>NC_053181.1:16250000-17500000 GCF_905163445.1 Pararge aegeria
TAGCTTTTTATTATGGAATAGATATTACAATTTCTGCAGTTTCCCAATTTGGCTCCGTAGGCTGTATGAACGACCGTGTCGAAATTAATAAATAGCATGCTTTACTGCAGTTTTCTATATTATTTTTCATCCTTCTTCAAGGGCACTCTAGCAAAAACGGTCACAAGATGTTTAGTTACAAGCTGTTTACATAAATAATGTATCTCTTTGACAGTAGATACGTAAACGAAAACCTTGTTGGTATTTGAATGTTTGAATCGTCTTTATTTGTATAAATTCAAACGGACAAGTATACCTGTAAACGATTTATTGTCTTGCCTAACTTTATAGTCAATTCAACTATTCGTGTACGAGTACATTTTGCGACTTGTAGTGATATTTTTGAAAGCATCATTATGATCATCGTGCATGTCAGATTAAAACTAATGTTATGAAGCTGTAGAAGAATACCACAACAACCTTAGCCAAGTATTTTTTTTATGATAACAATCACAGTGCCAACTTGCTTATTTTTATGCAGTTTACCGGCACTACACACTAAACAAAAACCTTGCATCCGTAGTCATGAATAAAGAAAAATTTATTACAGAGTAAAATAGGTACTGAAAGAAAGAAAGAGTTGTACAATTTATTTACCAGTTATATAGTTTAGTAAGTGAAATGATAACGAAAAGTCCGTAGGTAAGTACTATTAAGTATTCATAGTCAAGTGTAAAAGTAATAATACCTTATACTTTTGTGATATCTAAAACTCGCAAAATTTGCCTACAGTCATCAATATCCATTTTTTATGAAAGATATTTTCTCCGGTTTTTCCAAGGAGGACCAAATACCAACATAGGGCAAGTTTACCGTAAAAAATGCAAAAAGCAAAATAACAAGTCTATTATTAAGATTGAAGACGGGCAAGAATACCAAGACATCTCAAAGCTTTAGAAAGAACGTCAAATAGTAACATATTTAATCATCATCTAAACAATAAAATGCCTGAATTGATTGTAAACAACAATGACCTTAACCTATAGATTGAAGGCATATGGAATTAGATTGCACAATTTCGTTGCAAAACCGACACAAATTGGACGTACGACCTACTCATATTAAACATTAATAACTTCTACGTCCCGTTTTTGACCTTTACACAAATATTTTATTAGGGCTGTCGACTTAGGTAAATTAAAAAACGTGGGTCTGGAAAATGAATTATGCGAATGTGTTTTCTAAAGTATTAGAAAATACATTTGCATTCGGAGTACCTAATATTAACATTTAAAAAAAGAGTTGTAATAAATGCTTTGCAAATAACAATACATATTACTTTACGTTTATTATTTCCAATTAACGATTACATACTAGTACCTACATTAATCAAAACTTTTTTTTTTTAATGTTTTTTTTATTGAGACAACTTTTCGCACGATATTTATCTGAACTATAAAAAGCGTGATTCTTGTTCGTAAGTAAATAAATGGAAAAAAATATTAAAATTATATTCATTGCCCCAACTCTGCTTTGTGTTCGTTATCGTGTCTTAATTACAGCCACTATTAAAGTATAAAAAACAGTCTTATATTGCTTTAAGGAAAAGTCGACGAGGCCATGATTTATTTTATTTTATATTACCTTATAACAAGGTTAAATAGAGGAAATATGTTATTGGCGATTAAACCACCTACCGTGATATAGGTAGGTAAATTTATTTAAAATATAACACTTACCTATCACGAGACACTGATCAATCTTTCGTTTTTATTTTTCAAGCCTTTTTAGAGCAGAATATATTTCTTAATCTATATAAAATTTTGAATACATAAATATTATAGTTTGACACTAAGCTAAAGTTAAATATATTTTATGATACAGACAACCCTAAGCGATATCGTTAGAATAATGTTTCTATCTGCTGGAGCTATTATTAAACGAAAATCGATTGAATACAAAAACGTAGACCTATGTAGCAAAAAGGAATCTCACAATATATTATTTTTCAACAACAATTATTAATCTAGCGTATATAAATAACGAACTATTTAACCTATAAGTTTCTTCATTTTAACTTTTACGTCTACTTGGGTTTAGGCAAAACGTATAAAATATAATCCAATGAGTCTTTTAGATAAATTTCAATTTCAATCTGTCTCTGCATTTCATGAGCTCAAAGGGTTTTATCATTGTAAGAAGGTTTATTTTATTAATCTTGGTAATTTTATTTAGAAGCTATTCACAAACATGATCAGCAAATAGTATTTAAATATAATCATATCGACATATTACCGGCCCACCACAGGGCACGGGTCTCCTCCCACAATGAGAAGGGGGTAATTAAAATTGTATTTAATATTGTATTAATGTAATCGTATTTTTTGATCAGTCATGACAATATTCACAATTTACTAATTCCCGGGGATTGAAACCGGGACCTCTTAGCAACAGTACTACAGCGCTCACAACCACTGCGCTGGCGAGGCCGACCAAAATTACAATAAAAAAATTCCCTATTTTCTGAGATCAGAAAACGACTCTAAGAAAAATACTACTTAGTTTGAAGATAGAGGCGACCTTAAATAGTACCTACTAGGACTAATATAATAATAATAATAATAATAATAATAAGTCAAGGCGAAAAATATAATCTCATTATAAGACTATTGCATACTAATGCGACAAGTCATTGACTGTTCATCACGCTCCGTATGACATCATTCAGTTAGGGCCAAATATTAGATAATTATAATTTATACCCGTAACCTTTTTTACATAGGTACTTCTTTTATCCATAGTTTTTCAATTCAGGACGCTCCTCGGATTTTATGTATTTCGTTTTCAAGCTAGACATATAAGTAACCCGTCAGTTACCATCCCACAGGAAGTCTTCTCTCAGGAATTGTGCATTTTTTCAGGACAAAAGTAGCCCGTGTTACTTTTTGTCACATAAACTATGTATCTGCAAAAAAATACGTCAATCGGTTGATATGTTCTTGCGTTCTTTTTTTAATATAAGAAGGAATATTTCAAATCTAATATTAAAAAAAGTAATCTTGATAATCGTAGCAAATATTATATTTTCTACGATTACCAAGACCGTTGCCTAAGCGCGCACTCTTTTTCTTTTGTTTTTATTATAATAAAGGTTAGCCGTTGACTGCAATCTCATCTGGTGGTAATTGATGATAGTAGATGGTACAGTCTAATTTGGTAACGGGCTAAACTTTTAGGGGGTGTGGCAGCGATATTAAACCCCTACCCGTAATCAGTTTCTTTGCGACTTCGAACCGGAACGCTAAACTTTACGGTACATCTTTGTCGGTAGGGTGGTAACTAGCCACGACCAAAGCCTCCATACCTGACCCGAGAAAAATTCAGAAATTATAAATTCCAAAGTTACCCCTGCTGGGAATCGAAACCGGGACCTCCCACTTAAAACCACAGCGCTCACCACTGTGCCAGGGAGGTCGTCAAAAATTCACTTCAAGTTGATGCATAAGAAAATCCAATATCTAAATTTTTGCCCTGACCCAAAGATTAAGCCTAGAAGCTCCTACTCCGTAGTGAAGCATGCTTGACCAAAGAGGCATTTACTAAATATAATATAAATATTTGTTTTATTTCAGATGGGGCAATGCATTTATTTACCCAGTTATCAACTGGGCTAAACCGATACAGACACTTGTTGTGGTGACCTTGACTGCTCTTTTCCTGGCTTTAATGCACATTCTCACGGTGGGCATAGCCACAGCCCGCGACTTCATCGTCAGAAGATGGCTTAAAGACAAAAGTGGAGAGTACAATGATGGCTTCGAAGCCTAACCACGCTATTTACATGTTAGTGAATGGTATTTTCTAGACATTACCAACTATAATTGAAATAGTGAGTTCTTAACGTCGAATATACTATTAGGACGAGAAATTATTGCAATAATAATCTCACCGAATTTACTACCATTCTCCAGCGAAAACAGCTCCGTCGCTACAGCCCCAGGAGAGTACTGGAGAGTACAATGATGCTTTTCAGCTTATTCACACTCAGATCATTTGGTTATTTACAACAAATATAAGCTAGTATAATAGTACGGACGCCAATTTAAGAACAAAAAGAATAAAAAGAATTACTTGTATCTGTCGAACCTATCCCAGAAACTTTACAATCTAATGATTTAAGGAGCAATGACTGCAGATTGGTTTGAAAATGGTCAAAACTTACCCAATAGTTCGAGGCCTAAGGAAAAGATGATCATGAACATTAAGTCTGAGTTCGACAATGATTCAAAATATTATCAATTAACAAAACTGGTTGAGATTTAGCTGGAAGCACATTCTTCGTGCCTTAAAACTCAAACTCAACTTTACATATTAACGTTGTTATACACTTTGTATTCTTATGAATCTTTATATAATAAAGTTTCATTAGAATAAAACGATTAGAAGAAGGACAGACTCACTGAATATTGAA
This sequence comes from Pararge aegeria, assembly GCF_905163445.1. Taxonomy (NCBI): domain Eukaryota; kingdom Metazoa; phylum Arthropoda; class Insecta; order Lepidoptera; family Nymphalidae; genus Pararge; species Pararge aegeria. Next base: position 16,254,451 of record NC_053181.1, read on the forward strand.
TTATGGAAATAAGGCAACGATGCTCTTATGGAAGATAAACTACTAACGATAGTAACCCAAGGACGTTAAGTTACTAAAATAGTTCTTGAATTTATTGGAGCGTTGAAAAAATACCTACTTAAACTGAGCTCGCTGGAAATCTTAGAATGTTAAAAAAGATTTATAAAGATAAAGTTATTTGCCGATATCGATATGTCACAAATATTTATTCGCTCACTCTACAGATAGCTAATCATTTTGTTTGATTTACATGATTCTAGACACATAAAGTGAAACCTTTTTATTGTTGGTTGGTTGATTGGCCTAAGCTATGTCTGATGAAAGCATGGATTTGAATCATACCATTGATATTTATATTACTTCTTATAATTGGCTAATAAAATTAAAATTGGATAAATTAATTAAATAAAAATGTAGTGACATGGTAACTTCGAACCGATTGTCATTCAGAATTCCTATCTGACTCGTCGAGAACTTATAACTTCTGATATGTATTGTTTGGGCTCGATAGAAACGTGTTAATGCAGCGCACAAAGACGCACAACAGAAATTTAATGCAGTCAAGGGTTTCTTGATTATAATTATTATTATGATTGAAACTACAGCACACCCAATTGGCTTCGGAATATTGCATTCAAAAGCACATTCTTTTTAAAGTTCAAATTAATTGTGAAATGGTGACCGACGGGTAATACCTATCAGCAATGAACTTTATCGAATAATAAAAATAAACAAGCTGTACAAAGAAACCAGTACCAATGTATAGTTGAAACCTGTCTACTTAGGTACTTGTTCGTATCGGACTTATTATTTTGAAAATGTATAGTGCTTAGGTTTATACTTTATTAATGGACTTATAACAAATACTGTGATTCTAGTGTAGATTTTTAATTATTGTAGTGCGTGTTAGTTATAAAATAATAATATTGCTTTATTATATATAAAATCTTGGGTGTTGGATTTGACCACAGAAGATTTTTTTTTATGTTTTGTAGATATAACTGGTGATAATGGTATGATATCTACTTTGTTCCGCCACGATATGGCCATGTTTGACGCTATTACATAAAGACTCAATTGTATAGTGCAACCAACTTATATGTGATGGGACGAATAAAGGACCTTCATGTAACAAAGTCTTCTTATCACCAGCACTGCTACCCGCTAATAAAATTGAACAAGATGAGGATGATGACTCGGACATTACGGACTGATACGAAAATACTTCAGCGCGAGGAGGCTAGCTCATCGCCCAAAGCACGAAAGTTTCAGATACGACTCCAAAATGACCTTTAGGCAAAATAAACTCTATAACACAGTAAATAAATACACTTAAGCAGTATGGCAACTAGGCGCGAGGTTAAAGAGCAATTTATGTCAATTTAACAAGCTTTTTTTACCTCAGCTAGTTAGTACAATTATTTAGCTAATGTATTTATTGAGCCTACTATTGCTGCTTTTTAAAATATTATATTATAAAAATATTAGGTTATACAAAGGCCAACAACAGCTGGCGAAGACTTATTTCCCTAAACATCTCCAATATACAGTTGGTAAATATACGGCACGCAAAAACGCCGACGAGATCCTTCACACATATGTTGACGGTACTGTTAGGTCATTATGGCACTGTAAATGCAATTAGCAAATATTTTATGAAGAGATGTCATATTTGATGTAGCAAAATGCATTTTCCACGTGATTTTGATATCAATAGTAAACAGAAAATTGTGTTTGTGCAAGATAATTATTAAGATAAAAATAATAATTTTATAATATCAATTTGACAACTGGTTTAATTTGTTAAACAAAAGAAAAACTGCTGAAAAGAGCAACTGCTGAGTTTCTTGCCGGCTTCTTCTCTGTAGAATCTGCCTTCCGAACCGGTGGTAGAGTCACTACACACGGACAGACTTGACGTTTCAAAAGTGCTTGTATTAGGCCTACTTGAAATAAATGAATTTTGAATTTTGAATTTTGAATTTATACAGCTAATTCAAATTGTGTTTGGGGTTCATACAGCTTTGCGATTGGGATTTAAAAAATGGATAATATTAATCTCATCCATCACTGCTATCCATATCGATACGTAAGAGTAGGGAAGATAGAATAAAACTAGATACTAAATTAAATTTTTCATCTGATGATTTTGGATTAGATTGATTATTTATATTAATTCGGGACGTTAGTCTCCGATTTGAATGAAGTTAAGTGACGATTATTTGATTACTGAAGTAGCATATTAGGAGATATTTTTATGTAGAATTCAATGTTTTTTACATGATTACTCATTTCTTGTTCTATTTTTTTTGTTAAAAAACATAAGTTATGACTTAAAGGACAGTTTAACTCAATACGAATTCGCCTGTAACGATCAATGACCAATTGTATATAAATTAACGATGCATAAACAACCTCAGAAAATCGCACTCCGTGGATAAGATTTTTCGTCAACATCCTCGCATTTCTATGTTTTTGGTACCTGCTCTTTTCAGTTTGATAATTCTTATGATTTTCCAACCAAGATGTCTATTGGTGCAGCCCAGTGGTAGTTTGGCCTAGTAGACCTTATCATACTGATGTTTGCAATATCCTAAGTCAGTAATAAGACATATTTATTCCAACTGATACAATATTTTAGAATAAGCAAATTTTATGTATTATGATTTTTGAATAAGTATGAAACATGTATTTTTCTTGTAAATGTTTATACATATTAAACAATTCCTAGTGATAAAGTATAATTTCTTTCAATTCTTTATACTTATTATTCTCTTAGAATTCTATTTAGAATTAAGTACACAGGAACACTTACTTTAACGTAAATTATGTGCAAAAGACGGCCTTATTACTAAATGCGATCTCTTCCAGGCTACCTTAACTAATGGAATAAGGCAATGAAAGACGGGAAATCGCAATTCTTTAAAAAATATATACATAAATAATAAAATAAAATAATAAATGTAATAATATATATAAATTTATGTATATGCATAAATACACATACATATAATATTAACATGTTTATAGTGACAAATAGTGCCTCCTTACACGACTTTTAAAAATCGAAAATTTTTGTAATACCTACCTCTGAATTTTACTTAACATGGGGAGGCCCGGATTGGGTCTATTTGAGTTAGTATTGTACCTACTACAATTTCTGTGTATTTCTTTGTACCTACGGTATATTTTTAAATTGATCTAAGTAAACTACCAGGCTAACTTTCATCCCAGTCTGCATCTTCGCTTACCACCCGTACGGTTGTACTGTTTTAAGTAAAAGTTATTAAAGAATGAAAAAATTATTAATTTGGTTGATGGATTATTATTTCCTCGTCCTCAGTATTTTATTTTTTATTTGACAAACAAGTTGCTCATTGTTATTGTCTGTTTTATCTATAGGTTCTTTATCACATTCTTTTTTTAAATTTAAAATGATCGCAGCCGAAAAACTTACTGATTACCTACCGTAACTGTACCTACGTAAAATCGTAGGATTTTTGGTACGTAATGAAAAAATAAAGCTGAATTCGTTGGTAGGCCGTCTACGGTGCGCCTACAGAATAATTGGAGTACAGCTTAATGTTACCTATGGTGTAAAGATAAGTATGCTATCCTAATAAACTCCTACTGGATTAAGTCAGTTTACTGAATCGTTGAAACAGTATTCTAGCTTTGCGTCTGTATAAAGCATATTCAAGATCACGTTTAACCAAAAATAATATCATTTTCACGTTTCTACAGTTGATAATAAAAAACAAACATAGTAACAGCAAGCTGCAAACAAGGGTAACCAATCATTAATCTTTGAAAATGAATCACTTGATGAACACACTGAAAAATATAGTTAGCGGCTGGTACAGGATACTTAATCTACCTACGCTTATGAATGGGACTATGGTATACGTTTGTTCCTAAATGTACTTCTATCATACAAGACTCCCACCACTTCACTACCCGCGGATGTCGTATGAAGCGATTGCATATTTCGGAAGGCAGTTCGGAAGGCGGATTCTACCGAGAAGAAGCCGGCAGGAAACTCAGCAGTTGCTCTTTTCCTACATTAACAATTTACATTTTACATTAATTTTTCTATCTTGTGAGAGATGAATGCGGAGCCGGATGCTTCCAAGCAACCATGTGTTTCCATGTGTTTTAACATATTCTTTAAACTTCTGCATTGGTAGGTCAAAAATACCGTAGGAATCATATTATAAAAGCGTATACTCAGTCCCACAAATGACTTCTGTACCTTTCGCAGACGATATGCATCTATAACATGATCACCAACCCGTCTGCCCAGCGTGGTAAGTATGGGCCAACTCCTCCTTGGGACAGGCCTTTAGTCCAGCAGTTTACTTTTATAGGCTATTAATGTGATAACAAATAAAGTAATAAAATACGCAAAGAAAACATTCAAAAGATATAATCATAATATCAATATCATCTACACCATTTTTTTGAATGTATATCATCACATTCATTTACTACAGTATAATGATAAATATATGTTGTCATAATTATTGGTATCTACGTGAGTCAATATCAGCTATGCCAATAAATAATCAGGAAGCATTCGGTCCGAATTTGAAGGTATCTATTTAAATTATTAGAAGACCTATAAATTGTTTTGTATGTTTTTATTTCCAATATCTTTTCCAAAACTAAAATTTGGATTTCTATCTCATGTATGAAAGCTACGAGAATATGTGTGCGCATAAATAATTATCATTGAAGTGGTTAGGCCGAGCACAGGAAACGAACAGACAGACAGGCACAGTTCCGCATTCATATATTCGTATGGAGGTTTGTGCCAACTGAGATTGTTTCAAGATTGAAGTATTGCTAATGTTCTCGTATTTATAGTGTATTTATCAAAATATCCACCGATACAATGTCATGAATATACTCTGCAAATCAAAAATATTTGAAAATGAAATGGAAATTATTATCAGCAGATTACACATAAAACACATAAATACACATAAAACGCTTAGGCTGGGGCATTATTTTAAGGGTAGTATTATTACCCCCTGTGTCAGAAGACGCCACCCTTCCATAACAAGAATTATTCATAAAAACGGGGGTAGGTATACAAACAAAAAATAATTTGTGATGATATTCGAAATAATAGACCTGTTACATAGAAGAATAAAAGTTAACTAAAAAATAAAAAATTATAAAAATGCAAATCAAAAGTTTAATTAATGACCCATTTAACAAATTCACCGTTACAATTGATTACTCTTACAATAATAATCTTGTATTTTATCAATTTACATCAAGGATTATAATACACTTCACTGTATTGAAATTGCCGAGAATTGTCAGTTATCGAATTGTATTCGGGTTTGATTTGTACAGCGATTAGTCTATTTATAAGTTTCATTGTAATATTATCAATAAAAATTCATAAGAAATATATTACAAAACCCAAATTTTCGTAGGCAAAGTAGTACGGAATAACTTGTTCGTAAAAACAGTCCATCGCATCGATCGCAAATCTTATCAGTTATAGCAGCAGATAAGTTATGTACAATTCGTACATGTATAATTATAACTGACAAGTCCCGGCAACCTCAACACGGACAGTGTACAGTGAAGTGTATAACTACCAAGAGTATATATAATCGAGTTATTTAAAATGGGTGCAATAAAGAACTATTTTAAACAGCAGTTCCAATCTAGTATGTGGACGTTAAAATATGAATCATCATCTGATTTCTACTTAAGCTGCTTCCAAAGAGGTGCTTCGCCCTTACCTTTACTGTTCATAAGAGGGTTCCTATTCTTAGGCGGGTTAAGCATTATCCTAGCATCGATTATACTAACTTCATCATACGGTGCTGGAGCGTATTGGCCAATATATTTAACCCATTGGGGTCTTGTGTTTATAACAGTAGCATGTGGCTTTGGATGTGCAATATGCTATACGGCGTACACCCAAGGATCGATCGGTGAGTATAATACGAAAAGTTATATTTTATTTTGTAAAATTAATAACCGGGGTTGATTATATCTTATTTTTTCATTAATTACTTTTTTATTAACTTCGTTGTCCATCCGAGTTTATAACGGTTTTTTACAAATCCCGTGGGAACAGTTTGTTTTCGCTGGGATAACAAAATAATGGAATAAGTAGCCTATGTTACTCTCCGTTCTTTCAACTAATTGAATCCAAAAATCCAGTTGATTGGTTGCTTAACAACCTAATTGGTTGTTAAGAAAGGACAAACAAACAAAAATACTTTCGCATTTTTAACATTAGTAAGGATTGTACGACCTTAGTATGTATGATCATAAGACTAACTTAAATTTGAACTTTATTTAAAAAATTGTATTTATTTATTATATTTTACAGATGACGCTTTTGAGCTGCCATGGTACGTCAAGGTTTATTGGGTTTCGTATAATATAGCGATTCCATTAGCGTTCTTCATCACCATTTTCTATTGGGTGTTCTTGGCTAACGCAAGTAAGTTGTTATTTCATGAAAGTATTTAGGTATCATAAAGATAGTAAATAATGAATAGGTACTATGATAAAATGTATCCAGACCAATAAATATTCATAAATTGGGTATAATAACAGAAATTTATTAAGGTTGACAAGCTCAAGAAAAACAAGTAGGGTAATGCAATTTATTTTATGATTCATAAATAAGTTTTGTGAAATGTTAACTGACGCCGCGCTGCCAAATTAGAAATTGATAAAAATTGCATCAAATTACTTGCTACACTCGTAATCTGGATTAATATTTATTAACCCTTATTTCTTAACTTCTTATTCCAATATAAGATTATATCATTCCTCAAAAGTTAATAAATCGTATAAATTTACGTCTTGAATTAATTTTTTTTTCTCTATCCTATATTGATTTTCTTTTTTTTTATTCTTATCAATCTTAAGAATATTTATCTTATTTTATTTTTCTCTTTAGTGTATAAATTTATGTATTGTTTATTGTAATTGCGATTTCCCGTCTCTCATATATATTCCTATCGTTAAGGTTACCTGGCAGAGATCACTTTTAGTGATAAGGTCGCCTTTTGCTTCTAATTTTTTTTAAAGTATATTTTTAATTTATCCTTTTCTACGCAATAAAGAAGTTAAATAAATGTTATATTAGAAATACATAAAGCAGCACTATTAGCAAAATATTATTATTGTTATCCGAGAGCCTATTCATAATTTTCTAAATTATATATAGTTAAAAAATATAAAAACATGTCACAAAAAACAGACCCATGTAGCTGGTGACCAATGAACTTAATTTAAACCCAAAAGACATCCCTTGGCTTGCAAACAAAGAGACAAATGGCACCAGATTTTTGAGTGCCTCGTCTATGGGTGAATATTAAGATGGCGAAAATTTTAAGCCCATTTATTAGTACTACGACAATTGTTATTAACTTATTCACTTTCATAAAAATAATTACTAAGGTACTCAGTTTTATTTCATGGTAGGAAGTACAAATAAATAGGAATATCATTTTTATTCACCAGCTCAAGACTTCGCCGTTAACTTTGTTCTGGACATCTTCATTCACGCCGTGAACAGTGTCCTAGTGCTAATTCTTCTGCTCACTGCTCGTCATCCCACCAACGCACTGCACTTCTACTTCCTCATCGTGTTGTCCGTTATCTATATTATATTTACCGTAATATATTATGTTGGTGGAGGCACTGATCCGTAAGTTATTGGCTATTGACGTTACATTTAATTTATCACTTTTTTAACCATCTTTTATTCTTGATTATAGTTATCCTTTGGGCTCAATATTCATTATTAATTAAAAACTGTCAGATATCTACAAATTCATATTCGAAAATGTTTTATTTATGTAGATCTTATCACAGGCATTTATGAAGCGTTTATACATTTAACATTAAAGTTAGGTGGCGGTCATAAATATATTAGTCAACTTAAAACTAAAGCTAGGAGGGTTCCAAATGCTACAAAGAGCCCTGGTCTAAGATGAGCCCACAACAAACTTAGTCAGGTTTTTTTTTTGTTATAACCATGAAATAATCAAAAACCTTTAACGATATGTTATGGCATAAAGTTTATTTCTTTTACGTGATATTTTACAAGTTTTATTATTCGATTGTGGTAAGCACAGCTTTAAGTGCTAAGATTTTAGAAAGGCCTTAAAGCACTTGAATCCATGTCCGTAAAATATAACATACGCGATTTGTCCAAAAAATAAAACCATCAACTATAAGCTCTATAGCTAAATCATGACTTTATTAATTATAGCAGTAAATTTTAATTGTTTTTATTTTTTACAGGTTCGGAAACGTGTTCATTTATCCGGTTTTGGATTGGTCGAATCCGGGGCCGTCGGTTGTAATGATGATTATTTCAATTGTTATGGTCACTATAATACATTTCATCACAGTATTGCTCACTCTCGCAAGAGATGCCCTCGGCCGATCTTGCCAAAATAACAATGAATTCAGCCTCGCCTATTGATATACTCTTATAATATTCACATTAGTATTCTGGTGTTACTCAAATAATTGTAAGTACATACTATATTAAGTATATACTAATTAATGTTAGTAATTACTAAATTTTAATCTTTATCAATTTTTTGTACAGTGAATATTTCTTTATTCAAATAGGCACATATATGGCACTTTTGATGCGATATATGTACCTATTTGAATTACATTACATGTAAAATATAACATAGAATTGAGTTTATGGCGATAACTAAATTCGTCAACTTTAAACTAAAGCTACGAGGATTCCAAACGCGCCCTGGTCTAAGAAGTCCACAGCAAACTTAGCCAGGTTTTTTTTTTGTTATCACCATGTCACTTAATACTAAATAAAAAGCAACCTGGTTAGAGCCATAATTTACACCCAAGCATTTTTATCGTTGACGTAGTCCTTAATACTATAATAGGAACTATAATAGGCAAGGCAAAATGATGTACGTTCAGTTCAGCCAGTTCATCAGTTTGTCTGTAGTTGCCAGATGATTTTTATGTTACCCAGCACTGCAGAAATTATTTCTATTCCGTATTTCCCAAGTAACAAAGGTGTTAGTCAAATCTTGTTCAAATATTATACACTATATATATAACTTAATAGATTGTTGAATAATGAACACTATACTGAAACTAAATGATTAAGAGTAAGGGGCTACTTAAAATTGATTGTTTGTTTAATTGAATGGATTGTGCAGCGTTGATAGCAATGGGAAGGAGCTCGACTTCACTTTCGTAGGGCCGAGTTCGAATCCCAGCACGCACCTCCAACTTTTCTAAGTTATGTTAGTTTTAAGTAATTAAAATATCACTTGCTTCAACGGTGAATGTAAACCTGCATGCCTTTGAGTTCTACATAATGTTCTGAAAGGTGTGTGGAGTCCATCAATCCGCATTGGGCCAGCGTGGTGGACTACGGCCTTAAACGCTTCTCATTGTAGCAGTAGGCCCGTGCCCAGTAGTGGGCCGGTAATGGGTTGATATGATGATGATGTCTGTTTAATGTTTGAACGGGATAAGAGATTATTTAAGAGGATCTTTTTTATTTCAATGCGCATGATACCGCGTGACCTAGCTAATTAGTTGAACAGTTATTTAAATATAGCTGCTGGTTGGGTTATATAATTACGTGACTACCTTATATTTCCTAATTACTTCGTACAGTACAAGTTGTAGGTACGAATAGGTAGGTACGAATGATAGGATAAGATTATTTTATTTATTAATAAGAGAATTTATATAACTTTAGTACTAGTCTACGCGTTTTGCACATCCCTCTTACAAAATAACGGTTTTGTAAATATTTATTATTTTTATCTGTGACTATTATCTATTATTTATACTTGAGTGGTAGTTATATGTACTAAAAAAAATCATAAATAATTGCGTTACATTACGCGACAATTTTATTTATTTTAGTCACCCCTTGTTTATCTTATACTTATTTATATTTCTTGTGTGCGTGTGTATGCAGTGGCGTGCACTCCATACATGCACAAAATCACTGCATACCCTAACATTGATATATAACTCGTATAGGAGGAGAATTTGTACCGTTTTATGCAATTTTACTGGTGTATGCATACCCTGGTAAGAAACCCAGTGCACGTCACTGTGTGTATGTCACTGAACTCCTCCTAAACGGCTGGACCGATTTGAATGATTTTTTTTGGTAAACGTTTGGGTGGCACCCTGGATGGTTTAGATTCACAAATTAGCCCGACAGATGGCGCTGGGGTCCGCTAGTTATAATAAATAATATGATGGCAATAAAAAATAACTTTTATCTATATTATGGTTATGAACATAAAACCTATAAAAAAGGCAATTTTGTTGTTATGCACTGCGCGGCAATAATATTTGGTATATTTATTTATTTATTAATGTTTACCTATATGTATGTAAATACAAAAGAAAAAAAAAAGTTGCACCCAATTATGGATGGGTCAAATAATTGAATACTCTTTTTATTCTGATTGCTCATCTTTCATAAGGAGCAGAGTCATTTTATTTTAAATTATAATTAGAGATTCTTCTAACATTCATACAAACAACTTAACTGTTAACTTTATAACATTCACCGATTTCTCTTGGTTTTACTAATCCTAAGTTTGCCTAGAAGAGATCAGTACTAAGCGATAAGGCCGCCTTTTGTATCCAACTTTTTAAGTTAACTTCTCGTTGTGTCCATTGTTTTTTTCTTTTTGTGGTTTACAAATAAAGTGTATAAATAAATAATAAATTACATTGTATATGAATAACAATGTTGACCTACTTAATTTAGATCAATTATTGTTAAGAGCAATGAAAAATAATGGTTCTGGATAAAAGCAGATATTTTCGTAGGAGAGATTCTGTAATCAAAGAATCACATACTTACAAAAATATGCCTGCTCGAATTCTCCTGATAACAAATTTAGTATCATACATACCTACTTATTTATAGATATAGCTGCCTCGTAAGTCCAGTGGTTAGCGTATTCAACGACGGATCACGAGGTCCTGGGTTCGATTCCCGGGTTGGGCCAAAATTTACAGATATTGTTTCTAACTGTAAAGAAATCGTCGTTTCCAGCCCTGAGTTCGGAAATAATCGTTGTTCCACCCCTTTAACTTTGGAAACCACTCGGTCTCGCTTCTTGTCAAAATCATGCGATTTGTGAAAGAATACCAACGGCGTGAAGAAATTCCTAAAATCCCACTGTCCTATAAGAGATAAGGCTAGTTAATATCCAGCAGTTTTCTTACTGCTGATTTTTTATAGTCTGATGATGACGATCATGAATGTTGAAAAAATCAATAAATCTCGTTTTGCAATTTATTACAAAAACACTTGCTATTGTTTTATTTTTGATGACTGAGTGATCTATTTATTTCATAGTGAACTATACCACGGAACTATAACTTAGCAATAAATATCAATTGTACCTTATCCTAGGTCATTGTGCATCAAATTAAGGTCTCACAGAGTATCTGTCATTACGACTAAGGCAAACCGAAGTTGAGTGATGTACTCGCCGGTAATGTTGTTGACCCGACACAGATAATAAACGATCATGAGAATAAAGAGAATGAGAATTCAGTGAATCTAAACTACACTAATGTTTATGTCCATTCCAATCCAGAAGCTTAAAGACGTTATCCAACGCAGCGGTAAACAGCATCGGGGAGATTACATCTCCCTGACACACTCCTCGCTGCTATTTGATTGGCTCGTAGACCTTAGTATAGTCCTGTATACGAACTGACAAAGTGGCGTTTTTGTACAAACACTAAACTAACTAACCTGTTGAAATGAGATGACATGTTGGAATTCACAATTGCAATCATTAAAATAACAAATCCACAATTGGATACATCACATAATTTGAATGGGATGGGACAATATGGCAAACTGCTACATACCCACTGGTAATAATGATAAGTATACCTACTACTATATACCTTTCGAGGTTATTCAGTGACCTCGAACATTTTACACAAAGTCCTCATAATATATTGATGTGATTATCACAACAGGAGGTAACTACAAGTATGTAACATTAATAATGTTTAAGAATAAATGGACTTTTGTGACATTTGTAATTAAGTATTTTTTTACTACATAGGGTTAGTGAACAAAGGGAGCTACGTAATAATCTTGGGGCAGCCCTACCTAGAGTTCCCTATCTACATAATGATTTTTCATTATTATGTAGCTATCAACATAACGATTTTTCATAATAGATACTATGGTGATAAACTCTAGGTAGGGCTGTCCCAAACTTATTACGTAGATCTCTATTTTGAGTTTGGAGCTCTATAGCTCTCATGCATATTACTAACCATAAGATCGTTAATAAAAGTTTCAAGATTAATATTTATTACGGCCCGACAGTGCGGAAGCAACTTTGAGGAGAGAAAATACGCATTTGAGCATGGTGTATTCTAACTGTATGTATATCTGCTCTTTCCAATAAAAGAAGAGGTCGGTGCCGCAGAGCTGGACATTAAATAAGCAGATGATGATGATTATGATGAGCACGATGAAACGAAATATGGATTTCCTATCCTACCTGTGCAGCAGTAATACAAATACCACGCGAAAGGACAAAGCCGCGTCCAACCTGAATACTTAGCGGCGTTCAAGATTTCGTCCAGCTTGCAAAAAATCATATAAAGCGCACCTTGGAACAAGAGCCGCACACACTGGACGCAATTTGGAAGCCGTGGGTCGGCTTAGCCTTTATGTCAATCATCGCCTACATACTATCTAGTTGGTTGATTGTCCCGCTGAGCATCAGGAAGGCCACGCTAACGTCAATTCACCTATAGTGTGCCATTGGTAACCATGAATGCCATCATAAAATACTTTAAGCAAGAATGCACATTGTATATGTTAGGTTTGGAACACCCAAACCCTTCAGATTTTTACATAAGCGTTTGGCAAAAGTCCCGTTCCACGGTCCCACTTTTACTATGGAGGGCATTGCTTTTAATAATATCATTGGCTATAATAATTACCTCATTCTCTTGTTACATAACAAGCGCGTTTTCTGTTGGATATTGGTTTATTTATTTGACTCATTGGGGCTTAGTGCTATTGGTTGCATCCACTGGATTTGGAGTTGCAACTTCCGCAAGTGTTTATTTCTATGGACCACTCAGTAAGTATCTTTGCGTAAATGGTATTAGTACCTTTACTCGGTTGTGCTTTTAAGGTATTATGTAGGCAATTCGAAAACACAATACCACTAGTCCGTAGAGTTGTAAGTACCGACTGTCATTTTTAGTAATATAAGCGTGTTCATTAATCGTAGTAATATAAGCGTGTTCATTAATCAATACATCTTCGGGTCCCTTCTCGAGTGTAAGGATCCACATACCACACTAGTATCACAACGTACTATTCCAAAAGCTAGATGACTACTGACCTACTTGAATCTAACCTTTGATCTGCCGGTGGTATCCATCTAACTAATGAGGATTTTGTTCAGAGCTGGACTACGAACTCGACAGAAATAAATAGCGACTGGTGTCGAGCAGCAGCGACGCCGGTATCTGCGATGCACCGGCACCATGACCAACCATCGGCACAGCGTGGTCTTTATGGTTATTTACTTCTCATGCACAGCGGTGCAACACTGAAATTAGATGCTTAATAATATAAGCTTCATAACGTTCTTACTTTTTTAAGAAAATAACTTACGAGACAAATTTTTTTTCGTGTACAACATAAAATATCGTTTGTCGACATAAAATAAATAGGTTATTTTTTGTTCTATCAATTTATATTTTATTATATAGGTAATTTAAAGCGTTTGTATTTTAGTAAATCCTTCAAATAATATATATAAGTACTTTAATGTGGTTTATATACATTTATGCCATATTTTGTTTAACAGGCGCTGATTTAAAGCTGCCTTGGTACGTGAAAACATTCTGGGTGCTTCATAACGTTTCCGTTCCTGTGGCTTTTCTCATCACTATATTCTACTGGACCGTGCTTTATGATGGTGACATATATTAACTAATCAACAATTGAATTACTATTATATTAGAATAAGTTCTAGAGACTAAAATCTGCGCCATGGCGATAAAGTGAATCTCATTCCTAAAAAAAACTTGAAATAGTTAGAATAGAACCTACTTCATGGAAGATTCAAGCTAAATCTCATAATAAACATGGGACTAAGAAAATTTGTAAATATTGCTGGGCGCCTCAGAAACTAACTTGACTGTAAAGCTGTTAGGTTTTTGTTCTTTGTTGAAAATTTTGCACAGTAGTTAGGAAAGCATGAGGATACAAAATTTTCTTTTATCGTTTTTATTGCGTTCCCCAGCTGATTTTCAAGAAGAGATGGACCGTCGTCTCAACATAGCAGTGCACGCAGTCAACACGCTAATAATGTTGCTAATGTTGCTGAGCTCGTCCCACCCCACCCGCTTCCTACACATGATACATCCGTTCCTCTTCGCACTGACCTACATGGTCTTTGGCATCATTTATTACCACGCTGGGGGGATAAATCAGTAAGTACCTAACTTAAAAAATGTTGGCACTTTGTGGTTTTGTTCACGATAATCCGTTTATGTTTGCATAGAAAGCTGGCATGCAATGTTTTTAATAGAATGCTAAAAATTCAATTATTTCGTTTTGTGGATGACTTGACCAGGCCATGACATGACCAGCGTACTACACATTCCATCGCAGCGTTTTAGCGTTTCGGTACGATGCTTCCAAAACTGACTAGAAGTATGGTCGCCAAACAGGCCACACGCCACACAGGCTAATCCGCCACTATTTTAGACAACATCATCGTAGGTTGACGAAAAACCATTTCTAGAATCAAAGTTAGATTAGGAATACTAAACTTGTTTGACTCCACAGCCCAATACTACGAGTATTGGCCTGTGGAGCTACACTGAATACTGCGTTGCTATACTGATTAAGACTCTTCTTTTCAGATTGGGAGACCGATGGATATATGCTGTGGTGAACTGGAGCGAGCCCGGTCCAACAATTTTAGTAGTATTTGTGACAGGTCTTCTGCTCATTAGCCTGCACCTTGTCACGATAGGCTTGTCTGTAGCACGGGATGCTCTTGCCAAACGCATAATACGGCACCCCGTCACTGTAGATTTAGACGAGAATGGTGATCTTCGCTCACGGACCTCGAATTCGTGATAGTTTTCGGCCATTAAAATATATACCTACACTGACCATAATCGCCCATTCATTATATCATAGATCTCATCAAGAACACAAATTATATTAGTGGAGTACCGAGTATCAGTTTGCTTAGTAGCGTAACACTTCGTTTCCACACTTAAAAAAAACTGGACTTTCTTTCTTTCTTTTTTCTTAGTTCAACGATTAAGCGTACTTAATCGTTGAACTAAGAAAAAAGAAAGAAAGAAAGTCCAGTTTTTACGTACTATTATTTCTTGTCGGCATCTCCTGTGACCAATTTATGCCCGTTAAAACCTACAAAGATGGTCATCCTTCCATTTCCTGTCTTGTCAACGTTGCTTAACCAGCTCAATTGACTGATATTTGGTCTGCTGCAGAGCTAGTCATCTCTCAATAACTTGCAGTATTTTTGTGATAGGAAATGAAAAGAATGTCAGATAGAACCATTAGTTGTTGTCAGGGGTGCTGATTGGATGTTTCAAACGATGAATGATTGAAGCTCATAAAGTTATATCGTACTCGCACATCTTAGTCGATCATAAAGTAACCAGATCAGTATCTTTACTATCTTTACTATAAACCGTTTGTTTGTTGGTCGGGAAGTATCAGTAGGTACATTTAAAATTCCGCTTTTATTGAGGAGTGTGTAGACTACGCTACGACTTGTAGCTGATGCTAATGAAATCGCATAGCTATCCCGTTATAGAAGTTTCTATTAATTTGGTAAAGATATAATAATCGAATTGTTTTTTATTTCTGTTATTCTAGTAACAAATGATTACCTAAAAATAAAGTCAAATCATTTACTATTTGTATTTTCACTATACAGCTCCTTAAAAACCTAAAGTTCGTACCTGAAACTATCGGATAGTCTGAAATAATTTCATATCCGTGACCGTGTCTTACAATCATGGACTCACAGGCTATTAAAATGTATTTATAAATTTTAAAATGCATATAAAAATTTTTGGAACCGACAGGATTTGAACCTGCGGCTCTGTGGCAATCGCGGCCTGAGCGCTTTCTCCAATTAAGCTACGGCTCTCAAATTGATAATTCCTCCAAGTGTAGGTAAAAACACTAATAAAAATTATAAAAATATTAAAATGTAATTAAACGAAATTGGAAATAATTATTACCTACTGTACAATTCTGGTTAATATAGTCTCGATAGTGGATGATTAACCGAAAAATATTTTCTAATTAGATATCGATCAAAAACCTATAACAGTAGGCTATGCACAAGATTTTCTCGATCGCAAGGAGTCGATTTCGAGTATGGAAATAATGGACCATGTAAAATGGATTTTATTGTAATGTTTTAGAGCTCAAATTTGCGTGCAATTCTTAAACTTGGGCTTTTGACAGAACGTTTGTAAAACAAAAATCAGGAGTACAGGATTTGCGATTGTATCACGATTTTCATTGAGTCCATTTTAGTGTGACGATACAGAGTCTGAAATGCGAAATTGCGAGCGAGCAAATCTTGTACTAAGGCTTCAGTCTATCGAGTGCTATACGTCAATAATTATATGTTTACGTAATATATGTAGCATATTTGGTACAATTTTACGCAACTCCTTTAAAAATAAATCAAAAAACACATATACCGGATAAGATTCGGAACCGTTAACTAGATTACAATTTGGCATTGATAAGAATATTGAGTCACAAGATAATGCAATACTAGGTGATACGTTAACTGATAACCCCTTATCCAGGTGTTGATGTTAGTATGCCAGTAGTAACCATGAGTGCCATCATAAAATATTTTAAGCAAGAATGCAAGTTGCTTATGCTAGGTTTGGAGCATCCGAAACCTTCGGATTTTTATACAAGCGTTTGGCAAAACACGCGTTCCTCGGTCCCACTTTTAATATGGAGAGTGTTACTTTTCTTAACATCAGTGGGGATTGTAATTACCTCATTTTCTTTTTACATTATAAGCCCATTTTCTGCGGGTTATTGGTTTATTTATTTAACACACTGGGGCCTGTCATTGATGATTGCATCCACTGGGTTTGCAGTTGCAACTTCCGCACGTGTTTATCTCTATGGACCAATCAGTAAGTGATTTTAATCATTTTCTCTAATGTTGTATTCTATATCATTTAAATCTTATTGATCATACGTAGTATACGAGTATTTAATGTGTTGAAGGTGCCTAAACACTTCATGTGAACAATTGTATTAAATCAAAACAGTAAATAATGAACTTACATAAAAATATTTTCTGTTTATCTCTTCAAAGAATTTTTAAAGAAAAGATGCTGCATTTCTTTCCACCGCTGAGGCGCTAGGACGAAAATAAAAAGAACACTGTATAGAAAGATTATGTATCTAATACTTTTTGTTAAAGGTGTTACATTGGTACAAATTTGTTAGTAGTATATTACTGACGCCTCCAAAAATATATGTATACTTTTTAATATACATGATTGATGCTATATATTTTTAACAGGCGCTGACTTAAATCTGCCTTGGTACGTGAAAACTTTCTGGGTGCTTCATAACGTTTCCGTTCCTGTTGCCTTCCTCATCACTGTGTTCTACTGGACCTTACTATATAATGGTAAATTATATTGAAATCCTTTTTTTTTAATTAAAGTCCCTAGTATTTATTTTAAGTTTGGAAGCCATACTTAACAGCATAAGTTTTATTTAATTTCAAAAAACTACAAGCAAGCGTAACTATAATATTCATCTTACTACTGTAAAAAAGGCTGATTGGCGCAGTTTGCAGCGACCCTGCTTCCTGAGTCCAAGTCCGTGGGTTCGTTTTCCAAAACTAGAAAATGTTTGTGTGATGAGCATGAATGTTTTTCAGTGTCTGGGTGTTTATTATATAATAAGTATTTTTGTATATGATTCATAAAAATGTGTGCGTTGTCGTAGGATATAAGTTATTATTATTATTATTATTATAAAAAAGGCAGGCCTCAAATATAAAAACTGCGTACTATAATTATTTATAATAAACTCCAAAGAACTCCAAAGATCCCCTTAGGTCCCGTTGGACTAAACCTAGCTTTACCATAATTTTGTATCAATTTTATTTAAAACAGCCGATTGGAATTTTTGTCTATATAATTAATCTCTAATAATGACGACACACAAAGATCCCCGGATCGGGCCAATCAATAGTGTTGGGTTTTTCTATCAAGAAATTCTTGGTACCAGCCCGGAGTTTGGAAAATGGCGGTGATTCACACGTGCCTCGAAAAGGACGTTAGGCTGTTTGTCCCGTGCCCATCTCTTTCTGGTTGTGTCGGAGCTGCCTATCGGATTGTGATTGTGATTGTGAAGAAATGGAGTGTGCACCTGTATATGCGCACACGCTTGTGCACTGTAATAAGTATCTCCCGCGTTTTTAAAAATCTCTCTGTAGACTGACTACCGTGCCCAAAGACGCTCAGGGAGACTGTTGTTGTGTTTAGGTCTAGATTCTAGAAGCATTTTTTTCAGGCATTCGTAAAAAGATTATGGGACCTTGTTGCATATATATTTTTAATGTCATATTGCATCTTTCAGTTGATTTCCAAGAAGAGATGGACCGTGGCTTGGACATAGCGGTGCATGCAGTAAACACGCTCATAATGATGCTAATGCTAATGAGCTCGTCCCACCCCACTCGTTTCCTACACATGATTCATCCTTTCCTCTTTGCCCTCACTTACGTGGTCTTCAGCGCTGTTTATTACCTCGCCGGGGGGATAAATCCGTAAGTACATAACTATGAACTAACAAACATTGGTCAGGCGTTGTAAAGCGGTGATAGCCTAGTGGTTAGGACTTCGGCTACTATATAAAAATAAAGTAATAGATTGTAAAAACTAATATATATAACATGCAAAAAATTACTAAAATAAAAGTAAATATATACTATTAAAAGTTATGTATTCTATGAAGAGATGCCTCTTATATTAAGTTCCACACGCCACGATCCTGTACGTCTTGTATCCAGCAGCTCCCTGTGTCACGTTGGATGTAGTCTATCTACCTTATGAGGGGTCTACCAACGCTGCGTTTTACGGTGTGAAGTCGACACATGCATTTAGTAAACTGCACCTATATTGGATCGATAGCTATGTTCTTTTACGCCTTTGGTTGCCTGCGGAAGATCGCTATGTGGTGATAATGCCACAGAATTAAGATAATACAGAACGCTCATTCATTATTGCATGCAGTGCATTGTCTCCAAATACAGTGAACACGTCTCGTTTCGTGGAATGATGCTAGTTCACAATTTTTCCCTATTTTAAGGTAAACGTTTGGAACATTAGAGACGAAATAATTACTGTCGACTGATAAATGGAAGTGACTTAATTATTTTTCAAAAAACACTACTAAAGTGGAGTGGTTTTGATGCTTCAATAGTAGTCGTGTACACGGTTTCTGTATTTTCTTAATTCTGTGGTCATCCACAGAATACAGGCCACCAAATTTGACCCTATATCTAACAAGTTCTATGTATTCCCTTTTTCTGCTATTTTTGGTGTACAATAAAAGTGTATTGTATTGTATCAGCCTCCAGATTCAAATCTACGGAACTTCCGCAATAGGATTATTATAAAAAACAAAGGTCTAGGCTTTCTTTGTTAATAGTTAGCTATACAGCTATACAAGAACATCAGAACAACAGTTTCAATCGTAATAGAATACGATAAGATGTCCTTGTGGTTTTAATCACGATCAGACGTTTATATTTGCATGAAACGCTCACATGCAATGCCGGTACCTCAGAATGCAGTATGCTAAAATATTATTGCAATTTGTATAGACACGATGGACGTAGAACAATGGAGATTAAGTCGATCTATTTAGCGCATCACTACGATACTACTAAATGATATTTCCTCAAATACCTATTTCAACCATTGATCTAAGCGTTAGTTTGTTTAACTTAAATTTGGATGTGGATGGATTATTGAGATCGTGAATAATCCATCCACAGTAAATCAAGAATTCATGCAAAGTAACGCTTGCTTCTATTTAATGAAATGGGCTTAATTTAAACTCTTCTATTTCAGACTGGGAGACCCGTGGATATATCCAGTAGTAAACTGGAGCGACCCTGGCCCCACCATTTTAGTGGTGTTTGTGACAGGCCTGCTCCTAGTGAGCCTGCACTTCATCACGATCGGCCTGTCTGCAGCCCGGGATGCTCTTGCTAACCGCATCATACGCCCGTCCGTCACTGTCCATTTAGACGAGAATGTGGCTCTACGCACGCAGACCGCAAATACGTGATAGAATTCGCCTTATAAAAAAACCAACGTATAAGCCAATGTACTTACACTGATCATGTCCAGCCCTTCAGTATTTTTGTTCATAACGGGGACACAAGATATTAGTGGAATATGTAGGTACCTAGTATTTGTTTGCTCAATTCGGCAACACGTTGTTTGCATACTAGAATAAATAATAAATGTTTGGTAATTTATCACAATACTGGTGCTTATTACCAACGATTACGAGTCACGCAAAATTAAGGTAAGGACGGGCGTGAAAACAAAAGCAATCTTATACGTACGTTACTTATGAAAATGTGTATGGTTGTCCTAATCCTAACTGATATTATAAATGCTTGTTACACTTTCACGCCTAAGCTTTTCAATCAGTCTTCAAGTGCACATAAATAAAGCAAGCATTTTGGAGATAATCAAAGGATTTTTTTCTCGTGAAAACAAACAGTTACCGCGGGATTTTGATAAAATGATAATGAGCAAACGAGGTCGCAGGCAGTTAGTCTTATAAATAAAATTTGTAAAACTGTCCACAATATTAGGTAAATCCTTAATTTAAAACTTTACATGGACGCCTTCTAAAGTAATTATTTATAGGCCTTACTGGGCCTTGATACGAAAAAACTAACAGTGTGCTTATTAAAAGCAAAAATGTTGTATAGTTTTTTCAAGGGTGTATTATAGTAGTGTAGTTTAGTTTCTAGGCTATTTTAATTTTGTAATAAAAATCGAAACAAAATGTACGACTTTCATTCATTCTTACTACTAGCACTTACCAGTAACTAATAATAGTATCATAGTAGGAACCTACCTCTACCTATATAGCATAGTGTTTATTTCAGATAAAGGAGGTTCATGCACGTAAAATCACCAAGGCAAGAAAGTGACCGCTGACTAACGAGGATGTAGTTTGTACATCTTTTGGTTGGTCTTGTTACATTTTGATCCCATCATATCTAACGTAAAACTAGCTGCCTGTCTGCAGTTAGTATGAAAATGTGAACAATTGGTTTCCTACTTAGCTTTTAATACTTTGTGTCCCCATTATCGCGTAATTTGACCTTAATCCTACCCTAAAACCACTGAAAAGGGTAAGGGAGAAGAAAGATGATAATTTTTAAAATGAACCAGATAGCGCACTTTATTCAAACTCTTTAGGACTTCCTCTCTCATTCTCTCATTCTCCCTTAACCTTCAGTAAAGCGGTGATAGCCCAGTGGGTAGGCCTTCGGCTTCATTTTCGGGGGGCTGAGTGCGGATCCCAACCTCTAACATTTCGAAGTTATGTGCGTTTTAAACAATTAAAATATCACTTGCTTGAAAAATTGGCATGGTATCTTCATTCCCCTGAGGAAGATGATACAACTCTGCCTCGGGGCAATGAAGATACAAACAGATGTGCATGAAATGTCTTGCATGACTTCACGTCATCCATGTCAAGCAAGTCACTTTTTGACTTTTAATAAAATTCAAATTATAAAATATCTTAGTATAAAACATAATTAGAGCTTATTTATTATACCTAATTAAGTAGGCACCTACCTAGAAGTTACGGATCACAAAGTGGACCGTTTTTTATTCATTTTTTAGTTAGGTATTTAAGAATGTACTTACGTGAATATTTGTAAGTTATTACTGAATTTTATATCCATTTAACAGGTCAGTGCGAAATTGGTTAGTAAGGTTAGGCAAGGTTCCTTGCTGGCTGGATGATTCCTAGCATGGCTGAAACTTAGCTCAAGTCTATAAATCTATTAGGGAGCTGCATCCTGGCCATACCCCTTTCATTTAGATCAAGGTACCAATTCATCAAATAGATTTCTGTAGCCAAAGTCACGCTTTAAACGAACTAATTACAACGGTATACCTACGGTTTTAATAGACCTTATTCTGAAAGTTGCATGGTAGCGAATTATTAGCTAACAAGTGCATATTAATTAATCTAATAGGCTTTTGATATGGGCCAATTAATGTTTAACCTTATTTTCATTACGTCTATGTTACTATAACATCATTAATTGAACCAATTCATATTATCAGCTACTTGTAAACTAAGCGGAATATCCGACCGTAACAAGTCATCTTTCTCATTGGAAACTTCGTTGGCGTGGGGATAAGATTATAGACCAACCACATTGTTCCAATACTGGTTGGCGGACTATTAAACCACAATCAAACCGATGCTTAGTGACGCCCGATGTCTAGTTTCGTAACTATGGGCCTCAAAAGCCATTTTTTTTAATTCGAGCTGGTTCCTACTGAGGATTTCTTGACGTAAAACAATGATTTTTTATTCCGCGGTAAGTTCCTAAGCTCTTGACGGCATTCTCACTCGGTGATAATGCTGTCTATGATACCGGGCTACCTTGTACCTGTCCGGGAATAGTAGTTATATTAAACACAGAGAATAGAGATACCCCTAATCGCCAGCAGCCGATAGCATGGTAACTAGCCACAGCCGAAGCCCACCGACCAGACAAATTAGGTAAAGTACAGGATAGTAGTAATTTCGTACATTTTCTTAATAAACTTTAAGTAACTTTAATATCAACAAAAAAAAAGGAATTGGTACCTACACAAGGATCAAAATTTTAATAAACGATAATAATAAAGTAGCAGGTCCCCCAGTGTCCTAGTGTCCCCATTAAAATAAACCAAATAGCGCACTTTATTCAAACTCACAAAAATACTGACTTCTTCTCTCTCTCTTTATTATTATTAAACTCTTTATTTGTATACCACAACATTAACATATTTAAAATATAACAAAAACAGAAACATCGAAAGAAGCAGTAATACAAAAGGCGGCCTTATCGCTTAATAGCGATCTCTGCCAGGCAACCTTAGAATTAAGAAAAAAAGAAGAGGAGAATAGACTGCTGGTGGTACAAATATTAAAATACATACATGCAAATAACTACATGCTAATACATAAACTAGTGTACACAAATAGATAAAAAGTAAATAATATAATAAATAAATAAATATAAAAATAAACTAATATATATAATAACAACTCTTACATAATTAAATACTTTAACATACAATAAATGAGTAAGTATATACATACTATTAAAAGTCGTTAACAATATAATGGGCCTTAACTGCTCTTTTAAATATCGCCAGTGATTTGGATCGTCGTATGCTCAATGGAAGCGCATTCCACAATTCCACAGCTCGTACGCTAAACGAACGCTTATAAAATTTTGTCCTATGATAAGGCATACACAGCGTCAGCGCACGGCACGATCTTAAACCAGCTCACCAAGAAAAGTGAACTTCTCTTTTAAATACGAGGGAGTATTTAGATGAAATAACGCACAGTACAGAAGAGAAAGTACATGCATATCCCGGCGACGACGAATAGGAAGCCACTTGAGTTTTTGTCGAAATTCGGAAACATGGTCATATTTGCGAAGGCCAAATATGAACCGAATAGCAAGATTTTGAAGACGCTCAAGTTTATTAAGCTGATCCTCGGTCAGATTAAGAAAGCTTGCATCCGCATAATCGAGAATAGATAGAAAGAGAGAATGTGCTAGCGTAACTTTGGTCGGAATTGGAAGAAATGATTGCAGCCTTCGCAACGAGCTCATTGCCACAAACACTTTCTGACTTAGCTCTTTGACATGCACTGTCCATGACAATTCCCGGTCGAGGTATACACCAAGATCTTTAACAGAGTCACAAAAAGGAATAGCGATGCCATTATAAATAACAGAAGGAATGCTCAGCCAATCAACCCTCGCGATCATTCCTGAGCTACCAATAACGATAGCTTTTGATTTTGCAGGATTGACCTTTAGCCCATATTGCCTGCTCCACTCAGAAATTGCAGCCATATCATTATTTATAGCTGCAACAGCAGAACCAAGATTTTGAAGGGTAGATGAGCGATATATTTGGATATCATCTGCATACATGTGATAGAGAGAAGAGATGTTTTGAGTAATAGAGTTAATAAAAATAGAAAAAAGTAAAGGAGATAACACGCCACCCTGAGGTACCCCAGCCGCAACATCACACCAAGACGAAAAGGACTCGTCAATCTGAATGCGCTGTCGACGGCCATTGAGGTAACTCCGAAACCAGTCTATTACTGATGGAGATATGTTAATAGAGCGTAAAAGACTAAGCAAGATGTCAAAGTCAACTGTATTAAAGGCTTCTTATTCTCCCTTAACCTTCAGTAAAGCGGTGATAGCACAGTGGGTAGACCTTCGGCTTCACTTAAAACACTTAAAACACAGTGAACATATAACAATTCAGCGGTCCTATCGCTACATAGTTTTTAGTACATTTATGTTGTACTTAGTAGCAGAGCTTTTTGTGACAACTTGTCCGGGGTAGTTCCTACTAAGCTAAGCAGCATAGCATATAAATCCGGTCTTAATGGGGTGGTTGCCGGTATAACAGGCACATGAGGTCTCAAATATTTTGTGCATACCCTGTGCAGTGTTGCACTGTTTATAGACTATGATTTTGCACTTAGCATCAGGTAAGGCAGGGGCCATTTGCTTGGTCCATCAAGCAGTGGCGTGCATAGAGGATATGCACAGGGTATTCAGATGATATAAAATGAAGAAAATCTCCAGTACGAATTATAAAACACTTAAGGATAGGCATTGTAAGAGTTATAAAAAGCCTGCCCTTAAGTATTTATAACTCGAACTGGAGATTTTCTTCATTTTATATCATCTGCATACCCTGTGCATACCCTCTATGCACGCCACTGCCATCAAGGTATAATAATCACACTTTACACCAAAGAGTAGGCAAAAGTTTATTGACATAAATAGAAAAGTTGGGTAAAAGTGACTTTATCCTCTGAAGGCTCTGACCTCTTTTGTTGCCAATATAATCTAACAATGATAAGTCTTAATATAGTAAACTTGTTTTTGATCACTTAATTAATATGTAAACATAAACATACATGCAATATGTTAAATATGCAAGAAGGGGTTCTTGCATATTTAACATATTATTTATAATGATCAAAAAACATCTTGTTATTTTAACATTATCACATCTTGCACATTGTCACATAATATTCGCATTAATAAAACCAGTTATCAATTATTTTTAAGTACATCTGCTTCCTCATAATTATAATGAACTATTCGAGTCTTCAGTTATTTATTTATTTATTTATTAGGTTCACCAACAGATTATACACTGAAACAAGCTTAGGAACTACAAAGTTGACTACTATCAATACAAATCGATCTCCTTCCAACTCAAAACGTCTCCTTTTTTATTCAATCAAAATATCCGACTCAACTACAATAAATTACCCAATAGCGTCCTAAAACTAGTAATTATTATATTATAAATAGGTACTAATAGTATTTTGAGAAACAGAATCATTGGTCACACAGTTTTAATTAAAGTTCTCACAATTAAATACAAAAAACTAAATTGTGAGTATTTCAATTGATAAGTATTTCAAAAAGTACTTATAAAACTTTTTTTTGCAAGGTCCAATACTCAAAAAACAGAAAAACTAATAGAATAAATTAAACTTCCTGATATAACTCTAGAAATAAGAAATATTTAACCTTGTTGACATTTATATATTGAAAAAATTCAATTTAAGAAAAAAAAGAAGATTTTATTACGAGGACATAAGACATTCTATATTCCGTTACCCTTGCATAGTAAATACCTCATACGAATCGCATTTTTTTAAATTCTTGGCATCCCTCTGAGCTTATTTGCCAACGTGATTGCAAAGACAATATCTTGACATTGAGGCTTGAGAACCAGTTTGAATCTACGAAACAGCTGATTACATAAAGCAGCACAGTTTACGCAAGTGCACCGCCGAGAGCGGCTGCCGACGCAGTCACCCGTCTCTTTAGTCTCGCCGTCGACCGTTCGTGTTTGGATTCGCACCTTTGTTATCAAACATAAACCACATTCGCGATCGTGATATCTAACCAAAACATAAGTAAAACAACCACAAATCCTACCAGAATATTCTTTAACCTTATATACCACACTCGATTTCATCGCTCACACGGTCGACTGCGAGCAGAAAAGTTTCTGGATTTAAAAATATAGGTTATATTTTGTTGTAATACTTAGATGGTTGATCATTGGTTAGCGATAATGATACTTTATCGATAACGAATCTGATTAACTCTCAACAAGATCTCACTCTTACCTGGTGTGTGTTACAAAATTGTTATCAAAACAGACGTATCTTACGTTTGTTCGAAATTCAGTGAACGGTTTATGGGAAATGCTTATTACTGGGAGTGTTTGATAGGGTCGTAAAATGGTGAAATGTTTTAGGAAGAGCTTTTCGCTTTCCGATTTGTGGGTGACGTCTCACGAAAGGTTGTCAGACTTTTACCTCACGTCATGGCAACGTGGAGATTCAGCAGTGCCGATGCTGGTGCTGCGGATGCTCTTAGCTGTGATCACAATGAGCATCTTCGTGTGGTCTATTGCCACTTCTCCTACTCCATATTGGCTCATCTACCTGACGAACTGGGGTCTGCTGCTGGTGACTCTGTTGACGCTTTCTGCCACCCTAGTATCGCTCTTAGCTGTTTGCCAACGGATACCTGGTTAGTTAAATTTTATTACTTATGTAGATGTAATATTAATATCTTAGTTTTTAACTTCCTGTGCCGCGTTGGTCTGTTGGTTGGTTTCTTTAACTACAGATCACGAGTTTCTAGGTTCGATTCCCTGATCGGGCCAAGAATTGGCAGGTGTGTACTGAAAATATTTTCTGTTGGGTAATTTGTGATGACCTACCCGTGCCTCGGAGATCGATCCCGGTTATTATAACTTATATGTGATGTGGCATAGTCTTAATTATTCCTCTCTTCTATGAGAGACCCCTGGCCTGTGCCTGAAAGTATCAGTAAAACGTAATAAGCGACATCTCTCATTCGATAGATCTAGTTGGATTATCTACGCTGCTCTAACACAGAATATCGGGCTGTTAGGTAGATTAAGAATGGAAAAACAGAAGTTAACTCAAAACACAATTATAAAAATATCTCTACATATTCCATATTGATTATGCCAAGAAAATTCTTAGTAGTGAGCATTTATTACAAAACCATTAAACCTATCAATCATAAATATAAAATCAATTATGTAGGTAGGTATTTACTTAGCTATTAATGGTGCTGTTTACGATTAAATACCTGAATGTTAGCATTTTTATTCAATCACTCCACAGAATTTAATGCATATTATTTCGTTGATATGATAGGGAAAAACAATTTCGTTAAAGCTACGAATTGTATAAACGTTTTTTTTTTAATTCAGATTTCATTGGAAATCTTAATATTTTCAGTCAGTCAGTTCGAATATCGAAAATAAAGCGCGACATCAGAATCCATTGTTGTCTTTTTTTTTATTGTAAGGTTTTTTTCAATCCTTAGTTTTCTTCAATTGACTGTCGCTAGGTAACGCAGTATTTAGATACTATTATGAAACTATTTTACACTGGATACAAGGAACAAGGCGGATAAACAAAATAAATACGATTTACGAGAAAATTGTGTTTATGTAGTTACTTAAATAATTAAAATTTGTTTATGGGTGAATAGTAATATTGATGGTGATTGTATTCCAACAAATTTATGGGAAGAAGTATAAAGTGTAAAATGTTCTATTAAACACAATCAGCCAATCAAATCCGTTAATCTCTTATGTTGCTGTCGGCTAAACACGTGTAATGACTCATACTTACAGGTACATAACTGAAGTAAACTTAAATAAATAAGATAAAGAAAATATGAATTTAGCGACAGGGCCGACATAGTTCAATACTACTCTGAGAAACTAAGTACAGATAATCTTAAATTACTTATAATTCATAATAACCTAAGTAGGTAAATTACTTTTACTAAAACATTTTACTTTTAATGGACTGAAAAACGAACGACCAAAAACCATGATTTCTTTCGAAAGTTTTATAAAAATCCAAAAAACCGACGTATACGTAATGTACACGATTCAATTCGAAATAAGAACAAAAGTTATGTTAAATATTATGCTTTAGTAAATATCTTTTCATTTTTGGTGCAAGCATCTCAAATTTTTAGTCTCCCTTTTTCCTCACTTTCCGTTTCATTTCTAAAAAGAGCTTGGATTTCCCAGAGGCAATCGTGTTCTCGGTATTTTTTCCTGTTTCAATTTTATCTCCAATTATTTTTGGCTGAATGGTTTGGGTTTTTTAGACCAGTAATAAAATATTTAAAGTCTTGAAGCCTTGTTTAAATACCTTATGTCTATTTCCAAAGCTCAATATGAAATAATATGTTCGAAGTGGGACATTCGCAGACTTAAATCACAATGAAATAATAACTAACCTCTTTCCTATACTAATAATAAACCTATTTTTTTTAATGTGCTTTATCAGGAGCTACAAGTCAAGATTTCATAGTGCTTTGTGCATGATATGATAGGGGAAAGCACAATTCTCTGCTATTATTATACTAACTGTTTGCCGCGTTCTTTGTTCGCATTTATTACTGTTTTTTTACAAATCCTATGGGAAACGTTTGTTAACCTGGGATAAAAGTAGAAAACCTTTGTTATTCTCCAAACTTCCAAATATCACTATGCCAAAAATTGACTAGTTGATTGGTTTTTTAGTTAGGTTACGAAAATAACAAACAAACACACTTTCGCATTTATAATAAGTAGTAGTCAGGGTTATTATCATGCGGAAAACGAAGTCGGTAATAGAGAGGTCGGGCTATGCGACGCGGTGGTTCGGAGTATACTGTGAATAAAACTATGTATTGAAAATAAAAAAATATTATAAGTAAGCGAGAAATGTCAGGATCGAGCTTACATGTATTTACTTACGTGAAATATTTACTATTGAATGGGAACGAAAACATCAATAGACGCAATGTTTACGTTACGCTGAATGCTAGCAAAGACCTTTGTCTGGCCGAGCTTGCTAATCGTCGCATAATGTACTGTAAACAGCGTTTTGTTCTCGTTCTTTTCACGCGTCTGTTCGCTCGATTACTATGCAAGCACCACTCGTCGATTGCCGTCACACGTTGGCCCACATGCCTCGTACACGTTATGACATAATATTACTACAGACGCTGCCGCTTACGTAGTAACCGTGTCACATTCCCATTAATAAACGTAGATATTGTTCATGCAATAGTATTTTCTTGTAAATTTTAATGAAATATTGCTCGTCCTTAATACCTAACCACGGGTTAAGGAAAAGTGTATACCTAAATAATTATATACTATGTTCTTTCATATTTACCCTAATTTAAAAATTTCGATCCCCCATTTTGACCTTATAGAGCAATCACGTGCAATTAAAAGAAATAGCTATGTTTTTCCTGTAATGTAATATATTATTATTTGACGGCCGATTGGCGCAGTGAGCAGCGACCCAGCTTTCTGAGACCATGGCCGTGGGTTCCAGCCCCACAACTGGAAAATGTTTTTGTGATGAACATGAATGTTTTTCAGTGTCTGGGTGTTTATGTGTATTTTATAAGTATGAATATTATTCATAAAATTATTCATCAGTCATCGTAGTTCCCCTACACAAGCTACGCTTACTTTGGGGCTAGATGGCGATGTGTGAATTGTCGTAGTATATTTATTTATATATTTATAACCCAACTTCGGAAATAAAAGGTTTTTAGACAAAAAAACTAAAATGGTTGTAGAAACAAGAATAAAACGGGAGACTCGAAATTTCAACATTTCGACAACTGCCTTATTACTAGATCTTCTTCTTTGTCTTGGATAATATCCTAATTCATTTGGAGTTAGCCCTCTTAGTATTCCTGCGCCACACCCAACGGTTGTGGGTTGTCTTTTCTGTTGTGTTGCTCGCTATTATGTCATTTTTAATTGTTTGTAGCCAGGTTATTCACTAAAAGAGTCATGAATATCCGTCCCACATACTCATGACTCTTTTAGTGACATGATCGTAACAGCGTGGCTTTCGGTTAGTTCTTTGTGTATTTTAGCGACTTCAAAAGTGCCTTTTTCATCGGCATCTTAACTGATTAACGCCCACTACACGTGTCACTACATGGGGATAATGTGGACATCCATAACTATATCTCGATATGATTGTTCTGCCTGTTTGTTGCGACTAACTGCGACTCATTTGATCCATCCAATGTTAATATTGCCTTTGATACCATATAAATCGTAATTAACTTGCACGCGATCGAATAAGTAAATTGAAATTGGTAGAAAACCTCCTTGGCACTCTGCTGGCGAGGTTCTCCGGTCCATCATTAATAGGTAAACCTAAACAAGTGATAATATTTCAGATGGAGGTCCCTTGCCGTGGTACGTGAGCATGTACTGGTTGTTCTACAACACAACGATCACCGTTGCGATCATCATTACCGGCCTCTACTGGATCTTGCTCTACAATCCTGGTTTGTACTCCTTACAAATTTAGAACTACCCCATTAAAATTTTCGAACATAATATTTCGTACCATAATATTAAAATGTAATAGTACAAGGCTTTCATAAAATACCTAAGTTTTTTTAAATATTTTTACAGATGTGCTTTAAAGGAGCAATTCTTGTATATATATATATAACTGGAATCTCGGAATCGGCTTCAACGATTTTCATGAAATTTAATATACAGGGGTTTCGGGTGCGATAAATCGATCTAGCTAGGATTCATTTTTAGAAAATGTCATTTTGATTGTGTTTTCCGGTAATAACCGATTTGCTGCAACGAAGTTGCACGGGTCAGCTAATTTACATTAAAATTACAATAGAAATTTAACGTGTTATGATGCATTTCAATTTTCAATGTAAGTAATAATTATTTAACATTGCTAATATCTAAATAGCGGCTTCCCTTTCGTGTGGACCTACTTAGTTCGATCCCCGGCACACACTTCTAACTTTTTGAGTTATGTGCGTTTTTTAACGGGAGTTTTCATAACGCTCTCATATGCGCGTGAGATCTACCAATGGCCACTTGGCCAGCACGTCGCGCGTCGTGGTGAAGTACGTACTGCCTTCTCATTCTGAGAGGCGACCCGTGCTTTATAGTGCCCTGGTAATGTGTTGATATGATGAATATTTTAAAGTCTCTTAGAAGCTATTCCACGCTTCCGAGTTTTCAAATTTTATTCTAAGAATGCAGGAAGCTTGAGAATTTGTAATACGACATGTGCCCCTATGTCATTGATATTCGATATACGGGAGTAGTCAAAATAACAACTACTCGTAAGTAGATTAAGTTGATTATCTAAAACCAGGCCCGTTAAAAATACCACCATGGAAGATCGGTTAGTTTTAATAGTACCTAATACAATTTTTTTTTTGCAATCTTTGATGCATTCTAGCAATTATCGTGTTCATTATAAATTAAACCATACCAATACCTACAGTAGTGGTGCGGGCTCAAGCCAACAGACAAACAGAAAAAAAAAAATAAGTTGCTTTATTACCTTCTATTGCTTATCTCTAACATCCCCCAGTTATCTTTTTGCAATATTTTTTTACATATATGGAACTGCATAAGTAACTTACTATTAATAGTTATTTTAATCTCATTTAGCAGTAAGTAGGTACTCAGCACCTTAAGTGCCTGCCTATATATATATATATTGGGTAAGTTCCTATTTACCAAAATGAGCGGATTTATATATTGTTTTTAATATTGTCACTCAATGAGATAGACAATTAGCCATGATTATTCCGTAATAGATTAATTATATATTCTTTTAATACATTTTAATAGTGTAAAACAATGCGTACTTATCTACCTATTTATACGCGTCAAACGTGTCTACTACGGTCCGTACGGGACCGTCCGTGCGGACCTCCGAGATGTGCGGACATCATTATGAAACGTTTATAGTTCTTCCGCTCCTTGTACGCACTACCCACACGGAAAGTTGGAAACTATTTAAAAATAATTAAACAGTTCACGATTATTAATCTTTAAATACCTTATTTATTTCATTTGTTTTACATTAATCACTACTAATATAGTAAATTCGAACATGTGTTTGTTGGTCTGTTTATCTGTCCTTCGCGCCCTAATTAAGCATCCAATCAACTGATTTTTGGCACAGAGTTTGTTAAAAGGATGGAGAGTAACACAAGTTAATTTTATTCCGTAATAAACGCGGACGAAGTTAGTTATAATAAAGAAACATGAAAAAATAAACTGATTCAGAGGTTCAGGAAGACTAATACCTAGTCTTCCGAAACCTCTAAATCAGTGCGCCACCAATGTATACCTACTGTGGGGGAACAGTGGTCTAAAAAAATCTTATAAGTGTAAGTTTGTTACAATGTAGCGCTCTAAAGACAAATGGAGTAGGCCAGTTTTAATGAGTTTTGCAGCAACAAACGAGAACGCGAACCTAGGTAGATCATGTAAGTCCACTTCTTCTTACCTGACTTTGTAATAGATCTTGTAATTACTTGTGCAAAGTACCTATGATTTACCTACATTTAAAAAAAATCTTATTTTATAAAAACAGTGATACTACCATAACAAATAATGTTATATGTAGTATAATTTGAGTTTTATATAACGAAAAACTTGGCTTGGCATTACATAAATCTTGCTATAAACTATTACTGATATATAGCTCTATGAGATGAACGTCACAAAAAGAGCAAGGGTGCAGACGCTCTCGCCTCCAGAGTACTACTCACATGACATACTTCGGTACATCCACCTTAGATCGCAAGTACAGGGCCCCGAGTAGCTTTTATATAATTACGTATCAGTCTCTCCCAAATCAATCAAAAATTCAATAAAAAAATGTTTTTAGTTTTTTCACAATTAATTATTATTCAAGAAAAAAGCATGCACTGCAAACAAACAAACTTCTGTTAAAAATTTTTTTTTTACGCATAATACTTTTATGCCTAATAACAAACATTATTAATTTTCATTATTTTCCATTAAGTGTATATAAGTGATCCACGTCACAGATGAGTCTTAGGACGACCTTATTCAAAGGTGGTAGTTAGCAAACTCATCTCATAAATTGCTGCATATAAATTGCATTTCCCAAAATGAGGTTCAAACTAAATAATATCTTAGTGCCATTAAATATAGCAATATAATAAACCACCAATCCGCACTGGGCCAGCGTGATGGACTACGACCTAAACCCTTCTCACTGTAGGAGGAAACCCTTGCCTTTAGTGGGCCGGTAATAGGTTGATATGATGATTTAATCTAGCTCTTCACATCTATAGATATGTTACACTTGACCATATTTCAGACTGAATGGTACAGTGGATGTACAATATTTAGTAAAATTTACTCGACCGATATAATTTCAATTCAATGTTAACTCTAACGCAATTTTCTTGTAAGATTTTCTTAAATATTTAATTTAATTTTGGAATGAAATAAAAATTCTATCGATTAGCTATTAGTTACTTTGGATATGTTTAATTTCATTAAGCAACTAAAATTAGCAAAAAAAAGAGAGCGGTAATGGAAAATTTTCAGATGGTTTCAGAACGTTGCAAACTAAACGCTAGATGGTGCAGCGTGCTGCGTTTAGTTTGCAACGTTCTGAAACCAAATCAGGGAGGTCCTGATTTTATTGTCCGACCGAACTTTATCTTTTTATAGAACAAGAAGAGGAAGATGATGGATTCTGGTTGGACCTGGCAACGCACGGCTTCAACTCGTGCGTTGCGTTTGTCGAAATTGTGATGTCGCGGACTCCACTTCGGCTGCTTCATATATACCAGCCCCTCGGTGTGGGTCTGTGGTACGCAGCCTTCTCCGGGATATATTACGCGGCCGGCGGTACCGATGGGTAACTGTGTTTCCATTCTTGATCTTCACATAGTATAAAATAAATTCGCTCCCGCTCTTTGAACGCTTAGATATTTTACCCTATGCAACGGATTTGAATACCTACAGTTTTTAGCAATGTAAAGAGTAATCAAGAGGAAGTAAACATGCATATTATGTTAGTGCCAAGAAACAATAGTATATTGCATGCGTACAGATAACTCGTGTGTGAGTGGGGTGTGTTCCCCTTACCGAGTTGAACATAATACTTTTCATATTGATCGTAAGGAAAAGAATGATCTGAAAAAACAATATAAAATATTTCAGAAAATATTTCACTTCTTTTTCACTTCATGCAATATTCGTTGTTTTTATACTTGTCCTCTTCAGGCTTCAGGACAGGAAAGCAACGATCATTGACTATATAACCTATTCAGTCTTATAACAATATTTTTTTTGTCTGTTCTTACATTGCAGCAATTTTTATTTTTACTGCGCTAAATAGTTTAAAATTCACGAAAAAGCTATACTCAAGAGGATATATTTAAAGGTGTCATTGCGTTGTATTTTATTTGAAGTTTTAATATGATGTGTGATTATTTTTTTTGCTAGTTCCAAATATTGTCCAGTAATTATGCACTAAGTAGGTAGATCTATAGAAACTAAAGTCTACTCTTTTTTGTCAGGCTATTCTGGCTATTGTATTTATTAATAATCTTCCCACTAAGTACATTTTTAAAATTTTAAGGTAAATTATTATGATTTTATTTTGCAACTTTAATTGTGTTAGTCTGATACATCATCGGCCTACGTTTATACGAAAAAATATATACGACTGAATAGGCTGTATGGTCAATGATCTTTGCCTGTTCGGAAGGGTACAAATCAAAAAACAACAACAACAAAAAAGATTGAATATTTTTTTTTGCATTTCATACAGTATGGAGGCTGAGCAAATACGTAAAAGCATCGAGGGTCGAGTAGTAGATGAAGGATTGTACTTTTGGGAAAAATGTACTTATCAAAAGTTGTATTCAGCGACCGTTATTTGATTAAGCTGTTAAGTCACAGAAAACTGCCTCGTTGATCTCGTGATTGACATTATTGAATACGTTGCTTAAGGACCTGGGTCGATTCACGCCCATTACTATAAGTAGGTCAACATTACATTCGACGATATAGCATGCATCAAAAGTCCATTCCGTAGCTTCTCGGACTTCTTCTGGAACTCTGCACCCCGAAAGTGTCCCCTTACCAGTATGCTATCACCACCTAGTACGGTAACCTAAAAACGAATGGCTTACGCTTGACTAACAAAGTAACTAACACTTAACATAAGTAATAGTTCAAGCCGGACCTGGTGACTAGTAGTTACAATTTCCGCGTCACATAATTTTGTCAAGGTGATAACATGGCGAAACAGCACCCGTAGTACAGATTTAACCGCTCCCAATCACAGAGTCGTTTTCGAGTAAGGAAATACGTGAACATCGGAGTAAAATGGATCTTTTTGCATTGGATTAAAGTACAAATTTGTCTGCAACTCTTAAACTGAGGGTTGGACTGAACTTTTGTAAAACAAAAATCAGACGTACAGGATTTGCAACTGTAATATGAGTGCTATTAAATCCATTTTACTTTGACCTAAAAACGACTCCTCGATTGTGATCGAGCAAATCTTGTACTAAGGCAAAACCAGAGGCCAGTATGAGACGGTAGAGGTAATGACACACATGTTCAGCAGGAAAGCATGCTATTATTGAGCAATCGAGGCAGTTATGATATACGAGTAGGTAAATATTGTTCTGACAAATGATTTCAACATCAGATTTATACTGAATACTAATAGGTATTACAAAGAGGAAAGATTTTATTTTTAATAATTTATTTTTGTGGGTAATGGACTGACACAAAAACTATTTAATCAATTTAAAATATTTACCTTATTTATGGAAAGTAACATACCTAGGTTATAATATTTAATCACAGTGATCATAAGATTTCAGTCTGAAATAATCTTAATTGTAAAGAAAGCGTGCGAAAACTACCGCGTCTGTTTAAATTTTTAAAAATCATGATTAATAACGTATTTATTTATATCATGTAATTATGAGCTGGAGCAGTTGGTATCGTTCATGTCTGCCTATTTTTACGGTCGAGCGTAAAATCAAGTTTTTATTTTCATTATATTCTAACAAGCGCATCAACATAGCTCCAAATATAGATATAGGTAGGTAACAGTTTTCACATTAATGAAGAACTTTAGTTCAGCAACTTTAAGGTCCCAGAACTACCAGATTTACAAGAAATAGCTGCGCAAAGTCTTCATTGCTGCGTTGACAATTATAACATGAGCTGATTTACATTTAAGGTCGAATTGAGTCACGAATAACTATGGCAACTGAAAAAAGAATAATGCCCTAGATTATATTAAAACAATAATTCACACACACGTGTAAATGGGATGTTAATTAGATACAATTATTTATTTTTTAGTTTTTTTAATGTGGAAACTGAAATAATGTGCTACCTACTGAAAATTATAATCTTTTCTTTAAATGTAGTATTGGTGATAATTTCTATAGGTAGTGTCCATGTAGTGTAAATAACACGATCCTTTTCATTACGTCCTATTAGATTAAGACACGTTTTCGTTATCTAAATTCTAATATCAAAATGGTTTTACAGCTTTTAGATACTTCAGTAATTTACAGTTGCAATAAATCTACTTCTTTATCTTTCCTTATTATTTTTCCGAATAAAAATCTAAAAATTCATAGCTCTTATGATATCAAATTTTCGCCTGGTTAGTTAAATAAGAATAAAAAATAAATAGTAGTTCTTTAAAAATAAAATCCGAACTATACCGCTGGTACTATGGTAGGTAATAATCGACGGACCAACCAAATGGTAAATTGATAACCATAGCTTATATACAGAACGACACCTAAGTAGTTTACTCTGTGCTCGTATTAAATGCCGTTCTGTGTCCATCAACCTGAGGCGTAGGGGTTAAGCCTCATCTGCATGTAAATAGACCGTACCACAGCTTTGGAACAATGCTGCTTACTGTCAAAAATAACCATGGTGGTAATACGGACGAGACCGTCACAAAAAGCTGTATGTACCACAGAACAAAAATACTAAAAGTATTAAAAACTATTAAAAACTTAAGCTTTTCCCATACATAATCGCCCAGTCTCCTTTGTTCTTTGAAAGGGCCAAAAATCTACACAAATCTACAACGAGCAAGGCCCTACGGCTTTGCTCGTTGTAGATTTACCGTATTTACCTAATGACAAGTTTGCTTGGAAGCATCCGGCTCCGCTTTCATCTCTCACAAGATAGAAAAATGAATGTTAAAATGTAAAATGTAAATTTTTGATGTTGGAAAAGAGCAACTGCTGAGTTTCTTGCCGGCTTCTTCTCGGTAGAATCTGCCTTCAAAACCGGTGGTAGAGTCACTACACACGGGCAGACTTGACGTTTCAAAAGTGCTTGTATTAGGCCTACTTGAAATAAATGAATTTAGAATTTAATACGGTAACGGTAGGACTAAATAGTACCTACTGTTGATATTTCAGGATGGGAAATCCTTTCATCTACGAAATACTGGACTGGCGGCAAGCAGGGCGTGCCAGCATCATTGTAGCAGTTTCAGCCGCTAGCCTCATCGTCGTGTACGCCCTACTGTGGGGCGTAACTCTTTGTAGGGACAGGGTATCAACATCTCTGATTCGTACTACGAGTTTAGAACTGCCCTTCGTACCTCCAGACCGACACTCGCCAAGTGGGATGGTGTGACCTCAAGATATAATATAGTTATTATTTTTCATTATACATGTGTTGAGTCATGCACTTCTTAGTAAAAAATGCTACTTCAAGCTAATTAAAGTCAGTAAGGGATTGGTTCCTGCACCTCTGTCTAATATAAAAGTAATAGGAACACTACCTATTTATGTACAACGCTTTGCGAAATGCATTAAGTATTATTAGTCGCATTGCAAAACAAAAAGACTCGGGAACACACCTCAACCTATGCCATTTATTTTAATATTTTCAATATTTTTCTTCAAACTGTTAAATTTTGAACAAAAGTGGGATGGTGTGTCTTGAAGACATTTTATAGTTCTATTTTTTTATAAGTATGTGAATTTAGAAGAAATGTCAAAAAAGCTACTCGAAGCTATTTGTTACATTTTAAAAAACAAGTCTGTTCAAGCGCGCGGCAGACATGTCGTTTTATGAAGACCTCCCTAGTTCAATGGTGAGCGCATTTGAGGTCTTGAGGTCTCGAATTCTATCCTCGGCGATAAGATAGTTTAGTAAGAAGGCAATATACCGACTCCATATATCATAGGAGATGGACAAGAAAAATTTATAGCCTATACTACCTTCGAAAACACAGATGTTTTTTTTTATAACAAGTACCTAATATCTAGCATGCATACGTTAATAATATACATTGTCCTAAACTACTACGAGAAAAATACTGTGTGAGGTGTACAACATTGAAAAGTTTTAACTGTTTTACGTGTAAGTATACACATAACTTTTTTAAGTAGGTAGAATGTAAATCTCTTATAAGATAGGGAATTCAATCACCTATCTTATAAGAGTTGCTTTTTTATTTTATAAGGAAATTGGAAATATGCAGGCTTTATATTGTAGTAGGTAAGTGGTGTAGTACTTATAACGGAAATACGAATTTATACCTACGCTTAGGTACTTAATGCAATATTATTTCTAAGGTTTTTGAAGGGTATTGTGACTTACACTTCATACTAAGTGGAAATGATAAGTTTACGCAGGCGATCTTATTTTATTTTTCGAGATAATTATATAGGTCAAACATTACAAAATTTTATAATTTACATATTACAAAATTCCTTGAGCAAAAAACACCTGAGCCAGGATTGTCCAAAAAACTAAATGATCAACAAAGAACACCCACAAAATAACATAAAATCCTTTAAAAAAATTACACTCGGGTCATTTAATACTAGGTAACCCTTGTCTAGACTTTACGTCTTCTTTAGAATCAGAAATCATAATCTTAGAATCACAAAAATACAAACATTAGATACCTACCTACATATTCAATTAAACTTGATTTAGTTCACACAATAGTAATAATAGGTACTAAGACACTCATTATTATCAGTTGGTGCTCATAAATTCAAACAGTTTAAAACACATAATAAAGAAATACAAACAAAGCAAAACGTATGAAACAATAGTAAATAGTACCTATATATCTATATGTAAGTAATTATAAATATTTGCCACATCAAATTAATGACAGATTTTTATGACATTTAAATTCAAGCTAATTAAAATGTAGTTTTTTTATCTTTGTTATTTTGGCCTCCAGACGAACGAAAACAAGGTAGGTACCTACACAGAAAATAATCGCCTGATGAAACTTAGCAATACGACCAGTATTTTATGTGTTAATGAAATGTTAAACACTATTATTAAGCAATTTAAACCAACGAATTAGCTAAGTTAGCTTATCTACTTTTTTGAAATACCTACTCTTTATTACATAATTACCTATTCCATATATAAACATATATATCTAAGTACCAATAATTCACGTAGCATTTAAGATCAATTTTTACTTTCGATATTCAATTTTAATCAATAGGTTAAAATTGACACCTCATTTATTAAAATCGGCTCAATTGAGGAACACGCCACAGTAAATATATAAGCTAAATAAACTGTGCGGACGCCACGTTACACTGTTTATACAAACATTAATCTTATTAAATTGATACATTTGCCTCTATAACTGGCTCACTACTACCTTTCTCAGTTAATCGAATAGGTACTTAAAATAATTTTATTTTGTCTTTTTGGACCTATTTTATAATAGTTGAATGAAATGTGAGTTGTCTTGTTATTATGTTTACCTACATATCATATAGTCAGTGGCGTGCATTGAGGGTATGCACAGGGTATGCACTAAACGAGCAGATGATATAAAATTAAAAAAATCTCCGATACTAGTAATTAAAACTTAAGGAGCGGAATTGTAAAAATTATAAAATGCCTTCCATTAAGCTTTTAATAACTCGTACTGGAAATTTTCTTGATTTTATATTATCTGCATACCCTCTATGCACGCCACTGCATATAGTAGTATTGTATAGACCTATCTATATTCTATATACCCAGTACAATAAATAGCCCGCATGCATTTATCGCAGAACAATAAAGACTGTCTTTTAAAATAGTGTTGATATCAACACTACCACTTATATATATTACACGCAGTTCTCATACAGGATATTCAAATATGGATGCGCGTGAGATATTTTACTCGTATAACCTAAACCATCGTTCAATTTTTGATTCTATTGAAATTGTAAACACGAATGGTGAAAATAACTCGAAACCTTGTATATTGTATGTATACATTGTAAGTTTCCCCCTTATACTATATTCCAAATAAAACTGTGTATTTGTTTTTCTTTTTTAATATAACTGATGTTGTTTTTTTTACTTGTTTTATTACAATTATTGTACCTACCTGCATATCCTGATGACATTGGGACAAGCACCATTGTCGAATAATTGAAAAGTTAAGATACTTTTGGCAGGTCCACCAACAAATATAATTAGAGCTGTAAGGTAATGTAGATAAGATCCATTTTACTCTGATGTACAAGTATTTCGATACTTGAAAACGACTCATCGAGTTAATCTGGCACTAACCCATCGCCTATAAACAGAAAAATTAAACTATATCACAGGTGAAGTATAAAAAATAAAAGATATATTATTATCCAAAAAACATTTATTCCTATAATATAGCAAAATTTGCATAAACACAAAGCAATCGATTGCAATATAACTAATAACAAAACTAAATAATGATATGTGACTAATTTTAGATTGACTTAGCGATGTTACTGTGCGATGCAATTGTAAGTATAACATTATCCAAAAACATAAAAATAAAACATATACTTAGGCAACATAATAAAAGTTCATTTGTATAAATATAATTTAGAATTTCTCATTAGGAGCTCCCTACTTGCTCGGACTTTTTAAATAAAACACACGGTCCAAAAATTTGTGGCATTGCTGGATGTTAATAGTATATTTAGAAAATTTTAATTCTTTTTTAGTTGTTCAGTTACAATAATTCATTTTATTATTTCTTTATAACGACTGCAAGACTCGTTTCTTTCAAGAAGGCCTAAATGTGAGCACTTTTGAAACGTCAAGTCTGTCTGTTTGTACTTGTAGTGACCAACAGAACTCACTTAAGTTAACTTTGATGTGAGTTTTATCAAACACTTCAAACAACACTTTCGTAACATACACTTGCATTTCAATGCTTCAATTTTAATCGAGTTGTTGTCGAGCCAATACGGTGTGGGGCATTGTATTATTGTATCAATCATACTTGAAGGGTGCCATTTTGCAGGTTGAATAATATTCCCTTTTACCTAATCTTTACTTTTGTCTACTTTTTGGTATAATTTATACAAGCCACGCATAGCCTATTCTTTCTTTGACTTTGATTACGAATATTTTGAGGTTAAGATGTTTAAGATAAGTTTTGATCCTTTTAGCACCCCTATTCAAGCTATGAGATGGGCGTTGTATAGCACGTACCCTAAATGTTGAAGATACGAAGTTCATTCTTGAAAATATATTTAAAGTTTGTCAGCTTATATCAAAGCACCCCTTCAGATTATCTACTGCTTTTCAGGCCATGGCAGTTTGATGAAGTTACTAGTAAATTAAAATAGCTGTCAATTGACAAATTTTGACGATGAAATGACTATTTTAAACCTTAAAATACGATGAAGAATCCTCGTTTTCAATGAGAAAATATTAAGTATACACAACGTCAATTTAAGCATTACTTAGTACTAATTAATACATTTTTATATGACTTTTTTTAAGAAAACCGCAAATAGGGAGCTTTATATAAAATAATTTTCAAAAAATTATAATTTTTAACAAAACTTTAATTTTGGGACAACAGTCTCAAAAAATAAGCATCTCATCATATTATGTTTAAATATCCAAAATATATTTTTTTTTTATGTACAATATAATTATTAACTAGGCGACTACGTAAATTTATGAAACTTAATCTAACAGGCGTTGCTTAGCTTAATCCTAGGACGTTTCGAGTGTTTCGTGACATGACAACCCTATACTTATATAACCTATATTATAACCTTAATAACAATTTATAGCATTAATAATAGTATTATAGGCAAATATTGGAATCGTCTAATTACCACGTCGAAATAACAATATTATAATGCATTAGAGAGATCTTCCTTTAACTACAAGTTTTAAAGGCACCGATCACCACATACATATACGTAAATCCGCATTCATCCCTAATAATTAACACACATCATACATCAATGTAGCCGTTCGCATCTTCGTTTCTGATCCGCACCGCTAGGATCTGGAATGTCCTTCTAGCTTCCATTTTCCCTAGTGCCTTCAGTACGAGTACCTTCAAATCAAGAGTGAATACGCATCTTCAAGGCAAGCGCGCTCCATCTTAGGCTGCATCATCGCTTACCATCAGGTGTGATTGCAGTCAAGCGCTCGTCTATAAACATTATAAAAAAAAAGAAAAGAAAAGAAAAAAAAAAAGCACATTTAAAACCTGTGTGCAACTGACCGCACGGCGTAACCTGACATTAAATCCGTTTGGTTTTATTATCTATTACCTACGTCACCTTAGAAGACGGCATGAACTGGATCTAGCATTTTAGTATTCCGTGAATACTGCAACACAAAGTTGCGTAGGTATGTGACGTTTGACCGGGACAGAACGGGACGAATTATTTTTTAGTTTGTATTAAGTTTCTGTATCCGTTTTCAATGTCTATAATTGTGGTCAGAGTCGGTTCATCTATTTATTAATTTTATTCTACGGTTTGAATTTTGAGCTATGTTTTTGTAAATAAAATAAAAATAATGCTGGAATGGTATACCATAACGGTCGCAGTATTCTACGCAAAGAAAACTGTTTTATATTTAACCAGTTTCAAGAAACAATTGATATGATATTAGATACAGTTTTTATCTTTTAACCAGAATATACGGAGTTGATTTATTTTTCAAAGAATCTAGAAATTTATAACAACTCTTTGACATAATCAAAGATATCAAAATATCGTAATGATAA
This sequence comes from Pararge aegeria, assembly GCF_905163445.1. Classification (NCBI taxonomy): domain Eukaryota; kingdom Metazoa; phylum Arthropoda; class Insecta; order Lepidoptera; family Nymphalidae; genus Pararge; species Pararge aegeria. Next base: position 16,297,820 of record NC_053181.1, read on the forward strand.
ATCCTTGATTTCTTTACCGTCCATTTACTTTGGTTAAATCGAAACAAATGCAAAACAATAAACTATCGGTATCTGTAGTAAAGATCCTGCGATTAACCGCTATCATTTGATTATTCCGAAAAATTGTTTTCTAAGAAAAATACTATTTTAGCTTAACAGTAGGATTAGCAGTTTATTATAAGGTTTGTGCATTCCACTTAAAATGAAATTGAAAGGAAAATTACGAAAGTATTCGTAAACTTTTTCTTACGATTAAGGTCGGTTGACAATTCAAAATCAGTCAAATTTTGACCAGAAATATTAGTCATCCTTAGGATAAATTTCATCCTGAGAAAAGGGTTCCCTGCGGGATTTTTAAAAACACAAAATAAACGCTGACAAAGTCGCGGACAACGGCTAGAGAATAAATAGGGAATGTCGATTAATCGCTAAACGATTATTCGCAAAATCACTAATCTATAAATATATCTGTGCTATAAGTTAAGTAAAACGCACCAGTAGTCATGTCATTATCACCAACCATCCCATCCCTATAACAACCCTTACTTAAACAACTAAACATAAAATTAACTAAGATTAACTATAACAGTATTGTACATACTACATATCAAAATTGTTATCACAAACATTAGGAGTCTATGTCTATATAGTCTACATCCAACAAAACATAACCAATAATTTAAAAGGCATGTAGAGATCATTAATTTCTTGGCATCCTCAAGCAAGAAGTACGATTTTTAGCCTAAATAGTTATTTTTATACTTATATATTCGACTGAAGTAACTAGTTTAAAGTACAATAGTAGAGTCTTGCAATAATATATTATTTTTGCCAAAACGCCGCAGTGTGTGACTATATTAATTTTAACAGGAAATACAATTTTAAAAAATCTTTGACCATAGATTTGTTTTGTTATTACTTTTTCTGTGATATTTATCTTTTTACTCATAACAATAATTAATATGATATTTGTGAAGTTTAATAATTGACAACTTATAAAAAACTTTTATAAAAAACTTATAAATAAAACCTGTGTATTTTGGGGTTCACACTTTAAAAATCACCCAATCTAGACAAGGAAAACGAAAAGTTTTAATATATATTTCTTTCAACTCTTATAAATGATTAGCAAGACCTTTCATGATGAAAAATTGCTAAGCGTTATTATGATACAAAATGACTATTAATCGATAAAAATAAATAGGTGCCTAGACCTCTTTTAAACTTACTTTCGTCTAACATAATATATTTAATTTATTAATTATTCATAAATGTATGTAAACATTCAAAATGTTGTCAACAAACTATAACTGAGAATTTCGTAACGAATTCATTTAGCTATAATTATTGTTCTTTGCGTTTTAGTCTTTGTTATATGCCGTCCCTTAAAAAAGTAATATTCTTAACTATGAATTAATTTAAATAAGAAAAGTAAACCTTACACTTGCTATGCTAAATATTTTATTGCACCACAAAATTCATAATACATTATTTTCGTATATTATATGCACAGTCCTTTGTACTTTTAATTAATAACATGTATATAATTTTGAACATATATTGCCTATTCTTTTTAAAATTTATTACCGCACGCCAAAAACGTTCCAAATTGCATAATATTCAAAAATTTATCTAAAACGAACGAGTTCAAAAAATATTATAAAAAAATATTTCAAGACCCTTGCGTTTCCAAAAATCTTTAACTGACAGGTGCTTTAAGTTAAAACAAATTCAAGCAATATTTCGCCGATATAAGGACACTTAAGAAGCTCCGTGCCGTAAACACGAACAGCCTTATTTACATTACTCTGCCTACCATAATAAGGTAGCCCTGGTAAGACACGTCTCCATACCAAAGTTTTTGATGATGAAGCAATGTACGTGGTACGAGGTAACGGCAACATTAGTTGCAACGGCATGCTGAAAGAGACTACGGCATGCGACGGCATGCCATGGATCCCTGGTGTGCACTACCCCTTAGAATGCCGCGGGATGTCAAGGTACCCAATAAGCCACTAACATCATCAGTATGCGCTAGCCAGTCGCAAGATCCCCTGGTGTATACTCGCCCCAATTGTTTTAAATCCCAAGCGTAAGCTAGGTATCGCTGTATCTAAACAAACAATATAAAAAACATATACCTATAGTAAGTTTCCATACAATTTGCCATAAAACTAAAACATATGAATTTTATGACTCTTGGACGTAAAATATAAAGACAATAGATATTTTTATATGTTGTTTAGATTCAATTTAGATAGTGCTAAGATAAAATAAATAAATAAAATAATCAATATAAGAATAATTTGGCTAAACTTTTGTATGGAGATACGTCCGCCAAGGATCACCTTAATGCTAACTCAGTCACAGTCTAAACACTAAAAAACCAATATTGTGATGTATTTAGTTTGAGTAAAGTTGTACTAGAAGAACAATACTGCTTTCTCTAAGCTACAATTCTTGTTAACAAGATAGAGTTTAACTTTATACAACGAACATTCAGCCTAATTTTCGCGACAATTAGATTTTTGAGTTTTACAAATTTAGGATGATAGTTCTGGCGCAGCTCACGTCCGAAGAGTTTTATATTTTTTTCCGGTATAATACATCTCTTAATTGATGGAATTGTTCACTTAGTGAATGCCACGCATAATAAAAAACAACCACAGAATATTTTAACTATGTTATCATTGTTTTTAAAAATTAAACTTATCCTACTTATATTATAAATGTGAAAGTGTGGATGTTTGTTACTCAATCACAAAAAAACGGCAGAACGGATTTGACATGCATGTAGCCTTTGACATGGAAAGGAACATAGGCTACCTTTTATACCGATTCCTTAAGTAGTCCCCGAGGGAAAATTGAAAATTGTTTAAGAGCTAAGCTGAGGGCAGACAGCTTTGAAATTTGGCATGTCAACTATGCTATGGAAAAGGACATGTACTTTTTATATCGATCTCTCAAATAGTTCCCGTGGTAATTAAAAATTGTTAAGTACGAAGCTTTAGAAATAATTCTGAGGTCCATGCGGTCGCGGGCAGAAGCTAGTTTGTTATAAAGAGAATGATCTCTTATGCAAATATTTCATGAAAAAAAGTTATTTGTCTAATAACTTATAATGTTAGTACACACTAGTATGGATACCGTGAGCTTTCAAAAGTATCATCCGAAATATGTCAACCAGATCCTCCGGAATTAGCTATCTATGTATATTATACGCTCAAACACCGAACCATCCACAATAATGAATTAACAACGCACAAATATTGCAAAGAATTAGTTTAACGTCCATTAAAAATTATGGACTTTCGCTGAGCAACGCATTCCATTTTCTTTAAAGCGCAAGTTTACATAAATAACATTTTAATTATACTACATAACGCGTAAATTTATATCTCATAGATATATCGCTCACTCGATTGTTCTCTTAACTTTAGTTCACAATAGACCTAACCTAACCTAACCTAACAAAAATTTTGGCTGCCCTTCATTTATGTTTTGTAGACAATGCTCGTTTTCAAAAAAACTATGAATCGCCGAATGATTTAGGAGATTTTTATGAAAAAAAAACTGACCAACTCTTGGGTGATAACTATTGGTAAAATGTATGCCTAGGTATTTCCTTAGATTAGACGTTACTTATGCTTTTAAGCAATAAGGCCGCCTATTGTACCTTTTCTCCTTTATTTAAATTGTTTTTTTTTAATGCTTGTTTTTTATTTTGGTGTACAATAAAATGTATTTCATTCATTCTTTCATTCATTCATTCATTCATTTCATTTCATTTCACTTATGATGATATTGCCTTGTTCGTTGTTAGTGAAAACGGGCATTTTTGTTTTTATGAACAAAGTATTGTTTCCTAATTATGTATCTAAACAGAGGCGTGGTTTTTCTACAAGTATGATAGTCCATCCCTGGAATTAAATGGATTCTTGCATTTTGTTTTGCTTTATTTAACCTAGTCGAGATCCCGTGTCGAGTCGTGTCGTGCAATCTGCTATAATAATTATCAAAAGCAAAACGAGTTGACGATATTAAATATCCCCCGACCAATTATCATAATTCGTAACTCATCTAGAGATATTGGTTTTCGAATTTTGAATTTGATTTATTCTCGGCAAACTAGATTACCTTTGGATTAGGATTGGTTAGTATACAAAATAATTAGGTATATGAGTGAGCAAGCTACAGTGTTAAGGTATTTCATATGATTCTTATGATAAAAGTTCGCAAAGTTAAGACTCAAACTTGAAGCCCGAAACATCGGCGAGAGTTTTAATAGAGTCTCGCATAATTCTTACGTTTATTATTCGACTTTACAAGCTAATAGTTAAAAGTCACAAGAAATAAAGAAGGTGTAGAGAGTACTCTCTTAATACCGGGCACTGAGAGAAATATTGCCACCCAGTCAGGCAGACTATTCTTTGCCGTTTTAATCGCACAGTGCCTTTAAATATTTTCATAGCATCGACATAACATTTTACGAGCAAATATATTGAAACTCATTATAAGGCTATCAGCTACAAGTATAACTCGTAGTGATGTAAAGGTGTAACAAAATAGATTTTACTTAAAACAGTCTTGAGTATGACTACACGAGCTCTTCGCCGCTCAGAAGGAACACGCGGAAAGACGACTCGTCCACCGCGTCAGTGTACAATTCCTCCTGCAACACATAAATATTTGGAATGGAATTCAGTCGCGAGTCGTAAACGCTTTCGTTATCCTATTAGTTTCATCCACTATATGCATTGGTGCATTTGTTGTGCTGAATGAGATAACCTAGCGATTTTTCTAGCCAGATTCAACACAAATAAAATTAAATAGTTCAAACAAACTAAAAAAACACGCTTGGTATAAAAAACTAAACTAATTTCTTTCTTTTAGTTTATTCATAATAGCGTTTTTTTTTTGTTTTTCTTGATCTATTATTTTTATTAGAGCAAAATTAATCAGTAACCCATCCACCATTAAAGAGATAAAATATTTTTTTTTTATTCAGTGTGCCCGTCTCTCGAAATGCAAGTTCTAATTATTATTTAAAACAGGCCATAAAAAAGTAATAGCTAACGCCCTCTACCATCTAGTAGCTTAATGTTTTCTGTGGAATTTGTTAGGTACGCGAACGCCATAGGTTTTTTACATTTGGGTCTAGATGGCGCTGTAGTAATTAGTAAAAAATCTTATTTTTTATAGTGAAAATTGGAATAATCTTTTCAGATTAGTGTATTGTCATCGGTCCTCGATATGTCTACAAAGTTTGAAAGAAATCTGACCGTTTAAAGTGGGTCAAAATCGCGCCCAAAGAAGTCGGTTACAAACAAACATACAAGTGAAGCTAATATAAAGCGTGTAAAAATACAAAAAACATTGTATAAAACAGTTAATACACACAAAACTAAAAGGAATTAATGTTTAAGACGGCCTCACGCAAGACACTGCTGGCACCATTGAATGACAATTGCTCGCCAGTCGGCCAGTAAAACCCGTCTCTGCCACTGTAGGTAACAGATTACCTTTACTACTGTGGTGGAAATTGTGGACATTACCCTACCAATTGTCACATTCTACGTGGCAAGGCTGCCTTATATTAGGCCGTACGAAATAATTTATTATTAACAATGTCAAATTTAAATATTTGAACACTCTCGATAACTTTTTTTTTGTTTATAACTTCCCTTGCTTAACCAAGAAAGCGGAAGGATATTTCAAAAACTTTATGTCTGTATAACTTCGCCCTACGCTAGTCAGCTGTCAGAATCTGTTAAGATTAGATTTTTTATGCTAAATAAATGATATTTGAACGCTGAAGACTCTCCCGGTGTTTACGCTTGATGTACTTCATCAAGCTTATAGCTTTTAAACTTCGCAACGGATTTTAGCCATAGATAAAGTTATTCAAATGGACGTCCATACGTTGTTAACATACATATTAAGAAAAAGCACAAAAATTCAAAGATTTTTAATGTGGTGTAACAAACATATTAGTGACTCCAAATTGCTCCATCGTAGTACAGCTACATTTTACCCATGCAGGGCAAAGGCAGGGCACGTCGCTAATGATGTATATACTTAAACCACGTACCTGGTCAAAATGCACGGAGGGCGCGTCGAGTAACAGATCTGCGTCCAGCGTGAGAGCATCTGTTCGAGCCACGCTCACCTCGCCCTCGCCTTCGCCCTCACCCTCGCCCTCCGACACGCGCGCGCACTGCGCCATCTGCCTACAAAATACACCCGACTATATTAAACATTAAACTTGTATTTAACTTTGCTGTGTGGTGACAACGAATCAGAATGCAGTTATCCCGCGGGTGTCGTACGAGGTGACTAACGGAATATAATAGAGAAGGGGAACCGGCGTGGTCTGGGCACTACTACTTTCTACTACGATCACCAACAGGACTTTTATAGGCTACTAACGTACCCAGCCCGCTTCGCCGAGCTAGATTTTGCTTTATTTTATTTAAACAATAAACTTACATCATTAAATTTTTAATTTAAGTCTCATAATATATTAAATCATTTATTTCTCTCCGTATTCATTCTCTTCTATTCTCTTCTCGAGCGGGTGAAGATCAAATTCAAATTCATTTATTTCAAGTAGGCCTACTTTATAAGCACTTTCGTTATCGATCATTATCTCACGATCATTATCTACTCCCAACAATAGAATACATCATAGTAAATAAAAGCTGTATTTGACAGTTTGACAGTTTGACAGTTCAAAAATAGGACTGCTCCTATCGTCACCAAACTTTACAGGATTACTCGCCAGGTCAATCCGGAGATTCCCTGAAAGTTTCATTGAAATCGGTCCAGCCGTTTCGGAGCCTATACGGAACATACCGTACACAGTCATACACACTTTCTCTTTTATATATCTAGATAGATAGATTGATTGAATGATTAAATGATTGAATGATTGATTGATTGGATGTAACAAATGCTGCTAAGATCCCTAATAATTAAAATCCAAATTCAAAATTCAAATTCAAAACTTCTTTATTCATGTAGGCCAATCACAGGCACTTATGAAGCGTACATACATATAATATGTTTACATAATTGTAAGTGGATGGTGATAACTTCGTTCGCCAACTTAAACCTAAAGCTACAAGGGTTCCAAACGCGCCCTGGTCTAAGAAGAGCCCACAACAAACTTAGCCGGGTAAATCTCCAAAAAATATACACATAAATTTCCCAAACATTCCCCGAAGTTAACAAAATGGAATTAGAAATGTCATGGTTTTTAAATTTATTCTCAATGGTTTTACTATTCTGAAAAATTTCCCACGCTTTTGTTTGTGCCGGTGATCTGTCGGATTATCAGATCCGATTTTCACGATTGTAATCCCTAATCGAGTACCTATTCCTGAACGAAAAAAAGAAAAAAAATAGCAGATTGTTTTAACTTACTCGCTATCTTCATTGTGCAGTACATTTCCATGAAGGAAGAGATCACTTCTCACTGTGTATATATTGCTTTCAGACCCCTCTGACTGTTCCACCTGCGGTAAATTTAGTTATTCTTATATTCTTATAACACTTGATGTATTTCTTACAGACCATACAACACAGCAACGCCATTCAGTGTATAAAGCCAGTTTAATACTGCAATTATTTTCATAATTTGTAATGTACTCGAAACTGGTACAAAACCAACCAAGTTTTTGTTTGGTTATTAAAAGGCGAAAAGTTCAATATGAAGCCGGCAGAAGTGCTTGCGCTCTTGTACTGGGGAAACCTGTATCACCATATGCCATATACACTAAACGTGTCGGTTGTAAATAACTCGCTATATATCGCTATCCTTTTCTTGGACATGGTAAATTCTTCTCTTGGACATGGTAAATTGTGAATAGGGTAGCATTATTCGTAGACCAAACGATTTCGTTAGAAATATTTGTATAAAACTCAGCCACAATCAGTAGTAAAACTCAATCACAAGAGAATATACTTCACTTAAAATACCGGTACATATTTAAAAGTCTGTCCTGTTTTAAAACGTAAACCATTTATGGGAGTAGAAAAAGTCTTGTATGCAATTGTTGATAGCACAACAGTTGCATAAATAACTATTCCGAATAAAATTTTTATTGTCAAAAGTTTATTTTTTAAGTTGGAACTTATATATTTTTAACTATCCTTAGTAATATTAAAAATGCGACAGTGTGTTTGTTTTTTGTCCTTCCTTCAGTCGCGAACTATGCAATAAATCAACTCGATTTTTGGTATGGAGTTAGTTGAAAGGACGGAGAGTAATATAAGCTAATTTTGATTACGGGAAAACAAACGATTCTCACGGATTTATAAAAAAACGAGGAGAAAGAACGCGTGCAACAGCTTGCTTAATAGTAGAATGTTCAACAAGGGGGTAAAGCAATGTCTTACGTTAAGGAGGCCGGGATGAATCCCAAGCAAACAACGATTTTTTTTACAATCTATACTCTATGGTTCTTCACAGACCGTGGTGAGTGATAGGAACATACGTTAGAACGAGGTAGCAATATAAGAATGAACTGATTTTATTCAGATACGCAGAGCGCGAAGTTCCTTATCATAAAATTGAAATTATTATTTGAATTTTATGATTTAAATTTTCCTAATCCTAAGGTTGCCTGGCAGAAATCGCTACTTAGCAATAAGGCCGCCTTTTGTATCCTACTTCATTGTTGAAGTGTTTGTTCTTTTTTTGTTTTTCTGAATGATGTGGTATACAAATGAAGAGTATACATAAATAAATAAATAATAAAAGCCCCTAGGGACTCGAGTTCAACATTACTTACCCACTAATCCATGCTAAGGATGTATTGACGTACTTAAGCTTTCAATAATAGATTATGTAATAATGCATTGTCAAGCGATTAGTGTGAAAAACAAACTTAAAAGATATTTTCGACTAGTAAGTAATGTAAAGTTTATTAAGAAAAAAAGGTGTTAAGGTACGTACTGGCATATCTTCCTCTAGCACGTACTCGTCACTGGGCTGGAAATGCTGGGCACGCGTCGGTAGCGGCCACGTGCAGTGCGTGCGTGCGGAGTGCCCCTCCTCTACGTCACCTACTTCCTCCGACTCCCCTGTCTCCTCTACTTCTTCCACTTCCTCTATCTCACCCATCTCCTCTTGCAGCACCCCTTCAATGGTATCCTCGTCTACGGTTGCGTGCTCGATCTCAGTGGCCTCACTCGGCTCCAATAAACTTACCTGACGAATGAATGAATATAAACTTTACTCTATCGCCCACTGAGTAATTCTGAGCCTTCTTATGAGGCCCATAGTTAACGACCATGTTTTTGAACCATAGTCATGACCCATGACCCAGTTCAGAAACTTCTTAGTGACCTCAAATTACGAAATTGGTTAGAATCTCAAAATCAATGCTTATTCAGATAGTTCGAGTGCTTCAAATATTTGGAAAGATTATATCATGAATCCAAGCTCTTTATACAGCCCTGATTTTATAAGACTCTTACGAAGATTGAGAAGGACAAAATCTGTTTTCATACCATTCATTTCATAATACTTGTGATCTTACAAGAATTGACAAAAAATTGCTTTAGTAACACTATTTTCCATTATTTTGGAAAATTCAAGAGAAAAAGGACAATTTTATATCATCATCATCATATCAACCCATTACCGACCCACTACAGGATACGAGTCTCCTCCCACAATGAGAAGGGGTTAAGGCCACAACGCTGGCTCAAAAAACCAAGAAATGTTAGAGGTGCGTGCTGGGATTCCAACTCCAAAAATTAAGTCGAAGCCCTACCCACTGGGCTAACGCCGCGTCTGTCAATTCTATAATTTATATTTATTTATTTTTATACTACAACAAAGCACACATCGCCATCTAGCCCCAAAGTAAGCATAGCTTGTGTTATGGGTAGATGACACTGAAAAACATTCATGCTCATCACACAAACATTTTCCAGTTGTGGGAAAAACCCACGGCCTTGGACTCAGAAAGCAGGGTCGCTGGAAACTGAGCCAATCGGCCGACACATTATCGTTTGTATAAATATATATATATAATAAATATCGTTTATACAAGACAGATAATTTATTTACCATGAACATTTTATCGGATTTAACTCTCGTTATCTCTTGGTTGTCGGCATTCGTAACAGCCGCAGATGGGACGCTCTCGTCTTTATGTACCTTCTTCATGTGCATGTAGAGTGAGCTCATGTTCGTGAAACTCTGCTCGCAATCTAAAAATATTATTAGTGTATATTCAGTTTGTACTTTACATGCTTAACAGCTCTTAGGGCATAGTGTAATATTGTCTAACTATTCGATAGCGTGAACGCTAACTACGATTTGTATGGAATCGAAAGAGCTATGTGTACTGTATCCAGTTCTGTAATTATTTTAATAGGTCCCAGGTTCAATTCCCGGCAGGGCCAATTTGGGAATTTATAATTTCTGTATTTTCTCTGGTCCGGTCTTGTGGGAGGCTTTCGCCGTGGCTAGTTACCATCCTACCGACAAAGACGTACCGCTAAGCGATTTAGTGTTCCGGTGCTATGCCGTTTAGGGCGTTTGTTAGAGCTAATAAGTTAGCCCGCTACCATCTTAGACTGCATCATCACTCACCACCAGGTGAGATAGCAGTCAAGGGCTAAGTTGTAGTGGAATACAAAAATTCAACAATTCAGGTTGATATTAAGCGTGCAGTGTAATAAACACTTGCCATTTAGCTCGGCAGGTTATTCTTCGTAGCACACGAAAATAGAAACGTGGGTATACCGCCCGAATCTTGCGATCGATGAGTTGATGAGGTTTAGAGGAACGGTGTGGAATTCATGATACCGCATGGTTCTTGCACTGCGTCAATGGTCGTTATTTTATACTGTACGAAATCAGATGCGGTTGATTAGGTGAAGGGTGTGGAATCCGTTATACCGCATGGTTCGTTTCTCTTGCACTGAAGAAAGCGAAGATGGATCAGTGTCACAACTGCGTCAGGGGTCGTTATTTTATACTGTACGAAATCAGATGCGGTTGTTTAGGAGAAGGGTGTGGAGTCCGTGATACCGCATGGTTCGTTTCTCTTGCACTGAAGAAAGCGAAGATGGATCAGTGTCACAACTGCGTCAGGGGTCGTTATTTTATACTGTACGAAATCAGATGCGGTTGTTTAGGAGAAGGGTGTGGAGTCCGTGATACCGCATGGTTCGTTTCTCTTGCACTGAAGAAAGCGAAGATGGATCAGTGTCACAACTGCGTCAGTGGTCGTTATTTTATACTGTACGAAATCAGATGCGGTTGTTTAGGAGAAGGGTGTGGAGTCCGTGATACCGCATGGTTCGTTTTTCTTGCACTGAAGAAAGCGAAGATGGATCAGTGTCACAACTGCGTCAGTGGTCGTTATTTTATACTGTACGAAATCAGATGCGGTTGTTTAGGAGAAGGGTGTGGAGTCCGTGATACCGCATGGTTCGTTTCTCTTGCACTGAAGAAAGCGAAGATGGATCAGTGTCACAACTGCGTCAGTGGTCGTTATTTTATACTGTACGTAATCGCTGTCGCTCACGAATTGATCGGTCTATAGTCACAGGAGAAAATGCCTCCGAGCCATGTTAAATAGTCTAGATAGTCATAGAATGAATCATTCGTCAAGCAATGTCAAGGAATGAATGAATACCTTCATTTGGGCAGGCGTGCTTGGCGCGCCGCTTGGGTGCTGAGTGCCGCTGTGCGTGATCTCGCAGGTGCTCCCGGCGCAGGAAGGCACGGCCGCACGCCGAGCACGCGTGCCGCCGCTCGCCCGTGTGCCGCCGCGCGTGCCGCAGTAACTTACTCGCCGTGCGGAACGACCAGCCGCAGTTCTAGAACGGACCATTTCTACTTCATCCACCATACCGATAAATCATTAGTTGCCATGTCAGAATTGGCGCTCATTCGATATCATATAAACCGTATGTAACTTTCACGTGACCGAATAAGTAACTGAGCTCTCTGTTTTGTATTCGTTCTCAAAGGCGTGTGAAGTTAGTAACATCTGCATATTGTCTGCGAAAGGTGCAGAAATCATTTGTGGGATTGAGTATACGCTTTTATAACATGATTCCTAAAATAATTTTGGACCTACCAATGCATAAGTTTAAAGAATGTGTTAAAATACATTTATTACAGCGAGGTTACTATACAACTGATGAGTTTCGTAATGACAAGATTGCTTGGAAGCATCCGGCTCCGCTTTCATCTCTCACAAGATAGAAAAATGAATTTTATAATTTAATAAATTGTTGATATTGGAAAAGAGCAACTGCTGAGTTTCTTGTCGGCTTCTTCTCGGTAGAATCTGCCTTCGGAACCGGTGGTAGAGTCACTACACACAGACAGACTTGACGTTTCAAAAGTGATTATATTAGACCTACTTGAAATAAATGAATTTTGAATTTTGAAGTCCACCAATTTGCACTAGCCCAGCGTGGTGGTCCAAGGCGTCAATCCTCCTCATTCTGAGAGGAGACCCGGTTGATAAAGATTAGTACAAGACTGACCGGGAAGCGGCACGGGTAGGGGCGGTCGCCGGTATGTGCTCGCGCATGCTCGCGCAGGCGGCACGGCTGGCGGAACACGCGCTCGCAACCCGGCCACGGGCACGCCAGCTCGGCGCGGCCCGGCGCCACGTGCGCGCGAGCGTGCGCGCGCAGCCCCGACGCCCAGAAGAAGCGCCGACTGCACTCGGGGCAGCTAGACACAGTATACAACAGTTATGAAGAACAATCCAAGGTTTAGACTAATTTTTCAGTAAATCTAGTAAATGCTGAAATCGGGTCCCTAATGGTTGGAATGCTACGCAGAGATAAAAAACCATTCACCAGCTGTTAGATGATGACTAACGATGTTAGGCGCCATATAAAGTTACGACACCGATTCGGCGGTGCTTAATGTATCAGCAACTCGTAAACTAACACTTGAAAGATGAATAAAATATAAATTTTAACCTTAAATCTATATATATCTGTATATATATCAACACTCTTGGCTCTATACAGTTATCTTGCTGTTAGTCCTGTCTCCAAAGGTTGCCTGTAAGAGATTGCTTGCAGCAATAAAGCCGCCTTTGCATGTTTACATTGTTTACTGTATACCTACTCCTTACTGATTCTCTTCCTGTATGTTTTACGTGCGAAGTGTTTCTTCTTCTTCTACTTCTTCTTTGATTAGGCGTTACTTACTTAAACATTGCCTTGTTAAACGTTAGTGAAGACGTACACAAGAAACGTAATAATTAACAAATTAAGAAATCCCCGACATTCAATATTATTCCACTAGTCCAACCCTTTCATTCAATACCCATAGCTATTGGCCAATTAATTATAGTTGCGTCGGATATTTTGATTGGGTAATACAATAATTATAAATTTAAAATACTCCCGTGTCAAAGTGAAAAAGAACAAGCGGGCCGAGGTCTAGTTTTAGAAAGCCGCGAAAGTCTAAGAAAGCATTGACTGGTCAATGCTGAGTTCGTATAAAATATGTTTAACATTTTTGTAACCTGCCACGCTTTATCATTTCTGAATTTTCTCACATTTCAGCCATGGCTAGAACCAGTAAGCGATAAGGACAAATTAGGGGTATGGTTTTAATAAAACTGCCATACCCCTTACAGGTTAGCTTGCTACCGTGCCCCTCAATTATTTTTGCCATCCGTTTAAATAAAGTAATAAGAATTTGAAAAATTTATCCACCTGTAAAGTGCCTCATCAATTGTATGGTCTTCATTCAAATGTTTCATGAGTTCTTCCCTAATATTAAAAATTCTCCCGCATGGCTCTTCATCACCATTTTCATGGATCCGTTTAACTGGACATTCTACATTTATCTGCCTTTGTGGCTTTGCAGTGTTATCCTTGCTATGTACACTCATATGTTTTTTTAATATCTGTTTGCTCCGGTATTCTTTATTGCAGTCAGGTATATCACACTAAAAAATTATATAATAATTAGAAAATAGTTGCTCTATGAGGCACCTTTCTTTTAAGGTTATCTATCAAAAAAAAAGATACAAACAAAAATTTAGCAATATGGGTGTTTGGATACACCCATATTGCTAATTTTTTTTTATGAGTTAGACAATGTATCGTTTTGGTGTTGACTGGAGTTCCACAGGTAAAAGACTATAAAGAGTAATACCAGTTTGAATTCAAAAGGGTTCTGAAAACCCTTTTTAGAGGAACTAGTTTCAGTATTATTTATTTATTTGGATATGAATATAAGAGTGTCCATAATAAAATAAAAGATTATTTACCTTAAATTTAGGAGATAAGTTGATTATAGGTTTAATAGACAGTGTTTGCGAGTAATTTACTGGAGTGAGATTGTCATTCTGCAATATTGTAGGCTCTGATGATTGTTCAGATTGTGGTGTCAATGTTACAACTGGATTTTTTTCGGCATATCCTAGCAATCCTGGCTCAGTGTCAACAACTAAAAGATCACACAAAATAAAATGGATGACTTTCCCACAGAAATGGACCAATATTGGTTAAACATGGTTCAAAACTTCATACTTACTTTGTTTAATTATAATGGTTTCAGGATCTTGAATAAAGTTGAAACACCACTTATGTTTTCCCTGCTTTTCTATATCTTTGTTTGTGTCTCTTTCAAATACCATATTTTCATTCTGTACAGGAAGTGCTACATATTTATATTTTGTCATATTACTTAAATACCAAAAAAATTACAAAAAGTTAACATACCTGATTTATCAAATCACCTAATAAAAATGGTTCCTCATTTACAGTTTGATTTTGGCTAAGTTCAATGTCTGAAAGAAAATACATATTAGACAAAAGAAAAAAGCTGTTCTTCATTTCTACACCCAAAATTCAAATTCAAAATTCAAAATTCATTTATTTCAAGTAGGCCTAATATAAGCACTTTTGAAACGTCAAGTCTGTCTGTTTGTAGTGATTCTACCACCGGTTCGGAAGGCAGATTCTACTGAGAAGAAGCCGGCAAGAAACTCAGCAGAAGCCGGCAAGAAACTCAACTCCTACTGAAGGGCTGCAATTTAATAAGGAATTCTAAACAGATATCCAGGAAATCCATTAAGAAGCCTATTAGTGTCCCCAAGAAGCTGTGATAGCCTAGTGGTAAAGGTTTTAGCCTGGTTATGGCCATGTCCCCAGCATGCAACTCTGACCTTCCAGAATTATGTGCTTTTGTTAATTTGAGCAATTTAAATAGCACTTGCTTTAACAGTGAAGGAAAACATTGTGAGGAAACCTGCATGCCAGAGAGTTCTTTGTAACATTCTCAAAGGTGTTTGAAGTCTACTGCCCTGCACTTAGCTAGTCTAGTGGACTAAGGCAAAAGCCTTTTCCATTCTTGCCATGTAGTGAGACCTTTATGGGATAATGATGATGATTCTTAAAAACAAAGATGATATTAGAAACAAAACCCAATAGCTAAGAATTTTTAACTAGACCTTTGAATCAAATCCAGGGCCTATCCAGGTTATAAAGTAGTACAAGGACAATGGCCATTATACAGTAGACAACCTTCCTAACCCGAGTGAGACTTGGTTGTCTAAAGATGAGTCTATTAGTATTCCAAATGTTTATGTTTATGTTTATTATGTCCATTTTTTTAATTATGTAGAGATATATATTTTTTTGGGATATTTAAAAATGCATTGTAATAAAATTTTCAATGTAGTAGTAATGTTTTGTTAGTGTAGTTTTTTCTACAAACTTAGAAGAAGGTGAGAGATAAATAGTTTGAAAAGATATTTATCTTGTTACGCCAAAGTATAGCTTCTAACACATGCACATAAGTATACACCCCTTTTTAGTCTACAAATAAATAATGTCATCTAAAGAATGATATGCTTCATTATAACAACCAATTACTGGCCAAATACACAGCATAGGTCTCCCCCCTTCCCACAATGAGACGGGTGAACAATATGCTTAATATTCAATTATCTTACCATTTTGTTGGCTGGTATTAAAATATATTAAACTGTTATTAACATAAACATTATCTCTGCTATCTTGAGTATTGCATGTAGCCTCATCATCTACTTTATGTTCTGATTTATCTATAGGATAAACATGGTTGGCATAGTTCGTAGTTTTGTGTTCTTCTAGTTGATTCTTTTTTGGATCAAGAACAAAAGATGAGGTCAGAAGAGATTGTATATCTTGAGATTCAGGCTTGCCTAATGTGTGAACTAAACACTTATTGAGCACAGGCTTTTTACGTAGGATGTTGGGTTTTGGTTTTTTCTTAGACTTCATATCGTGAGACACAAACATGATTGAAATCTTTCATTTATTAGATTAACAGTACAAGATCTAGCAACCTGTAATAATAAATTTGTAATATTTTTAACAGGTAATATATTGTTTACATATACATCTATTGTCTATATGTTTAAATCTTTATCAAGTAAGAGTTTGACACCGCACTCACCCTAAAAAAAAGCGCACTAAGCGCATACAATTCGTTTAAAAGGGACGAATAAACTTTTTATTGACAGCAGAATAATTATGATTCTAAGGCAATTCAACACTTTTCGGATAGTTTATATATCTATTTTATCACGCCTGAATCAAACACACGACATCATCTTAAATTAAACTGTTAAATCAACGCTAAGAACCTAAATTATTATGGAAATACATGGCTAATTTTGAAAACACTCATTTCAATTATTTTCTCAACAAAACAATACCTTATTAGGTACCTACTCTGAAACCAAAATCTCAAAACATTTTACCACAGAGTCGACATAGCACTATAGCATAAAACCTAAGAACAGAGTACCTACGGGCCACTGGCCAGTAATGCTAAGAACAATGATAAAATAAATGCACACCACAGATCATAGTAAGTTTTTATTTGAACTATTTAATACCAGTGTAACGATCGCACTCGGATAATATAGCACTACGTTTATGGCTGGCCGCAGACCCTCGCTTTCCGTATGCGAGTAAACAAATGCGTAATTTAAATTTGGTTTTTCGTTAGACTAACACTAGTGCAGCGCAGACTTCTGTACGAAAAGTACAAGCGATGTGACAAAGTCAAAACAAAGTGTTATTTTCAATTGCATTTCTGTTAAAAATGAAACATTGTTGGTATTGGGTGCATCCATTAAAAACCCATTGAGCCCGTATTGTCCGTCGAGAGTTACAAGCACATCCATATAAATTGTTTTTTCGACATGACATAAATGCAATCGATACGAATGCGTTGTATGCGTAACAAATTTCAATTATAAGTCCGAAAGAGCGGCGTGGGCGCTTGAGAATGGACATTTTCGAACGAGTGTGCCACAATCAAATTGTATAGCAGCGCTGCATTCCGCATGGGTTTTTTCTAAACAGTTTACCCGAACGCGCGGGCTTGCAGCGGTATTCCAAAAAAAGTGAATATATTGTGCTGCAATTAATGCATTTTATATTGATTCTATGCATTCGGATGTTCAAATACAGCATTTGCGGCAAGCCTTACTCGGCGAGCGTGTGCGAACATTAGAAAAAGCAAGCAACAGTAGAGACCACAGATAAAAAGTACTGAAAACCTCAGATTAATAAAAAAATGAGAATCTTATCCTACCAGATAAACCTAACCTAATGCTGTATGGCCAATGATCTTGATGGGGACAACAAAAACAACTAACCTTATTTTCAACTCCTAACTCATAGTATAGTTTTTAGTCATAATATACAATATATTAATTTAGTTGTAAATGCCGCGTTGTTGTGATCAATATTAATACTTTATATTTCGAAATTCCACACCAAATAATTTATTTTTTACAATTGCCATCATGGAAGAGCAATTTAGTATTGTTGAAGATATAACTGACCCCTCATTAATGGAAAATATTCTATCGCGCTTAGACGAAATTCAATTGGAAGATGAGGAATTTATGCAGGTATTTGTACTATATACTGTGGTATGAAATAAGTATATTTACTCTATTGAAATATATATCCATGCACGTTCAAAGATTTTCTATTTAACAGTAACAGTTTTAAAATCTGTTTGAAACCTTAACCTAAAGAAATAGTTATAAATCGTGTACACGAAGTGATTTATACATATATCGTGTAAGGACTTAACAAAGCGCATTTAATCACATTTATACATAAGTTGTTTTAAAGGCTTGTCAGTACATTCACTTATTATGCTTCATATAATAAAATTTTATGGTTGAACATTAAACTCAAGAACTACAAGTGTGGACATACATAATTTTTGCCTTCCAGAGCCTACTTATTAAGAAGCAGTACATAACGTTTTAAATTATTACAGGCAAACCACCTGGTTATGCAGATAATATACACTATACATAAAACTTGTTTGTAATGATGAAATTAAAGTTCCAATGTAAAGCACTATAATTTTGTCATTGTTTAATTTTCAGATACTATTGAGCAAGCAAAATGAAATGGTTGTAACATGGGATCAGCCTTGGTATCAAATGGCTAACTGTCTCACTAGACCTTTAGATCAAAGTAATTGCAAAGAAACAGCTATGTTTCGAACAGATGCTATATGTTCAGATGAAAGTAAAAAAATACATAAAAACTGGAAGAAATTTCAGAAGGTAAGCTATGCTACTACTGATATTATAAATGTAATAACTTGTTTCACACAACAACTAAACAAACTAAAAGGATTAATTTTGGAAATCCATGGTTGCCACCAGATTTATGTAAAACTGAATGTATCATTGATAATTATATAGCTATAGCTAATTGATATTTATAGAGCTGAGATGCATATGGCTGTTTTAAAAAAATTATGTGTACAGACTTCACTGCAGATAACACCTACAGGAGCAGCTCATAATCGCTTGGTATCCATTAAAAAGTAATTTACTAAAATATACATAATATACTTGCTGATTTTAGAACTTTGATGTTCCAAATAAACCAATATGTCTTGCAAGATGGAAAAACAAGGAGAAATGTCGCAGCCCTTCAACACCTGAAGAATTTGTAAGAAGATTCGTTATATCCTTCTTAGCGCGGGGCCTAGAGAGAAATCTTTATCAAGTACACAAACATTTTTTAAACCGTTATGGTAGCCTAAATAAGGGTAAATACTTGAAATATGAAGAAAATGCAATGGAAGTGTGTCTTTATCATTGCCCCAAGAATGCAGTTATATATTTGTCAGCAGTTTTAAGTCGTGAGCCTAGAGGAATTTATAAAAGACTGTGGCAAATGTTTAATGGTAAAACTGCATACTTTTTATCATTACTGATGCATAATATTGTTTTACTTTGACTTTGACATTGACTTTTAACTTTAAGTTAGCCCAAAATAAACTTGCTATGTTCTTAGTGTTACACCAAATTTTATTTGTTTCATGATTTTGAAATGTGTAACAGCCAATTTTATTTGTGTGCTTGATTTTCGAATTTCTTAACAGAAGCTTAAAATGCAATAATTTTATTGTTATAGGGAAACCTGAGAGAAAAAAGTTAAAATGGACATTGCAGTTAGCAACAAAATTTTTAAAACTACTAATGGAACACAGTGGTGAAACTGTAGTTGATAATCTAAAACAAAAGAAATTTGAGAAGTCAGTTTGGTTAAAACTCGAAGGAGATATAGGTCAGCAGTATATATATCTGCAACAGTTTTGGCAAGATGAACTTCATGTCCAATTGTTTGTGAAGGCCGATGTAAAGATTAATAAATTAAGGAGGAAAGTTTTTAAAACGTGAGTACTAAATGTGTTTTCAGCATTAGTGGACCATGCCTCATGGAATAACATTGTCCTATAGCAGCGTTTCCATCATCCAATAAAGCATAAGAAGGCACCTTTAAAGGTTTCAGCAGCAGACAGGCTGCTGGCAATGATGGGTCAAAACCTTTCAATGGATGGGTCAAAGTTTTTGATACATATATTGAATTAAATAGCTTAAATAAGATTTTGTTTGTCAAACAGTTAATAAGCTTATGGATTGTTAATTAAGACAATGAGAACAAGAGATTTTAATTGAATAGCCTATAAAGAAACATAACTATTTATTTATTATAGTGATAACTTGTGTACACAAGTAAGCAGAAGTACTGCTTTATTTATTTGTGTTTACATAGTTACATTTTATTATTTCAGATTGAGACTTTATCCGTATAAAGTGTGGACTGATATTCGATGGAAAGAAGTAGCTAAACATTTTGCAGATGGGTTTAGCCATCGCTTTTTATACAAAATATGTTATTTCTTAGTCTTCAAATCAATCAACAAATTACGAACACATCCACTTGAAGAAGTGATAATTCATGGAATTGAAAAGTCAAAATTGGTTCCCAACAAAAGACTAAAAACTTTGGTTTTCAATGAAAATAAGGAATTAGAAATTATTAAGTATTCTAATAAAATGCTATATTAATTTGGAAATAAAATGTTTTAATATCTATGTCAAATCTATTTTATATCTATGTCATCACATAAAAAGGTAGTTAGAACACATCCACTCAAAGTAATATTATTTAAATCATAGAAAAGAAAAGCTCATACTAAAAACTAGTTTAGAAAGCAAATTAGAAATTATTATCTGTAGTTATACTGAGATTTATTTGTCCTTAAATATCATGTGTGTCTTGTTAATAGCACCCTCACCTGTTTCACCGCCCACATTCCTCAGGTTACTGGTGTTTTGCTCACTTCAATTAACTTATTTGTTTGGAGATTGAATATTTTATGTGATGGATTTGATAATACATCTACCTAAACATACAAAAAACTAGATACATAATTGCCAACTAGACACCATTCCTTCTTACACACCATTTTCTCTTGAAAAAAGTTCTCTGTCTATCATACCTTGTCATTAAACCATACAAAATAATATTGTCTAAGTAACTAACATAGCTAACTGAAACTGAGGAAGATACTAACACCACTCAAAAGTAAAAAAGAACCCTACCTATTTTAGGCTATTGCTTTATCATTAAGTATAATAAAAAATATTTTATAGTATGATGCATGTATGTAGGCTTCCTGTTCTCACTGCTGAAAATTATCAAGAGGGTATGTCAGTGCATGTATAAAACACCTCTATCTCACACTGAAAAAGCAAAGCAATAGTGTGTGATGCATATTAAATCAATGGTGTGAGATATCTGCCTACTTGAACCACACAATGTAGCATATAACAAAAACACTATTATAATAATCATGTCTGAGTTAACTAAATTTGCCTATTTGCAACTTACAAGACAACTCTTAAGAAACAAATAGTTTGCTTGTATATCTTTATATAATAAAAAATTAATTAACCAAATCAAAGTTGCATCACCAGCAAGGTCTTCTATAGATTTAATACAAAATAAATCATGCTTATTCATTACTCCCTTTTTCAGAATTGGCATAGGATGTTGCTGATCTAGATGGGAAAGTTTGTTTTCTTTTAAACTGTATGATGATTCAATTTTAGATGCCAAAGTTTTAGTAGGGTTGATCCACTTAAACTGTATAGCATCAAAACGGCTCTCTATCTGGTATGCAGGTGTTGCAGGAACCTCATAATAATCCACTGAAATTAGAAAATATACTTAAGTTAAACTGACAATGTGAATGCATTACTTAGTAAATCGAGTGTAACTCACTTGGTAGTTCATCATCACTTTCTAATAACTCTTCTATTTTGTACATTTTTAATTCAGTGTTATCCATGTCTAATCTAGCTAATCTTTATTCATAGGTTTGTACAATTGAGTGTTGACAGCTGTACGTATATCGCAGCTGTGCGGCACGTATGAATATGAATAATATGGATACTATGTTAGTCTTACACGCAAAAAGTGCAAAAACTATTTAACCAACTTGACTGAATTTTAGAATGGAGATAGATTATACCCTGGATTAAAATATAGGCTGCGTTTTATCCCGGAAAAATGTACGGTTTCAGCAGAATTCATGAAAAACCAAAAAACCGCGTACGAAGCCGCAGGCAACAGCGGGTATGAATAATATTAAAGAATTGTAGAACGGAGCCAGTATTAATTATCTATCCTTAAACAAAAATAATTGCAGCCTGCAGTGTATTTAAATCACTGAACTATTTATTTAGTATTTACTGGACTGTGCCTTGAACTCACTGACACTTGACAGTCCGACATTTATTTTGTTTATTCTTTCTATGGAGGTTTCCCGTTGGGAAAAGGCTAAGGTATATCACCTTATAGCCATGTCTTGAGTGTTGTTTTATTAGATTGTAAGGCATAAAGCCATGTCTTCAGTAGAGTGATTTTTCTATTTCGGACAATTCAAATGTTTTCAATTTTGTAAGTGCGCGGATAATCTTTGGTGGTTTATAAATCTCTGATAATGATGAGTCTGATAGTTCTGACATCTGCGGATAATTTTTATTTACCTGTCAAGTCAACACAGATACTGGACCTAAATGTGATTGATATAATATGTTTGTAATTTAATTTTTATGATGTTCTTGTTAGTTCAAAATAAGTAGAAGTTGGAACGTAATGCTAACTTAGTGGGAAACTTAATTCTCCTTGTAAATGAATGTTGCGCTTATTTAATTTTCACATCTTATCGATTGAAAATCTTGAAGTTACGAATGTACCTAATAATTTAATTAGTTTTCCAGTAAGATATTTTTTCCTGACCTTTGGTAAGAGGAAAAAGTGTTAAAAATGTATCTCACTAGTCACTACTGTCATAAATTTTATTGTATGGAATGTTAGAATGTGGAAATTGAAAGTTACGGAAAGCAGAAGAACTACAACAGTATAACTAGTAACAGCTACTGTATTATTATTGAAAAAAAGAAAGTCTTGCCCGGTACATCCTGTACAATTGTTACGATCAGACTACGAAAATGAAAAGACTTTATATAAGACTTAATGGTGTTCAAACGCCTCTGATAACTTGGGGTGATCCAATATCTAACAATGAGAATGTAATTATTTGCATAACAGGAAATCCTGGAATATCAGATTTTTATATTGAATTTGCTTCAGAACTATTTAAAAGTATGTCAATTCCTATTTGTGTTATTGGTAAGTTCTTTCAAGATATATAGTCATAGTGAAAAAGTTTAAGAAAATATAATTTTTCAAATTGATTCATCTCTGAGGAATCATGTTGTAACTTTTGGTAGTAAATGTGCCAAATTTAGATTATTTATCAATATTATAAAGTTAATTAGCCCTTACAAAAATTTTTTACCAGTGTTATTTCCTGACATTGATTTAATATGTTATTACTTTTTCCTAAAAATTTTTTTGACGGGTGAAATTTTGATGAATTAATTCCATAAACACAACAGTTGAAGGGGCTTCAAAAATTTGGCATTAATTAATTTAGTTTCAGTAAATTTAAAGTTAAATAAATAAATAAAATAAATATACTATGACAATACACACATCGCCAACTAGCCCCAAAGTAAGCGTAGCTTGTGTTATGGGTACTAAGATGCCTGATGAATATTTTTATGAAATATATAATACATAAATGCTTAGAAAATACATATAAACACCCAGCCACTGAAAAACATTCATGTTCATCACACAAACATATTCCAGTAGTGGGAATCGAACCCACGGCCTTGGGCTCAGAAAGCAGGGTTGCTGCAAACTGCGCCAATCGGCCGTTAAGTTGAACAAAACTTTTTATTATTTCCAGGTCATGCAGGACATGAAGAGAGCCTAGATAAGAAAAACAAATATTTATTCAATCTAAAAGATCAATTAGAACATAAATTAGATTTAATTGAAAACCATATTAACAAAAATAGTAAAATACATCTCATTGGCCATTCCATTGGTGCCTGGATGATTATAGAACTTATCCATAAGCAAAGTAACTTGATTGACAGAGTTTCCTCTATAAATTTATTGTTTCCTACAATACAAAAGATGGCACTATCGAGAAATGGAAAATATGTAAATAATGTGCTGAGAAAGATTTATAAGATTATACTGTTTTTAAGTACATTATTTTATTTACTACCTAAATATGTGCTGTTTTACATTATAGGTATATACATATGGATAAAATCTATACCTTCTAAATTTAGTTCTGCAATTATAAAAATATTGAATCCAGACGTAGTGGAAAATATTTTCTACTTGGCATTTAATGAAATGGACACGGTACTATCACTAAATACTGAAAGCATACAGAAAATTAAGCATTTAACTAATGTTGTTTATGCTAGAAATGATGGCTGGGCTCCAGTGGAATATATTGAAGATTTAAAGCAATTCACACCACAGCTACAAATTAGGGAAGCTTTTAACGTTGAGCATGCATTTGTTTTAAAATCATCTGTGGAAGTAGCAAGTATAGTAGCAGATTTTATTAATACCAAAAAAAACATATCTTAGCTTCAAATATTCTTCATGCTTCATTAGGCATTGAATATTATTCCTTACAAAGATTCATTTAGATTAATTTTATAAACAAGACAATCTTGTGTGTTTAAACCAAGCCCTTTAAAACTATGCGTTCATATACAATATGAACGCATAGTTTAGAGGAAAAATTAAAATACCTATGTACAGGTTGAGAGGAGATTTAGTTCTATTAGCAAGGTGGCCACCTGGAAAATATTAAGAATAATTTACGTGCCTATTGAGACCGATAATTATGTTAGGACGTTTGTCAACGTGGGTGAAACCGCGGCGAACAATTATATTTTTTTTTCTATCACCATAATAAATCTGTTGCTTCTTTGAGCATGTGTTGACATTGTGTCCCAGCGAACACCAAAAAGTAACGAGCTTTTTAAATATTAATAATTGAGTGCATTCCTCGCTTATAGAGCAGCTGTGATAGACTGGTTAAACCTACGGCTTCACTTTCGGGTTGCAGAGTTGCGCACAACTTTTCTAAGATTTGATGTGTGTACTAAGCTATGAAAATATCACTCGTGAAGGAAAACATCGTGAGGAAACCAGCATGTCTCAGTGTTCTCTACAATTTTCTCAAAGGCATGTGAAGCTACCAATCCTCACTGGGCCTAAACCCTTCTCATTGTGGAAGAAGACCCGTGCCTAGTAGGGGGCCGGTTATGAGTTTTTGAAATTGGCAGTATAAATGAATAGTTAAGTGTTTTATTACA
Organism: Pararge aegeria; assembly: GCF_905163445.1. NCBI lineage: Eukaryota > Metazoa > Arthropoda > Insecta > Lepidoptera > Nymphalidae > Pararge > Pararge aegeria. The sequence continues at coordinate 16,322,914 of NC_053181.1, forward strand.
CTTCATCTTTCAAATTTCTGGAAACACTGCAAACTATTTTGACGCTATGCCACGTTTAATAATAAGGCATCTTGTGTTTAGACTAAAGCAGGTTCAGTAACTAGGGTATGTTAGTAAGGGTTACCACGATGGTGGTAATGACAAATGATAAAAATAAAAATAAAATATTAGATATGTGCACTTAAATTTATTGAAACCATATAATTATATTTATTATATATTTTGATGGAATTTTATTATTACACTGTCAACATTAAGGGGCCACGTAAATTACTTAAATTTACCGTTAAATCTGCGCGTTAGATGAGGCTGGATAGATTAAGCAAAATTTATGCATACTTATGCTGATCCACATTGCCTTTTAATTACTATCGAATTACGTCCATTTTCCATATTCAATCCATCCGTAATCTTTTACTTAGAACGTTGTCATAGTCAAAAAATATCCATTGAATTTGTAACAAATAATAACTTTATCAACAGATTACAGATAGATTGAATATAGAAAACGGTCGTTATCAGACTTGGACTACCACGCAGATTGAACGGTAGCTTGAACTTGTGAAAGCCCCTAATACATAACCATTTGTGAAAACAGCACCTTTACATAACTACACCACAATAATTTACATAGAGTTGCAGTTAACACAGATGGCACGACCGATTTTGGTATCATCTATATTATTTTTATTCAAAATTATAATGGATTAACATTTTTCAGAACTTCCAAGTTTTATTCATCAATGTACCATAAATTAAGATGTCTTAAATAAGTAAGTACCAGATAAAGAACGAACAAATATGAGTATATCATGTAACAATGGCACTAAATTAGGAATAATAGCACTGGAAAATATGAACAGGAATCTTTAAAAGATGAATAGTAATAAAAAGTTCAATATATTATATGAGCATAATAATTTTTTTATGGTTAAGTTAGATTGGATATGAATAAATGTTTACAACGGTCTATGTTTTTTTTTTAAATTAAAGTCGTATTGTCTATCTAGTACCTATTAAATAAGCTGTAAAGTGTCAACGACCACGATTGGTTTCGCCAAAAAAAATACTTTTATGATAAACTTCATTCTGTAACATTACATTCCATTATTTAATAAAATTATTTTTTAATGAAATTATGTATTATTGTTTAATTTAATAGAATTAGTCGCTGGAGAAGCCCTAGATTTCAGGTATAATTAAAAATAAGATTCGGTTTCGGCTAAAAATCATGTTTGGATACTACTTAATTTTACAAATAAACTTCACATTTATAATAATAAACATGGATGCAAGATTATACAATGCATTTTTAATTTAATCTTTTATACATGAAGATTATTATTTCTTACTAACAACAGGTAAAACAATATGAAGTAATGAATATTTTTTTTGTCGAAAGTACAGTTTAGAGTTACTTTTTCGTAGATAACGAAAGCGTTTAGAATGTTGACTTATGACTGAAAAAATGGTATAGATAGCTCTGCATGGTTCAAGCAAACAGTTCTCACAAAAATGCGCTAACAAGACTGCGATGGTTGTCTAAATTGACCTGCATTTACGGCCGCATCCCGCTTGTTGCTCACCCCAAGTTTTACAGCGAGATCTGGAATTATTCTTACTGCTGCACTTACGCACGCCCAATCTAATTGAACCCCACTGAAATAACTCATTACTGGCTGCGCAGATATACTTTTAAGGAATGTAATGGTGACATGTTGTGTACATAGTAGTACTGTGAACTAATAGATGGGAAAACGAGGATTTACTATGAAGCACATGCAGAAATTAATGTTTTAATGTATTACTAGTAAACTACAATTATTGTGAATGCTTTAAGTTGTTGATCGGATAGTGAAGAGAGGATGTCCATGTTCGATATTAAAAAATCACGGTGTACCTATATGTAATTGTAAGATTACTTTAGTGATAGATATGAGTAAAGGCCGGTTAATGGCCGAAACAATTTATATCATCCACGTGCTTTATATTACCCACTTAAAATGTATCATAGCCTCAAAGCGACATAATAAAGGTAAGTTTTTTTTGATAAATAATAAGAATTTATTACATTTAATCTCATTTTTCTAACTCGATACCTATCTATCTGTAACTAAAAGATTAAGTATTGTTTTGTGTAAGTACATTTTTACACACGTTTACAGGTTGAGCTTTAGAGACGCATCGGAAATTTCATAGTTATCCTTACCGTTGCAGCTATACCAAAACAGGTCCGATTACCTTGTTGAACTTTTTAGAACATTAAAGTTTTTTTTTTTCTAAAAATAAATTCGTCTTCCAACATTTCGTCAGCGGACGATGCTAGTCTCTAAAGCTCATATTTAAAACACAAAAAAAAACCAACATCCTATTACCTAGACTTGTGTCCAGACCATAGTTTATAAAAAAAAAAAGTAATTCATAACGATATTTTTTACGTACCTACCTAGTTAGTGTCTACGACCGCCATGCATTTGACATTCAGCGAAAGGACAGAATTGGAACCCAATCGGGGGAGAAGCAAGAGCTTTTGACTCGAGGGAACTATGGATAGATTGCAAAATTAGTGATTATAAAAGCAATTGTCGCATCGCAATTGTCAGTCAATCCGAAGGAATTGCGATCGTCACATTATAGTTGTCATTTTACGACTCCCTGACGAAGCGCAACGCGTTGATAAAGTATCAGGAGTTTTAAAAGTATCAATTTGATCATAAAAATCGGCATTTGAATGGTCAAATGACAGGACGTGTCCGGGATTCACAAGATATGATTAAAAAATCATAAAAATACTTATTAAAATATAAGCACAGATCTTAAAATCTATTTTAATTTAGTACTAAAATAAAGCTAAAATTGGTCTCCTATTTATAAATTAAAATAATTTAGATTCAAATGAAACGTTACGTGTTCGCCAAAAATTTAAATGCGGAAATAATGAAAACCAATTAATCCATGAATAAAAAGACGCGTTAAGTGCTATAGAAACTATAAGTGGTCGGTTGTGCACAAATCTGTACTAAACTGTAGGTCATAAAGAATTATCATCCTTTTCACAATGTTCCGTAAGAAAAAGGATTGGATAAGTTTCTCTTTTGAGGTTGCCCCTACTTCTGGAGTTGGCCCTGCTAGCACTAAATATCTTCGATCACATTTGACACGACACCGATAGTATAAAAAAAAGGGAATTAACTCAGACGGTTTTATTACATATAAACATAGTAATGATGCAGATATATTTAACCCATTGATTTTAGATATTTTTTTCAATTACCATAGGGTTCAAAATTAGGCTACTTTATTTTTTTATATTTACGTTACTTTTGGGGAAATAAGTATAAAAAAATATCCAGACGACCTATTATGGTTCCTAAATAATTAATCTTTATGAAAGTGTCACTTATAGAATCTGAAGTCTACAATCAATTATATAAACACAGAAAGAAAGCATCGAAAATAGCAACAACTTTTATCCTTATGAAGAACAATCAGTCAAACTAAATAAGACCGTTTAAAAAACATGTTAACAAAACAAATGCAAAATAGGCGTTAAGTTTAGTTTAAGATTTGTGTTCAACCGTAAATGAAATTGTTTAATAACGTTTTGTACATCATGAATAATATTTTGATTCTCGATTTTTCATATTTAAAAGCATTAAAATGTTGCCACTAGTTGAAGCTCAGTTAGAGCTTTCAATTCACAGTGCGGTAATCCGAAAAGACTTATAATTACACCAAGGCAATGGTTTGAGAAAACTTGAAGTTCAAAAATAGACCTCAGTAATTCTTCTATCTTTATTATATCTTCTTACAGATAACAAAAGAAAATCGTGATGTTGGCTGGATAGAATCATCTCAGTCATCCATTTTGGGCCTCCAAGCCTTTTGGCCCGTTCAATGAAGCGGCATGAACCTCTCAGTATTTTTTGGGTAAACTCACTTAGACCCGGATTGCTTAGACATAACTTACACAGCATGCAGATTTATTCAAATTACTAATCACCCTTCAAGTACATATAAAATTTAAATGTCCTAAGTACCTATGTATCAAAAGCTAATAGATCTTTAATTTCCAATTTAGAGTTAGTTCCCGTATTATGAAATTTTGAATTGTTTTACGAACGACTTTTTTGATTAAATTTTATAAAAACACGTATAAGTCCCTTACATTCAAAGAAAAGACGACCATAATCAGGTTCAGCTCAAGGTAACAAATTACAATCAGTGTGGGTAGTTATAATTACTTTAGTTATTTAAAATACATTTTTTATTTTGTATAGAATGAAATGAAAAATTGTACTCTTCGAGTAATAACGTACTATGTACAAGAAAAGATATCGCCAAGCAAACTTTGCGCCAAAAAAAATCATTACGAATAAATGCATAATATTTCTAAGGTAGCCACACACACGCAACTGTTAAAATAAATAATGACAGTAATATTTATCGATATTTCAATTCATCAATACCTACACCACGCAGACGGCCAATATTAAAAACAAGATTCAGATTAATATCAATAATATCGCGTGTGTGCGATGTGCCTAAATCACCTACGTGACCATCGGCGGGCGCAAAGATTTCTTTAAACATGATTGGAATGTGCAGATACGTACGTACGTATGTCATACTAGAGCTAATACGTAAGTATATAGTACGTTATTACTCAAAAGTTGTAAGTTACAAAATTTAGTGCTTCGCTCATTCATCCTTTTCAACGCCGGTTAATTTTCAACTTAGTGCAGGCGCACATTGGGCCATCATGGAAAATTCCGTCTACAACTTTGTAGACGGAATTTTCCATACATTTTATTGTGGAAGCGACGCGAACTGGGCCTCAGTTTTTACTCCTTTGGTCAAATGAGGAATACAGAGTAGTGGCAACAACTGGTAGTCGCTTCTTGTGGCTGGTGGCCCAATGTCTGCACATTACGATTCTCCGTACACCACGACGTTTCACTAGAGTGTCAACCCGGCGCCGACTTGTCGTCATTTTCAGTGTTTTTTTAACAACACTATGCCACAGGAAATTAAGTTCACTTTTGCATGCTCTCATTTGAGTGTAGGTGATGTCGAGTCGATATAGTATGCGAAGGCCTTTATGTATTCAAAGATAAACTGTCAATATTAATTATTGTCATAGGGGTGCATTGAAGCGGAGCCAAACGGATACACAATATCAATTGATGCCGGTAGAGATTTAAAGTCCATTTAAAGACGAGGCCATTCACTTGCACATACAAGAGCAATAAAAGGTTTTAAACTGAAATTTTCGTGGTTAATCAGCATTTCTTAAATATAGTTCAACGGGTACATACCACGATAATATTTATCGATATTTCGCTCCAGTTGCATGAGCAGGAGACAATTATATGCCCGAGGAAAGGATATAAATTTATCTTCTCCCACAACTTTATCAACGCTCAGAGCATTGTCGCACAAGTGGAAATAAGATCCAAATAATATATGTGTATTAATAAACGGATATAAACCTCTCCTATTCCATTTTCCAGTGATTTAGCAGGTGTGCACGTTAATTATATACCTTGTCAGGGGATATAATCGGGGGATATAATTTTTATCTCCCGCCCGTGCTAGCCCTGCTGGGTCGAAATATCAACAAATCCAAAAATACGCCAAAACACGAGCAGGAATACGCTTGCCCTCCAAGACTTGTAAGCAACTATTTACACGCGGTTGATATCCGTATGCGATTATTTAATGCAAATGTTGGCAGGAAACAATTGCAAGCGTCTTTTGTTCACAACAAGTAAATTATGTTCAGGAGAGTTGCTTTCAAGTTTTGTAAAACATGTATGTATTTGTAAATGCCAATGTTACCAAAAATCGAGAGTTGCACGAATTTACACCTACGAATACTTTATTTAACAAACTGTATGTGATTTTTACACAGTGCAAGTCATTTATTTCTTCAATTGTATTGTACGCAACGAAGAAGAATAAAGGCGAGTCTATACAAGTTGTATATTATGTCCACACGCTCATCTCAACGAACCTAACGCTCAGTTGACATTAGCATAGATAAAGCACATAGTGCTTTGATCCATATTTTATACTAGATATTATACCGTTAGTCGTGAAAAGTGTCCATGAAAAATAAGTTCTCCCCTCAACTATTGACAAACATCCTTCACCTCCATGAAAGCAATTTCTCTTGAAATACCCTAAAATAAGCATACAAATCCATAAAATATAGTTATTTATGTACTGAATTAGTTATGTAGCTATATAATAATTTTTTCACTTTACGATAATTGATTAGAGTGGATTTATCGTAACAAGTGCATCTATTTCATTTCAATCACAACTTTTTTATAAAGGACTACGAAATTAAAACAATAATAAACTTTTAACAGCTCTCGTAAAAACACACTATTATTTTTAGATTATGCGAACACTCGTTCGTTATTAATCTAAATATATTTGCAAATAAAAGAAAAATATGCAAGATGAGCTGCAATTAATTAATGACTATAAAATACGGCATTAGTCTTATTATTAAAACATCGCTTTTAAAAAAACATTTACCATATAATCAAAATTCTCCATTCCTAATTTTAAAGACGGATCGTTTAAATTGAATACCCGTAACTGAGAAGGCTATAATATTAAAATATTTAAGGGGGAAGTAAGAAATAAATAATTCTCACTAAAAATGGAAACATAAAAAAAATCAAATTAAAAGATATTTATAAAAATGCATGGAGCCGTTTGTATTAAAAGCGACATTTAAAAATTCATTAATATAATATTTTTTTCCAGTGCCATTGTCATGCTAACATTTTATTAGATATGGGTGTTGAACAATATCTTTAAATTAAAAAAAAACTCTTTTAATATAGTGTAACCTCCATTGTAACATAGCGATCACTGAAACTCTATGCTAAAACGTTGGCTTGGGAAATCCAGGGATATTGTAGGAACTAGCGAGATATCATTTGACGTTAATCCGTTTTAAGTATTTTACAGCTACAAATTATGATCAAAATATTTATCATATACATCATAACAATTAAAATGCAACCGTCGATACACATTCGGCACACACATAATATATATGCGCACAACCACTCATTCAAAGATAATTACAATGTTACGAAAAAACCATACGTCTATCATACCGTTACATACCGAAACACTCTATAACCATCGAATATGGTACAATCGTAATTTTGAAACCTTACATCTAAAGGGATATAAAAATTCGCACTAATAATACTCGTAATCGACGACATGAAACGCGCGGCGCTGCGTTCAGCACGTGGTCTCGAGCAGCGGGTCGGGGACTTCCGGCTCGCGCGGAGTCACGATCGCCCGCTGCGACGACGATTTGTACAGGCGCCGCGGCCGGCCCTCGTCGTGCGAGTGCGCGCGCAGCGGCCCGCGGGCCAGCAGGCGCGCCGGCGACGCCCGCGGCGAGCACGTGCACGCGCCGCGCCAGCACTCGCACGGCGCGCCGCCGCACGCGTCGCACACGGGCCCTGCCGCGCGCTCCAGCCGTCCGCGCCGCGGCCGCGCGACGCCCTCCGCTGCGCCGACCGAGTCGCGCGACGCCGCGCGCCTCGCCGGCTTGCGCACCCACGGGTCAAGCGACGCACGCGCGGCCTGCCGGCCGGCGCGCCCCAAGTCCATCTCACTCATTTTGCGCCACGGGTCCAAGTCGGGACGGCCGCGCGCCTCATCTGCGAGCGCGTGCACCGACGCGTCGGGCGACGAGCGCTCACTGCGCACGGCGCGAGGCAGCGGCGCTGGCGCGAGGCCGGCGGGCGGGCGGCGAGGCGAGGGCGCGGGCGAGACTGCAGGCGAGGGCGCGGCAGAGGCGCGCGGGCGCTCTGAATGCGACCGAGCACGTGCAGCGGGCGAGCGGGCGGCAGGCGTCACGTCGCTGAGCGAGCGCAGGTGGATGCGGCGTCGGACCCCGACCGGCGAGTCGGCGTCCGTCACGTTGATGCTGATGTTGTGCGCGACGGGACGAGGGCTCCGGGAGTCTCCGGAACCGACGCCGTCGTTGGCTCCGCTCGCGTCTTTGTCGAGCTGGGCGGCGGAGCCTTCGAGGTTGGCATTATTTTTTTCGGGGCCGGCCCGGCTGGGTCCGGCCCCCGCTAGCTAGAGGAGTCTCTCGGTCGCCGAACTCGAGGTTCCGGAGCTCAGTGTCGACGCGGGATTTTGTTCTTCTCCTAGAAGCCCATAGAGTTCTGGTGTCACTCTTTAAAAGTTTACGTCGATATGATCATTACGTTAAAATTTTAAAATATATTCTAAAATAACATTATTTATCACCTTGAGTCGTCTGGCCCGTGGCCGGCAGTCTTTGTCAGTTGAGCAATTCTACTGAAACGAAACGTTTCAGTCTTTCTAAATATTGATTAAAAAGCTCCACATCATTATGTCCTGCTCCCTAAAATGATAGGTTTACAAAAATAAATTCAAAAAATGTGTTTCAAAAATGCGTTTTACTGAAGCAAATAGAACTATCAGATTTTTTTTATTGATAATGTTTAATACATTAAAAAATAAAGTCATGCAAGTGCTGTTTATGAAAAGACCTGGTGTATTTAGTACTGTGATAGTTTCTTTTTCTTAGGTATATATAACACTATCGTGCCATTAACATTATTATGCAATTCACTAGACTGGAGGGTGAACATAATGTTATTTACCTCTTTTAATACCATTTTATTATAGATAATAATATATGATAAGAAATAAATGAAGTTGTTCCATATCATCCTCAGAGAGAAAGCTTTATTGCGGTTTCGATTGAAAATAAATTAACAACAATTAAATATATTTACCTCAACCCATAATGGTTCCACAGCGCGTGGGCAACGCTCATAAATGGCAAGCCCGTGGGAAAAGTCTATCACTTCGTCTTCAGTTCCATGGATAACAAGAACTGGTGAGGTGACTTTGGGAATTTTATCAATGCTGCAAGAGAATAAACATGTTTCTATCATCTTAGACTGCAAAATCCAAAAGTTAAATTATGTAGGTAGGTGTCCTGATATTAAAACCCCGTTAACGAGGATAGATAACGGGGTCATTGGGACTATTTTTGATAATTGTATTCAAGGCCCAACATTCCCATCATATTGAATATAAGATTGAGGAAAGCCTACTGATCTGTCTGATTGAAACAGCACAAAAGATGCACAGTCAATTTCTCACTATAGCACTAAAGTTTCAGTTGAGTATGTAGGCAATGCACAATTTTCCACAAAAATCCTTGTATTTTGCATGGGCAAATAGAAATTCGTGTTCACTCTTTTTACATCTCTAACTTCAGAGCTAAGAAGCCTAGTAGTAGTAGATAAGATACAAATTTAAATTTTTAAAATCCATACTTTTTACTATTATAAATGTGATATATACTGGCATCCTAGGGAATAAAGAATAACACTGCCATTCGTAGTACAGTTACATTGTGCTACCTTATGTTAGCGAATTTTATCGGTAACTAGCTAGAGTTACTGATAACATTCAGCAGCACATACGGTAGTCTGTTGTACTTTGTTAACATACTAAGATAAAATATTTTATGCCTAGGTATGATGTTACATCCGGGGTACATCAGGGTGTCGTGCTATCACCTTTGAAATTTTCATAAACAGTTCTATCATTCAAAATATCACCTCTGTATAACATGAATATAATATAATTGGAATCTCGGAATCGGCTCCAACGGATTTTCATAAAATTTTGTATAGTGGTGGTTTCGGGGGCGATACATCGATCTAGCTAGGATTCATTTATATTGGAATCTCGGAATCATTTATATTGGACATACAACAATTTTTTTAAGTCGACTGATTCGTGGACGAAGTCGCGCGGGTCCGCTAGTAGTACATTATAATACATTGTGCGCGTGAAACGATATAAAAGCCCAGAGCTAAATGATCAATGCATACATAATTCGTACATTTATAAACAAACTTATGAAATTATTGAGAATAATTTGATAAATTTAAATGTAATATTTGTAAAATGAAATAAATAAGGTAGAATTATTTACTCAAGATAAGTACAAGACAGGGCATTTTTTTATAAAATATTCTTTATTATAAAAGCTTTATGTTACTGTTAAAGAAAATAAATGCATTACATTGTATAATTATGAATCCTTTGTCAACAAACATACTTACAGTGAAGTACAATCTTAACTTAATCGAGATATCCTAAAAACTAGTGCTGTAATGTAAAGTATAAAACATTTGTGTTTAGTATCTTGTATTTGAAGTGTTTAAGTAACATAAAAGAAAAAAAAAACAATTTAATCATACAAAGCAGGAAGTTTTGTTTTTGGGGAGTGTCTTTAATATATATCCTCTATTTATAGGTTTTTGCCTAAACAATCCCATAGATTTGATTAACTCAGATGTGGTGAAATTTATTAAAATTTCTTTATTGAACTAGTGTCATAAAATCCTAACAAGAGATATCAATAAAATATTATTATCAATATTAACCCTGAACGTCATTCAACTATTAATAAGGTTAATTAAAGATGAACTTAAGTAATAAGTATTGTTTTGTCTAGATAAACAATTATACCTATTTTATATAATATTATATTCATAATCTGGACCACTTAGTGGAAGTAATGTTTAACCTTGAAATTTTATATGGACATGAGCATGGACGCTGCAAATATTTTTTGCATAAGTGGGGTTGGAAACCATCTGGTACATGTGGCTGTGGCTAGGAAGATCAGATAATGGAGCACATAATCCAACACTGCTCCATCTTTTCATACCAGGGAGTTTTCTGCCATAATCAAGTTATGTCGACTGCTGAATATAGGTCTTTGGCGGGGAGTTTTTCCAGCAACTTCTGGTGATTCAATTGATTTTGTTGGTTCACCTTGCTAGTGGTCAAACTACACAGCACTGACCAGTGCAGGGTCTTCAATTGAGCACCCCAACATACACCTGTTCTCATTCCTGATTTGATCATGTAGCAAAAACGCTGAGAATATATCTTCTCAATGCCCGCACAGAAACTTTTTATGAGGTCCATAGTAAGCTCATAAAAGTAATACAAATTTGTATCTTTATAAGTTTAAGGAACACTTAAACTGCATTATTTGTGTGAAAAACAACCACATGGATAAAGCTATGGTCAAAACCTAGTTAAGTATAGGAAAGGAGTTTTTAAATATGTCAAGAGTACAGTTATATTATGTGTTCCGTTTGACGTCCGAAGTCCATTTATGAGAGTACATCGTCTTCTTACCCTCGTTTTTTCGCTAGTTTGCGCTACTTCCGTCACGTGTCATGGCCATCAGCGCCACCCACGCCCTAATCTGGAACTAACTTAACAGCACAGAGCAAGCCGCCATACTTTTGTCATTGTTGCGTCGTTTTTCCATACCGCGCGTGTATCGCTAGATTTTATAATTGGAAAACTTAGTATACCGACCCCATTTCATTGAAGTTTAGTAGTTAACTTTCGAGATAAAAGTAGAAAGTTACTGAAATTTTTAATTTAATTATTTAATTTATTTAGTTTTTTTTTTTTTTTCCGTTACGTGAGGTTGTTCATGTTCGTTATTTGAAGATGGACAATAGTGAAATAACCGCGTCAGAGGGTAACCACGCGGATGATTTTAGTGATCGTGATTCAACTCGGTTACAAAAAAGTGATAAATCGCACGTGTCGTCTAGAACGTCGAAGTCATCTTCGAGTTCGAGTGCTAGTGAAGATGAACCGCCGTCGAAAAGACGGCGCAGGAATCGCTCTCATGAGACATTGCGAGATATTGATCAAAGGTTTGAAGTATTATCGCATCAGCTGGTGAGTCACATTAATAATATGTTTTGCGCGAATTACGCTGTAATGCAACCAAATTCTGGCTCGCCGGTGGTGCCTGCATCAGGACCAATAAAGCCAATAGATGACCCGTTTTTGCGTCCGTCAGTAGATTTAAATGACATTGCAGAACTTAACGTGTCAATTAAGGAACCGTCTATACCTAAAGCGAACCCTGACCGCGTCGCAAGGTTAACTTCTATGCAAAGATTTGACTCGGTAGTTTGGAACTCCGTACGGTACACTGAGGTGCAGAAGAAATATGCAGCTTTTCCAGCGTTCACAGAGCTGAAGGTAAACGAGGAACTACGGCATTTAGAGGATCCTTTTGCACCACTTAGATGGTATCAGATGGAGCGTAGTTTTGCGGCGTTGTCAAACGCGTTTTTAGCCCAAAATGAGTTTGTAAATGTAGCATTACGTAATTTAATTGACTGGTCGGCAAAACCGGATGCTCAACTTACATCATCTACTATTTACGATAAGTTAAAGGAATTATTTGGCAGTGATTCTAATTACAAATCTATTTCTCATGACATATTACAAATGATTTGCGGGAAACGTGCAGAGGTATTAGAACTACGGCGGAAAGAGCTGCTTAAAAGCTTAAAAGGGAAATATTTTCGCGAAGATATTGGAAAAATACCACCCTCATCTGAATATATGTTCAGCCCTCAGAGTTTGTCTGCTTACATTCAGAAGATAGGCGGTATTGATAAACTTGAGAAAGATTCGGCGCCTGGCACTAAATTTGCTGGACGTTCCAAATCCCCTGTGCGTCCAAAGTCACCAATCGCTTCTACGTCCCGTGAAAAGCCATTTCGGTCTCAACAAAATAAACCTAAACAGGGAAAAAATAAGAAGAAAAATTTCGACGATCGAAGGAAAAGAGGGGGGCGCAGAGATGAATCTAACAAAGGTAGACGTAAATGACTCGAAATTTCAGGGGGGTTGTCTGATGTTTTATCGGGAAGTGTGGGCCCGGTTAAATCCACCCAAAGTGATTCTCAAATTAATTTCTGCCGCCCGCATTCCTTTCACACAGACACCACCTCTTATTTTCCCGACGTCGAGCGTCATGGAAAAATTTCGAACACCTCTCTCTTCGGTGATGTCTGTAGAAATTCAAGCCATGATTCAGAGTCATATTCTCGAACCTGCCCCTTTAACCCCATCCTTCATATCCCCACTTTTCATTGTTACAAAAAGCAGGGGAAAGAATCGGGTTATATTCAATCTAAAGGCGCTAAATCGATTTATGCAACCGAAAAGTTTCCACCTTTTTCATCATCATCAAATACCCAAATTCCTACAAGCAGGGGACTGGATGGTCAAACTCGACTTAAGTCAAGCGTATTATCATCTGAGAATTTCTCAAAAACATCGCTGCTTTTTACGCATAAGTTACGGAGGTCAGTTGCTCCAAATGACATGCCTCCCTTTTGGTTTGGCCGCAGCACCAAAGATGTTTGCATCAGTCACGAACTGGACGGCCGAAGTGTTACGCAGCAAGGGCCTGCGCCTGATCCTATATCTGGACGATTACTTGATAGTGCATCAGGACAAAAATACTTTAAAATCGCAGGTCCAGTTAGCAATAGAATTCCTTACCTCCCTTGGTTGGAATATCAATATGGAAAAATCCGTACTAACCCCAACAAGACGAATGGAATTCCTGGGAATTTTTTGGGACACACAGGCCAATACCAAGAGCTTGCCCCCAGACAAAGTTTCCAGAATCCGTCAGTGCCTATTGTCTCGCTTAGCAACCGGCAGTTGGACCCTCAAGCAGGCGCAACGCCTCTTAGGGTTTCTCAACTTTGCGACCTTCATCACCCTCCGGGGAAGATTGCATTGCCGTACGTTGCAGCGCCACAGCAAGAGTCTTCAGAAAAATTCCCGTCCGATAATGTTCACGAACAAGGTACGAAGCGAGCTAAAATGGTGGTTACAAAATGTGAACCAAAAGTCCTTTCTTCACTCCAGGTGGTCCCCAGTCAATTACCTGGTCACAGACGCATCGGATGTTCAATGGGGGGCCATAGTGAACGACAAAAAACTAAAAGGCCTTTGGAAACCAAATCAACGAAAGTGGCACTGCAACCTAAAAGAAATGTATGCAGTAATAGCCGCAATATCAAGGGAAGAAAAAGGTCTCAGGAACTCAACGGTAATTTTACAAAGCGACAACAAAACAGTAGTATCGTACATAAAAAACGAAGGGGGAACGAAGTCACAGACTCTTCTGAAATTAACAAAACAGCTACTGGCATTGACGGACAGCTTGAATGTGGTACTAGTCCCTCACCATCTTCCAGGGCTGTACAACACGGAAGCCGATCATCTCTCTCGAAACCGAGACGGCTCCGAATGGCATCTGCTGAGCGAGGCGACCAACAAAATATTCGCCCAGTGGGGAATTCCAGACGTAGACCTGTTTGCCTCACAAGAGGCTCACGTGGTGTCCAACTATGTTACTCTAGACTTGTCAGACTCGAGCGCTTGCTATCGGAACGCGTTCAGCAGATGCTGGACTTACGACCTAGCATGGGTTTTTCCACCACCGGCGCTGCTCCCACGTGTGTTACACCACCTCAACTCAGCGCAAGGAAAGTTTATAATAATAGCACCGAGGTGGGAAAAACCCTTTTGGCGTCCAGATCTGAAGACCCGCGCCCTAGCGCGTCCTATGAAAATCAGAAACCTGGAAACGTCATTGGTGGACACAAGGACAGGACGCCATCCTGCCAAAGTACACAACCTACAGCTGGAAGCCTGGCTCATTTCGGCTGGGACTCGCTAACACACAACTGGTCAACGGAGGAAATACAACTTTTGTCAACGTGTTGGAGAGCATCTACACTCAAAACATATACTCCCATATGGAATAAATGGGTAAATTGGTGTAATCAAAATCACTTAAACTCTAATCGTCCGGTACCTGCAGATGTAGCCCGATATTTAGCAAAGCTTTTTCTTAAGGACCAGTTAGCATACCGAACTATTCTGGTTCATAAATCAGTTATAGCATCAATTTGTGAAACAATATCAGATATTAAGATTTCTTCTAACCATTTGGTTAAGCATATTTTAAAAGCTGTATCACTAGCCAGGCCAATCCCACCAAAGTTGCCAATATGGGACGCAAGAGTAGTAATTCAGTTTTTAAAAAATAAAAATCCTAATTTAAAAAGCTTGTATGATGTGTCTACGCGTACAGCCACTATTTTGTTGTTAGCTTCGGGTCTCTTACATTGTGACTCTAAGCGGTTAGAGGACGATGGAAAGTCTATAACCTTGCATCCTGTATTTGGCTCGAAGACTGATTCAGCGTCATATCAACAATCAAGTTGGACGTTACTCGCTTCACCAGATAGAAATATATGCCCCTTATTTTGGTTACGGACTTTGATAGATTTGTCTAGGAACGTAAGAGGCTCTTTGACAAATTTGTTTATAACCACAAAGGACCCACGTAAACCAGCTAGTACGGTCGTTATAGGTGGATGGATAAGACGAATTTTATCCGAAGCTGGAATAGAGGCTACACCTGGTAGTTGTAGGTCGGCAGTTGCATCTCTCAACTGTTTAGAAAAGTATCCTGTTAATGATATTTTAGCTAAGGCCAATTGGCGCCATGAAGATACCTTTAGAAAGTATTATCTCAGAGAAGTGAGAGTTATGCATCATAACAAAGATATAGAATCAGAGAAGTCACTTTCTGAATTATTTGCTGTGACTAGTAGCATCTTTTCATACCAGGGAGTTTTCTGCCATAATCAAGTTATGTCGACTGCTGAATATAGGTCTTTGGCGGGGAGTTTTTCCAGCAACTTCTGGTGATTCAATTGATTTTGTTGGTTCACCTTGCTAGTGGTCAAACTACACAGCACTGACCAGTGCAGGGTCTTCAATTGAGCACCCCAACATACACCTGTTCTCATTCCTGATTTGATCATGTAGCAAAAACGCTGAGAATATATCTTCTCAATGCCCGCACAGAAACTTTTTATGAGGTCCATAGTAAGCTCATAAAAGTAATACAAATTTGTATCTTTATAAGTTTAAGGAACACTTAAACTGCATTATTTGTGTGAAAAACAACCACATGGATAAAGCTATGGTCAAAACCTAGTTAAGTATAGGAAAGGAGTTTTTAAATATGTCAAGAGTACAGTTATATTATGTGTTCCGTTTGACGTCCGAAGTCCATTTATGAGAGTACATCGTCTTCTTACCCTCGTTTTTTCGCTAGTTTGCGCTACTTCCGTCACGTGTCATGGCCATCAGCGCCACCCACGCCCTAATCTGGAACTAACTTAACAGCACAGAGCAAGCCGCCATACTTTTGTCATTGTTGCGTCGTTTTTCCATACCGCGCGTGTATCGCTAGATTTTATAATTGGAAAACTTAGTATACCGACCCCATTTCATTGAAGTTTAGTAGTTAACTTTCGAGATAAAAGTAGAAAGTTACTGAAATTTTTAATTTAATTATTTAATTTATTTAGTTTTTTTTTTTTTTTCCGTTACGTGAGGTTGTTCATGTTCGTTATTTGAAGATGGACAATAGTGAAATAACCGCGTCAGAGGGTAACCACGCGGATGATTTTAGTGATCGTGATTCAACTCGGTTACAAAAAAGTGATAAATCGCACGTGTCGTCTAGAACGTCGAAGTCATCTTCGAGTTCGAGTGCTAGTGAAGATGAACCGCCGTCGAAAAGACGGCGCAGGAATCGCTCTCATGAGACATTGCGAGATATTGATCAAAGGTTTGAAGTATTATCGCATCAGCTGGTGAGTCACATTAATAATATGTTTTGCGCGAATTACGCTGTAATGCAACCAAATTCTGGCTCGCCGGTGGTGCCTGCATCAGGACCAATAAAGCCAATAGATGACCCGTTTTTGCGTCCGTCAGTAGATTTAAATGACATTGCAGAACTTAACGTGTCAATTAAGGAACCGTCTATACCTAAAGCGAACCCTGACCGCGTCGCAAGGTTAACTTCTATGCAAAGATTTGACTCGGTAGTTTGGAACTCCGTACGGTACACTGAGGTGCAGAAGAAATATGCAGCTTTTCCAGCGTTCACAGAGCTGAAGGTAAACGAGGAACTACGGCATTTAGAGGATCCTTTTGCACCACTTAGATGGTATCAGATGGAGCGTAGTTTTGCGGCGTTGTCAAACGCGTTTTTAGCCCAAAATGAGTTTGTAAATGTAGCATTACGTAATTTAATTGACTGGTCGGCAAAACCGGATGCTCAACTTACATCATCTACTATTTACGATAAGTTAAAGGAATTATTTGGCAGTGATTCTAATTACAAATCTATTTCTCATGACATATTACAAATGATTTGCGGGAAACGTGCAGAGGTATTAGAACTACGGCGGAAAGAGCTGCTTAAAAGCTTAAAAGGGAAATATTTTCGCGAAGATATTGGAAAAATACCACCCTCATCTGAATATATGTTCAGCCCTCAGAGTTTGTCTGCTTACATTCAGAAGATAGGCGGTATTGATAAACTTGAGAAAGATTCGGCGCCTGGCACTAAATTTGCTGGACGTTCCAAATCCCCTGTGCGTCCAAAGTCACCAATCGCTTCTACGTCCCGTGAAAAGCCATTTCGGTCTCAACAAAATAAACCTAAACAGGGAAAAAATAAGAAGAAAAATTTCGACGATCGAAGGAAAAGAGGGGGGCGCAGAGATGAATCTAACAAAGGTAGACGTAAATGACTCGAAATTTCAGGGGGGTTGTCTGATGTTTTATCGGGAAGTGTGGGCCCGGTTAAATCCACCCAAAGTGATTCTCAAATTAATTTCTGCCGCCCGCATTCCTTTCACACAGACACCACCTCTTATTTTCCCGACGTCGAGCGTCATGGAAAAATTTCGAACACCTCTCTCTTCGGTGATGTCTGTAGAAATTCAAGCCATGATTCAGAGTCATATTCTCGAACCTGCCCCTTTAACCCCATCCTTCATATCCCCACTTTTCATTGTTACAAAAAGCAGGGGAAAGAATCGGGTTATATTCAATCTAAAGGCGCTAAATCGATTTATGCAACCGAAAAGTTTCCACCTTTTTCATCATCATCAAATACCCAAATTCCTACAAGCAGGGGACTGGATGGTCAAACTCGACTTAAGTCAAGCGTATTATCATCTGAGAATTTCTCAAAAACATCGCTGCTTTTTACGCATAAGTTACGGAGGTCAGTTGCTCCAAATGACATGCCTCCCTTTTGGTTTGGCCGCAGCACCAAAGATGTTTGCATCAGTCACGAACTGGACGGCCGAAGTGTTACGCAGCAAGGGCCTGCGCCTGATCCTATATCTGGACGATTACTTGATAGTGCATCAGGACAAAAATACTTTAAAATCGCAGGTCCAGTTAGCAATAGAATTCCTTACCTCCCTTGGTTGGAATATCAATATGGAAAAATCCGTACTAACCCCAACAAGACGAATGGAATTCCTGGGAATTTTTTGGGACACACAGGCCAATACCAAGAGCTTGCCCCCAGACAAAGTTTCCAGAATCCGTCAGTGCCTATTGTCTCGCTTAGCAACCGGCAGTTGGACCCTCAAGCAGGCGCAACGCCTCTTAGGGTTTCTCAACTTTGCGACCTTCATCACCCTCCGGGGAAGATTGCATTGCCGTACGTTGCAGCGCCACAGCAAGAGTCTTCAGAAAAATTCCCGTCCGATAATGTTCACGAACAAGGTACGAAGCGAGCTAAAATGGTGGTTACAAAATGTGAACCAAAAGTCCTTTCTTCACTCCAGGTGGTCCCCAGTCAATTACCTGGTCACAGACGCATCGGATGTTCAATGGGGGGCCATAGTGAACGACAAAAAACTAAAAGGCCTTTGGAAACCAAATCAACGAAAGTGGCACTGCAACCTAAAAGAAATGTATGCAGTAATAGCCGCAATATCAAGGGAAGAAAAAGGTCTCAGGAACTCAACGGTAATTTTACAAAGCGACAACAAAACAGTAGTATCGTACATAAAAAACGAAGGGGGAACGAAGTCACAGACTCTTCTGAAATTAACAAAACAGCTACTGGCATTGACGGACAGCTTGAATGTGGTACTAGTCCCTCACCATCTTCCAGGGCTGTACAACACGGAAGCCGATCATCTCTCTCGAAACCGAGACGGCTCCGAATGGCATCTGCTGAGCGAGGCGACCAACAAAATATTCGCCCAGTGGGGAATTCCAGACGTAGACCTGTTTGCCTCACAAGAGGCTCACGTGGTGTCCAACTATGTTACTCTAGACTTGTCAGACTCGAGCGCTTGCTATCGGAACGCGTTCAGCAGATGCTGGACTTACGACCTAGCATGGGTTTTTCCACCACCGGCGCTGCTCCCACGTGTGTTACACCACCTCAACTCAGCGCAAGGAAAGTTTATAATAATAGCACCGAGGTGGGAAAAACCCTTTTGGCGTCCAGATCTGAAGACCCGCGCCCTAGCGCGTCCTATGAAAATCAGAAACCTGGAAACGTCATTGGTGGACACAAGGACAGGACGCCATCCTGCCAAAGTACACAACCTACAGCTGGAAGCCTGGCTCATTTCGGCTGGGACTCGCTAACACACAACTGGTCAACGGAGGAAATACAACTTTTGTCAACGTGTTGGAGAGCATCTACACTCAAAACATATACTCCCATATGGAATAAATGGGTAAATTGGTGTAATCAAAATCACTTAAACTCTAATCGTCCGGTACCTGCAGATGTAGCCCGATATTTAGCAAAGCTTTTTCTTAAGGACCAGTTAGCATACCGAACTATTCTGGTTCATAAATCAGTTATAGCATCAATTTGTGAAACAATATCAGATATTAAGATTTCTTCTAACCATTTGGTTAAGCATATTTTAAAAGCTGTATCACTAGCCAGGCCAATCCCACCAAAGTTGCCAATATGGGACGCAAGAGTAGTAATTCAGTTTTTAAAAAATAAAAATCCTAATTTAAAAAGCTTGTATGATGTGTCTACGCGTACAGCCACTATTTTGTTGTTAGCTTCGGGTCTCTTACATTGTGACTCTAAGCGGTTAGAGGACGATGGAAAGTCTATAACCTTGCATCCTGTATTTGGCTCGAAGACTGATTCAGCGTCATATCAACAATCAAGTTGGACGTTACTCGCTTCACCAGATAGAAATATATGCCCCTTATTTTGGTTACGGACTTTGATAGATTTGTCTAGGAACGTAAGAGGCTCTTTGACAAATTTGTTTATAACCACAAAGGACCCACGTAAACCAGCTAGTACGGTCGTTATAGGTGGATGGATAAGACGAATTTTATCCGAAGCTGGAATAGAGGCTACACCTGGTAGTTGTAGGTCGGCAGTTGCATCTCTCAACTGTTTAGAAAAGTATCCTGTTAATGATATTTTAGCTAAGGCCAATTGGCGCCATGAAGATACCTTTAGAAAGTATTATCTCAGAGAAGTGAGAGTTATGCATCATAACAAAGATATAGAATCAGAGAAGTCACTTTCTGAATTATTTGCTGTGACTAGTAGCTTTGGGAGTTTATAAGCAGAAAACTTGTAACTGATTTAGCAAAGTTAATTAATTGGCAATTATTGCATACAAATTATTGCATTTTTTTTTTTTTTTTGATGATTATACAATACAATTATTGATCACATTGTTGCATTTTACTCAGCAAGCCACCAGGAGATAACAAACGGATCTCTCATAAATGGACTTCGGACGTCAAACGGAACACATAATATAAAAATTTTACCTGTAAATAAAATTTGTATTATGTTTCCTAGACGTCCGAAGTCCAAATAATTTCTTCCTGGTGTACCCTCATCATTATCATTATGAGCCGAACAATGACAAAAGTATGGCGGCTTGCTCTGTGCTGTTAAGTTAGTTCCAGATTAGGGCGTGGGTGGCGCTGATGGCCATGACACGTGACGGAAGTAGCGCAAACTAGCGAAAAAAACGAGGGTAAGAAGACGATGTACTCTCATAAATGGACTTCGGACGTCTAGGAAACATAATACAAATTTTATTTACAGGTAAAATTTTTATATTATATCTAAAAATCAGTTCCAATGCAATCAAGTAGGTAGGTTTGCTCTAATACATCAAAATCTAGAGTATTATGAAGATAAAATCTAAATTAATCCTCATCGTAATGATAATTGAATGTCTTTGTTGTTTATGATATGTTTATTGATAAACCTAAACTCTAGAATTGGGTTGTTGACACAAATCAAAATGTTTATTCTGAAATACAGATCTATCTACACGTACAACAAGCGAAGCGCTTACGTGCGGAAACTGCCCAGAAGAAGAAGAAGAAGAAGATCTATCTATCTTGTAGTGGGGCCCGCTTCGGCGGATGCATTTCAACCCGCCAGTATTTTTGTACTCACCCTATCCTTGAATCTCCCTCACCCTAAATAGCTTCAAATATCCACTCTAAGAGTTTGATTAAAAGCTTTTAGATTCTGATCTTACAACTACAATGGTGCTAATTTTGTCATGTACACAATTATCTAAACTAAACTTAATTTACAGGTCTAACTACCTCTATCCCTTTCACTGTTGTTTGTGGGAACAAATAGCACTCCTTTAAATTAGTTCAGCTGTGAAATTTATATTTATATAACAACAGAATTGGCACCATTATAGGATAACCATTTTGTAATTCATATCAATTTCGGGCTACTGGTTTCAAGTTGCATTATTGTAGTATACAAACCCAAATATGTGACTTAGGTAGTTTTAACCATTATGTAAATAGAAAAAGGTAAATTTATTATTCATATTATTTATGCTGCACATGAAAAAGATGTCTTTAATTTACATGAACAGTTATAAGATTTTTTACTTTTGAAATACTTTTGAAAAAAAAGTGCCTGTGGTCAACTTGGTAAAGAAAAGCATTAACTGTATTTTAGTCTTCTTCTTTTCTTTATGAGGCGCCCGAAAATGAATGTTTCATAAAGCATACAAAATATTTTTCAAAGAATTAAAGGTTGTCCTTTTAGCAAGGCATAAAAAATATTTGAGTCAGCAATTACTACATTTTCATATGTAATATTTTTTCTAAATTTAATTTTAACAATACTCTGTAACCTAGGATACTAATTGATGTCTGCTGATGTCATGATTTCCATAATGTTGATAAAGTTAGACCAAATTCAATATCTGATAATACAATAATTACAAGCCTTTTTATGTTGCTCTCTTTGTGTATAAATTAAAAAAATATCTGTATAAATAAATAAGATTATGTTTGTATTCTGTTACTCTTCATTTAATACCTACAGCCCTTTATTTACTGTGTACTTGGCTCTTGATCACTGTTGGTACAAAAGAATAACTGAATAACTTATGATGATTCATCATTATATGTTTGTTATAATTCATTTACAAAATGTGACTCACCTGGGAAAGGCATCAAAGAACCATGTCCTCTTAGTGTTAGGGAAGGCAACACGCATGCCAGACATGAGAGGTGAATGCAGCACCACAGCACCAACTTCATACCGTGCAGCTAAGTCCACTGTAGGCACTGTACCAATGCTTTGTCCATACAGTATAATGTTTTCAGGGCTAATACCAAATCGTGTTCGTAGAGCTTGCCATGCAGCATCAATATCTGCGTATAGATTCTTCTCTGAAGGCTTTCCACCACTTGCACCATAGCCAGAATAGTCATAGCTGAATATATTACAATTTATCCTAGTACCTAAACCTAAGTAAAAACTACTCATTTGTCCCAGATCTACAGCGTTTCCGTGAGAGAACAATATCGTGAACCGGGCGTTCGGGCTGCAACGAACAAAGAGGCAAGCTATTCTGTTGCCTCTCGACGTTCGGGAATAGAACCCTTCGATGCTTTCTTTTTCGCGTTCTGAATATTGCCATTCCGCTCGTTCAGTAAGGGTCAATGAGAATTTAGATCCAGTCTCATCGGGTGTGAATGTATACGTGGGTTCAGGGGGTAGGAATGCAAGCTTAGCCGCGATTTTCCCTGGGCATGGCGGACAACAAAACAGGCAACAGAGTTCACTAAAACTTAACCCGTTCATAGTGAAAATTTAATGTTATTCATCGATATAAACATCGAAACATTACTTGTTTATTACAAATATCCACAACTCACGAATTATAGGTCATTGAGAAAATAAAAGAAATTTCACACGAATTTCACTGATTTTGACAGTTGGACAACATTTCAGCCATTTTTTATAATTAGCAGTTAGCACCACAGATTAAAGTCAACACAGACTACAATATAACATATGTCTCGTGTTCAAAGAGCATACAAACAATAGCGAGCCTATAATTGTTTTGGTTTAGTGAGGTTGGCTAACTTGGTTTTAAAGGTGTTGGTACACCGGTGGTTAAAAGAGAACGGGAGCTGAGGGTAGCATCATAACAAAGGGCAAGTAAATTATTAATTATTATTCTGGTTTGGAAATAATAACGATACAGTTTGCCAGATTTCGGATCCGTTATATTTGTGACTATCACAGTGTAATTTGTTGTGACATTGTACGGAGGATTAATACAGTGGTTATACCTACTACGCACCGGGAAAATCTTAGCACCGGGAGCACTGAATAGGCTATATCTGAGTATAATCGATTGCCCAAAGACCTTTCTCACGGTTGCCATGAAACAAAAAAAAATGATAAGGTGGTAGCACACACCCTTCCATTAATCACAATTTTTTCAAAATTTCTAACTAACCATTTGTTATGATATATCATAATAGCCATAAGTATGATTTATTTAAATTGATCGAATAAAGAAAATAATAACTTTTGACAACATAGTCCACCGAATGACCAATCATTATGGAGTTCGTTAATTAGTTTGGATTATAGCGCCAGTGTCAGAAAGTTGTTGACCTCATCGGTTTATTTGCAATGGAGAGTGAAGGGCACTTAAGTTTCAACCTGTGTTGACCTTTAACTATCCGCATTGGGCACGGGAGCCTGCAGCTCATAAAAGGTGAACTCGAATAACGAAATCTCTGGCGTTATAGGCGGGAAGTCCCGATTCCAATTTAGAATTTTATTACATCTGGATTTTCTCTGCTCTAGTTCTGGGCTTGGGCCTTAGCTAGTTACCATCCTTCCGACGAAAAAGTGCCGCCAAGCGACTTAGCGTTTCGATTTCTGATGCGGTAGTAACCGTAAGGGTATGAGTTAAATATACCTAAATGTCATACCACTAGCAGGTTAGCCCGCTACCATCTTAGACTGTATCATTACGTACCACGAAATCGACAATTTGAAAAATACTGAAAATGTAGGCTCGAGAATGCAAATATCCTCGAGTTCAAAAGCTCAGACCTCAGAGAGAAATTACCCACAAATAATACTGACTATGCAGTCTGTGAACTCCAAAAAAAACTCCGTCCAGGGTGTATAGACGTTACAGACCTTGCTATATGTATAATTCCTTCCCGAGATTAATGTGTTCAAACCTACAAACAAACTTAAACAAGGGAAGACTTAAGTACAAACAAATAAGTAGATCAATTATATCAAAATTACTTTTGATATTGATAAAAACATTTATTATTGTATTAGATTTTGTTAAATATTCAGGAGGCACAAATATGTGTTAAAATAACCATTATACGTTTCCTATTCTTTCTCTGCATCTCCACTAATGCAGGTTAGCCGTCAGCTCAGCGAAATTCTCGCGGTCTTGCGCCAAGCGAAACAAGGGCTTCACGTTAACGATATTGGTCCATTCACGAATGCTGCGCAACCATTCTTCCAACGCGTCGTTCGCCCTCTACTCCGCCCATCTTTATGAAGATGATAAAAAGCAATAAAAACCTTCCTAAAGTAAATTTTTCCTTCCTGTCTTATAATGGTTCGATTCCCACAACTGGCGAGTGTTTGTGTGATGAACATGAATGTTTTTCAGTGTCTGGGTGTTTATCTGTATATTATAAGTATTTATGTGTATTATATTCATAAAAAAATATTCATCAGCTATCTCAGTACCCATAACACAAGCTACGCTTACTTTGGGGCTAGATGGCGATGTGTGTATTGTCGTAGTATATTTAATTTAATGTAAACTATTTTCGTTACTCTTTTCTTTCAGAGCTATCTCTTTCTTCTGTATTAAGTTAAAGATTCGTTTTAAAAACCTAACAAAATAATGGAAACACATTTGTAAAAGTGAACCTCGCTTTACATTGTTTGTTTTTATTTTTTTTACCACAATTTTTTTTTTCATTTTGAAAACATAGTTTAACTTTACCATTAAAAAGTAATGAAAAGATGTTTGCATTATAAGACAAGTGGAGTGTACAAAGACTGAGGCAATATTTTTCTCCTTCTGCCTTCAGTAACTGGTATGAAACCGCTTTCAAAAAATACTTAAACATACACATTTGCATTGATATTAAAATTTTAAATTTGCGCCTTGATTTTTATTGCACTCTGTGCCACACTTGTGTGTAAGACGTATAAATATTATTTCTACTATCTGAAATGTTATAAAAGTATAAAATTAAATTATTAGTTAGGCACCTGTTTTGTTTACTTATAAACAAACATAAAATTCTAAAAGCGTTCTATTGGCTACACAATGAGTTCGTGAATGTGAAAACCTTACAAATCAATCCATTGAATCCGTCATTTAATTTTAATATCCTACATCTTCACATACATCGTCGTTGCGTCATAATCATTTGCTCAAATAGTTTGAGAGCGTTGAATACGGCCGCATGTATATAGAACGAAAGGCGGGCGTCGGCACCTTCAAAGGATCGGCACAAATGGTACGCGATTTGGATGATTCAAATAATTAGAATGTTATGTCTATAACATTCTAATTATTTGAATGTACATTTAGTACCTCATTCAAGAAAGAATGAGGTACTAAATGATTAAATAAGGTACCTATTTTCACAGTTTAAATAATAACCTGTGAGTGTACCTTCTGTAAACTATTTGATTGACTGCACAAACTTGTAAGCAGCGAGGACTTAACCGTTCCCCAAACTGGCGGATGCGGTCGCAGTCAGTTGTGGCAGGATGTAGAATCCTCTTCGGATTCACTTCGGACTTCAAACATGATTTTGTTTTGACTTATCTATTTCCATTGTTACAAAAAGCTCAACAACAATCGAAGTATAACTTCTATAACTACACCAGTAGGGCTAGAATGCGCGTCACGTGACTTATGTCTACCCATTATCTCGCTCATCTCCATGGTAAACATTGTAGAGATAATTATCTCGTTGCGCACATTCTAGTCCTACAGGGCATCTGAGGGCAAAGTGTGAAAATTTTTAACAACTCTCTTTAGACAAGTCTGTTTCCCAATATTGTACCTAGATGGCGCTCCTTTGATACCATGTAAATCGTAATTAACTTTCACGCGATCGAATAAGCAACCGTAGGTAGGAAAACTCACACTTAGAACTCTGATCAATAGTTAAGTAAAAGGAAAAACTAGATAAGCCACTGGCCTGCCAAGCTATTGTGAACTAAGGTGCTCGACATCACCTCAGTGTAGAGAAGGCATTTAGTGAATGCTAAACTAAAGCGTCCCACGTCCGCAGTTTCGTGAAAATTGCGCCTTGCGTGCGACCAATTACAAACGCGTAGTTTTGTGATTGGTCGCACGCAAGTATCTTTACTGTTGCAATTATAGCAATACAATTTCTAAAATTAAAGCCTAACCAGGAAAATAGTAAACCTCGTCATATTAACAACGTCAAATGTTTTGTGGCGTCCCCAGAACAGGTTTTTCATTTTTCTAGCCAGGCTTTATATAATAATGGCTAACGTCATTAACGTTGAGATTTTTTTTACAATTTTGGCTTTCTAATAACACATTTGTTAAGACACTTCATGCGTTTCTTTGAATTTATTACTTTGTTAAGCGCATAGGCAATGTCAAGTTTAAAAAAGCTTGCCATTAATTTAGTATATCTTCATTTGTTATTATATTAGGCTTCTTTACATAATATCCGAATAGATTTTTCATAAATTAGGTTTATTAAATTCTTCATTCGGTATCCAGAGTTCCAGAGCAGAATCACATGTTCCAACAGCTAAAATTCCGTTTAAATAACGAAGCTGAAAAAATACAGTCCATATCAGAAATAGTTTTTAAGACGGTTAGTCACAACAAGCCTTCTCGACCGTCTTATTTTTCTTTTTAATTTTTGAATTTGAATTTTGAATTTAGACTTCAAACGTCTTTTGGAACTCTCAGTATCAGGGATGCAAGTTTCCTCACGATAATTTCCCTCACGGTAGTCCCTCAATTATTATTTAATTGCTTAAACTAACGACGCACGTAATTCCGAAAAGTGCGTCAGCCCTCCCGAAAGGAAGTCCAAGCTCTAAGCTCTAGGCTTTCACAGGTAGTGCAAGCCTAGTGCTTAGAGCTTCGAAAAAATAAACAAAAAGAAAAAAGAAAATAATAATACCTTTGTAACGTCAACCGTATTAGTTTGAATACTATGATATTCTTTAGGCGGACTGCAATTGTATAAGAATTTGATTTCTCCTCTATCTGAGCAGCAGATTACTGTCCCTTGACCTTGATAGCAACCAACTATCTTATTCGATCGTCCAGTATCCGATTCGGATTCCGGCCAAAGTTCGTGTGATCTTACATATTTTTGATTACTGGGATCAAAGAGATGTAGAGTACCCTTTGAATCGCTAATGTACATGGCGTATGTGTTCCAACTCAAGCACACTGGGTATGCGTTATCTGATGGTATTTTTATATTGTTATACATTATTTTCCCAGCTACTTTATCAAATATAGCTAAAGTTCTGTCTTCACTAACTGATGCAACTAGATTGCCATAAGTTGTCAGTGCCAATACTGGCCCTCTATGTGGTTTGTACACATGAACAGGTAAACCTCCATTCCTGACATCAAATGTTACTATCTTCTTGGAATATAAACCAGCCATAACGTTGTAGCCATACGCTATAACTGATAATGCAGACATTCGGCACCTGTACAAATGAAAATTTATTTGATTAATTAAAAGATTTGATAAAGAATAATTATATTCTGTTACACACACAACTCTCTAAATTAACTAAATTTACAATTCTAAAGATAGTGCTTTCCGTTTCACTTTAGTCTTTGCAGAAGACGCACGTCTCACTTTACACCCGCGGAATGTTGCTAGTTCACAAACGTTTTCCCATTTTATGGTGAAACATTTAGAACATTAGAGGCAAAATAAGTACTGTCAAATGCAAAATGGTATGAAGTGACTTTGTTCAAGAAACCATACTAAATTGAAGTGCTTTTGGTTCAATACTATACAAGTAACTTACTTCAATAGTAGTTGTGTACGTACACAGTTTCTGTATGTTCTTAATTCTGTGGATGAATAATGTCGCAAAACTATCTACAAATAAGAAACACTTACTGAAATGTTTCTACACATTCAAAATCACTTCTTATATCCCATGCCTTCACTGTATTGTCCCATGATGCAGAGTAAATATAAGACTCTGGGACATCACTTGTAGCTAGATCCCATACCCAACCAGAATGAGCGTCATGCTTTATTTTTGTTGGTTTCAAATCATTCTGAACAAGGTTATCTCCACGATTTTCATCAGACTGGAAGTCAATTATATTCCATAATGCTAAGCACCGGTCTCTTCCACCTGATATGCATGTTTTACCTTCCTGAAAAAAATCTTGATTAATCTTTGTTGAAAGAGTGGTGTGGCTATAAATCTGGCATTAGTATTACCTACTTCCAAGTCATACAAATACTAGAGAAGTTGGAATTGGGCCTTTGCCTTACCTTTATGCCTCAAAGTGCATTAATCGTAAGGTACTCAGGTCATTACCCAATTCTTTTTATAAATTATCAATCTACAACCAATTGAAATGCAGCATAGTGGGTCTATACTATATGAGTATAGACAATAAAGAATATAGCTTTCCAAGCAGCAAAAAAAGACAACTGCAGCTCTTTGAAAATGCTCCTCAGTGGGAAACATCCAATGATGTAATAATATTTGGAGCTATTAATTTTGTAATCCCTAAACTCAATATTCTTCTTATGGAGCTTTTAATATTAACAACCTCATTAGCATGTTTTTCCTAGTTCTTTAGTTTATTGGAATTGGAATTAGCAAAAGCATACCATATCACCAGATTGTTCTCTCTTTATCTTTTAAAGCTAAAATTTTTAAGAATTTGCTTAAGTTTCCAAAATTCAATGAAAATTTCCACTTTCTCCTTTTTTTTTCTATTGAATATAGAATGCTTTAAAAGGGGTACAAAGTTCACTCCTCACTTATTAACACATAGATACAATAAAAACACTTACATTAACCAAGATCACTGCATCAACAGATGCATAATGTACATCTTTTATAACAAAGTGGCTCATTCCCTTGTCAACATTGCACCACTTATTTTTCTCAACTTCCATTTCAATACACATTTCAGTCCAGTCCAGTTCATCTTCAATGCAATTGTCTAAATTAGATAATGGTGGAAAGCACCCACTTATTTTGCACATCACTCTATGTTTCCAGATGCTAACATCTGCTAAAATATCATCAAATCGGCTACATACTTGGCCTAGAACAGTTTTAAGAAATTCTGCATCCAAATATGAGCATATTTTCAAAATAATCTGGAAATAATCACAATCTCAATTGAAATACATTTAATGTTTAATTTAAATCATGAATATATATTAAGGTTCATATAGGTCATTAAACATGATTTAATATTATATTAGTAAATTTATTTGCTTTAGTAGTATGCAGTAAATATGTTAAGCTGCATTTGTATATATAGTTTCTGGTTAATGCTTACCAGTAGCCCTAAAAATTCCTTTTTTTATTTTACAAATAAGACTGGAGTGCCAATACAAAAGTAAATAGGTTGTTATACATCTTGTAATATCAGCCATTGGAATTAAAAAGCAAAGTGGTCTAAGTTGACCCTGACATGCATATGGAACAGTATTATGTAAAATGTATAAAATCAGGAATGCTTTATGCTCTCAAAAACAGCTCTATGCTCTCAATTAAGATAAATAGATATGAATATTTTATGGTTCACTAAACAAACCTCAAGTGGCATGTTTTCTAAAGAGGGTGCTGCAGCACTATAAATATCTTCAACCGGCTCTGCCTGTGGTTTAATGCATATTCTCTCAATATCTACTATTTCTTCTCTTACGGATTTTAATAGATCACACATTTTGCATTTGCTGCCACCTCACCTAAAAGTAATAAATACTAACTAAGCAAGTATGACTAATAGAAACAAGCAAGTATCTCTTTAAGGTAATCAGAATTTCTTGTTCCAAGGGTACCACACATATGTCAGCCCACTGTTTTAGCAATATTTATATTATTTTAATCGTACATAATACTGTCATAAATTGCAGCTTTATGTAACTTTTACGTTTATAAAATACATGAAGTAATGCTTTATACTGTATGTAGGATATTTTCTCAGTTATTTCTCAGGTCATTAAATGTAATGAAAAAAGAACAGACTGAATGTTGTAAGAAAAATATATATACACACTTTAAATGCTTTATTTTGGATGGATTGGAGAGTAAATGTTTATGAATTTAATATTTATTTACATTCATCACCATCATTCAGTTTTCAACTGTCAAACAGTAAAACACAGAACCGGAACCCCAGATAAACGTACAAGTCAACCATAACACACGAATTTAATAATCACTTTTTTGGTTTTCTGTCCCATTTCTATATAGTCTTTTTGTAAGTCAATTGTCGATGTCACGTCACGTTAAACAATAAAATATATTATAACGAATAATGAGGCTAAATCGCAGATTTTGCTTGGAAGAAAATCTGGCAAATCTAATCAAATCTGAACAAAATCTGTGGATTTTAGGACGTAATTCTCTCCTTGAATAGACTTGAATCCAAGGCCGTAAAATAAATTATACAAAACTGTTATACTGTCTCTATGGTAAGGGTTGATGGTTTGTGGTTGTGTTTATTTTTTTTATTGGTATTTACAATTCGTTTCTAAGAAAAAATAAAGGTAAATTGTTGATTTGTCACATAATCCTTTCCGCTCATTTAATTTGCAGTGAATGTCGATAATTGTTAATAACCAGATAATTAGTAGTAGGTGCACTTAGTTAAGAGGTTATGTCTTAATTTCAACAGTTTTGAAGAAAGTATGAATAACACTATGGCAGAAAGTCCCTTACCATCACAGTCACAGTCACAGTCACATGGAGATGAAGCGATGGATGTGGATGAAGAATTGACTAACAAATTTTTAAGTGGGGCAATGTCCTTCGCTGAGTATTCGAGTGAATGGTATCGCGCTGAAGACGAAGAAGACTTAGAAGAATTGAGAAGAACTGAAGATGACGACGACGAGTCAACACATTCAGTACAATTAGTGGGGAAAAGTTATCCAAGACGGCGGAGGCACACCCGATTGTCTGCAGCACTGGTGGGATTAATGGGTGAGGCTAATATTCGATTTGCGCGAGGAGACATGGACATGGCAGAACGTATGTGCCACGAAATCATAAAGCAACTGCCCACAGCTGCAGAACCTTACCAAACTTTAGCTCAAATATATGAACATGATGTTGATAAATCCTTACAGTTTTCCTTACTGGCTGCTCATCTGAGTCGCTCAGATGCTGAAGAATGGTGGAGACTTGCTGCTATATGTAAGCAGAGAGATGACAAAAAACAAGAAATGATCTGTTATACGCAAGCCATCAAAGCTGAGCCTCAGAACATTGAAGCGCACATGAAAAGACTTGACTTCTTAACAGTTTTGGAGGAAATGAAATATCCAATTAACAGTTTAAATGTTACTAGAGTAAGGTGTTATCACAAGATTGTCAGTTCATTACCATCAAGTGAAGGAGAAATAATAATGAAATATGCTAAACTGGCTGTGACTCTCTATCACTACAGTGAAGAAATAGAACGAGCTCACGAGGTAATGGCTACAGCATATGCAAAATGTTCGTCAATATTTACTATTGAAGATATTAACATTTACTTAGAGTTGCTGATTTCTGTAAAGCAGTATCATACTTGTATAGATGTCTTTGTGTCTAATGTAGGTGTTGAAATAGAAGCAGAGATACAAACTATTAAAAATGCTAACGGCGATATTGAAGAGCACACAAACTACTTAAGCTGTGTTATACCCAGTAAGATGGCTATAGATTTAAAGAGTAAACTATTAGTTTGCTTCATTCATTTGGGTTCTTTAAGCTTAGTGGAGACGCTGTTAAATGACTTCTTGAGTAACGATGTGGATAAAGCTGGAGACCTTTATATGGACATAGAGGAAGCGTTTTCTTCAGTGGGGCACTATGAAATGGCCATTCAATTACTTGAACCATTAGTGAAGAATACGAATTTTGATCTTGGAGCTGTTTGGCTAAAACATGCAGAATGCCTTCACCAACTAGGAAGAATAGATGATGCTGTTGAGTCTTATTACAAAGTTTTAAAACATGTTCCACAGCATCCTAATGCACGTAAAAAACTATTTTGCATACTTGAGAAAAAGGGATGTATCGAGGATGCATTGAATATTTTGCAGCAAGATTATAAATATGTTGTTAGTGCCAGTCTATTATATGAGCAATGTCAGGCCTTAAAAAAGTACAACAAACCATTGAAGTATTTGGAGGTTGGGGAAGCCTTGCTATCAAGAAATCTGACTAAGTTAAGACACCAAGAAGAGCTGAACATTGCTTGCAGAGTAAAGGGTGGTGTAGATCTTATTTTTAATTTTCGTACTATGAGAGGAGAGAACACTTATCACGAGGATGACTTACAATTTGAAGAGGAAAAAACCTTCAAATTATATCCAAAAGACGAATTTGCTTTGTTTAAGGAATTGGTCCAAATTGCCTGCCAACACAAATTATATCCCACAATGCAAAGAATAACTTATACAGGCCTGGTTTCAAAGTGTTTATCTGGTCACCGTTCTGAAGTTGAATTTAACTGCTTTCAAGCTTGCCTCTTGAATAATGATTTTCCTAATGCTCTTAGATTCATCAAAGAATATGCTGCAAAGTACCCAGGTCTGAAGACATATAACTTATTAAGTTATGTTATCAACTCTTTAGATGAAAATACACATGGTAAATTTTTATCGAGGCTCTTTCAAAGAGATTACAATATTGTAAAGAATCTTTTCTTAGGCAACAACTTCTTAATATCCGGCAGATATCTTGTAGCTCTTAAGTATTTTATGGAATACCATAACCAGTTAAGAGAACCTTTATCAGCTTTGTTAACAGCAGTTACGTTACTGGCAATGGCAGCGCAAAGGACAGTTGATAAGCACAACAACTTAATTTTACAAGGATTCGCATATTTGTTTACCTATAAACAACTTAGAAAGTGTGACCAGGAAGCATATTATAACATAGGCAGAGCTTATCAGATGTTAAATATTAACAATTTAGCTATTGAATATTATGAAAAAGCATTGAATTGCGGTCCTATTGCAACTTGTAGTAAGCATGGAGTCATAGATTTATCAAAAGAGATTGCTTATAACCTTTATGTATTGTATAAAGACCAATCACCAGACGTTGCTAGAAGATACATGATAAAATATTTAGTTATATAGTTAATACAAATAAACATATAAAATTGATGAAATTGTGTTTGAATGTACATACAAGATTTAGCCCTTTGTACAACATAATCCTTGCATAGACAAAATAGGAACTTAACATAAATATTGTTATTCAAAAAAACCGGCAAAATACGAGTCCGACTCGCACACGAAGGGTTCCGTACCATTATCTATAAAACGGCAAATAAATCAGGTCTGTTATATGGGGGCCCCCTTAAATACTTATTCTTTTCTGTTTTTTTAGTATTTATAATAAATACTAAGAAACAGAAAAGGCGTCACAAGTACATCATCTGTAAAAGTTTTAACTGTCTTACTATAACGATTCGAGAGATACAGCAGACGGACGGACAGCGGGGTCTTAGTAAAAGGGTTTTACCTATTAGGTGCGGAACCTTAAAAAAAAAAAGTTCTGACATCTTTTTTCTATTCTTCTCGACAAACTATAACTTGTAGTTATCGTTTAGAATATCGGTGAACACATTGAGCAATAATTAATACTATGCCTTTGCACCCT
The DNA here is from genome assembly GCF_905163445.1 of Pararge aegeria. Classification (NCBI taxonomy): domain Eukaryota; kingdom Metazoa; phylum Arthropoda; class Insecta; order Lepidoptera; family Nymphalidae; genus Pararge; species Pararge aegeria. The sequence continues at coordinate 16,356,935 of NC_053181.1, forward strand.
AGCACTAAGTACTATTAGTATAAGTAGTTTCCTTGTGTTTTTCCTATTGTCTTGTGTTGCAATAAAGTTTTTCTATTATACTATAGATCCAAAAAGTTCTGCTAATCTCAGATACTATTAATATATATTATATATAGGTATAGCCATATTTTCTTACAAAAGTTTCAATCCTACAAAATGTAGCTAATAAAAATAATTGTTAAATTATTTTTAGGCTGGACACGGAAATAAAACAATATGTTAACTATACCAGCAAATGAAATATTATTCGGCGACTTAAGCAATGTACTCGAACAAATACATAAGAAGAAGAAGCAAAGGACAGAGCAAGAAAAAAAATTAACGGAATTCGTGAATAATTTTAGTATCAGAGTGGCTAATACTGTGGGTGAAAAGGTAAGAATTTATCTCATCACCTTACTTAATATTATAAATTCGAAAGAGTATTTTTTATTTGTTTGTTTGTTCTTCCTTTACGACCTAATCTCCTAAACCTAATCTTTTTAGTTTTCCTAATCTTAAGGTTGCCTGGCACAGATCGCTAATTAGAGATAAAGCCGCCTTTTGTATCTTACTACATTCTTTGTGTTTTCCTTTCTATTTTTTTCTGAATGATGTGTACAAATAAAGAGTAAAAATTAAAAAAAAAATTCTCTATGTCAAAAAGCAGGAACTGGTTTTTTGACATAGAGTTGATTAAAAAGACGGAGAGTAAATTATGAATTTTGGAAAATTTGTTGGACTAAAGCGAAGGACGTATCCAAATCTTAACGTAACCTCCTGCGTGCGATCGTTATTGCACCTAAGATGCAGCTTGCCTTTATTATCTACTATTTTTTTTTTTTCAGATTTCTACTTTTTACCCAATTCTTAGATTACTGCTTCCCGATTGTGAACGTGAGAGGAGTGCATATAATTTGAAAGCTACCAAACTTGGTGCTTTATTGGTTAAAGTATTGTCGCTCAATAAACAGTCACAAGATGCCCAAAAGCTGTTAAACTTTCGTTCCGTCCATTCATCCTCAAACGAAAGCGATTTTGCCAGCGTAGCGTATTTCGTTTTGAATAATAGAGCCCAACAAACTACACCACAGTTAACAGTAGGCGCTGTTAATGAAATTTTAGACAAAATTGCCAAAGATGAAGTAGGAAATAAAGGACGTGAGTACTCAATTATTGTCATAAAAATATTCTCTGGATTATTTAGTACGTACAGTAGCGAATGTAAATAGGTTTACTTATTTAGTTAATATTGTTACAAAGAACCTTAAAACTAACAGCGTAAAGTTCATAATCACGCGTGAACGTAACGTGTAGGTACTTTCTGTGTTTATGTCGATTAAGTACCTACGCAACAATAAAAAAATTCCGATAATAGGTACAGTTCATAACGTTTCTAGAGCGTTCTTTTTGTTTTCGAGTAAAGAAGGTTCTCAGCCTCCAAAGCGGTATAAAATCGGGTGCCCGTCGCGACTAACTCAGCCTGCTCTGAGAGCGAGGCGACGTCGAACTAATTCTTTAGTGAAACAAGTGTCAAGTGTGAAATATGTGACCTTGGCTACATTTTGGACTACAATTGACCTGCGATTAGAAGTGTGTTCTTGAACTTATTATTGAGAAGATTAAAGTCTTTCAAGTGTCATTAGGTGTTCTTATTCCGAATCAACGAACGTACGTAACAATATTCTGGTCTTGATTAAGTAAAGTTACCCAATTGTTTCAGCTATCCTGGACGAGGCGTTTAGTTACGCGATAACAAAGTTAACACCTCAAGAGTTCAAATGGTTTCTGAGAATGATATTAAAAGATTTGAAACTCGGCATGAGTACACATCGCATATTGTCATGTTTCCATCCCGATGCCCCGGAGCTCTATCGAAACTGTAGCGATCTTCATAAGGTAAGATGAAGCGATGAAAGGTATGATATAAATATTAACTTTATACTTATACTAATGGCCGCTTAATTGTTCAAGGTTTGCGAAGAGCTAGATGATGGTGACACTCGACCATTAGAACTCGGCGTACAGTTGTTCTATGCAGTAAGGCCTATGCTGTCTGAAAGAATGGACGTTACTCATATACACCTCGCTCCTACTAACATGTACCATGTAGAAGATAAGTTCGATGGGGAAAGGTTTCAAGCAAGTATATTATTGAATGAATATTGGATCCATCAGGATCTTTTTTTTTGCCTATAAAACCGTTCCCTTAGGGCTGAGATGCACGCCACGATATAATTAGGTAGGTATGTCAACCATTTACTAGTCCTATTTTTACGAGAAAACTGACAGACATAATTATCTCATGGCGCACAGCTTAGCTCTATAGATATATATCATCACGCGTGGGAAGTCTGAGGAATAAAACAAGAAGATGCGTTTACAATTTGTCTACGTGATTTTCTATGTGTTCACTCATCAACTACTTTTTTCGCACAATACAAGTTGAAGAAACCAAAGCGTAGGATAACATGAAGAAAAACGTTTGAATAAAATAAATTTTAGAGTACATAGTTTGTTAAAATAAATTTTAGAGTCACGCCAAAATAAAGTTAGAAAATTGGTGTTTTGTACCGGTACGCCTCAGATAATTATAGCACTATAAGCCGTTGGTGTCACCATCCCGATCACCCAAATTGGAGCAGCCTCCGAGATCGTAACTCTTCGACTCATATATGAGCAGCATGCTCCATCTAATCATATGTTTGTTTTGCACCACCACACAGATGCATATGGACAACAATACTTTTGAGTATTATTCGAGAAAGGGTTTTGCTTATTCGAAGAAGTATGGCAAAACATTTGAATTTGGTATATTCACGCCAGATTTGAGGACTTGTTTTTCGTTGAATGCTCACAATTTCATACTTGACGGCGAAATGATGGGTTGGCATAAAGAAAACCAATGTTTTGGCTCTAAAGGTAAACTATCGTACCCAGTGGCGGATTTGCCCTTAGCCAAGTAGACCCGGACCTAGGGCGGCCAATCGTGACAAAAAAACACTGATAAGAAGAATTAGCTGGCATAGTTACTAAAAAATTAAAAGACTTTAGGGCTGGGTTGTTGGTTGGCCAGGTCTGCAAATCATCTACTGGTCGTACCTCTTTCTTATTCTTATAAAACTTCCTTTTCCTACTAGCTATATTCAATATATAGGCATTGGTAGTAGTAATAATATTAGTAGTAGTAACCTAGTTGGTATAACCTATTAATAATATTTTAATAACCCAGCCCATTTTTTGTTCCATCTTAAGAATTAGCTTTTACTTTCTGAAACGCTGGAAAACGTGGATTTATTGCTGAACTTATGATTAACAGATTGCAGTTATCGTTTTTTTTTTGCCTTATGTTACTTCCTCACAAATAACAATTAGAATGCATTGCGGTCTACGGAAATCGAACTTTTGGTCTTCGTACAGATCATTTGATTTAACAGTTGCGGCAGCTATTTACTGCTTGCGATTATAGATGGGAAGTCAATACCGGTGAGCAACTGTAAGAAAAGATACATAATATATATATTACGATATGTGAGTTTGCAGCTAGCGGCCAACATTATCGTTACCAACACCCCTTAAGCGTCCAATGATAAAAATATATCTTTCTAAGAGCGCCATACCTAGAATTGCTGCTTCCAGCTACCAAATTGAGACTGTCTGTCCAATTAGCTGCAGGTCGTCCCAACTGAACTTATCGGGACACGGTGTCAACTCAAGAACACGTCTGTCCTTACGACCATCGGTTCTCCACTTGTCACAAACAACACAAGTACAAGACAAACTTGTAACCTAATAAATAAAGAGATTAATGTTTGACAAAGTGGTTTGTTTTAGGGATGTCATACGATATAAAAAAGATAACGGAGCATTCATCATATCGAGCTTGTTACTGTGTGTTCGACATCCTTTATTACAATGGAAAATCGCTCGTCGGCCCTCCGGACAAGGGAGGCTTGCCACTTTGCGATAGACTCGAAATATTGGATACTCTCTTTACGGATGTGCCTGGAGTCATACAACATAGTAAACGTGAATTAGTAAAGGATGTGTAAGTATATATTATACTAGCTGTTGCCGGCAACTTCGTCTGCGTTTGTTTTTGTTTTTAGAAAGACATGTGGCATTCAATTCAGGTGTAATTCTACTGAAATTTTTAAGTTGTGTAGAAAAGTAAGTAAGTAATTATTTAAATCGGTTATCATTTGACGGCGTTATGTCGTTCCCTCTCCCAAAAGAACTGAGCTTAATTTCAGGATAAAAAGCATCCTACATTACTTCTAATACCTTCAGGAATATGTGTACAAATTTTCATGATGATCGGTTCAGTAGTTTTTGCGTGAAAGCTTAACAAACAAATTTACATTCACATTTATATATACATATATAAAAAAGTATTGAATGCGAATCCTGCCAGCTTGGATTGGCTGGTTCGTATTCTACATTTGAAAACGATGGCTGTTTTAGTTAAAAGTAAAATTACAAACAACCGTGTGATCAAACTTCAGAGTACAGATGTCATCACCCACCTCTTCCCGCGGGTGTCGTACGAGGTGACTCAAGGAATATAATGTAGAAAGGGAAATATAATAGAGAGAAGCAGCGTCTTCAGTGCTACCACCATCTGCTATCACCGCGGTGATTACATGCAAACCCTCCCGTTAGGAGAGGGGCCTTTATTCCAGCAGTGGACTTATTGTTCACCGACGGAATGTTGCCTGCCTGGCGGTTTTTTACAGGATATACTTGTGTGATTAGTGCTCAGGAACTTCATAATCTTGTCCTCTCGCGCCAATCTTTCACAGAACAGCGAGACGGTGAACGGTGGCATCCTTATGTGGTTGATATACAGGCAACACGCACGAAGCGCTTTTCATCTAAGTTTCTGATACGGACTGCTAAAGTTTGGAACGCTCTTCCGGCTTCGGTGTTTCCTTAACTATGAATGCTTGTAACTTGAATGCTTTCAAGGCAAGAATGAATAGGCATTTTCTAAGCAAGCGTGCCCCAACTTAGACCGCATCATTGCTTTACATCAGGCATGATATTTGTCAAGCGCAAGTCTATCAAGTATAAAAAAGAAAACTTGAAACAATAATTCTTAATTTAAAAGTAATCTTACACCATTAATGAGATTAATATCGTAGTTCAGATGTTATCAATGCCATAAATAAGGCTATCGACAACCAGGATGAGGGCGTTGTGCTAAAAGACGTGAACTCCTACTACATTCCCGCACAACGTAACGCTGGCTGGTTCAAGATTAAACCTGAGGTAAAACATATATATATTTCAAACTAGATCCACTTTTCTACAGTTAGTTCTAGTATGTTAGTACATGCAAGAAACACATCCGTCTAATTTACGTCCAAAATCCCTCAGTGCCTGTAGACAAAAGTTTCGAACAATTACCTGAAACGTGGTCGCTTACTATGGCCCTCATAAAAAGGCTCAAAGTTTCCAGTTTCCAGTTTTTGTTTGTGGAAGTCTCAAGGCGGCCGCGCCGGCAGACGTAGCGTTGGTTGACCCCCATCTAGGTGGACTGGCGACATCAAGCGAGTCGCTGGAAACAAGCAGTGGCGTGCATAGAGGGTATACAGGTGATATAAAATGAAGAAAATCGCCAGTACGAGCTATAAATACTCAAGGGTAGGCTTTCTATAACCCTTACAATGACTATGCTTAAGTTTTTTATAACTCTTACTAGAGATATTCTTAATTTTAAATCATCTGCATACCCTGTGCATACCCTCTATGCACGCCACTGGAAACAAGCGGCTCAGGACCGTGGAATTTGGCACTCTACAAAAGAGCTATCGATTGGTATTATTAATGAGTCCCCACCGACAAAGTTCTTTATATCCAGTACACAGAAGGTGCTATGACAGACTTGGATTTAGTTATAATCGGGGCTGAAGAATCGGAGAACAAAAGACAAGGCCCCGCTAAGAGTTTTTACGTTGCGTGTGCTGACGTTGAATCAGGTATGTATCCCGTTTGTGATATTGTAGTTTGCCCTAGTAAAAGAAACAGCCTTTTATGGACTCCCGATACTTCCCATACAAACTACTACAACAAGGAAACAATATAGGGTACCAGAAGTATTACATTGTCGTTGTTTTTGCTCTTTGCCCATCCACGTTACAGCGCAATTTCTTATTGAGTTGGATGCAAAAAAGTTTGTTAAGTTTGTGGCGGAAATAAACGAACCTACCGTAGAATTATTACGCGAAAACCATACCTACTTGCGGAATGGGAAACCCTTTTATTTTAAACCACAGTGCTACAGAATCCTCTTTGGATTGCTAGATCCACTCGCACAGCGCCAATGTTTGACTGTTTTCTCTCCAAAAAGGTGATAAACCCCAACGCTGGGTGTGCGTTGGCAGCGTGTCCAGCGGCGTCACTTACCAGGAAAAAGAACGCCTGTGCGCTCTATTAGAGAAGAACTGGCGAGTCTCGAAGCGCGCACCACCACCCCCCTGTCTGGACTTTAATAAGAAGAAGCCCGACTTCTGGATATTGCCTGAGCACTCTATTGCTTTACAAGTAGGTACTCCAAGATATTTGGTCATTCCTTTACGCTATGTCCCTCTTTAGCTACCTTCAAATACGGAGCAGGTTTTCAATTTGCATATAAATTGTTATAAGCTTAATAAAACAAACTACCCTGAACCTGAAAGTATGATCTATAATAATTAGAAAACCGACCATGCAATTCAGAAATCATCATCATCGTCGTCGTCATCAAATCGTTAACACAGGCGAAACTACATAGTCTCCAGCACCGACGAATGCCTTTTATCGGTATTTTACCGGATATACTTCAGTGAGTGTGCTCAGAAACTTCACAATCTTGTTCCCCGTTCTACCACAGAACAGCGAGACACCGGTGAGCGGTGGCATCCTTATGTGGTTGATGTTTTTTATCCACGTTTCTGATACGTACCGCTAAGACGTGGAACGCCCTCCCGGCAACTGTGTTTCCTGCCACGTATATTTGACTACCTTCAAGGCTAGAGTGAATAGGCTTTTTCTAGGCAAGCGTGCTCCATCCTAGACCTCATCATTGCTTTTTAACGGGCATGATTGTCGTCAAGCGCTGGCCTATCGTTAATAAAAAAAAATCATCATATCAATCCATTACAGGGCACGAGTCTCCTACCAAAATGAGAAGGGGTTAATTCAGATATACTACCTACTTAAAATTGAAATTTTTGTTTGCAACTAGCCCAGAGTTGAGAAATTGGTGTCGTCTACTTCCATGCAATCTGACAGCGCGTTAAGCCGTTCTCCGCATCTTCGCATTATGATGATGATTTTTCTGACCTACCAATTTTAATAATAAAGTTCAAATGGCTAGGTGCGAGCATCAGAACTGGTACGCGGCAAGGAATACGGTTCCTTCTACACTCTGCGCTTTCCACGCATAGAGCGTATTCGTGACGACAAACCTGTTGCTGAGGTTATGACACTGCAGCACTTTAACCAACTTACTTCCGTAAGTACCCACTTTAGAAATAGCCTACTCAGACGCTTCTGTATACTTTCTTATTATATACCAAACTCTTATGCGGTTTGGTATTGTATTAATCAAGAAAAGTATATTCTTAGTGTAAAAGCCCAATCCGTTTATCTTAACTCCTGAGCTACTTTTAGTTCTTTTGGTAATTCGATTGTATACACGTGTAATCGAATTACGAATTATTTTAAAGCGAATCCTCTAAACTTTCTCTAGACAAGGAGCCCAGTCATTAAATTGAGCACAAAGCGCATCAACGAGTCATCAAATGAGCCAGCTGAAAGGAAAATAAAAAAAACAAGCAAGACGCAGCAAGTGGCGGATAAATTCAGAACAAAACTGACTGACGATGTCGAGGTCATTTCGAAAGCTCTTCTGGGGCGAAAACTTTGCATACTGTCAGATGACGAAGACAGCAAAAAATCAGAGCTAGTTCGAATAATTCAGTCGCACGGTGGCAAACATGTTGAGAATAGTGGTGAGTTGTTGGTTTAGGTTCTTCTAATACTTAAATGCGTAGGTATTCGTTTTCTCATAACTCCTAAGAAGTTCATCAGGCTATCTCATTTGGTTCTCTAGCTGTGAGAAAATTGCTCTAGTGAGCAATTTTCTCACCGATAGTAATAATTATTTAATTTAAAATAGGTTTTGTTTAACCAAAATAGAAATAAATGATAGGATTAAATATTGTTTTCATATTATCATAGCTCAGGTTCGAAATAATTGAAGTTCTTTATTTAAACTGCTGGCGGAAAACACCTCATTATTACAAAAACAGGTCAGAATACTTTACTTTTTTATGTTTTTGTTTTTTCATTTGTACCTTTTAGGACAGGCAAGGAAGATTGACCATACAGACTAGCCGTTGTTAGTTTTTAGGTACCTATCTTAATTAACAGGTAGTGTTTGTAATAGTGTAGTGAAAGGGATAAGTCAAGAAACAGCAAATATTGTATGAAGTGGCGCGATAAAAAAAGAGTGAAATCCTCTCCAGAAATACCTCGTGTGATTACCGTACCCCACGACATTTAACAATCTACTAATACCTAAAAGCGTTCGTACAGAGTAACTTCATGATAAATATTGACGAGTTTATAAATTGCACTCAGTGGCGTGCACTCTATACATGCACAAAAACATTGCATACCCTAAAATTGGAATAAAGCTTGTATAGGAGGATGATTTTTTCCATTTAATGCAATTTTCCTGCATTGCACCGTACAGTTTTTCCTTTTTTCGCGGATTATAACAAATAAAGCTTAATGTCCATTCCTCCTACGTAAGTATATACCGATGGATCGCTACTGCAGGGTCTTGAATTTTCAGCGATAAAGAGGCTTCGTGCGACTCGATGCCCTTTACTAGGCTGGTCTAGCGACTGTCTAGTGTGAGTGCTTACGTACGACTCCCATTCTACTATGTGACACATTCATTGCAACTTAAAGTACGCAAATCTATAAGCGATGTTGGTACGATTTAAACCTGAAGATATTCCAAAAACACACTTCAACCCACACAGCTCTACTCTTCTAATTGCCCGTTAAGTATTTTTTATCAGGCCTATAATTACACGATTTTTTTAAATTTTGTATACACCTTCACATTCATGTACCTATATATATATATATACCTACACATATGTCTATAAATTGTATAATATATATATATATATATATATATCTTAATATATATAAATCTCCTGTCACGATGTTTGTCCGCGATGTTTAATTTAAAATCGGTTAAGTAGTTTAGGAGTCCCCTAAACTACTTAACCGATTTTAAATTAAATTGACACACCGTGAGCAGTCTGGTCCAACTTAAGAGATAGGATAGCTTAGATCTTTAATTATAGCCGCAATTTTATTTTATTGCAAATTATTTGTCTATAATTAATTGACAGTCACATGTTATATATATACTACTATACTCATTTAAGGCTTAGCGATACTGAATACTTTAAAAACAATATCAAACGCAGACGAAGTCGCGGGCAGCAGCTAGTATATATATATAGATATATTTTTTACTTCCCATAGTTTTTGGCAACACCCTCACTCGTTTTTCTCGCTCGGCCGAAGGTTGGCTGGTAGAAAATGCTTTAGCATTAAGTCCGCCTTTTGTAAACCGTTTTTTTGGTTGTGCGATAGTGTATGAATAATAAATAATTAGCGACCATCCAAATTGCTATCCATAGGCCCAAACTTATAATTATATCCTATTTCTTAAATATTTTTTAGGACCCGATACATGGTGTTGTGTGGCGGGTACTATCACAGTTAAAATTCGCAAACTGATAGCAATGCGAAGCGAAGATATTATCACTACTTCTTGGCTACGCTCTCTGCCTGCTTCCGAAGAATTATGCTCGCTATCTCCTTTAGATATGCTGTCTATAAAAGATGAGACTAAATTCAGCTTATGTTTGGAATACGACACGTTTGGGGACAGTTACAAGGAGGAATTAGACGAAAATACTTTGAGAAAATGTATGACCAAAATGGACAGGGTAAGTGATTTCTCTCCAGCACGGCTAGCACAGACAGGAAACGAAAACATTATACCTAGATTATATCCACTGAAAAAGGATATAACTGACATATCTACCTGCACGGGAATATGGAATAGGAGAAGTTTAGCTCCTTTTATTATTAGACATATATATTTAGATAATATTTCCACTTGTGCGCCAGTACTTTGATAGTTTATATAGCTGTAGGAGAAGATGATTTTTATCCGTTCCCCGGGGAGATAATTGTCCAGGAGACAATTTGCATGCTAGCCATGCAGCTCTTGCGTCAACGGTGAAGGAAAACATCGTGAGGAAACCTGCATACCTGAGAGTTCTCCATAATGTTCTCAAAGGCGTGTGAAATCGACCAATCCGCACTGGGCCAGCGTTGTGGACTACGGCCTAAACCCTTCCCATTGTGGGAGCAGACCCGTGCCCTGTAGTGGGTCGGTGATGGGATGATATGATCATGATGATTACACGTATATTTGGATATTATTTCAAATAAATGTGCCTAAGCTCCCAGAGTGGATAAAACTGTGGGAGGAACATTTTGTGCTTTCCCCGTTGAGAAAAATGTCCCCTGCCCGTCCTAGCCAGAACAGATAAGATCAAAAACTAAAACTCGACTTCTAGACTCAAAATATAGAGTTAATGTTTTTTTTTTCAGGAACTACCAATATATTTGACCACAAAAGAAATGGTAAAACTGGATAAGCAGCTATTTGGTGATAACAACCCTTATTCGTTCTTACGTGGTTGTACCTTACATGTCGCGGGCAATCCCCTGTACGAAACTTTAGCGCGAATGTATGGAGCTAGAGTTACCGGCACACCCCGTAATTCCACCCATGTGGTTGTACGAAGTGGGGCGAATACTAAAGATTTACAGGATATAAGTTCTAAAGCGAAAATAGTTACTGAAGACTGGTTAAAAGACTGTTACAAAGAAAAAGCGAAGATTTCAGAAACGCCGTATTTGTTATGAAATGATACCTACGAGTACATATATATATGAATTTGACGTAAATTCTAATTACTTATTTAATTAATCAAATATGTTGTAATAAGTATTTATGAAATCATGAATTGTATTATTTTACCAATAAATTACTTAGAAATATCTAAATGATTTGTTTTGCTTTTATCGTTAAACATTTTAAATTGATCAAAATGCTCACTTTCTTCTTCCTAATCTGGGCTCCTGAGGAGTCGAACTCCAGGCCTTCCTCAAGGACCTAGAGGGACTCCGGAGTCCCGAAATCCAAGTCCATGCTGCAATGTCACTTGGTGGTAAGTTATGGTGCAGTCTACGATGTTAGCGGGCTAACCTGTTCCGAGTATGGCAGTATACTTTATTACCCACAACCCAAATCTGATTCTATGCGACATCGTACCGGAACGATAAATCGTTTGGCGGCACGCCTTTGTCCGAACGGTGGTAACTAGCCACGGCCGAAGCCTCCCACTAAACAAAAGTGATATTCCGGGCCCGTTAATTACTAAACAAGCACCCCGAAGACAGTGTTCACCTAAAACTTCCATTCCTAGGCTACCTCGGAGTCCAATGATAATTATAGACTATCTTGCTTACCGATGAAGAATCCACCATTTCATGGCTTCAACACCGTCGCAAATAAAAACGGATGCTCAAAGCTTGGCGAATTCGCCCTGTGATTTGATAGCTTTGGTCATCAACACCGTCGCAAATAAAAACGGATGCTCAAAGCTTGGCGAATTCGCCCTGTGATTTGATAGCTTTGGTCATCAATAAGGTCATCGTTGACCACTACTAAATACTACCTAAGCATCTATAGATGTTTTTTTTATTAGTATTGTTTATTGTTGTTAGGTACACAAAACAGTTATAACTAAAAGTATGTATATCTAAATATAAGTAATAACATGTCTTTTTCTAAGCTACAACCCAAAGTATGTGTACACAACTTGGAATTAAATTAAACAAAAAGTAAAGATAAAATTAAAATTGAAACAAAAAAGAAACACTTAAAAAAATAATATATATATATATAATTTCCCTAAAGATTATGTGGAACAGTGCTTAATAATTTGATTTTTAAAAATATCCTTTTGTTAAAAATGACAATATTACGATTACTCGATACAAAATCATTATAAAGGCGGCACATGCGAACGATGGGATTGTAATAGGAAGTATTGTACTTTTAGACACTTAGGACCACGGGTATTAATTGAAGACCCAACCAAATTGGGTTGTGTTTTGTTTTACGCCATGGGTTACCTGTAAGAGATCGCTATGTAGCGATAAGGCCGCCAAATTGTCACCTTTGTGCTAAATTTTCATTAGCGATCTTTCTGTATGTTTTTGTGGTTTGCAATAAAAGTGTATTAATACATTCATACATACATCAAATGGCGATGTTAAGTAAAAAACTATCAGCTATAAACTATCCGACACGTTGTGGGGCATGCCAGGAAAACGTTAATCAAAGCTCAGCTCTTTGTCAATCAACCTGAGGCGTATTGTTAAGCCTCATGTACCTGCAACCACGACCTTCAGACTGGAACACAGCATTGCAACAATGCTGCTTCGCGGCAGAAATAAGCCATGCTTATTTCATACGATATTATTGTGACAGAGTTGATCCGGGGAAGTACAGTAGAACTTCCCCGGAGCAGCTCTGTCACAATAAGCTACACATAAAAACCTCGCCCTCGCCCTTTGACGACCTCCCAGGCGTCAAAGAAGACCTCACCGACAAACGGTGAGCGCTGTGAATTTAAGTGGGAGGTCCCGAGTTCGATTCCCGGTGCGGGCAGTTTGAGAATTTATATATACTTATTTTTTTTAACTGGTCTGGTTGGAGGCTTTGGCCGTGGCTAGTTACCACCTTACCGACAAAGACGTACTGCTAAGCAAATTAATGTTCTGGTGCGATGTCGCGTAGATACCTAATAGGGGTATGACTACCATACTTCCTAACAGGTAAGCCCGCCACCATCTTAGACTGCATCATCACTTACCACCAGGTGAGATTGCAGTCAAGGACTAACTTGTGAAATAGAAAAAAAATATAATTCCTACATCTATCTGGCATATAAAGACCTCTCGTATTACAATTACCACGGTTAAAGTACTCGGACATATATTTTACTGCGGCCAGCTTAGTAATTGAGAACGGTTAAATTAAAATGAATAAGGATCTGTGGGATCAAACGCGCTCGGCCGCGAAATGAACGCGAATCGTGCGCATCAACAATGCACGCAGCTGTGTATGAAAAGAGCAATGCGTATACTGCAGTAAATTATGCTCCATGAACAAACAATTAAACACACAAGTGGGATATTGTTCCTTGTGTTCGATACACTTTACACTTGTATCTAGGGTTGCCAGGTCGCTAAACTTAATAGCCGAACTGACCAGCAAGTTTTTAAGTATAAAAAAGTATACATACATCGCCATCTAGCCCCAAATTAAGCGTAGCTTGTGTTATGGGTACTAAGATGAGTGATGAATATTTTTATTAATTAAATACAGAAATACTTATAATATACATGTAAACACCCAGAAACTGAAAAACATTCATATTCATCACACAAACATTTCCAATTGTGGGAACCGAACCCACGGGCTTAGACTCAGAAAGCAGGGTCGCTGCCCACCGCGCCAATCGGTCGTCATAGTTTGGCCGGACTTTTGATTAAAAGGCCGGACGCCCTACATTATTGAAGATTTTGTATCTCAGTAATAGATAGATACGACAAAAATAAAGTTTGTGAAATGAAGCAGGCTTCTACGCAGTAAGATGCCTTCGTGGTAGTCACTACAGTTAGACAAACTTAACGTTTTAAAAATGCCACAAAAACCAGTCATTTAGATTTTTTTTTTGTTAACCTGGTTTTATATTTGTATGTGCAATAAAGACTTTTTCTTCTTCTTCTTCTTAGAAACTATATCTAAAAATTTATTTATACTGATAGAGTTAAAATTTTTGACATGTCATCGTCATCGTTAAGTATTTTTATTAGGATCATAGATTTGAATATTTACTGATTGAATTAAAAATATAATGTTACTATCGACTCACTGATTTGAAATATAGCTACACTTTGAAAGAGAGATAGAAAAAATTAAGACTCCATAGTAACGTTTGTCAATACTTGCTTGATGTTATAGGTACTCGTTAGTTCAGCTACCTAAGGGTAAATTGAAAATGAAACCAAACGCTGGGCAGAGGTCAGTGTAACCGGAGAGGTAATTGGCAATCGTCACTTGAGATCGGCTATCGTTTATCGTTACCAACATCGATCCTTCTGATGCTACAAAATTGTTATTTATTATTGCCATAAGGTAGGTATAATCAATGTTTTTAAACTTTGATATATTATTTACAGTAGGTAAGTAAGTACCTACTGTTAGTCAAAACAAAGCACATTTATCTTTGAATAAACTTTAAGAATATTTGGTACATGCATAAAAACACTGCATACCAAATTGAAATATAGCCCGTATGAGAGGACGATTTTCGCTATTTTATGCAACTTTCCTGCTGTAAGCATACCCTGGTAAGAAACCCAGTGTACGCCACTGTTGGTCTAGTGGGAGGCTACGTCCGTGGCCAGTTACCACCCTGGTTGAACCTATCGTCAGAGACATGCCGTTAAGGGATTTAGTGTTCCGGTACTATGTCGCGTAAAAACCGATTATGGGTAAATTTTTAATATAGCTGCCATACCCCTAACAGGTTAGCCCGTAACCATCTTAGACTGCATTATTTATTTATTTGTTCACTTTATATTGCAGAAGCAAAAAAAAATAGTTGGAAAATTCAAAAGTGCACGCCTCATAATGAATGATCATTACAATAAAATTGAGATTACTTATTTGTAAATTTGTTAAAGTATTTATCAAATAATAATTAAACTACCTCTAATTATACCGTGAAAAGTAATATTCGTCTACTTCTATTCGTCTAAATGCTGAAGCTTATAAAAAAAACCAACCCGATAAGTGAAGTTTTTCGCTCGTTATCGTGACCACAAGATACGGGATCCGCACATAGAGACACACGGACGTAGAAGACAGAACTTTTTTAAACAATTTTATAATTCGTTTAAATAATAAAAAGAGATTTTAAAATATCATGAGTGTTAAAAATAGTGTTTTTTCTCAACATTTGTTTATTTATATTCACTTATAAAAGCAATAAAGAATAAAAAAGTGACATTTTAAGAATTTTGGAGAATCACTCGGCGTGCGTAAACTGACAGTAATACCCTCCTCAACTCTTCGCTTATGAGGCGTGTAAATCGGTTAACAAACGGCGGATTTAATGCTCAAGCATTTTCTACCAGCCAAACTTCGGACGTGCGAGAAAAACGAGAATCATCACTTTGGTGAGATTGCAGTCAAGGACTAACTTGAATTTCAAATCAAAAAAATAATTTATGGTTAAACAGCAAGTTCGATTACAAAACAGGTGATATGTAAACGAATAAGTTAGTAATCTTCTTCTTAGGGTGCCGTCTCCTTACGAATCTCTACCTTGGACACCGCTGCTCTAAATAATGATTTGGTGCTCTTTCCAAACCATTGTCGTAGATTTTTGAGCCATGATATTCTTCTTCGGCCAGGCCTTCTTCTGCCTGCCACTTTACCTTGTACGATAAGCTGAAAAAGTTCATACTTTTTGGTGTTCCGCATCACATGACCAAAATATTCTAACTTTCTTTTTTTAATTTAGTAGTAAACAATTTAAATGGTGACTGGTGAGTTATTATGTTATTTTAATTAAGACGGGTTTAGGTCGTAGGTAGTCCACCGCGCTGGCTAAGTGTAGATTGGTAGAAGTCATAGAATAGCCACGCGCATGTGATAAAATTATAAAATACTTTTGAGACATGCAGGTTTGGATATTGGATAAAAGCAGGCGTTACTTTGCAGAAATCCATAATATATTATGAAAATTAAGCTTAATTTGCTATGGAGATGTTGACTTTACAATGAATACTTAATTGTTGACTTAACAATTATTCATTGTAAAGTCAACATTTCCTGAGGATGCTCTGGTTTCGGAGCGAAACGTGTAGAGGATACATTGCCGAGGATCTGTTTGGTGTGGAGTATACAGATTGAAGAAATTATAAATTACACCATACAGATTCTCCTGCTGTTCGCGGAGCATAGGAAATGAAGCTTAATTTTCATAACATGCATGTTTTCTTCATCGTTAAAGGGAGGTATTTTATTTCCATTAAAATGCACATAACTCCGCTCTGGTTTCTGATGTTTGGCTGTAAATAGACTCAACGCAGACCTTAGTGCTATCTGTGACTGGAGCAGATCTCATGGGTTATTGGTTAATGCCAGCAAGTCTCAGTCAATTATTTTGGGTAATTCTAGGCAAATTGCGACAGTGATTTTTTCTGGTATTCCGCAAGTCACTATTGATGGATCTCTGCTGCCTTATAGCAAAACTGTGAAAAACCTAGGCATTCTTATGGACAGCAGTTTATCTTGGAGGCCGCAAGTAGCCCATGTAAGCCAGAAAGTTTTTAGTGCCTTTGGGTCCTTAAAAAGATGGAAAAATCTCTTACCTATCAAGACTAAGATTTTATTAGCCCTTCTTCTTCCTATTTTAGATTATGCCGATGGGCTGGTTCGACTACAAAACTTATGCATAAGATTCATATTTGGTCTCAGGAAATATGATCACATCTCTGAGTATCGCAAAAAATTGAAGTGGCTTCCTATTAGGCATCGGCGTAATCTGCATGTCCTTTCAATCCTGTATTCTACTCTTTTTCATCCTTGGACACCACTTTACCTTAAACAACGCTTTCATTTCCTTTGCCCGTGTCCGTCTCAAGGATCTCAGCGTTCTGCTAGGGAGGTTATTCTCCGAATGATGAAATGTAAGTCTCAAAGTTACTCGGAATCCTTCACAATAAAAGCTGCAACGCTGTGGAATGCACTCCCTGACGATATTCGTCGATCTAAATCCTAGCTATTTTAATCTAATCTCTAATTATAGCTATTTTCAAAAGCCGTGTTAGACATCACTATTTGTCATTATAATTTTGTTGTTCGTATATATGTACTTATGTATCTATAGTAAATATATATAAATATTTGTTATTGTATATATATTTTTATTTATATCTTATTTTATTTATCTCTTTTTATAATTTATTATATTAGTTATTAGTAGTATGTACTTAAGTGTGTAAATTTATGTATTGTTTATTTTAATTGCGATTTCCCGTCTCTCATGTTTTATTGTGTACTATCATTAAGGTTACCTGGCAGAGATCACTTTTAGTGATAAGGTCGCCTTTTGCTTTTAATTTTTTGTTTAACTATATTCGTAATTTCTCCTTTATTACTCAATAAAGATTTTTAAATAAATAAAATAACTCCGATAAGTGTCCGATAACTCTAGATGAATGTTTGATCTAGTTCTCCCCTCGTCTTTTTACCATCGAACCGAGGATCTGCATCCCTACGTTGTTGATATTACCTACCACGGACACGTACGAAGCGCTTTGCATCTTCCTTTCGTATATGCACTGCAAGGATCTGGAATGCCCTTCCAGCTTCGTTTTTCCCTATAACTACAACATGAGTGTAAACACCTTCAAATCAAGAGTGAATAGGCATCTTCCAGGCAAGCGAGCTCTACTTTAGGCAGCATCATCACTTACCATCAGGTGTGATTACAGTCAAGCGTTCGTCTATAAAAATATATAAAAAATTAGCGTGCCGAGGGTCCCCCTGAAAGATTGAAAAGGAGATTTAGAGTTTGCTATTATATTTGTTTCTTTATTTTGTTATCATATTATAGTGATAGTAACCGTTACTAACGCAACGGATATGAACGTCCTCTATGAGTAACAGAATAGTTAACGTAACATTGTCTATAAGTATCTCACAATTTTTGCCTCGACCTGGAAAATAAACAGAACGTTGTGTTCCGAAGACGAACTTATTCCAATTCAAAAATGTTTTATTCATGTAGACTAGTGTTGCCCAAATGCAAGAACAAGACGAGACTTAGCCAGTCTTGGTCTTGGTCTTGCGCCAATACACCTGGTCTTGGTCTTGGTCTTGGTCTTGCGCTCCCAGTCTTGGTCTTGGTCTTGGTCTTGCAGCAAGAGTCTTGCAAGTCTTGCAATTACCTATTAGTCTATTACTATTTATTAAAGTTTACTTTAAATCTTAGAAAAACGTATTAGAATTGGAACATTGTGAGCTTGAATTAACATAGCCATAGTAAAGATCAAGCAGATTAATAAATAACTGAAGATTTGATAAGAAATTCGAAAAATCAACTGACCTATATGTCGTTTTCCATGGAAGTAACTGTTTCTTAATAAACATTTATGATTTATAAGCTTACATTTGCTAAAACATGTAAAAAAACAAATTAATTACAATAACTTGACTGTATTTTAAAGAACAATACTTATCTGTCTAGAAAGAGATTGAACCCTCAACTTATAAGAAATTTAATAAAAGAGTTTTACGATTTATCATTTATTTGAATAAAGCTGAAGAGTTCGTTTGTATGTTTGATGACAGAAGTTTTAAAATAAATAAATAAATCCTGAACGTCACTATACCTCCAAAGTTACTATTCCTCGTGGACGAAGTCGCGGGCACAGCTAGTAAATACTTACTCTCATCATCTCTCTCAGAGATATTCGAACACTTTTTTGCTATTTTTTCTTGTAAAAACTTAAGAAATATAATGACTAAATGTACAATAATAGTACCTAAGTAATTAGTTTAAAACCATATAAGTAATTAATATTATAATTACTTACTAGAATGAATTATTATGACATCTACTACCTATCCTCACCATTTTATCCTAATCATAATACTACTTGCGTGATCAGTATAATGTATTCATTTTCATTCTAAGCACTCTGAAACTTATTTATTCTTTGGAACACCTGTAGGTACTCTTAAAATTCGAAATTATTTTGCATGAATAGTGTCAAATGTTATGATTTCGGCGCGGCGGCAACGATTGTTTTAGATTTCAAAAGAAGCCGCCGGCGCGTGTATCATAACCATGTACTTCCGAAAAGCGGCAAATTTCTTTGAGAAGTAAGTACAAAACCTTTGATGCCGCATTATCAAAGTGCCGATGGTTAAAACATAACTATGCATGCACTCAGTTTGATTTTAATAGATATTTTTTTATTCGCTATGTTTATGGTATTAGTCGTAATGCGCATAGGTCCAGTTTTTCATATTCTTTGATATAGTTTTTTGCGTCTCATAGAATTCCTAAGCGTACCTACCTACCTATACACCGAACTGTTACACCTAACTACTCCGTGAAATAGCGCTAAGTCCTAGCTGCAAGACGCAAGAGTCTTGCAGGCTATGTCTTGTTCTTGCTCAAGTCTTGCACGGTCAGTCTTGGTCTTGCTAAAAATACGCGGTCTTGTTCTTGGTCTTGGTCTTGCAAAAACGCAAGAACAAGACCAAGACTGCAAGACCAAGACTGAATTTGGGCAACACTAATGTAGACAGGCACTTATGAAGCGTTCATACATTTAACATGTTACACTAATGTTAGTAATGGTGATAACTGCATTCGTTAACTTAAAAGTAAAGCTAGGAGGGTTCCAAACGCGCCCTGGTCTAAGAAGAGCCCAAAACTAACAGTCTAGTTAATGTTGAGCTATGAAGTTAAAGCAATTCATAACCAATCTTTTTTATCATACATGTAAGTAGTCCTTAATATTATAATAGAATTTTTCTATAAGCTTACGTCTTAGCTCGCTAGACCCACGAGGCATTTACTAACCAAATATATTTGATAAGCAATACAATCATGATTCTTAAAAGTATCCGTTTTCATAATAAAAACATGTGAGAATTCAATCGACCTGAAGCAAAGTCACCGCCCCTAAGAAAACGGACCAATAGAAAAGTTTCTTGGGCGGAGCGCTCGTTGATGTTTTAAGTTTGAGGCGCAAATCCACTGAATCTAATCTCTGAAAAGATATTTCAGCGGAAACACATCATTCGCGGCGCTGTCGATAAATCTTAAATTGTGATCACACGTAGGAAAAGTAACTGACTTTCTTATAAAAATTAAAAATATAGCGAATAAAACTCCTGTGTTTTTTTGGTTTTGTAAAAAATGCCCATATACTCTGGCATATTTATCGGGCAGTTATGATAAATTTGTAGTGAAGTGTACCAATAAAACTAGCAAACATGCAAAGTGAAGGCAATTGCATTGAGGGTGATAACGGGGGCAGTCGAAAAGCTCTCCGGACTCCGAAGTGTGCTAGGTGCCGAAACCATGGCGTGATCTCTTGCTTGAAGGGGCATAAGAGGCTGTGCCGATGGCGGGATTGCCGATGCCCCGGATGCTTGCTGGTGCTTGAACGGCAACGCGTGATGGCTGCTCAGGTAAGTTTACATAATCATAATCTATATACATAAAAGAAAGTTATGTTTGTTAAACCATTTATAACTCATGAACGGCTGGACCGATTTTTATGATATTTGATTTTTTGGATTCCTCTTAGACCGGAATAAGATAATAAGTATTAAAATATAACATTCATAAAAAAAAAATCCGCGCTACGAAGTTCGCCGGGACATCTAGTGTGATATAGAAATGAATGGGTATTCATTTTTATTCACAAATTTAGATTTAATGGATTTTCAAAGTTCTTGGGCGGATGTTATTACAGTATAAAAACTGATCGAGATTGTTTGGATATTTTTTCATTCGGCCACATTAGTTTTTATTTCTGTGGAGTAGGTTTGTAGACAATTGGAAAACAATTAAGTATATTCCTATTAAAAAATAAGATTTAGGTCAATACCTCTTATACACACATACAGGTGGTTTCAGTATTTATGTAGGCTACTCAGTCCAGTTTTAGTCTAAAAAATCGTTGTTAGATTTTAGTTTTTAACTTTTATTTTGTACCTTCGTTTATACACTGATATTAGGATTATTTAATATGGTTATAATAAAATGCATCCTAACCGTTGCATGTTTCCATCCTCAATTTTGTGCACTTAGCCTGTAGATCGATATCATTTTCTTCATCTCATCACTTTAGATTAGGTACAACCGATTTCAGTTATAATACGTTAAACAGGTATGAAGGTACCTAATGAGTAATTAGGTATTCACCTATATGTTATGCCTAATTAGTTGGTAAGTATGCATATTATTGGTGATTAACATTTCCTACAAGTACCTAATTACTTTTTACTGGTTACTTTCCTTTAACAAGATAAATAGAGCAACAAAAAGATAAGTACATACTTCAAACAGTTAAGACTATTTCGCGAGTAACCACGAAAATGAGTGAAAGTTTTAATAAATTATATCCTTACATAAATTCTACGTAGGTATGTAGAAGAAATCGTGAAGCTCTGTGATTCAGTAGAAAGTGATTATTTGTGTGATGTAGCTTACGAGAAAACGCTAACAAGTGATTTTTTTGATGAGGTTAAAAATAACGGGCCTTTACCACCGCATTAGCGTAACCGACTAATAAAATTTATTCCAAAAGAAGCTCTATTGAATTATACAAATAAACCTTATTTTCTAAAAGATATTATGCAAATTTGGCAGTAAAGGCTCGATATTACCTACTGTGCCAAACGATTGCCAGGTAGAACAAGATCTATATAAAAAATCTAAATTTTTTTTTCTGTTTACGAAAAAAATGCGGTTATGATACGGGTCGAGAGTTCGAAGCACGGAAGTGTACGTAAATCCGGTGGATCCGATGTAATAGTTAAAAGTAAGAACTGCCAAAAGGAAAAAAGACTAAGCGTATCACATCGCGCGCCGCGCCGAAGCCAAATAGTACGTTTTATCTCATTGTTCTATTGTATATGTATCTCTGTGATTTTTTTTTGTGGTGTACAATAAAAGTTAATTCATCCATTCATTCACACCCAAGAAAAAATACAGCTTAAAAGTTATTGTCGCTACAAATGCAAAGGTTTATTATAAATTCACAACAAACCTTTGCATTTGAAGCGACAATAACTTTACTCATCATAATCATTGACAACCCGTTAACAGCCCAGTACAGAACATAGGACTCCTCCAAAAATAGGTCGTACACATTGGCCAAGTGCGGATTGGTGAACTTCACACGCCTTTGAGGAAATTGTGGGGAAATCTCAGCCACAGTACTCCGGAATAAGGAGAGCAGGTTAAAACCTAAACGCAGGACTGATGGCTAACGGGCTGATAATGACTATGATGAAAAAGGTGCAAAACTGATTAAAATTTTTATGACTTTGGTTCGTACCGTTCGAGGCTTGTTGGAGGGACTAAAAAGCTCAACGAATATTATGATAAGTAGAAATAACTTACTCAAACTTCATACATGAAGGCTGAGCGTAGCGGCTGAGTTTCTAGCCAATGGTTAGCAACGCCACTGGACGTCCTACTCGAGGAAATTAATGACAAACTGACCGAAACATAGACCCGCCACACTGTTTCAATGCAGGTAGGTGGGATTAATGCGCACAGTTCACTAACATGTAACCAATAATACTCGTTGATGTTCACAAACCAGTGTTGGAACAGCTTGGTGGGTCTTTGCTCTAAAAACATCTCTCCTAAGAAAGGGGAGGCCTGCGTCCAGCTAAACACGTCTCATTGTGGGAGGAGACCCGTGTCCTGTAGTGGTCCGTTGGTTGATGGTCACACTTTTTTATTTAATGTTTGTTCTTTCTATGAAAAAAATGTAGTTGTGATACGAGGTGCGAGTTCAAAGCACGTTAGTGTACGTACTTAAATAGTAGGTTTAGTAGTAGTGAAGCTTTTTCTCAGAGAGCTCGCCCTGGGAAGTAAGTACTAGTTACTACCACAAGGCTTATTTCTTATCTAATATATTTCATACAAAAGTTTGTTTGTTTGTTCGGCCTTCCTTCACGCCCAATAAAGTCCCCAGGGGATTTGTAAAAAACCGTAATTATCGCGGGTTATCTCTATTAAAAAAAAATAAACAAACCTTGAGGTTCATTCAACGGAATTGAGTTTTATTACGGCAAATAAGTCCATCCAACGTTAAATTTATGTGTGGCAATCAGCTTGATTATTGGCATATAGTTAGGCGGAGACATAGACAAAATTTTGTACCCCAGGAAAACAAACGGTTCCCAGAGGATTTGTATAAAAGCCGTAATTATCGCGGGCATCAGCTGGTTATGTCTATAAAAAAATAAACAAGCCTTCGTCATCTCTGCAGGTGGCTCTGAGAAGGCAGCAGGGTGCAGGAGGGCTAATCCGCGACGGCGAGGCGGCTGCATTAGCTGCTCGCAAGCGAGCGTATCGCGCGCGACTTCGCAGCGTACAGATCTCACGCAGCCACGCTGTGCCTTCTACAACCTCTTTTGGTAAGACCATAGAAACCATTTCTGGTGTCTTGTTATTAAACTAGAAACTAGGAATGCCCTGCCAAAAAGAAAGGCCTTCTTTTGGCGTGGTGGAAAAGCTTGGGCAGCGACCCTGCTTTCAGAGGCCCAAGGCTGTGGGTTGCTTTCCCACAACTGGGAAATGTTTATGGGATGAAGATGAATGTTTTTCAGCGTCTGGGTGCTTATCTGTATATTATTATGTATATAATTCATAAAATTAAATCAGTCATCTTAGCACCCATAAAACGAGCTACGCTCACTTTGGGGCTAGATGAAGATTTGTCGCAGTATATTTATTTAAAAGTAGGTATGGAAAACACTAAACGTCTCTTCACAATAAAATGTATATATTTACAAAAACCAAACAGTCAGGGTACAATGTGTGAACTTTGAATATCTAGTTAACTGTTATATTTTAAATTTCAGATAGGTTTTTAAATAATAAGCCGTTAAAACAAAGAGTTAGCCCCAAGATAAGCATGTCCGATTAGTCGCACTGCACTCAGCGTTTTGTTATTGTTGTAAACGAGTAGACGCTGTCGTCTGTTTCGTTTCTCACAAATGCCTCGTGCGAATTAGCTGAATAAATATTTAGTTTGGAACATTTGATCTTGTTAAGTTTTATTTTGGAAAGGTGCATTCGTTAGCCCTTAGTTATGACTCGTTGAAATCTCAAGCCGGAGTCAATTTCGAAACGTTTTAAAAATAATGTAAGCCACTTTGTGTTTTTAATGTGCGACTTGAGCTTCATTCAACGGAATTGAGTTTTATTACGGCACAAAATTCCATCCAACGTTAAATGTATGTGTGATGTTAAAGTGGTGGGATTCTCTAATGTAAAAAGATACTCTTCAAATTGTCTTCAAACAATTAAAAATAGAGCACCGCGAGTAATAAAGCACGACGCGACGCTTCTAAATGTCCCCGCCTCATTATAGAACAAAAGCTGTCATTTAAGACTCGGCAACATTTCACTGTCTATTAAAAAAAGCTGAATTTCTTTTGACTATTTTTATGGGCCCTAAAAAATTGGAAGATTGTTTTACATAAAAAACGCCATGGCGGCTCTTTGTCGGGGTGTCGCGTTACGCGGACTGTTGTCTGTAAACATGTCTTTCCGCTGGGTGAATGATAGCTCAGCGGGTGCCAAAAAAGATCTTTCAGCGGGTGTTATTAGACGGTTACTTGTTTCATTACACATGTTTCAATATTTTCCTGATCTTACGCGGCGTACACAGGATGTTCTATCAGCTTCTGTATTTGGTAACTTTGCCTTCGTACAAAATACGCGATGAGTTAATAACGATATCAAATTAAGCGTTTCTTATAAAGACGACTTGTGTAACCCATTACCGGCTCACTACAGGGCACGAGTCTCCTCCCACAACGAGAAGGGGTTAAGGCCGTAGTCCTCCACGCTGGCCCAGTGCAGATTGGTGGACTCCACTCACCTTTGAGAACATTATGTAGAACTCTCAGGCATGCAGGTTTCGTCACGTTTTCATTCACCGTTGAAACAACTGATATTTGAATTACTTAAAGTGATATTTGACTTACTTAATCAGTGCACCAGAATTGGTATAAAGCGGACAGATATATTTAAATAAAAACTTTTTTTTCTCCAATACGAGTTATAAAAAAAGATTCAGCAATACTAAATCTCTTTCAGAGCTTATAATATACATGTATGCAACTTTAAAAGGTAGATAAACTATATTTAATGTATACCCGGCTTATATACCTATCCGACTGCAGTAATAGTGGCCAAGTTTAGTAGCATGAACTTATTAACACGCTTTTATTAGCTTCACCTGTATGTATGTTTTGTATGTATGTTTGTAACCGACTACTTTGAGCTCGATTTTCTCCTACTTTGAACGATCAGATTTGATTCCAACTTTGTAGACATATCGAGGACCGATGACAGTATACTAATCTGAGAAGATTATTCCAATTTTCAATATAAAAAATAAGATTTTTTAGTTTTTTCGAACTATTCATTACAATTACTACAGCGCCATCTAGACCCAAATGTAAAAACCCAAAGGCGTTTCCAACAGATGGCGTTCGCGTACCTAACAAATTCCACAGAAAACATTAAGCTACTAGATGGTAGAGGGCGTTAGCTGTTACTTTTTAATGGTCTGTTTTAAATAAGTTATAACGGAATTGATAGTAGATTAGATCAAATAACAGTTTAAAAAAAACCAAACCAGTAGAAAATAAATAATAGTTTAAAAACAACTAAAAAACACGCTTTTTATAGAAAACCGAACTAAAAAATAGAAAATAAATTTTTATAAATATAAATTAATAATAGTGTGATTAAAAAAAAAAAAATATTTAAAAAAAAAAGCGTGGGGTGCTTTTGAAGATATTATCAAAATAATAATCACTCTACTCATATCTGTCAATAAAATATTTATAACTATTGATACCATTGCACCCACGCTTTTTTTATAATAAAATATTTTTTATTTATTCACACTATTATTAATTTATATTTATTGAAATTTTTAACACTATTCTTAATTTAAATTTATTAAAATTTATTTTCTATTTTTTGGTTTGGTTTTCTACAAAAAGCGTGTTTTTTAGTTTTTTTTTAAATATTATTTTTTTATACAAACACTGTAAAGTTGTTTCATACTACATACTAAATGCCTACCCTGGAAGGACACCCTGTGCACAGTTCTGCTTACATGTCTCTTTTCGACTGCAAAAATAATGTCTTCTCTGAAATAAAAATTGCTTCCCATTTTACCGATACACACATACTTTAACGGTTATCATGACCGTCATTGTCTATTAAATTGAAATCATATTTGTGCCCGAAATTAGGTAAATTAGGGACGTAAATTTTGATCCCGTGAACTTTATCACAACAGGTAATCTAAGGACCATAGACGGTGATGCTGCATGGAGCGAACGAATAAGAAGGCGCAAGGTGTTCGCAGACGCCGCTCTAGAACAAAACATGGCCGCCCCTTTGCCGGAGCCCGTTCCTGCCGCGCTTTGCAGGCATCTACTTGCCGCGCTTCTCACAAACTACGCGCCACCACCGCCGCAACGCCCCAAGATATCTTTCTCCATAGAATCTATTATTGGCGTACAGTAGTATTGGAATATTGTTTCAGAGTATAGAATTTCTAAACTTTAGTTATACTTCCTTGTTGTTATAAATGCGAATTTATCCTTCCTTCACGCTCTATCTAAGTTCAACCAATCAACTTTATTTTTGGCATAGCATGAGTTTAACGGACGGAGAGTAACACAAAGAGTTCCCAAATCCAACTCTATTTTTAAAAAAACCTTAATAAACGCGGACTCTTCTACGCGGGCAACACCTAGTTATCCTTTTTATATGTTTGTTTGTCCTTGCTTAGCGCTCTGACTAAGAAACCAATCAACTTGATTTTTGGCATGGAGTTAGTTTAACGGACGGTGAGTAACATAGGCTATCGATATATGTTATCTCAGGAAAAGTACCATAATAAACGCGCGCATAACAGCTAGTAGATGTCATAAATGGGAAAGTGTGTTTGTTTGGGCTTCCTTCAAGCTCTAAGCAACCAATCGATATGATTTTTGGAGCATTGATTTAGTTGGAAGGTCTTGAGTACCGGGTGAAATATAATCTACTATTGGGTCATTTAAAAATTTCAAATTTCCAAGAGTGTTTTAGAGGAACATTCGTATTTTTACAGCAAATATCGTCCTTCCTTCACGTCCTAACAAAGCAACCAGCCGCAGGCAAAGTAAATGAAACTAATATATTCTTAAAGCTTAAGTTCTCCATCGAAAGCTCCTAGTGGGACTTTTGTGAATTTACAATTTTAAATCAGGGAAAATGAACTTTTTACTTTGATGTTACACAGATTATTCTTTACCTATGGTGCAGGGTGTGCGTCGTGCACACGGGCGCGGCGATACAGGGTTCGCCATGACTTTCCATACAAAATTGCCGCTAATCGAATGATAAAACTCTTCTTTTGTAACATTGACGTACCAGTTATACGTGTAAATGATAACCGAAATATTACTTCTATTTACTGTGTATGAGACTTATCTTTGAAACCGAAACGCTAATAGTTTTTGCGTCGGTATTTTATCTTCAATAAGGTTGCCACTTATGACAACCCTTGTAATGAAAAATAAATACGCTTCTTTTAATTTAATATTTTTACAAAGTTATTCCTTATGAAATATACTTATGTTCCCTTCAACAGTACTTTGTAACTCGGTTACACGTTGTATGACAGACATGTTGTATTGTCTTAGTATATTTAGATATCTATTATTATTATTATTAAAAATGTTGTATACCTATTCCATTTTGACCGCGCGCTTACTAGAAGGCGTTAGGGTAATAATTGCACACGGGCGTTAAAGGGGCTGCAACAGACGATTCTGAAATAACATTCTGTCGATACCTACTTGAAAAGGACTCGACGATTGCCAGCTTGTAAATCTTATGCTAATGATGGTGACTAAATGTACTTTTGGAGTGCATCTGAACCTACACTGTGCGTTCTGATGGACTGTGAAAAGTGGATATTTTTTCTGAATAGGGGCGTCACTCTGCTTAAAACAGACTTTGATAAATATCCATACTACTGTTTAATTAAACAGTTTGTACCTACATTTATATAGAATAGATTTACATATAAATACGTGAGATATTATTTCAATATTGTTTATTAAACGAAATTATAACAAACTGTTTTCTTTTTATTTATTGAGGTCTTACACATTGGCATCGAACTCGTACCCTAGAAAAGCTAGATTTTATCCATTGTCTTTATAACCTTTTATCCACGTAGCTTTCTGTTCATTTTCTATATTAAATCTATCCGTAATCTTTAAATTTATAGCATAGCAACGGTTGTTATTGTCAAAAAATATCTATACAACTTTTAACAAATAACAAATTTACTTAGCAACTTATCAACTGATTACAGATTTTGACACGTTACGTGTATATGTATATAGAATATTGTTTATCCCGGGAAGAGCCAAGATTAGCCATAAAACGGATAATATAACTTTACTTTGTAAAGCTGAAGTGAACTAAAATACGAAATAACGATCCACTATGACAGGAGAGGACACAAACACTTTTGCTGCACAATGTCAAAAGTGCAAACAGAAATTATGTGAAAAAATGTAATGGTTTTTTTTCACATAATTTAGCAGCTATAAAAAGGGGTCATATAAACGGTATGTAAAAATCAAATTCTTGAATCGAACAATGAGTGCTTTATTAACGAAATGTATGGTAAAAGAATGTCTGTGGTGAGGTTATTGTATTACAACCAGAACTTATAAAATAACTTAACACTTAACAATTTCGCAGTTACTGCAAATTGTACCAAGTGACAAATTACACTGTACTTTAAAGTGTACACACATGTACACTTTAAAGACATTGTGAGTACAGCTGGAGGAGACAATATTTTTTCCAAATTTACATTTTTATATTCGGACGTGTCCTGCCTACCCCTAGATTAGGCCTTAGGAGGTAGTGTTGACTTAGATCAAATTATTTGCGACATTTCAATAAAACTGTACTCACGGAACAAATCAAGTATTGCCCAATAAGTTATTAATAAACGTAATTAGTTTGTAAGATTTTTTAAATTACAATATTATTTTTGGGATCTATGTACCTATATATTCTTTTAATGTATGAGTTATTAATTTTTCTGACGTCCAAGTTTGCCATGTTAGCCTTAATTTTATACAAAAATATTTTTTTGCTTTTCGAAGAAATATATTTTACCAACTGAATATGACCTCAATTTGTTTCAAACAGGTTAAACCATAGTAATAAATAATCGGTACAGAAAATACTTATAAGTTTAATAAATATAACACGAATATCAAAATAGATACGTAAGTACGATTTATATAATTTGGTTTAAAGATGGCAAATATATATATAATAAATTATATAATTTAAAGTCCTACGGAGTATACGTACAAGTACAATAATTATATAAATCAATTTTAGGTAAACTGTGCAATTTTATCTGTATATTATAATTAATACATGGTTACTTCTTTATTACATAACATTTGTACATTCCAATTATATGCACGATTACAAGTGCATATTTTTGTATAATGAACGGATACCAAAACTAATAATATATTTGGCGACTTTGTCACAAGGTGCACAGATTCAGAAGAGGCAAATGAATTTGTTTTTTTTTTAAATAATTATAATTTTCAGTCTTAATACATTTATTGATGTTTTTAGTCAGTTCTATTTAAAAGTGCGGGTACGTGGTGCTCTTTAATCGCCAAATTTATTAAAAGTAAAATTTAAACGAGCTTTGGTCATAACGCCATTGATGTCTTAACCACAACAAAATTTGTTTATATGATTCACAACACAAAACTACGATACGAATGTATTGCCGCACGATACGCAACCTACACAACACATGCTTCAATACAACTAAAATACATAACTATGCGTCGAGGAAAGGAATCGTGCCTTACGAACGCCGTCTCGCTCACTCACACGCGCACACATTCACTTAATCAGCTATTATCACGGTTTTTAGGAAAACAATACTAAATTTAATAATGTTGACAAAATCTACTAGCCTTAAAAATAAATTACGAGGACACCCGTTGTTTCACTTATAAAATAATTTCTTTTATATAATAGTTTCGAGATAAGAGCTACCAAAATATTTTACCCCTCCCGTTCCAAAAACGCGCATGACCGGTTCATTTGCTTTTATGGGTGAATCATAGATAGAGTTCTTTGCACGACTGTGAATAACATTCGATAGACTTAGTACAAGATTTGCTCGCTCGCAATCGAGGAATAGTTTTCGCATTTCACATTCTATATGTCAAAGTGAAATGAACTGTTCCACCAAAAGCCTGCTTGAGCTCTAAAACAATACGCATAAGATCCATTTTTATTGATGTTCGAGAATTTCAACGTTCGAAAACGACTCGAGTGAGACAATTTTGTAGTAAGGGTACAGAACGTAAGTCGCCAGTGAACTGGGTCGATACTAAATCGCTCATGGGCGCTTGTTTTTGAATCTCAGACCAATCGCTCATCCTCACTCCGGGCTTCGTTGGCACTTGACAAGGAAAGGGACTAGACAGGATTTAGGACGTTGGGACTGACTAGGATTTCAGGATCCGAGGACGCACTTGTGGGGGTAAATATAATAGAAATATTACACACAATTTAGTTGTATATAACAATTAATATATATATAGGCTCCCGAAATATTCTTGAAAATACAATTATAAAAGTAACAAGGGCAAAAATGTACTCCCAAGGAATGTAAAATTTACTGTATCCCCGAAAACCCCTATTATATTCCACTGCACACTTAACCCTACGATTGCAAAATATACTAATGTTCATTTGAACTACTAATTTTCAGATCCCCACATTACACAGGCTCCGATCCAAATCGCCGCATTTTGTGGAGGAAAATCTATATATAATTTATTGTATCTAAATAATACAACACTCATATTTACAAACACTACTATGTAGTCTCACAATGCTTTAGAACGCGAAGTGTCGACTAAAAAACGTCGATATCTTTTAAAAATTATGATGGATTACTCCATAAGGAGTTAATACGGGTGCGTGAAGTTTAGAACATGGTAATAAATTGTAATTTAACATGAGTTAGTGATTTTAGTTTTTAGTTTAATCTATTTTTGGTAACATTTATGTTTAGTTTTGCAACGTGAGCAAAGTTTAGAAGGGAGCCTGTCTGTATCTGAAAAAGAAAAATAAATGACACAATAACAAGTGGTTAAAAGTCAGACTTTTTAGCTTTTATAAAACAAAAAAGTAACAATTTCATTAGCATAATATAGTAATATAATAATATACAACTCATATGTATTTACATATACATAATATTACTATAATTAAATATACACAAATAATACTTTATATCAATAGTGTAAGTTTCCCCTCGTAGAAACGATTGCTATTAGGTTGACTATAAGATTTTCACATACCGATAATATATTAAATGTTAAATTATAAATGATACAGGTGCGGAGCGTTCGTAGATGACATGCATTGTGCAGAAAGATACCAAAACATTCGAAGGAAACGACTAGACAATAAGAGCAAAACGCATCCGTAAAATCTTTAAGAAACCCACAAAAGAATAATGTCTACTAGTGCAAGTCGAAATTAATTCATAATTCAACATTAGGTCACATATTTTAGAAATTAATAAATTTTACATTCCATAAAAAGTTAAGCAATTAATTGAGGATGATTTGAAATAAAAGTAACTTTACAAGCATTCTTTCCACGAGGGCAACTTCGACATATAAATCCATTTAAACAAAATACAACGTAAAAATACTATTTGGTATATAATATAGCAGAAATCTAGCCCACATAAAATCTATCAAAGCATTACATCTCTACACCGACACAGACATATAATCGTACACATAATAATATATTAGTCAAAATAAACCAGTCGCAAATCACAGTTGATATAAATTCTCGATTTTCACTAAGTCTTGTAATTTATATTTAAAATAGTAGTTAACACATCAATTTAATATTATTAGAATAAAAAAGAAAGTTTAGCGGAGAAGTGAATAAATGCTTTCTGACAAATATGTATAACTTTAAATAATTAAATTTTACATTAATTTATCGGTATACATTTTCCAAAACTATTAAAAAACTTTATATTTAACGTCTAAAAGGATATACTCGGTATAAATGTTAGTCATTATTGAAGTAAACACAAGCGCTCGAAGTTCGCTAGCGGCAACTTTACAAATAACAAAAATTTAAAGGCAGAACATGGGCTCCACCGGAAATATAATAAATACCGCTTTAGTGACAGCAAATTAAAAAAAAGAAAATTAATCACGCTAAATAAAAGCGACAATGAAATATCTTTATACTGTTCGTGCATAACCAAACGGGACTTTAGCCCTATTTGATGTGCGACTGTATATTATCTAAACCTCAAAACAGATGTTAATTTTTTTTTAAATTGTACACTGTTACAATATAGTGATGCGACAAATGAGTTTTTTTTTGAGTGTTGTCGTGAAAAATGTCCGTGTCAAAAACCAATTTCAAAAAATAATTAACCACACTCACTTCCGAGTACAAACTACGGCTATTCTAAGGTTTGCGTAAGAACAATTAGAGCGCATTTATAGGCGGGCTGTACTGCAATACTTGTAGTACGAACGTAAATCGATTTCATACATTCATTGCCGTTATGCATACCAGTCCGGTCACAAAAAAATATACGAAACCGGCATATTTTGTAATTGCACTGCAGTCCGCCTATATGTGCGCCAGAAATCATGTGTGACCAAATTGTACGCGTCAATATTAAGTACGTACATTTCACGCGAAAATAAAGCCAGCAAATTTTAAGTGAATATATCTCACATAATTCTTTACCTCTCTAACATTTTAGACGCGATAAATCTAACACATTAATGGACTATGTGGCGGTAGTTGATTGAACCTTAAAACGAACTTTTAAACGAAAAAGTAAAGCCACTTTCTTTATTGCAGAAAGGCGTTGCGCTTCTGGACAACTATGCCTGATGGAAAGCAATGATGAGGCGCCTTTGTCTTGAATATACTAAGTTGTACGTATTCTCTACGGATATTGTTGGATACATTATTGCTGCAATTTGATCACACCCTAGATCGACCGTATTCGACAGCACCACGAATTGGCGGCGCGTGAACTAGGCGTACTGGCGATAACTGCACATGTCCTATAACGTATAAGCGGCACGCAAGCATGCGGTGCCAGATTTGTGCTGGTGCTCGACTGCAAGTGGATCGGAGCCGTTATACGGAGTCCGCTTAGCCAGCTTAAGAAGCATCTCGGTAGGAATAGGTCAAACAGAGTGCATAGAAGAGAGTTTATATAACGGCGATCTTAAAGCAGTCGTAAAGTCTCACCATATTCTACGTCTCTTTGCCTGCAGTGAAGTCGAATGACATATCGATGGATAAACAATCTGCGGTACTCGTAAATAACATAAACTTCGCTAATAAACTAGACATGCTATCAGTGTCAAAAAAGTGGCCATTATTAAGAAAAACAAATTGAAGACCTACGTCAGATTGTTTTCTAGTGGGAAAACCAAAGTGCGTTTATAAAGTCCGACATATGAAATAATGAATAGTTTATGTAAGTTTTTTATGGGATTGTATATCTAGTATTTTAGTAAAGTTTAAAACCCTTTTATTAGCAATACAAAGCGCTCTCGTAGTATTAAGCTCGCTAAACGCTCCGTTTTAAGTTTCGCTTGCCGTCGAGTACCTACAATTTTTATGGTACACGTTCACTAACAATTAAGCCTAGCGCCCCACGATGCTACGTGCGCGACCCTCGCGCACCGCCCTGCCCCGCCCGTGCCGACCCTGTCCCCAGCGAGCCTCGGTGCGCATTCAACGGATGCCTGAGCGTTGTCAATATATATGTTAGTGTGTCACTTAATATAAGTGAGTCTTGTCGAGTGAGCGGCTCAGGTACTGGAGTGGAGTGGCGGGGCGTGCCGGGCGTTGGCACGAGAGCTGTCGCCGTCAATGTCTTCCCGACCCATGCTGACATTGGTTCCCCTGCGATAAAATAAGAATAGCTTTTTATTGATCTTATTGCAGACAAATCTCTGCGAACTGATTAGGTTTTAAACTTATTTTTAGGAAAGGTCTTTTCACTTTGTTATTGGTGAAAAAGGCTATCCCTTTCAACACTACGCTAGGTAATGCTAAAAATACTATACCAATTTATTTTTACTATAACATTGGTAACCTCGTGACAATACGACTTTTTATTAATAACAATATTCTTGACAATAAGACAAAAGACCTTAAAAAAAAGTAACTCACCATAGTGCCCCCCTGGGGCGCCTATATACCGCACATGGCGGAGAGGCGCG
Organism: Pararge aegeria; assembly: GCF_905163445.1. Classification (NCBI taxonomy): domain Eukaryota; kingdom Metazoa; phylum Arthropoda; class Insecta; order Lepidoptera; family Nymphalidae; genus Pararge; species Pararge aegeria. The sequence continues at coordinate 16,391,322 of NC_053181.1, forward strand.
CGCTGAGTTGCACGGGAAACTGGTCGGCGAATCGGCGCCAGTTGTCGTCGCCCACTTGCGCCTTGAACCCGTGCAGGATCTTTATGAACATCTCCTTGAGGTCGTCCTTGGGGTGCGACCACGACGCCACCGCATCGCAGAAGTACATGAAGTCGGGCACTACGCCGCCCGGGTTCACCTGGATCATCTGGCAGATGCCGCGGAAGGCGGAGTCCTTCTCGTCGTTGTCGCGGATATTCCGCAGCGACGTACACCTGTCACACACCGGCCGCACACGGTCACACATCCGCGCTACCCCGCTAAAGGCGCTTGTGCACTCCTACCGATCCGAATACGATGAAATCAATCCGAAAAAGCAATTGTACGTATTTAACAACTCAGCACAATTTTCGGGAGAACGGGTCTACTGTACTATCACCTATGACATGAGAACTTAGAAAGAGATTTCTGAAAGCGTATTTTCTCGCATTAGTATCGGCCGTAGTGCACAAGCGTTCTTACGAATATCTCTGCGCAATTATAACTTTCATCACTAACATTTTATGTATACAGTATGTTTTATTTATCGTAGACAGTACAGGAAAGTCTGAGACCTTTGTCCTGTTCATCTATTTTATTTCAACCAAATTGGCATAGACACGACCATGCGTTAGTTACTAATTATAAAAAAGTTAAGATAGTATTTTTATGACTTTTAATAGACAAAACGTCGTAGTAAAGTTTTTAAGATCGATACCGAAAAAAATCATACTATGTGTTTAAAGGTAACAGATCGAAACAGCTTTCCTGTAACACCTTCAAGGAAAGAGATCCTAATACTGTCACAGTTTAAAAAAACATACTGCATAAATGTTATGTTTAGCTTTCGTGCAAAGTATTTTATTTTAAGTTGTATCCTAAAAAATATTACAATCAGCCGATGCGAAAATCGGTTCGACACGATTACGGACAAAATGAACAATCTACTTTTTTAGAGTAATAGGGGTATATGCATGTTTTTATTTTCATGTATTTTTTAAGCGTAGAATAAAATATGTAACTTGTGGAATTTTTTATTTTATTTAATCCTATCGGGACGGTTTTAACGCCGCCATTTTAGAGCGCTTCCCTTAACGTGTTCGCTGACGTCACACATCCGAATAAAAAGTACAAAATATCGATGTTTGCTTTGTCGACATGGATTATGGTTTTCCTTTACCCAACATAAACCACAAGCATATACCCTGTTCGATCAACCCATTAGTTACCTATACAAACTTTTAGTCGAATCGGCGTTTGTAATACCAGTTATGCGATTCTAGAGTTAGGGTTAAATTGTTGCAGCTAAGGCCTTTTAAACGCGTATCTGTTGCAGCGACTATAACAAGAATGAATTATGAAAGAAAAATATCAAAAATCTGTTTAAATATTCTTATTCGTTATAACGTCGTATCGAGGATTTCTAAGGCGTGGTTTAAACAGAAGTGATGAATGACGGAGAATTGGACGGGCACAAAACTCTTCATAGCCTTTCGAGTTGGCGGTGTGCCCGCACCACGTTCTTGGATATGTGTGTATGGCGCGCGCGCGTGTGTTCGTTTGAATGTATACACGCGTGTGCGAGTCACTGTGTGTGTGGGTGTCGGAGTATGATTGTATGTATATGTGTTTGTGAGTGCATGCGTGTATGTATATGGTCGTCTATGTGCGCGTCTATGAGTGAGTAAGTGTGTAACTGCGTGCGTGTGTTTGTCTGCGTGCGTGTTAGTAGGTGCGAACGTGTTAATAGGTGCGTGCTTGTGAAATAACGTGTGTGCGAGTGCTTATGTGCGGGTACAGTGTGTTTTTTGTTGTATGTATGTATGTGCGTGTGTGAACGTGTAGGTGTGCGATCACCGGTATGAATTGAATATGTGTACGGAAGAAACGATAAAGCGTCCACCCTGTCTACCAGAATATACGAACATTAGTTCGATAAAACTCAAGCGAATTTACGTTAATACTTTGGGTCTGAGCGGAGCTGAGAAAACCGGGCCGTTTAACCGATTGAGTAACGCAGTAGTAGTTACTGCGCTTTGTAAATAATGGAGAATTGAATGTAAATATGTCCTTCGAATGTATGCACATTTCTGACTACGGAAGGGCTTAATCATGGGACCATGTTTTTAATGGTGCGGACCATTTTTTATACTTGCCAGTTTGAGCATTTTGTCAACCTGCTGTAGTCGTGTCCCAGGCGTATCACTTACCACCAGGCGAGACTGCAGTCAAGAGCTAACTTGTAGTAAAATAATAATAAAAAATGTTTTGTAATTGGTTTTGGTAGGGCGCAAATTTAAAGCTAATGTGGATGCTTGGTCTATGGATGAGACATGCCTTCGTGCCGCGTGGCCGCCAAACGTCACATCTATATAAACCTCTTCTAAGCATTTTTCTTCCATAAATCAAACTGTTATTCCGTGTCAATAAAAATAATACAAAATAAACTCAAACAGATGCCGTCGTAAAAAAATTTAACCCTCATAAGAAATGCAGCCTATTTATGAAAATAAGGTAGCGAATAATTTATTGATCGTATGCAAAAATAAAAGTCCTACATACGATAAATCTAAAAAAATCAAATAAAAGGATGAATGGATTTTCAACGAAAAAGTATAAAAATCAAGAAAAATAAGCAATTTAAACCTAGTTATACTAAATATATAATCAAAGTATAGGTATAATATTGTTAATAAAGTGTATAGTTATAGTAATACTTGAGTATCAAAATAAAATAATATTAATTATATAGACACCGAATATAAATTACAGTCCCAACTGGAAACAAATACGAATATAAAATATAATAGAAACAATAATTGCAAACAAAATGAACACCTTTTGAAAATTTTACTCGCGAATTTGTTTCGCAGTTTGGACGAAATAATAATAATTGATATAAAATTAGCGTTTTATATATATTTAGAAAGCGGATGGTGTTCAACACACATAGAACAGCACTGAAAATAAGATGATCGAACTAAAACCCACATATCAGTGACAATTAAAGTGTGGCCCGGGTGCACGTTTACACGTCATGCCTGCTTCAACAAAACGATAACAACTAATCGGGTAAATAAAAAACAATATAATATTAACAAGCCACGAACAAACACCATCCACGATCGAAATAATACCAACGGACAACTTATTAGATATTAAAACGTAATCGTAAATATAAAGTAATAATAAAAAAAATTTGACTACAGACCACTGGCGTACAAATTGATGTAAAACGGGTGCGACGTCGTGGGGGCACACATAACCTAGCCGACCGATAGTAATCGCTACGCGCCACAACACGACAACCGAGAACAAAACCAAGAAAACAAATCAACAAACCATTCAAAACATATCCAATTACATAACTGACAGCAACAAATCAGTGTTACAAAGAGAAATAATGTGAAAACAGTTTAAACTAACATCTATTGAAATAAATGTCGTTTCGCAGGCGGCCGAGAGCCGTCAGCCGCGCAAAACGTTCCGCTCTCGGCCGCCTGCAGGCGCACTGACTATGCCACTACTGTACAACGTACACGTACATTGCCACATTACGTGTACAATCACTGTACATTACACCCCAGAAACTAAAAAAAAATGATCATAAGATGCAATGATTCAATTAGTGGTTTGCCTTCGCTAGCTAGCTATGTTATTTATTATAAGTTTCAAGAGCGTGTTCGTTTGTTATGTACATAAAAAGTATATAAGGATACACATCAAACATATTATATTTTCACAACTAACTATACAACTCAAATAAAGGGACAACATTGACAGATCATACAATTTTGGGCTAATTTTTTTTCTTACCACACGACCAATAAATACTAATGTTAAAAGGTATTTTTTTTGCGATGTTACTTGATATATCCGCAAAATTTATACTGAAGTTGTTTTTTTTTGTTGAAGTTGTTGTTATCTTAGATACAATACTTATCTACCACTGCAACAATTACTAGTATATACTACATAAGTCGTTATCTCAAAATATTATTTATTTTTAAATGTATTACATATATTCAAATACTCTCTGATTTGGATTTTAAAATAAAATAAGAGAATTGAAATGTAACTAAACTATAGTAACAAAAAAATAATGTTATATTAACAATGCTCTATCATAATTTAATAAAATAAAAAGAAACCTAATAAGTACCACGGTTTTCTGTGTTGGTTGTCAAAAAATTATTAGCCCAATTTGTTTGACGTGTTACTGTAATTTATAATGTTTAGTAATCATACAGCAATGTACTCATATAATACATACTTGGTTAAAACAATTCATATTAAATTAATTGTTGAATTAATTGTTAACTTATTATTACAAACATAGAGAACCAATATATAATGAAAACATAGAAAACCAATGTAAAGCTGTGAAGGGAAAAATATATTAAGAAATATGACTGCCACCAAAACATATCTTTCAAAAAAATTCTAGCCATATATATATTGTCATAAAAAAACATAAGTTTAATATGTTCTGAATATAATTTGTACATAAAATCTTGTAGGTCACTCACCTGTGTTTTCTAATAGTGTTTTCGGAGTACTCGGCCTGTTGATAATTTCTACTAAGTGGCTTAGTACTAGAGGGATATATTTTGATGTGTCAGGACCTAGAATTGAAGTTTTATTTTAATTTCCGATATCCTAACAATATAAGGTTTCGCTAGTAACACAACCGTAATCGGATAATATCTACACTTTTACTTCACGTTTATAATTCTAGATATAATATCGCCAGTTTTATGAAATTTCGTATCTGGATATGGAAACGGTTATATCAATATTGTAAAACGGGTTACGGATAAAAAAATATTTCAGATTATATAAATTTACGGATAGTTTTAGATTTTTAAGGAATTTTAAACGTAATCTCTGAAGATTGGATGTCTACTAATTTGACTAAACAATGTAAATAAACATTATAAGAAAAACTGACTACAAAGTCCGCGCGCAGCTTGTGTATCGGCTTTACCGGGCGCGAACCTGGCTTATCGTAAGTCTTTTAAACTTTGCTTTGTACACTTATATATCCGATAAAGCTACATTTTCTCATAGATTTTTATTTCGGATATACGATAGTTTCGGTTACGGTTATTGATATTTAGTTCCCATTTCAAGATACTATACCCAGCTACATACGGATTTCCCACACCAAACCTATTTCGCAAAATAAAAATAATCAAATAATTATTTTCTTAGTTATGGCACTGTTCTCAGAATAAAAATCAAGAAATTCCGCAAATAACTAATACTTTTTAAATACATTTCTTTATCTTTATTTCAAATAACTATAATCTGCTTAAACAATATATAAATGATGTTTGTCGTAATAATAATAATAAATAATCTTTTCAGTAAAAAAAATCGCTCCTCGAGCGCTCGGTTACATCTCGCCCGTATAAGAAATAGCATGCTTCTATGCTCCGCTCACTCAATACTCCCGAGTCATTAAATCGTATCTATTATTATCTTATTAAATGCGAAAGTTTATGGTTTGGCTGTCCACTTCGATTTGGATGAAATTTAAAAATGATATAGGTTATATAATGAATAATGGCTATAGTTTATTCTAGACTATTCAAAGCTAGATAGCTGCCACTGCTACGCATGGGTGGTGGTAGTTACTAAAGTAGGGCAGTTTAGAGTGATTGATAATACAATTCCGTTTTACCTACATTAATGTCACCCAAGTATATTGTAAGGTTAAGCCAGCGTTTACAGTGTAAGCGCTCAAAATTGTTTGTTACGACATCACATTACTAATGTTTGAAGTTCTCTACCAGAATATCCATATTTTTTTCATGTAAACCTTCCTCTTGAATCGATTCATTTATCGCTTGAAAATCCCATTAAACTCCTTTGTTTAGTCTAAAAGATATAAGCGTACAAAAAGGAAAGATGGAAAGATTTCCCGCATTGATAGCTTTAACCGAACTTAAAAACTGGTGATTGACATGATTCAATGTCGGTTTATTAATTCGGGCATAAATCGCGTAAGTTTAAGAAAAAGCTCACAGCACTTACCTAATTTAATGCTAATTTCGCCGATCGCCCACGTGGCGTTGTTACAGACGGATATGAGTTCTGGATTAAGATTCATGCCCAAGATGGGCAGAAACTCTGGGATGTACGGCAAGACATGCTGGAAGCACGCTTTCGTCAGGTCTCCTAGCAGAGCAAACGACGACTGACGCACCTGGGAATGAGTACAAACAATAAGATTATATTATCTGCTAATAATTGATCAATATAAATAAATAAATAAATATACTAAGACAATACCCACTTCGCCATCTAGCCCCAAAGTAAGCGTAGCTTGTGTTATGGGTACTAAGATGACTGTAATATACATAAATATTTCTTATCTTTATATATATACTAGCGGACCCCAGCGCCATCTGTCGGGCTGATTTGTGAATCTAAACCATCCAGGGTGCCACCCAAACGCATACCGAAAAATTCATTCAAATCGGTCCGGCCGTTTAGGAGGAGTTCAATGACAAACACAGCACACAAGAAATATATATATAAAGATTTCTTGTGTGCGTGTGTATGTCACTGAACTCCTAAACGACTGGATCGATTTGAATGAATTTTTCGGTATGCGTTTTGGTGTCACCTTGGATGGTTTAGATTCACAAATCAGACCGGCAGATGGCGCTGGGGTCCGCTTGTCTTCATATATATATTTATTGTGTGCGTGTGTCACTGAACTCCTCCTAAACGGCTGGACCGACTTGAATGAATTTTTTGGTATGCGTTTGGGTGGCACCCTGGATGGTTTAGATTCACAAATCAGCCCGACAGATGGCGCTGGGGTCCGTATACATATAAACACCCAGACACTGAAAAACATTCATGTTCATCGCACAAACATTTCCCAGTTGTGGGAATCGAATCCACGGCCTTGAACTCAGAAAGCAGGGTCGTTGGCCACTGCGCCAATGAGCGGTCTGACAATTTCAATTCAACAGCCCTTTTCTGCAATTTCATCTGGTGGAAAGCAATTATGGAATGCTTTTAGGGGTATGGCAGTTAAATCGCTGCTAAATCTCACCAACCAACGTTGGGAAAGCGAGGAAGCTGATGGCACTTACCTCAGGCATAGGATCCTGCATGCACTGATATAAGAGTTGCATGAGGTTTGAGTTGAGCACTAAATGGTTTATATGTCCGTCCAGGCCTTCCGCGAGTCCACTCAGTAAGTCCAGCGCGACTATCATGAAGTCCTTGTCCGGCGCCTCGAACTGCTCTGGACTTTGTGTGTTGGCCTGTAATCAAAGTCAAAGTCCAATATTTCTTGATTCTAATAGGCAAAATTGGACTTTTGATACGAACATTTCATAACAATATGTAGATGTTAAGCGAATGCCCATTTTAGCCAGCACATAAGCTAATTCTGATTTTAAACCATACAAACTAAGATTGGATTGGATACAAATCATACAAAAGAATAATTCCAAACACAATAGTATCCCATTGACACTAGTGTGTGTCCATGAGGCAAGTCGGCAATGGAAACCTTATTAGCAATATAACCATTAACTATTAGCAAACACGCACCTTTTGGATTACCCAAAACCTTTTAAAGATCTTCTAGTTTTAAGACTTTAATTGGCTTGTCTTTATACATATTTCTCTAAGGCTATTCATGAAAATTAATTTAGAATATCCAAAAACATGAGGTAGTTTATGTAACCACATTAATTTTCGCACATGCGCGTTCCTTTTCAATATAGATCATTGAAAGAACAAACATTTTGAAAATTTTTACATCTAGAATAAGAATTAAAATCATTAAAATGTCATATTGTGTTAAAAAAAATTACTTACAATGTTTTGATTTAATGTCTGTTCTATGAGTGATACACATCGCTTGAAAACTGGTTCGCAGTATGGCAGAAATCCTGATTGAAGCGCTGTAGCTACCGATGACAAACACTGGAAGGAGGTAAGAAAATAAGATATAAGAATATATTGGTTTCATACAATACAAATTTTTGCTTGGTCAAGCATTACGGATAGTTGAACAAAGTTCAGAAATAAATCCACTATATTATGAAAATTAAGCTTTTTGTCCGCGAAAAGCTGTAAAATCTGTATGGTGTAATTTATAATTTCATCAATCCTTATACACACCACACCACACCACGTTCTCGAGAGATTTTAAAAAACAGAATCAAACGCGGACTTAGTCGCGGCCAACAGCTAGCATACCAATATATGTTAGTTTTTTCAAAATATGTATCATTTCACATCAATGGTCGCACAAATTCCATTGATAGTATTCTACGTTAATCGATGTTTGTTATCGATATTGAAAAGAAAACACGCAAAATGTACTAATTTTTTTTTAACTTCAATAGACTAGCGCTTGACCGCAATCTCACATGATGTAAAGTGTATATGTGGCCTAAGATGGGACGCGCTTACCTAGAAGATATGCCTTTTAACACTCACCCTTGATTTAAAGAAACCCAGATTGTAAGAATTGGGAAACACAGAACTCGGAAGAGCGTTCGAAACCCCAGCCATGAATATAAGAAACGAAGATGCAAGTCCATCGTGCGAGTTTTTGGGATATATATATAAAACTCTCTAAACCTCCAGTAAATAACTTATTTACCTCTAAAAGTGGGAAGAGGTCTTTGTCTTCGTCCTTTAAAACATTCCATTTGGTTATTAGAGGTGGCATTAACAAGTTGATGTACTCTTGCTTGTTTAAATGGTGGCCCACGGAGTCCGCTAGCGTGCCTATAGCGTCGTACAGTATCAACAGGTTCTTGTGCTGGTATCTGCTGAAGGCCGACACGAGGGTCTGTAGGATGTGGCCCAAGTACGGCACGAGTTCCGTACACGCCTCCTCTTCTAAAGTGGCAAACGCTGAGCACGCAGCTTCTTGTACACGCTTGTTGTTGTCTAAGACGCGTTTTAAAAGCTGTAACAATATTAATCCTTAATTTAATTCCATCATACCTAAGGTTGCCTGGCAGAGATCGCTTCTAAGCGATATGTTCTTTATTACCATGCTTTATTATTTTTCATAAGGGGTTATCCCAGGCAGTAAGTGCGAAACTACAAACGTAATTTACCGTGTAATCGCCGGTTATTTTAATTGTATAATACTTTACCAGATTACATAATATGCATACTGGGCAGAATACATAGGCAAATATGATATCCAGTGAGTTGCATACAGCCGCTGGATGAGTCTGTGTAATGCCAGCATCCCATGAGCGACGCAGATACAGGTCAGGGAATTTGGAGGTACTGGCTTCAAGCAATGCCTCTTTACCCAGGACTTACTTGACAGTGCTTCTCCTCAATATAGTTCCACCTTTTACGATGAATAACATAAAAATAAGGCTGTTTTGGCTTTGGGCCTTGTGTTTAGTAGTCTTATCTGTGAGCCCGGAAGGACAATATTCTCCCAGCTTTTCGGCGGGGATAGTCACGCAAGCACGGCTAGACACAAAAATGATAGCTCCTGACAATGGATTAAGAAGTCCTGGTTGCGCAACATCCGTGAATATTTTGCCTTTTGTATTCTACTCCAGTCTTTGTGCCTCTCTCTTATTCGTCCTTAATTTTCCTAATTGTGTAGGGGTGTACCCAGATTGGTATTTCGAGTTGTCGTGCATTGTTCATACCTCTGCCATGACGGGCCGCAAGTAGAGGTCGTGCGACTGCGACACGATCCAGTGCGAGTAGCGCGACAGCGTCCAGCAGGTGATGGCACGGACCAACGCCTTCCGTTCGCCAAGGCAGCACACCAGGTACGGCACCAGGTCTGGCAACTGAGGCACCATGCCGCCCATGCAGCCGTCGGCCACCGCGCCCAGCGCTAAGATCCCGGATTCCTGGATAACGGGAATGTGTTTACCTTTTTTATTGCAACTACCATACATGCATGCATTTATATTAAAGAAATTTGTCTGTTTGTGAAAAGGTACTTTAAAACTCGAGGCCAGAATTTTGACAACGAACCAACGCATAAAGATCGTCTAATTGTACCTAGTATTAAACTAGCCTTGTACCGAGAAAATGCATTTTGTAAGGCTATTCGAATATATAACAAGTTACCAGAATCCATAAAAGAAATGAATCTTCCTTTTTTTAAGAAAAAAATTGCATGAGTTGCTATTTTTTCATTGCTTTTACTCAATTAATGAATTTTTTAATTTTACTTCCAGCAAGGAAAGTGCTGCTTTTCTTGGCGGCGACTAATGCTTGCTGGGAGATCTAAATAGCGGTGTCACAATAGATCGTAACCGGTCGACGTGACACCAGGGACCAGGCGAACCTGAGCCGCAAGCAGAAGAAGAAGAATGTGCTTAGTTTATATATAGGTTTAAAGACATTTATTCTCAAAAGAAACAGTTTCACTTAATGAGAAATTAAAAATTAACATAAAGAAGTGATAATATATTATCTAGTTTAGTGTGATACACAAAAATACAAAAGGTGGCGCGTTTATAAAAAATTTAAACAATGCTTTTTTAACTTGTTTTTAAATGATTTAAAAGATTTCTCGCAAAAACTCTCTTTGGGTAGACTATTGTATAGTGGTGCTCCCTCAACCTGTATAGTTTTACTGCCATACTTAGTTCTAGTCTTAGGTAATCTTAATTTATGCCTATTTCGTGTATTTAGATGTGATTTAGTTTTAAAAGTAATTTGTGCATGTATGACTTTGGTAAGCATTTTTCTAACTAGTATGCATGTTTTGTATTTATACAGCTGGCCAAGTTAAAGTATTTGAGTTTTTTTTTATAAAGTTCTTTAGTTGGATGACGATAATCTATTTGGAAAAAGGTTTCAAGAGTTTGTTTTGAGAAATTTGAATAATTTTGAGGTTTGTATCATATGCACTTCCCCATACTTCTATGAGGTATTCTAATAAGGGGCTTGCTAATGAATTATAAATAATAGTGCATACTTTTTTTGGTATACATCGGGTAGATCTTTGCAGGGCCCCAGTAAGTGATATAATCTTGTAAACTAATAATGCTTACGATGAGTTAGCAACAGTCGCTGTATTCTAATCTCATATCAATGAGTTTTCATTCGAAACCAATTGGCTGCGAAGGACACAATTTGCGTCCATAAGTTTATAAATATATGTTGTTATGCCGATGAAATAACACAGAAAGGAGTCTTATTTTTAAATGGCGCGAAAATATCTCAGCTGATAATAGCGCGCCTGTTTTAGTTGTTGGTTACACGCCACTTTTGGATTCCGCTGCAGTGTATATACAACGTGTAACAGAATTAAGAAAGAATATTTAAGGGTGCAAGTACATTTCAGAAAGTACACCCTGTAAAAATATTAAATCAAAAGAAGCATATTAATTTTTCCACACAAACTAATTTAAAGTATTTTAATTGTTTACTTATGACAACCCTATAGAAGATAAAAGACCGACACACGCATACCTAATAAAGTGACAGGAGTCACATGAGTTTAATTTTGCATGTGATGTCAGGGCTGTATCTGATTTCTTAAATTAAAAACTTATGGCAGAGATTAACTTTCGGATTCACAGATAAGTCTCAGAGACAGTACATAATGTACCTCTTAAAGCCTGTGAAGTATTATTTCGGTTTTCATTTAAACTTTGTATGGCATGAATCTCTCTTGATCTTATGTTTCAATACTCATCATAAAGCGATTAAATCGGTATTTCTTCCCTGGCGCAGCAATGGGCGCTGTGGATTAAAGTTGGAGCTCCGGGGTTCGATTCCCGGGAGGGGAAATTTGAGAATTTGTAGGAGCCTTCAGCCGTGGCTAGTTAGCATCCTAATGAGAAACGGAGCCGCTAAACAATTCATCGTTCCGGTACGATGTCGCGTAGAAACCGATTAGTGGTATAAGTTTAATGTAACTGACATACTCCCTAACAGCCCGCTATAATCGGCTGAGATATTTTCGCGCCAATCAAAAATAAGACTCCTTTCTGTGTTATTTCATCGGCATAACATCATGGCATCGGTTATATATTTATAAACTTGTGGACGCAAATTGTGTCCTTCGCAGCCAATTGGTTTCGAATGAAAACTCATTGATATGAGATTACAGCGACTGTTGCTAACTCATCTAAAACATCATCACTTACCACCAAACGATTTCAGTGAAGGGCAAAGTTGTAGTTACCCAAAAAAAAAGTTTTAGTCGCCGTTACCTACTGCTAGTTTTGATGAAACTTTAAAAACTGGTAGTTCTGTAATTGAAAGTAGTAGTGGGGTTAATTTGGTACCTTGATGACCCAGCCGTCGTGGAACAATGTCTCCTTGAGGATGGGGAAGAGCACGGGCAGCAGGTCTGCGCCGAACACGTTGGCGAGTACGTCGAGCGCGGCAGCGCTGCACTTGCGCAAGTTCCAGTCCGACAGCGAGCCGTCGTCGTCCCCGCCTTCCTCCTCGTCGTCAGACTCGCCGCCGCCCGACATGTTGCTGTCGCCCGCGCCCGCTGCAACTCGATCAAACGGTCACGAGTAAGTGACAAACTTCTTCAAACAAAACTGTCTTTTCATTCCCACAAACCGGTCCCCCGCGACTTCGCTCGCATATTAAGTCTACCTTAAGAGACTTACACAATATGCTGTCGGGTGTTATGAAAATTAAGCTTAATTTGCTATACTACCGAAAAGCAGGAGAATCTGTATAATTTTTAATTTCTTCAATCTTTACACTTCACACCAACAGATGTTCGGCAATGTACCCTCTACACACGGTTCGTTCCGACATCGGAACATCCGCAGGAGATTGACATTACAATTAATAATTGTTAAGAACAATTCGGACATAGATTGTTTTGGCGTAACTTTAAGAACAATTCGGACATAGATTGTTTTGGCGTAACTTTTTTTAACAGTTTACTTATCGCACGCATCATAGACTCTCAAAAAGATTTTTGTTTTTTGGTTTTTGCAACATTTTTCATTGATGCTCCGCTGCTATAGCCTATAGCCTAGCTCGATAAATGGACAGAGATTACCATCCACAAAAACTTACTTAACTTACAATATTAGTATAGCGACTAATCCCGGCTTCCCGGCCGGCTACCCGGACCGTTAATTATCCTTCGGTTGCTTTAGCCTTTTTTTATCAAGCATACGATGGACACTGATGGTAGTTGGAAAACCATGGCCTATAAACTGACCAACACAAGGCATGCAATCCTACGAAGTGTCAATCAACCGGAGGCGTAGGTTGAGCGTCATGTGCCTTTAATTACACCGGCAACCACGCTCTTCAAATCGAAACACACCAATGCATGGCGGTAGAACTTCCCTGGACAAGGTATGTCACAAAAAACTTCACTACATCTAAAAGTTCTCAGGCTAACTTTACAAAAACAAACTTTGAGTAGGTACTGAAAATGCATTGCGGCACCTTCTTTAGTATTAAAGCGATCACCAACCCGTCTGCCCAGTGTGGCGATTCAAAATTCAAAATTCATTTATTTCACGTAGACCTAATTAATAAGCACTTTTGAAACGTCAAGTCAGTCTGTTTGTAGTGACTCTACCACCGGTTCGGAAGGCAGATTCCACTGAGAAGAGCCGGCAAGAAACTCAGCAGATTATGGGCAAACCCCTTTGGTAGAGGGGAAGGGACCCCTTTAGGAGTCCAGCCATGGACTGTTATAGGCTATTGATGAACCACACAATTAACATACAATTACCATACAATTTTGTATGACATGTTTTGTATAATACAACATTTACTATAAAAAACATGTCACACAAAATGTCTCAGTAAAATATACTGAAACATTTTGTGCACTAACCACATGTGTTATTACAAACAACTGTCCCATTAATAACACACAGATAAATATTTTCGCGTTATATGTCTGATGTACGTGACGTCGTAATTGTCTATTTTATTATCACGCAATAACGTAGGAGCCATGTCACGTTCTATTAAAGGTCAAATACATATAAAAGATTACAGATAATAATGGAACGGAAACATTAATCTTATTACTTAGTTATAGTGAAATAAAATTACCTATTTATAGATCTTAATGCCGCAACAATAATTTTTTTTAATTTGTATTCTAGGTTTAGTAGTTTAGTAGACATGAAGAAAAAGGTATCACTACAAAGTTTAACATTAATACTCTGTTCAAATTCTTCTCGTAACACTACACTTATAATAAAGCTGCATTACAATTGGAATAATGTTTTTCGATAATTCTCATCTTCGCCAATTCAAATTGATAAAGACATCTGGCAGTTCGTAGCAAGCGTTAATCTCAAAAGTTCTTAGTAAAAAATAGTATTAATATTTATGTTTTCAAAGCCTCAGTTCTAGCAACTGTGTGGTCGGATGAAAAAAAAAAGTCTTTTATTATACACCACACGACAGTAGGTACAGAAAGTAGAAATAAACATGCATACCACAACGCATGCAATTTGGCGGACCTATCGCTACATGGCGGTCTCATAGAGGGCAACTAATGGCGTAAAATACAGCTACATAAGAGAGTTGCCAGTGCATTTACTAATTATTACACAGACAAAGATTTCATTTTTGTTTTTGAACGCGCTAATGCATTCTAATAGTACAACTCTCTAGAAAGATTATATGGTGTTAAACATCACGTTACGAAACTTAGGAGACAAACAAACGTAGTAATGGCGCTACATGGATCGGTTATACTGTGTAGAATAGCGGAAGAATGTTTTGTGAAACTTATGAGAAGTTGAACAATAAACATACGGACGAAACAGGGACGAGAAGAAGGGAAAGCACAAGATAACGTAAATTATGTAAAAAAGTTACGATTAATACCTACAGTAAAAACAGAATTTTACGTCAAAAATTACGGTTTTGTAATTTTTGAGAACAATGCCATTACTTACATAATATGCATCGATACAGAATCAGTGTAACGAAGTCTCATTGAACGAGAATGAACATTTAAAGAAATAACTAAGTTGAAGGTCTTTCTTTCTTTCAAGTTATTTTTTTCTTCTCTCTATCTTTGGAGTCCTCTGAACGTGGCGATTAAAAAGGTGAATTTTTGTTCATTTCAGAGCGTCAGATTTCTCTTTCTGAAATGACAGTCTGTCCACAAAGCCATTGAATTAAAAAAAAAAAAAAGAAAAAAAAGAATGCTCTCGAGGAATGATCCAGGAAGGAATACATTTGTATGGATTATTCCTCCTATTCTTTCCTCTTAAGAAGTTAAATGTTACCGTTATGTTTGATGGTGTGCGAGCGTGGTTTGTGGAAGCGCGGGCGGATGTCGGACTCGCGGTCGGGCTCTGCGTCGTCGGCGTCGTCGTCACGGTCGCCTCGCAGAAGGATCACGTCCATCTCCGAGTAGCGCATGCCGCGCACCAGTACCGGTAGTAGGGCTGGAAGCCGTGGACCCAGCACCTGCGACAATATCGTTACTAAAGCTGTGTTGCTAACACAGCTTTAGTCACTACATAAAACAAAGGCCCTTCCAGCTGTCTGCCTGTCCCTATACAACGTTTTACCGAATTACGAAATAATGTTGAAGGATGCATAAGTACATTTCATAAGGAATCACCCTGTAGAAATTATTAAATCAAAAGAAGAATATTTCTTTTTACATACAAACAAATTCAGTTTTCAAATTGTATAAAAAGTTTTATGACAACCCTATAGATGATAAAAGACCGACACGAGCATAGTAAATGAGAGCGATATCAGAGATCTAAAAAGCGGGGGCAGGTTGGGTGGCGGTAGCGACATTAAGACTCCCGAAAAACAAATTCAAATTACCAAACCAAAATAAAAACTAAACTCTATGCATAAAGGTGTATATAACTCCAGCACTAGATTGGCCAACCCAAAAGCTTGTTAGATTCTCTAGCTTGTGCAGATACCAGACCAGCAAAGCAAGAATTATTGCAAATGAATAGTTACATAAAACCATTTTTTTGGTTACAGTTTGTATTTCTATCTTGTAATGAGGCCCGCATCAGCGGATGCACTTCGACCCTTCAGGATCTTTTGTGTACAGTTTGTATTTAGTAAATAATATATTATATTGTTTAAACTATAAGTATTATTTTCTATTAATAGATAAGCTGTTGCAATTTTGTCTTTTTTTGTCACAGATGATAGTTGTTATGGGAAACTTATGCAAAAATGTATGTTTTGTGAACTAAGTTGCTGGGAGCCCCTAGTATCTCTTATATCTCGAATATTATTTATATTCGTATATAACACTCACCTCTCTGCATACGTTTTGTTCTGCTAGCGTTAACCAAAATTCACAAGCTTCTAATGCTACTCCTTCTTCAGAATCTTGTGTGCGCATTAGCATGTACTGTAGAAAGAAAACATGTTTAAAAATAGATAAAATGTTATTCAGCTCAATATTTATTTTGCAGTTTTCTTAGATATTAAATATTATAAGTTATAATTAATTTGGCAGCTTTGACAATGCAAAAGTAACCTAAAAGCACTACCGCTCGATAAAAATAATTTACATTTGCCATTTTTACCGCACATGATATAAAAAAAAATCAAACAAAAAAAACAACTTAGTACTAATATGCCTGAAATGAATATTTTCAACATTTTTCAGTTAGTGCCATGTAAAATTTAGAAAATTACTAGCTTTAAATCATATACTTGGTATACGATTTTCCCTTTATTCAAGAGAAAATTATTTCTGCTATACAAAAGCAGAAATAATTTTCTTAATAAATCACTTGTTGGCAAATCTTTATTATAGTTTCTATTAATAACTGGACCTTACTAATAAAAGCAGCCTTAGAAATTCCTATGTTTACTGATCTTATCTAACCCAATTGACAAATAGAGCTGCCCCAAATGGCAGTAATGTATGCAATTATTGTAATCAATATTTAGGTTTAACTTGCAAATCAACTTGGTTATTTGTTTTGTATAACAGACTCAACTACAAACATAAATCTCACTATACTATATAACTATTTATTATAATTACCTCAATAATGCTTGGTAAATGAGGAATGAGTCTATCCAGACGCACTTCTAATAACAACACCAGAGCATGGCACACATTTTTTCTAACATCTGGATCTTCATCTGCTGCTAAGTGAAATAAGTTCTAGAAAACAAAATAAAACCATATAAAACATCTCCAAGAACCACAAGCTTTTGATTAGATTATAGTTTAGATGGTTGCTTCAGGCATAAACACGAAATTCTCTTTTTATGGTGTAACATACCTGACCATAATATAAAGGTATATCCAAAACATAAAGGGCCCTTATTATTGACATGACAAATGTATAAAATGAAAATAAACAAGATAAAACTTACCTCTATGAAAGAATCAATGTGTAACATTAGAGCTTGTGTTCTGCCCATAATGAAATAGTTGACACAAGCAATTGCATGACATCTTATCTTAGGTGATGAGTGACGAAAGAATTGTAAAAATTTAGGTATCAACACATTTAATGGTCTATTGAGGGCATCACTGTCCAATAACTCTGCTGTGTCTTCACAAATCTTCTGTAAAGCTCCAAATGCTCCCTAAAAATTTATTAAATGAATGCCAAAACATCCTTATTAAAGAGCAATAAAACAATTATATTTAATAATTTTTTACCTAAATAAAATACTCTTTACCTCGCATACGTTGTAGTCCTGAGAGTCAAGCATTGAACATAATGCTGGCAAAAGTTCTGGCCACGAAGTAAGTTCACCTTTACTAGCAATGGTTGTAATAATGATACCAACAGTGGCCCGGATTAACGGTGAGGGGTCTCCGACTGCCGATAGACATTCCCGCTTGATAAACTCCGCAACTTCGGGCAAAAAGGCATTGTAACGCGCCTTGACATTGTTCTTCAAAATAAGACCGCTCAAGGACCTTGTTGGCTCCTCTTCAGACACCAATTTTGTCAAGACGAAAATTAAGTAGTTATTAAAATCGGGATACTTGTTCAATTCTTCCAATTTCTGGGATTACATTGTTATGGAAATCGAAGCTGTCAATGACTGTCATGTCGGAAAAATCGATTTCATTACGAGCGTGCATCTAACGAGTTTGGACTAAATATTGCAATAAATAAATAAACAAAGCTACATTACGAAGTTAATCAAAGTAATAACACACAAATTAAGCACCAAGCGAACAAATTACACAAAAAACATCCACGCCGTTAAATGCATAGACTTGAAATTCGTAAAAGGATACTTGTTGAACTGCTCTTTGGGTGGCAGTGTTTGGTGATTGGGACTCCTTAAGAAGTGTAAGAATTTGTCTCAATCCTTCTTGTTCAGGTTTCCACTCCATTATCATAATAATTTTACGAAAATGGTTTTATTTTATACGGTCTTGTAAAGATCAACCATGCCAAAATTTGACGATTTTGAGTTACCAGATTAAAAAAGTTAAAAGTCAGAAGTCTAGTGTTCCCAGAATAAAATGATTAACATAAACAATAGTAGACTATTATTCATCAACTCTATTCACAGCGTTTGTATTCTCAATATGCACTTATCTTTGAAGAGGAATGTTTGGTACATTACAAGACCGCAAGCTATTGTTTCCTATTTTTTCCACAAAGAACGTAGTGAAAAGGATTATACTTCGTTTAGTTTAATAAAGAGATTTCTGTCCCAATTTAGATCGATTGTAGAACTTAGGTCCGTTTAGAGTTGCATTGGCACCATTGTCCTTATTTTTAGAGTACCTAAATGTCGAGGCAACACATTCAAGTATTGTGAAATGTCAATGTCAGATATGTACTAAAAAGTGTTGAAATTCACGTTTTTGCTATTTATTATTTACACTCAGGATTGTAAAGTTTTGGTTAGATAATTGAAAATGCCTAAAATCAAAGCTGAAAAGAAATCCAGGATTCATAATGAAGTCGCAAAGCAAGGTTTGCATTAATATTATAAGTTAAGGTTAACATAGGCCTATATATATTCTTTTAATTTACAACCTCACCCATCCAAATATTTTAATTCTAGGTATTCAGTTCAATAAAGACTTTGGCCAACATATATTAAAGAATCCTCTCATTATAACATCTATGTTGGATAAAGCTGGATTACGACCAACTGATATCGCTCTTGAAATAGGTCCGGGTACTGGTAATATGACTATAAAAATGCTAGACAGAGTTAAGAAAGTCATCGCATGTGAAATTGATACAAGGTAACCTACATAATATTGGTACATATTTATTAGTAAATGATGTTACTCTTTAATTTTAATGTGATCTTAGATTAAAAATAGTTTGATAAGCCCATACCATAGTTTTACATTGCATATTGGATAGAAGCTGGTGTTACTTTGCGATATTCCATGATATATTACAAAAATTAAGCTTAATTTGCTATACTCCAGGATCCTTGCTATTGTGTACACAATATAGATTGCTTGCTTTTTGTGAGTATAACAAATTAAGCTTAATTTTCATAATATATCATGGAATTCCGAAAACTGACCCCTGTTTCTATCCAATAAGTAATGTAAACTTATGGCATGGACTTATCTTATTATATATAATTTTCTTTTTTTCAGGTTAGTTGCGGAACTTCAGAAGCGTGTCCAGGGCACACCATATCAAGCCAAACTTCAGATATTAGTTGGCGATGTTTTAAAAACAGAATTACCATTTTTTGATATCTGTGTAGCCAATATTCCATATCAAATCAGTTCTCCTTTAGTTTTTAAATTGCTACTCCATAGGCCATTCTTCAGATGTGCTGTTTTAATGTTTCAACAGGAGTTTGCTCAGAGACTGGTTGCAAAACCAGGGGATAAATTGTATTGTAGATTGTCAATAAATACTCAGTTACTAGCTAGAGTGGATATGCTAATGAAGGTAATGAAGTGTGTAGTAATTAATTTAATTTCTATAGATATATTCACATACTGAAAGTATCATTAAAAACATTAATTAATTATTATAAAAAAAAATGTCAATAAATATACAGACTTAACATCTTTTTCAGGTAGGTAAGAATAATTTTAGACCTCCGCCTAAAGTTGAGTCAAGTGTTGTAAGGATAGAACCTAGGAATCCACCACCACCAATTAATTTTGTTGAGTGGGATGGTTTGACAAGGATAGCATTTGTACGCAAAAACAAAACTTTATCAGCTGCTTTTAAACATAACACTACCATGGCTGTCCTTGAGAAGAATTACAGAGTTCATTGCTCATTGAATAATAAGGTGAATATATATATAAACTTATATATAAAGCAAGCTCCCTTGTGCAGTTCTCCTGGCCAAGAGCAATTAGGGAATGTATAATTTCATCAAATTAAATTCTTATATTTTACCGCATCGTCCTGGTAGATTTTTAGTTATTTTCTCTTGTAAAGGCTGTTAAAGGCAATAGAAAATATCATACAAGTGATTTTTACAAAAGCTGTTTTTATTGTTTTCCAGGAAATACCAGATGATTTTGATATTAAGGAAAAAGTTCAACAAATATTGCTTCAAGCTGAGTCTGACCAGATGAGGGCTAGAACAATGGATGTTGATGACTTCATGAAATTATTACATGCTTTTAATTCAGAAGGAATACACTTTGCATAACAGAAAACGGGTTTATTTCAATCAATTATCATCTACTTCACATTTTGTTTGTAACATTAAGATCTAATTTGCACCATGAAGGACAGATGCACTGAAACCTCTGTCAGCATAATCAGAATCCTTGCAACGTTCAGATTTATATGGGAAACCAGGTTGTCCAGGCAGCACCATAGGTTTAGTTCTCGTTACTCTCCAACCACCTTTTTTAGTCCAGTCCTATAAATTTTTAATATGAATTAATATTATTGTTCTTAGAATTTGAATAACTGAATTATACTTCAAAATATTATAATTGGTGAAGTTAAAGGAAAGAATCCAACCTACATTGACATAGTTTTAAGACATTTTGAGCCCTACAAATGTGGCATCATGTTGCAATATAAGTGTCGCCTTTTTATATATCTACATCCAAACGAAAAAGTGTTTTCAAGTGTCATTCATTATTAGAAATAGTTGAGGGCCAGATAAAAAAGGACTTCACTCCTTTTTTGTGACAGGAAATCTCAAGTTTCTTACTGGATGTAAGAGAAACCTCAATAAATTCCTGTAATAGTTTGAAAATCTAGTACAAGTTCAATCAAGCTAGTCTGATGTTGTGTTCTAATTTACATTTTGACAAAATAACTTACATTTCCTTGATATTTGAAATAGTAATGGACAGCCAAAATACCAACGGCAATGAATCCAAGTTTTCCTGTAATGTATCTATAATCTGCGGCACGCTGCTGTCCCTGCAACAAGTACTATTAAATAGTAGCTGTCCCACAACTTCATCTCCTTTAATTATGGTTTTTACAAATCTTGTGGGAATGGACAGCTTTCCTGGGAATGATTTGCTGGTAATAATAAGTACTTTAATCATAGTGCATAACTTTTATGTATCATCAATAGTTTTCCCAGCGCACACCAAATAATGGTTTTTATACATGAAGTTTTGCTTCTTTAGTCGTTACATTATTGAAATTTTAGATCCCTTAGAAAATTTCCTTTCCTTGCCTTCGTTTGTAATAATTTAGCTACTATAAACGAAAGGGTTAAAATTGATCCAGTAGATTATTTAAATATAATATGTATATTTTTAGCAACACCAATATCCTTACTAATATTAATAATGTGAAAGTGTATGTATTTATTTTTTCTCATTCCTTCTTTCCAACCAACATGATTTTAGGCTTAGAGTTAGTTGAAAGGGCCAACAATTAAGTAATTGGCTACTTTTTATAACAAGAAAAAATAGCTAGTCAACTATTAACCATAAAATATATTTATCACCATCAGATCCTGGTAGAGCCCAATAAGACAATAATATCCTCTAGACACAGAAGAAACTAAGAGAAATAACTTAGTTAACATTTGTCCTTATAGAGACATCCACATAAAAATTTATTCCAGCAAAGAAATATGTATAATTTTATAATACAAAGCAGTAAGTTAATGTCATCTTGTATTTGAAGTAATAGTAATGTATCATTACTTCTAAACATTAATTTATAATATGATTCAATGTTTTTATAGTAATCAAGCTAAGTTACTTTACAAATTTTAACATTATGTGCCTAAGATGTTTATACATGAGTAGAGATTGATCCCAGAGCTGGTGCTTATTTAGCCTACCAAATATAAAAGTATTTTTGTTTGTAAATATGATAATATATTTGTATAAAGTAGAAAGATGAAACACAAAAAACAATTAAAAATTAAAGGAACAAAAGGATAAAAAAGAAGAAATGATAAGTTAATCGGTATTGAGGATTGAACTAAGAAGTAAGGCCAAAGAATATGGCTTTCATGTAAGGTTATTGTTGTTATGTAATCTTACCAGGACAGGAGCTAGCTTATTAAATAATACATCCAATGGTTTACGATAGATACGACGTAAGGGGTTGGTGCGCTCTCTCCAGTATTCCTCAACATGTACAGGTTCATTTGAAGCCAATATTTGGTCTTTTAACCATTGTTTGCGCCATGCCCTTTCTGCATCAGTCATACCAATACATCTCTCTCTTTCGGAAGCCACACGACCGGCAATGGTCATGGGCTTTACACCCGCCGTTTGAGCCATCTTATTGCTTTTCTGCACTAAACTATATTTATACCCTTCGTTACGATAATTACAATTTTGGAATACGACTATCTATCATTGACCATTGACAGCAAGCATTTAAATTAATTCAATTCAATTCAATTCTTGTTTATGGCTTTTGTCTGTGCCAACTGGGCACAAGGTATTTCGCCAATGTCTTGTAGATGAAGAAGGCACGAAGGAGATTGATCGGTGAAACTAATGAAAAGTTAATTTTGAATTTGTACCAAGAAATAGTTGTTATTAGCTAGTTAGCTCTTTAACCTAAGGCAGCACAGACAACACATGCATATATATCTAACACGGATATTTTTTGTACATTATACTTTAATTTTATTACTTACTATATATTTACATAAAAATCTACAATAAGGACTGAAAACAAACATTAAAAAACATTTAACACTCAAAGGACGGGGGACTTTGGGAGGAAGAACGTCATAGAGGGGATAGGTAAGTTTGGGACAGTTAAAAATAATATGAGTTATAGTGCCCTCATCCAAGCCACACTCACAGATGGAGTTGTCCCTTATCCGGAGTTTGGCCAGATGTACAGGTGTGCTAGCATGACCAAGACGCAATCGGGAAATTGTGGATGAAGTCCAGCGATTTGTACTCCGAGAGTGACAAAACCAGGGTTGTCTTGGTATGTTTTGTTGGATGGTAGCGTAAAACTTACCCTTAACCAATTTGGAATCATTCCAGAAAATTTTCCAGGCTGTTTCCATATATGTTTTGGCAAGAGTACATAGGTCCTGCGATGAATTTTTAAAATGATCTAGAGAACCTGACTCAACAGCTGTTTTGGCACATGAGTCAGCAGTCTCGTTTCCTGGAATACCTGAGTGGCTTGGAATCCAAACCAGTAAGATGAATAGTCCTTTTTGATTGCAAGAGAGCAGAGCCTTCCGGATTTTTAAGATAATGGGAAATCGTGATTTGCTGCGAAAGGGGTTTTCTTTAATAGACATTAAACAGCTTAAAGAGTCAGTCAGAATAACCGTCTGTTGTACGTTATGGGACAGTGCAAACAGGATTGCTTCCAAAAGAGCAATGGCCTCTCCGGTAAACACAGAAGACTCGGGAGGGCATTTAAATTTTAAAACAATTCTGTAAACAGGAACCCAACATGCAGCACCGACACAACCTTCTGGAGACAGCTTGGAAGCATCAGTATATATAATAAGATGATTTGACCAATTTTGACTAATATGCTTTTGTAGTTTGATATTGGTATCTGGGGATCCTTTACTCAGACCTAGATCTGTGATGATGGAAGGGTTGTATATTAATGCTTTAAATGGGGTTGAATATAGTGGGTTGATTGTGAAAGATGTCAGGGGATTAGGAAGGCTGGTATACTTTAGGAAACTATCTAGCAAGTAGGAAGACGAGTTACGGGAGCAAGGTGCGTGTGATAGTTGGCTTAGTCGGTGCCAAAGAGGATGGGATGACAGCTGTAACATCTTGCTGATAAAGCGGTCACATAGATATTGTCGACGGATGGATAGAGGAGGGTCAACGCATTCTACCTGCAAAGCATTAGTGGGGGAGGATTTCATTGCACCTAGAATAATTCTAAGGCATCTATACTGAATTTTATTTAACTTTTCAGCAGCTGATTTATTAAAAGGCTCTAAAACAAACATACAGTAATCCATGTGGCTACGTACTAAGGCATTATATAATAATTTTAAAGTATAGGGGTGAGCACCCCACCAAACTCCCGCTATTGCTCGTAGTACATTGATGCCTTTTTCACATTT
This sequence comes from Pararge aegeria, assembly GCF_905163445.1. Classification (NCBI taxonomy): domain Eukaryota; kingdom Metazoa; phylum Arthropoda; class Insecta; order Lepidoptera; family Nymphalidae; genus Pararge; species Pararge aegeria. Next base: position 16,415,748 of record NC_053181.1, read on the forward strand.
TTTGATAATGTGTTCAGAATGAGCAATTCCATTCAGTCGTGTGTCTAAATAAACACCTAAAAATTTAGCTTTAACTGCAAGGTTGATTGCTTGACCTTCAAATGAGATGTTGAGGTTCGGGAGGTATCTCTTCCTTGTAAATACCACTGCCTGACATTTGCCCACTGATAGGGACAAGCCATGGTCAGACAGCCACTGGCCTAGATAATACAAAGCAGAATTGATACGACAGGATACTTCCTCTATACTGCCTGAGCTGTGATAGAGGACAATATCATCAGCATATTGTAAAATGGTACAAAAACTAGAAACAGACAATTCGAGGTCGTGGGTATATATGCTATAGAGCAGAGGACTGAGAACAGAGCCTTGAGGGAGGCCTTTCCAGATTAATCTGGGGGGAAGCGAATTATTCTGATGCTTTACCAGAACATATCTGCAAAACAGCAGATTACATATGAAATGAACCATCCTCGAGGGAACACTCAGCTTAAGTAGTTTCTGCCTGAGCACCGGAAGTAGGACATTATCATATGCAGAAGCAATATCAAGAAAAGCACCCACAAGGTACTCTCCTTTTGTAAAGGCTAATCTAATATCTGTTGTTAATACACTGAGACTGTCTGTTGTACTCATACCCTTCCGAAACCCAAATTGGGAGGAGGGGAGAATATTTCTACTTTCCATTAACCATTCCAGTCGGTTTTTAAGGAGATGTTCTGTAACTTTAGCTAAAGTAGATGACAAAGCTATGGGTCTATATGAATTTGAATTAAGGGGATTTTTATAAGGTTTAAGGATAGGAATAACAATTTGAGATTTCCAGGAGTTTGGGATAGAACCAGTTTCCAAACATTTATTGATTATTTTAAGGTAATAAATTTTAGCTTTGTCATTTAAGTTAGCCAGGAAAGAATATGGAACGCCATCTTCCCCTGGAGCTGTATCTTTTAGACCATTGAGAGCAATTTGAAGCTCAGAAAAGGAAAAGGGGGCATCCATTTCATCCGTAGCTGGAGCTGGCGTAGTAGTTAGAAATGAGTCAACATAGGGAACATAAGGTGGAGCTAATTTGTCTGCAAAGTTGTTAAGCCAGTCAGAAGGATTATTTGAGGAAGGATCAACGTGGCTCAGGGAGCGACGGAATCTCCTCATATTTTCCCACACAATGGTGGAGGGTGAACGAGGGCTAAGCGATTCACAGAACTGCGTCCAACTTGCTCTTTTCTTTTTGAAGACTAATCTTTTAATTTTAGCATCTAGTTTTTGGTAACTATTAAAGTTATCCTGAGTCATGCAGGCTGAGTATAATTCTTCTGCAGCAGATCTTTTACCAAATAAATCGCTGCATTCATCATCCCACCAAGGAGAGGAAAGCAGCGGATTTTTCACAGGGTGTTTTTTTGGAATATGGGAATCGGCCGAAGATATAAGAGATTTTAAAAAGAGATCATAGCATACCAGAATGTTTCCATCACTTTCCAAATCGGGCAGAGTGTCTACAATGCAATCAACGGATAGGGCATAATCTTCCCAATTTGCTTTTTTAAGTTTATACTTTAAAAGGGGATCATAGTTAGGGGTAGGTAAGGATTTATTATTTAATGTAACAATTATAGGAAAATGATCACTGCCACAGGTTGACTGTAGCACGTTCCAAGTCAGGCGCGATGCTAGGTTAGCCGAACATAGGGTGAGATCAACCGCTGATTTAGGGTTCTGATTGGGGTATACCCTTCGAGTAGGAGAACCGTCATTGAGGATGCAAAGACTGACATCATCAAGTAAATCAATCAGCAATGGAGAAAACCCGTCACTAGCATGGCACCCCCACATCGTGTGGTGGGTGTTAAAATCACCCATGGCTATGATAGGGCTGGGAAGGGACGACAAGATTGCTTGTAATTCGGGAATAATAGAAGATGAGGGATGAGGAATATACAGAGATACAAAAGATATGTCTAGGGTACGGACAGCAACAGCATTGATCTGTTGACTGTGGGAAGGAAGAGCGATTTGGGTGTAGGGGAGGGAGTGCCGTAGAAATACAGCACTGCCTGCATACCCATCACTCCTGTCATCCCTCAAACAGGAGAAGCCCGGCACCCGTAATCGTGAACCAGGCCTCAACCATGTCTCCGAGATGGCAAGAATGGTGGGATTATGAAGGTTAATCAGAGAGATTAACTCATGTTTCTTGGGACGTAAACTTTTACAGTTCCACTGTAGCAGGGTTATTGGGCCCATTTTGGAGTAGTTTAAAAAGTTGGCTTAAGTTTTTGGCAACGTTGGGCGGTAAGGGAATTTCACTACATGGAGCGACAATACTAAGTAGAAATTCGGAGATAAACTCAAGCATTTTACCTTGGGAGGGAGGGTTCTCAACATTGTTGTTGAGAGCGCATCCATTAGGAAGGGATGAGGAGTAATCACCGACAATAGTCTGAACAGCTTTTTTATCGTAGCCCTTTGCTAGAGGAGCTCGGGGACGAGGAGAGCGGAAAACTGTTTGCCGGTAGGAGGTTTTGGTGGAAGTTACATTAGTAGGAGTAAACATTTCTTTTGTTATCTCAGCATAGGACCTGCGGACAGGAGGAAACTGAGATGATGCTTCAATGTAAGATTTATTATTCTGAGACATGACCATTTTAATAGATTGCTGCCTGGAGAATTCTGGGCAGTCTTTATCAGTAGCAAAATGACTACCAGAGCAGTGTAAACATGTAGATAATTCCTTGATGACCAAACATGAGTCACCTGTATGGGGCTGAGCACATCTGTAGCATCTGGGCTTAGATCTGCAGATTGTTTTAATGTGGCCAAAACGGCAGCAGTTCTGGCACTGTATTGTTGGAAGTTTATATGTTTCAACTGGCAGTGAGGTGTGGTATGAATATACCTTAGCAGGAAGCATTTGCCCCCTGAAGGTTAGGACAACAGATTGGGTAGGCACCCAAGTGATGACACCCTCTGTGACAGATTTTCTGTTCAGTCGCCTTGATTTCAGAACCTCACCACAGCCAGGCGGGAGCTCTAGCGAATCAACAAGCTCGTCCATCGACCAGTCCACGGGAACTCCTTTCACCAGCCCCATTCTGGTTATGTTGTATGTGGGAATTATAGCTCTATATTTGCATAACTTAAAAACTGGACTAACCAGAAAGTTGTTGGCAGCTTGGGCAGAAGTAAACTCTACAGTAATTTTGTTGCGGCCTATATTTTTGACGCCGTCGTGGATAATTGAACCAATTTTGTGTTTGTGCAAGAATTGACCGAAATTTATAGCCCGTAATGACGCTCCAGAGGATGGGTCCTCCACTTCCCGTGAGACTTGGACGATAAAAGGCCCATTATCATCGTCAGAGTATGACTTGGCGCCTTCGGTGAAGGAAGGATGTATGTAAAGGCTTTGAACGGATGGGTTTACCTGAGTAGGATCAGTTATAGTTTTTTTGGCCGTATATACGTTGGTATCCTCTCCTTGTCGCTTGCGAGACGAGGCTGATGCCCCCGGGTCGGGCGGCTCAGGAGGTGTATCTAGATCCATTTTACTGGAAACACTATAACTACAGACACATAATAAATATTTAACCAACACTAAATACGGTTAGATTTATACGAATATCACCAATGACAACTATTTCTGCTGCTGTGTAAATTCACATAAAACACCGAAATTACACCGGAATCTCACTAACACGTGTGCACAAATTGACAGGCCAAGTTACAGTTCAATATAAACAACACCAAATCCTTTTCAAGACGAGTTTACAATAAAATCAAAGAAAAATTTGAAAAAACCGCGTCCGCCATGTACGAAGTTTCCCGCCCAATCTCCAAGTATCTAATGGTTTTTATTTCAGCCCACTTTTTCTATGTTCACGTTGTCGTCGTTTTGTTTTCAAAAAAAAAAAAAAAAAAAAAAAAAAAAAAAAAAAAAAAAAAAAAAAAAAAAAAAAAATCGCATTTAAATTAAATAAATAATTGACAACTGACACGTGACACTGACAGTCGCACTGCGCCACCAATTTTTATTTTTTTTTTATTTATTCGTTTGGCAAAATGCATACAACTGCACAAAATAATGACAAACAGTCATAATAGAGTAAATTTCAATACACTGCAGACAGGTTGCAGAAAATAATTATTATGAATTCATATATCTTATTCATTCAATACCGATATTATTATTGATGTGAAACATCTATAGGCGGACGGTAAACCTGACTTTTGGCGTGGCAACACAGGCCGTGCCTTATAAATGATTGAATTTTTAAATTTCGTATGTAACCATAAAAATGAATATTAATTTTGTAATGAAACAATAATTATTAAACCAACTTACAAAAAGGAGTGGTTATCCATTTGGTTTTATTTTTACAAACTATCAACGATACATTAGTTACCTATGTATAACTGTACGCTACAATTTGTAATTCAATAAGGCTACCCGAGTACAGTCAATATTATTGAATATAATTTTTACCAATACCTACTTATAGTATTATATAATATATACGAGTACGTCTTGCGTATTTATTATTACTAGAGGTGCCCAAGGCGCGGCGCGGCTTCGCCCGCGTAAATTACGGAACTCGATGCAGCGCAGCGTATTGCTGCCTGCTACACAATCAACACCTACCTCAATTAATAAAATACCAAACGTAGTTTTTTCGATCGTACTGGAAGTGCCAAATATGATATATATACATATGATATTAAGTATAGATAGTAGAATAAATAAAACCCACTATTTTCAAATAGTGGGTTTTATTACCTTCAATCACGTACACATTGCCATGAGCAAATGCCCGTACCAAGTTATACCTACTCCTGTTTAGCTTTATTTAAAGTATATTTAAAGAACTTATAATTACCTATAACAAATGACTTCATTCATGATGTGTGGCTTAACAGCAGTACTACATATTAGTCGATAGCAACATTCACTTAAGTCAGTAAATGGATTAGTGCCCGTCTTTGGAATTTAGATTTTTGGAATTTAGATTTAGATATATTTCGGTAACGATTAGGTCAAAGGAAAACCCGAATGAAGCGAAATTTACCATAGAGTGAATTATAGACTATGACTATGAATGCATGGATTATGGTTTGTACTTTACGAAGTGCCTGATTTGGTCTATGTTCGTCATTTCTGGCAACTGGCAAGTGCAAATAGTGTGTGAATGTGACAGCGAGATTAAATTATAATATTTCCCTTCGAACTTGAACTTTGTTTATGTTCATTAATATAACTTGATATTGATTTTAAACAAGACCTATCAATATGCCGCGGTTCCACACGGTAGAAATTAATAAGACAGAATGGATTGTACCTGAAAGATATCAAATGCTTACACCTGTAGGATCCGGGGCTTACGGTCAAGTTTGGTATGTATTTATTTAGATAATATAGGCAAAGTGCCAGTATTTATTTTTGAATTCAATATTTTAAAAGTAGAAAATGGTGAATGTATGGTATCTAGTAGAAAAAAAAATACATTTGGTAGCTTTCCTTGCAAATAGCCTGAGTGGGTGGAACTGGTTTCTTCCTCTATTATGTCTAATAAACTATAGATAATTTCAAATCAAAATGATTTGTTTCTGAAACGTAGATGGGCGTTCTGACACTAAAAATAATTTAGGGACTTAGAAACGTACTATTTACGTTTAGACCAACTTGTCATAATATTCTCTTTACATTTAAACATTATGATACAGATCACAGTATCACCACTGGTTGCAATTAACTTATTGTGTTGTGTACTTTTGTGTCATCATGTAAAGTAGGTAGGGAATTAATATGAACTTCATATTCATTTAGCTATAGACATATTGTGAAAGAAGTGGCTATATAAATGGTTGATTAGTTAGGCTAAGTTTTAAGTATATGAGTTGCACCTACCAAACCGAAACTTTCTTACTGCACTTATTTTAATTAGTTAGGCTAAGTTTTAAGTATATAAGTTGCACCTAACAAACCAAAACTTTCTTTCTGCACTTATTTTCTGACTTATTTTCAGATAGTCTGACTATAAATAAATAGGTATAGGAATGATGTATAATGAGAAACTGAACTCACATTTTCATTACGGTTAAAGTAGTTCTTACTATTAAGGTATTGAACCTGTTGGATAATGGCTTTGTAAGCTGTTTTGATGGCTCATGAAATAGTTGTTTGTCATGAAATATCTGTAAAATTATTCATTCACCAATTGAAATATGGGCCTTATATGAACATCACTTTGGTCAAATAGACACTTGCGATAGGATCACATTAATTGAAACTCTAAAATATAGGATTGGTAGGGTGATCTTTTTAAGTGCGGTTCATCCCAATTACACTCGGTGATAAATGTTAATCACTGAGTGTAATTGGATCAAATAATTGTTAGTGATAAATGTAAAATGTGAAGATTGACTTACATGCATTTAAAAAATTGCAGCTCAGCAATTGATACCTTGCATAATATGAAGGTAGCAATAAAGAAATTAGCGAGACCGTTCCAATCAGCTGTGCATGCTAAGCGGACATACAGGGAGTTGAGGATGTTAAAGCACATGAACCATGAAAATGTTATTGGTAAGTCATTAATTGCAATAGAAAATTCAAAAATACATAACTGAGATACTAAAATGATTAGTTTAATCTCAGGTCCTCAGGGGCATAGTATGGCATTTTATACCTACATTTAATTATGCGATTGTGTAACTGTTAAGTACAATTTGTATGAAATATGAAAAGTGCCATCTAGTGACAATACTGTTTCCCAGTATTGTAACTAGATGGCGCTCAAACACCACACGAATCAGGTTTCTTTGATATCTCTCTCTTTTATTAAACATAACATTAAGCAAATAATTGAAAAAAAAAATTATAAAATAAAAATAAAATAATTACAGGCCTCCTGGATGTGTTCACTCCTGAAAAGACCCTTGAAGATTTCCAACAGGTGTACATGGTGACACACCTGATGGGAGCAGACTTAAACAACATTATCCGTACGCAGAAGTTGTCTGATGATCATGTTCAGTTTCTTGTCTATCAGATCCTTCGGGGGCTAAAGTATATACATTCTGCAGGAATCATTCACAGGGTATGTAATGATGATTGATTATGTTTCTTTTAATATATAATAGTTTCAAAATTAAATAATACCCCATACAAACTTAGGTGTCCTATGACTCCTATCCTATTAAAATATCCTAATATAAAATGTAAAAAATATATTACTCATAAATCCTTTCTATGCACTTTGCCATATTTGTAGATTCCTTTTTTTTAATTTATATTCAAATGATAGTAATATTCTCTTATTCTATATTATTTGAGTTAACAATTTTTGTGTTTCTCTTAGGACCTTAAACCTTCAAACATTGCTGTCAATGAAGATTGTGAGTTAAAAATTTTAGATTTTGGTTTAGCGAGACCTACAGAAATCGAAATGACGGGATATGTAGCTACAAGGCAAGTTTTTTATATGTTTATAAAACATGTTTGATTGATTTCTTAAAGTTCATTATTCCAGAAAATTTATACATACGGCTAACTAATAATAATACTGAACTATACTTTCACATATGAGATTTTAAATCGCCCAGGGGTATTGGTAGCCCAAAAGCTTTTAAATAAGATCAAAGCAAGGCCAGTTTGACGTCATACAAAAGTTAATAAAACTGACATAATAGGTATATGAAAAAAATTATAGATATTGGCTCCTTTTCTGTTGTTTGTGATTAAGAGGACATTATTTATCGTCCTTTGAGGTCTTTTCTTAATATTTTTAAATATTGGTAATGTTGATAACTATATTTATTGTAGATGGTACAGGGCACCAGAGATCATGCTTAACTGGATGCACTATAATCAAACTGTAGACATATGGTCTGTTGGTTGTATTATGGCTGAACTACTTACTGGCAGAACTCTATTCCCTGGTACAGACCGTATCCTTTTTAATTGTTAATTATTTAATTATTTATTCTTATTTTGTCATTATTTTTCGTAACTATGCATAGATAGATTGTAGTAATGATGCATACATTGTAGTTTTGGTGTACAGCATTGCATTACATATTTTAACTATTTCTATTATTATGATGATACTTCCTTGTTTTGTTATGTATCCAGAGTTAACAGCAAAAAGGTAAGATATTCACAAATTACTTTATATTTTTATTCTTTGATAGTTGTACTCTTAAGAGTGTTATTAATCAAAATGGCATAACCATGGCATAGTTAAAGTATTTTTTCACAGTTTAGTATCTGCTAGTAGTAAGGTTACGTTTATTAATTATGACCTGAATCGAGTGCACAATAATGTGGATCTATACTTTTATCGAATTTCATGACCACATTCCTAGAAAAGATATGGTAAACTAAAAAATTCAAGAATTAATATTTGAACTATGAAAATGGGTATATGAATTCAATAAACTAGTCCCCTAGCATGATCTCCGACATAATTATCATGCATAAGTCAATAAATACAGAAAATAAATTGTTTAAAGACAATAAAATATAACGTGCAACATGGTTCTCACAGTGACCCTGCTAGGCATGCTGTATCATGTTTGAATATTTAATGCTTCCTGTGTTAACAAATGTCTGTTAGCTTTAATTACAACATTATCTTTGCTTTTCAACCTTAATCGAGGATACAGATATCCATCAGTTAAACTTGATTATGGAAATACTCGGCACACCAGCCCAGGAATTTATGCAGAAAATATCATCGGAATCTGTAAGTAAATTTGTATGTTGTAATGGGTTACTTTTGGTGCCTTGGCTATTTTTATATTTTGTAAAAACATACCCGGCCCTGAATCTATACGGTATTTCAATAATAAGGAGTCTACACACCGAAGCCTCCGGACCGACACAGACCGGCGGCTTTTTTTTCGATGGCTTTTTTTATAATTTTCCGAGAAATTGAAAAGCGCCATCTAGTTTAAGTACTATAAAACAATATTGTCACTAGATGGCGCTCATTCGATTCGTAGTTAACCTTCACGCGATCCATAGAAAATCCCACACTTGGCACTATTTGCGCAGCTCCAAGTAACCGGGAAACAAGCCAGAACTTTATTTCAAGTGACTTTTGTAGGCATTAAAATTCTCTTAAAATAAAGTCGGATATTACACTGGCCCTTAACTTTGGTGTGTAGACCACCATCCGTTGTTATGGAGTGTAGATAGACAATACGCACAGAATGTACTTTTGGTCGAAAATTTAATTAACGTCACAAATTACAGTTAAAAATGTTACGATTCAGGACCTGATATTTCCAGAAACTCTTAAGCAGATGTAATGTTTTTTTCTGTTTTTAGTTGTAAAACAGTATCGGATTATAATTTAATGTTTCATAATTGTATAGATTTTATAGATTCAACAAAAAAAACTCTAGCCTAAAAGAGTTCTTCTCTTACGGATAACTAGGTATGGGACTAATTTAATCTATTAAATAACACTAAATAAAGATATTTCAATTCGGTAAAATTAGTATTTCATAATTGGAATGTTGATCATAAATGAAATTATAAACAATTAAATTTATCCAATACTGTTTCTATGTTTTTAGAAAATAGATGTGTATAGCTTAAGTAAAATATTACTATTTTTCCTTTATTAACAGCTTATTAATAGAATTGTATCTGCTTATGGGCCTCTGTATATGGGCTTATTATTAATTTTTATTAAACTGTTTGTCCTGTCATTTATTAAATGCTTGTGTAAGTTTGGTGCTTGCCTTAACCTTTAGGCGTTCAGATATTGACCATCTCACAAGAATATTATTTCTGTGCGGAAAGCCTGATCAAGAAACTATTGACAATAAATTAAGTGAAGAGGTAAGCTGACAATACAAGTGTTATTATTCAGTAGAGAAGTGTTAGAAAAAGTTACTGCTCGCAAAATAAAAGAAAGAGAGAGACTTATACTCTCTTTTTCATAGCGCAGTGAAAAGTAACAAATTCCTTTCGCATAGAGTTCCACTATCGTAAGACTGATTAATTTTTGTCGGACTGGTGGCCATACTGTATATTTACAGCTAAACCAAAAGTTTTTACATAATGTGTTGTGCCAAGTAGCGAATAAACCTTGGCTTTGGGATGAGACTGATCAACTGAGTCCGCGTTCCTCCTAGCGCGCTAAATTCACTGTCCAGAAGTCGTAAGCAATATATGAATTAATAAATATAGGAGTACTTTTATTCTACATCACAGAAAAAACGCCAACATTGAAATTCAATAGATGCATATATTAATCTTCATCTCGCACCTCAGATTACGACTAACACTCTGTATACTGTAGTCTGTACTGATGGCAATCTGTATTGACTTTTACGATATTTTTTATTGCGATAACTACGAAGTACGAACATCAATTTGTTCGTAACAAACTTTTGACCTTTACATGCGTTATTAATTTCAAAAAGATACACTCTAAAACCGTTTGTGAGAATTAGTGGCTTTTCATGCCTTGGATAAGCATCTAATAATGGTTTACTACTGTTTTTCAATTATGAGGTATTCAACTCTAAGAACACTGCTAAATATAGGAATTTATCATTTCCCTAATCAAATGAATACTAAGAATACTAAACAACCAAAAATAACATAAGCATAATTTTTAGAAAAACAAATTAATTGCAGCTACTGCTTAATGCTTAAAATAGTTTAATACTTATTTACTGGAAAAATTAATAATATATTAACTCGATATGTAACCGACTCGGTATGAAAGTTACATCGTTGAAATTATACATTTCATCAAAATTAATACCGAATAACTTATTGTCTCCTCTCTGTTTTAATTTATCATTTGTTCAAGTTCCGCTGTTCTTGCTTCTTGTTTTGTGAATTCTGTGAAACGTTTTGTTTGGTGAAGTTTTGGTATGCGCTTCTTTGAGATGTCATCTAAAATTTGTCTTTTTATTACTAGCTTTTGCCAGCTGTACTGGAACCGAAATAAAGATCTCACTATCCGGCTATTTACGTCCATGCAAAAAAAAAAGAAAAACAAACAAATTAGCATTTATAATATTATTGTTATCTAATTATTACTATTAAATTCATATTTTGAGATACATGGGTACCTAACTGCCGATGATTTTGACGTCCATAGTTGTTAAATAATAATCATAAAATTAGAGAAACATTTAAACTGCGCTCTACAACATTACATATTATGTATATATTTTATATTATTAAATGAGTTCATGATTTCATAAATTAACTTCAACGCATATCGTAAATTAAATTTATATTCTTAAAGTAAATTAAATTATATTATTAATGAAAAAAATCTTGGGTTTGAATACTGTGTAAATAACTAGTTTCAAGTGGTTGAGATAGTGATAAAAGAAATCGTCCTGCTAAGTTTATTCTGAGCTTTTAACCCGCGGACCTTTGCATCCCTCTTAGCTTAAATAATCAAACGTACTCTTAAACCCTTACTCAATAACACAAAAAGCTTAAAACTGTAGCCTGGAACATCCCGGAAAATGTCTCTGTATAGCATTGCACGTCCATCGGTTTAGATGGTAAAGCGTATCCAATTTGTCGGTGTTACCGCTAAATAGTGAAGAGATCCGTGCTACTATTGCTGTAAAAACAAATTTACAGGGAAGGCGGTGCATTTATACCCATATAAACATATACTCTGTAATTAAATTATTATAAGTATATATATCTGATAAACCATTAACGAATTGCCTTGTGGTGACAGAAGATCAGAATACAATTTTTACCACCCCTTCTTTTCTTTCGTTCGTTTCCCCGTGGGTATCGTACGAGGCGACAAAGGGAATGTACCGGAGAACGGGCAATCCGTCTGCCCAGCGTGGTGATTGTAGGCATACTCTCTGTAGCCAAACGTCTTTATTACAGCAGTGGACTGTTAAGTAGGCTATTGATGATGATAGATAAAAAAACCGACCAACTGCGAGTAGGGACTCGCGTCCCAAGGGTACCGTATACCACTATCTATAAAAACGGCAAAAAATCATGTCTGTTCTATGGGAGCAACTTTAAATATTTATTTTATTCTGATTTTTATGCAAATTTCGAGACAGTCGAAATTTCCATCACGGTTCATGATATACAGCCCGGCGGCAGACGGACAGACAGACAGGCGAACGGACAGCAGAGTCGTAGTGGTCCCGTCTTACCCTTTGAGTACGGAACCCTGAAAAAACTAATTAAATATACATTTTATAAGCATGTGTTGTATATAATTCATGGCTGTAACATTCCAGGCACGTAACTACATACAGTCGCTGCCCACGATGAAACGGCGCGAATTCCGCGAAGTGTTCCGCGGAGCGAACCTGCTTGCGATAAACCTCCTCGAACTTATGCTGGAACTCGATGCTGACAAGTAGGTTTCTTAGTTCATGTAACTTTTCTGCATACGGCTGTATTCCTTCCACTTTGTTACCAAGTTAGGTGTGGAACTTCCGGCGTCTGTATTTCCTGCTCGTACAACTTGGGTGTCTCTCCTTTCTTTACAATATCTGACGACGTATTATTTGAAATTTTTATACTAATGTGCAAACAAGGGTTGTATAATAAGTGGGGGTAGGATTGGGGGCATTCATCAGTAAATCTTGTAATGCTTAAGGTCTGTAGGTATTCCTGGTCAATAATAAACCAAGCTTCTTTATATGGTGCTATTTAATCGCGAACATTTCTGCAGGACGAGACATCCGATCCTCGAAAGAGAAAAAGAACACTGGCCGCCTTCTAATTTTAAACGTTACAAATCACGTAACAGAAATAAAGCTAGAGCTTAACTCGCCAAGACCACATTTAGAGTTTGTCCTTTACGCCGTAAGCTAAGCAGATAATCAACTTGATTGTTCGCATAGAGAAAGTTGAAAGGGCGGAGTGTAACAAGCTACTTTTCATCCCAGGAAAACAAACTGATTCCCACTGTATTAATAAAAAAACGCGGGCAACAGTACTTTAATTTTTTTTGTTCTATTAAAATCATGTTGATTGGTTTCTTAGTTACGGCGTGAAAAAAGTACAAACATTTTTCCGCATTTGTAATTTATTTTGATTTATTTATTTTATTTCTTACATAGTTACAATCATAAGTAGGTATACATAGGTGACTTTATGTCCTGAAACTTCACTGAGTTTGTATGGACATTTCACAAACCTCTAATGTTATAAAAAAAAATAGATGTTCGGTTATTCATCTAGCGTTGGGCCAGCACCCTCTGGCTAATTCCATGTTTCATCAAAAGTAGATCATCAGCTCGTAGCTCAAACTTGGCTCGTGTTCGCAGACGCATAACAGCGGAACAAGCGCTCGCTCACGAGTACCTGGCGCAGTACGCGGACCCCACGGACGAGCCCGTTTCAGCGCCCTACGACCAGAGCTTCGAGGACGTGGAACTGGACGTCGACAAGTGGAAAGGTATTAAAACATATCTCATACACACACACACACACTAACATACACACACACACACGCATAAATTAATCGCACTCACTGCATGTTTTACTCGCATGTCAGAAATAAAAAAAAAGTATTATATAAATAAATTTAAATAAAATAAATTGTAATGGAAAAGCGATATCTTCTGGCACAGGTTTTAAACTTAACAGAAGTTCTCCGCATTATCTGCTATTGTTTTATGTGAATAAATAATTTTTCATTTCATATCTGGGGTTCTTCAAAGTCTGAGATTTTCCACCAAAGTTTACTTTTTTGATCACGTGAACGTAAACTACGATTTGTATGGTAACAATACGCTTTATCAACACTCTGAGTAAGCCAATACTCGGAGTGTTGATAAAACTGGGTGTAGATAACATTTTATCCTTTCCCCGGGGATAACAATGTTTCCTGCCCATGCTAGCCGTTCTGTGTTTGAATAGTACTACTATACTAAAAGACTATATTTGAGTATTTGTTTTATTATCTTTTCCTTGCAGCGCTCGTGTGGCAAGAAGTGGTAGAGTTCAAGCCTCACCCTCAACACATGAATACAGTCATCGAAGTAAACCCCTCATAATTTAGAACTGCAGCACCTTATAGAGATTAGAATATACATTATTTCAAAAGCAATATTTTTATATGATTACAACGCCATAGGTTGTTGTAAATAAACGGGCTATAAGTTCTAAAGAGTCAATTTTTATACGTATTACATGTACATTGTAATTATGTTTTACTTTTATCGGTCAGTATGTTGTTACATATTAATAATTAATCATTATTATTGTAAAAGTTAATTTTATTTACTGGTACAGGAAGCAACAGTTACGATAATGTTCAACAACTCTTATGTCTGGAAAACATTGGCAACATGTCACCTCATAAAACGCTACGCGACGCGTGTTGAGCCCAATCAGAAAAGAATCAACGTGACTTATTAAAGGATTTCTTTGCATACAAAAAATATTTTTATAATTTATTTGACTCAACACGCTTGGCGTCGCGTCGTATCGCCAGTGGCTTATTGTATACTGTCGTTGATACTCCCATACCGTTGCCTAGTGCAACGTTTGTACTTTGGTTTGTACCGAAATGGTATTTAAAGCTATTTATTTCCAATATTGTATGCACTAAATTGGAAGTTAAATATATCACAGTTACTTCTGCTTTTAGCTTCTATAGGAGGTTGGCAGACATTAACTTTACTTGTGTTGGAGAACGTGGGCATTTGACTTCAATGATACTCGTTTTTACATTTGATCTATAATCGGGCAGTGTACGGTTTACAATGTTGACAAAAAACTAACTATACTATATATTATATTACAATATTAGTTATTTCACAAACTTTATACTTCATTAATCTATTGAGAAAAACATTAAATACTTGGATTAGAATTACGTAAATCAAATCATTACTATTTAGCAGCAATTTAATATCAATGAATTTTGTAGTGACGTCACAAAATGTAATAATATGGCGTAGCGTAGGTAATATTCAGGTTTCAATCGCTAATATTTGGTTAGGCGCTGCTCTAAACGGTGACTTTGTTTCGCATTATTATTTTAAACGGTTTTAATTCATAATGAGTACCTATATTTTAGCGCTTTTAACTGTGCTGCATTTTGGATATTGGTATTGACAATCCCCGTGCTCCGGAGAGCATGGTCAGTAGCACATGTGATGATAATCGTAATCGGTGGATCACGTTGTAGGTCGATGTTTTTATGTGTTCGGCAGTGAAACTGATAGGCTGAGAACTATGGTATGGGACTATCAAAGGCGATAAATGACCGTGCCATAAAAATATTGTTTATATTTTAATATGTTTGGAGTTTATTATGTCCATTTATAAGGTTGTTTTTTTTCAAGCGCATCTACTATTTAATAGTTGGCTCTTTTAGATAAGTATTAGTGTTAACGGACGATCTGAGGATCTTATGTATGCAATTAATAATGAGCTTCTTAAAAATTAATATATGTATATTTGTTTTTTGCTTAAAGAAAGCAGAAATTTTATAATTTTCATTATATTTATTATGTTACGGGCAAAGCGATGTTTACAGTTGGATAAAATGGCATACAATGTAATAGGATGAAGTAATTGTTAATCGTCAATTAACAATTATTCATTGTAAAGTCAACATTTCCTGAGGATGCTCCGGTTTCGGAGCGATACATGCGTAGAGGGCACATTGCCGAAGATCTGTTTGGTGTGGAGTATAAGGATTGAAGAAATTAATTTATAAATTACACCATACAGATTCTCCTGCTTTTCGTGGAGTATAGCAAATTAAGCTGGATTTTTATGGTATATCATTGATTTCCGCAAAGTAACGCCTGCTTCCATCCAATAGACGTATTATTATTATAACTAACATATTGTGATCTTTAAAGCCCAACAACCTTTTTAAAATTAAAATAAGCAGTCCAGATCTATAAATGTTACTTTTTTACCATAATGGCTCTGTTGGGTCTGGTTGAAACAATCTCCGGGCTCTATCTTGCCGAAAATTACATAAATTTTTGTAATGGAAAAAATAACTTTTTAGAAATGTGTTTAATATAATGTGATAATAATAAGTGGCCTAATATTTGAGTATTAATATTGTATTACATTTAATAAACCGAATATTCTTTATGTAGCTTTTACACAGAAATATTGTTTATGGTAACATTAAAATAATATAAGCAAAATAGATTTCAAATAGTATTTACTTTTAATTAATTCAGCCCAGTGGTAAAGCTGTATAGTATCTATTGCACGCCCAAAATATAGTTGAAAAAAACGTGTGTGTACTTATTACTTAGCGCGTTCAAAGTTACACTTCTTTGGCGTAACAAGATAAAAATCTATTAAAACAATTCTACGTTCTTAGAAAAAACTACACAAAAGGTATTTAATTTAATATATTGAAAATTTATTATAACGCATTATCTACTTAAATAAAGTTTATTTAAATATGACAAAAAAATCTACATAATAAAATTTGGAATACGAATAGACTCGTTATCGGATTTTTGTACAAGCCCGCAGACTTTGACAATTGATGATGTTCACTGTCAAACCTTATAGCTAATTTCAGGGTGTCGGTTTTTTGTGACGGTGTGCGCGCGCATCGTAAAAAATAACTCATCATTTTTCCCTAACGCGCCAAAAGAAGTATAACTTCAATAAAATGATTAATTCTTCGTTTGCTAACTACGGCATCTATCCTTAGATTATAGATGCTACAGCTTGCCTACTATTTACACAGTATTAGCGGGCGAGTTGAAGGACGAAAAAAATGAGTAGAATTTGGATTTAATATCCCCCAGTAAAAAAGTATCTAACTAATTGAATGGTTAGAATATTTTTATTTAACTACCTCTGTTATCTGTAGGTAGATAAGATCAGAATAATTTGTTTATTCGCTTTTCTCGAGTAATTCGTAGTCTGTATACACAGGCGGTACAAGGACGGTATCTTGATATCGATTCGTGTTGGCTAAACAAGCGTCGCTGATCTATCTAGCACTTGCATTCCAATGGAGCACAAGCGTTAAACTTGCTTTGCGACGCAAGTATTTCACAACTACTCAAGAGGCATACATACTTGTATATTTTTTAATTATTGAAGTTATAAACCTATCTAGATTAGTTCAAGTTTAATTATTATGTATTTTATTAAAAAAATAACAGTCCATTTCGATGTGACTCAATTTTATTGCTCAGCGTTTGTTTCGAATTAACAATTCTTTTATGTATAAGTTTTATCTTCAGAATGATAACTAAGTAGCTTCTACTTTAAACTAAATGAGGTTAGTTTTTCCTCAGGATCGCCCATATCCTTAATATTATATTTTAACTTGTTTAATTTAAAATTAAGATGATCTATCTTGTTTTATATTGTTGTTCTGACTTTGAATTTATTGTGTGAATACAAGTTTAGGTCATGAAACATTCTTTTATTTATTGAAATCATTATAAACACATTGCCCGCAGACTACATGGCTCGGGTCTACTATCAAATTTTTAAGGTCGTAATCTACCACGTTGGCTAAGTGTGGATTGGTTGACTTCACACGCCTTTGAAAAAATTAAATAGAACTCTCGAGGCAAACAGGTTTCCTCACGATGTTTTCCTTCCCCGGTAAGCAAGTTGCTTAAATTAATATTGGTATACAACGAGCTGAGAGTACGATGAATTTACACTCGTGGCTTATATTGTAGACGTAATGCGACGTAGGACACACAATCCGGACGTGCTAAGAAAAGTAAGGCCGTGTTCCCGAGGGGTGCGAGGCGGAGGCGACGGCCGTCATTGCTGGAAGTACCGATTGGGCGGAATCTCGGATCTCATACCAGAACAATGTTATTTGTATTCATGCGCTCTGAGTGAATTCAAAAGGATCGCAATGTGTGTTATTTGTTACGTGAATAGGTAATAGAATAGGATATAGTATAATATTAAGATTTTTTAATAGCTACACAATCGCATTTTGTTAAAATATTCTGTCATGATGAGTGTTAGAATAAGAATATAAATAAATAAATAATAATAAATTTGCCAGCACCCCTGATGGCATACACCGTTATATTATGTAGGAACTAAGAACATGCTCAGAGTTCATGTATGTAGGTACACGCTAGACAGTGGCGTGCATAGAAGGTATGCATAGGATATAAAATAAAGAATAACTCCAGTACGAGTTATAAAAATATAAGGATGGGCTTTTTCTTAAAAGCCTATCCTTAAGATTTTTTTCATTTTTGTGTTTTCAGCTACGTAAATAAAAATAACTACCATTTTTCCTTATGTGCGTTAGGGGGCTAAAACCCTATACTGAAAATACGTGTCAACCAGTAGATGCATTAGTAGCTGATAGGTTATTGCTAGATAAACAGGGGGTTTTTGGTAGATAATAAAATTCAGACTGATTATGTTATTTTTATTTCAGCAAAGTTGCATAGCACCTCTGAAATGGATCTGTTGAATCGCGCAAAATCAAATTCGTTAAATAATAACAAGACCATAATCAGACGTGCGGTAGCTAATTGGAAATTCAATTTGTAAGGTTCTTCAAGCTATGTAAATTAAGTATCTCTGATGGTACGGTACTGTGACATTTTGTTACAATTGTCACTCAACACATTAGTCATCATGCAAAATCGTAGTGGAATATTCAATTTAATAATTGAAATACCCGTATATTGAAAATAAATCTAGCAAACATCATCATATCCATTATATTTTAGTTTTTAATCATATTCATATTTCCGAAATGTTTGTACATCAATAGTTATTATTTATAAATAAGTATAATACTTTAAATTAAGTAAATTAAACCATTAAGATTTAAGTCAATTAAGGAATATAATCATGAATGTATTAAATCTAAAGTTGAACGGAAAATTAGGTTTACACAAAATTAAATTCCTATTGCTTAGCCTTACATAACAATTTGAGTGGAAAATAAATCAGATAAAATAGTTAAAAAAAAACTTACAAAAATTTATGAAACTAATATGTACAAAATGACATGTTAAATCTACTTACTGCTTATCTCAGATTCATTCACGTGATAGGCTTTTAGTAATAGCGTCCACATATTTACTTCATAAATTATACATTAACATTTTAAAGAAATATTTACACTAAAACATGGGGTGGCTGGCTATTATATATAAATCATTACTTTGCGCATACGAGTTTACTCGTACTTATTCGATTGTACAATGAAACATTTGAAATGAACAAATGTACAATTGTAATGGTGCTGTTCAACTTGAGCGATTGCTCTGAGATCCGGCTCAATTTTTATTAATCACCTTTATAAATAATATATAAAATTATCACAATGTTTCATTTCATTCCGAGCTGCTATAGCCAACTACTTACGCGACCCTTTCATTATGCTTAGGTTCAGCGGCAGGTCATCCTCAGAGTCGGAATATTCAGCATCGGGGACTGGCTGACTGTACTCAACTTCCATTTCGTTAGATTCCCTGTCCGTGTTCTCTCTGGGCCGGTCGCCTGATTCTTTACTCGCTAACTCTGAATTATTTTGGCTTCTTATAACATTTACAACACTTTTCAGTCTTTTACTCTCGCGGCTCAGTCTGCGACGCCGCGTACTCCGATCTGGCCTGAGCTTAGTGACCCTCGCTGTCCCGCTCGTGCCGGGCTGATCTAACGCCTGTTGCGCTCGCTCCGGCTCCGCCATCGCCGTATCCATCTCGATGCATTTATTCGAAGATTTCACACCTTTCCCGGAATGAGATTTATGTTTACTCTGCTGTTCTTTACCGGGTGAGTAATTCAAATCTTTTTTACTCTTGCGATGCATTCGGGACGAACGCATCTTCGTTCTGCTCTTGCTCTTCTCCGCAGCGAGCTTTCGCCGCGGAATTTTCTTGACCCTATCGCTGTGATTTCTCAACAGCGAATCGCTGGACGTGTCGCTGTCGTAGGAGGTGTCGTTGCTTGAGGTGGTGGAGGAGGAGGAAGTTGGGGAGTGGAAGGCGGAGGAGCCGAAGGGCGCGGGAGGCGAGGGCGTGGTGCGGCTTGTGTCAGCCGTGGTGGCAGTGTCGTTGGAGCGGTAGCGCCTCTTACGGGGCGGCGGCGTAAGGCTCGGCGTATAAGCGCTCTCGTCGCTATCGGAGACGGACGCTGCGCGAGTGTCGTGTCGCTTGAGGGTGAGTTTTACAAGAGATGGTGGGAGATTCTCCGACAAGTCGTGGGTTTCGGGCTCCGGGGGCCCATTTTCTTGTACAATCACATCGCTGTCGGAACCTAGGAGATCAACGACCTCTGGTGTTCTGTCCTGGGGCGGCTTGATGTAGCCGACGACCATGACCTCGGAGGAGTCATCGTCAGAGTCGGACTGCGAGATGGTCTCGATAGGAATGACGCTGTCGGCGGCGGGCTGCGTGATGTAGCTTTGCGGATAAACGGGCGCGGGGACGCGGGAGGGGCCCGGCGGCGGGTCCGTGGGCTCGGAGCTGGAGATCATGACGATGTCAGAGTCCACGCTGGCCTCGGACTCTGAGCTGGACAACACCTCGTTGACCATTGTCGAAATCGTGTTGTCGGTGGTGTACTGCACGTTGCGGTCGTATCCGTTCATGTCGTAAGGTGTCGAAGCGAAGCAGTAAAGTTCATGGAGGAAGTGGTCAGTGTTATCCCCGAAGTAGCGTCGCAACGCTTCTCTGAATTCCGTTGAATTGATACTAAACTGCGGCAGTAATTCCAATATTCTAGCTACGACATAGGCTATGTGACCGACGTTTTCATTAAGCAAGTAATGAAGTTCCCTATTCAGCCATGGAACCAGTCTATGCATTTGTGATGTGTTGTGTCTTAAAAAAAAGAAACAGATTAATGTTATGGATTATTAGGATGTCAGTTTAATTAACAAGACGAGTTGACGATAGGAAGGTGGACGGCCGTTAAAACTATGCCTTGAAACCAACCTATATACAACGTGGACTATCTAAGGGTAAGAAGACAGAGAATATAAGGTTAGGGTAAGCGAAGTTAGGGGTCGCGAGCGGTCAGAGTGGGTGCTTTGATTGATTTATTTATTTTCCCTAGCGTGTTCCCAAAGGGCTTCGTGCAAAAGCGGCCATCAATACTGGCTTCGTTTCGGCCGTGGTTCGTAGACTACCGGAAAAGACGTGCTGCCGTGAATAGCTTTCCGGTACGATGCCGCGTAGAAACCGATTTGACATACCACAAACAGGTTAGCCCGCTACCATCGTAGACTGCATCGTTACACACCACCAACTGAGATTGAACTCAAGAGCCACGGGTAAAAAAAAAGTAGTTCTCCCTCAAGTTGGGTATCTTGTGGTCGGGTGACATTCCCCAGTCATCAAAAACATTGAAATGGAAGATTTATTTTTCTGCCTTTTATTTGCTTAATGGACTTAATTTTCTACCAGCAAACATTCAAGAGTGTAGTCAAAAATGTTAATGACATTTACAAAAATAGTTAGGAGAAACAAGACATTTGAATGTAATATACCTGTAGAAGTCCGGCGAGCAATCTCTGAAACGGCGTGTGAAGTCGGGAAGCGGGCGCGCCCACAGGTTGTAGCGGTAGACGGTGCGGCGGAAGGAAGCGGGCGAGCGACGACGCGGTGCAAGTGGCCCGGGGAACAGTTGCGCGACCATGGGGTAGTGGTGCAACAGTAGCTGCTGGATTGCGAGAGTTTCTTGCCGCGGCAGCGTTAGCGTGGTCCTGCCACAACACATTTTTTTTTTTAAACGTGTAACAAAAACGTTTCGTGCGTGTTGCTGCAATATCAACGGCGTAAGTATGCCACCGCTTACCGGTGTCTCGCTGTTCTGTGGTAGAACGGGGAAGGAGGAACAAGATTGTGGAGTTCCTGAGCACACTCACCGAAGTATATCCGGTAAAAAACCGATAAACAGGCAACATTGCGTCGGTGCTGGAGACTATGTAGTTTCGCCTGTGTTATCGATTTCAAATAAGTCAATGCCGCGTACTCTTATAGTGTGCGCGCAACCGCTAGTCACCGCCTGCTGGGCTAGCACGGGCAGGAGACAAAAATTATATCCCTTGACAAGGGATATAAATAACGTGACTAAAGCTGGTTTTATTATTTAATAGAACTGGCGAACTCCCAAACAAAATTTTTGGAGTGTTTTATTTTGCGTCTACTAATGAAAAATTAAGTAAGAAGTATGAACTCGTAAACATTTTCATCTTAAGGTTTACTCTTAAATAAAGTCAGTAAATAAAGCTATTTTGGTCGGAAGTTGTTAGCGTAGTGTTTTTATCCTCTTTGGTTTCAAAGATTTTTAATATTCGTCAACCAATGAGTATCTAAAAAATATGTTATAGTTAGTAATATACGGTTTAGGTAGATACTTAAAATCGAAAAAAAAAATATTGGGATGCATATTTAGTGTCAGTAATATCCGAACTTTGTAAACATAATTAACATTAGAAGACAAAAGTTCAATATGTTTTCATGTAAGATCTCATAAGGCATGCATCTTTATAAATCTCATATAAACTCATTTATTAAAAACACCTAGAAATCACGGTTTTATTAACTTCCAAAGATGTTTATGGTAACATTTGATGTTCACATACTCATTGGTTTTATATTATGAAAAAAAAACCTTCGTTTTGTCATAAAATTATATTAATACATCTTGGATAAAGGAGATCTGAATTTACACATTTACTGTTTTGCTTGGATAAAATTATTTTCATTAGGCAAACTTGAGGCAAACCGGAACTTAGATTATCTATGTTATATATATCTATATATAGTATAAAGTGCTTGTAAATCTCAAGAGATTACCTACCTGTATCTAAATCTTCTTGTGGAATTGAGGCTGTCAATATCAATTCTATCAGACAATTCCTCTGTATGATGCTGTACCACCAAATACTCTTCATACTGATGGTTTGATCGCACATTGTGAATAATTGACCTAAAATTTTGTTTACATAGAGGGCACTCTGCTTTGACCTAAAAATAAAAATACTATGTCAATGCTGCATTAAAAATAAACGCTAAATTTACTTATAAACTCCTGGGTATTTACTAGTATTAAAACTAATTTGAAGCAGAAATTATCAAAATTTTTTAAATTGCTAAAGGGGAAGGGAAGAGGAAGATTAAAGGAACATCTTGTTTTTGAAGATCAATATAATTAGCCATAGCCATTTGACTTCAAGTTTACAATAAAAGACCTGCATTTGAAAAACAACTTTTACATGCTCACCACAGGACAAATCTAGTTGTAAAAAACCTAGATTAGAATTATTTTCCAGTCCAAACCTAGATTTGGACTGGAAAATAATTTCACTGCTAACTTGATATGCATTAAGATGGATGAAGAAACTGACACATTTGATTTCAAAAATCTATGCATATAATATATTTATCATATCTATCAATTTTTAGATAATATGATATATTTAACATTATTAATTACAACTGTGAATATATTATTATGATTCTTAAATTATAATACACTTTAGCAGACAAAATAAAACTTGGAGACCATTTTTGATTAAATATTGTAGAGTGCAGCAACAAAGTTTTCACATACAGTGAAGAAGTCATATCAAAAATCTAAATTTAGATCTCACCTTGCTCCAAGTTAAAAGACATTTAAAACAAAACTGATGAAGGCAAGAGTCAGTGAAGGATTTGTTTCTGCACGTGCCAAGACATATGGCACAGTTTGGTGGAGGTGAACCTCTTCCAGGGTCATGACGAGGGCTGCTGTCATCACTTTTAACACTGTTGGTGTTATCATCTTGTGCTCTTGCTGGTAATGAGTCCATTATGGACAACTTTATTTACCTGAATACAAACACACATCATGAATACAATTATTATAAATCCATTACTACTAGCCTAAGGGACACTGGGCAAATGAGAAGGGCTCAGGCCATACCATACACTGGTAAAGTGCTGATTCTGATATCCTTGACTTCAGATATCTTTGATACTTTAATTCATCACATGATATTTTAATTGCTTTTAATTAATAACGCACATAGTTCCAAAAAGATAAACGTGTATTCCGGGGGATCAAACTATGAGGATGGAGGCTGAAGCCCTAACCACTAGAGCAACCCTCTATAACTGACAAAACCAGTCCCATGCATGCATGAAATATGCATTTAGTGAAATTAATATTTGAACTTTTCATAGTTTCCTTAGTAACAACCAGTTTTTAAAACTTCAATAATATATATTTAGTTATTGTATGCATAATTCTGCTAGCTGGAATAGATGTGAGATGCTTTTATCTTTATTTAACCTCTTAAGATGTCTACATGGAGTGCACTGCCTGGAGCTTCAAAAATGGAAATACAAATATTTAGCTGTGAATATCAAATCAAAATGGAAGTACATATAAGAATCAATAAACACATCCAAACTATTGAGCTTTTGATTTATGCACACAAATAAACAAACTAGATTTCAAATACTGCACTGGTCACAGGATAATATTGTAAAAATGGTTATAATCATTCCTAGTTCCAGAACTTCATCCAATACCTAATTAACACTCGTTTTTACTAAGCATCAATCGAAATTGATAAAAGGTGATCCAAGAGAAGTAACATTTGAAATTAATTTAAAACCTTACCAGATTTACGTGTTTCGCTGTGTACTTGACCGTCCAGAAATTCTAGATAATTTATAGAAAACTTTGATCTATAAATTTGATTTTTATTTTAGGATACAATGCGCTTTTATAAAAGCTTAGTACTTGTTGTTAAACCACAATCATCACATCTCATAATGCTTGCTTGTGCTCTCGTAATTCGTATATTTTGTCACCAACTATGTCATGAAATCCTGACCAACAAGTATAGATGCGCACATAAAATCAATGATTACCTTATCATGAGGCCAATAAATTACAAACTAAATTTTGAAAGTTTCAACTGTTTAATATGTTAACATTTACACATCTGCTCACCGCTGCTAATATACGTTTTCAAAATAAATCCGATTAATTTTTCGATTTATCCGAATGTATGTAGGTACCGTACTAATGCGTGATATATTTTTGACAAGTAATAATTTTGACATGAAACAAAGTAGGGTTGCCAGGAATAAATATTATTATTCTTAAGGCCATAAGACAGACACGTCGTCTGAAAATCCCTAAAGTTCTATGTGTGGCCATTGTTCATTGAACCTACTTAAAAATACGAGCCCGACTTCATTGTTTATATATATATATATATATAACTTTAAAAATGTAGTTTGTAAGGTAAGAAAATGAACAGGTGACTGACTGACTGATCTATTAACGCACAGCTCTAAATCTAATCGTAAACCAATACATTTATATTATTTTATACAGTATGCCAAAACTAAAAAACATGATTTTATGCCTTACAATCAAATAAGATATGAAATTAATCTAAACACTTAAGACATGGCTGTACTGTGAATATATCTTTTCCCTATGGGAAAGAATAATGAAAAAAAATGAAACTGTCTATGTCACTCAATTAAAAATACAGTGATCCACGATCACGGTGTTTTTACTTTTCCAATTGCAAAAAAAAAAAGGAATAAAACTAACTTTTGAAAAATAAATTAAATCATGGGATTAGTGAAAAAGGTACTCGCAGTGTTGTGCTATTTGTCTTGTATTAAACATATATAAGCAGTTTCGTGATTATATAACAATATACCTGCCTCCCTCTTCAATATTTCTACTTAGATATGTTTGTTTTAGACTACGGGCCTCGTGGGATTAGCAGTGGCGGCTAATCCACACTATACTTTAGGTACTCTTTATGGTAAAATTCTGAGAACTCTGCAAAAGATGCCTGAGGAATCTGTGTACAGGCGTTACACAGAACAAATTATTAAAGAAAGAGCTGCTGTACTGAAGCAGGTATTTATGACTTCTATTTACTAGAAATTCTGCCAGTGGCACTTATGTTGTGCTATATTTTTTGATCTTTGTCAACAAATTGCACGCAGACTATAGTAGCATCAGCATATTCAGCACTTTTTGGTAGTGTCATTCATAAGACAAGACAAAGGAAAAATTATACTGTTATACAAAATGCTTTGTAACTTTGTTTTTCAGACAAAGGATTGTTATGAAATTGAATCTACAATTAATTGTGGTCAGTCTGAAGAGCTCATTGTTCAAGCAGAAAATGAATTGAACTTGGCACGTAAAATGCTAAACTGGAAACCATGGGAGCCCCTTGCCTCTAAACCACCAAAGGGTCAATGGGATTGGCCTCCAACTAAAGCTTGAACATACTCCATTAATAGCACTGAAGAGTGATCCTCTGAGGATTTCATTAATGACTTGTTTGACACACCAAAATTTCTTAATTTAAAAATAAAGTGGTCTATAATATTATGTTATAATAGTAATTGTATTAAGTTTTACATATTATTTATTTAAAATATCACCATGAAATTTTAAATAAACAATAACGTATTGTTGTGAAGTAGTAGTTTTAATTTGATGCAAATAAATAGACAAGTTTTAAATAACATTTTTATTTTTTTTGAACAAACTTTAAAGAACATAAAGTTCCCCTTACCCAAATATTTTATAAACAATATAAAAATGAGTATTGATGTGTTCTTGAAAATATGGTTAAATAAATAATAAAATATTGAGTATGAACTGTACAAGTCTTAGTAGGTATATATAAATAAAATAATATTGTAATAAAAATATATTTATACATAATAATATGTTACTAGCACAATTTTAGTCCAGACAAATCCATTTACTTGCATGATTACAGTTATTTATAAGAATATAATAAAGTTTAATTAATAACAACTAGTTTATGAAATATCTAGAATTCATATATACTCAGAAATAAGGTAAAAAAAAAATAAACCTAAGCCTTAGTTTTAAAAAGAAGCCTTACAAATAAGGTATCAGTGTGGTTCAGTATTTTGGTTTGCTCTATGCATCATAATTTACAGTGTTTTGAACTTTATCAGAAAATATTTCTAGTAATCTTTGGCAATGCTATCGCAATACCAAGAGTAGGAATTATCAAAAGAATTATTTAATAATAACTCTCAGTGGCAAATTCCATAGAACCCACTGAAAAAAGGGAATATTTGGCACAGTGCATGAGTTTTTTTTACGGAATGTATTAAATATTCATTATGAATAATTCAAATCATTAATAACATTGTAATAACTGACCAAAATATTATAAAACTTATCATAACATTTTAAATTCATCACATTTTTAACATTAATATAAATTTGTTAAATAATTTTTAAATATTAGACAAACTTTTTGAATTTTTTTTCTTGAATACAATAAGAGGGTATTTTACTGCAGGGTACCTCTAACCCATAAAACTCAAGAGAGCAAATGGGTAATTACCCATGTTATAATATATTTTGTTATTTAACTATCAATGGTAACTCATAAAAATGTATATTTCAGCATTGGTTGGTGCTGTTACCAAGTCAATAATTAGCTAATAGTAAAAAATTTTTTACCAAGTCCTTAATTTTCTCAATATACAAACTAAAATCTCTTAAAATTAATAAAGAATAAATAACTTTATAAAATCACTTGTTTTACAATACTCCATTTGAACTTCAACTTAAGAAATACTAAATTTGTGTTTGCCTTATGTGGATGTCACTCCTTTTCTAGCCACAAGTAGATTTAGTACAGGATGTTTCTTGATATAGCTAACTGCCTTTTTATGTGTCACCATAGTGAAGTCGTAGCCATTGCACTGCAGAATTTTGTCATGCATTCGTAAGCCAGATTTAGCAGCTGGGCTACCTTCATGCACTTCTGTTACATAAATACCCTAAAAATAAACACAAAAATTGTATATTCTTAGTAGGAATTAAACTACAACCTTATGCATAGTACAAATTGACAACAAAGTTGAAAGAAATTTACCGTCAGATAAAAAAAAAGATATAAGTATTCAGATGAGGGAAAACATACCTTCACATTTTGGATATATATTAGGGAATATTATAAACCTCATTGAATAATTTTGTTTTGTTTCTACTTACTTATCTATCTAGAACATAACTGTTTGAAACTTACATTGTCCGTGTAGCCCTGGGGGCTTTTACGGTAGTCTTGGTCAATTCCACCCCCAATTTTAAAGCCACATTTCATAACTTCTCTTCCTTCTGCATCGACACCGGCTTCTTTTTGAAGCGTTATCGGAATCTGAAAGTAATGGTGTCTAAATAAGATTTTTTTTTCTAAAAGACTGCAAAACAAGAAATGGGAGTGGTCTGCGAACTTACACTCAAGCATTCCATAGCCGTTCCGGCTTGGTGCTGAAATGCCATCTTCGCCATGATTGATTATTTTATTCAATTTTTCTACTTTATAATTATTTCTAAGTATTTAGAAACAAAATTTCTTTATAAACAATGAAGATGAACTGCAACAACAAGCACCACCACAGAATAAGATAACAGCTTAAGCCATAGAGTATCTACAAATGTGAAATTACTCAGAGTAAAGAAACCTCGGATGGAGCAGCTACTATAGTAGCCATGGCCTTAATACTTAACTAAATATCGGAGATGACGCAGTAAGAACATGTGCTACATTGAGGTAGGTTACTATCAGGAACCCTATTATACAACGATTAAATTATATCCCGCTTATTTTTGGAGGTTTTATAATGTTATTTGGTTTCGTATGCAGCGCCAGCTTACTCACCGTGAAAAGAAAACCCTCAAAATTTCGGTTTTCTCATGTACGTTCCATTGAAGGTAGATTAATAGGAAAATGTATTTCAAACCCGGCGAAAGCTCTTCTACAAATGTAGTACCAACGGCGCTCACACGCGGGAACCTGAAGCCTCGGCCATCCAGACAATTATAAACTAGATTTTCTTTAAGATAGAGTTTACTTTTGTTTGAACAACTTATGACCACAGTATTAGACAAATATAATAACTATTCAATTGATATCAACATTAATTAAATCAATATTTTATAAATAAACGAACACAAAAAAATAAAAATTAAATAGGTGAATTTTTTCTTAATTATGGGCTTCATTGGGCTCATTATATATTGGCATATATATTTGTATATGTGTGAATGATTTTGAAAGATTTCTTAGCTGATTTAAGCGAATTGTAAAGTATTAATCATAATCTAATATAATGTTGGGGATAATAACTACCTTGTAAATAATGGTGCCTGGGTTCAAATCCTGGGTAGGACCTAAATTGTTAGGAATTGTGTATTTTCTGTTAAAGAATTTTAAGTACCCGCCCGGAGTTTGGAAATTGGCTGTGTCGACACTTGTTCCTCGGAAAGCACGTGGTAGCAAGTGGTGGTACTCTAATACCGTATTCCATATGAGAGACGAGGCATATACTAATACTAATACTAATATTGGCATCGGTGGTAGGAGAGCCGCGTTAAAGTGCTCAGGCCGTGATCGAAAATTTTATATGCATTTTAAATTTATCGTAAAGTTTTCTTGAAGGTTTCCTACATAAATTCTAAAAAAACTTCTTAGCAAC
The DNA here is from genome assembly GCF_905163445.1 of Pararge aegeria. NCBI lineage: Eukaryota > Metazoa > Arthropoda > Insecta > Lepidoptera > Nymphalidae > Pararge > Pararge aegeria. Next base: position 16,445,223 of record NC_053181.1, read on the forward strand.
CTTTATCACATGTAACCAAACATTATGTGTCAAAATGAATTAGACACTGACCGGAAAAGCAGTTTCAAAGATATTTTTTATATGTTAATTAACACAAATTTTTGTTTTATTCACACTATAGTGATACTACTTTAAAAAAAGAAATAAGATAGTACAGGTGAACTTATTTTAGTCCATATTCTATTAATTATTATTATTATTTATTGTTCTTAGGTCAAGTGTAGTCTACAACTGCTGTCATACCTGTCAACTGTCACTTTACAGTTTTCGGGATTATAACGTGACATTGTCAAAATATATGTGCTCTGTGCACTTTTAAAATGAAAAGATTATGAAAATGAATATGACGAGTTTGTTTTTATTTTAACATCAAAAGAAATTACTTTGCACTGTAATTTACAATTGATAATCATATAATATTCAAATGTAAGTTACATTTACATATTATTTTAGAAACAATTTTTATTCTTTCTTCGTATAAACATCTAATGTTATTTTGTAATTATTTGTAGTAAAATTGCATAAAAGACAATATTTATTTCAGATGTCCAACGGTCAACATAGACATGTTTGGCGAATAGTCTTCAGTAACTTTATTAATTCCTTTAGGCCAAGGCAAATTCAAGGGAACCATATAGGTAGAATGTTTATTCAATACTGGATATTTTATATAAGTGTAATGTTAAAATTGATTTGATTCTATAAGTTAAAGTATATATCAAATACTGTAGCTTCCTTAAATGTCCAATTACCACTGAGCATCAGAAATTAATAATTTGTTACTAAAAGTGTCAGTAAGTTACGTAAGATAATATACCTGCATTGTAGGTCTAAGTTCTGTATGCGCTGTATCTTCATATCACGGAATATGGATAAAGGAATGATAAAGGAATAACCTATCAACAATATGAATGTATGTCCTAAATATTATGTTAACATGTTCCAATACATAATGACCCTAATTGTTTTCCAAAATGGAATTTTTCAATTAAATCACCATTTCAGTTCATGTGTTGGAAACTACAAAGACAAAAAAAAATTAACATTATATTAGTAACTTAAAGATTTAAACATTTTTGCTGTTATGATTCACAATGTCAAGAAAGCAAGACTTCATTAATATTTACTTCATATACATGCCCGATAACTATTTATCTTCATATTTTTCTATTATTGTTATTATTAATTCTAGGTAAAGATTACATAGGGAACACATACTACGAAATCCCAGCAAATCCAAGTATTGGTAAGAGAAAAGCATCACGATGGTATGACCCTCCTAAGGGTCAAGACTTTCAGGACCCCATACCAGCTGAATGGGAATCTTGGCTTAGAATGCGAAGGTTTTTAGTTTTCACTTACCTATCTTTATTTTATGGATGCATGATTCAATTTAAAGGAATTCTTATTTATTTTAAATTTTTTTAGTGTGGTTTATTTTTTGCATGCAAACTGAAACCTCTTTTATTTCTTGGCTTTTTTTTGTAATGAGCTTTTACCAATCTCCCTTTAAAAAAAAAAAATTGCAATTGGATGATCAGGAATGTAAAATTCACTAATTTCAAATTCCTACTTTATAAGCACTTTTGAACGCCAAGTCTATATATTTGTAATAACCTAGTTTAGAAGGCAGATTCTACTAAAAAGAAGTGTACAATTTAATATTTGTACTATTTCTTTATCATATTTTTATATTAGTATTTTAGTTAATACCAATCTGTGTTTATTTTTTACACTTATATTAATAATCTTAACAAGCAAAACCATTCTGACCCTTGGAATTTTGCATTAATAATATAGAAATTTTTAAATTTTTATCATCCAACTTGTTAGAGCCAATATAGACAAAATATGTTAATTATTTTATAGACAAATTGCTCATTTACATAAAAGATAACAATATTGAAATTTTATTTTATTGTGCTTTCTCAATATTTTTCATCCAACTTGTTAGACCCAATTTACAAGTAATATAATATAATATGAGTATATACAAATGGCTTGCTTGTAATAGATTAAGTATTTCAGAGTGGAACCCCCAACAGCGGAAGAAATTGAGAAAAACCTTGCCATAGCAGAGTTGAAAAAGGTAAATGCAGATAAACTTGAACAACAAAGGCTTGCTGAAGGTGGTTCTCTTCCTTCCACAGTGGAAAAGGGTCATGAGTCTTATCCAAAATACCCAGAATACCATGGAGGGGATCCTGAAAACCAATATAAAAATAATTAGATATAAGTAGGTAATCCACTATTGTTTGTATATCTCTATCTACCTAGTTGTACTAGTTTTAGTTTAAATAAATGCTTTAATTTATTTTTTCTTCGAATGTCTTATTTTGCGTAATTGCATTGATGTAAAAGAATCTATTACGAGAGTGATTTTTAAGCTGACTACGCTAATTAAGTATTAATAGCTTCTACGGCAAGTGACCGTCCACCTCGCCAAAGGCCGACCTGCCGGCTGCGTTTACCAACTGGTGACGTCCATCGGTCCTTTTACATAGTTAAATCATAGGTAACATCATAAGTAAATGAAATACTGTCTAATACCAATTAATTTCTCTCTACAATTCCAAATGACCCTTATCTCCGATTACAATCATTATTTATTCCCACGGAAAGGTAACCGACCTCCGGTTTCTACATTTTCTCCGTGGCCATTGCTCACATCCACTCATGGGCTCCTACATTCTTGTAAATCACCCTCATTCTCACAAACAGTCGTACCCTTTTTTCTTGATACCAGGATGATGAATATTTATTGATCTTTGATTGGCAATAGATAAAATTGAAGTTTTAAGACTAAACGTTCTATTATTTACACTACATTCACATCGGTTTAATCTTCTCTTATGGACGACCTACAACTTATGCGAAATGTGTGTAAAAGTAAACCATAGTGCAAGGAGAGAAAAGCATAAATCATTCAGGTGCTTGTTTAGTCAGTTAACGCTACGTACCTACACAATTTGGTTTTGGCCTGACCAGTCATCTGGATCTGGATGAGGAGAGTGGTATGATGATTGGTATCAACATTATCATGTTACTAATGTGCATTCATTGCTGGACATAGGGTATTCCAAATTCTGGTCTCGTCCCGCACTCGGCACTACAAGGTAGCCCTTAACTGCAATCTCACCTGGTAGTAAGTGATGATGCAGTCTAGTGGGACGTCTTTGTCGGTAGGGTGGTAACTAGCCACGGCCAAAGCCTCCCGTCAGACCAGACCAAAGAAAATTACTTATACTTAATTCACAACGCTCACCGTTGAACGTCAGTTTGGGAAACCTCTACAAATCATTTTTACCGACGACAATGCCGCTGAAGTCACCAAAATACTAAGAGCCATGTTTATTTTACGCTTTCATTAATTTAAATTTACTGGAAAATTTCAGACGCATAACATTAATTAACAGACGCTCGACATTCGGGAATCGACAAGAGGCTGTATGACGTAATTAGCAAGCAACTAGCAAGTCTATATAGTACAAGAGTTAGCCTCTCTTTGTATTAACTATTTTTTAGGCTCCAGAATGAGGTTTGAAGGTCAAAAGAATTGTGATCATCATCAACCCATTACCGGCCCACTACAGGACACGGGCCTCCTCTCAGAATGAGAATGGTTTAGCACGGTTATCACATTCCACCACGCTTGCCCAGTGCGGATTGGTAGACTTTACACGCGCTTGAGAACATTATGGCGAACTTTCAGTCATGCAGGTTTTCTCACGATGTTTTCCTTAACTGTAGAAGCATGTGATATTTTAAAAATTGGAAAAGTTAGAGCTGCTTGCTGGGATTTGAACTCTGCCCCCGAAAGTGAAGCCGAAGTCCTAACCACTGAGCTATCGCCGTTACTTGTGATCAACCTAAGAGAATTCTGTCAGATTCTTCGAGTTGATTCGATAGCACTGCTGCCTAATGTTAGCCTAATATTCCCGTCCCACTGTCACAAGGCTCAGGACTCGTCTCATAGATCGTCATAAGAGTAGTAAAGACCCACCAAGCTGCTCCAATGCGAGTAGGCGGGCTTTAACGATTCTCATCACATGAGCTAATAACCGGATCAACGGCTAAATGTGATCTCCGACGCACGGGGTACTGAGGTTTTTTTAAACTAATCGCTTAATGCACTCTTCGGTTCTCGGAGATTAGTTACTAGTATTAATTGTCAACACGTATTAATAGCAATACGCGTTTGTAAGTTACTCTGACTTTGAGAGTAACACGCGTTTTGCTACGTTTCGCGATATAATTATGTTTAGGCGTGATCGATGGTTTTGACGAAACATAACAAGCATACACTGGGTAGCGGCTAAACGAGCGGCGCGGCGCGGCATGCGACACCGCTTCCCATACGTTTATTAAGCACGACGCGATTTGTCAGTGGTCAGTACGTAAGAGGCACGTATTTTAAATCATAGACGGACGCTCCAACTTTATTTACTTGTATGAATACAGATTAATCGGTCGTCTCCTTGACCATCTTAGTGTAGTTTTCCATACTGATAGAATATATTGTCGCTCGTAAATAAATAGTATCGTGGCCGTATCTCTCTGTGACAAAACATCTTCAACTTTCAAAGTGCTCTGTTTGCTAAAGCAATAAAATTAATTCTTGTGAATGTAATTGCCGTTTGTGTACTTACGTATGAACTTCTATAGTCTGTAATATAATACAAGTATGTTAAACCCACTTACTAGGTAGCCTAACCTTACCCACTACCACCCACTAATATATATCTTTTTTTATCAGTTGCCCCTTTGGTTGACCCATTGTGTACTCTTATATGTAGGTAAGTAACATGTCTCTTCTATAATTAGCTCAGTCTTTGACATTGATAACAAATAAGTAAATAAAAAGTTGTTGTAATTTTTATTGTGTGTTGAGACAGTTTAGTGATTATTTATTTTTGATGAATTATGAACCCTTTATTTTGTTTTGTTACTGGGTTAAACTTGATAACGTTTAATGGAAGATTTATGATACGGTTTGATGCGGTTTTAATAAGATTGAAACGACTTTTACCTAGTTGCAAAGTTACCCCTAAAGCAGGTTTGCAAAACAATTTTTTTAGTCATCACCACGGCTAGCATGGGCAGGAGACAATTATCTGGACTGGAAAGGATAACATTTGATGTTCTCTTACAGCTTTATCAACTCTCAGAGCACTGGCGCACAAGTGGAAATAATATTCAAATAATAGGTATGTGTAATAATAAACGGGGGTAAACTCCTATTCCATGTTCCTGTACTTTAGCAGGTGGACACGTTAAATATACCCCTTGCCAGGGGATGTAACAGGCCACTGGTGGATCAGATAAAATTCAGATATTATAAATTCCCAAATAGTCCCCACCGGGATCGAACCCGGGACCTCTGGTTATAAGACCAGCAAAATGATAACGAACTCAGAAAGTACGATTCTTAGTTCGACGGCTATACGGGGTTTTATACAAAATACCAGAAAGCTCTCGGGCTTAAGTTACATTAAAACTAACTTCTTTTGTTCTACAACTTTTCAAAATCCAGTATTAATTTATTTTATACAAACAAAAAATCATGTTACAGCCCCGTTGCATTTTGACATAGCGTCTTACAACGTTATCTAGGGCTCACATGCGTGCCACGAGATAATTATCTCTACCATGAGTACCATGTATTTTTCTATAGATTCAGACAAGATAATGGGCTGGCGTTGTCGTGACGCGCATGCTAGTCCAACTGAAATAGGATCCAATCATATCACGCTCTTGATATGTAAAATTACGTAGTCGCCCACCTAGGCACGATATGTACCAGTATATATTTATTTTTGTTACTGGGTTAAACTTGATAAAGTTACAATGTCAGATGAAAGATAATATCAAGTAAGATACAGTTTGATGCGGTTGGTTTTGGTACGGGTAATTAATGATTAATATGCATGTAAATACACTACATACACAATATATATATATTATTTAAATTGTAGAGTTAAGTTAATTAAACACCATGCCATAACTCTTATCAAAGAAAGCATGTTGATATCGTAGGCAGTATATAAGATGCTTTACTAAGTTCTACTGAACATTGATAAGCGTAACTTGTGTAACAAAAGACTGATTTTTATTTTTATTTTTATTTTATTTAAAGCCGTATATAAAACAAGTCATTTAAAAATCCCTTCGATTAATTAATAAAAAGGATAAGAAGAATAAAAAGGTGCATATAATTTATTGAAGATAATTAATTTGTGACGTGAAGCTAGTTTTGTTATTATTGAATTTATTGAGGTCCAATAACACGCTATGTGACGCAAACGCGATACAATATTGTTCGGTGAAATAGATGTAATATGAACTAAATTCCGTTCATTGTCTTAGTACCTATATCTATTTTAAGAGAACACGCGACTAAAATACTGTAGTGGTAGGAAAGCAGCTACGTTTTTTTAGACTTACTGAATTTTAATAGTGACTTTAATTGAATATTGTAGAATGGCCAGTCAGACGCAGCTATCATCAAAAGAGATTTTTGCCCTAGAAGACCAATATGGATGTCGTAACTATGCGCCACTTTCCGTTGCCCTTTGTCGGGGTGAAGGTAAGCTAATAAAATTATCTTTTTAGTGTTCCCTACCCTTATATTATAAACACCTAAGACAAGTCATTGGGCCTAACTCTTAGATATTAATTTATTTGTTTGCCGTGTGGTAATGGCAGATCAAAATACAGTAATCTCGGCTCACCACTCCTCCTCTTTCTGACTGAGGGAATACGACAGAGAACGGGCAGCAAGCAGCGTTGTCTGTGCTACTAATAACATCTACTGCGATCACTAAACCGTCTGCCGCGCAGCGTGGTCGTTATCGGCAAACCCTCCAATTGGTGTTCCAATCCCTCCTTGATGAATTAATAAACAAGTTTAGGTTAGAAATATGTTAAAGAATTGATAAAATGTACAGTTTTGGCTACAGTATCGATCTAAAAAAAATTTCACAAAACAGCCGCGGACGAAAAATCTTCCTTGCCCCCCATAGACAAGAAGTTAGCCTGCTAGGTTCGCTTATGTACCTAATGAGACCAAAAAAATACTTTTTTACGAGATACGACCGGAAAATTCATTAACTTAAAAGTTAAAAAATACACATATGAACAAGGGATTTAATTAAAATATACTGATGAGTATTTTGCATTGAACAATTACTCTAACTTTTTCCTATGCTGATATAACAAGGAGAACAAACAAGTTAAGCGCCCTGAAACAAAAGAAATATTGTTATTGGATAGAAGCAGGCGCTACTTTGTGAAATGATATATCATGAAAATGAAGCTTGATTTTCATAATATAAGCAATATTATCATGTGCTAGCGGTTTGCAGCGACTTTTCCCGCATACCAACAACTTCTAATGAAGATTTTTTTTACATACAAACTTTTATCCGCTATTATACACCGAGCCTCCAAGTCGCATCGTCCTCCCGCCCTTTTTATCTAAGTAGCGTGATTTTCAATGGATCGTACCTTGAACTCTTTGAGATGCCTCTCAATAAGTTAACTGTGAGAAAGAGATAACGAGTCAGATTTCAAAAAGTAGTTTTAGAGGTCGTTTAAGACAAACTCGTCAGCTTTATTATAAGTTTAGAAAAGTTTTTGAGCTTGTTGAGCGAGTAGCGAGTAGGTACAACTTGCACTCGAGTGGTTTTATTTTTACCTATAAGCCATAGCCTCATAAGTTCTAATAACAAGATTTACCTTTGTGATTCTGTGATAACTGATAACAAAGCGGATTGCTCTAGTAGGCATTTTTATTACTTCTTATCATACTAAAGAACAAATACCTTCTTGCTAAATTACCATAAATAATTATCATGAATTTACACATCACAAGTTTGACATTTTATGCGAGAGAATATTACTTAAATTGTTTGTTTTCATGTCTAGGCAGCAGGTACAGAGTGTCAAGAGTGAGATTTTCTTTCTACGTTTACTCATTCGATCGGTATTTGGTATCGAAAGAGTGTCATGTAGTAACAGATAAGCTTTTAATATGAGTATTTTTAACTTTTTGCTCTTGATTTTCTTACGTCATTAGACAATTCTATCCAAGCACATATCAAGTTTACTTAAGGTTAGGCTGAAAAAATCACCTCTGTGCATCTATGTTTCTATACGTGCAATAAAAAACGAGCAACATTGTAGGAAAAATGGAACGTCTGAGAGTTCCAACTTTATTCCAGCAAGTCAGATCGTGCAATCTGTAAAGGCGAATGGCCGCAATCTCGCCGAAGTCACGGTCAACTGCAACGCCGAAGATCCGCAACTGTAGCCTTGCCGTTTTACCTTTGCCCTTGGTTAGGTAAACGCGTCAGACGTTACTACTTAAATAGCGTCTAAATAGTGCGCTCTTTTTGTAACGCTTATTAAGGCTCAATAATATAATGATGTTCTTAGAGCATCTAAGTTAAAATAAATAAAATAATATTCTTAGTACAATTTTGAATAGACATTGTATTTCATTCAATTTAAATATTTCGGAAGAATTATTTGCTTTTACATCCAAGTTTTATTTGGGTATTAGTATTGTATTGTCTAGGCTGATTCATACAAGGTAATCCCGAATCTTGCAATTCGTAGCCATCATCGTAGGTATATTCCGGGAAGTCGCACAAACCTACCGAACTATAGGCGCAAGCTACTTGTAAATACTAACTGCACAAGTTACTGTTAGGTGCAAACATAGGCTTTTTGTATAATTTACTAGAGCAATTTTCTTTCACGAGCTTACTGTGATGCGCGATGCGCGTCTCAACAAACGAGTTGATCGCTTTGATAATTAATGTGGAAGTATGCATGGGGAAATTTAACTTTAATAGTCGTGGGCAATAGGTAAAAAAAACATACGTTCTTTATTGCTACACGACGAGTACTAAATAAATAAGTATACTACCACAATATTCACATCTCCACTAGACCCAAACTAAGCGTAGCTTTTAAAACGGGTACTAAGATGACTGATGAATATAAATAATACACAAGTACTGTTAAATCCTTAAAAATAGGTAACCCTTAGAGTAAAACCTTTCATGACTTTTCAGGCATATTCGTATGGGACGTGGAAGGCAAGAAGTACTTCGATTTCTTAAGTGCTTACTCAGCAGTAAACCAGGGTCACTGCCACCCAAGAATCGTGAAGGTGCTCAAGGAACAAGCTGATAAATTGACATTGGTGTCAAGGTAGAAATTATCTTTATTACTTTTTGTCCTGTTATTTGTCTTGTCATAGCCTCTGTTAACAACGAATTTTATATTTTTTTACTATACTTATTTTGTCATTTGGTAATTAAACCTGACACTTTTCGAAGATTTTATTATCTTAATATATATAAATCTCCTGTCACGATGTTTGTCCGCGATGGCCTCCTAAACTACTTAACCGATTTTAAATAAAATTGGCTCACCGTGAGCAGTCTGGTCCAACTTAAGAGATAGGATATCTTAGATCTTTAATTATAGTCGCAATTTTATTTTATTGCAAATTATTTGTCACATGTTATATATATATGTATATATATACTACAATACTCACTTAAGGCTAAGCGATACTGAATACTTTAAAAACAAAATCAAACGCAGACGAAGTCGCGGGCAACAGCTAGTTATATATATTTTTTTATTGGTTTATACTGAGCAATTAAAATATCACTCGCTTCAACGGTGAAGGAAAACAATCTGAAGAAACCAGCATGCCTGAGGGTTCGTGGTCAGCACTTGAGTATCCAGAAGTCCATCGGTCGTCCAAGTGCTGGTTTAGTTTCGTAACTCAGTAACTTGCTTCCTAGCTAAATACACCGGGGTCCGGGATATCAGAAATACCTACCAATAAATTTTCTCTTTAGTGTCCTAAGATGGGACATAGACTTGGGATGTTAAAAAAAAAAAAAAGTGATCAGGGGTTCTAACGTATTTTTATATAATACAGAGCGTTCTACTCAGATCAACTGGGTAATTACGAAAAATATATGACAGAGCTGTTCGGTTATGAGCGCCTGTTACCTATGAACACTGGCGTAGAGGGCGGGGAGAGCGCTTGCAAGATTGCCAGGAAGTGGGGCTACGACGTCAAGAAAATACCAAAGGATCAGGCTAAGGTAAAAAGTAAATTTATAAAACCTTCTCCCTAAGAAGCGTACACTCTACGGACTACGAAGTTTAAAGATGTCTCGGACTTCGCTAACTATTGGGAAAAGGGAAAAATAGAGGTCGGCATCAGTCGCTACCGGTTCTGAAGTTCCCCAAGCGCAGCGGTGTGCGCTGTGATATTAAGTACGTTGGATTTCCAGCAGGGGCAATTTGGGAATTTATAATTTCTGGATTTTCTCTGGTCTGGTATGGTGGGAGACTTAGGCCGTGGCTAGTTACCACCCTAGCGGCAAAGACGCGCAGTACCTATGGCGATTAAGCGTTCCGCAGGGTGATTACGTATCTCGCGACAACAATGCGACAGGCGTAAATCTTGCAATCACTGCTGTCAAAAGTCACTTTTCGATACATTAAATAAACAAAAGTGATTGAAGTGAGAGTGGAGTGTTTGCAAGATTTACGCCTGTCGCATTGCTGTCGCGAGATACGTAATCACCCTGCCGGTAAGATGTCGCGTAGAAACAGATTAGGGGTATTTAACAGGTTAGCCCGCTATTTTCTTAGACTGTATTACTTGTCAAGTGGTAGCTTATAAGTATTGAATCGTGTTGGTCCCGATATAAAACAACCTCACCGAGATATTTATATAACGTATAATTGACATCCTGAAATATTTTTCTTTGAGCATATTTCCAAACTACTAAGCCAAATTTATTAACTTTCAGATAATATTCGCCGAAGGTAACTTCTGGGGTCGAACACTGTCCGCGGTGTCATCTTCATCAGATCCAACGTGCTACAATGGCTTCGGCCCCTACATGCCATGCTTTGAACTCATTCCATATAATGACATTCCGGCTTTGGAGGTAAGTTCTTTTTACTCTTTCTGGGAATTGTAGGATTAAACCATAGGATCTGAAGGTAGTCTATACCAAATTTATTATAATCCTTCACAGTTAGACCAATTGGCGTGCTGTATTTTAGCTTCTATACCGGAGTATCCTCAGATATATTGACTTCACAACGCACAATTCCAAAGATAAGCCAAAGAGAGAGGAGTTCTGTGGACTGTGGGCATATGTGAGACCTTCCGCAGAGAAGTCTTTCAATTTACAAACTAATAATTTCAGAAAACCCTCCAAGATCCCACCGTGGCGGCCTTTATGGTGGAACCCATTCAAGGAGAGGCTGGAGTTGTCATCCCTGACGATGGCTACTTAAGGAAGGTTCGAGAACTGTGCACAAAGTACAATGTGCTTTGGATTGCCGATGAAGTGCAAACTGGATTAGGTAAACTGACGATTAATTATAACTTTGGTGCCAATTCTATTGTACACAAATCTCATCTCATCAAACAAAACTAAGTTAAATGGTGCATTAATGCTTAACTGTATGTGTAAGCGATCTTCACGAGTAAAGCTACTTTAGTTTTAACACGCTTTATATTAGCTTGACTTCACCTGTATTTATGATGTAACAGACTCCTTTGGACTTGATTTTGACCTTCTTCAAACAGTCTGATTTCGTTCAAACTTTGTATATATATTGAGAACCGATAACAATACAAAATAATTTGATGCAAAATTAAATTTTTGTTAATTTACATATGTATTGAAAGTATTTTAATGCTACCCGTTACAGGTTAGCTATTATAGTTTTAATAAGCAACGATACTTTAAGTGCGTAAAAATAAGTCTCAACAACACAACACAAACTTGCACAATATTATATACAACATAGTGGTGAAATACACCACTCATTTACAACATGTATCATTTACAATGTAAGAAACGAAATAAACGATTTTTATTTTTTATTTATTTATTTTATTATTATTGACTGACTGACATCAGTCTCAGGAAATAAATTCAAAGTGTAGCTTCCTTTCAAGACCTGTGAGCTAATATAGAATTTCACGAAAATCTATCCCTAAGCCTGTTGATAAATGTTATATTTTAGAAGCTAGAGACAGGAATACAAATACAGTTTCCCGTTCCCGATACAGGCATGCAGGTTTCCTCGCGTTGAAGTTCCTTCACCGTTAAAGCAAGTGATATTTTAAGTAATTAAAACGCACATATATTAGAAAAGTTAAAGTTGCGTGCTGGGATTCGAACTCGGCCTCCCAAAAGTGAATTCGATAAGCGGTTATAGCCCAGTCGGTAGGAGCTCGACTTCGTCTCTTGTATTCCTGTAAAATAACGTAAATATTTCTGTCGATTTCAGGTCGCACTGGAAAACTTCTGGCTGTCCAGCACGAGGGCGTCAAGCCGGACATCCTCATACTGGGGAAGGCGCTCAGCGGTGGCATCCTTCCAGTCTCTGCTGTCCTAGCAAATAATAATGTCATGGGCGTAAGTATAACTAATAATGGGCTCTAGGTATATTATATTACCTAAATAATATTAATTTTACTTTTACTTGACCTTCATGACTAGCATGCGCATTATGTCTTCCCATTATATAGCCTATCGCTATAGTAAAGATGTGAGTAAAGGGTAGAGATCTCGTGGCACGCATGCTCGCTCTACTTTGTATAAAAGTTGATTCATTCTTGCTTTACTATGTTCATGTTCCTGGGCTTGATATGTCAAACCGTTCTTCAATTCGTTTCTTCCAATCGTACTACTTGTTATGCTTGTGAGGTCGAAAATGAATGGCCAATCAACCCAGTCAGCGTTCACAAAAATAGACTGATTATTAACTGGTAAAACGGATTGTGTGTTTCCTAGTCCTTATCCTTTTGGTGTGTTACAAAGAGTATTATTATTAATATTTTTGTTTCATGAATTAAACGCTATTATTAATTTCTCACCTCTATTAAATAAATATCCTTAGGTCATAACGCCGGGCACTCACGGTTCGACGTACGGCGGGAACCCGCTTGCGTGCGCAGTCGCTACCGAGGCCATAAAGGTAAATATTTTTGTCTGCCACCGAATTATTTTCGGCTGCGATAAACATTCAAAATTAGCTTCATATTTTTGCAGTACTGCTCTTTGCATACCTCATCAATTAGGTATCTCGGTAGTTTACTAATCCTAACTATCCTTACTCCGTCTTTGTTTATTCTTCGTTTACGCTCTTATTCAGTAAGCCAAACAACTAGATTTTTGCAAAGAGTTAGTTTAAATTTGTAAAGTTGAAGGACGGAACATAAGACATTTCTTTCACAGGTAAACTTATCCACGGGATTTGTACAAAAATGCGGAGAAAGAATGCGGGCAACATCTTAGTGTATAATAACAACCTAAATAGTACAAAGAGATATACTTTTAAGTAGCTTCGAGAAATAACTATGTTTGTAATTTGTATATTTGTGGTTACAGTACAAATTTTTGAATGTAGTTTATTAAAGTAGAGGGGCAACTTTGGAATATATCAACAAATCTAATCCCACTGTTTCATTGGAATTAAATTCTACATTTCAGTCTTGCATTAATTTGTTGCTTGCGTGAATTTAAAATCAGATTAGGAATTAGTAGTTTATTATGTTCTGAGAATTATTCTTCTAATTGTATCCGTAATTCTTATCGAGGACTTCGTGACCGTTATTGTTCAGTCACGACATCCATAGATTGGTTCCAAATTAAACTTTTTAGGTTTAAATTCAGCTAGTTAGGGGAATCTTAATTAGATATAGGTAAGCATGATAATATTTAATCACAGGCGCCCGCAAAAGAGCGCAGAAGATAAGACGCGGGGTAGGTAGTGGGTTAGGGTATATTTGTGTAGAAAAGCTGATTGAAGTCGAATATTATTCTAGTATTTTAAAGAATATTTTTTATATGGTATTTTCGAAATCGCGTACGATATCAAACATTTTGATACAGTTATAAGGAAGAAATAGGCAGAAGGTGATAAGTAAAAATTCATGAAATATCTAAATTTATGTTTTTATACTTTTACCTGCAGGTATTATTGGAGGAGAAATTGTGCGAGAATGCAGATAAACTATGCTCGGTGTTCCGCCAGGAGTTGGAGAAAATACCGAAGTCCAAAATAGATACTATTCGCGGCCGAGGACTTATGTTTGCTATTGATGTTAACGACAGTAAGTTCAAAAAACAAATTTAATTCACAAGTGCCATCGAATGCTTTAAAACTAAAAACAATTATTTATTATTCATTGTACTTAGCCCCAAACAAATAAATTGATTGACTTTTAATGTGTCTAAAAACTTAAAACCAAGTCAATTGTGGGCTTACTATGCATCAAAGATTCAGTGATAATACAATAAAATAATGACTGGTGACCTAGGTCCTTAAAACGAGTCTAATACCTACGCCTGGGTTTGTAAATATAAAATGCAAAAAAAATATTAAAATAGGTAGTTTACGAGGCGAAAGTTTGTATGTAAGCGTGTACCTAATGTTTGTTATTCCTGCACGCCACAACTTTTGAACCAATTTGACTGAAATTTGGAATAGATATACATTAACTTGGAATAATACTTACAAGTTTTGTAAATAAAAAAAATTTCGTCAATGGATTATTACTAAAAAAAATGAACTATACTTACTGGCTGCACTCCGCGGTGAAAAGTCTGTACACATAACTGCAATAAAAAATATGGTATGTGCAGACTTATTTACATCTAAGTACAATAACAAGTGAGAATATTAACGTTAAAAGTCCTTAAAACCACCTTAAAATCTCAAAATCTCATTAACAAAGAGGAATTACAACCAACCTACGTTGGTTCAGATTAGGCTCAAGTTGCTAATAATAATTAGAACCCTTGCAATAGTTCAAGAAGCCTTTTATAGACCTTGAATTGTTGGAAAAATAAATGTATTCCTGTACGTTATGACGTGGGTCTCTGGTATTAATAGAACCTTTAATGATCAGGGACGCAATTAATTAGATCGATCGGTAGGCTTTAATTATTCATCACAAAAGCTCATTCAGCTGTGAAACACGAAAGGTTGAGTAAACTTTTGATTCCAAGGACTTACCTACACGTGTGTGTAGGTAAGTCCTTGGAATCAACCTAGGTGTGTACCTACACTGATTATTTTCGAGGTTGAATTATTTTCGTTATTCAAGGAATTCTATTAAGTTAATTAGTAGGTACGTTTATTTGTGTTTTTTTATATAACACAATTTCAAATAGGTATTTATTACTGGATATTAATACTGGATAATTTGATAGTTTTATTTGTAGTAAGTTGGGTCTAGAACTCAATTTTATACTTAAGTTATGTTATGAATAAAGTGATCATAATCGTATCGGATGTGGACTAATTGAATTTGAGCAGCGTGTTCGAAGCTCTAAACATCTATATAAAAGGGCTTGTGCTCACCGATGGGACATTATGGCCTGAGGATCAATAGGACTCGCGCTAAGAGTGTGCGTAAAAATATAAAAGTTGATTAATTTCGACGATCTTCCTTGAGCAGCGGTACGCGCTGTGAGAGATGAAAATAAGTGAGGGCAATTTCTAATTTACAATTCCTGAATTTTCTCTGGTCCGGTGAGAGGCTTCGCCCGATGCCACGTGAAACCGATAATGGGTAGAGTTTAGCCAGTTACTATATTATCACAAAGTCAGATTGCAGCCAAGGTCTAACTGTAGTGGAATAAAAGAAAAGTAAAAATATCTTTCTAAAATGTCGCACCCTCGAAACTGCCTAGTGCATCATTTTTTTTTATATATACAGGTATTAACGCATACGATGTATGCCATCGTTTGAAAGCAGCCGGTCTTCTAGCCAAGACTACACACGGTCAAACAATCCGTCTGGCCCCACCGCTCGTCATAACCGAAGAACAGCTAAGAGAAGGCGCTCGTGTCATTCAGAAAGTATTCCAGAGTTACGACAAATGATTCGATATTGTCCTAAGGAAATCAGAAAAATCGAGAGTGTTGATTAAATGATGTTCGATTTTTTTTTTACCTTTATTTTTAATGGCGGTATAATTTACTTCGGTCTAAGTTATTTACAAGACTTTATATTCTAAATATAACATTTTATTAAAGCATTTAAATTACTATTTTTATTTTGTCTAATCCCATAACTGTATCTGTGTTGTGCTCTTGCGTATACCTATGTTATAGAGGCCATATTAAATGAATATACGAACATTGCATAAACAAAACCTTCTGTAAGTCCCAAAGTCAGTTTATGGTAGACATAAAAGTTTTTTATATACTTACTTAATTAATCTACTTGTAGTATCTTCTTTAAATTACTGCCAATAATAGTAATAAATAAGACCACCAATCTGCAGTTGGCCAGCGTGTTTGACTACGGCCTAAATCCTTCTTATTCTGGGAGGAGACCCGCCTTATAATGGGTTGATATGATATGATATGATGAAGATTATGAGTGCAATCAGGTCCGAAGAATTTCGGCTGGGTTATACCTGCTATTTTAAATTTGTTTTCATTTATGTTCCTCACTTAACACTATTACCGTTCATCTAATTTAGCACCTCAGCCTTGAAGTTTTGTTTCAATATATTATACTACCTGACTCCCTCGTTGGTCTGTTGATTAGCATGTTTAACTACGAATCACTAAGTCCGCGGTTCGATACTTGGATCAGTCCAAAATTAGTAAGTAGTGTTTTTTCTTTCAGTACCATCCCTGAGCTAGGAAATTGGCGATAGCAAAGCTGGAGAGCACGTTCAGCCGACCGCCCCGGATATTATCACTAACTTGTAGCGATAGTCGTTTAAGCCCACCAAGCCTTTTTGGAGCAGCATGGTCCATGATCTTAAGCGTTTGTCCGAGAGAGAGGAGGTCTGTGCCTAGCAGATTACAGACGTTAATAGCAGATGTTAATAGCTTGCGTATGATATGGTACTACGAGTCGTAATGTTAACGTGTAATAAATACCAAGCACGCAATAGGTACCCTTCTAATCAGCAGTGGTTATAAATAGCACACACTAATGAGTAAGGTTAATAAAACAACGTGAGTAAGTACAATAAATTAGCGTGTATATTTTCATATATTTAGAATATATAATTTACAATAAGTACGTGTCACAACACACTTTCATCACAGTTGGTTGAGGTAAATATCTACACTTTTACGACAAAAAAATTTGCTGGATCTGAAAATATTATGCCTACATTTTGTTCGTGTATTGTAACCGTTTAGTCTAGCCTATCCTATACTGGCTTTATGTATTTTGAACTTTATGTCTTGTGGTTAAAATGCATTATCTAGTACACCCAGTTGCGCTCTCATTGTATCACTAAGCTTCGACAGGATAACGCTTTCGTCTAAACTCATTTTCGGACTTTCCAATAATCCTGAAAGAAAAATTTTTGTTTTATAATTCTTGAATCTTTATGTAAATATTTTTTCTGTACGTGTGTTTGAAACCTGACTTCTTCTAAATGTCTAGTTAATTTGAATGTGTCCGTCTGGAAAACTCAATGTTTCCGCGGGGTTTTAAAAGTATCAACAAAAATTGTGATGAAGTCGCGTGTAACAGCTTGTTTCTACGCAGTACATGCGCGAAAAACTCGAAGAGCCACTTCAGGCAGTCGCCCCCAGACTGAGGTAACGGCAGATCAGATTACAGTCGTCATAAGCTTCCTCTTCCCGCGGGTGTCGTACGAGGCGACTAAGGGAATAAAAATAACGAGAGCGGCAGTAGTTTCCTATGTGCTACTACTACCGTCTACTGCGATCACCAACCCGTCTGCCCTGCGTGGTGATTCAAGAGTAACCCTCCCGTTTGGAAGGCTTTTAGTCCATCAGTGGACTGTGATTGGATACTTTACCCTGATTTATACAGTCCCAGCATTCCTGTATCTCATAGCTCAGTCCTGCGCTGTTGTGGAAATGGAACTTGTATTTGCCCTTCGGTAGGGTCCACTCCGTGCTGTTAGCCGCAGATATGTGCAACACGGTGGGACACCAAAAATAGTCCAACTACGAAAAAAAAGAAGAGTTACGTAAAGTCAATCTGAAGCCAACACGAAAAAATAATTAAAGTCATAACTTCATCTAAGAATAAATTTGAGAACAAATAATGCATTCTAAAATATTTTTTCGCATTATAGTCAGACGGTGATAACAATAGTTAAATTAAAACTAAAGCTGCCAGGATTCCAAATGTGCACTGTAGGGTAAATGCGCACCTCGAGATAATTGACACGCATATCTTCTTTATATCTTCTTATATTATATAAATAAAGGAGGAAAGAAGCCTAGCTTAGCCTTACTGTTTCCAGAAAAAGACTACTTATTCAAAGAAAGGAATAGCCGGCTATAATTTCATACAAAAACAATGTCACTTCTAGTTGCCTAGCTAGCGCAATGAATACCTAAGCGTTTATATCTATTGTGTTATTCAATATTTTATTAGATTTTTGTATCAAATATAAAATAATGCTTAGTACGAAAAAAAACCGATAATTTATTATAATCTTGATCTTCAACACATTGTAAAAATTTAACATCTGATGGTTCATGCTTTTACTTCCTTGGCAGTACAGGACCTCAACATCTCTACCCCTACCGGGTAGATTCTCGTTGCTCTTTTTGAAGATCGTTTTAAAAGCTTTGAATATCATTTAACATTAAATTAGTTATTCTAATTCCAACTTATATGAAGATAAAATGGGTGGAGGTCGTATTTTTTTGGGATACTTAATAATTTGCTACTTTAAGGGCAAATTATACAAACATTTAAAATAATCCGTCACTAAAATTATTCTTGGAATAAAGAAGGGCGCGGGTATTATTAACGTAAGTAGTTATAAGAAAACATATAAGGCGAAGTGATGAATAGAGGAAATTAAAGCTTATTGCATAGTAAATATGTTGAATTTATGGTCTGGTTTTCCTTAAAGTAAATTAGGTTAATTCAAGAACGTTCGGTGTTAGACTATGTACCAATAGTACTATTATATTAATAAATAGTTTTTGTTTTGTTGTTTTTTGAACATGCAAGAGACCGGTTGCAAAATGCTTAAATCATTTTCTGGTTTAACCTAAATAAATAAGAGTTTGTGTGATTGTCAGTGTGATTACGATGATCGATAAATAACTTACCGAAATTGAACCTTTGGTCCCAGTTATTTCAGCCTTATTAGGCATAGCCGAGCGCGTGTGTGCCGCTATAGTGGCCGTCCGACCGTCCTTGTATTTCAAAGCACACGACACAGATTCGTCAACGCCCGTCTTACTCAAGTGCCCCGTGCACATGATGTCAGTAGGCGGCTCCTTGTATACAAATTGGAGGAGTTGCAACATATAAATGCCTAAGTCTAATACTGCACCGCCGCCCAAATCTTTCATTCTGGAATAACATTATTTGAAAACTCGAATACAAATTTAGTGCATGGGAAATGATAATGAAATGGTCTATAGGAATATTCTACCCTGATATGTTCAAAGATGTTTCAAATATTATTATTCGTAGGTAGTCAATAAGAAAATAAAATATTATGTGTTAACATCTCAGGCCATTTTAAAATATAAAAAACTGTTTTTTTTCCCATTTATATATTTTTGTAGTTAATGCATTTAATAAAATCCCAGACTGATAGGGTGATGGTGAGACTTTTAGCAAGGCACAATTTTTTAGCAGATTAATACTTATTAAATTTACAAAAATAAGTACAACGTTCACAAATAAATATATACCTACCCGAATAAAGATTTTGGATTAGTTATCAGTTCCATGGTGCCAATAGGATATTTTTTTGTAGAAAAATAACGCACTCTTCCTGACCCTTAAACCTCTTTTTAGGATTTACAATACTATCAAGTAGTTTTTTTATGATTTCAAAATTGCTTAAAATACCCGCATTAAACAAATCATATTTAGGTTCTTATCTTACATATCAAATTAGAATAAAATTAAGCATAAGAATAGTAAAGTAAAGCCCATAAATAATGTGAAAATTATTAATAGCGTGATATAAATAAAAATATCTTACAAGTTCCTTTCAATGTCGTTAATTTCCACCCCGAATTGTATGTTTATTTGATAAATGTCGCCAAGCCCGCCACTCGCAATATGCTTATCTAAAGCATCGTAAGCTGGAAAGAACCTCGACCACATCCCCTCTAAGAGAAATAGTTTCTTTTCGCGTGCCAAATCCACAAGAGATTTTGTCTGTTTGTATGTCATGCCCATAGGCTTTTCGCATAACACGTGTTTACCATTTTCTAACATTAATTTAGTTATTTCGAAATGCTGTAAATTAAGTACGCTGACGAAAACTATGTCTGAAAATAAAATAGATAATGTCTAAAAATTAAACCATAAAATTTAAGAAGAAATAGTAGAATAAAACGGCAAAAAAAGCAAGAGGCACGGATGAGACCAATAAAGTGAACCCAAATTAATGATGGATAAATAAGTTAGTTCATAGTTGGTATCTAATAACAATCGCTTACACATCGTCCTTAATTCATTTTGCTATTGTAATAACATAGTTCAATTACCTAATTTATATTCTTATATTCTAGTGAAAAACTTTTTAAAAAGGAAAATTCGAAGGTCTACGTCCTCCATGTCCTTACGATAACGACAAGGTAAAACGAATGCTGTTAGAATTTGGTGACTAAAACTACAATATACGGAAAAAAATTCCGTATATTGCATGGTATGAATAATTTGAAACTTACCTACGTCTGCGTCGTTTGCTATCGAATCATAGCCTTCGTAGGCTGTGCTTACGTTGTGGAGCGTGGCTAATCTGTGAACACGATCTAGGTCTTTGCCGGCGATGGCGATGACCTTGTGCTGCTCCGCCGGCAGGGAAGCCATTGCCGTCAAGAAATCATGCGCGATCATACCAACACCGGCTATCCCCCATTTCAATTGTTTACCCATCTAAAAAAGCAAATACCATACAGGGACCGCGCAGAATTAGTTTTTAGGAATTGATTATTAGACTGATGTAGCATTTGTGTGTATTGTGCATGCTTGAATATTTCAGACTCCAGATCGCTCAAGCAGTATGGTAAAGATTTAGGTATCTATCACCAAAGGATTCCCTTAACCCCTTCAAGTAAGGTTTGCGCCACGAGATTATGTGTATCATTTACTCGTAAAAAGATAAGTCGTGATAATGGGTAGACATGATTGTCTCGTGTGAATCGTCGAATACCATCAGTTTGAACTGACAGTCAATTATCATCACATTGAAAAAACACTACTCCACTAAACACTATCATAAAGCAACAGATTTTTAAACGAATTTAATGTCATAACTGTTGTTAATTCTATGACAATACAAGCTTAAGTATGTGTATTATTTTAATTACCACTTTCAACATGTTTAATTCAGATTATTGTAAACAAATATGACATGTTAGCACTGTTTGAGCAAATAATGCACTATGGATCTAACCCACAATAAAAATGCTAAATAATGAAATTTGATATGCAATTCACATTACCTCTAATAATCGTATGTAATCCAATACTGCTTTAGTGCTGAGTTACAAAAACGTTTTTGATAATATTAGATAAGTGAGCTCAATGGGTAAACTGTTATCATGTCTTAAGATAATGAAACAAAAATCTTAGCAGTTATCTATACTGTAATTCAGTGATTTGCACTCATTCTATGAGGAATGCATATTCAGGTATTTTCTCATTCTATGAGGAATGCATATTACATTGGAGGCCTTGCATTTAATTGTCCTTTAACTGTAATTACTGCTAATAAAAGAGAGCATTTCCATAGCTCGAATAGATGATTCATGTTGGTTTGTATTCCATATGTAATAATGTTATATAAGTGTTGTAACAATGTTTATTTATGATACATTTATGAGCACACATGTGATGTTAATGGGGTAATTACCAGTTGTAGTTTACAGAACAACATTTTGTACTGATTAAGACAGATGATAAGAGAACTATATATTTTAGGCTATTTTATAACAGAGTTATTTGTAAAGGGAATATTTAGAGCATTTTTATTTGTTTTAACAATTAATTTTACTTTTACTCAGGTCATACAGAGATAAGAATTAAAGGAAAAAATAAGTACTAATAGTACAATAAATAAATTATAACAAGAATACATGTTAATTGCACTAAACTATGTATTTGTGCCTTTGTCTTCATGTAATATTATGCTGTAAGGTAAAGATTTTGCAATTCTGCAGTCTGACAATATTCTATTGTGCCTAGCAGCCATAACATGATCTTTATACAAACTAACTACTTTTTATGCAAATGGATGTTAACATGCTGCCCTGCCCTAAAGATTTAAACTCATAACAGTAGGTCAAATAAGTCAAATTGAGTATACACCTAGCTGAAATGCTGCTTGCAATTCCCTTCTGGCCTTTCTACTACTTTACTTTATAAGGGTACACAAAGGCAATTTTCTTCTTCATTGGGAAAGAAAGAAAAAGGTTGAGAATCAAAGATATTAAATAACAATAAATTTAGAGGATAAAATCAAGAAAAGCTAATAAATCTTAAATCAGCAAAAACAATGCAATAATGTTAGATAATGATCTCAACATCACTTTTTTAATTTAAACATGTAGTAGGTAACAATAAGAAACCATGGAAGTTTCTTAAAATTTACGCCAGTTATTGGCATAAATAGAAATTGCAGAAGAAATAAATAAGTGTTTAAATTATTGAAAAAACACCCATTTTGATTGTTTTGTTTTCCCCATTTTCCATTGTATACCTAGCTACATTACTTAAAAATATACCCTTTAAACACAAAAAAAAATTATACTTACGATTGCTGTTTGTTCGGGCATACTTTTAATTCAGCATTAAAGAGTAGGTACTACTAAAGTTATTGTAAAGTTTTAATCATCGAATACCAAGCTTTATCCCTGCAATAAAAATAAGTTTCATATCAGTACATACATATTCAATTTTGAAACTATTCTTCTTGGAATATAAATTCGTTAAAAAATTATTAGGAAAATTATTATCTTTTTCGAAACTTATCCTACTTACCCAAATAGTTCTATGAACCAAAGTTGTAAACTAGATTACTTACTTGAAATTTTAAAATTAGCAAACAATCATTAAGGAATTTTTAAACACTTTTACTTTGAAACTTCTAGTTACTTATTTATATTTTTTTTTACATGCAATTTCGGTGTCTAAAACAATACTACTCAAGAGATCACGAGACAACGCGCCAGTCGCAACTGACATCTACCTCATAAGTCATACCTGACGGCTGACGCCTGACACAACAAGTAACAACCATAGTCTAACACTAGATGGCCAACCAGAAACCCGTGTACTCGCTGAGAGGCGAGAGCTGTTATTATAGACGGAAAACCGGTATCCGATGTCATTTTTAATACCTACTGATAGATAGTGTGTTGCTAGACTGTGGTGCTGCCAACACTATGAGAAATTGCTCAACCCAGAGAAAAAAAACTGTTGCTCATACCGATGTAAGCGTGCAATAATCATGAACGCAAAAAATAATTAATTGAGGTTTTGTTCGCTCTTGTAGGATGCGTTTAATTTTACGGTGAAGGAAAGCAATGTCAGGAAATCTATTTTATTAACTCAGACTCGGCAAGCATGGTCGAGGGTACTTTTGGCACGCAGATTACAGATCTCATTCTATGAGGATAATGATGATGACAATGACGAACATACAGCTTTTCAATAGAAAGGCCTGGACAAGCTTTTCTTCTTCATCTTCTTTTGCTTTTTTTGGTAACAGCTCCGGCGTAATCGCTTTGCTGACATATCTGTTTTCCTATAAAAGTAGGTATAATCTGCGATAGGTTCATGACATATTATTAACGTTAAACTGTTGAGTGTTGGTCTCAGATCTGTGATAAAACTATAAATGTCACACAAAAACTAGAAATAGGTACAGAATTATTTGTTTTGAAATTATGGTCGTATTGCCACCGTCGGATTCAAACTAATTGATTTATTGTTTACAATGACGTTAATTTTGTGGAGGTCGTATTCCAAAGCTCGCAATAATATGTTATGTGGAAACAATAGCTGCAATTCGGTGTCGTCTCTGTATAATTTTATAACTCGTTCGCTCAGTGATGACAAGTTTTCTACACCGGAATTCAGCAATAGTACGATCTTAATCGAGAACGGGTTAAATGTCCACGAACTTCCAGTTGTTGTGAGAAAACTTAAAGATCTAGAGGCTTTGGATTTTCCACCGGCAAAAGAGGTTCCTCGAACGGCAAATGACTCTGTCAGTTATCATTTAATCCAAGAAGAGTTTAAGCAATGCATTGATTTACGTGAAGTGTTTTCACTGATAACAAAATGCACTAAAATAACACCGAATATCGCGCTGGGTGCTATTGAACGAATATATGATTTAGAAAAAGATTCACACTCAAATAATATGACCAACGACCAAACAGTCCACATAAATTTTGCCAAAGGTGCTATTTTAGAGAAACTACTAAAAGTTGTTATGAAAACTGAAGATACCCAGACAATATTAAATGTACTAAAAACAACTTCTACAGTAATGGAACCTTACAAGTACAAGTTTTGTGATGAGTTACTACTTCGAGTTATTGATAATAGATTAACTGTAGACCAATTATGTGACTTTGCATTATTTCTGAAAAATAATCCTGTTGATCAAAAATATTCTGACACAATTGATAGATTATGGGTTGGCTTTATTGAAAAAGAGAAAGATATCAATGAAGTGAATATAATTAAAATATTTAGAATTTTACCTGGTCTGAAAGTGAGTAAAAAGACTATTACAACTTTGTTGGAGCAAAAATTGTCAGAACTATGGTCTAAAATAAAGGTTGCAGCTATGCAAGATATTCTTGACATATTTTTGGTAGAGAAATATTTTTCGATGCAGTGTTATAGCATTTTAGGACATTGGTTGTACTCCAATATCCATGCTTTAGATGATGACGAATTATTGGGTGTAATAACAATATTTACACGTCTTAAGTTTACTGATAAGCAAATAGATGCGGCAATTGAAAAGTTTTTAAAGTTTAAATCTTCCAAGATACAATCACACGTTTTGGTTATTGGTATTCTGAATTACTGCATGCAATTCAAGTTACGCAACGAACAGATACTAGAGATATGCAGCCAGTATTTTATAGATAAAAGGAAACATGTGCCATCAAGTTTTTTGAAACATTTCATATATCCATATGGATATTTGTGTATGAATCCATCTAATATTGACTTTTGGTTGTTAGCTGAAGATGTCTTACTTGAAAATTATCTAAAAATGAATATTGATGATCTTTGCTCAATCATTTCATCATACATCTACTGTGGCAACTATCCTTTGAAATTAGTATCTAAAATATTTAGTGTAGAATACATGGCTAAAATAAATAACTGTGATATCTTGAAGAAACTGCATCTTATAGATACAGCACTGTCATTAGAGTGTGAGGAATACAATGGCCCTTTGTTACCTAAAGACCAATGGTTTAAACCTGCCATACAAGATGGTAGAATTAAGAATATCATAGCTAAAATAAAAGTCAGCTTTGTTTCTGTTATTGGAGATGAAAATAAAATGTCTACTTCGGTTGTACTGCCAAACTACTGTTCAGACGAGACATATCTTATTGATGTGATGTTCCATCCACCTGAGACAAGTAGCAGTACATTTAACTGGAAATCAAAGTCTCTCAAAAATGATTGTACAGCAATACTTATCCATTTACCAGATCATTACTGTACTGATAATGAACAGCTAATTGGCCCACAAGTTATGAAGAAGAGGCATTTAAATATCCTTGGTATAAAAGTTGTGAGTCTAAAATATGCTTTACTCAGTCAGTTCTATACATCATATAATACTGTTGGCCTCAGGAAATATATAGCTGACAGTATTGACAAATTGCCTTAATGATCACTGTTGCATTGATTATCAATCCCAAGGTACTGATTTTGATTACCATGTAGTACCTTAGGGACCCTGATCTGTCAAGAAATTTCTCAAAGCCAAAGTTGAGAAATCTGCAAGCCTTGCGGAGTATTAAAATATTGGTCCCAGTTGTTAACATTTAGATATGTTAAAAACCCCTGGTGTGTTGAAGGCCTTCCAACCTGCATTGAAGCTGTATTGTGAATTCAGGCTCTCCTTTGAGAGGAGGCTGGTGAGATTCTAATTGGCTGAGAACGATGATGATGAAAGTTGAAGCCTTTTTATTGTTGGTAAACATGGGTGCTTTAATGTGAACATTCTTTTACATTATGTTCCATCATTGAATTTCCATTTTGGTACAGAAATTTTTAAGACTGACCAAGGTATAAAAGCAGAGCTAAGTTACTAAAAGTAATGTGATATTATGGTTTTTATAGGCAAAACACATATAAAAGACAACATTTTAAATATCGGTGAAATCAGCTTTGAGACGTTTTTGCATTGTTGAAGTGTAATGAACTCAGTAAGTAAAACTGGAATAAACCAGTTTCAGGATGTTTTTGCATTTGTTGTAGACTGATTTGTTCATGCTTACTTACTACACTAGTTCTCCCTGCTGATTTGGCTGTGTAATAGAGTGTCAAATGATGTGTTTGAGTAGTCTTCCACTACATTGGTAGGGAAGTTATATATTAGATAATAATAAAAAATACCTAACAAATGTGCCTGATATCTTACATGTAAGTTAAACAATTAGTTATAGTTAGTAAGCTTTATTATAATGAAACCTGTATACTAAGTAATAAAAATATTATTAATTGAATAAAGATAATAAGGTTTTAAGGACATCATACAAAAATGGCAGTATCAAGAGAGGTTGATTTGTCATATGTCCTTTCTATCTATTGATAATTGGCTAATATAGTTTGTAATAGAGAGAGTCACTAATCTATAACTTAAATTGAATTGACAGGACTAAAAGTGGTGCTATCCTTATTACTATATTTTCTCTGGAAAACTTAAGCACTATTTTTGTATAAGTATAGTTTAGAGGTTTATGTACAACAGAACTGGCACTGTGAAATTAGCTCAATAACAATTTCAATTTGCTTATTTGGAAAACAAGTCCCATATTATATATGGAGTAGAGTCTGTTAAGCTATCCATATAGCCTTAGTAAATGAGGCTTTTCCAAAAAATAAGTTTACTATTAAACTATACTATAAGTTTTACTCCCGCAACAATTATCTCTCTAATTACTCTATCCCGCTTCAGTTAAGACGAGTAACTAGCTTGTGTAACAGTAATAATGCTAAGTTCACACTTGTGTAAAAGGATAGTGCTATGAGACCATAGACTTGCCAATTTAGTGTGGTTTAGAAATATGTGTAGCTACAAAAGAATTAGCACCTTAAATGCTGTAAGAAAACTAAAATGTAGTATGCAGGTATGTTCCACATACATTTATTATGATATATTGTTCAAATATAATGTGTAACTAACTTATATTAAAATTTTGGGTGAATATATTGAATCTATTTTTCTAGTCTGGTTTTAAGTCAGAAATACATTTACTAAGTGTAATTATAAATGGTGTTTTATTATATACATATTTACTTCAAATATAGCTATTTCTTTATGGCCCTTTTTGGGAAATTCTAAAAAATAATCGCAACCGTCTTGCGATTCAAAAAAACGTCGTTCTAAGTAAGTTCTATACTGATTTTTTATTATTTTGCCGGCCTTCCTAGTGCAGCGGTAGTCTCATAAGCGGAGGTCCCGGGTTCGATCCCCAGCAGAAACAATTCGAGTTATTATTTTAAAATTTTACCCTGGTCTGGTAAGAGGCTTCGGACGAGGCCACCACCACCCTACTAGCTATATTGCTTTCCGGATATCGCTTAGAAACGCAGTAGCTTTTTTAGGTATAGGCAGGGCATTGGCGTGCATAGAGGGTATGCATAGGGTATGCAGATGATATAAAATGAACAAAATCAGTACGAGTTATAAAAAACTTAAGTATAGGGATTGTAAGACTTATAAAAAGCCTACCCTTAAGTATTTATTTGCATTTGCATACCCTGTGTATACCCTGTACATCCCTGTGGTGTGCTGTGCATAAGCTAAAGGTAAGGGTAGGTACGGTCTTAATATAACTGCCTTACCTAATGCACTAAAAGCATAGTTAACATCTTAGCATGAATAACTTACCAGCAGGTGAGAATACATTGTAGGGAATTAAAACAAAAATTAAGGCAGAGATATCTAAATACTACACTGGGAAATTTTCTAAATTTGAAATTGTCAACAATTCAGATTCAAAACAACTTAACATTAAACAATCCTAACTCATATTATAAGTGCGAAAGTGTGTTTGTTTCCTTCTTTCCTTCCCGCTCTGACTAAGCAACCAATCAACTAAATTTTTGGCATTCAGTTAGTTGAAAGGAAGAACGCGAACAACAGCTAGTGAAGTATTTAAATATATCGGTAGGTAATACATATTACATACTTTTTTTGTATGACAGTAAAATGATCGTCAACGCACACGGATAAAACAACTCTTATCTTGGTGCATTATGAAACTTAAGCTTAATTTACTTAACCTTAATTTCCTATACTCCGCCAAAAGCAGGAGAATCTGTGTGGTTTAATTTATAATTTCTTCAATCCTTATACTCCACACCAAACAGATCTTTAGCAATGTACTACCGTCTACGCACTTTTTGCTGCGAAACCGGAGCATCCTCGGGGGATGTTAAATCCTCGGGAGATGATAAATGAAATCACACAGATTCTCCGGCTTTTGGCGGAGTACAGCAAATTAAGCTTAATTTACATGTCGGCTGCTTCTATCCAACTCTTTGGTGCGTTGACTTATGGCTTCCTTTTATGTTACTTAAAGTTAAAATGAATTTTTAACGGTGTAATAATTGTTAAAATCGATATGGTAGTTACGATGAAGTTTACGTAGTTTAAAGATTAAAAACTAACAAACAAACCAATTTTCCCTCTTTTCAACTGAAGACCTACGTGGCGCATCGTGGTGACGTTATGAGTGGAAATCCCGGGTTCATATCCCAGCAGCAAGGGATGGGCAGGAGACGACATTTTCTCATCGGGGAAAATACATGTTTTATTGTTTGGGAAGAAATAAAAGTCGTCATTGAATTATAATTTTATTTTATTATTTTACTCATAACATCTTTCCACTTAAAATACTCAGTTTGCTAATTCACTAGAATTGTTATTTGAATAATTAATTATTTTAATAATTTATCAGACAACTGTCACAATTTTAAAACTCTTAATTAATTTTTTGAGAAGTAAATAGGTAGGAGAAAACAAAGATTCTTTCAAATTAAGACACAGATTAGAATACAAATAAGTACCTGATTTTTTATATTATCGTTGTTGATGATTTTATATGTGTAGGTACTGTATTTGTAGTGAAATGATAAGTGGAATAGATAATTTCAACTCCATGAAATCACGGTTACCTAGTGCCTAGGCATGTCGTTATTCCATATGACCAAAAGTCGCCCAGATAAGTAAATTATCTATATTTTATAGCCGAATGGTGTATCACAGCAACTCTAGCTTGAAATATTAAATTTTAATGAAATTGTTTACGCTGGCTCACAGCCTAAAATCTAAAATAGACATTTTATTATTAAATTACAAGACACTCGATAGAGTTAGGTACATTAGATATTTAATAAGTATTATTTTTACGTAAGTATTTTATAAATTATTTTTACTTTTTAAGTTAGGTATATTCTACGTAGTTTTCTTTATGAAGATTGAAAATACGAACACGATTTTATACTATTTGAAGTTCCGAGGTACCTAAAGGTGCATTTTTATGATATCTAACTATATGTGACACCTCTACTATGAAATATTCCAAGAGGTAGGTATATCTGATATAGGCAGCGGTGGCAGCTATTAGGTATAATAATTTGGGATCAAGTAGACTTTTGGTAGACAATTTATTTTAACATTGTTGGCGCTGCTCATAATAACGCTCGGAAGGATACAGGTACCAAAGCATGAATAAATAATTACGTAAACTGAAATGCTTTTTTCAGTTTTCGGTTATCTACTTAGTAAGTATATCATATAAACAACGAAATATAGGTAAATGAAGTTTGGCACAAGTACCTACTTATAGTTTTCAAAATGATCGTTGTGATTTTGCTTTGTATGCGGACTGCTTAATCGCAATTTTACTTTCTATATTATGTTAATGTTTTGTATTTTCCATTTAGTAAATAATTTATTATCATAAATAATAATGTTCTACAAAGTATTGTATTCTATACAAAATACATAATCTTCAAAGATAAGCTTAAATAAAAGTACTCATATATACTTATTTAAACTTATCTCAGGTAATAAGGTATTTAATATTTATGAAATTATATATTATTTCAGTGCCTATTGATAGACATAAATATTCTATAAGCACATATTCATAAATATATTTCAATGTTAATTGGCTATGTTTAAATGAAGATATGTCATCTATTTTAATGATTTTGCAATTTTATATCACTATGTGATGAAAATAACTCATTATCAATATTTTTAGGTACGTTTTACATTTTTTGAATAGTCAGTTTAAATAGGTCGCAAATTTATAGTAGGTATATTTACTTAATTATATTAAGTGAACTCTGTTTACTCAAACCACACTTCAATTATGAAGATCACACAACGTATCACGGTATTAATCAAGTAATTAATAACGATACAAATATCTACAAATATACGAATGCAAACGACAATAATAATTACTTTCCCATTTTTCATTCATACATTAAAACATATCCTAAGAAGATTGCGCAACTGATATACCTACAGCTATACCTATCGATTTACATGTAGGTAAGTCATTACAGTCATTTGATCTCATTTACCTACCTATCTAGACACTTCTTTTTTGTTCACACCTTTGACACATCATCGACATCGTGCAACCCCCATAACTTAAATACATTTCTTAATGTTATATACATCATATATAAGGGCAGTAAATTACATATTCTGGATATATTATATAAGTAGGTACTCAGGTATCTCATGTAGTATTTTGTACCGATTGATTTCACTGTCAGTTGAACGGTTTATTTAATTTAATTATATCTTCATAGGTATCCATAGCTTTGCAAACACCAGGTATCCATAGATTTATGACGTTAAGTTTCACACCTTTTTAAACAAGAGCTGTCAAGTTTAACGTCAAAAATTTGAGTTACGAGTGTCGACACTCTCATACTCCCAGATACTCGTGCCTTTGTAAAGGCACTCAGATA
This sequence comes from Pararge aegeria, assembly GCF_905163445.1. Classification (NCBI taxonomy): domain Eukaryota; kingdom Metazoa; phylum Arthropoda; class Insecta; order Lepidoptera; family Nymphalidae; genus Pararge; species Pararge aegeria. The sequence continues at coordinate 16,476,493 of NC_053181.1, forward strand.
CTTTACATCACAAGCTGCAGATTTGTGACGTCAAATTTGACATCTCTTTGAACAAGAACTGTCATGTTTATCGTCAGAAATACATTTACGAGTATCGACACTCTCTCACTCATATTGACACACTCTCATTCATATCGGAACACTCTCACTCTTATCGACACACCACGATCCTTTTTTCGAGTTCACTCTAGTTGTCATTGAGTATCAGTGCCGCCATAATAAAAAATATTACTTTGGAAATGGGGACAATACAAAAAGATCGTGTGATAGATTCACGAAGGCCATTTTTTTACGCGAGCTATCACAACTTTTGTTAGTTATATTCGTCTCTACCGATTTTATCACATCTTTAAGCACTTCTGTCCGTATTATATTTTACACACCCTCGAGTAATATTGTATTACGTACTAGTTCCTCTTTGTACTTTGCTTTGTGGTCCACGGGGCTGCAAGTGCAAATGTATCAGGGAATCTTTGAAACGTGTAGAGATACGTCTAATAAAATAAATTAATTTCAAAATGTACGCCCGTGTATTTAAATACGGTACGAATTGTTAAAAAAATTGAATACCATATGAACCCACGGGACCTTGCTTTAGTATAGACTAAAGATTACGTGAGACGACTGTTCCAGTATATAGTACATTATTACTCAAACACACCTACTTATTCTAAAGTAGTACATTTTATTTTTGATTCGCGTAAATAAGATTATATGTATATGTAATTACTGAGGATAGGAAAATTATGTAATAATACTGAGGATAGAGTTTCTCTCTAATTCATTAAAAGCATCGCTTTTCAAGAATAAGATGGACATTCTTCAGTTTTTACATTTATGGTGCAAGTTTAGCCCATGAATAACCCATCTATAATCCTATATTTTCAGTAGATACGATGTTTTAAACATCTACCAAAATGTACGAAGCCTTAAAACAAGCATCATCTGTCGTCGCATAGGTATGCAATTTGTGCACTTTAACAGTACCTACCTACCCTCCGCAGACGATTGCTCGCTCGCAATCGGGAAGTATGTCTCGAATATCAAAACAACAATTCTGTTAAAGACTAGTGTCGCACAGAGTGTAGCGTTGCAAATTTTGTAATCCTGTTTTCTATTTTACCTAAAACAAGGTGTAAACATTTAATTTTGTTCTTACCTCAAAGATTTTCGAAACCGAATGAATGAATGTACCGAATTTCGATAAGGAACGTTTAAATACCTTGAAGGTTACAAGTAGAGGTATACAATGTTACAAAGCAAATGAGTGGCGGACAAACCGTTTTGGTATACCTTATGATCCTTTCAATAACTCAGATGAACAGTCCTTTTTTTATAAAAACATTAGATATCGTTACATTTATAGAAGCGCGATAGAACACTTTGGTAGGTAAATTAAAGAAACTGGTTTTTGCGAAATGTAACTACTAACGTAATAAATACCCACGTGCGTAGTCGATTGAATTTTTAACCTAAATCCAGATAATCTTAAATGCTTTGTCATCGTCTTGACAGGATTTAATAACTATTCTATTTTACGTTTAGAATCTAGGAATCGTAAAAGTGATATCATGCACTAGACCTTATATCTATTATCAATCAATCTAATCACCTATGAATCCGAATGACGTAATTTAGAAATAAAGTCTAATCGCTTACGGACTAGGAAATTACAACATGGAATTCTACTTGGCAGTAACCTAACACCCTTTACACGTTGGTTAAACTTGTAGTTCTTTTGTAAATCCTTTATTAAATAAGGCATGAAAATTAATAAACCTAATTAGTAGTTTTGTTTTGATTAGGTGTTGCTTAAATAACATAATTAGCCGGGTAGACATTATAGTTGCCTTATTTGATTCCCCAAGGTGGAAAATACAGTTTCTCATGAAAAGGTTAACATTACCTTTATATTTAATTTAATTACGTAAAGAAAAAAAATAGGTAAATTGGCTTTGATTAGTTAAAACAATGGAATCGTAGTATTGTATGTTAAGGTGACAACATTTAAGTTACAAAACGCCTCAGCAAATCGCATTTCATATATATAGTTTCAATTTCGATGTCATAAAGAATCAAAATCAAACCCTAAGATCAAACTCTACATTTCAATAATACAAAACGGTCATAACTCATATCGGGTATGAATGTTGCGAAGGCTTTCACGCTTGACAGTACAGCCTCTTTGCAGTTTAAACCTTATTACAATTTTTAAGATCGTGTTAAAGTTAAAACAACCTTATCTATATTGACCACAATGAGAGTTTCTCTACACTTTAATAATTATTTATCTATATTAAGTTATCCGAATATCTTATAATTAGGCCTTAAAGCTAAAAGGTTGACAAGGAATGTGAAGTCATGTCCTCGCCATAATTATTCATTTAAGTAGGTATATAAGAAGAATTATAATTTTCTTACAAATAAATCACCCGTACCTAAACTGACGGTGTAATAAATAGTACAGATAACATAATCTTTATTTATAATGATCACAGTAAAAAATCAGCTAACTACGCGAATGTGCGTAATAATTTTCTAGTTTACAGATGGATTCTAACAGATAAAGCCAAATGAAGATTTATTCGCATAATATAATGTATTAAATTAATTTAAAGATTTCTACTTACTTACGATGATGTAATTGATGATATTTTTATGATAAGTAACGAAATAAGATGAAAAAAAAGAAAATAGGTGACATTTTTTTTGTTTTTTTTTTTTTTTTAATTTCGGATAATTTTTTCGACTAGTCTCTACAATGATTTCAGAAGTAAAAATTTATTTAAATGTTCACCAATCTTCAGTCCATGGTATATTTTAACTTGAGCAGACGTAATATTCTTAGAACAAAATAACTATTTACAAAGTTGATTTAATTTAGATAAAACGTTCCATGATTGTAAACGGTTGTAAATTGTCTACAATTTTTCAACATTTATATAAAAAAGTAAAATCGAAGAGTCATAGTAAATCGTTACAGCGTGTTGGTAACAATAGAATAATTCACACTTACTTAGTAGATAGCTAATCTAAATAATATCAACAAAATTCGGAGCTAACCTAAGTTAAGGCTCGTAAGGTTCACACAACTTTTTCAAACATATCTATGTAGGTGAATACAACAGTGAATATTTTTTTAAAGGAAGAAAATTTTGATCTAATCTAACATTTACATGTCAAACGAACATTAATATAACTTCAGTAACTGTAAGAAACGAATTGTTGTAAAATATAATAGTCAACACCGCGATCCGAGTTGAGTTCATTACTCGTTTGATTACATAAAACGATCAACCAGACGCGATTACGAAATCCTCGAACAACGTTCAAACTTCCAAACAAGAGTACAAAATTACGAACAAATCACACAGACTTTTGTAAAGAGCACGCATCGCGAGCATTTTCACTGAGAGTCTAAGAAAGATACTTCGAACTAATTTAGCAATATTGCTGAGGCAAGGCTGCTCTGTGCACGTTCACGAGTAGATGGTGATAACTTCGCGGCCGCCTCCACGCACCATCAGCACCTTCTCAAGACCTTCGGTAAGGACTTCCAGGAACTCCATATCTGTGGGTTCAGAAAAGGAATCAGAGTTTATAAATGCAAAGGCATACAAGATATTCAGGAGAGTTGAAAAAGTATTTTAAATGCTTATCCAGCTGCGATAATAATTTGTGGTTTTCTTTTTTTATTACGCAGCGAGGACTCGTTATGTTCATTGCACATTACGGCAATAAATTCAAGGAAGCAAATGAAGTCAGCGAAAATAGACCGCGCCAAAGAACTTGGCGTTGTTAGTACGATTCTTGCGCCTCTGTGGCCTATGTTAAAGGTTGAGTTCCTATTGGAAAGGTTCCAAACTTTTTCCTGGTTAACGTTTTGCAGAAAAAAAAAACTTCCAATTTAATAATATTTTTATGATATGTGAAAGTTATTAATGAGCGGTTATGGGCCGGAGCTCGACTTCATTTTCGGGGAGCCGAGTTCGAATTCCAGCACGCACCCCTAACTTTCCTAAGTTATGTGCGTTTTAAGCAATTTAAAATATAACTTTCTGCAACGATGAAGGAAAACATCGTGAGGATGTATTCTTAAAGAGCACCAATCCGCACTGGGCCAGCTTTCAAAATAAATGTAGAGTAAGCAGAATTTTAAAAATAATTAGATTTTAGTTTTTAGATATATATAGACAGTTATTAGATATAAGTTTATGGCATAGTTACGTACAATTTGACTCCCTTTCAAGTTTCGTGTCTCGCGGCGGACCCGGCAGATTCAGTATGACTAATTGTGCGTCGTGTGAACGTGACACTATCACCTCGTTCAACTTCACGGCAGTGTGCATTCGCCGGACTGTGCCTTCGTCACTGAATATATGAAAAAAATAATTTAGACCTAAATTAATTCAAAAGTGGCCGATAAAAAAAAGACTATCGCTTAAAATCATCGCCATAACCTAAAAGAAAATTGGAAATAAAAATAGAACTTATTTCACCGTTCGCTTTGGAAATCGGGTTTAATGAAACCACGTTTTGCTATATGTTCAAATGTTCAAACTGCAGCCCCAATAGTTATTTAATGCGTAACTGAGTAATTGATCCTTTTTAGTATTAACGGTGAAATCGGGTCTTATTCTCAAAGATATTTTTTCTTGATCAATAAGAAAGAAGTTTAACCGACAACGCTTTATTCTAAATAAAACGCTTTCAGTTAAATTTAAAACTAAGATAAAAAAACCATTTAAATCTTATAGATTTATGAACTTATTATGACCTATACCAGAATACATTATTACGGAAAAAACAATTGCGAAAACTTCAATTATCTGGCTAAAATGGTGTTATGTTTTAGAACTTTGTCAATAAATTCCAATTCTCAAAAGTAACTTTTTGTAACATGATTTTCTATTATATTACGCTTACTGTTTTTAAGATACCAGCATGGATATTCTATACTATACAGGCGGCAATTTCTCAATGGGGGAAGGGCAAAGTTTATCTTCTCCCACACTTTTATTCATTTTCCGAGCATAGGCGTACGGATGGAAATATATATAATTATATTTTAATTAAATTGGGGTAAGCTTCTCCTTTTCCCTGGTAATTTTTTTCACCTGCCTTTACTAGTCGTGTAAAATGTGTAATTAAAAAATCCCAAGTTTGTCAATAGAGTTAATAAATATATATAGTTAATAAATAGCGCACTTACGGGGTAATGGTGGGCACGTTGGTATTGGCGTTGGGCTTGGGGTTGAGTGCGTCGCCGTTGGGGTTGCCATCCTTGTGGTTTTCGGCATCGTTGGGCACGGAGGGCGACTCACACTGCGAGTGTTCATCGGGCGAGTCCCACATTGAATCGATTATGTGCAACAAACTACTTCGAAAGTCGTCCTAATTTTCATCGTTACCCCAAAATTTTCATTGGTCCATTGCAAAATTTGGATTCGCGCACCGAGCGTTGCACATGACGGATTCAAGGCGAATAAAACACGGGATGTCATATATTATTTAAATTGTTTAACAGTAACTGACTACAGACATTCAAACATCCACTCATAGCTAATGTGGTATGGTGAACTAAAGTGAAAAATTAATGTGAATGAGATCATTGCCAAACATATGACCACCGTGTGTAAATTCGCTAGGACTCGTTATAATTAACTATAACGATGAGTAACATAAATAAAATAAACGAAAAAAATAAAAGTGAAGAACTAGCGGTGCATATAGCAGGTATCGGATAAATTTCTGTTATTGCAAGCAAAAATGTATTGCTTGTTACAACTAATTTAGTTAAATCCATATATGGTCTGTGGTTATATATTTTCGAGAATGGCGTCCATAATGTGCTCTAGCTTGATTTAAAGTAAAAAAAGAATAACATCAAATCAATCAATGAAATCTCATGAGAAATATAACTCAGGGATTGATAAAGGCTAATGAAAACGAAAGTAATCTGATAGCAAAGATATTTATAACAGTGAAGCTTTGAAAAATGTTGTATTTAATAAACTGTAACTCGGAGTACTTTTGTAGTCTCAATCAGATCTCAATCCTTTTATTTAAAAAAATATGTTTTCAGCACTCGTAGGTGTTTAAAAAATAGATTAGTTATTGATTTAATAAGCGTTATCTTTTATTAAGTTGACACAAGTTTTAATCTTCTGCATAACCTCCTATTTATTTTTTAAATACTATACTAGTTGCTCTGACGCTATTTAGGATAGAAACAACATTCACCTTATCATCCTTATCTTTCTCGTCGTTTTCAGCTAGCGGAGGTGATGGTGCATCATCAGGAAGAGGCTCTGAGCCAGGTTCTGCGAAGCGAACTTTGCTAGCGGTTTTAACATCCGCATGGTGGTGATCCACTATTGCTTGTACCTGAAGATTTATTAACATTCATGACAAACTACGATTTTTTGTCTCACGCATCAAACGATTTTTAATAAATGCGCTTGCAGTTCCATCTATGAAAATAGATTTTTAATTGGGGAATATTAAATTTTAAGTTGCTGAAAGTTTTCTTTAAATCCATAGCACAGCACCTGCAAAACAAAGCTAATGCGGGTGCTGATAAAGTATATAATTAAAGTTTTGTTAATTTTAATAAGCACATTTAAACAGCAAAGCATGGTAATAAATTTTGATGTTGGTTGTAATGAAAAACATTGATAGAAAGAAAATATATAATAATATGTTAGATAATGAAACAACAGGATCTATGTGTAGACACTAGACACATAACACCAATATTCTAATAAATTGTGTAAAGTGCAAAATAGCGACAAGGACTGTGATAGAATAAAGTGAGATAAAATTATACATCAAAAGCAAACATAGTAAATGTTAAGTTTAATTCAACATTTTAAATAATAAAATTGATGTATATGACTGTAGATACCATAGTACACGGATGACTGTATATGTATGATTGTATTATATACACATAGACACAGAGAGGAAACAATAAACTAAACTAATGACATGACATGACTATAATCGATTTAGAGGTAAATGCTATTTATGCAATTACTATTTACTCCTCAATTATGTCTGTCAAGACGTTTAAAGCACAAGGCAGAATGAGAATGATAATTATCAAAATGCGCGAGAACTAGTTAAACAGTAGGGAAGAAATAAAGATCTAAAATGCATATTATAAGTGGACTCGATCGAGGGTAATGTATCCATTTTACCAGAGGTAACTTCTCCTCAGCATTTTGTTCATGATAGTCCACCAAATTTTGCATCTGTGTTGGCAGCGATAGACAAACGCATATTAGTTATTTAAAAGTATCATCATAAATATTACTATAAGTAACAAGCCACGCTTCTTTTTACAAATGTATAGCACATAAAACACCGCTAATGTGAAGAATTTAGCTTTATATAATATCCATCGTGAATACTGTGATTAATAATAATATAAATATGGTAGAGATATTATTTTGAGAAGCTGACTAACCATTCCAAGGGACTCCTTTTTGTTAAGCCTTAGTTCCCGTAGCATTTGATTGCGCTGCTCCATCATCAAGGTACGTTCATAAGTGTAAGCGGAGATATCGCTATCAGTCTAAAAAAGTTAAAATTATCATTAACGTTGCAATGCGTGTTGCAAAACATTTAATCGATTTGGCGTTAAATAACGAAGCTATTACCATTTCAACGACTTCAACTTCTGCTTCCAAACGTAGCTGGTAGAGGAACATCTTAAGGTCTTTCTTCATTTGGATAGAGTTGTCTTCTATTTGTGCGACGGTAAAAATACGCATTTTACAGTTCTTCCACGTACGATTTTGTTTCAGAAGGAACGGTAATAACATCAGCATTCCGCCATCATGGACAATCCACCATATATCTATGTTACCAGAAACCTGCAACATTGATATTTATAAATAGTAAAATAGATTCGAATTATGGAATGAATTATCTCCGTGTTGATATTATTTCGTTTACCTTTTCAGTAGAATCAGGGAAGAAGTTTATTCCTTTTGGAACAAGCATGGCCATTCTGGCTGCAGTTACCGCGCGAACCGTGTGTAGGAACACTTGCCATGTACGATCATCTTCAGATTGCCGCCACCCGTAGGGCCATCCCACTATCACTGTGTTTGGTTTTAATCCACCTAGACCGGTGGTTTGAACGCTGATTGGGAAAAAAGAGAGAAAATGTATACAATGGATCCCCCGTTATCCGGCCTCTTTCTAATCCGGTACCCACTGTAATCCAACATATCTATATGAATCTTACGACTTGAATATTATTTAATGTTTTTTTTGGATACACATTGATTCTGTTAAGTTTCAGATCATAAGATCGGATAAAAATTCCGAACTATGGAGTCCTAGGCAGGCTCTATAATGCGAAGAATTCGAGAGTTCGTCGCTGCCCTGCAAAGCGTTTGTCGGATTACCGGGGGTCCACCGTACTTATTTTGCTTTAGAGACTAAATCTGCGACGCTAGAAATATCTACGTACAAATGACTTAATCCATCGGCAATACTGTGTGATACTAGAACGTCCACGAATCCTTTGACCTTTTCTTCATCCATGCATTTACGTAAGTTTTGCTTAGCTGTGCTGGCCTCTCCCGCTCGTCGAGTGAAATCGCCACCCAATACTGACACACATACCGTTAGACCCTTTCCTATAAAAAAATATATATACTTTTAATATCGTGAGGGATTTAGGTTACCTACTAAATATTGCAAAAGAAAAAAAAATTACCAGCTTTAAGTTGACTGGCAAAAGATAACATTTTGCGGTATTTCAGATTCAGGTCATCATTAAGCTTAGCAAGCACAAGAACTTGTGGTCGCCAATTCTTTGTGTGCGGTGGCCCTTGTTCAAGGCGCAACAAGGAGTAACGTGCTGCTGAAAGTGCTAATCCCCGAAGACCGTCACCCCACTCTTTTTCAGCGCTAAAAAGTACAAAAGGTTTTACAAATTTTAACATTTTACCCTATCCTCAATTCAATAAGTTGCAACAAGTATAAATAAACATACCCTCGATATTCAATGTATTTATAAATAAGGCCAGCCATGCCCATTGCAATGAGAGCGTAAAACCATGACGTCATAAACATGATGGAGATGCACAAGACGAGTCCAGCAAGAGATAGAGACCTGCAATAGTTTAATCATTAATGAGCAGAATTTATTAATGAAGAGCACCTGTACATTATGTCCAAATTTTTTACATTTGCACTTACCAATGGTAATATCGGAATCTTGGTCGCCAGTTCGGTGTTTTTAAAAGAGTTTGCAGAGCACAGGCCAGGTTGACAAAACCGTAGCACATAAGGAAAAACATTGATAGAAGTGGGGCAAGGATATCAACATTGCCCAGGAGAATCCCGCATTGACAGATCACCATGGTTAACAGTAGAGCTCTATTAAAAAATAAAATATTAATTATTATTGTAAAGTTAATCAAAGTTTTACGGTGATATATTGTATGAAATGCGGCTAAATAAATACCTTGTAGGCTCCCCGCGACTAGAGGAAACAGCAAAAGGTGCAAGGAACGGTATAATCTCATCTTTAGCAATCGCCTGGAGAAGACGTGGGGCACCAGTCAATGATTGTAGTCCAGCACCAAGTGTAGACAGGAATGATCCAATTAAAATGACCCATTGATTAGGCCACGCCATGTTTGCTACAACAAGCTTACCACCAATAGATTGCCCAAACCTAAAAATATAGAATACATTTGATGTTTTGATGTAAACTAGTAGGTTATGCAATGACACTCAAAAATATGTAAAATAATGGTCAAAATTGAGAAAAATTTACAATTATAATTAACAAGTATAATCATCAAATCAAATATAAAAATGGTTGAAAAAATAGATAAGAATCTTAAACTTGAAACAACATTCAAAGAATATGCAAAATTTGGGAACACACAAGGGGATAAGAAGCAAATAACTTTAACAAATATCGATAAGTGGTTAAAAGAAGCGGGTATAATAGACGGAAAGACAGTTTCTACTACGGATACAGCTATTCTATTTCAACGTTGGAAAAGCAAAACTATTGATTTTAAACAATTTATAAAGTTTATTGAAACGTTAGGTAAAGAAAACAAGTTAAATACAGATACATTAAAAGATCAACTTCTTAAATGCGAAGCTCCCAGCACCTCACGAGCAACAAAAGTTGCAAAATTAAATGTTGTGAATAGAATGACGGATACTTCAAAATATACAGGCACACATAAAGAGCGTTTCACTAAAGCTGGAAAAGGTAAAGGAAAAGCTGGTCGAGAAGATTTAACTGAAAACGCTGGATATGTTCAAGGGTATAAACATAAAGATACCTATGGAGGAAAATCTTAATAACTCTCTTACTTATCACGGAGCAACAAGTTGTCAACGGTCCCGGCAAAGAGTAGTACACAAGACAAGTAAACGGTGGAAGTCGTAAGGATAGCACAAATGGTTCCGATGGGAATACTCTTTTGTGCATCAGCCAAATCACCAGAACGATTAGACCCCGCCATAATACCTGTAAACAATAAAACATTTAGTTAATATAATATCACATACAGTATAGAGTCTATTTTTTCATATTAATATTACCTGTTACAGACGGGAAAAATATTCCAATCAGAATAGTAAACGTAGTAGTGAGGTCAGCGTATATTTGATTATATGTAGGCCTTTCCATTTGCTCAATGTCATCTGGTTCCTTGCCATAAGCTAAATATTGACCGAGATCGAGAAACGAATCTTGTAAGTTATCAAAAAAGACTCCGCTTGCTAAGCCCTGTAATGAAAATGTTTAGTTTAACTTACTATGATTATCTTTACATAGTATAATATAAAGTCACCCCGCCGCTGGTACGCTTAGATCTTTTAAAGTACGCAACGGATTAAAATGGAAATTTTAACAATTGATAGGAATTGAAAAGTAAGGTTATATTTAGTATACATGCATTAAAAGGGATAAACCTAGAAATTCAAAGATTATTAATGTGATGTCGTAAGAAACTTATTTTTTCGATTACATTGCACATACTGTTTGAACCTTGCAAGATATAATAAATCAATGCACTACGGAATTGGATATCCTAAATAGATCATTAAGAAAGTATTTATGTTTACCTCCTAAGGATAGATCACAGTAAGTATTATTATCTTTTAAATTTTATTATAAAAGTATGGGTTATTAAATAAGCTATTTTAAACAATAGAGTATTATTCCTTATCCAATTTAAAACCGTTGTGCATTTCATGTGGATCAAAAAATTCGTCTTTTACTGTTTCATTTTATTTAGCATATCATTAAAATGAATATTAAACGCGATATTTAAACTCCCGAATAATATTCAAATTACATACACACTTACATACATTGATCCCGTGCAAAACCGGGGCGGTATTTTAGTAAATAAGATTCAAAAATATGATATACCTTGATTCCTTGTACAACGCTTACTTCGTGTGCTTGATAATAGGGGTCACAAGTATTATTAGGACAAAACAGTTGATACAATTCACCTCCAACGTCTTTACTGCAATTGTTTATATTTATATCTTTTAATAGGCGTTTTCCAAGTACACACATCCTGTAAATAATAGAAATAATATTATTTATATTTATACTTATTAGTATTTATGTATAAGTAACAGTATAAGTAAGTATAAGTATTTATGGTATGTTAAAATATTAATGTTATTATATTTATTTTTTATATTTATCATAGTTTTGTTGTATTTGTGTAGCCTGGTTTATGTATTAGAATGTAGTTATTTGTATGTATGTTCTAAATAGTGTACCTATTTGTTTTTTTTTTTAGTTTTCCTAATCCCAAGGTTGCCTGGCAGATCTCGCTACTTAGCGATAAGGCCGCCTTTTGTATCCTGCTTCGGTCTTCAAGTGTTTATTCTTTTGTTTTTAGTTTATCTGAGTTTTGTAGAAATAAAGAGTATAAATAAATAAATAAATATTTCTTACTGAAGTTTATCATTTCCATTCCAGTTCACGAAGATACCAGCGTACACGGCAGAAATAGAAAGAATAACGCAGGCGAGTGCTATTGTAGCAAATTTGTTGACGAATTTAACTCCGACAAACACCACCATGCCCATAATTAACAGTAAGCCCGTTCCATACACGCGGAAGTTGTTGTACATAGCATCTGGATCTTTCGTGAAATCACCGAAGATGGACATCCACGGAGCCATATATGTCTAAAAAGTACAAAATTTAGATAACGCATTTATTCACTAAGAGTTTTATAAGATTATTGAGGATTCCATTACATTGCATAAAAGTTCGAAAATCATTTACGATCTCGTTTAAGAGCGTTTTTATGCGGCCATAAAACAGATGTTTTAAGAAATTTGGTAAGGCACTATCTAAATTACACTTTTATAGTTCTCCAAATATATATTATGTTCAATGAAATTGATGGTTATATTATTTTTAATAAACGTATATATAATATGTTTTACAACGTAGTTTTTTTTTGTAATTGCTTCAATAACATCTCAGCTTAATAATGTTCCACTCGTAGACTAAGGCTTATCCTGACATACTTGGAAAAGATAGATATGGAGCTTAGATTCTCGGACTGCTACAATGTGACGTACTCTTAAATTCACAGGGATGTACAACGTCAATTTCTTAATTCAAAGCTGTAACAAGCTAATCACAACTATTTATTTCTTGGTACATATTCAAAATTAACTTTTCATTAGTTTCACCGATCAATCTTCTTCGTGCCTTCTCCATCTACAAGACATTGTCGAAGTACCTTCTGCCCAGTTGGCACAGACAAAAGCCATAAACAAGAATTGAATTGAATTCAAAGCTGTTTCTCAGAATTGACTTACTGAAAAACCCAATACCAAAAGGTGTTTGCAAATGAAATTGTAAGGACCTTTGATCTCTCGATAATGCAAATGTCTTTTTTCTCGCATTTTCCTCTTACCAGTACTATTTCTACAGCTCCGACTATATACATGGCCGCTGCGAGAGTAGTTCCTGTATAGAAGAGCATGCCAACTGCGCCTCCACACTCAGGACCCAAAGATCGACCGATCATGAAGTACGACCCCCCTGCCGGCACCACACCATTCGTTGCAATCGCCGACATCGATATAGCTGTTAGCATAGTCTGAAAAAGAAATAAACTATGCAGTTTCATTTCATTTCTTTCAATCGTTATTATATATAGATATTGCTGCTAGGTAGGTAACATCTGCTAGGTAGGTAGCTTCTGTCTTTCCGTCTTAATACTGATGATATTCTCAATAGTTGAATACCACTATGAATGGGCCGATGTGTAATAAATGTTATAGTTTAACTCTTAGGTAAAGAATTTAAAAAATAAAACTTTTAAGCTTTGATCATTTCGTTTGCTAGTGAAAATATTTTTAAACACTCCATAAAGTATACATTGAAACTAAAACCATACACCTTTATGCTTTGTATGTTTGGGACTGCATAAGTTAGTATGTACGTTAATGGATAAAAAATATTAAAATTATAATAACAGCACTAGTATGTTGTTGTGTCATCATCATCATCATCATCACATCAACCCATTACCGGTCCACTACAGAGCACGGGTAGAAGAGAACACCCACAATGAGAAGGGGTTAAGGCCGTAGTCCACCACGCTAGCCCAGTGCGGGTTGGTGGACTCCACACACCTTTGAGAAAATTATGTAGAGGCATTCAGGTTTCCTTACTATGTTTTCCTTCACCGTTGAAGCAAGTGATATTTTAATTACTTAAAAGTTAGAGATGCGTGCTGGGATTCGAACTCGGCCCCCGAAAGTGAATTCGAGCTCCTACCCAATGCGCTACCACCGCGTTGTTGTGTAAGATGTAAATTGAAGGTCTTTTACTTTTACATAATAAATATAAAATCGTCTATTTACCGTACAACAGCAAATAAGCACAATCAAGAAGCCTTGGATAGCGCCAGCCGTTCCAACTACCCATGTGAGACGGATAAATAGGATTACACCGAAGATGTTCTGTATGCAGGGCAGATACACGCCAATGAGAGTGCCCATGCGGGCCGGGGGCGCTGGCTTGGGGGCATCTGGGTCCGCCGCAGATGCAGTTGGAATTGTGTTTGAATAATCTGCCAGAGAACTGAGGAATGTAGCCGCCCGCGGTCTGTCTTCGAGTTCCTCCTGTAACGAGAATTATTACAATCAGTTTGATTGGGGGATGAATTTAATATAATGTGCGATTATCAATTTACTGGAGTAAACTGTAAACTCTTTAACTGTTTGACGTCCTCCCTGGTGCAGTGGTGAGCGCTGTTGTTTAAAGTTGGAGTTCCCGGGTTCGATTCCCGGCAGGGAAATTATAATTACAGAATTTTCTCTGGTCTGGTGGGAGTTTCCGGTCGTAGTTAGTTACCATCCTACCGACAAAGACGTTCCGTCTAATAAGCGTTCCAGTACGATGTAGAAATGAATTAGAGGTATGGGTTACATATAACTGCCATATCCTTAACAGGTTTAGGTTAGACTGCATCATCACTTACCATCATGTGAGATAGCAGTCAAGGGCTAACTTGTAGGGGAATAAATAAAAAACACTTAAATACAAATGAATTTGCAATATACGTCGGAATTTTATTCAGTTTTTTTTTAACGCTCTGTCATTTGAAAGGTATAAGTAGAATAAAGTATCAGTTGAATTGTGAAAAACACTGAATAACTATTCTAACTTTATCATCATCAAAGCTCTACAGCCCTGGGGGGGCCTTGGTTTCATCAGAAGCTGCTTCTTTCCAGCTCCGAACTCCATATCCTTGCCAACTCCATCACTCCATCACCCCTAGGTCGTCCTCGGTCTCTACGCCCCTACAAAGTGCCCTCCATAAACCTCTTTGGGGCTCTCGCGTCTTCTATGCGTTGCACATGCCCTGCCCATTGCATTTTTAACAGTTAAACAGTCTTGACGACATTTAGTTCTTTAAAAAGTTCGTATAGTTCGTGATTCTAACGTTTTACCACATTTATTTGTACGACCGTAATTAAGGTTTTAAGGTGCTTAAGGTGCCATTTATTCAATTATGCAAAAATGTCCATACCAATCTAGATTTTGTTGACAAACATTGTAAAAACGAAGTCTAATTTTAGACAGTTTAAAAATTTGCGTACAATAAAATTTACACCTATATGTCATTTTGTAAATAATGTTGTAATATTTAATACATTTTAATGTGATGTTCTAGTACATTAGTATTTCAGCACAATTACTGGGAACCCACCGAATAATAATAATAATTCTAAAAATATTATTTCAATTAGAGCACAATGGCAATGCTATGTTAAATATTGCACGGTGGTACGGAACCACGAATACGCTCATGCAAGTCGTACTTAGTCAGTTTTTTGTTAACTACTATTTATTATTGGATTCAAAATGGGTTGTTTTAAGGCAAGAAAAACGTTTTAAAAAATGGAAATATAAAAGAGCTAACAAACTAATGCATTGAAATCAGAGTCGTAATAAGTTTACAGGCGTACTTCAACGAATAAGCTGTGATATACAAGCGTTAGTTTCGAATCCGTAACGCGATACGGAGATTCAACGAAGCCAGTCTCTAAAGTGCTCGTATTTTATTCACGGGCCATTTGCATCGCTCGTTGTACCTTGAGACGTTCATACAGCCTCCATCGGTAAATGTCGCTGTAACTTTGGTGGTGTGCATACCAAACTATCCATATTTAAATGGTATTAAGGTGAAAAGTGTGTCTGTTTGTTTTTTAATTTATTACCACCGCACGAATAAGCGTTTTATTTATTTGTTTAGAAAACTTTATTGCAAATTTGTCGCACAGGTAGCTTGCACTATAGGACAGTAAACCGAGGATTTCTAGAGTATTTATTCGGGAAAATGTATTCATCAATATTGTTTAAATGTCTTCTTTCTTTGTTTTTTTTACCCCCAGGTTTTTAATAACACAGACCTGCACAGACACTGCTAATAAGCACAGACCTTTTTTCTATTAGCAGAGATAAATAATAAATGAATAAATATATTACGACAATACACACCTCGCCACCTAACCCCAAAGTAAGCGTAGCTTGTGTTATAGGTACTAAGATGACTGATGAATATTTTTATGAATAATACATATAAATACCCAGACACTGAAAAGCATTCATGCTCATCACACACACATTTTCTAGTAGTGGTAATCGAACCTACATCCTTAGACTGAGAAGGCAGGGTCGCTGTAAACTGTGCCAATCGGCCGTCTAAATAGAGGAGGTAAGAGTTAACCGGCAGCATTCCCTCACTAGTGGGTGCAATTCGAATTGGTATTAACCCAAACACAGACAAATAAAATTTAAAAACGGTCGATAACGTATGGATAGTTAAAAAATTACATAATGTAGCGCTTTTACTATTACATAATAAAGATGTATACCTACCGCCCCTAACGTAATTTAAGATCATAAAGTGAATTAAGAAATGTGTGATGTCCGATAAATTACAAACGAGACGGTGCAAAATTGATATAACAGTGTTCTGATTAATGGGGCTTGAACGATTTAATTACCACATATTAGTTATAATAAACGGGACCGACAGTTTAACGTGCTCTACGAAACGCGGGGGTGAAAACGTCAATTTCATAACTTCGATATACAGAAAAATCCTCAGTACTCTAGAATATATTAACATAGGCACGTTTAATATTAAATTGTTACTAAATTTTAGACTTAAATAAATAAAAATATCTTATTAAAAGGCTGTATATACATCTACTTTCGACGTCGTACGCCTTAAAGTGCTCTCCGTGAATTCAGTGAAGATTACGGATAGTTGATTTCTTATCGAATTTTCTCGATTTAGTTTGCGAATTGAAATTTCATCGTAAAATTTTCTCCAAATTGTTCAAGTAACTTTTTGTGAAGCCTGAGAATTTTATTTAGGTGATGCTTGATTATACATATAGTTTGTTTCTTAAATCGAGTGTTGAGTGTGCGATGTGTGCAGTAGAAATAAAACTGAATTTTTATTTATTATTATTATTATTTATTAGATCAACTACTGGGGATTAACTGAGTTGAGAAACTACGTCCGCAAATTTCAGAGAGCTTCACGAATCCTAATAAAATTAATCTGGGTCCAACTGGGCGGTGAAATCGTTGCAAAAAAATTATTCTGCTGGGACCTAGTAGGTTGTAAACATATTGACATGTAAAGTAAATATTCCCTTCACATCAACTCATTTATACCGCGTGTGTGTTAATATATTAATGTGTCAGTACACATCAGTTTAATCAAAAAAAATAACAATATATTCTTTAAGTAGTCGCAACGCAGACAATGAACCTTAAGAAATTAACTATTCTTTAAAGCACGTTGAGACACGCTGGATCCATTAAATGAAATACTGGCAAAATACCACGGAGAATTTAAGACTAAAATATACGTTCTTATTAGTAACATGTTTTAGTTCTTTTGTTTATGAATCTAAAATATGAAACCATTGATTTAATATATAATCATTACATATTGTATTCATGATTTACAATAGTAAAAAAAATGGTATAGATTTATGAAATTGATGACGTTGCAAGCCTACAAATCATGAAACGTTTTAAACGGTCGACGTTTTCTAACCATCGTAAATTTTCACTTGCAATAAAGAGGGCCACAACACGAGGCATTTATTACAGAGCTTTTTCCTATTTGTTTCCATTTGTCCTGTCACCATTACTCGCCACTTTATTTAAAATGTGGATCTCTTTGGGATTACGAACGTAATCAAGGTTTTTGTTCATCCCGTAATCCACATTTATTACAAGTATACGAAAATGAAATTTGAAAAATGTGATGTAGAAAATGAAGTTTTTTTTTTTTTGAAAACAATATGATTTATTTGGATAAGGAATCAAACAGAAGTATGAATAACATGGTCTAATTTTGGTCGGTATTACTATCAACTTTTGAAAGGAAAAAGTGGTTATTGTGACAATTATTAGACATATAGCATCGCGAAGTTTTTTATAGTTATTTAATATAGCAGAACAAGCTTTTCGAAATAAAAAAAAAAACAGTCGAATTAAGAATCTCCTTTTTTTTAAGTCGGTTGAAAATATATAATTATGTTACGTCACGTAAAAAAGAGCGCGAATTTTGACACGACTGACTTGGCATTTATGCTGAAAACCTAATTAATATTTACTTAATATACTCGATCACTACACTAAAGCCATAAATCAAAAGAAGAAGAAGAAGAATATACTCGATAACCGTTTACAATTAAGTGTCAAAATAAAATAATAGTCAAAGTTCACTCATTGCCATATAATTAAATACAAAACGAAGCATCCATCTGCGTTTTAATTCGTATAGAGTAGTAGATACTCAATTAGGTAAACTTGAAAAGCAAAACATTATCGAGTCTACCGGTGATCCTGGAGAGGGCAGTTACCTTGGCCAACAAATTAGTTTGGCCATCCAAAGGGGCAATGCTACAAGCATCTTAGGAACTGCGGTGGTTTCGAAGACGTTTTAGATTTTATTTAGTTTTACATAGTTTATTTTAGGTTATATTTAAGAAACAATTGTGAAAGAAAGAAATAAATAAATATAACATTATCTAAATATTAATTTTCATCCCGATCGTTAGAGCCTTTTAAAAACCAACGTTTTCGCATTAATATAATGAAACGCCATGTCACAAAACTTGGATGAATCCAATAGCAACACCGCTATGTGGCAACAAAGCAACAATGCAATAAGCGTTGAAATTTACGAGATGGTATTATTTTTTTTTACATTATTATCAAGAAATGTTTAAATTTTTTTTTTTTGCGTATAGTTCAAGAAAAATAAATGATCCAAACAAAACTATATACAAAAAATGCTCGATAAAATATATATCGCAGATAGATAAATAGATAGATATTGTTTAAAGAGCTGCACATTGACATGTACTAATACTACGACGTGTACCTATTCTTCACTACTCCAACTAATAGCCGGGAATGGATAGGAATATTCAGGAAATTCAATATCTCACCTACCGGAAATTTTGTTCAGGGGGAAATTGGCACGGTGGCGAATTTGCATGTACATATACAATTTATTACTTGAATCCCATACAAGCATACAGTATTTCTGCATCGTATTATTAATGCAGTATCTTAGAATGATATATATTGTCTATTATCGCTTTTTCAGGCTTAACCTAACGGAAAGATTTACAGTACAGAATTAAGAAACTTGGCCGTCTAATATTGAAGCATCAACAACCACTCCACTCTAGTAGTGTTTTTCAAACAGCTGTTAGTCACTTCATTTATTTAGCAGTAGACAGTAATTATTTTACGTCTAATGTTATTAACGTTTACCATATAATAGGGATAGTGGGAAAGTTTGTGAGCTAGCAACATTGTGAAGTAAGACGTACTCAGCGCGTCTTCTCTGTTTTTGGACACAATGCACTGCATGCAATAATGGCTGAATGAGGATTCTGATTGTTCTTAATTTTAAGTTAAGTAGATAATTTTTTGACAACCTGGGATGGCGGGCGCATCGATGAGCGCTTTGGAGGTTCCAGGTTCGTTTTTCGGCAGGGGCAATTTGGACATTTATAATTTCTGAATTTTCTGTGGTCCGGACTGGTGGGAGGCTGCGGCCGTGGGTACTTCCAACCCTACTGACAAAGACATGCCGCTAAGTGATTTAGCTTTACGGCACCGATTAGTTGTATGAGTTTAATATAAATGCCATACTCCCTAACAAGTCAGCCCGCTACCATCTTAGACTGCATCATAACTTACCATCAGGTTCTATTGCAGTCAAGGGCTAAGTTAAAGTGAAATGAAAAACACTTACCGACCTAAAGGCGCTTAATTCACATCCCTCCAACTATAAAACAGTCAATAGTCAATGTATCCGTACGTAAGCCACAACTCATGACCAAATATTTTGACTATTAAACATTAGGGATTAGGCTTTCGTTGAAAGTGGTGAAAAGCTGTGTAAACCTCGCGTCAGCAAACATAATATTACCGAAACGTTGTTGATATTACCCGAAAGCCTTCAGGCCTAAACTACAGACAGGCCTTTGAAGTGAAATAATATTCAAGGCAAGAGGATATTTGCGAACAATTTGTAGTTCCGTGAAATCTATTTCATAAATAGTTTTTGACATGAAATAATTTCTGATATTTCAAATGATATCATTTTATTTTTTTCATTTCACAAGGAATGCAAAGCTTTTATGGCTCAATTGGCAAGAAATCTAAATTGTAATATTTGATGCTAAGGTCAAAACATACATGGACAATAATTGGTATAAGTTGTAAAGGTATATATATCTTCCTACTCTAGATTAGGTTTCTTCAGAACATTCTCTACTAGTAGTAATAATATACAACAAACAAGTGTGAGAGAGTACAAAGCCTCTTGTTTCCGGGCTTTATAATTTTGTACATTATTAAGCTTACAACCCCCAATGTATTAATGCAAGATTGTCTATTACACATCCTGTGTATATTTTTCAATTGAATCTATTTTTGATCTAACTCTTGTACCACTATTTCTTATATAAAATGGAATTTCGGGCATCTTAAACCTGATAAACTCAAACAAAGTAGAGACCTGAGAACACTCTCAGTAAAATATTCGCAAAGCGTAACTGGAGGATGCTTGACCTCCGACTGGGACGGAGCACCATTTCATTTCTTTTGGTATTGATGGCTCTTGGCTTCGGGGCGGCCTCCGCTCGAGAACGCCACAGATAATCTTCGAAGGTCGGCCCAATATCCCTCTTAGCTTTTGTATTTTACAAATAAGATCGACTTGTATATAGGTACTTGAGTGGGCATGTCTTTAAGAATGTAAAAATTTGGTACACAAATCGTAGGTTTCTTGTAGAAACGCGTAATAATAATAAACGCAATCTCGATACGGCTTCCTTATCGCTAACCTACTATGACACAGCATTTGAAAATATATGTAAAAACCAACTGCCATCGTTTAAAAGTAATGTCAATTTAAACCAATTATGTATTACCTTCGTTCATTATCAATTTATTATTTTGTATCTAGGCTGACAGAGAATGTAAAGCGAGTAATACTGTGGAGTGTGGAAATTCTTACAATAGACCCCATATGCCCAGTGGAAGGCTATTGGTTGAAATGATAACAGGTTTCTATTGCATTTCATGTCTTTTGCCTGATTAAAGTTTCTATAAGTTTTCCTTTACGCAGTTATCTGCAATTTGTCAGTTATTTTATAAGTAAATTCTCGATAAAAACTGAAAAAAACCTATATTTTAAAATATTGAGGAATATTTTCAGCGGGAAATGGCTCGGTAAAATTACATCGGCTTCCGTATCGACGGTTCGGCAAATATTCAATTATTTTCTCGTTTCAGAACACTGTTGTATCAATTTTGCCTTGTCCTGTTGGTAATTTACCGGACATCATACTTCTCTCTTCTTGTCGACTTGGAAAATTTTATTCAAATATAATTGTCGGTTTCATTTTTCATGTTATTTCAGGATGATATATATTTTTCACATAGTAATCTAGTTTTTCTATAAAAAATAAAAAAGAAATCTATTTATATTATATTACTATTTGTATTAAAAACAATATTTAACTCGAATTAGAGTAATGTGTTGGTTCTAAGCTATATAACTTTTCCAATGAAAGGAAAGCATCACTGGGAAATGCGCCATGCTATGATGATGATGTTGAAGTATTCCTTCAGGAATAACATTATTTATTAAACTGATATAAATTATATGTTGGTAAATATCGCGCCCTATTTATGAAAATTCTTATCTAAATTCAGTAAAAAACGCCAGTCGCGGCAAATATTATGCTTCTCGAAAATGGAGCATGAATTATAAAGGAGGCTGGCGTCACGGGCGTAATGTCTACATCGCAGGTGTGTGCGATATTTACTCAAATGGACTCGTTTCGAATGAACGGCAAATGCACGCGGGTCTATCTACATTAAGGTATTCAAATTACTTGAGCTATATTTATGGAATGAACTATTATAATCGAATGCATGATAGTATATGTTATGCATAGATTTGTAGTGGTGACAATCTGCTTACCCAAACAAAGTTTCAGTTTAGTGATATTTGTATGTTGTCAAACGACATTCAAACCAGAGAAACAAAATTTTAACCCTAACAATGTCCTCTTTAGTAATATGAACTAAAAAACGTAGTAAATGCCAAATTGATTGCTGTAACGGATTCCTTAGTACAAAAACATATAAAACTTTATAACTGGTCAAGTTTTCCCAAACAAAACCTTTTTAGACACCGATTAGGGGTGTGGATTTAATATAACTGCCATACTACAATAATATCATGCCGTTACCATCTTAGAATATATTATCAATTATCACAGGATTTCAGGCAACTTGTAGTGGATTAAATAAAAAGATTCGAAAAAACCAATTTATTTATACCGCTGTCTGTTTGAATTTTTTATAAGAAAAGTATACAATAGATTGACTTAAAACATGTTAGCGAGACACTGTATCATAGACTTAGATTCCTAAATTTCAAACTATTTATAGATTAACGCTGGCACAGTACGTCGACCAATTATATCGAACCTTTCTATTTACAACAAAGGTTTTAAAGTACATAATATTACGAGCATGTTCAAGAATATCGTTTAGGAGTCGTATCGGCGCCGTAGGACATAAAATTTCCCGCTACGCCTGCGAATTCCAATTTCGATTACATTGTACTGCCATATTATGGCGGCTCTAACGCGGATTTGCGGGGATGCCAACTTCAATCTCCCTTTTATTACTTTTCATAGTGATAAACAGCATATAATGGTATTTTTTTAGATTGAATAACACCCAGCATAATTGAATTACACTTCAATGTTGTCTCTTTTGCAACGATCGTTCTCTCATTAAATGAAGGAGGCCTTTGCCAATTAAAAACGTTTACCAACCATGCCGCTTTAATGGGGTTTGGCGGGATATAACCACAATAATTATCATCTATAAATGATAATGATTATCCGTGTCGGGTGTTACTCGAGTCCGTAGTATAACGTAATCTTCGCACCGTAGAGTTTTTTTAATACCAGGCGTATTCCGCAATTCTAAGCAGTGAAATGTAATAATCTCTGGCCCGACCTGGAGGGAAACGTAACTTCTTGTTCGATAGTCGTTCAAATTTAGACTCATGAGGCAGTTTGCATATCCCAATATATAAGACTGTAGAAATATATTTTAATTTAATCTCTTTGAAACTTGCTATTACTTGGATTTAATTGTAGGTGCAACCAAAAAACTTACGTATAATAGAGTAAATATAGTAAGAAGTATGTAAGCTTTAAAGGGAAAGGAAAACTTCACCGTCGAAGCAAGTGTTATTTTAATTGCTCATGAAATATATATAAGTCGAAGTCCTGCCCACAGCTTCCTTAGTTTTTAGTTATTAGTGATTAAAGGGAAATATTAGATTATCTGTGCGGCGAAACCAGGACGGATCATCATATTCAATATCGGATTAGATAATTTTTTAGTGATTGTAAGGACATTTCAAGCACCAAAACCAAAAATATATTGTCATATTCAATATTAGATCTGAAAAGTTTTAGTGATTTAAATGAAATTTAAATCTTATAAATACCAAAACCAGGAAAGTTCTTCATATTCAATATTGAATATGAAAAGTTTTAGTCATTCAAGGGAAAATTTAAATCTTAAAAACGTCGAAACCAGGAAAGATCATCATATTCAATATTGGATTTGATAAGTTTTTAGTGATCGAAGGGAAATTGAAATCTTATAAGCGCCGGGAATTCGAGAGACGGTGAGATCGAAGTTATTCGTGTAAGAAATTGGGCTTGGCTCTACGCCGCTACCCATGCCGCTACGAGCTACAGTGCTACGCGCTACGGCAAATGTAGTGTAGGTTTAAAATTTTGATGTCCCATTTTCCACTGTGGTCGAGATGTAGAGTATTTAAAACAATTATACAGACTGCGCACCTAGCTTCTAATTTTTTATATAGTTTAGACACGTATGGAAATTTTTAAAGTGAACTTTAATAAATTATTCTTAAAATATTAAAAGGAAACTGCTTACAGCTGTAAACTTAAATTGCTGCTTTATAAATTCATAAACAATTTCATCCGGAATTTTGTTCATATCATAAAAAAATTGTCCATTATCATTGTAATTGAGTTATGATGATATATTGATTCTTACACATTTAATAACTCACGTTAAATGTTTTAACAGCTATGGTAAAATTGTTTATTCATTTTTATCTGGAGAAAGATCCGTCATAAAAACCGTTGAGTTTGTACAATATTTAACATTGTTAAGCACGTTTTATCTGCAATGTAGATTAATATTGTCGTAACATGAATAAATCTTCTGTGTAATCGGGAGCACCGTGCGCAGAGGGGCATTACGTTTAATAATGTTTGCCTCCTTAACATGGAAGAGCTCTAAGGTAAACTAGACCGAGCAGAAGGGTAACGTCTGGAAACTTCTTATGATGTCGAGCATTTTTCAATGAGGTTCAAATAACATAAACTATTATTTAACATTGTTGTTCTTCACATTGAATGAAATATATTATGCTATCCTTGACCATATTTTTGACGCAATAGTTATAAACACGATTACGAATGCTAAAATATTTAAAAATACAATTTTTACGACCTCCTTGGTGCAGCAGTGAACTTTGAGGTTTTAATTGGGAGGTCTGCAGTTTTCGAGAGAGGAGAAGACAGTAAAAATTTGGGAGTTTATAATTTCTGAATTTTCTTTGGTCTCGTGGGAGGCCTCAGCCGTGGCTAGTTACCAGTTGGAATGCACTTTTGAAACAGCTCCATTCCAGCTCCAGCCTAGTAATTCTTCTATTTTATTTATTACTAGAGTGAAGTGAATGACCAGTAATAGATACTTCCCCCACTCCGTACTTCTAGGGTTATTCTTAATTGCACAGACTATTTTTTTTTAATATTGCTGACCATTTTCTTGTAGACATTTTACACTTTAAAACCCATGTACCAATCCAGACGTTATAAAACGATGAAAAAAGTCATTCTATGTAAACACACAAAGGTCTTTTTAACAGTGAAAAAAGAAAATGTAATGGGACATCTATGAGATCTATTGATATAAAACGTACAGCACCTTTTATAGAATTTGAAAATGGCCGATGCAATCCACATGAACGTACGCTCGGATTTAAGCTGCGACGAAAAAACGATGAGAGTTGCGACGAAATACGACGAACATTCTTCCTTTATGCCTCTTTTACTTTAATACGCCAGCGTGCTTGCTACTGATGTTTCTTCCGAACGATAAATCATACGTTTCATACCGTAACTTAGATATTGCTTTGATAAAAAATTCTCATATTATATTCCACGTTCGACGTGCGCTGTTTATGTTAATATGTTTACTTTTACCTAATACTTTATGTGGCGCAAAGGTACTTTAAGTTATATATTTTTCTCAATCAAATGACAATATTACAATAGATATCATTTTTTATACATATTTTCGAAGTAAACTATTAAACCTTGGTCTGATGACATGCGATTTAGTGCCTATTTCAGTTGACAACAAAGATATTCAAGGTGGTTCCTAACCTAACGGTGGCGATGGCAGTTGGATGGCAGTGACGGCAGACAAAAATGTTATATAAAAGTTGCAACCATTATTTGTAAAAAATCTGATCACATAATTTTGTAAACGCAAACCTCAGAATGTTATTAATGGATTTAGTTTTACACACACACCACACAACGTTGCAGGACAAAATCAGAGTGATTTTTATAAAATTTTAAAAAATATCACTATTTTTTTTACGTTAGCAACGCGCGCTTCACATTTACATTTTCATTTAACGAGACAGCCACAGTTTAGTAAATTCGATAAAGTGGATCAGCCTTATTATAAACCCATTACCATCTCACTACAAAGCATGGACCTCTAGTCAGAAGTAGAAAGTTGTGGCCGTTCAAACGCTTTTAAGATCGTTACATAGAACTTGATGTTTTCCTTCACCGTAAAGGATTAAAAATGCACTGACCTCGTTAAGTTAGGTTCGTGTTGGTAATAGCAATCGGTCCTCTAGAAAGGAAGACCGAAATCTTAGCTACTAGGCAGTCATCGCTTCTGACAAAGTGGATTAGAGTAAAAATATACCTCGTTCTTTATATACACCAAACCTAACAATCTATAGCGTTTGGTACTCGAAATTTAGATTATCATTTATCATTTTAAGCTAGATGGCTACGGATGGTGAGAAGAAGTATTAGTTTATTTTCTATTAAATCTGACGGATGTCGAGGATTCCTGTTAGTGGTGTGATGGAAGCTAGATCAATGGCATACAAACAGTACAGTTGGAATGTCAGAGCGTCTAGAGTGACCTATTTAAAAGTAGGTACAGTTTTTAAAGTAGGAATACCTGGTCATCAAACCATCAATGTAGCAATGTTTGCAGTATCAATTGTTATTTCATTGATTCAATTTAAACTGTCGATCACTATTAATTCGTACTTTTTGTGGAGGAACTAAATTTAATTAACGTAAAGTATGCAAATTGGGAGAACTTTAAATTTATTTTAACGATTTATTGAAACTATTGCTTTTGATTTTTTTTTCATGATACTTTATTCATCATCTTCATCAACCATTTCATAGCCTATTTTATAGGCAACTTTCGTTTTCGTCGGCTATTTTGTGGAGCTCAGACCCTCCACGCTACTCCAATGCAGGTTGGCCGTTGAATATAAACTGAGCAACGCTCCGCCAGACATGCAAGGAACACGTGTGCGACCTGTGTCCATCAACCTAAGGCGTAAGTGAAAAGCCTAATGTTACACCGGAACACAGCAATGCTACTCTTCAGCAGAAATAAGCGTGGCGGTACTTCCCCGGATGAGCTCTGTCACTAAAAGCTCCACTAATAAAAAATATAATTTTATCGTAACTTCGATGTTTATGTTGTAGCATATTACACTATTTATTGAATCAAGTTGCAATCGCGTATACCTAACCTAAAAATGACTCCTCTACATTTCTTCTTTAGTCGATACGCGTTGTGTATTGTTGGTTTTGTATGGTCTAAAACATGTAGAATTTGTAAAATACACGCGCTTATGTTATTAAAAAAAAGTAATACACACTCACATGGTATAGATATAGAGTGGTGTCGCAACCTTTGTCCTTATCCTTGGGCAGGCCATGTTCGTCGGTGTCACCTGGAAAGATAAAAAAGAACATTAATTTAAAATCTATATTACTCCGTTATGCCCCAACCATTTTCCGTTAAACCTTTATGATGATCCATTGAGATCTTTGGAGTTGAAGGATAGAATTTTTTATTCTTTAACGGTCAGTAAATTATATAAATAATTTAGATAACTGTATATTTTTTAAACAATGCGTCATCACCATTATTAACAACCCATTAACGGCCCACTACGGGCACGGGGTATCCTCTTAAAACGAGAAGGGTTTAGTGAGGCGACCAAGACACAGAGACAAGGTAACAGAGAACGGTAGCGTCCTCTTGATGAATTAAGACTAGATATTGATGGACGCTTTTCTCGCTTCCTTGTATTATATTCCTGCTTACCCACTGTTTAAAATGTTTCGTGAAAGACGAAAAAAAACCAAAACAAATCACTTTCCGATTTGAATACGTAATTAAAAAATAAACGAACCAGCTAAACTATCGCATTTATAGTATAAGGAGGGATAAAACTAATTTGTTAGATAGAGATACAAAGTCTTGTTTTTTCTTTGTCGTAACACTCTTGCCAGAGTTGTCGTGGTCATCACGGTGGGGCATTGTTTGTGGCAGTTGTTACTCGACTCACGATCATTCGCCACTTCTCCCCCAGAAAGTCTGGTACGGTTATGCAAGGGACCTCCCACTGAAGATTTGATCTGATCGGTCCATCGCATGGGTAACATACCGCGCGCTCAAGTGCCTTCTACCTTGCCCTGCACACCAAGGCTTTCTATGGAGTTGTTGTCTCTCCGAGAGACGTGTCCGAAGAATTTCAATATGCGGCTAATGTTGAAACACGTTGTTGAATGTAGAGTTCTCGGATAATGGCAATATTGGTGCAAAATTCGTTCCATGAGACTCCAAGCATACGTCTCCAACACCGTACTCAAAAGCATCAGTCTCCGCAGCGTATAAAAATATAGGGAAAATAAGTGTTTGTACAAGCCGGATCTTAGTAATGTTGGGTTCCTCCATATTTTCTTCAGCTTTTCCATCGTAGTTCTCGTTAATGCCGCTTTACTTATTCTACGCAACTGCCATTGTTGGTTATCAACGCGCCAAGGTATACGTATGACTGGACAACCTCGCAGTTCGCAATTTGAATAATTTCCGGCGTATAATTTTTGGCTCTGTCTAAAACCATCATTTTGGTCCTACTGCGGTTAATCATTAATCCAAAATCTTGGCTAACGCGCTCCATTTTGCGAACTGACTTCTCCATATGACAGACAGTGGTTTCAAACAATGTGGTGTCGTCTATACAGGAATAATTACAAGAGAGATTAAGGTTACTGCAGAAATAATGCTACTCTTTTATATGTGCGATTAGGCTCGTGTGACAAATTTTATAATATAATGATAGTTTAGGTACCGTTCTTACTGGTAAGTTGCAGACGCAAACTTTGATAAACTTTCAATTAAATTATATTGGAAGTGCACTTTTAATTTTAAAACATTTTTGCGGCACAAATGTCGGTTCACTTTAGCAAATTGCAACTGTGATAGTAAATATCGTAAGTAATGACTTACTTGAAACTTACTAGCTCACAGATAAACTAGACATCAACCAAAAAAAAAAAAACTATTTTAATTTTATTTCATTTGTATTAAGGTGGTATTAAAACATAATATGAAGCGTTATATTTAGATGTATAAATATATCTACTGTTATTTACCATATTTTATTTTAAAAATCTAATAGGTATACATAAGAAATACACCTACCTGTTATTTTGTTTAAATTCAGAAACTGTCGTCACTATGAATTAAGAAATAATCAAACTAATTTTATCTTTTATCGGTACGGTTTTGTACTCGCTGATATGGAGAAGGAAGGTATATCATAAGCGTTTTATTTGAAAACAGTTAAGAACTACGTACAATGGAATTGATTAATAACCTTGAGTTCTAAAGCAAGCAATAGCTATGTAAGCAAAGGTGTCGCTACACCGCTGTGCATATTGCATTAGTCATACGGTTAAGTTTAACTTATACTTTAACATTGCCTACGATTAGCTTAAATACCTTTTATACTTACGTAGAAACAAGGTAAGTGAAAGGAAACCAACTACAATTTTTTTTAAATTAACTTAACTCTCACTCATTCTAATGTTCTCTGTCTTTGCACCCGCTGCAATACTTTTATCCAAAATCGAATTCACCCACCTAGCGAGTAGACATATAGGTACTTTATAGCTCTTTTAATCTTCCCTCCACCCCATTTATGTTTTAGTTAAGTAACTATAAAAATCTCGATTATTAAACACACCCATCTAGATTAAACAGATACCTTAAATTTGCTAGCAAAAAAAAACAGAAAAGATAAAATACGAAAGATTTAATATTCCATGGTTCATCGTCTAATGCCTGAATTCACAAAATTCAAATTCTAAATTTCTTTATTCATCTAGGCCTATCACAGGGACTTATGAAGCGTTCATACATATATTACAATTTTACATAATTTTACATAATTTTAAGGCGATGGTGATAACTTCGTTCGCCAATTTAAACCTAAAGCTACGAAGGTTCCAAACGCGCCCTGAAGAGCCCACAAAAAACTTAGCCGGGTAAAGGAAAGTAGAGATATAAGTTAAGTTATGTTCGTCATAACTTTTAACGGTACCTACTCGTACAAAAGATAGATAGATCATTGGGTAATAGGAGTGGACGACTGAATAAAGTGAAGGTTTCTTTCATTGTTACTTAATACGTTCTTGCAATGTCCTGAAAGCTACTTAGGTGTACATATCTATTTGAGGAATACATTGGATACTGTACACAATATCTTGTAATACAATAAAAGTAAATTCAATAACACGGAAGCTTCCCAGCAGAATGTCAAACGCTGACCTTTCGTACGATTAATTTGATGACAGCGAAAAGGACGAGTATTTTTAGTTCATGTTTAATCACATCAACTCTGCTGCTGCCTGTTGAAACTTAATTACCAACACCAGTTATAAAGTAAAAGGTTAACGTTTAATTAAAGATGTGTCCTGTTTGAATAAATCTCGATTTGGCATTGTAACTTTATAATTTAGAAACTGGGCATATGAGTCAATTTTAGAATAGCTTATTAAAAAAAGTTGCCTTGACGGATTTCGGCCACGTTGCACGGTGGTCAAACTTCAGTGAGACTTTCCAACTATACGGGAGATATTATAGTGCACAAGTTTGTGCGCAAATACCACCTGTGTTCACACCATCTGTGTCACCACTCTCTATTCTCTTACTCTCATAGTCCAATGGGACGGTAGATCCGACACGAACCGAAAGAGATCAGGCGTCAGGACCGACGGCTTAGCTTGCTCTCCGAAGCACAGTGAGTCACCGCCAAATTTCAAATTCCTGGAATTTCCTAGTATTAAGAATTTCTTCATAGAAAAACCATATACAATTCACTGGCGCGACCCGGGGATCAAACCCACCACTACACCACTTTGACGGGTAATAGCTCTCCAAAGCTAGAGGCCTACCTTAAGGCTAAGAGTGCAGGGTGCATGCCTGAGAGTTCTGCATAATGTTCTCTGTGTGCAGTCGATCAATCCGCATTGGGCCAGCCTCATACGGCCTTAACCCCTTGTCATTATGGGAATAGACCTGTGTGTTTTTGATAATTATCCATATCCATTAAATTGGATTCACGAAGCACAATATATTATAGAAATTTCTAAAAATAGGGAAATAATAAAAACGATAATAATCATGAAAACTCTCACCATAACTTTATCCTATAACTTTTATTACGGTGTAAGGAAAGTCATGCTTCGACTTATAAAGGCTATTCAAACTACATGTTCCGAAGATTTCCAAGTTTGTTAATGGCTTCGGCATTACGTGAAGGATGATGGGTACTTTTACATTCTAGGACACGATACATATAAAGTTCAAACAATATTAAAAGTATATACCTACCTTTCTTTTTATAAAACATTTTTCCTCCAGATATAACGTATTATATTTATGATTATCAATATCAATAAATTGTTCAAGCGTTTTCCCGTGACTTCGTCGGCGTCTGAGTTGGTTTACTGGAAAACCTGTGAGGTACGATTGTTATTCGCGGTTTGAAAAGTATCCTAAGGCTGTTTTAAGGCATGATATCTGTTGGCGTGATTTCGTCAAGATCAGTTTAGCTGCTAAGGCGTGTATCGGAAACGAATGCCCCTTTTTTATATAGCGCAGGAACGATTCTCTCGAAGGTTTACTGGATAAAAGTCTTCTAGATCCATCTACTGGATACAAGCTCTATAATAATCATCATTATCTTGCCATTACCGGCCCATTACAGGAAACGGGTCTCCTCAGGGAATTAAAAGAGTTTAGGTCGCTGTTCAAGTGCATATTGGTAGACTTCATACGCCTTTGATAGCATTATAGAGATGCAGATTTCCTCACGAGGTTTTTCTTTAGGGCCGAGAGTTTATTTAATTGCTTAAATTAAAACGCACGTACCTCCGGTAAAGTCAGATGTTTGTGTCGGGGACACTCGATCACCCCAAAGGGAGGCTTAAAGGATCACCACTAGGCCATCAACATTTTAAGTACAAACTCTATTTTTGAGACAAATTGATTCAAGATCAGTGCTGTGGTTAATTGAGCCCAACTTATGCATTTATGCAAACAAATAAATTACTAGTTCTTACATAATCGTGGAAGGTTATATTGAGTGGTTGGTACTGGTCGTATGAGTAAGTATCGTACCGTAGTCGTGCAGTAGAAAACACGCTTTTGCTTGATTACTTAGTGAACCAACGATATACGAAGGTCTAATTAAATTGTGCCGGAACTTTCTGTCAACGACTTGATTTATGCTACGGCTTGTTGGGTGATTTCCCGCTCTCTCAATTGAGATACGGGCTGTTTTGTTATGCGTTAACTTCAATTTAACACTAATAAAATCATCTAGTCATCTAAATTTGAATTAATATGGTTCTTTTTATATTTATATATATTATTTTAACGGTTTATGATATAACGAAATAACATTTTCTCATTGTTTATTATCATCTCTTTTAAAATAAAAGAAAATTTTAGTATTACTACTATAATACATGAAACCCATTATTATAGTAGGTAGTTTATAGTAGGTAGGAATCGGTGGAAGATACTGGCCCACTACAGGGCACGGGTCTCCTCTCACAATGAGAAGGAGTTAAGGCCGTACTCCACACACCTTTGAGACCATTATGGAGAACTGTCAGGCATGCAAGTTATATTTTAATTGCTTAAAACGCATATAACTTAGAAAAGTTAGAGGTACTCTCAGGCACGCTGGGATCCGAACTTGACCCCCCGAAAGTGAAGTCGAAGTCCTACGCACTGAGCTATCACCGATTTCAATACCATAACTTCAAAAATATAATATTTTTGTTCTACCTTCCAACTCTCAGTTCACCCCTTTAGAAAAACTTTTTCTCAGGGATTCCAACACCTCAAAAGGAACAAAAATATCGTTTCAATTACAATTTTGAAAAATATTCATTTTTAGTATATTTATTTTCCCGTGTTTCATTTTTGATACAATTAATGTTAAAGAAAACGGGGAAATAAATCATTATATAATAATGTATATGTACATGCATTTATTATTTTAAAACAAGGTTTCTAAAAATAGAGAGTGGATGTACCGGAAATTATTTCAACAAATAGTCTATACTTTCTTTAAGCGTTAAGTAAATTCTGTCACTGAAGTAATATAACAAACAGATATTATAACTTTATTTATTTATAAAAATATATACCACGTAAAGTGTAAAGTACAAAGTTCGTGAATCCACCTCGCGCTCAATCGATTAGCGTTATTATTTATTTATCGGTTACTTTACAGTTAGTGGTTACGTTCACGTCATTATTATTCATACATTTATTGGATGTCGGAGCATTGACGTCAGTTTTTAATTTGTTTGAGCGGAATAAATTGAGTCGTTGAATCTTAATTATATTCGGCCGCCTTAATTATTATGGTTCTGTTGAAATTTTTAGTATTTAATGAGATACATTTGCAGGAATATTGTTCCTTTACTACTTTACTAGCACGGCAGATCGATGAACGATGGCGGAAGGTGCTTGAGGGGCGAACGCAAACTGGAAGGTGCATTGTATATAGATTATACAATAAGTGGACAGATGACCTTAAGGCAGTCGGAGGGAGTCGCTGGCTATAACAGAAGACGTATTGTAGCTATTGCAATCAACTTTTGAATCAAATTTTGAAATGTCTCTCAATAAGTTCAATCATATCTATACTAATATATAAATCTATAGAGTTTTTACGGTTGGTCCGATAAAACTATTAAACTATACATCCGATTGAATTGAAATTTTGCATCAATGTAGAGGATACATTGACTTAATGGATAAGCTAACTTTTTTATAAGTGTTAAATCTCCGAAGTGTAAAGCGGGAGCGTTAATGATTATAAAAAATCATAAAAAACTAAATTTTGAATTTTAACTCTTTTAGACATGAAATTTGGATAGAATTTATTTGGGCTATGTTACGAGCAAACAAGAATGTATTGAATGAATTAAAATCAAAAAGTTTGTGTACGCTTCAAAAACTCAAAAAGTTCTGCAATGATCGGGCTAAAATATTAGCATGGCATCAAGGATTGTTTTCATCTATTTTTCTCAACCATTCAATCACAATGTGCCACAGCGAAGTGTGACAGGGTACAACTAGTGTTTATATGAAACGTAAGCTTACTGAAAATTTCTATTATAATACTAAGGATTACTTAAAAGATAAAAAACTTGGATGTAAATTGCTCTAACTTCATAGCTTAATATTAATTTACTGTGCGATGGTGATAACAAAAAAATACCCGGCTAAGTTTGTTGTGGGCTCTTCATAGACCAGGGCGCGTTTGGAACCTTCGTAGATTTAGGTTTTAGTTGGCGAACGAAGTTATCACCATGCCCTTACAATTATGTAAACATATATGTATGAATGCTTCATAAGTGTAATTTGAAACTACTTCGCTAACCTGCATTAAGACAGCGTGGTGTTTTTTTTATAAATATAAATAGCGGACAAACGAGAAAGTGGCTCGTGATGTGAAGTTATCCCCGTTGAACATCTGCAGATACCAAGAAGTTACATTGGCAGTTTTTAAGGAATTTGTTTAACCACTCTATGAATAACCCTGTAAGTCAGGAATAAAGTGTTTTGAGGAAACAGTAGATGGGAAATTATTTCACGCTTTGCAAGTGCGAAGAAGAATCTACTACTCGCAATACCAGATCACTTTTACCTTTACCAGATGGTAAAGGTAAGAGGGTAAACAAATGTTCAGAGCGTTATCTCATTATGCTATTTTTTATAATTATGTGTCCAACAGGTTTAGATTAATAATGATGATGTTTATGAGTATAATGCTTAAGGTTTTTCTTTGGAATAACAAGCACCCTAGCTAAGATTTCCATGCTGTCTAAGATGGCTTAGCTAGAGGTATGGCAGGTATATATACTAATCAGTATATAATATATATAGTATATATCCCTAATCTATCTATCCCTATCCCTTGAACTAGAAGCATTCCACCAGAAACCTCGTAGTGATTAAGGATTAATTATATATACTTTTATGTTTTACCACTACAAGTTAGCCTAGTCTAGGATAGTAGAGGGTTAGGTATGGCAGTTACATTAAACTCATACCCCTATTCGTTTTCTCCGTGGCATCGTAACGGAACGCTTAATAACTTTGCGTCATATCCTTGTCGGTATGGTGTAAGCCACAGTTGAAACCAGATAACAGTTAGACCAGAAAATTAAGAATATATAAATTGCCAAATTGCCCTCGCCTGAGATTGAAGTCGGGACCTGCGACTTGATAGGTGCTCACCACTGTGCCAGAGAGGTCAGCAACCACAATGCAGCTATGGCTAAATGTTTATATTAAGTGTGATTTATCGTGTATACCAGACAAATTAACACAGCGTCGGAGGAATGGACTTTGTAATATTTTTGCTTAAATATTCGCACTTTCCATTTGTGCTAATATCACCGACTACTACTTAGTTTTCTTTTAAATTTCGAATCTTGCATCGAAAATACTTATTTTACTAAGACTTATTTATAAAATTTAATAATAAGTTATAATAAATTGTTATTTTTATGTAATACTTTGCCGCAAGCTCTTATTTATTTACGCGAGGCCCGAAAACGATAAAACGAACCTTACCCAAACTGGCTACTAAATAATTTATATAATCTTTTTACTACTACTTAATTCATAAAAGCCAACCTATTTCTCACTTTATTGCCAAGCTAATTTCTTTTTAATTTCTATATCTATTTATATAATTATACTTTATTTATATCATTAAAAGTTGTCGAATAAGGGCGTAAAAGCAATTATAGTATGCATGCATTTTATATGTATATGTTTAATGTTGGTTTTAAGAGCATAAGGAACCAAAAAGTTAATGCGTTTCCAGCTACGATTCCCAGCCGGTCAAAAGTTTGTTTTTCACAAAGGAAAAATGCACCAAATGTTCGCTTTGAAATCAAATATGTGCGAGGTTTTTATTTTGAGTCGGGTTTCACAGCAATATTGGGTTTGTTATATGTGTGGAAGAAGTAAGTTACTTTTCGTAAAAACCATTCAATCATTTAATATGTTGTAAAATTTCCGTGTTGAAGTAAGTAGAATTTTAATAGTATTTAATAAAAAATGGCTCACCCTTTCTCTTGATTGAATTTTTCAGAGTCTAATATCTAATTTCTTAGTAATCTCATCAGGTTAGGCTGTAATGGGCCTTAAATGAGGCTCCGTCGGGATGGTCATAATCGTAAACTTAGTAGACATTTAGGTTTTTAAGTCCACGTATAAACTAGCATACTGCGGCGAACCTCTTGAACTCGATACTTCGAACAGCAGAAGAACCTATCTTATACCTTTTCTGATAAATTTCCGGTTTATAAATAAACAAGGTTGCATACGGAAAGGTACCTCAGTTTGTACGATGTGCAATAATAAAAAAATTGCTGGCAAAAAACCAACTATCTAAAACAGATAAAAAGCCAGGAATAAATATTTATAACAACATTTTTATGTCGGTGCAAAGTAAAATGTGTAATTATTAAGTATAGATTTACCTTGTTTCTTTTTACCTTTTATATAAAAGCAAGGAAAGTATGTAGTAATTTTCTACATTTTACTTTATAAGTTACCGATGTAATGGCGAAACCTTGGCGAATGTAAATAAAAGAGCAGGAAGCTTAATTTGCTATACTCCGTGAAAAGCAGGAGAATCTGTATATAATTTCTTCAATTTTTATACTCCACACCTTAAGACTTAATTCCTAAAAAACTGTTAATTGTAGGGTCAACATCTCCTGAGGATGCTCCGGTGGCACATTGCCATAGATCTTATTGGTATGGATTGTAAAAAGTGAAGAAATAATGAATTACATCGTACAGATTATAGCAAATTAAGCTTCATATTCATTGTATATCACGAAATTTTGCAAAGTAACGCTTGCTCAACAATTGAAAAAAATGTTACGCCTGTGATATGAGGCGTTCATACATTTTTTACTTTTGAATGTACGTTTCGTTTAGGAGATGGGCACATATTGTTACAACTGGAAAATTCTGTCTTACATTTACTCAAACAATGTCGCGGACTATCGCTTGTATATTTAGAACCAATAATTTGTATACCACAAGAATACATTGCATAGTTACGAATAAGATAAATTACGACCCAATTATAACTTATGTTGAAGATATTCTATAAGTCAATCTTGTAAATGTAACTGTTAGTCGTACGTTAATACTCACACTAGAATACCTAATATCTTTTTGGACTAACAGCGGTTTTTAACACAGATAAATTCAAATTCACAAAGGGGCAGAATTAACGTTGAAATGGGCATTGTGTGCGTAGTTAAGTTTTTATCCCATTCGGAATGTGGTGGGAGCAGCTTGGCCAAAGTTATAAAGCCTTACATAATGTTCCCGGCGTCGGACTGTGGTTTAGAATTCGTACTCCCAGGTACTTATGTAGCTCGTAATTTTTTTTGGTCTGTGGTAAGAACGTTTCATTTTTTAACATTATTAACAATTTTGGAAGTTATACTAAGTTAGTTTAGTCTTAAAGGATAATAATTTTTATAACGATCATTTTATTGAATCATGGTATTCGTTAAAACCTTAGTCACTTCAAGATTTTACTTATGTTATTTGAGGTCGTTATCTGAGGTAACCTAATTTATAACGAAATTATGCCAAGGAACTTCGTGCATTACAAGTATTACTTCGTACATAACCAAGTGTTTTTGTCTATATTCAATAAATCCGGTGTAGTGGAGATCAATGACAGACAAAGCGACGGAAAGAAAGCAGGTGGCAGAAAATAAACAATAGATTAGGTAAACTAATTTAACTAGATTTCACCTTAAAAGCTTATCACATGCCTTATGTAATTAAATAGGCTTTGGTGAAGAAATTTCATATGTTACAAAAAATTTAAATAAAACATAATATTTCGGACTTTTATTCCGACGCGAACTTTAACAATTTGTAGGTAAATATACATTCTTTTCTTGCTTGCTTGTTCACGAAGAATCAAAAAGCGTTATGTAGAGTTAAACTACGTTCTGCGATTTATTCATTACTCAATTTCGGACAGTGATGTTATTTAACCTAAATTGCAAAGAACAAGTCACAATGTAAAACTAATACAATAAACAACTTACATCGGTCTCAGGCTGCGGCTAGCGTTTGGCAAAGACAAAGTTTGGACAACAAATTGTGAAGAGCAACTTCGTCGTGGACTACGACGTTGATAGCGTAGAGTTAAATCTAGTTACGATGACCCTCCGTGAAACTTTTGATAACTTTGTAATCAGCTTTCTGAAGAATCGGCAAATAATGATAAGTAGGTACTTATTTCTTTAGTACTTTAAAGAGTTGCGAAACCAAAGTTCTAGTTCGGATGATAGTTGATCATAGTCGTTACGATTGATACGTGCTAGAGTGGCGACCCCACTGAAAAACGTAGCGTTGGTGAAAACAAGAAAAAAGATAGTCGTGGGGAGTTATTTACATCCACCGTTGTCCACGTGCATATATTGAAAGAGTTTAGAGATTCATGTACAAATTGAATTGGGACTAATAGTAAACAAACACACATTGATCTGTTTTATATCCTAACTACTACACAAGGCATTGCCGTGTAGTGACGGCAGAACCGAATACAGTTGTCACCAACCCTCAACTTCATGTCTTTGATTTGTTTCATATTCTAACTACTATACAAGGCCTTACCGTGTAGTGACGGTAGAACCGAATACAGTTGTCACCAACCCTCCACTTCACGCGGATGTCTTGGATCTGTTTCGTGTCCTAACTTCTATAAAAGGCCTTGCCGTGTAGTGACCTCAGAACCGAACACATTTGTCACCAACCCTTCACTTCACGCGGATGTAAGAGGCAACTAACGGAGAACGGGCAGCAGCGTCCACTGTGCTACTACTACCGGCAACTGCGATCGTCTGCCCAGCGTGGTGATTATGGGCCAAACCTCCCGTTGGGAGAGGACTTTAGTCCAGTAGTGGACTGTTATAGTTGACGACGATGACTTTTCATGACGTTGATGACACAAAGCCTGCTGGAGGCGGGTACTACCTCTAAACCGATTGGGTATTCATAATAGTGAAAAAAAGTTAACAACAAATAGTTAGTGATATAAATTTTTGTTCAAGTTATTTTCTATAAAGAATTTAAAATATATACGCTCTTATAATACTCTCTTATATTATGGAGTATGAGTGAAAACTCTTATGGGTAGTGCCCCAGTTCCCCCTTTTCCAAAATATATTACGGTGTAGGCATTTAACCGACATTGATGCACTAACCTCATATGTCATCAGTTTGGATTAGCTTTGTAAACCTACACTGATACTGACTCGTTAGCAACACTGACACTAGCGTTAGGAGTGAAGCGAGGCGCGCTACCGTGAGTCTCGCTTCACTCCTAACGAGAGTGTAACGGGAACTACGGAAATTTCAACTGTAAGCATGCCAAACAACTGCTAGTATGTGCACTACGCCGATCTTCAAACCAACAATTACTAGAGGTAGTTATGGGATCAAGAATTTTGGAGAGAATATGTGAAAACACGGGAAGATACGAACAAATGATACAGAGTCCAGAGTGTCGTGAGAGCTATGGGGGAGGTCCGGGTTAGAATCCCAGTCGGGGCATTTTGGGAATTTATAATTTCTAAATTATACCTAGTCTGGTCTAGTGGATGTCTTTAGCTGTGGCTTTTTACCACCCTACAGATAAAGTCGTATCGCGTCCGAAGTGACTTAGCATTCCGGTACATATATTTTTTACTCTTTTTTTTTTTATAGTTTGCGAAAAGCAGGAGAATCTGTATGGAGTAATTTACCATTTCATCAATCTCTATACTCCACACCAAACAGATATACTCTCCTCTCTACGCATGTTTCGCTCCTTCTTTGGCTTTTTTTGCAGTTTGATTATAGCAATATATTAAATTGCAAAAAAGTACTGAACAACGTTACGAAATAACAATGATTTTATTAGCACTTTTATACGATCCGATCTATAAATACTTTGACATTTCAAGCAAAGAGAAAATAAGTACTACGGTCTACGTGAATAGCTACGCGAGCTTTTAATTTAGTTTAAATCCGCAGACTGGAAACAAAGGACGGTAGAAACTCTTACGAACGAGTGCATGGCGCGGTATTAAAAGATGTAGTCGCATCAAGCCGACTCAACGGTCTTACAGACCAAAAGTATCTTGAACATGAAAAGGGCGGTATACGGTTCGCGTAATCTTCTTACGTTTTCCGTTTAAGTGCACTTGTAGTGAATCTGTCGTAGACAGCTTTCTAGACTCAAATTGAAAAGTGAATTTTACATAGCAAGTGACTGCAGTTTCATTGCTCGAGATTTGGTCCGCGTCTGTTTTTGTTTTTAAAACTTTTTTTAAGTTTTGTAGTCTTGTAAGTTTTATATAGGTGTAGTCCTTAATTTTTTTAAGCTTGCAATAACTTTTATATTATATTTACGATTGGCATAAATTAAAAAAAAATGCTATTTATAAATCGGTCTCGTAGTTTCAGAGCCAGGGTACAATAGGAAAGATTGTACCCTGATTGTATCTTTATAATATTTGTAACTATATAATTTTGTTTGAAATCGATTTTCTGAATAGAAGAATTTAATTAACTTCGTTTAATTAGCTTCCCTTGAACTTCGAATTTGCGATTAAAGCTGTATAGAAGCTTTTTTACGTGCGGTAAAGTCGTCCTAGCGAGATACGGCTAAAATTTATAAATAAGTATCATTATAAAACTCTACATATATGATTGAAAAAGCGATAATTAAAAGTCAAGCATTTTCTTTCTTTAAGGCAGCTGTAGCGTCTCTATAATACACAAAACACAAAAGAGTACGCTGAAAACTTAGTAAGAATAAAGACGTGAATTTATAGTAATTTGTAAAGAAAGAACCAAGTTTCTAAGTGCAAACGTTTCTGAGAAATGACGTGTCGAAAATGAGTTAATGTAGGTTCACTCCAAGGCTGGGGCGCAAAATGAAAATTTCCTAGAAAGTCTTATTGAAGTGAATTCTTGATAGAAAGAATACAATTCAATATACAGAACCAACGAGCTACTTGATCAAAGTAATGTTACTCAAATCATTCGCCATAGAAAAAGTTTATATCTAAACCTACAGAAGAAGTCATACATTTTGCCCTTAAATCATAAATGCCATTAGATAATACTTTATGGCTTATAGTTTTCTCTTTCAACAATAATCAAGTAGAGCCATAATATATAACATAATATATAAGGTCACATCGGTCGAGTTCGGATTCGATTTCCACTAGATTTGTTCCCAAACCCGATGTACAAAGAATGGCTTGGCAAGTTGCCAGACGTCGTTTGGCTATATCTTGCTGGATTTTTTCCACAAATTATTATTAGGTAAGAACTACGCTTAAAACTGTAAACCATTAAAACTGCTGCATAACTGTTATCATTACACAGTATAAAAAAATAAGTAAAAGTATTGAACAGATTTGATATTTTAATTTTCACGAGTTGAAAGTGTATCATCACAGAAAATGATTCTTGTAGATAGACATTACAAACATTCAAAAGAAGTTCTGTCGAATGAAGACTAGGTATCACATATCAGTCTTGCTTCTTGTTAAAGGAATTTAAGTTAAATAATGGAGAGCTATTCATTTAAATTCCACTTGTTTGTTCAAGTAGAAAATTAGTAAATAATGTAAATTGGATTTGTGAAAATTTCAATAATATTGCATGTCTTAGTTTTTTTTATTCCGCATCATAATTCCTGGAACTATTTCTATGTATTTTTTTATGCTTACGTATTTTGAAATACTTGAAGAAGCATAATATGTTGTTGTTAAAGAAACAAACAGAATAAAACTGTGAAGTAAAATCTTTTAACTTCGCAGATTGACATTTCCAGGCATAAACCAGATATAGTTCGAGCCCGTCGAACGGGGAGGGTGAAATGAGAGGATGGGTAATGATTAGTTTAGAGCATCCGGTGACATCTTTGAAAATAGAAAACAGTAATGGTGCCTTTTTTCTTTGCCTCAAGTCTTTGCCGTGGAACTTTATTATAGAATATTTAATACAAACCTTTACAATGGTTTGAAAAATTATATTTTATTATTGTATGGTCATGTATTTTATGAAAATAAAGTCATGATCTTAGTCTTTTGATATGATATCAACCCAATAAGACCCACTAAAGGCCAAGGGTCTTCTTTCACAATGAGGAGGGGTTAAGGCCGAAGTCCAGCACGCTGGCCCAATACGGATTTGTCGACTCCACAAACCTTTGAGAACTCTCAGGCATGCAGGTTTGCTTACGATGTTTTCCTTGACCGTTTAAGCAAATTATAGTTGAATTACTTAATACGCACATAAATTAGAAAAGTTAGAAGTGCGTACCGAGATTCGAACGAAGTCGAAATCATACCCACTGGGCCAGTCATACCACCGCTTATATTATTATAGGAAATTAAAGTGGAAACATTTAATTACCATTTTAAATGGCGGCAACAATTTCACTGCGTTTTTAATTAAATCATTTCTGAGTTAAAAATGTGTAGTTACAAATTAAACAACCTTTGAAAAAGGTTATATTGTGGTTGTTGTTGAGTTATCTTTGAAAAAGGTTGTTATAAATACATAAAATATTTTTTATAGTAATATTTGACGGACCAGGCAAGTGGCCAGAAAACCGTCGCCTTTGAATAGACCAACACGCGAAGCATCTAAGGAAGATGTCCTACAAGGTGCAACCCTGTGTCCATTAACCTCTAGTGTAGGTGTTAAGCCTCATGTCTGTTATTTAACCCTCCCTTCAGAACAGAACAGACCAATGCTGCTTGGCGGCAGAAATAAGCATGGCGGTGGTCCTTCCATCGTCGAGCTTATTGACAAATTTATTTTCAGGCCATGCTGAGGAGTGCCTTTAGAGTTCGGAACTAAAGACTAAATCAGCAGAATAAATCAATGTTATCAATATTTTTGCCAATATTCTCAACTTCTAACTAAAATATAAAGCACTATTGTCTTTTTCCACGATGTATGTGAATAAAGATAGCTGACGTGACATTTGTTATGGATTTTACAGCTCCGGTGGTCCACAGTCCAAAATTTGGGCTGGCTCAATATTCCTCATAACATATTAAGATAAACGGTGGGATACCTGTTATCCTAATATTACATATATATAAAATACTAATTAAGAAGCTTAAAAATATTTTATGTTACATAATAGCCCAATTATTGAGAAAGGTTATGGGCTAAGATCGCGTTAATACCCTTAGCAGCCGAGGAAATAAGAAAGCGCGGATTGGTGATGCAACGCGGTAGGCTTAATAAATTTGCACCACACCAACTATATCCATTCCGACTCGCACTTGACCAGATCCTTATCGGAAAGATAACTCACTGTTTATAATTCTCACCCTCCATGCTATTTCTAGCGTGGGTGGTGGGCTTA
Source organism: Pararge aegeria (assembly GCF_905163445.1). Lineage (NCBI taxonomy): Eukaryota > Metazoa > Arthropoda > Insecta > Lepidoptera > Nymphalidae > Pararge > Pararge aegeria. Next base: position 16,519,815 of record NC_053181.1, read on the forward strand.
AACAACTACTCTCACAGTGTCAGTAATTATAAACGGCAACTAAGACAATTACTAGGCCAACGTCAAACTAATAATATAATGCGAAATTGAGAAACTGTTTGCTTGATAAAACTTTTTCTGATATTGTAGGAAAAACTTCTAGACGATATAAGTAGAAAGATAGAGATGAGAAAAAGTAGATTTAGCTCGGATTGGAAAAAGAGGGCAGCAAAATAAGGATAACTAATAATGCTGTATTGTGTAAGAGACTGTAATAAAAGTTGATCGCCTTGCTCAGGCTTATTTATGAATTATAACGTAATTGTATTACATAATACAGGAATGTTATGATTTCCCATTAGGTATGGCAGGTTTACTGTCTACGTTGTCAAAAGATTTGATTTCCGGGTCGGGGCGATAGTTGTTAGGTTTCCTGTCAAGAATGTATGCCTTGAGTTAGGAAATTGTCGGTTTCCGCCATCTTGCCTCGGAAAGCACGTGAAAACGACTAAGACACCGTGAGGTATATCTGCATCGTTCGAGTCCATACAGGACAGAAGTGTATCTAAAATGCAGTAGTATTTGTACTCTTTATACTACTTTAACTCAGTGTCATAATAATTATTAGCCTATTTGTTAAAATCCTAATCAATTTAATGAAATATCTGGCAAACATCTATTTATAGTTATCAAAGATTAGTTATTTAGCCACGTTATAAAAACAGTGTAGCAAAGGTTAAGGATAATGAAGAATTTAAAACTGGAATGGTTCAAAGTTACTTCAAATTTTATTCGTGCCGATCGTAGTTCGTTGGTCATGGGCCAAAAAGTTAAAAGTCAAAAAATATTTATTCAACTAGCATATTATATTTAACTTCTTTTGAACGTTTTACACAAAGTCTTTGATTTTTCATGAGCTCAGCTTAGATTTGAATGTAAGATTATAGTTATTAGTTGATTACGCTTTCCAATGGGTTTTTCATTTCATATTTTTTTCAATTTAAATATTACTTGCTTTAACGGCGAAGGAAAACATCGTGAGGAAACTGTTTTTCATAATGGTCTTTCTCAAACCGTGCGTAGTCTACCGATCCGCACTTGGCCACCGTGTGGGCTTCTGCCTAAATCTTTCTTATTCTGAGAGCAGACAAGTGCTCTGTAGTAGTCGGGTAATAGGGCGATAATGTTGATAACGAAATATCATCATCACGTTATAAAATACATTTTAAAAAGTATTTAAAATAGGCACTCGTTTAGTAACAAATTACTGGTGTTAACTGTGTAACATATGACCTTACAATACTCTACTACGATGTCGTTTAGTAGCCATCAAAATGTTTCATTTCTGTTTATTGACAGAGTAAAGGTCTGCTGTATTTAATTTTAATGCTTTCCTGCAGTCACGAATGCCTGTACTCAAACATTCATTCCATTTCCAAGGCGAGGCTTGGCTGAATGCGCCGTAATTTGCTTTATTATAAATAAATAACTACACTATTTAGAAACAAAGTTCCAATAGTATGTGTATTCTTTGTACAAATTGTTCATACTAAGAATACACCTACTAAAATTAACTTATACCATACGATACCTTTTTAACTTCCGCTCAATGTACAGAGTCCATCATGATGATTGACAACTATTGAAAGGTATCGTCTTAACCTAGGAATAGTCTTCATCGGTTGCCTAGAGATTTAGGAGATTCCTAGAGAAATAAAAACGTTTCACTAACTCTTATATGATATTTAACGACGTTAGGCGCCGTCTAAAGATACGGGGGGACTCGTAAACTGATACTTGACAGATGAAAAAAATATAAATTCGGTTTTGTTTAATAAGCTTTTGTTTAAATCCATACGAAAAATTTAAAATATAACACAACAATTACAAAACTAAACACCTTGTGGCAAGAACCATAGACAATTAGTTATATGAGTTATATGAGTTGCCGAGAGTAAATCTATCGGTGAAAGGTTAATGTATGCCTAGGTATCATCGTTGATAAGGCGTTACTCAGGCATTGCCTTGTCCGTAGTTAGAGGAAACGGGCTTTAGTGGTTTTTATTCCAAAATAAGATTGACAACCTCCCACTGTGTCACAGTGGTGAGGAAAACTAGGAATTTATATATACGAGTATATTGCCGAATTTTGTCAAGTCTGGTATGACGGGAGGCTTCCCTCAAGTGATTTAGCGTACTGGCATGATGCCTCCTAGGAGGTATATAGATATATACATAGGGGTATATAGATACATAGGGGTTCCATACTCCAAACAGGGTGGATCGCTACCATCTTCGCTTACTTTGCTTTTTTTTGCCACTACATGTTAGTCTTTGTCTGCAATCTCATTTGGTTATAAGTGATGATTCTGTCTAAAATGGTAGCTGCAGACGTTACTTTGCTTCAAGATATATTACTACTATCGTTCTCTTGCTGTAAGTCCTATCTACAAAGGTTGCCTGTAAGAGATTGCTTGCAGCAATAAGGCCGCCTGTGCATGTCTACATTATGTACTGTATACTCCTTACTGTTTCTTTTCCTGTATGTTATACGTGCAAGTGTTTCTTCTTCTTCTTCTACTATAAATACTAAGCTATTCTAATTTATAAATGCCAAAGTGTGTTTGTTTGTGTCCTTCGTGCCCCAATTAAGCAACCAATTGACTTCGTTTTTTGGCATAGAGTTAGTTGAACCTACGGAGGGTAGCACTTGTCAGTTTTGGTCCTTGGAAAACTCAAATTCCCAAGAGTGAGAAGTACAGAGAAATTCGTATTTTACACGAGAAATCGTCCTGCATTCACGGCCTAACAAACTAACCAATCGATTTGATTTTTGGTATAGAAATAGTTGTATGAACGGTAAGTAAAATAGCCTACTTTTTTAGTCGGGCAATAAAATGGAGCTCCAATGTTCTTAAAAAATTGGATTAACGGGTACTGTCTTATATTATAATCGAAAACCCGGCAAATATGCACGGTGCAATTAAACATAAATCGCACCACACAGATCTTCCAAAACGCGCTATCTACAGACTTTTTGCTTCAACTTCATCCCGACACAGAAACAGTTTACGTCACAAATTAGGAAGCGTTATGAAGTCAATATCTCCTAAGGTGATGATCGCCATGCAATTCTGCTTACTCGTACATAGGGGTTCAGAAAAAGTCCTACGGTTCATCCAGACAAAAAGTACGGAAAATTAATTTTCGGAGAGCGCAACTTGAATTTCTAGACAAAATCCTACATTTATAAGAGCGAAACCACTGATCAAAGCTAGTACGGACTAACCTATAAAAATACCTAGTTACCTACTTACTCGTAGATCCGAAAAATTCACAATAGAACCCTTTTCTTTGTATCCCATATATTTCCATTGCTATGATCCGCACAGGTATTTTGTTACGCTCTGCGGATCCCGCGCTCGGGCTGTCTTCATTACTTATGTTTTCTTATCTGTAATCCCGGCCGGGGCTCTGAATAGAGTTAATATACCGTTCCACCATTAATTCAGCCTGATAGTATCCATTCGTAAGTAATGCGACGGTTTCGGTGTGATATCTGATACCTACTTCAATTGACCTCTGTCGCAAGGAGAGGTGTTTAATTTGACCGTTGTGTATTTGTCGTATGTGCGATCGCGGTTGCGCTGCAAACGGATGTACCAATTGCATTTATATGTATTGCACTGCCTCAATGCTGTAATGGTTAGCATGGTCAACTCGATGACGAGTTCCGGGGTCGTTCCCGGATCATGATGAAATTTTGCATACACGTTGTCAGGGGTGCATAAAAGGATTACGGATAGCTTTTATCCAGAAAGAAGTACTAACAACTTTTAGAAAAGGACAAACGGAAAACGAAAGCGAAAACACGATCGAGGCCGTACGCTAAAGTTATATTTATTAAAACATAAGGAGGGAAACTAAATAAAGTATTTACGATATTTATTAAAAACAGCTACTTGAATTCCATGAAAATGTATATTTATTTAAATTTGGTAGGACAATAAAGTTAGGAACTACTAGATTTGATTGTGTTTTTCGTAACCACAATAATAGACTCTTTTAACTGTATATATTGTGATCGTTTTGTAATAATATTGTCAGTGCTAAGCGACATCGCGGGACAAGAGATTTCCACGCTATTCACGACTGAGGAAAGTGTCAAATCAATCACAACGGGTGAATGGGTTACACGCCAAACAGCCACAATAGGCCGACATAATACTATTCTGATCTAATGCTAGCTCATCTTGTTACTATGATCAATATTATGCTACAAAATAGAATATAAGAATAGTGCGTAAATGTAAAAAAAATCTTTACATCTTGTATACATCACTACCATCATCGTTAGTCCATTAATGTCACCTTGCTTTTCCCCTAACGTTAGAGAGTTGAGACTCTCTGTGTTGCTCCAATTTTGGTATCAGGTTGTGTTAGTAGGCTTTAAGGATTATAGATATAATCAGTTGTTAGTTATAATAAACGGAACTGAAGGCTCCAAATGGTCCCTGAGACATAGGGGAAAAATTGTTAGGTATTGGATTATTAAGGAAGATTAAAGTCTCAACTCAAGTCAAGATTGTGTGTTGCCCATGACATAAGCTTACAGACCTTGGATGCTATCATGGGACTCATAAGAGGAGTTACGCGAGCGATGGAGAGAGAAATGCTAGGAGCTCTCTAAAATCAAACCAGGAATAAGATCCTTACAAATACCAGAGTTTCCGATATTGCTAAATGAGTCGCGAAGCTAAAGTGGCAATGGGCAGGGTACATAACTGATGCACGCTGGAGTTCCAAGGTGTTGGAAAGGCGACCTTAAACCGTTCAACGCACCGTTGATAGACCCTTGAATAGGTGGACTGACGAAATTAGACGCTGGACGCAAGCGGCATACGAGCGTGGAATTTGGAACTTCCTACAAAAGTCTTATGCCCAGCAAAGGACATTAATAGGTTGAAATATATAATGGATAATTAAAAGTTTCTTAACAGTAAATCCAAAACTAAAAAATCTTTAGTTCGACCCGGGATTGAGTTTACGACCTCGTGATTAAAACAACGAAGAATGTGGCTCTTTATAACATAACTCAACATATATTCAACTTACTCATAGGCCTTTAAATTGTTACACTTTTCCTGTGCCATAAATGACCTTTGCACAATATTTGCATACATCTTTGCACGCTCTTGTATACTAGCAAAAAAGGGTAACGTTGCGGTGCTACAAACTTACTTTTGGCTCTGCAATTCCATTCTAGTAATTGAGCCAGCACGTTTCAAGGCCATTCCATAAATGGCCGCAGTACTCCATACACGACCGATCTTGAGCTTGGTATAAGGTAAGAAGCAGTTCCGGCATGAAGTACCGCTTGACCTAATTGAGGATGACACGTTAAAATTTTCTTGTTTATTCCGAATTTAAACACCTTACCCGGAATTCCTCGTTGTGTTTCCATTACATTATATGCTCTACCAACTAGGCTTATTTGGTTAATGACTTAAATGCATAGACGTTGGGTGTATTATGTTTACAGTTTATCTCTTATTGATGTTGATGTTTAAAATAGTTTGTAAATCAACCATTATATTAGTGTTAATTTCGAGAGCACGATCTTCGGTGGCACGAGCTACCTACGGTAACTACGCAGATAAGTGCTTATTAAATTTTTATTTACGCGTTTCCCATGATTGAGGGCTACGATGGATCAATTTGAACTGTATGGATTATGCAATTGAGTCGTTATTTATTTCTTCATATCACGTTTGAATTAGAAATCAGACTTCATATATAATATCCTATCCTATTATAATGAAAAAAAGAGTTTCGAGTCGGATTTTGACATATTATATATCGCGTGCACTCGATTTACTTTGGGGGAAAATTTTGCATTAGTATTGCGCAAAGATTTAATATTTATTTTACATAAATATTAGTACAAGGCCAAAATAAGTAAAAATTTCCAAACAAAGTTGTTATTCATTGCGTATATGAATAAAATAAGAGAATAGTTTGATTTTAAGATAGTTGAATACAGTAATTTATAATAAAAATAAATAAATTGGACTGTTTTTAGGACTAAAATAGTACTTTCGTCAATTTAGTTCCGACGTTTGCTGATGCACAATAATTATTCTGATATATTGAAAACATTATTGATAATGAAGGCTCGTAATAAAATAATGTATCTATTAACAATAATAGCAGTATTTAATTATGTAATAATAATACTATTATATAACATTAATTGAACGCATGTGATAATATCGGAGATTAAACGGTCACTTTATTTTGCAATTTGTATTAGCAATGTAACTCTTATATCGCCTCAGATTGGCGGTAGTTAACCAATTTAATATAATTATACACGCTGTAGCAAATATGTTATCATCGTCATTATAATACCGCTTATTAATTACTTCGCTTAATTGCCTCTTTGGGCGACAAGCAGGCTGTCTCATTTTTTGTGCTGAGAATAATCGTTACTTGGCTTTTGATAGCTTGCGCGGGAGAAGATTTATAAGTTATGTGTCTTAAGATTTTGCATAAAAAATGAGATGTTGTATAACCATATATATATAGCTTCTCACTTGCCGAGTATGTACGTCCCAAAAAGCGGCAGCAGCTGCCGAATCTGCTTAAATGCTTAAGCACCGTAAATACTCCGTTATTTGTAAAGTACGTTATTGCGGCGTTTGCGTTTGAGACTCTGGGGCCATGGTCGTCGGACACGAAAAATTTTATTAACATAGTGTCACAAAAATTGGTCCTTACGTCTGGTGACCCAAGAGCTGGCGCTTATAAAGCCCAACGGCTAAGTCTAGCTATTCAAAGGGGCAATAGCGCCAGCATTTTGGGTACCATGCCCATTTAGAAGTGAACATTTAGACGGCTTTTATTTATTGTAAAGATAAATTTTAGTTTGTAATTATTATTAAATAATTATATATATTTATATATGCTAAAATAAATCAAAAAATATATTATAACTATACTAATATTATAATAATAACAGATTAGATTTTTTTTTATTGGCATGTAATGATTTGTGTGGAAAAGTGTCACAATTTAAGGCCTATGCGCTATTTTATATTGGTTATGTTATAAAGAGCCTTAGCTAAGCACGAGATCTTGAACTCAATCCTGGGTCGAACTATTGTTATTAAGAAACTTATGGATTATTTAATAATCCATCATATACATTTCAACCTATTGATGTCCTTTGCTGGGCATAAGTCTTTTATAGGAAGTTCCAAATTCCACGGTCTTGTGTCGCTAGCGTCCAGCGTCCCCATGAACTCGTTTTATGTCGCCTATCCACTTGTTCGGGTATCTACCAACGCTGCGTTTACCGGTCGAAGCCGCCGTTTCAGCACCTTGGGACTCCAGCGTGCATCAGTTTTGTGCCCTGCCCATTGCCACTTCAAAAAAATTGCACCTACATATAAAAACTTTCACGCCGGCGAAGGCAAGAACCTGTTTTTTTTCCTTGCTTGTGTTTTTTGTTACCTTATGAAAGCTATATAGGAGACTGAGTATATTACTGTGATACACCAGCTTTTAATATTTAATCAGGTTAATTTATCCTAGCAACTTATTATTATTTTGTAAATTAGTACTTACTTAGTTTTGTAATTAGTAGTTACTTAAACTTTTGTAAACAAAAAAAAATGTTACACAAACAAAACAAATTTAATATCATAATTAAAGAAATAAATTATAAAATTAAACATATTCCAATTACAATTTTCATTCCAACAACATATACAATTCCTCATCTTAGTGTCACTAACCTAAGACTCTTTTTGTATATCTCTATTTCAACCTCATTATACAGATATATATCTGTAAAGTAAAACCACATTAGTCGATTGAATCCCTTAAGAAGACGAGTGTACGTAAAGCAAAGGGAAAAATAACTCGGGTAGAAGAAGGTTAGTCAGGGGCTCAAGAAAATTGAGGAGAACGCCAACCGTCGAGGCAGCGAAACCTTCACCTACAAACTATAGACAAACATACCCGTACACAACGATTTATTTAAAAAAAAATATTTCGAATTTTAAACATTTCTTCAGTGTCTTTATAATCTGTCAGCAAGGGGTCCCGAGCAGTGGATGTTCACCACTTTTAAATATCTCCAATCATCAATAGACTTTAACAGACCATTAATCGACTAAAGGCCTCTCCTAAAGGATAGTTCTGTCCTATAATCACCTCGCTGGGCAGACGGGCTGCTTATCACGGAAGATGGTGGTAGTAGCACAGAGAACACTGCCGCCTGTCCTGCATTATGTTCCCTCGAACGACATTCGCGAGAACAATAAAAGTCGTAAATCTTAATCGACTCTGTCCCACGTAAAACGACTGCGCGTAGTTCAGTACAAATTTACGCTAACACGCTACACAATAACGCTTCGAATCTCTATTTAAAAAAAAACAAAGGAGAATTTGTTTTTCGAAAATTCACGGATTATCCATCTTTTGTGCAAGGATAATCCAGCTTTGCCAGAGGGTATTAACTTTTTAAATTTCCAAACGGTTTGCCGCTGTGCCGCGTGCTCACTGTTTAGGTTTCCGTTTCTAAAATTGATCGTAATTACAACCCTGTACAACAAATTGTTATATAGAGGTAACTTTAATTTTAACGTTGCTTTTTTTTTTAAAAGTAACGTTGTCTTTCAAGGTGCGAAACCCTGAATTCACAAGTAAAAATTCAGTATTTATTTTTATTGATTGCGCCATGTATGTCAAAAAACAAAAAAATGCATTGAATTTTGACACACTTTCTTTTAGTGGAAGTAGGTTAAAAATTAATTTAAAGTAAACTTCAGAAGCTATACGAGATAGCTCTTGCAATTTAGCTTCGCTTTCTTTTAATATTAAATAGAAGAAGGAAAACTGAAAACTCGGGAGTTGGGCGGGATATTCGGATTCAATTTAAAAAGTTTTCAATGAGAGCTATAAAGGAAAAATATGATTTTGTATTGCCAGCGGATTCGTTTAACTCTCCAAGTAAATGAGGGCGAAATTATAAGCAATGTAACGCTACGGTCTTCTTGTTACTATTTGTTATAGTTTTACCAAAATTCCGTCAACAATAATAAATGTAATACCAATGGGAAAGCAAGAAATAAATATATTCTACATTTGCAAGTGCTTTTTAAATAAGATGTAAAAATTAATCATTATTCTAGAAAAGACGCTCTTTTTAAAACAAAATTTACGTTTCATGCGCGGGCAGTTTATCCTCAAATTTCAATGTCAATGTTCCCTCAATTTCAAATTGAGAACCGCCTCCTTTTTTAAGTTGCTTATAAATAATAAAAGGTTATTAATTCATGTCCGATTCAAGTCGTCCATTATAAGTCGAGTGCCCTTATATATTCGTCTCAGTGGTAAGAGTGATACGGAATTTATGATGTAATAGAAAACACTATACACAATAGTGAATTTCAACCCGTCAAACTGTCAAACCGTTTTAGTCGAAGGCAGTACCTATTGTGGTTCTCTCATACGTATTCCTACCAGATTCTCAGTTTGACGGGTTCATCACTATTTTGTATATTCATAGTAATTGGTAAACGCTGTATCGCATTTTGCATTATTTCATAAATCCAGGATCACTCTTACAAAAAAGATGAATCTAACAACAGTCTACTTATTATAACACAGTCGGACATCAATCAATACGTTTTAATTATTTTTAAGCGAATTACAAAATCAGAAAGGTTTAGATAATTAAGGCACTTTAGATTTTAAAATTTTAAAATTTTTAGTTAGTAAGATTGTTGTCGGATACTTTCTATTTTAAATATTTTTATTTACTTAAAATATTAAGCCTACAAGTACGAATCTGCTTTGTTGCCACATTATGTAACATTACAGTACGAAAAACTGAAAATATATTGTTAGCTCCAGCCATCAAGTTTTAATTTAATCTACATCAATTATAAAACTGACTTTTTTTTGAATAATAATTTATGCATTTGATAATCAAATTTTTAAGAAGGTTATGTATATATATATAATTGGAAGAGATTAGTGAGTTCAATATATATATCTATATATATATATATATATATATATATATTTGGAAAATTGAGGTCGTAGAATAAAAAATTGTATAAACCAAATATGCTTTTCAGAAGTTGTACGCGGATAAAGTCGCGCGCCAGTAGTTACCTATTTATAATAATACGGTAACGGGACTTTTTAACGAAGATTTACGATATTTTAAGTATAGAAGAACTATATTTTTGTTAAAAAGAGAATTTGCTGAGATTTACAAAAATTCTAAGACTCTCATTAATTAGATACACTATCGATTGTACGGGACGTACTTAGATATATATTTAATCAAAATTCAAAATTCATTTATTTCAAGTAGGCCTAGTTTATAAGCACTTTTGAAACGTCAAGACAGTCTGGTTTGTGGTGACTCTACCACCGGTTCGGAAGACAGATTCCACCGAGAATAGCCGGCAAGAAACTCAGCAGATTTTTCTAATCTAATCAGGAACCTAATAACAATGTTAATAGGGTAAAATGTTCTTTTCTAAAGTTGGTATCCAACCAACTTGAATGAATATTAAACATAACGAACTAAACTCCTCGATGGAGAACAGTAACCACTCGCAAAAGACTGGTTGGTACTAAATTAAAGCATACTCACTCATACATGAGGGTCTTGAACGCTAATGGTAACAATTGCAAAAAGCCAGATGCATAACAATTGATTTGAATATTGTTGTTACGTAAGCGTCCTATTAATAGTGTTAAACCTAATAATATCCATTAGTTATTACGTTAGACGGATTCACGGCAGTGCGAGCAGCGGCAGTGCGAAGTTGAGAAGCCTTAAAAACGACAACATGCGGTTTATTTCGGTAATACTTTGTCGCGTTACCTTAACCTTGCTTTAACGTACTCCCTTTTTTATAATTGCTTTTATAATATCGTTTTACTTTTGTAAACCTCTTCTACATAATATTATAAACACAAGCGAGACAAAACGATGCGTGTGATAGTGTCTACGGTTATGACTTCGGCTTCAATTTCGGGGGGCCGAGTTCGAATCTCACCTCTTACTTTTCCAAGTTATGTGCGTTTGAAGTAATTAAAATATCACTTGCTTCAAACGTGAACGAAAACGTCGTGAGGAAACCTGCATGCCTGAGAGTTCTCCATAATGTTCTCAAAGGCGTGTGAAGTCAACCAATGCGCACTGGGCCAGCATGGTGGACTACGGCTCAAACCTGTAGTCTAAGATGGTGCCGGGCTGACCTGTTAGGGATATGACAGTTATAATAAACCCACAACCACAATTTGTATCTATGTGACATCGTACTTGTCCGTAGGGTGGTATCTACCCACGTCCGAAGGAACGATACCAAACCAGAAATTATAAATTCCCAACTCGCTCCTGTCGGAAATCGACCCCGTGATATCCCTCACCACAGCGCTCACCTCTGCGCCAAGGATGTCGACAAAATGGTATTTTTCAAGATTGAAGATTTTTGGGGTTTTTATTAATAATATAATTTAATCAAACCTGTTTAAGTACTAATTATTCGATAAATAAAGAATATTTTTAGAAATAGCAGTGGGCTCATCACAAAAGAACATAAAGTTATAATTATCAAGGAAAAAATATCAGAACGCATTATTTTTCACACTTCCGGAAGAGTGTTCAATGTTTGGTTCGAAGGTTTCAAGTAACGCGTGATTGATGCTCTAATAGGCATATTATTCTAATAGGTAAACACAGTGGCATGCATAGAGGGTATGCACAGGGTATGCAGATGATATAAAATGAAGAAAATCTTTAGGACGAGTTATAAAAATCTTAAGGATAGGCATCGTAAAAGTTATAAAAAGCCTACCCTTAAGTATTTATTACTCGTACTGGAGAGTTTAGTTTTATATCATCTGCATACCCAGTGCATACCCTCTATGCACGCCACTGGGTATACATGAACACCTCAGTTGATCGATGAAATATGATGAATTCATCGCTATCTTCTCAATGTACACTTAATATTAAAAATCTGATCAGTTTGTTTGTATGCTTGCACTTCCGATTGCATTAAGTAGACTATTTATTAAAGAAGATTGTAGACGATAGCGTTGCGACCCGTAATTGAGGCGTGAATCGCAAGTGTAACGTAAGTATTTCCACCATTATAAAAGCTACCAAGTTGTACCTTCTATCTAACTTGCTCTACTGTATTTATATTTTAGTAAGTACGTTCGTAGTTAATCGTAACTAAGAGAGATTTTGTTAAACTTCTAGATTGGTTGGTAAAGGTTTGCGAGAAGCTGTGAAAAGCCCTTTTCAAAAGTGTTGATATAGCTCTTTTCTAATATCGCGAAATTTATTACAAATCAAAGATACTAATGTTTTTGATCACAGACAAAGATTATACAGTCGTAGAACCGCTTTGCAAAATTATTAAAATGCGATCCTTCATAGTTTCTACTTTAATTTTTGCCGCGGTGTAGATATAATCCTATGTACCTTTCTTTCCAGGCGAAGTGCAGTTGCTCTTGTTGGAGGGCGACTTGGTTTCGGCAGCTGCCATTTTCTCCTTCTCGGACGACATGCTCACGCGCAGGGACCGACCACGTCCGAGTTTACGCGACGTACGAGCCAACGGTCATTACTGTTTACGATTATAAAAATGGACGTTAAAGCTACAGACACAATGTTTTTTTACCGAAATGACAATTTGGCACTAGATCGACTTTCTATAAGATTGCAATTTCATTTGACTGACTTTTAAGATGCACTTAAATGAGTGCAAGCTGAACAAAAAATGTAACTAGGTACGCAATTCAATTTATTGTTTGAATTTTCTGATTACAGCAAAACCAAAAACATACTACTAAGTAATGAATTTGATAATGCAAGTAATTCATTAACTCTTAACAGAATTAGTTAGGGCTTTAAGGCGCTAATAAGTTTATTTGACTCGAATATAAATATTGAATAATGGCGCTTTAGTCGCTAGAAGTCCGATATAACCTCTATATCTCTTCTCAAGTAAGAGATATCCATGATAAAAGGCTCTCTAGATTCTTCAAATGGTTGGATTGTACCCTGCTTTTTATGTTAGTTCCTCTCCGCTCCACTACTAGTATATCTTCTTATCTATAATGCCCATTTCTTATTTGAATTAACTACATGGCCTATTTACCTACTAATAATGAAACCATATTATGTCAATTTCACTGAAATATTTCAGTTTTCGTAAAAAGAGTTTAGTTTAGTCGTATCTTAAAAACGCAATACCTAATATTACAGAAACGTTAATGTTTACTTATTAATTCAAATGGTTAAGAGTCACTCGAGACTTGAGAATACCGGACCCTGTATGATACTTCACACGACTGCAGACTAAAATAGCGACCAAATGTCATCTTGATAAAAAAAAAAAACTAACGTACTTCAAGCTTAACACTATCACCGACCACTCCCGTCAACAGTTCGCACTATTTTGGATGATAATGAACGATGAGTGATTTCTATATGACTAATAATGTAGGCAAATAGCCAATACTTTATTGACATAAAACTATTTAAAAAAAACATGGATTTTTATGGTAAATAAGGATGTGAAACTAAATATTTGTTTTCGATAGATTAAGTGTAGTGGTTACGATGCTCGTCGGTTCTTAGAATTTATTTGGCGGTTTTATTTTAGTAATACCTACCGATGTTTTTGTATTCAGATTGAATAATGAGTAATGTTATAACAAAAAAGTTGTGCTAATAAATGTTCAGATGATAGTAAAAAACTCTAATGTGTAAACTAAAAGCAACCACTGGACGATCCTTCTAGATTATTAGAGGTTATATAGACCGAAAGATCGAGTGTAGGCTATTAGGTTAACTGGCAGAGAATATTCTATTTCTCTAGAAATATATATTTGGCATCTTCCTTTCAATTGATTGTTTCAAGATGCTAATAGAACAATGAACAATTTTGAATTCAAATCTTGAATATACCGCCAAGATAATAACTATAAAGCGGTAAGGACTGTGACATAAAAGGGAGGAAATTGGAGTAATCTGGAAGTGACAGCACCTTTATATTTCACCGTCGTTAAGTTTCCCGGGCTATGCCCATTTTCATTGTCGCTTACTATCAAAACCAGTAGTACTATTTTATTTTAAGGAGCTCTGCAGTTGAACAAGGAATCCTTATAGATTTGTCAAGTCGGTCAGATAGTCGGTGTCTTTCTCCCGTCTTTCATCTTTTTTCTTTTTTCTTTTCATCTTTTATATCTCTATTAAATCTTTATTTTCTTTCGGTTTGTTTTATTATTAAAATCATATTACGAATTTAGTATTGAGCACGTTCTAAAATTAAATTAGAAGATGGAATTGATGGAAATCTTTTTTTTTAATTTTTCAAGGTGAACGGATGAATAGAGTGACAGTGGAAACTACAGATTGCATAAAGAGTTTACAATAGGAGTAAAAACACTATTGGAGTTATATAACGGCTAAAGCTCTAAATATTAATAAAATTGTATAGCTTATACACAAAATTACGTTTTTATTCTCATCAAAAATATTACTCAAAAGCCGAGTTAAGTTTTTGAGATATACGAGTACTTTTGTGTTACGAGTTACGTTAATTCACTAATTTAGCTTAAGTAAAGCAAAATCAATATTACACTATGTTAATGAGAGTATAAAATTGCTGTAAGTAGCCAAATTGTGAAATTTTACTCCACACAAACAAAACCCAAAAGAATGAGTGACTTTTAATTCGATTCCTTTCTTTTACGTTACTTAAGTTCACTTAAAAACTTATATGACCTTATATTTGGGGTCCAAAGGTAAATATCACAGTGCTTTTTATGACTTTTATAATACAAAGTCTACACGTACACTTCATAAATTATGCAAATAATTTGTAAACTTCGATTACACGACGTCAAGTATCAAAATTCCACTCTTGTCATTGTGAAAGGTAGATATACAACTTTATATGTCTACTAATATATTAATGAGCTATTGGTACTAATAATTGTTATATAATTATAAGGCCTAAATTCAAAAGTAATATTGTATATAAAACACCTACTTGCTACTAAATAATGATCCACTTTTCTACAGTAAATAATTTCATACACTATAAGTAGCAACACGTAACAGTAGTAGGTAAAAATCGCAATCATGATTAAATCCGAAGGTACACAATTATTTTTATCGATACAGTGGCAAATCACCTTGTCCTTGGATGTCTTCCCTTATATCTACTACATACAGCCTATTTTACTATATCTTCGGTGGCTGCGTACATTTTATCTATTGAGAAGGGTCGGCTCTGCGGTATGGCGCGTAAAAATACATGGCTTGTGTCAATCATTGCCCTAATTTTGTGGATTATCGTGTTAGCCTTAATGTGAGAGCTTAGTTTTCATATCTTGTAAATAAATTTATATTGCGAGCCCCTGTACAACCTGCACCCTGAACAAAATGTTTAATTCTTGTAAAGTTCAAAAATATCACTTGAAATATAAATTTTATCATTCTATTAAGTTGTCGTAGCTAGGTAACTAATGTTGCCAGTTATAATGTGATGACATAAGTAATTGTAGGTGCAGTACTAAAATGCGTTAGAAATATTGATTTATGTGAGAAAAAGAAGTAAAACAATGTTGTAGTGAATAATTTAATGATCACAGCATGAAAGATGAATTGACAAAATGTACAATGATAATGTAAGTGATAAGTTAAATTTAGCGCAGCTATGGAGTATGAAACTTTTCTGAAGGCGCGAAATGTCGGCTATGTGTGAGTAACGTTGCTGGAGCTTAAATTCTAAATAAAAGAATACTTGAAATACAAATAAACAATTTCTAAATAGTTTACAAATTAATAAAGAGTTACTAGCGATCGCGAATCACGGTAACCGAAACTCGAGTCGGAGATGTCACGCCACTCAACACATAACCTGTCAATACGCACGAATTTCGTTACGTAAGCGAGCACGTTAAACTGGACCTGCACAGGGCAGCCGAGCGGGCGGGAAGCGGTCGGTGGCTAGGCGGGCGCGGGCGCTCGGGCGCGTCGTGCGGGCGCGATGAGCGCGCGGTGGTGGCGCGGTCCGGACCGGCACGCCGAGCTGTCCCGGGCGGGATCGATGCGGGCGGCGGGTGGCGGCGGAGTGCTGCACCGGGAGGCTGCGCCGCGCCCCGCGCCCCTCGCCGCCCGCGCACGCGCACCCAGCTCGCACCCGCCGCCCGCCCGACGCCACCGCCAGACCGACGTTTCAATTCCCTCTCCGTACTGATTTACGATACTCTCGCTTATATCTCCGCTATTTTTTATCTCACGACATTTGTAGGCACGCGATTCGTACCGTACGATTGAGTTGCTTCGCATAATCTATACCAGTCCATTCTAATGATATAGATGCGAAAGCTTCACACAATTTTTTTTAAAAATACGTATAGATTATCCAAAACAGAGATAGATTATAGTCCGGAATAGCACATATGCTACCAGTTGGATAAGTTGTTTTGTTTTGCACAGAGCAAGAGATCACATGGTATTTTGCATGTCCCCCCAGTTTGACATACACAAATATTTAAACTTCCACACGAACGAAGTCGCATTACAAAGCTGCCGTATAAGATGTATCGATAAAAATAATTTCTAGGAAATCACTTATTCGCTTTTTCTCTTCCATAAGTCGATTGCCATTATACGGTGGGTTGTGCTCATAGGTAATTACTAACCGAATTGATTTACGTCTATTTAGAAGGAGCTAAGATGAGAGACTTCAAGAAAAGGTGCTCTGACGATTGATTTAAAAAAAAAAAAGTCCTACGTCCGATATGGCTGGTTCACTAACTCCGCATCCCTATTCTATTTTCTATCAAGGAGCCAATGCTAGTTGCTGTTTTGTTTCCTTTGGAAATAATTGGGTCAGAGCGGGGGTTTAGTAAACATTGTTAGACGCATTATGCTGTCTACTGTCTGGCTAATATTATCCTATTAGCAAGGCTCTTATGTGCGCAAGTCTTTGTTATTTGTTCAGCAGTAAAAGAATAGATGTTCTGTGTTATGTCATCCGATATCTCTTTTGTGCGACACACTAGCTCAAAAGTCCTAATGCGGTTGCTTTTGTATCTATACAGATGGCAGGTATTCCTTTGAGCTCGAAGTCAATGTTTGTTAAATGCAAGCATAACCATGCGGATTTCCTTAACTTGCAAAAAACAACAGAGTAGCTTCTAACATTAAGAGTGAATTATAACTTTAAGAGGGAATGAATGTTGTCCAACATTATATCCACTGTTATTATAATTGCGAAACAGTGTCTGTTTGTTTGTTATATATGTTCGGCTCATCTAGACATAAATATACTATTCAGCGCGAAAAAAACAAAATAGAGAACGGTCAAGCGGAATTAAAAGAAAATGGCATTACGGTTGATTGGCTAAAATTTTGTTGCACCCAGAACATGGGAGAAGTTTGTGTAGAAAAGCTAGGTGTCTTAAGAATCTTTTTTCTTTGGATCCTAAATATCTCCCTCTTGGGTAATAAGCGGATACAACATTAATACCTGTCAAATAAATACATCTCGTCCCAGATAAAGTCAATCTTAAACTGTAATCGTGCATTACCAGGCTTTATTTCTACGTTTTGTGTTTTCGTTGTCTTTAGCTTTCCAATGTGGTCGTAATTCCTGGGTATTATGTGACAATCAATTTTCTCGTAATACGAAGTATTTAAATATCAATTGGATTTTCTTGACACAGTTTCCACAGATCTGAATTAGTGATTGGGCCTGGCCAGATATTTGAAATCCGATGGGTGGTGAAACGTCTTATATACTATATAAGACGTATATAAATTGTTTTCGTCATCCGGACGAAGATTATATCAATAGCTTCATGGCGTAAGAATTAACTTCAATCCAACTTTGGGATGGTGTTCAAATCTTAATTTAGACTGACGTCCCTAATGTCAGTCTAAGTTAAGGTGTGATGGCTCTGCGAAGTACCAGCTTGATGCTTGGATTCTTTGCCGATCTAGGTGACTCATTGGTTGAAGGGTCGCTTATATTTCCGCTAGTTTTTATTAGTGTAGTCAGTAGCCTCAAAGTTGCGAATACGGTTGCAAAGTTGCCTGTCTTTCGATAAAGATATATTTTGGAGAGTGTAAGGAGTTGTCTCAGGAGATATTAAATCTGGTTCCATCTTAACCTTTCTATCATCGAACTGCAAGGCATCGTAAGGATCTGCACCGTTACGTAGTTGATGTCCCATGGACATCTTACCAAGCGTTTTGTTTCCTCGCTCCTAATTCTCACCGCAAACATCTGGAATCCCCTTACCGGCTTCTGTCTTCTCCGATGCCTATAATATAGGGTCCTTCAAAACAAGAGTGAATAGGAATTATGAAAATTAAGCTTAATTTGCTATACTCCGCGAAAAGCAGGATAATCTGTATGGTGTAATTTATAATTTCTTCAATCCTTATTCTCCACACAAAACAGATCTTGGGAGACCGGAGCATCCTTAGGAGATGTTAACCTTACAAAGAATAATTGTTAAGCATGTTACACAATACAGATTTTCCTGCTTTTTAATTTTCAAAATATATCATGGAATTCCGCAAAGTGACGCCTCCTACTTTCCAATATAAATAGGCATCTCAAGCGCGCTGCATCCTAGGCCGCATCATCACTTATTTTCGGGTGTAAGTGCGGTCAAGCTACTCTATAAATTAAGAAAAAAAAAAGATATTAACCGGGGCCGACGGCTTTACGTGTTCTCTGTAGCACAGAAGTTAATTCGTAGGAATAATAATTATAGTTTGCATACAATATGTTCCAACAATGGAGCCCTGTAAATGAAACAGCAGGGAATTCGAGCGTGTCCCCTAGTGTTATGTACGTGCGCGGTTCTGTACTCGAGCAACACGGAATGGAATCAGAACAGCATCATGAATTGAAGATGAAAATGTATTATTGCTTAACCACATTTAGTAGTAATGCTTTCTGTGACAGAGCTCCTCCGGGGAAATACTATCGCCATGCTTATTTCGGCCACAAGCAGTATTGTTACAATGCTGTTTTCCTGTCTGAAGGGCGTGGTCACCGGTGTGGCACATGAGACTTAACACCTACGGCTCAGGTTGATGGACACAGGGTGCATGCCACCCTGTGTCCAGGGTGTTAAAGGACGTGTTCTTTGCATGCCCTGCTCAGTGTTGCTTTGTTTATACGCATTTTCTATATACCATCAACTGGGCCATCTGCAGGGCTAGCAAGGTTGGAGACAAAAATTATATTCCCAGATTATATTCCCTGATAAGGGATATAATTAACGTGTACATCTACTAAAGCACGGGAACAGGGAACAGGGTTTACCCCCGTTTATTATTACACATATATTATTTGGGTATTAATTCCACTTGTACGCCAGTGCTCTGAGGGTTTATAAAGCTTTGGGAGAAGATACATTTTTCGCTAGCCGTGATGCTTAGTCAACCAACTATCACTATAGACAAAATCATAGCATAGGCGACTTTCTAATTTCAATTATTCACCGGATACAAAAAGGAACTTCTCCGATGGTTAGCGAGACTTAATGATTTTGCTATATGATTTGCGAAATCATGAGGAGGCGGTTATTCCACCATCTTTAAGTTTCAAGAAATAATTCGTGCCGACATCATAATATAAGATCAAACATAAGATAATTCAAGAAGAACATAAAAAAAATTCGTGCCAGCCCTTAGATATAACGTAACATAACGCCAGACGATATTACAATATGTATACCTAATCAGTTTCATTTTCATATCAAAATGCTATTTTCACTAATATTGTAAATAACGAAAGTGTGTTTGTTTGTTATTCACTATTCTAACTAAGTAACCAATTAACTTAAATTTGGCATAGAGTTAGTTGAAAGGACGGAGAGTAATATACTTACCCAGGAAAGCAAACGAGTCCCGCGGGATTTGTAAAAATACGTGAACAAAGAACGCGTGAAATACTAAAAGTGTAAGATAAGCCTTAAGCAGCCCATACTTGTTCAAAATTGTGTAATTAGGCTGTTAGGTATAATTACGCGTTCTGGGCCGAAATCACATTAAAATAAACATTGCTTTGAAAAGGCTCGATCCCTTAGATCTTCGACCCGTTCTGGAGCACCGTGACCGTGAGAACAAAAGGACGCGGCCGATGTAATTTTAGGTGAAATAATACAATCATATTTTAGACTCAGTGTAAATAATGTTTATTGAGGAGTACATATTTTAAGAGCAAGCTTATTTAGGTGAATAGCTATATTCCACCCATGATTTCTGTTTCTCGCGGGATTAAAAATTGTTATTGTAGTGCCCTTTTAATTAAATTCTTAGTAACCTTCATATCAATCAGTATAAATTTTGTTGGCTAAGGGATGGCAAAGTGTTTCTTAAAAAAGACGTTAACGGCAAAGCTATCTTTATTAGTAACATTTATATGCTTGACGCTATTAAAAGTCAACAATGACTTTATAATGGAAATACAGCTTCTGTTACAATATTCCATAAATTAACTGCCCATGCAATTGCATATGTTAACTTTAATATTGATATTTAATATGTTATTACAGCACTGTCTTATCCTTCTTTGTTGAAACTTTACCGCTATCAATTTTCTCGGAATATTACTTTCAAAAGCACATTCTTTTTAAAAGTTCAAATTAATTATGAAATGGTGACCGACGGGTAATACCTATCGGCAATGAACTTTATCGAATACTAAAAATAAACAAGTTGTTCAAAGAAACAAGTATCAATGTACAGTAGAGACCTGTCTACTTAGGTACTTGTTCGTATCGGACTTATTGTTTTGAAAATGTATAGTGCTATAGGTTTTGTACTTTATTAATGGACTTATAACAAATACTCTGATTCTAGTGTAGACTTTTAATTATTGTAGTGCGTGTAAGTTGTAAAATAATAATATTGCTTTATTATATATAAAATCTTGAAGATTTTTTTTATGTTTTGTAGATATATCATTCATGGTCATGATATCTACTTAGTTCCGCCAAGATGTGGCCATGTTTGACGGTATTACATAAAGACTCACTTTTATAATGCACCCAACTCATGTGTGATGGGACGAATAAAGGACGTTCATGTAATAAGTCTTCTTATCACCAGCACAGCTAATAAAATTTAACAAGATGAGGATGATGACACGAGCATTAAGTACCGATACGATTCAACGCGAGGAGGCTAGATCATCGCCCAAAAGCACGAAAGTTTCAGATACGGCAACAAACTGTCCTTTAGGCAAAATAAAGCCTTATAAATACACTAGCAGACCCGCGCGACTTCGTCCGCGAATGAGTCAACTTCAAAAAGTAGTCATATGTTGTCGAGGACTGTTTTATAAAACTTTAAAGAAACAATTCCGACATGCTCACTACATATTTCCGTCCGGGATAAAAAGAAGCCTATGAGCTATTCCAGGTTATGGTACGCATGCATTCGATCGTTGTCCCACATGCCTTGCAACGTGCTGTTATCTGTGAAGAGTTATGTCCTTTATCTCCGACAATATTTATCAGAACCTCATTAAAATTAGACTATACATGCTTAATAGTATCTTACTCACTTTCAAATAAAAAAAGAATTATTAAAATCAATTCAAATTTAACGGTGGTATGAAGTAAAATTGATAAAAAATTTCATCCCATTTCCCGGAGAAAACTTACTGTTTATCGTGATAAAAAGTATCCTATATGTTGACCCGGAATATCAGCTACAACTATACCAAATTTTATTTAAATCCGTTCAGTAGTTTTCATGTGATGCCCGGACATACAGACAGACAGACAGACAGACAGACAGACAGACAAAAATTAAATAAAAATCTGTTTTGGACTCAGTATCGATTATAAAGCATATCCTGGGAAATAATTTCAAAATATATTAAATTTATAATGTATATGTTGTTTGTATGTATGTTGTTATATTTATAAAACAATTATTTTAAAGAATAGATAAATAGTCTTTAAAATAATTTAACTCTATACTGAAAAGATTTATAATAATTAAATTATTTGTCATTAAATGTACAGAAATCTTCCAGTTATAGATTTATTATAAGTATAGATAAACTAAAGCATGTATGAAAACTAGACGCGCGGTTAAAGACAAAAAAACACCTCTGAGAAATAATTTATAGAGACCATGTGTGAGGCCTGACGTATCTTTACGAACGAGAGTGCGTCTAATAATAGGTATTGAATGTGGAAATAGGGGCTGTATTTTTTACATCAGTATCAGGGGAAATTATGAGGACAGGCCGGATGGGATGCTTCGAATCTACCTCATCACGGCATTCGCCTCGATGCTCAAGTATCGAGTTAGGGGTATATCGTGTATTAATATCTACCGTATTAACTTTATTTAGGTCGAGATAATATTTCATATCAGGGTTGTGTGCCTCACTTAGCCATTTATCATATTTATATTATATCGTACTTCTATAATTAATTTTAGTAAAAGTGAACACTACCATTAATATAGTAGAAATAACAGCTTCGTCTAACTAAACAAAGGGCTAGTTGATGTTGTTAAGTTTTTTATTTATTTTTGAGAATAGTATAAGCAGGCGATTACTTATTACTTGTATATAAACTTTTACTTAATTTACTAATACTTTGACAGTAAGATATTTAAGATGTTTTTTTATTAGGTCGGTAGACTGGTGCCTAATTTTTATATAACTATAAATTTTGCACGGACAGACATGGTTACCTATGGTACTTACCTAGGAAACCTTTAGTATTTTAAATTGGCCGTGCATATATGTAATTTTGAAAAATATGAATCATATGAAAAAATGTAATCTGCCAATTAAGTTTCGTTCAGAGATTTGTGTAGAACAATGGAGTTGGAACCAATGTGTAGGTATAAGAGGATAATGCGCGGGTGTGGCAGGTCTACGTATTTACTCTTTATGTCTTCTCAGTCGGTTTGCTCATAGTTAACAGTAGTAGTGTTACTGGAGTTAAAAGAAATTACGTGGGTGGTGCACAGTTTAATGATCTCGTTTTTTGAATTAATTATTTATTAATCTATTTCAATTGTAAAAAAAGCCCTGGCTCACTCATTGACTTTCATCGACACCTAGTTCAAGCATTTGGATCTAGAAAGCAGAAATTTTGCACATAGGATCTCATAACGAAGACAAAAAAACATTATATTTTTTATGATTTAGGTAATTGTATGATTTGCTGATTTTTTCTCATACTCGTAGTATAAAACGATATTACTTGCAAATTTGATAGTTTTAGGTCAACGGGAAATACCCAATAAATTTTGATTCCCTTGAGAGCGTCGAAATATACGTTTTGTGCGGCATAAATGGCCGTGTCTTTTTTATGTTAATTAACAATTTTGATTTTATCACAGCTTCGTGGGACGATATACTTTGGACGAGAAATTTAAAATCTTTAGTTTTAAGTTAACGAATGCAGTTATCACCATCACTAACATTAGTGTAACATTTTAAATGTATGAACGCTTCATAAGTGTCTGTGATAAGGTATATATAAATGAAACATTTTTCAATTTCAATTTTGAATTTTAACATGATAACTCAACGTGTTCTCACAGAAACAGACGTACAACAAATTTATGGAATGGAACACTAAAAAATGGTTAGGCGAGTCGCAGGCAGTCGTGGACTTTGGTTTAATATGTTCCCTCTGGTCTTGAGTACAAGAAGATATATTTTAGATAGAGATAATGCTGATGATTTAAATTAGTAGCCAAACACAAAATAATCAGTTGGGCCATCTTGTAAACATCATCTAACTGAAACATTAAAATATTCTCGCCGGGAAATTGGTAAGAAGATATTGCGTAGGAAACTTTGAAGACTGAAATACTGACATTCGGCAAAGTAGAGGAATATAGGTCATGAATATACCTAGCCGCAGACTTAGGGTTGGCCTAGTTCGTGAAATAAAGGCTATAGATGAAAGGGCGATTTGAACTTTTGTTTTTGAAGGTTTTTGAGAGATTGCCCGAGGAAGAGCACAAAGGGGCCAGTTTGTTTTATAAATCTATTGCTTTTGAATTTTTAATATTCGTAGTTTAAACGCGGCTGATTATGTTTTCATGATTTTTAATTTAAAGAATAATAACATATTATGTAATGCATCGTCGAAAGCCTCTTAGGTTAACCTAACTTGCACCTTAAACTTTTCGGAGCAATGTGCGTTTTTTGAATTAAAGCATCGTGAACCTATACACCAGAGAGTTCTTTCTTCATTACTTTCTCAAAGACGTGTAAAGTCTACCAATCCGCACATGGCAAGCGTGGTGCATTCCTTCTTTACATATAAACAAGAAGTGTGGGCAATTTTCGTACAAAAGGGACAAAGCTTTTTTTGTTACTCGTATTAATATATAGATTTATTTATTTCACTATACCAAAGATGCAAGAGTCATGTAACAAGGAAATATTAGATAAAGACTTCCTTGAAAAATAAATCGGCTCCGGCACAATCACGATTACTCAGTCTCAGCTGGCTTAGAAGCCATTGTGAAGAAGAATACTTACATAAGGACCACGGTAATACGCAGTTACTTATTTATTGTTAGACTGTTTATTCAATTTAATGAGACAACAGACGCGTCTCTTTCGTAACCAATCATGTTTGATGCAGTGAATAGTATGGTTTAGTTATATACATTTATGAAAGGAAATAGTATACATATCTATCACTCTAGGATCTAGTAACGTGAATTTGTTAAAATTAAGAATGTTTAAGTGTGGTTGTTGTTTTATCCCTTCGCAGCAGTAAAGCAACGAATTGACACACAATATTTTTTATCCTTAAAATGCTATGACTATTACAAACTAGCGGTCCCTCGTGACTTGGTTCGCGTTGTCAGGTTGACTTTATTTTGATTATGATTAAAGATAGACATATGCTGTTGCGAACTTTTTTAGAACTTTTAAAGGGGTACAACTTTCTCGTAGATGATTTTATCGAAATTTTAATAGTTTACGCAGCACACGCAGCGGATGCTCTAGAGAGGAAAAAAAAAACCTTGACTTTGAAACTTTCTTCATTGGTGCGATGCTCCTATTTGTCTTAGTGTGATGTTATATAGTCTATAGCCTTCCTCGATAAATGGGCATTACTATAATGAAATAATTTTTCAGATCGGACCACCACCATCATAGTTTCTGAGATCATCGCGTTCCAGGAAATAAACAAACAAACTCTTCAGCTTTATATTAGCAGTACTAAAAGGGACACGCAGTAACTCTCGCGTTTATAATATAGTAGGAAAGTACGTAAACAAAATACGTGTATTAAACAGGAAGGCAAATCCGCAGGTAAGTTGGTAAAGTAACTATTAAATCTTCGTTAAAAATAGAAAATGCTTTATCAATGAATTGCTAAATATAAGAAGTGTAAAATTAAATTCAATGTCAGCCCCGCAGTGGTAAGCGCAGCGTTGTTCGAGCCCCAACGAGGTGGACAGACGACATTAAGCGCGTCGCAGGTAGCCGCTGGATCCAAGCGGCTCAGAACCGTGGAACTTGGAACTCCCTACAAAAGACCTATGTCCAGCAGTGGACGTATATCGGTTGATGTGATGATGATGGTGATGATACTTGTGTTTGTATTCACAGATATTTGCGATATAGTTAACACTAATTTATTTATTTATTTAGTAATCCAACAGCGTTACAAATTTTTTTGGTTAAGGGTTTATCTTATAACTAAAATTGGGCCAGAAGAAACAAGGCCAAGTGTTTTATTATTTTTATATTTAAGAAAATTAATTCAATAAAACCGGTCTATTAAGAGCTAGCTACGAAGGGTTGAGTATATTTTTTTTAATTCCGTTACAATCCAGTCTGCAAATCATCTCACCTGCTAGTAAGTGATGATGCAGTCTAAGATGCCAAGACTAACCCATACCCCTCGGTCATATGGTATGGTAACGTATAGTAACGCCATGTCGTACCGGAAGAGACCAGAGAGAATTCAGAATTTAGGAATTCCTAAATCAACCCTGCCGAGAATTGAACCTGCGACTTAAAACCTTCGATTTAAAACCTCAGCGCTCCCGCTGCACCAGGTACGTCGTCAAACTGTTTTAGAAAAACACAATATGTACATTTTTGAATATTTTGTAAAAGAAACAAAAACGCTGTAATAATGTGTAAAGTCAGTGGCGTGCATAGAGGGTATGCAGATGATATAAAATGAAGAAAGTCTCCAGTAGGAGTTATAAAAACTAAAGAGGAAGGCTTATAACTCTTACTATCCTTAAGTTTTTTATAACTCGTACTGGAGATTTCCTTAATTTTATATCATCTGCATTTCCTGTGCATATCCTCCATGCACGCCACTGTGTAATATAAGTCATTATATATTTGAACTATCGCGGCGGCCATTTTGTATTGGCTATCTTAGTTTTTATCAAATTAGTATATTTTTATATGGCGAAAAGAGAAATATACACTCTGTGAAACTCTAAACTCTACCTGCTCATGGGATACAGCTCGCCGACAGTCAGATGTTCGGACACTACTACTACTGCTTACTAGGTAATAGGTTTCTGTATAAATGAATTGTTTAAAAAGTTAGTTGAAAGTTTTTAATGCGAAAATTTCTGTGACCTGTTTCGCCTAATTTAAGAATTTTATGAAGCAAAAAATTACTCTTACGTCACGTACTTTGGCTACTTACATTAGCTAATATTACGTCATGGTTTTGTACTTTTTTTTTATCTGCCTATCCGTAATCACTTTTTATTTATTTAAAAAAACAATGCTGTCACGTTTGACTGCCATCGTACCTCTGGCAGGCAGGCAAAGTTGAACTAAGGTATAATCCTACACATTCTGGGTGACTCGTGCTCTGTTTTGGGCTAGTGAAATGTTGATGATGATGATGACGCGACAGTGTAATATAGATGCCCGATATTTGAGTACGTGCTCTTAGCTCGATATCGGTTTATTAATTCGGGCCTTAAACATTGCTACAATAAGTAAAATGATACAATAAGTAAAACAAAAGAACAGCTCTATCAAACAAAATCGGACGACACTGGTATTTTCAAGAGGGGGTGAGAAGCTTTTGAAATCATGCCGTCTGCTGACAACTGGGTCACGACGAGTGCCGGGCCGGGTGGACGCCGTGCCCTGGGGTCCGTGGAAGAGGCATCGCAATTTACATTTTGCTACGGTAGTACCATTGATGGCGATTTGGTATGATAAATTTAACAATGAATACGTATCATTTAGCGAAAAGAGAAATATACTCTATCTATAGAAGAAACTCTAAACTCTAACTATTAATGCTCATGAGATACAGCTCGCCGACAGACAGATGTACGGACAGCGGGCTTAGTAGATAGAATTTGGTATAAATAAATTGTTTAAAAAGTCAGTTGAAAGATTTAATGCCGGAAGTTCTGTGACCTGTTTCGCCTTACGTCACGTACTTTTTTTACTTACATGCCATTTATGGCGATTTGGTATGGTAAATTTAACAATGAATACCTTTCAAATAACTTTTAAGTGTTTAATAAAAACAAGAATGTTGTTACAAGAATGTGTGTGTAGGTAATATTTTTTGTTGTGAATCATAATCATCATTGACATGTTTGAAGTGTAACTTCTTTAGAATCGTTGTGTTAAGAAACTCGATGAAACGAAAATGCGTCACGATAAAGAAACAAAGACATTTATGTGATGATTAAGGTTGCGAGAGATTGAGATAAAATACATTACTGATATTGTTTTAGTTATCAAGTAAAATGAATAATATGTTTTATATGCAATATAAGATTTTATATTAAAATATTAACTAATTTTTAAGCTTGGTATAAATTATAAATCTTACACATTTTATCCTAATAATGCTGATACTGTAAAACCATCTCAATCTCTCTTAGGCAACTTCTCAGAAGTTACCTTTCGGCTGTGTGTGAATTGCTAAGGATTTTTTAATTCCTGTACAATGATGTCTAAGGTATAGGGCTAACCTGTAAGTGTGTAAGACAGCTATACTAAACCCATACGCTGAATTGGTTTGTATGCTACATTGCTTAGCAGTAGATCTTTGTCAACTTAATGGACTTGAAAAATCATATAAACTTTAATCACCTATTATTAAGGATAAAACTCAAAAAAGTTACAAGCCTTCTTGAAGATTTGTACTATCAAATATAAAAAGATTTTTCATCTCCGAATGGTATGTCCAGAGATTAGCGAGTTCTAACAAATAAACCAACTCCTCAGCTATATCTTCAGGAATTGATGACGGAGCTTGAAATTTAAAGAGAATAGTTATTTTCTAGGCAAGTGCCGAGTGCACTTGGAGCTTTATCCTCATAAATTACTATAACTTACTTTGTATATTAAAAAAAAATGGATAGTGTTTAGGGAGAGATGGCAACACAAATCTGTGACGTTATGGGAGACCTTTTCTTCATTTACGTTGTACTATGCCTAACTTTTTATAGCTTCGATTTTTATAATACCATATTACTAGGCCGAGCAGACCTGTGGTTTTCTTACTACACAAACTGCAGAGTACCTTTACGTTATTAATACCTGAAACAAAAAAAAAATATATATTTATAAATTGTAATAAAAACTTGGTTATCTGTCACGACGTACTCAATGAATATAAAGGTTTATGAATATATTTTATTCATTTAAGTTTTGCTGTAGTTAAACCCACATACAAAATACATTCTTAATACGTATATAGAAGTCCACAATTGTGTAAAACACATATTTCATGTCCATCGACTTAATTTTCGAGTTTAGCGGTGAGAAATATTAGGAATCTTAATTCTATTCGCTGTAATACTACTAAATAGTAGTTAAATAACAAATAGTGGCAACTAGCAGCTGTAATATGACCTACATATAAAGGTTAGGTAATCGTTAAACACCCTAACGATCGGTGTTTGCTGGTAGGTAAATATCACCCAGACTCCTGAGCTAGACATTGTCTCGTACATATAATATTGCTGTCTACGTTACGTTTAATCAACATATATTCCTATGAATCTACACAGATTCTAGCGAAGAAAGATTGCTTTATAGGCCTTACATGCCTAGCTGTGCGTTAATGTTTTCTCGGATTGTGCGCTCGGTATGTGCGTTTTTAATATAATCTCGTCATGTACGTTCAGACATTAATCAAATAGTTAGATAGATACATTATTTATAATAACATACTTAAGCTTTTTCGCTCATCTTCTTCGCACAGCTACGTCACTCTTTTTTTCGCAATAACAAGAAATGAAAGGTCGTCTTTGTTCTTTATGATGAAATCGTAACACTTTCATGACGGAAATCTGTGAGTGAAGTTCTTTAATATAAAATTTACAAATGTGTGTTTGTGAGTTCTTCACCTTCAACTCATCATCATTTCAACTAAAATTCTGAAAGTTTCCGTATATTTGAAAACACTCGTACTCATTGGAATGAAACTTCAGCCCCTCAACTCGCATCGTAGTAGCATGGTTAGTCACTACATACCATTTTACAGTAATTATTTACAGATTACAGTAATTATTTTAACTGTAATGTTCTAACTGTTCATCATAAAATGTGAAAATGGGAAAAAGTTTGTGAGCTAGCAATATTCCGCGGGTGTAAAGATGGGTGCACGGCGCGTTTTCACCGTTTTTGGACACAATGCACTGCATACAATAATGGCAGAATGAGGATTCTGTATGTTAATTGTTAATTCAATGGCCTGTGCCTAACATTAGGGCAACAGCAATGCAGGTTTTATGAATAAGAATAGTTGTTTTTTGACACGTGATTCTTCAACAATTTGATTGGTGAAACCTACACTGTGCTTTTGTATTTATTATGAGACTCCTTTGCAATTATTTCGAATACGGGAGTAAATAATAAGAATTTTTCTCTCGGCGCGTGTTCACTGCAATAAACCTTGCGATTACTGCTCTAATCACGTCCGGGCCAGCTGGAGCGAATTCGGGATCGATAAAATTCTCTGACCTGACACGGGGGAAATAAATATTAATGACGTTTCCTTTTATCTCATTATACTACATTTTATTTACACTGACACGTGGATACTTTAGTAACTATTGTTTTATTTTTACTAACAGAGAAGAGTCGTTTTCGGTTCTAAGAAATTCATTAATCGAGAAGGATACTGTTAAGATGTAAAGCATCCTAAAGAGAAAACCGTTTATGTGCTACTTGGCCAAATTTAAGGCGAAAGCGCCAAGATCAATCAATCTTTTTTACGAGAGAATACAAGAGCTTTCATGGCAAATATCAAACAAAAGGGAAATCTCAAGCTTCACACTTACGAAGCTTAATAACATCATCTCAGGGAAGGCGGGCTGCTTATCGCTCCGTGTCTAGCGAATATATTGCGAACATTACCGTCGCAGCGAGATTTGTAGACGCGTTTGGGCTGGCTTCTACACACGTCGTAAAGAATGAAATGTATTCTATTGGAACAACTACCTCGTTGGTCTAGTTGTGTGAATTTTCCTGAATTCCCAGGTCTCCTCAGGTTCAAAAAAAATTACCTACGTATTCCGAAGTTTGGAACTTCGGAATACGTAGGTTAACTCCAAAGTCCAAATAAAAAGTTTGGTTGTAAATAAATTATTCTTACACCATCCAAACTGAAAATTATTTTCTATGACCGTCATTATCATCACTGTTCCACTACAGAGCACGGGTTTCCTCTCAGAATGACAAGAATTTTAAGCCGTGGTCCACCACGCCGGCCAAGTGCGGATGGTAGACTGCTCACGCCTTTGAGAACTTTATGGAGAACTCCCAGGCGTGGCATAACTCTGAAAAGTTAGAGTGTCTTCCTGCCACCTATCTTATCACCTCTTAAAGTATAATATGTGTGCAAAACACAATTCGTTTGACAAAATGATGAAAACATGTATTTTTAGCTGCAAAGGAAACAATATTTTTACACAACACAAACCTCTGCTTTTGGAACATTTACTAAAAATACATTAACATGACTTTTCATAACAGCCTGAAAAGTAGGTGTACTTCATAAAATACAGGTTTATGAAATAAACGTATTTGTATATTATGGGTAGACACTAAAAAAAATAACATTTACGTTG
Source organism: Pararge aegeria (assembly GCF_905163445.1). Classification (NCBI taxonomy): domain Eukaryota; kingdom Metazoa; phylum Arthropoda; class Insecta; order Lepidoptera; family Nymphalidae; genus Pararge; species Pararge aegeria. Next base: position 16,550,965 of record NC_053181.1, read on the forward strand.
CGTAGAGTGAGAATAAATTGAGTAAATATTTCATGTTTTGCTAAAAATGTAACGGTAGGTACATTTTCCTAGAATTTGAAAGTTACTGTTACATTATTATATGTGTTTCTCAGAGATTCTAGATTCCTAGATGCTTTCTTTTTTGACAATAAACGTGATTATAAATTTTAATAAATAAGATATATGGATTGCTTAAATTACTAAATATATAATAGTAGCCACCCGCCTCTGGCTTCGCACAGGTTCAATGTATGAAAGTGGATATTAAAAATATTTACTGTGGGTCATCCTTTGGAGATAAACACATCGCGGACTTTTTTTTACCCCATTTTGAGGTCTACGATACGATAGTGATCTATCTCGTAAGGTTCAACCAGTGTTTGATGAGTTATCTATTACATATATTCTGCATATATACCTAAAAACCTTCCCTTTAATCACTCTATCTATTAAGAAAAACTTGAAAAAATACGTTGCGTCGTTTTAAAGATCTAAGCATATATAGGGCGAGACAGACAGCGGGAGGCAACTATATTTTATACTATGTAGTAATAGTTATTGTCGCTACTAAGAACCTTCGACTGTTCCTTGGTATGGCTTACATACTCACTCGGCTTTGATTCAAGCAAAGTTCAAGCTATGGCTGGTCATAGAAAGTTAGATATAAACATTACGTGCAAATATACTACCGAGAATAAATAAAAAGAAAATGAAATAAAGACCCAAGGAACGCAGTGTTTATTTTCTCTTTACCAATAATAAATTTACGATACATTATACGATACATCCAAGTTTCAAATATATCGTGAATGAAATATAAAAAAAAATTGTTAAGCTAATATTAAAGGCCTTGTTTTTTGGCCTTGCCGTTTTTATGTATTAAGAGTATTATGGTGTGGTAATACACAAGATATTACTCAGACTTGTGGTTGTGTAATTTTACTCGGGTAAACGTTTATTGAAGTTATTTCTATTTCATTTTACACAAGCTAGAGATGGCACTTTCTTTGCAATATATAAGTGCCCTTATACTTTTATAAACGACTTGGTTAACATCTAAGAAGGCGTCAGTTAGTGCCAACGGAAACTGTTAAGAGGATAAAGAATCCTCAGTGCTGTGCCAAAATTTAGAAAAGTTTTCAGATTTATTTTTCCGTAAACTAGTGTGAGTATTTGTGTGACTTTTTAAAATATCAACCAATTTATTGCTAATTGAATATGTTGGTTACGAGTGCGGTATTTGTAATTTTACCATTATAAATTGGATGATTTAAATTATAGTCTGTTCTTCACTAAAGCAATGGGTGCTATTAAATTTATAATAAAAAAACGATAGCAGGTTTACTACAAAGCATAGATTTATCAATAAGTATTCCTAAATTGAACAATATGTATGCAATACGAAACAAAAAATGCAAAAATAAATAATAAAACTGTTTTCAATGTAACCGGTGCGTCGATTTTTAGGGATAAATTTATTAATTTTCGGTCCTCAACGGAGAAAACACCCGCAATAAGTAGGTAAAATAATAGATTGTGTACAATCTATTATTTAACTCGTTCATGTTCGTAATATAAGCTATTTTATTCGAGACATCTATCGCCTCGAGCCCAAGGTAAGGTAGATATACTAAAAGTCATGAATAAAATTGGTTTTATGTCCGAGCTTCTATTGCTAAGAAATGGTTGGGAGGTTAATGTTTAACATTTACTTAAATTCCCAAGTAAAATTTTAACAATTTTATCTACGATTGATGTAAACCTCTTTAGATAGAATATTTATCATGTGATGACGATGGTTTTTACTTTAATATTTTTATAGTCAAATGACTTCAGTTAAATATTGAAAACTTGCTAGATCAATGTAGAAGATTTACAATGTTATATAGAGATTTAACAACTTACAAAGCGAACACTTCGAGCAAGGCCTGTTTACAAGCCTGACGCGAAAGGCTTGTAAAACGCTCCGGGATAAACAAGATTGTCTGTTTAAATATTATATTCTCAACGCTTACTACATACAAAGATACGTAGAAAAAATTTACAAATATTTTTCAATCGGAATAATTATTAATAACTAGCTTCTACCCGCGACTTCATCTGCGTGGACTTCAGAATTGGGTCTAATGCTTCGCTCGTTAACAATTTTCAATCCTACCACGGGAACTATTTGAGAGATCGTTATAGAAAGTACATGTCGATTTTCATAGCATAGATGACATGCATACCAAATTTCAAAGATGTCGGCCCGCGGCTTACTAGTAAACAATTTTAAAATTTACCTCGGGTACTTCTTTAGGAATAAAAGGTAGCCTATGTTCTTTTCCATGGCAAAGGCCACACGCATGCTATTTTTCATCCAAATCCGTTCAGCTGTTTTTGCGTGATTGAGTAACAAATTTCCACGCTTTCACAATCACAATATTAGTAGGATTAGTGAGATAGTAGGATAATAATCTATATTTACAGAAATTACATCCATTTATAAACAATAATTTAAAATTAAAATAAAAATAATTTTAAATTGCATTACTTAAAAAAGACCTATAATCTGTGTTAGTACCTATGACGTTTGGCATACCTTCTAATGACAGAGCACTGAGAAAACAAATGCTTGTTTTTCTGATAGCATATTCAGAATACCGGAGGAGCTTCCACGCATTCTGCTCATCACTGATGCTGCTCTTTGTTTCTCATAATACCGTAAAATCATTGGTTCAAGCTCCAGTAAACATCAGAGAAGAAAAACGCGGCAGCCACATCAACACTCTGAAAAAATTATTATACTGGACGCGCAGGTCGTGCCACCCACAAGCTGCATGTGTTAAAAGTTTGGTAATTAACCTTAAGAAGTTGGAGTTTTACCTCCTTATTGCAACGCGCGAACATGCGAGCTAAAATATCACCATCGGACCGCCAACGCCTTGTGCTCCCATTCGATATCCTTAAGAATTAAGAGTTGTAATGTTCACCTTATTTTGAGGAACTTCCTTGCGCTGTGTTGTGCGCTGTGGTTTTAATTAGGAGGCCCCGGGTTAGATCCCCAGTTTGTGTAGGAGGCTTTGGCCGTATCTAATAACCACCTTACTGACAAAGACCTGGAAACCTATAAGGGGTAAGGGTTTGATGTAATTACCATATCCCTAACAGGTTAGCCCGTTACCATCTTTGATAGCATCACTCTCTACCAGATTATATTGAAGGTGCTAGCCTGTTAGGGGTATGCCAGTTATATAAAAGTTGAAACCCCTTCTCAAGACGGCATCGTACTGGATTGCCTAATCGCTTGGCGACACGTCTTTGTCAGTAGAGTGCTAACTACCACGGCTAAAACCTCCCACCAGACAAGAGCGTCGGAGTCAGAGCGAAACGTGCGTAGGGAGAATATTTTGGAAGATTTATTATGTTGTGTTGGGTTTAATATATAATTCAGTCTGGTTTTAACAGATTTTATCAAATAATGTCCATTGTATCATAAAAATCTGTTGTCATTTTACCATGAAGAGGATATAACAGAACTGCGCTATGTTCATACTTTATCTTTGATATATCCTAGTTTTAGTAATTGATTAGGGGTAGGATTTTTATATAATTACCATACCTCTAACAGGTTCTAACAGGTGTCGCTTACCAGGCGACATTGCAGTCAAGGGCTGTAATCCTAATACCTTTAAGAGCATTATCTCGGGATAAAAAGTAGCTTATGCCACTTTTCAGCCCATAATCTATGTCCATGCAAAACCTTTACACAAGTTAGTATTAGATACTACACTATTACTCTGTAAAGAATCGGACGTAGTTTAGCAGAAAGGACTCAACGCAAGCTAAGTTACTTTTGAGTTATTGACATTCCGCTCAGTAATACCTACTTAATATGTGGTTTGGTTACCAGTCATGAACAGTGTGTTTCTTGATCTTATCATTTATTTATTTTAGTTTTGTACATTTATACAACAGAAAACAAGAGTTTCTCGAGATACCATTTAAAACCAAATTATGAATCCCAAATCTTTTGTTGGTATATAATAACGCCTACAGCCGTCATTCTGCTATTCTGCAGGTGTACGATTATCTATTAAAAATGACATAAAATATATGCTATTCAAAGTGCACTAGTTTTGTTTGGTTAAATATTTTTTTACTTGCTACTGTTATATATTCTCCCCGATAAATACCTAAATCCCTTATGTGTTCAGGATGCCAGCTATAATATATAATATATGAATAATATATAATGTAACATACAAACAGAAACTCTGACGTATTTAAAATCATCATCATCAACCTATCACTGGCCCACTACAGAGCATTCGTCACCTCTTAGAATGAGATTACAACTGTATTACTACTTTTCATTCAAACCAGACTTCAGTGTTTCAAAACTAGCTCAGAATATAACCTGATTTGCGTAATGACACGTCAAAGGCTAATTTTCTATTTCTACGTTTTCCCGAGGCTTTGGCTTATAAGCAGTTATTTTGATTAAGGGAGAATTTTCAACAGTGGCGGCTCGGTGCTCCAAATTATGTTAAGCAAATGGAATATACGCTTAATTTCCAACAAACGTATTAAATTCCCTCGAGTGTGGCATACGTTTTAAGTAAAATATAATTTCACGCCGAATTTTAACGTAAGTATGAACGTAACAAGTGCCTCGTATATTTCGACTATATTAACTTTTGTGAAGTAGTTTAATTGGATCATATGAACTTTTTTAAGAGTAATAACTTAGTAACAGGTTTACCTAATTTATCATTTTGAAATAATTTTGACATATAGTGACGTAACCAAAAAATACAAATTTTGTTTCCCAAGTAATGAGTAACTTCGATTTTAATTAATGTTTTGAGTAACAGATGTATGTTTTCTCTAACGAGGAACAAGGCAATGCCTAATTAAGAAACGCTTAATCTAAGGAAATTCCTGGGCATACATCAACTGTTTACCAATAGTTATCAACTAAGACTTGGTAGGCATTCGATTTAGGCAATGCCAAGATTTATTGAAAATGGGCATAAGGCTATTACTGTCGTATTACTGTCGTGTCGTTACGTATTACTGTCGTAAGGTAAAGTCCGTATTGAGCCGGAAGCATCTAGTAATGCGTGAGCGGGTCTAAACTAATATATAAATTCAAATAAAAATTCAAAAATATTTTATTCATGTAGACCTTATTACATGCGCCTATGAAGCGTTCATACATTTTACGTTAGTGATGGAGATAACTGTATTCGTTAACTTAAAACTAAAGCGAGGATTATATAATATTTTATTTAGTTTCTGCGGAAGGAACATAGCGTAACTAGAAATATATTGGCTCCAAAACGCAAATCAAATTTTATCTCGTCGGTATTACCCGTACATTTATATGCACAAAGCTAAACTTCACGTTGTGCGAATGTCCCGTGGCTAGTTACTACCCTGGCGCTTCCACGATTTGGGTACTAAACTCAAATGCTGGAATAGCAGAAGAGTCGAGATAATTTTGTCATGTGTGGCATAACCTAGTATAATGCCCCGGCTCATGCCCTACCGAGCGTTAAAGCATGCAACGCCGATCTCAGCTCTAGACCCATCTTAGGTGACGCCACAAATAAATTTGTAGTGCTTTCTTGGGATGCTTATCCAATTAAGCTGATCGATATTGAGAATCATTCTTATCAATATTTTCCTCTAACACAACCTATACCTCTCCATAAGAGCGGAAGATTATGGAAATGGATAAATTAATATTTACGCTATCCTTGAGTTTATATAAAACGCACTGCTTAAACATTCTGTGCAGACGACGTGGCGATAAAATATGCAGTGAGGACGGTCGGACGGATGGAAGGCCCTACTTAAATCCTCGCACACACACGAACGAAATGCGTAGATGACGTCAGCGACTGTATTCAATCTTAAATATTGTTATATCGGAAACGATTCTCAAAGAATACCCACAAAATCTCCAAATCATGAAACGCAAAACCCGCACTGACATTTTCTTCATCTTCCTTCCAAGGTGCCCAGTAGTCTGCTCAGGTTATGTCAAACTTTCAAAATATGCACTCACGCAACACACCATACAATTTAAGTTAAAACTGCGTCACAAAAATAAGTCAATCATTATTTTCCTCAATGTTATCAACTCACGTTGTATGTCATAATCACTGACCTGTATTATACTCATCATCTACCAAAGTACTGCTATGTTTTATCTCTGGATAAAACATATTGATGTCAATAACATTAGGTATATTTTGAACAAGTGGGCGCTAGCAACTTGTTTGCGTAGAATTTCTATTATACCGAAAGATAAAGATTTTTTTTGTTATTTTTAACCAAATACCCAGACGCTTATTTCCATCGAGATTGAAAAAAGGCACACTTTCATACCAACCTTCTTCCCTATTTAAACCCATTTAAGGATTTGAAAAAATTCTTTCTTAGTAGGATGCTCAAAGAAGAGTCTCTCGAAATTATAAAATAATTACGTCATCAGTCGTTTGACTAGACAAAACTCTTTAGATAGGTTTAAAAGAAGATCTTTAGGTAATGCCTCATGTTAAGGAACCCTAAAAAAGGAAACGAAAGATCGTGAGCTTTTTAACATCACGGATGAGACCGGAGGTCAAAAGTGCGTGACTAAAAAAGTTTTTCAACCTTACGTAACAACCCTCAGGTCCGAATTCGAAATCCGTGTATGAAAAATTGCTTCAATTTGCATTTGTTTTTATCATCCAAGTTATTGCTTTCGTGCTCATGTTTTCTTTATTCTATAGGAAGTTACAGTAAATTGCCGTTACTCCAGTTATGGAGTTTTATGTCAAAAAATACCTTGTATGCCCATATGGCATCAGATCCTGCTTATATTCACATGTGATCATAATCCTTAGGGTGCGCCAACTCAAATTAGTATAGTTCTGCCCTGCAGTTAGGGCTCTAAATTATTCTCTTTCCTTTAAAATAAGAAGCTTTTGAGTGGACTTAAGAAGGTAGAGAATGTAGGTGAAAAATTACTGAAAAGACAGTAAGTTACTAGTCATTCCTATGTTGTAGCCTGGTAATCTTAGAGGGGTAGGTAATATATTTTGTGGTATAATTTTAAACTTGCGAATAAAAATTATATGGTGATCGATAATGAGTACTGAACGAACGTTAACAGAACGTGCGAATAGAAATACTGAGGCGACGAATTTTATATCAAGTAGGTAACTCTAAAATCCGCAGCGGAAATTTGTGGTTTGGGTCATTAGACGCTGCGCCGCGCGTTAATTTTATTGAAATATTATATTGCATTGAATAAACCAGAAGAAAACAATTGTCCACTGCTGGGAGTCGAACCCGAGGCTTTGATAGTCAATAGGTACAATTGGGTTGTTAACATGTTACATTTTGCTTTTTAGGCATGCCGCAACATCCAACAAATTTAATAAAGAAAAAACATAAAATTTGGATCGTTAAGAAGAGGTTTGTTGAGCTTAGCTTTCAGGGAAACAAAGTTACTTATTATTTTGAATATCCATGAATTCCCAGATGTGCTCGGCTTTTACGCATTTTAACGGCAAAAGCCTTCTTAATAAAGAAAAAACAATGTGTTAATAAAAATTAAGAAAAAAATTCGCTAGCGAGTGTCTCTTGTGGATTAAATTAACCGAATAGGTAATATTATTTAGTAAACAATAATTAATTCATCAAATGTTTTATTTCGTAGATCCCGCAGGATTATATCTTTATGGCTTTCATTTATTTCGATCGGATACATAAAACGGTTTGATTAAAAGTCACCTTGCCTTTGGTTTTTGTGAAAGGATCATCAGTGATACTTACCTCGTAAAACTTATCTACGATAAGGTTTGCTGGCTGTCTGCCAACATAAATTTTTATTAGAATAACTTTGGGTATATTTGGGGGACGAGACGCCGAAATTGTTGTTTTATGAAAATAATAAGAACAAAAATGACACAAGAAAATAGGGCGAGGTCGCCCTAAGACTTGAAAAGATAGCCTCATCTCCATTGTCGAGCTTCCAACAACCCTTATAATTAACCATTAAAACAAAATGTAGGTAACGATACCGGTTTGGAATGATTTACCCTATGGTATACACATTTCGAAAGCTTGTCTATGAAATGAACCATTAAAAACTTCATTATTCAAATAGTTATTTTGCAAGCACTTAAAAAGCTAATGGTCCCGACATGTATACTGCGTGATGCTTTTCAAGTATTGATTGGTTTGCCTACACATTTTAATGGCTTTGGCATGCATCAGAGTATCGCAAAACTGCCTAAGTAAAGAGGAGCGTGGCAGGAACTACTGAGTTTCTTGCCGGCTCTTCTCGGTAGAATCTGCTTTCCGAACCGGTGGTAGAGTCCCTACAAACATACATACTTAACGTTTCAAAAGTGCTTATAAAGTAGGCCTACTTGAAATAAATGAATTTAAATTTGAATTTAGATGGCTAACCATATTGACAATCTTTGTTCCAGAATATAGAAAGTATGAAATGAACATGACACCTGGAAAGGTTATTTTAACCTTCTCAGTTGAGTAAATTTTAATTAGCTTTAATTTTTTGGTATACTTTAGTTTAATATTTAATGCATTGGGTATTTGCCTTTAAAATAACATTTTGTTATGATTATTATCCATTCTTTAATAGTTACGCTAGGGACGCCATGATGTATACTCGGAAACATCTGTCTATACTCCGGACGTTGTGAACTAATGAAATAACTCGTTGTTACATATTTTTGACAATAGTGTTTATGTTTGATTAGTTAAAAAACCTTTATTACTATAAAATTGATGAATTTCTTAATGTCATGGTTGCTTGGAAGGAGACAACTATCATCTTTTACAAGATAGAATAATGTGTAGAATTGTGAAGTGCTGATTTTGAAAGAAACTAACTGCTGAGTGTCTTTTCAGCTTCTCGATAGAATCTGTCTTCCGAAAAAGTGGTAGAGTATTTACAAAAACTCAACATTTCAGAAGTGTTTAAGCAAATTTTGGAATTTGAATTAAGGCCATTTTTGGTTTCCTTTTATTTCGTATCCTAAATATATCTGCCATTTAAATTCGTTGATCAGTCATCAAGAAGATAAATAGCAACTGATTGAAGCTTGTAAATATCACAAGATATACATACATAATTAGATTAATTTTGTTGCGGTTTACTATTACATTACAGTTAATTGATGCCACGCACGATTTTAATTTGGCGCTGCAATGAAATTTTAAACGCGCTATCGAATTTCCCAATTTGTAAAGCCAATATTCATGGAAATTGTGTCGATATTAATTTTGAGTGCTGAAGCTGAGGTCGTCAGTTCGGTTGGATGAACTTAAGCATATTAACCGATGACATTTCAATGTAGGTATGTGTCACTACATAAGCTGAGTGAACCGCAACTATGTTTTTATTCAGAAGAGAGAAACGTGTAACAGATATTTTACCTCCGTTTATGGTGTGCAATAAAGTGTTTGCATGCATACAACAATTGCCACTCGAATACAAGGTAAAGATTGGTGTATTACTTTCTATAGTGATGAAACCTAATCGCATGCGAAATTACTGGCAATACACTGCAGTGTATTTGCCATTGGCATTTATATAACATAATCTAGCATCGTATTCGAGTTTAGTGTGCAATAAATAGTCATTATTATAATGAATACACTGTCTGTTGCTTGTTTTTTTACAAATGCCTTGAGAACCATTTGTTTTCCTGGCTCAAAAAGTGACTTATATTATTCGCCGTCCTTTCACCTATCTTTTTGTCAAAAATCAAGTTGATTGGATGCTTCAAAGCATAACGGAAGGACAAACCAACGGACACACTCTTTGCATTCATAATACTAGTAAGGATATTATAGCATTTATATTGAGCACAAAAGATCCTGGAGGGTCGAAGTGCATCCGCTGAAGCGGGCCTCATTACAAGATTACAAGGATATTATACATGGAATGCAGTTCAAATCAGACAACCCCATCTCCACATTATGTTGTTTGGGCAAACCCCTACAGTGTATTTCTAGCCAGAAGATGGCATCCGTGGCGTGACGAAGATCGAGTAAATGCGACCAAGACCTGTGTGACTCGGTCGTATCTGTAGATACGTCGAATATTACCTAAACGAAATCTGATCGCTTCCTCATAATCTAGCCTATCCTACCCCTGATGAGATTTTCTAAAGCGATAAGGCAGAAGCCGACATACGTGGCGTAACGAAGGTCGAGTAGGTGAAGCTGAAGCGAAAAAAAGAGAAAATATTTTAGCCCTCTGCTCTAATAATTCTAAACTAATTCTAATAATTTCAAAACTAAATGTCGAATATCATTAAATATATCGCTGTTTACTAGTTTGAATAAAAACATGTTTGTTAGGTAAGTGTTACCAATACTTTTGCCCCTTAAAAACATTTAACAATGTTTTAAAATAGTTTAATAGCTACGCAATGATTTGTAGTTGTCTTTCTAATATCAAATTACATGGGGATGTAAAGAGAAAATTCATTGCATATGTAATCTTCAGTAATACAACGTTTATTAGTGACGCGGTGAGTATTCAAGTATTCCGTGCCTTGTATACAATTGTCACCATCCCTCTTCTTCCCGCGGGTGTTGTAGGTGGCGACTATGGAAATATAATGGAGAGCGAGTAGCAGCGTACTAAAATCATCTACTGCGAACACAAACCCGTCTGCCCGTGGTGATTCTAGGCAAAGCCTCCCAATGGGAGAGACCTTTAGTCCGGCACGGAGGGTTATAGGTTTTTTTTATGATGAAGTATTCATGAACCAATTTTTTTTATAAAATTTATATTTATTTATTTTATAGACAGACAGCCGACTGGCGCTGTGGGCAGCGAACAAACTTTCTGAATCGTGGCCGTGGGTTCGATTCCCACAACTGGAAAATGTTTGTGTGATGAACATGAATGTTTTTCAGTGTCTGTCTGTATATTATCGGTGTTTATCTGTGTATTATAAGTAATTCTGTGTATTATATTCATAGAAATATTCATCAGCTATCTTAGTACCCATATCACAAGCTACGCTTACTTTTGGGCTAGGTGGCGACGTATGTAATGGTCGTAATATATTTATTTATTTATAACCTAAAATAAACTATGTTAAAGTAAATAAAGTCTAAAACTACTTTGAAAACATCGCAGCGAGGCCCAGTTCTTAGATGCTGGCAGCATTGCCGCTTTGAATATCCAAACTAATTCTTTGGCCAAGGCCCGCTCTAAGATCACAGGTAGACTCGATAACCCTTTTTGATAATTCTAATTTTAAGTTATTTTGCCTATCAAACGTCTTTTAGTAATATGTTTAATTCCCAGGAAATATCTCAATAGAAGTCCATTACTTATAACGAGGCAGGACTTCAGTTTGATTCTTAAGTTAGGCAAGTTATTAGCTATCAGAATTTTCTGTCAAGCAGTACTTAGGCTCTAATCATAGGAGTTAGGAAGTTGGTGTAGTTGCACTCAAGTGCCCTTAGAGCATGCAAAGCCATCGGTGAAGGTTATTTTTCAATCCGCATTATAACAACGTGGACGAGCTAAGCGCTTAATCCCCTTCTCGCATGAGAGATGACCTGTGCGAAAGAGTGGGACATTGATAAGGAAGAGGGCTGATGATATCTCTGATTTAATACACTGATTTAATGTAACTGTAGGTTTTAATAATGTCAAGTTATTCGTAGCGCCGTTCACTTGCGTTAAGCATAGAACAGCGGATTTATATATGTCTATAAAGAAAATTATAAACAGATAAATAAATATACTACATGGCCATCTAGCCCCAAAGTAAGCGTAGCTTGTGTTATGGGTAATAAGATGATTGATGAATATTTTAATGAATAATACACAAATAAATACCCGGACACTGAAAAATATACATGTTCATACAAACTTGTATTGTGGGAATCGAACCCACGGCCTTGACTCAGAAAGCAGGGCTCATTGCGCCAATCGGCCGTCAAATTGTTATTGTTGTTCTTAATTCCCGCAACAACGGGAAACTAAATTAAAAATGCATATATTTTTTTTTCTCAACCGCCAGTATTTGAGCATGCGATTCTCTGGCAATCTCGGCTGAGCGCTTTATCCACTAAGCTGCTACTGCTCTCCTTCCACCGATGCTGAAATGAGTCGCAGGTTCAAATCATTTTGTGTATTCATTTTACTAATAAAAATTATACGGGAAATTAATTGACATTGCATAAACATTGTAGTCAAGGAACCAGGAACTAAACTAAACAATTTTTATCCCGAGAAAACATTTCAGGCAAAAGCAAATACTAATTTCGTTATATATATGACTGGATTTAAATAACTTAGCTATGCTTTTGAAATGGGAAATTCATTGAGGTACAACTGGAAAATGCATGTTCTGCGTTGAAATGCCACATTTAGCGTAGTCTTTAGTGAGTATATTTTAAAGCAACGAGAATTCTTAATTTACAGAGCACTAGTTCAGCATCCTTATCTAGAATATACTCGTATTTTATATAACACTCATTCGTCCAAACCGTCTTTAAAAAATATTTTTATTTTATCGATAACTAAGTTATTCTAAGTCGAACTACGAGTTTGTGGGTTCGAATCACATATCGGGCCTAAACTAAGTTATTAAATTATTTTTAGAATAATAAGATAGGTAGAATAATTTAACTTTTTTTTAATAAATAGAGATGTAAGCGTGATAGTTTACCGAGGTTACAACTTTGGTATCCCTTTTGGGAGTATCCCTTTAACATTACGAAGTAATGTGCGTTATTTGTATAAACAACTAGCAGTCCCCGCGAATTTCATTTCGCCTTAATATATTTTACATCTCAATGTCTATAAAGTACAATACGTAAAACTCATCTTACTCCGGATTAATGTACCTCTCTATAGGTCACATCAACAGTTTTACGATTAGGATTTATTATTATGACAACATGACGTGCGCTGTCAGTTGTGTTTTGTTACTAATGAGCGGCTAAATTATTGTTTTGATTTTAAATTAAAAAAAAATATTGAATTTTAATACTTATTATCCTATTCCGGACTAACAGGAATCAAACAAATCAAAAATAATAAAAATCGGTCCATCCGATCTCAAGTTATAAATGGTGTAACTAACTAGACTTTGTTTTACAAATATAATATAAGATTAAATATCACTTCCTTTTAAGGTAAATAATAAATAAAATAAATATAGTACGACAATACACACACCGCCACGTAGCCCCAATTTAAGCCTAGCTTGTGTTATTATTACTTACTAAGATGACTGATGAATATTTTTTATACATAATATACATAAATACTTAGAATATACATATAAACACCTAGACACTGAAAAACATTCATGCTCATCACACAAACATTTTCCTGTAGTGGGAATCGATCCCACGGCCTTGGACTCAGAAAGCAGGGTCGCTGCAAACTGCGTCAATCGCCCGTCAAAGGTGAAGGAAAGCATCGTGTGGAAACCTGCATGTCATAAAACTCTTCATTATCAGTTTACCAACTTAGTTCTCACTTAGCTATAGTTAACTTTAGTCCACACTTAGCTAGCCTGGTGAACTACGACCTTCTAATTCGGAGAGGATACCCGTGCCCTGTAGTGTAGTGGACTGGTGATGAACTTAACTATAAGTGAAAACATGAATAATAACGTGTTGATACAGGGAAATGTTATTATTCCCGGGGCGGTAGACCCTATCCATTAGGCGGAGCGGAACCATCTAATGATTACTCACGCAACTTAGAACTAATCGAGCTTTTTGAGTCAACTATCTATCTCTTTCACTCTTGTCACATTGCACAAAATTTAAGAACAGCTTCATTATTGTGAGCACAAAATTTATTTATTTAAACTAGACCCACTTGTTTAGTAGGTACTTTTGCAAGGTCAAGTAAATGTTTGTATTGTCATTAGCTTGGTGGTAAAGGCAATAGAAATAAGCAAAGAAGGCAAGATTCTGCAGGGAAACAACCGGAAGAACTAAGCAGTTCTCCATTTCAAATCTCAATCTATATTCAAAAAATTGGTTGTCTGTAAAGTCGGCTTATTGACGATAGTTGAACGTGACAACGTCGTAAGAAAATACTGATGGAATGGTTGCATTTTTCAAAAGAAAATTTTAATTTTATTTGTTTGATAGATATTATCGTTGCTATAAACAATTGACACCACATTCACTTTTTACTGCACTTCATCCTTGCCGAAAACATGTAAATGTATTATTGTATAGAAGCTGTCCACGCGGACGCATCGCTCACTCAAGTAGGAGAGAGACAGATGTCGAACGCGGAGGCCGACTGTCTCTCGTTCTCTTTGTCGCTCGTTCCGCGCTCTCGCTTGCACTTCAAGCCTTGAATGGAACGCCTCAGAGCGAGGTAACGCCGCATACGTCATGTTTTTTCGTGCGTGCAGCCGGCTCCATCGAATTATAAGACGTTGTCATGTCAAAATATCAATACGTCTATCTGTTCGTTGGTTTGTTACCTAGATTAACAAGGGATAATATTTATTTCGGAAACGCCGCTGGTAAATGTCACTTGAGGGATTTAAAAAAAGTAGTATTTGTTACTCTGACCCAGCCTTATATTAGGTACATTGCTTGGAAATCGTTTGCATCCTCGAAACAGCCATATACATTTTATTCAGGAAAAATCAAAGGTTCTTTGGTATTAAAAAAAGAAACTAAAATTAATGCGAACGACATTGCGGGCAACTGCTATTCTGGTGTTTTTTTTTTTTTTTATTTTATTTATTTATTTGTAAACAATAACATAACTTAACCGGTGACGAATGAAACGATGATCACTGTAAAAGTATAAAACTGCGTAATGATGATGATTACGCCCAACCCCAAAGCTTGAAAATTACCACTATTCACTGGATATTTATCAAGAAAAATAATGATCAAAAGGTATACATGCAACATGCTAATCTTAATTTGTGTGTGCTACTTTTTATTTATAATAATAATATTTAGAGTTGAAAAAGGATTTTTTCTCATTGCACTACAATTCACGTGTTGGTAAGGAGAGATGCAGTCTAAGATTGTGTGGGCTCCCAGTGGGCTGTAATAGGGGTGTGGCAGTTATATTACACCCATATCCCTAATGGGCTTCTACGCGTCCTCATACTGTAACGCTGAATCGTTAAGTGGTACGTCTTTAGCGATAGGAACGGAGCCAGCCACCAGTACCAGACCAGGCCAGAAAAAAATCAAATTGCCCTGCCTTGCATCAACCCCGAGACCTCCCATTTAAGACCATGACATTCATCATTGTGCTAGGGAGGTCGTCGAACCTCAAGTAAATATATGAGTGTTTAACACATTGCATTGTAAGCACTGTTCTCTAAGGCCTACGTGGTCTGAATAGTTGGCCCACGACCCTCGAACGAGATTAATAATATCTCTCAGATATCTGGTCTCAATTTAACTACTTTGCAAGGTAATAAAATCTTACCGAATATAACCACAACAAGTTTGGGATTAGAACAGAGAGACGTGGAGAAAAACTTTATATCTACTATCAAAGTTATTCTTGGAAGTAGGAAGCGCTTTGGGAAATAATGTTCTTGTCCGGTGATTATCAGATACACAAGTAAGAACTCACCTATTGGAAAAATATTATTGAAGCTCATAAAATGAAGAAATTATCTTTTATTATAATATATATATATTTTTTAACTGGTTATATGCTTTTTATCCCTTTAATGAATTAAGAGGCCAGTTATAATTGACTTTTAACCAATCGACGCCCTACGGCGCAAGCCTCTTTTAAATGAATGAGAGAGGGGAGTTTAAGCCCTACACGCGCTTCCAATGTAGGTTAGTAGACATTTACAAGTATCACCACAATATTTTAATGTCAATAACCGCGACCGCTGGCTTAACCTGCTCATTTCTTTTGTTGTAATAATTGACGGACACAGAAGATGGCCAAGGAAAATGTCGCAGAAAGTGCAACCGTATGACTTTCAATCTGGGCGTAGGTGTTAAGCCACATATGTCTACAATTATACCGGCGACCACGCCCTTCAGACGGGAAAGCAGCAATGCTGTTTAACGGCCGGATATGACCACGACACCTTACTGCAGTCGCACTCACACAGTGACCTTTCACCACCACCAAGACCATTCCTGTTCTACTATTTCTGCTAATTCAAGCGACATAATAACGCCTGCAACCACGCTTTTTAGTTGGCGACAGTAATAATCATGGCTACTACTACTTGTACTGGGATCACATCACAACGACAAAATAACAATACAATAGTCAAGAGTAAAAAGATAAATGAAAACGATTTAGGAATAGAAGATAAAAGAACTAAGGGAAAAAAAAAGAGAATAAACTAGTTTCGTATAAAAACATAGGAACAAATAGGATATACTGTAGATTCAAAAATCGTTCAAGTATAATGTATTAATTAATGGATAAAGAAATAAAATGTAAAAAAAAGTCGAAATAATACTTCACAAGATTTACAGGTTCATTATGTTCTGCCTCTGAGACTTACCTTTGAAACCGAAAACTAATAGTTTTTGAGTACACCACTGCACAAATCATGTAACTACTGTCACTTTATTAGGTACACGTCACGTAGCGTAGGTACTATGTGCGTATCGGTCTTATATCTTCAAAAGGGTTGTCATAATTAAACAATTAGAATGTCTTGAATTCGTTTGCATGGAAAAATAAATATGCTTCTTTTGATTTAATATTTTTACAGGGTGATTCCTTACGAAATATACGTATGCATCCTACAACATTATTAATTCGGTTACATGTTGTATAAGCAATAGTAGGGCATTATCCACAGGTTTCAGTGGGTAGATTGGCAATTCGCAAACCAGTCCCACACACTCATTCGGAAGCGCCGAAAGTTGTCGCTGCTTCCGAAAGAGCGGTAACGCATTCCCCGAAATCATATAGATCTAGGAGTTACTGTTGCAGGTAACAGCACAGCACGCCCCAGATATCGAACCCAGATGCTTTGTAATCGCACATTCCACTAGACTAGTTATCATTTATGCAACTAGGCTGCTATGCTAGGTGGTGATGATGAAACACTGCCAAAAATAGTAAAAGAAAAATATAAAAGAAGAGAGAATAAATTCAAACATATGCCGATCATCATATTGAAGGTTTCGTTTTGGTGTTTACTCAGAGGCCACTTAAATTGGCACTTCACGTTTTCCTACAAAATATATGTAGTCGTATGTTGTACAAAGTAACCTATTGAAAAATTACAATTCATCGCGCGTCCTTTGGCGGATGAGAATGGCGGGGAAATATATTGCTTTTTGCTGCTTCGAGAGCTTTGTGAGGTAACAGAGAATAACCTTTTTTTTATTATACGTTGTTCATTTGTATCTATATATAAATTCAGATTCAGTATGTTACAGGTCGTAAACCTCGAAAAGTAGTGGATACATTGGTTTGTTGTAAAAAATAATGTTGCATTTCATTAAAAGAGTTTTTAAACATATATATTGCATACATACGTTAAATTATTATTCTATACGTTTATGTTGTGTACAATAAAAGTGTATTCATTAATTCATTCATAGTTATCAAATTCTCATGTAAATGGTAGTTTATGTCAGGCTGAGTCATATCGAAGGCCAATGGGTTGTGGCCAGGGAACGAAACAAATGTGTGGTATTCGATTTTTGCATAAAATGTTAAGGTAAGGCAACACGTTTTGGAAATAAAGGCATTTTTATTATCCTTATGAGTATGAGATTGCTTATTTGTGTGTCCTGATAAATTCAGTTATTTTACTACGCACGCTTTAATTACTTATTTAACTAGTTTCATATCTTTTTTTTTATCCACATTAAATTTTGGACCAACTTAATACTAGGGTTTCCTGGCCATACTATGCTGATCATAGTTAGAGTCTATCTATATACTAGATGTGCCCTGCGGCTTCGCCCGCGTAAATTTCAGGACGCAGCGTACAGCTACATTGGCTACACCTACCTCAATAAATCAGATACCAAACGTAAAGTTATTTCAACCGATTGGAAATGCCAAATATACAAACCTATGCAAAATAATCTAATAATCATGAATTTTACAAATTTTACCGTACACCACCTTGCCGTCGACAATAGGTAACCACGAAATAAAGTAATTAACAATAGAGGCACCTACCTACTTACTACGTCAATCAAGATATTCCATATTAGAAAGAATAAATGCACCAATAAATAATTTGGATTGGTTTACACCAAGCCTTACGGCTTCGGCCGTGGCTAGCAACCATTCTACCAAGGACATGCCTCTAAGCGATTGAGCATTCCTTCACGATTCCGTTGGAAAACCGAATGGGTTTAATACCCCCTTATCCAGTTACCATCTCAGATTGCATCATCGATTACCATTAGGTGAGATTGCAGTCAAAGATTAACTTATCTATCTATACTTATAATAAAACTGTAACTGGAAGATTTCTGTGCATTTAATATATTTTGAAAATTATAACCGGGGGATGCTTCATAATCGATACTGAGTCCAAAACAGATTTTTATTGAATTTTTGTCCGTCTCTCTGTCTGTTTGTCTGTCCGGGCATCAGGTGAAAACTACTGAACAGATTGAAATAAGATTTGGCATTGTGGTATCTGGTATTTCGGGTCAACATAAAGGATACTTTTTATCCCAATAAACAATAAGTTTCCTACGGGAAACGTTAAATATGAACCGATTTTAATAATTATTTTTTTATTTGTATACTATCAAGCATTTATTGTCTAAATCTACTAGCCAAGCCATCTCGTTCGATATTCCTGTCAACATGACTTCTGTCTAAATATGTAATCCACCATTTTATGGCTGCGGCCATCTTTGATCGATTTTCATCAAACATAGCTAAGAACACTACCTACTAATTCATGTTTGAAAAAAAAAAACAAAATTAAAATCGGTGCATCCGTTCGGGAGCTACGATGCCACACACGCACACGCACTCAAACTCACACACACACACACATACGTCAAACTTTTAGCACCCGTTTTTGCGTAGGTGGGTATTAAAAAACTAACAACGCTTTAACTTAAATTAATCTTTTAATATTACTGTTTTAGATATAACACGCTAGCGAGGCTCCGAGAATGTTTGAAAACAATAAAATTCGTCTGCCTTTACACGGGGGAAATACGAGCAAATATATTATGCATAATTGAGTTTTTTCGTCTTCCTTTGCGCTACATTTTTTCGATCCAATTCCCGAGTTGTAAGTTGCGTAAATATTTACAATCCGTCTCTTCAAAGGCAGGTGATAACATTACGCAACCATAAATTTGCCATATGTAAATAACAATAGTAAAATTAATTTCTTTAAGAAGGAATATTTTATATGCACTTAGAACGTTAAATCTTTCTAGCCGTCAAACGTCAAATTGCCCCGCAGGTCGCTGTATTTTTTACATTAGCAGTAACTTGAGACGATATTCTACGCGTTTCGATGTATGCCGCCACTATAGTCGTAAAAATGTAATAGGCCCGTTTTGACATTTGTGCAAGACCATAGAATGTAACTTGGAACGAAACTGAAAGAAACAATAAAATAAAAATCAATTACATACGGTGTTTTAAAAAATACGTAAATTTTTTTGGGTCGTTAAATAATATAAAAGTATATATCGCGAGTATTCTTGTTGCGCTTACTGTTATGACTATATACTGAAATGTTAGAGGTTTATTTAATTAGTTTTTATTTTAGTGATAATTGTTCATTATGGATTCAGTAACGTAAAATAAAATACCTCAAATAGAAAATCCCCTATTGGTAAAATAAATATGAACATTAAATCCCAAAGGATCGTTCGCTTCCCAGTTACCGATTTGGGTCAACGTCGGTTAACCAACGGTATCATTGAATATTCCTCGCTGCAAGTAGGTCATGACTACTCAAAATTTGGATACTTATTTTAACGACCTAGGTATCTAACGATGTACAATAAACGTGTTTTTTTTTCATTTCTTCAGTTTCATCACTTCTTAAAAATGTGTAGTTATAACATGTGACTTACCCACAATTTTCATCTCTTGTGGTAAAAGAAATAATTACTAAAGTGAATGATTGAAATTCCTATACACGAAATTTCGCATATTGTGAGCAAGAATAGTAAGTATGTTCTGGGCTTCTTAGACCAGGGTGCGTTTGGAATCGTTGCAACTTTCGTATTAAGTTAAGAAATGGAACACAAAAAAACATGCTTATATAATTTATAAGACTGCTTCTTATTGCTACGCCCGGACAGGGCCTCATGACTATGCTAAGGCGTGGATTCGATTAAATAAATAAATAAATAAGATTAAAAAATCAGGGTCTGAATTAAGCAATGCGTTCATCAATAGGTTAATCGTATAAAAATAACATGGCGGTAACGATTTCAATATGTTTATTTTCTCTTTTTGAACTTTCACCTACAAATTTTACATTTGTTGTTGCCGGTTTGTTGTCCGCGACTACGTCCGCGTTTACTTTGCTTTTAAAGCCTATTGTAAGTTGTGTATTCTAAGGAAGTGTAGCTCTAAAAATAAATGTTTTGTTTACCTAATACACCTAAACAAAACTTTAGGTACATTATTTGAAACTCGTGCTAATGTCCGTTTTATAATTCTATATAAAATGTCCGATTGGAAAGAATAAAAAAGTAATTCAAACCAACATTTATTTTAAAAACTTTGATGACCAAACTATTTATTTGAATAAGAATACTTTAAGCACGTGATCCATAATTTGTAAGTATCATCAATAACTTCTGAGCGCACGCCAAGCAATGAATTTTATAGGCGAAATATCCTACTTTGTGTTACATTTAAAAAAATAAATTATAAAGAGGTCTCCAATTTAAAAAAATAAATTATAGTAAATAATCATTTCATGTTCAACTTCGTATAAACTTCATGTATTTTATACATGAAGTTTATACGAATGGTTAAAATAAGTCCCGTACTTTCGGAGCTTTCCTGTTTGTAATATTAGTATATATAAATTATATATTTTAGTACATTCCGCTTAATAGAGGTAGCGTCTTTACCTTAATTACGGGTGTACTTTGGTAGGGCGCTTCAAAGAGTTACCGGTTAATTAGAGTCCTGCTCAAATAAACAGTAAGAAAGTGGTTTTAGGTAAAGCTTATTGGGCGAAGAAAATGTACTGAAAAATCGTAATATTCAGGCCTTACTTGCAGCTCATACAGGCAGAATTGTATGCGAAGATTTTTAGTTATCGACTATTTCTTTCGATAACAGTGATTTGATACAGAAATTATAGAGCTCAGACGAGCACAATAAAATTTACATTAACTCTATGCTTTTGTCTAATTTTGAATTAAAAATGTTGATAACTCATACTATTATTATAAACGCTACCTGTATGCTATGGATAATTTATGGTACCGCGGGAGGTTTAAAAAACCGTTACATACGCGGACGAAATCGCGGGCAGCGGCTATATTAATATAAATAATTCAACATTCTGTTAAAGCGAGGTGTCCATAAAATATGCAGTGGATTAGGCAAGGTAGTGAGGCATTAAATCTGTCGTAACTTTTTGCATAGTGTTGTGCGTTGAGATTCGTGCAATTACGTGCGTGCTTAAAATACTACCCTCGCCATAAAGCCATTACAGGCAATAAGGAAGAGTGTGGCCACTCATCCTTATGACCCGTTATGCTTTTATGTCAATATTGGTCTTTATCGACCAATGTCGTCGGTGCCTATTTACATTAAATAACTAGCTGTTGCTGTTAAGCCGTGCATAGAGATAACAAATGCTATATTTAAAATCCCACGAGAACTTAACTCCTTAATCAGTGTACAAGCTATGTATGTGCCAAATTTCATCAAGATTAGCGCAGTAACTGAGCTGGATATAGCTAACAAACAAATAAACAAACAGGCACACTTTCACATTCATATTATTTATATTTGAATATGTTTAAGCGGTAATTTAAGGATTTATATGACTATACTTCGCCAAAAGTAAAGTTCTCCCCAAATTACCAATATAAAAAAGAAAATAAATGAGGAGAGTAATTAAAATTCTTATAAAGTTTTATTTGATTTCTGTCAATCTGTCAACAGAAATTTCAAGTCTCAATATAAAAGGTAAGCATTAGATTTTCTCTCAATGTAGAATTCATTTCTCAGATGTGCAAAAATGAAAAGACAAAAAAAAGCTCTTATAACCTTCAATTTTAGTGAAGTATCAGATCATCATTTGGAAATAAAAGAATCAGAAAAAAAGGTACCCGGTGTTAGTACGACTTTTAACCTTGTCTGAATCAAATTTCATTCAAATAGCTGATCCCTTACGTGATGTCTGAGTAAAGAAAATGCAAACTTTTCCTTTTGGCGATATGGTAATATGGGAAAAAAAAGGTTTTTCACATTTCGTTTATGTAACATTTTATCATCCTTTGTCGTTTGTATTCAACGAATGCCGCAACTGGTTCGATAAATAATTTAGATGAAAAACCAGCGAGCGATTTTTGCTGTTCAAATGAGGCGTACGTCGATTTTTCTGAGAAAACAGAGAGAAATTTTCGTCAAGCCCATAATAAGAATAATGACTCAGGGAAATAGAGCGAGGCCGGCGTAGGGCTGAGATAAATAGCCTCATCTCAGTCTTATTCATTGTTGAGCACGCGGTCCCACTTATAATTTGACATTAAACTGTAACGATACGGTCTTATCAACAGTAATAGCGCTGCTGACGACACCGCTCGTAGCGGCTGATTTGCATTTTAAATTCAAACTTGAAGTAAATTTTTCAGCAGTTTGTCTAGCAGAGAACATAATATTTTTTATATTTTTAATGGTACGATCTTTGAATCTTGGCTTAAAAAAGAGTCGCATTTGCACACCGAGGGTCCCAAAGCAAAGGCATGTATAAATAGTTAATTATAAGATCATAAAAAATATTGGGTTATTTATTGGTCTGCCCGTGTTAGAGGTGACCATCGACTCGAGAAGAAAAAGAGGGTTATAAAAAAATATGCGACCGCTTTGAATAACACCTAACTCCCTCCGTTTATTGAGCTGATTTAAAAAAAAAACTATTCGTCATAGTCCTCGTTATCAACACATTACTGGCCCACTACAAGGCACGGGTTTACAGCTCTTAGAATCATGTTTAGTCCGTCACGTTGGTAGACTTCAAACGAATTCGAAAACAAGATGGAGAATTCTTAAGCATGTAGAAAATTAAAAATGAACATAACTCTGAAGTAAGAGTCCTCCCTAAGGATAGCCGATGCCCTAACCAATAGTCTATCACCGCTTAAACTATTCCAAACTATTCAAGGATGGTAAATAGTTTTATATTTCCCGAAAAATTACCACCAATCTCAAAGAAAATATGGGACGCGAATAATAGGGTGTATAGGAATACCGTCCTATACATCCTATTATTCGCGTACCATTTCCTTACTTTCTATTACTATCTTATTACGTCAGTGAATTTTTTTTTATTAGTTTTTTGAGATTCATCCATAGACCTTTGGTTTAGCCAACGCGGTTAAAACAGCTAGTTTGCTACATATCGCATATATATATTCTAACTTTCAAGCGAATAATTATACTTAGTTTCTAATCATTGAAATCAAGACAAAGTCGAACTATAATTGTTCGTTTTCACCATTTTAATATGAAACCCTAAAAAACACCAGAATTTCGGGCTAACAAATATTGTTATTAGCTCTGTTGTTTAGCAGGAGGGTAAATATTTTTACTTTATAAATAAGAGCCGCCAGATTGACAAGGTTGACGGTGACTTTTCCATCAAAAGCCGTCGAGCCTTAATTAATTGTCTACTCGAAAACAAAGGGGGTCATTAGGCAGTTTGTTTGTTTTTTCAGGATTCTAATTGTTTAGAAATAACATCCTCGTGGAAGGATCGGTGTTATTACATTGCGCCAGCCAACAAAGGCCCTTGTTCACCTTTTGGGTTCGAATTTTTATTTATGAAGTGTAATATTGGAACCGGAAACTTAAATTAGTTCAAACGGAGAAATTTATTTTTTACAAACAATTTTAGAAAACGAGCCTACAAATACTACAGGAGGCTAAAGTGTTTAACAGTGTATGTGTGATGTGTATATGAATTAATTTTTGTGTGTGGATTAAGGTACTATGTTTTTTTTTCACAAAAGATACTGCATAAGAGTGTTATTATACATTCATCATCGTGATCATCACGTCTTGTGCCGCTTGGGTTTAGCCGCTGCCATGTACTAACTTGATGTAAAAATGCGTAAATGAAAACCGAAATAATACTTCACAGGCTTTAGATTATGTACTGTCTCTGAGACTTATCCGTGAAACTGAAAGCCCATAGTTTTCTGAAACAAATCCGATACAGCCCTAACATCACGTGCAAAATTAAAATCATGTGACTCCTGTGACTCTATTCGGTACGCCTCGCGTAGCTATGCACTATGCATGTGTCGGTCTTTTACCTTCAATAGGGTTGTCATAAGTAAACATGCTTCTTTTGATTTAATTTTTTTACACAATATAATTTCGTAATTCTGTTACACGTTGTATATAATAATTCAAATAATAGTAATTGTACACGTTATTAGGATGTTAAGTAGGATATTGATTTTGCAATTCATAATTCATTCATCAAGGATTTACTTATCTATCAAATGAGGATAAACTAATTAATCCAATGATAAGTTTGACAAATGTTTACACACAGTCATAAATAAAAGATGTTGAAATTTTACTTAACCAGGGGTTTGGTCATTATGGAAACCAAATTTATTACATTTAACTACGTGCCGTGTGGTGACGGCAGAAGACAGCCCCCCAGCGGGTGTCGTACGAGTAGACTATAGGAACTTTATGGAAAAAGGGCAGCAACGTCCTCTGCGCTACTACTAACAGCTACTGGGATCACTAACCCTGCGTAGTTGAAAACACAAATAAAAATACATTTTCTAAAAATGAATCCTAGCTAGATCGATTTATCGCCCCCAAAACCGCCTGTATACTAAATTTCATGAAAATCGTTGGAGCCGATTCCGAGATTCCAATTATATATATACAAGAGCTGCTCGTTTAAAGATATAAGATATAAAGTATGATATGTATAGGTACTATATCTGTTATCAAATTAATAATATAAATTAGAAAGGAAAGGTCCTTTTAAAGAATGACCTTCGCAAATCCATGCAGGCAGAGACATGCGTTTTGCAAGTTTTTCACGTTAAAACCAAGGTTTTGTGTCGAAGATAGTAGAAGATTCCATCTACAGGATGATAACACATTACAATTTAGCTGGGTATGTGCACCTATCTTCTAACACTTCATTCAACCCTCCAATTAGTAAATGAAATTCGGTTAATGTCATCGGCATGCTTCTTCGTAGATGCTCTTATATGTGATCAACTTTAGATTTTATCATTACTTACGAGAATGTGTTTCTTCTTTATGTCAGGTTACCTTGAGTCTGATATTGAAATTATAATAAAATAAGAGGGAGGTAAACGTACTACCACATGCACTTCTGAGAGTAATTAATGCACCACACACGTGCATCGGAAGGCTTACATCATGACGTCACGGGAAAAAAGGACGGCCGATTACATTATCTTCTCGCCAGAGAGAGATAGAATATAGGCCAAGCGACCTACCTTTCAAACAGGGGCCCGTGTCGACACACCTTAGTCAACTACGAACTCATAATAAGGTCTCCCGCGAAAGACACAAACTTCAAAATATCTCGCGGATTTTAATAAGCGGATATCAACTTATTAATGTTACCACAAATTTCGATGCTAAAAATATTATTTTGGTAATAAAGGTATGTCAATTTAATTCAAGCTGTTTCAAATATATTTTCCTAGTTTTTTATAGACATTATACCGATATTAATACAAATTTCCATATACATTACTGCATAAGAAAACGGACACGTTATCTACTGCCAATTATACAAGAACAAAATATGCTAGAAAACCACTCTCACAAAATATAAACACACTTGTATATCTATAATTGCACGAAATTAAAGTAATTAAAATTTAGCTAATAGGTACGGGTGTGATTAAAAAAAAATCACTTTGCACCTAACACAAAATACCATAAGATAATATAGACTATTGCGGAGAATTAGTACTAAGTAGTTTATAGGTGTGTGTGCAAATGTAATGTGTGTTTCGCCTCTAATATAGAACATTTTGTGTTGTGTAAAAAAATGAAGGCAGCGTATACAATTATTCATATGAAACGTTGTACGTTTTTAGAAAGTGAACCATAAGTAAATATCGTATTATTGTAATTGCCTTGTTTGTCTGGTGATAGGGTGTTAATGTTCGGATAACGAGGTCTTGGGTTTGATTTGGAGGTAGGGACAAGAATTGGTATTGGGTTCTTTTGCTTAAAATTCTCAGTGTACACCCGGTGTCAGGGAATTGTCAGATTTATATAGCTCCGTGCATTAGAGAGCATGTTAAGCAATGGGTTTCAGCCAGTATCATATCATAATCGGATGTTCCAACCACTTGCATGACCGTTTGTTAAAAAGTGTTTAATTAAAATGTGAAAAGTAGACATATTGTATTAAGAACATAGACCTACCACGCGGCTCCCGAAAAATTCATAAATTAACATAACATAAAAATTCTTCTACGTTGCTGCTATACTATTTTGCTAGTACAAACAAAATACTTATGATTAATTTAAGTACCTTAGTATATATAACTCGAAATATACCTCAAACAAGCATAGTAGGTACCCAATCATCATTTCACTATACGAAGTTCTTTTAAGTCATAGATCCCATATATTTTTATAATTTCAGAGAAAATTGTGACCCTATGACATGCCCCTTTTCCTTGAGGTTTGATCACAGAAATGTCCTTTGTTTCAAAGTCGCACAACTGCTATCTTATTAATAAAACGTAACTTTAAACTGTTACTTTGTCTCGCCATTGCTCCCATACGAGTGATATTCTGTAACTTTTAGTGCCTCATACCAGCACTCGTTACAACTTGACCTCTTGGGAATATAACCATATCTGATACGAAATATAAATGTGCCTACTACAGCAAAACTTACTCTCTAATTTTATAGTTTTCAGTTATGTAATACTCGGAATTGCCCGAGACTTCTTAGTCCGCGTTGGAATGGTTATTTTAAAGATCCCACAAATATAATGAAAGCTAAGCAAATCTCTATGCATAATTTCGCCAAGATTGGTTAAGCTGTATAACAAATTTAAAGAATGCTATTTTAAACCTAGGTGCCAGATATTTTATAAAAGTGATTATCATTTTTACAAATATGGCTATTGTTCTTTTTTAATTTATTGAATTGTTTAAGGAATTCTATCACAAAGAAGAAAATTTATTCACAAAGAGTGCTCATGACATTGTTTCGATGGGTATTTTGACTTAGTCGTTATCCATAGGTAATAAGAAAAAATACGTAAGGTAAATGCAAAGTCGAATTAGTCTTGATAGTCGAAGCGACTAAGTTTTGTGTCCAGTGGAATATCAATGGCCATTAAAAAAAAAAGAGTCGGTTTTAAAGTCATAGTCACAGTTCAAAGAGGCTGAACCACGACAGGAGTGCTGTGTCAATTAAATCTGATTCACAATTTTTATATTATATTTATCAAGATTTTTATATTAAAAAACTGTAAAGGTTAATTTTATTGCTACTCATATCACTGTATATTTTAATCAGTGTAACATTGTTTGCAGTTTCCCCTAATGACGGAGCTGAAAATCGTATTATTGTACTAGAATATTTTTTAGCCAGCTACAACGTGAAAATGAAAACCGAAATAATACTTCTATTTACTGTGTCCGAGCCTTATCTGTGAAATCGAAACTTTAAAAATTTTTGAGTAAACCACTGCCTCACGTTTTACTGAAGAAAAATTAAAATCAAGTGACTCCTGTCACTTTATAAGGTACGCGTCGCGTAGCGTAGGTACTATGTACGTGACGGTCTTTATCTTCAGAAGGGTTCTCATAAGTAAAAACTTGAAACGTTTTGAATTAGTTTGTATGTAAAAATAAATATGCTTCGTTTGATTTAATATTTTTACAAGGTGATTCCTTATGAAATATACTTATGCAACCTTCAACAGTATGACGTAGTTCCGTTACACGTTGTATATATACAAGCTGTTGCCCAAGCCTTCATCCGCTTTTATTTTAGGTATTTAAAATTTCCACAGGATTCTTTTATCCTCATAGGAGAGAGAGTTCCAGTTGAAAACTAGTTTTCAACCAGTGTGTCCTTCCTCTCTTAATTTATGGCGCTGTAACGTGGACGCTCACGAATGGACTGATCCACAATCTTAAGGTCACTCAACGAGCTTAGGAAAGGGCTATGTTAGGAGTTTCATTGATGGATAGAATTAGAAACTAAGTGATTCCGCAGGTTAACCAAAGTCATTGACCTAGCCCTAACTATCAGCAAGTTAAAAAAGGAATGGGCAGGCCATGTTTCTCGTAGGTGCGATGGCTGTTGGATCAGAAAAGTTCTAGAGTGGAGACCACGAACAAGGAAGCGTAGTGTGGGGCGTCCTCCAGCACGATAGACTGACAAAATAAATAGAGTGACGGGAAGTGGGTGTATGAGGAAGGCTGAGGATCGGGTGTGGTGGTGCTTCTTGGGAAAGGCCTATGTTCAGCAGTGGACGTCCGTAGGCTGAAATGATGATGATGATGAATGATGAGAGAGAGTTTGTGCCTAGTGGTCGGACGTTTAAAGGCTTAATGGTGATTATTGTGAGTAAGTACGATGAAGTAATAACGATTGTGATGGTAAAATATAGGTATGCCCAATGAAGTAAACTAATTGGTAAAGTAATTAAGCCCGATGGAGTAACATCAAAGCTTGGAACTTTTATTAAAAAACCGTTATAACCTAGTTTCCCGCATAAAAGGGATTTGTTTTATAGTTTTAAGTAGTTAACCGTCGGGGATCTAGCTACGGAGTTAACTAGTACGAAGTTTCTTTAGACTTTGAGTAGGGTATGAAACGCTTTTCTAGTTAAGGGTGTGTTGGCATTTTTCTTTTGAATTTGAAATTGTTACATGTGTGGGTTAAGGGTCGTCTAACGTATTTGCGACTTTAGTTTTCTAGAAACTCTAATAAGAACCATTATGGCAACCTCCCTGGCGCATCGGTGAGCATTCTGGTTTTAAGTTGGAGTACACAGGTTCGATTCCCGGCAGGGGCAATTTGCTTGCCGCTAACATTCGTTATGAAAATGAAATTAAAATAATCCAACAGCAATTTTCTTGTTTTTTAGCATTACTTTAAAATTTATAAATAATTATGCCTGAATATTGAATATTCAGGCATAATTAAAAAACCTTATTTTGGTCACAAATATGTCCATAATGTCATTGTCAATCTATCTTAAAATGAATAAACTAATATTATAAATTTCGTCGGCTATACCACTGCACCAATCTTGATGAAATTTAGCACATGTATAGTTTGCATCCTTGATATTGGGTATTTTTATCCCGCGGGATTATAAAAAAACACGACTCAAACCCGAACGAATAAGTTGCAGAGCAATAGCCTCTGAAAAATAAATAGGAAAAGTATATTAAGTTGTATATTTTCTTGCCGATAAAACGCTAGTGTAACATTTCGGGGGTTTAAAAAAACTTTTGTTATCTTCATCGATACTATCTTATATTGATGAAGACGAACATAAATCCACATTCAGATTCAGGGATCGAACTTGGTCTCCCTGAAAAGACCGACGACTCATAACTAAGCTATAACGCATCTCATTTCTTTATTACTACTAGGAAAACCGTAGAATAATCAGAAGTTGCGTTTTAAGTAATAAAAATATCACATGCTTCAACGGTGAAGGAAAACATCGTGAGGAAACCTGCATGCCTGAGAGTTCTACATAATGTTCTCAAAGGTGTGCGGAGTCCACCGATCCACACTGGGCCAGCGTGGTGGACTACGGGCCTTAACCCCTTCTAATTGTGGTCGGCCGGTAATGGGTCGTTGTGATGATGATGATGTATCGGAAAACAAGTAATTAAGCTAAATTATGCTAATATAAGGTGGCCTACTAAAAGTTATAAATACCAAGGTTTTTTCTTTACAAAAAAAGTAGAACGGAACTGTTTATTTCACCTTATTCATCAAGGGTAGATACTAGGACCTCGTGATTCTTAGCTACACTTGCTAACCACTAGATCAACGCGGCAGTTTCAACTAACAATATCTGTACCTAAACAGGGATATTTTCATAACGATTGCCTAAATCTTCATTACGCGGCGGATTTCTGGCAGCCTTTTAACAACGCCAGCGTGGACTTTATTGCAAATATTTTTAATTTAGCAGTTCACAACAATGTAATTATCTTGATACGGCGCCGTTTTACAGCCTGAACCAATTCAATTAGAACGGGCAAAGCGGGAACGTTCAACAGCGATCATTCTATTTTATTTATGATTTTTACGTAAACAAATATTTTGAACCAAAATTATTACGAGGTTTTTAAATTTTAATTTTAATTGTTTGGAATGATTAGCTTTTCTTTTGGGACGCAACGTGCGGTGACACATTAGCCTCATCTTATACCAGAAAGGAAGTATGTGAGATTTAGTTAAAACTTAATCTGACATAAAATATTTATTTTAATTTTAAAAGTAACAGAACTGCGCCATCTCTTTCCGGCCGTGTTCCAATTATGCTAGGACACAGACGTGTACCTTTTTTTATATAATAAATTTATTTTTCTAAAACATACCATCAATGCGGCTTCTGAGAGCGAATTAGATCCCCGGTACGCACCACTGACTTTTCGGAGTTATGTGCATTTTTAATTTAAGAAGAAAGAAAACATCGCGAGGAAACCTGTATGCCTTAGAGTTCTCCATAATGTTCTCAACGTCGTGTAAAGTCTACTAGGCCAGCGTAGACTACGGCCGTAGCCCTTCACATTCTGAGAGGATACCCGTGCCCTGTAGTAAGCTGGTTATGGGTTGATAATGATGGTGATGCTATCAATTCGTATTAAGTGTTCAAGCCAACAAGTTTTTTTAATACTTCAACACCTAATTCCTAACGAAGCATTAGGACCAGCAGCCCATAATATGCGACAGGTGAATCTAGTACTTAAGCTACTAAGGTTTGCCTCTTTTACAGGGATTTTGGGGTCATGGAGTGCTGGCCAAGGTCATATTACCATACAAATTATACTGGGGTCAGAAGATTGGATTGGCAAAAGATCACCATCTTAGATGTTTAGCGCTGATTTGCAGCCAGCATTTTAAGCACCGTTCCATGTGGTTATGACTTGTATAGTTATTAGTATAGGTTATACTTTAAGTTAGTTACAACATTTATGGTAGCACTAGTTATTGCCTGCGAATTTTTTATATGTAAGACTGTTTTTCGCTCACCTCTGAACTACAACTTCGAAAAACCTGTCGATCTCTTACAAAACAAGAACACATCTATTCTACTGTGACCCTATATTTTTCCAGGGTAGAAAATTCAAAAATTCTAAATTCATTTATTTCAAGTAGGCCTAATATAATGCACTTTTGAAACGTTAAGTCTGACTGTGTGTGAAAGTGGAGCCGGATGCTTCCAAGCAACCTTGTCATTTAGAAATTCATCAATTGTTACTACACAATGCCTCCTCGCTGGAATAAATGTGTTTACACATTATTTAATTAGTAGAAATTAGTTTAAAGTCTATTCAAGATATATCGCTGCGCCGAATTTCCTCTAGATCCGTTGAGCCTTTCTGATGCGATTGCGTAACTAAGCTCCATCCAAACGATTGCATTGTACTAGTCGACTAAGGGAATACAAACTTTCGCATTTATTGTGTTAGTATAGAAAGTATGGTTACGGAAGACACCAGACAGAATACAGTTGACAACACTCATCCTTTTCCCGCGGTAGTCGTACTAGTCGACTAAGGGAATACAAATTTTCACATTTATTGTGTTAGTATAGAAAGTATGGTGACAGAAGACACTATACAGAATACATTTGACACCACTTATCCTTTTCCCGCGGTAGTCGTACTAGTCGACTAGGGGAATACAAACTTTCGCATTTATTGTGTTAGTATAGAAAGTATGGTTACGGAAGACACCAGACAGAATACAGTTGACAACACTCATCCTTTTCCGTTAGTTATATTCCCTTAGTCGTACGAGTCGGCTAAGGGAATATAACGAAGAACGGACAGCAGCATCCTCTGTGGTACTACTACCATCTAATGCGATCACCCGTCTGGCCAGCGTGGTGCCGCAGCGTCCTCTGTTATACTACTAGCATCTAATGTAATCACCAACCCGTCAGCACAGGGCGGTGATTATGTGCAAACCCTTCCGTTAGGAGTGGCTTAAGTCCCGCAGTGGACTGATGCAGTCTATTAATGTATAGCTTGTATAGATTTTCAATGAAAAAGTAGTTAAATAAAAATAGTGTGTGCGTGTAACCATTGCGAGCGATTAAAGTAAAACTTTTATTATTATTTATTGATGAACGAGTAAAATGTTCCTGGGACTCTTATATTCAATTTAAAATTCATTAATATCACTTTCACATTTTGCAAATATTTTCATTTGTTAAAAAGAATAATTGGGAGTAGAAAATTAAAGGTTAGATCAGCACATGCCAATATAACCTTGTCATTGAATATTATAGAGTGTCGCAATCGTCAGAAAATTTATTAATAATAAACAAGTATATTTAGAGACTTTCAAAAAACTTTGCAGTTTAATTTTTTTTTTCTAAATTGTCGAATTTTTAATCACTTTGCTATTCCAATTTATCCGCTTGAAAATATTGGGAATAAATGATCCTAATTGATTATGATATTTGGCACTAGCTAAATAGCATTTAAATAGCAGAAACTACACTGACGCCTGACGTAAGCGTTACTTCCGTTAGAAAAAAATCCGAGTTACTCCCTAGTCGCGCCTAAAGAAGTTTTACTACCAAAATGTTCGTTATAAAGTTAAATTTGCGGAATATGCTGTCCTGCGATTTAGTTTGGTTAAGAAATTTATGTACAAAGTAATTGGCAACGCTTACAGTAACATGATACAGTAAATAGTGATTTTCGATATAACTATAACATAACAATAGCTGCATTAATTACCGAAATGTTAATGATAGTTGTTGTGTGTGCAACTGAACGAATACAGCGACACGCGAAGGGGTTATACTGTGACGTCACGTTAAAAAGAGACAGAGAATCCAATTATGGCGCACCAAGAACGAGAGGCTATATAGGACAAGCATCCGACCTACCTTTTGATATAGTGGCCCGTCGAGCCCCCTACGTCAACTACGTAGCTCATAATAAGGTCGTCTACGAACTATGGAGCCTTCGTTTTATTACGCCATTTTTTGTTTAACTTTCGGTGCAGTATTATTTGCCTCCGAATCAGTTGGTTCAGTCAGTATTTAAATTTCGTAAGTACAAATCAAAATTTGTTAATTACGTTGTAAGTTGTTCCATAACACGCAGTTTAAAGCATTTTTAAATTTTTTTTTCTATTATTGAAAGGTGATAACTTTCTTAAAACAAGGGTTCCAAACGAGACCCGGTCTAACTCTATAATAAATAATTAAAGTTGTTTACCATTACTCCACTAATATTATAAATGGGAATGGGAATTTGATTTTTTTCTATATTCTACGCAGCTGTAAAGAAATGGATCTATCTATTAAGTGTGACATGGTAATAACAAAAAAAAATGATCTGGCTAAGTTTGATGTTGGCGCTTCTTAGACCAGGACGCGTTTGTGACTCTCGTTGCTTTAGGTTTACGTTGGCGAACGTAGTTATCACAATCACCTCACAATAATTTAAATATATTACATATATGAACCCTTCATCGGTGCCTGTAATAGGCCTATTGGAATAAAGAAATTGTGAATTTCAATTTGTTAGTGATAAAAAAAAAACTAGAATGTTGACGATATAAATATCCAATAGCACAGTTTGAAAACGCGTAAGAAAAAGAAAAATCGCTTTTCTAGCGGTTCATTAAAACTTGGTAAAGTACACTTAAAATAGTACTTGAACTGAAGGAAGTCTCTGGAAGCAATCAATTTAATACCTACGTGACTTAAAATACCTTTCCTGTTAAAAATCGGGGTCAAATAAAAGTATTGTAAACTTGATAACGATTATTGATTAAAGTATTGACTTGATATAGCTTAGCGGGTCGCGAAGCTGAAGTGGCAATGGGCGGGGCACGAAGCTCGGAGAACCAATGGACGTTGGGGTCCTAAGGTGCTGGAATGGCGACCCCGCACCATTAAGCGCAGCCGTAGGTCGCCCCCTTAAAGTATGGTTAGGGAGTCGCTGGGAGCCGCTGGAAACAAGCGGCTTAGAAATAAGGATCGTCGATTTTGGTACTCCCTACAAAAGTCATATGTCCAGCAGTGGACGTCAATTGCTTGAATTGATAACCATGATTATGAATCTTGATATTAAAAAAAACATTGTTTTAGCAGTGTGATTAGGAAATATACTGCTAAGAACTCGGTGGCAACGCGATTAATTTATTTCACCCTTCAAGGAAACTTTGTATTCTTTGAAAATATTCTGCTAAGCTGTGGTTTCGATGAACACAAAAATGTATGTGTGATGCACATGAATGTTTTTCAGTGTCTGGGTGTTTGTCTGTATTTAAAAAGTATTTATTACATAAGTTAATGGTATTTACGTATATTATTCATAAAAATATTCATCGGTAATCTTCATCATAACACAAGCTAAGCTTACTTTGGGGTTAGATGGCGATGTGTGTATTGCCGTAGTATATTTATTTATTATTTTACTAATTCAAATTTCCAGCCAAATCGTAAAGTAAAAGATTAATAAGAGAAGGAGTTTATATAATGTACGGAGGTTCCATACTTCACATATACATACCTAAATATGTGTGTGAAATGTCTATTTGCTTGTTTATTACTTATGCTTTGTACAATCAAAACATCGATCTTGACAAAATTAGACGCATTAGCTATCGTCGCTAAAAAAGGACATAAAAGTTTTTAAGTTTTTATCTTGGAATAGCAGTAGGGCTATGTACCTTTACTTCAAAAGTGCCACCTATGTGCCTATTTGAATAAAGAAATAGTTGACTTTGACTTTACTTAAGAACGGCTTAACATCAGACACAATATAGAAAACAATTTGCATAGAGTTAGCGAGTACACTGGAGATAGTAATAGGATATTTTATTACCACTGGTTTTTAACAAACCGGAAGACAAAAAAACGAAGACGCTGGCGTCGCCTTGTCTATATTTCTACACACATATTACAAAGCTAAAGAGTTTGTTTGGCTGAACGCGCTAATCGAACTACTGGTTCCAATTGGAGAAATCTTTTATTGTCATACCCTTTAACGAAGAAGGCCATATAAAACAAGCTACGACTTATAGGAACGAATCATCAATGAAAAATGTTGCAAAAACGAAGTATTCCTTTTACTTTCGATGCGTGCTTTGCGTAAACGTTTAAAGTTACGTTCAAAATATAATGAATTAGATAGCCGTTCGTTACCCATATAGAGCGAGTTGTGAAAAAAATGGGATTCACCATTTATTGGTGGCATCTAGAAATTTGTGATGCCGTATAGTATTTTACTAGTCAAGCCCTTTCAATTAATATTCCTAATGAGGGAGTTGTGTAAAATATGTGATTCGCTATTTTGTGGCGGCGGCCATCTAGGACCGGTTTTCATCAATCATAGCCAAGAATACCTACTTACTACTTAATTTACTTTACTTATTACTTAATTACTCCGACAGATTTACGTTTCAAATAAAGAAACAAAATCGAAATTGGTTCACCCGTTCGGGAGCCACGATGCCAGACACACAGACACTTGAAACTTATAACACCCCGTCATGTTTGCGTCGGGGGTCAAAAATTAGATGTAACCGAATTTTTATTTAAACCGATTAGAATTACTTTCAAAAAATAAGATGTAACCGAATTACTTTCGTATAAAAGTCCGCGTCAGCATGTACCTTTTAAGATCGATTCAAGCGCCGACGAAGTTACGGGAAACAACAAGGATATAATATTTGTAAGATGCAATGTCCGTTGTTTTTCCAACACCGAAAATATCCTTGCGGACATTTTAAAAGTAAGTTGATGGGACCCACATGTCATAAAACACCCATTAGACACGCCTTCCACTTTTTTATGAAGCGTCTTTACAATGCGCTCCGGAACCATCTATCATAAAAAGTCCATAAAATGTAACCCAGTATGTGACCTAAAGCTTGTGTATTTTACGAGAAATAAGGATTGAGCTTCTGCGAAAACTGTATTTTATGTAAAAGCCTTGTTGGAAAGGGGACACAAGGTTATCTGGATAGATATAATAATGAATTTAGTTAACATTTAAACATTTATGCAAATGTTTGTGAATTAGCTTGTTTGCGACAATAGTTTTTCGGTTGTAGTTTTCGGCTATGTAAGCCCAGCTTCTAAGCAATTATTAATTTCTTTAGTTTTAAAAATCGTTGGACTTTCAGTTGAGTTAAAAAGGACGTGAAGTTACGTCATCGATTATTCGAGACTCAGTATCATTATAAATATAAATGTAATATGTCTTAGTACATTTATATTTATATACACACATCGCCATCTAGCCCCAATGTAAGCGTAGCTTGTGATATGGGTACTGAGATGACTGATGAATATTTTTATGAATAATATACATAAATACTTATAATATACATATAAACACCCAGACACTAAAAAATATTCATGCTCATCACACAAACATTCTCCAGTTGTGGGAATCGAACCCACGACCTTGGACTCAGAAAGCAGGGTGGCTGCAAACTGCGCTAATCGGCCGTCATTAAAATGGACTTATGCATACACGGGAAAAATTCAGTATTGTGGTAAATATATTATATATATTCTATATTATATTCGAATGGTTAAAGTTGTTACATTATTTCCGATTACATATTTAATTTAATTTGGTTTAATTTTTCTGGTCTGGTTATAAGGTAAAATATAATACTTTATGTGGTGTACAAATATAGAGTATAAATAAATAAATAATAAAATAAAATCGAGGTTACTTAAAAACATAAAGAAAATCAATCTTAGTTTTATAGAGTACAGGAGCTGACAGAGAACACCTCAACCTTTAACGTCCCGGCTACGGGAAAAGCAATATTTTGTAGAAGGTTATGAGCAGTTGACATTTCGCTATTATATATTAGATATAATTGCAAAAGGTATGCAGATATACCTTGCACTAAAAAGCGTGACATTTTTTTTTTTCAAAAACGAACCGACTTTGTTAAACAACTAAAAAGCAAGAAATACCTAAATATTTTCTATTTTACAACATTTCAAAGTTTTGCCAATAGTTCGCTAATAAGATACAACTTCGTACCTCAAGGCGTCTGTCACATACACAAAACGCAGTGGCAATTTTGTTGGACGACACAACAGCTCGGTCCATGGGTATATCTATATCGTCCTTATCAAATATTTTAAATATATATTATAATTTTTACGACCTACTGGGTGTGTTTAGTTATTATTTTTTTAACTTATAATAATTGAACAACATCCGTAGTTTTACGTGCGCAAAGCATTTAATCCATTTAAGTTCAGTATTTTAGACTATGCTCTGCTATTTTCTATAAAGCCTAGCTTATTAAGTTTGTATAAAAAAAGCCAATAAAATAAAGCAAAATAATCAGTATTTTAGGTTTGGATTTCCAGTGGATTAACTATTCAAATTAAATCAAAATGGAAATTTCACTTACCTAATTGTTCAAACTTTCGTTAACATCTGGGTTATAACTATAGATTGATGAAATTGGGTCTTGAATTTCACTCATGATTCTAATATAAGCCTTGTGTTCTTTGAGTTTGGATTAAACTATTGGTTAAGTAAATATGTATAAGACGCGTTACTTAAAAATAACACTGCGCTCAAAGTCTACTATTAAAATTGGTTTCCGACCTCAATCAATGGCAAAAAGTATCTATGAATATAGTAATACATAAATATAAAAGTAACATTAAACATTTTAAAAACCCCTGGCATCTAAAATAAGCTCTTTAAACTAACAAACTTCGAATCGATCGGACATAAGGAAGTTAGTCAGATCCCCGCATCAACTAGAAAAGGTCTGATCTTCAAACTGCTAATCAGATTTTCGCTAAACATGGCTATGGCATTAGCACTCGGGATAAAATTATCTATGACACAAAAAAAATTATAAAAGGTTCATCTATTTAGGACAACACTACCACAGACAGTTACACAGATACACAGACAGCCTTGTTAAACTTATAGCATCCCTCTTTTTGCGTAGGGGGTAAATAAAAAAAAACATTTATTAAGACTAACAGTTACGTACAGACGAGTTAGGATGCACAATAGCTTTACTTATAATAGTATTTTAAATAATAATAATAAGCTTTGTTAAGTTTATAATATTCCACTTCAATTATTTTCAATATAAAGGTCACTGACCTCTCATAAGAGCCGTTTCCGACGCACCGCCATCTTGATCCTGACCTGATAACAACCGCATCGCATTCGAAGACACAAGATACGCTATTGCTTCAACAACAACTGTTTGTGTCAGTAATAATGAATAATATTTATACGAGAATAAGTAGGTTATCCTTTGGTTATCGCTGGTCATGTGACTGATAAACTGGCGGTGAATAAAAGATCATAATCATCGGTTAATAAAATGGTTAAATGCAAAGTTGTTTATTTTTTCCAATATATACCTATTTTTGGAAATCTTGTTCTATTAATTATTACTCTATAAACAAAACAATACGTTGCTCCTTTTAGCGATATTATCATGTTAATCAAACTTATGGCGCCTGACTGCAGAACATAGGCTTCATTACAGCACAAGACAGATTAAGAGCATTGGCTCCCCTACCAGCTCTCATCAAGGCTGGCGGGTTTTAATCGTTTCTGTCAAAATAACCGGAACCTATGCACGAAAAAAAGCCGGTAGCCAACATATCTATAACTTATTCATAATATAAGCGGTACAGATTACAAATTAAATAGGATGATATTTTTGACAGAATGACACAGAGTAGGGGTGTCTCAAAAAATGTCTGCAATAATTAACATGTAGATATATTAAGACTCCTTATCTTTCACAATTAGCTTTACAAAAATATATCTATCTAAACATTTAGCTAATTGCGAAAGATAAGCTTGCTTAATATATCCATATGTTAATTTTTGCAGACAATTTTGACACGCCTACTCTAAAATCAGTTAAGCTAAGTAGCAGAGTAGCGGTGATTAGTTAACTTTAATATAATACAGCAAATAGTAGACCATAGTCTAAATTGAGCTTAAATCATTTAAAAGCTTTGTTAAAGCATTCGTAGGTACAACTACTAAGACGTGGTTCTACTTGATATTTATCTTTCGAAAGATAATATTCTCTACTTGATCTAGAAGTAGAGTCTAGAAGTTGCTCGGAAAGAGAAGCCTCGAGTTTGATCATCGATTTCTCAGAGAGACAACAGCAAAATCACATTCACTCAAAGCACTAGCTTAGTAAACAGTAGGTATAAATAAATAAATAATTATTTGTAACCTCTATAATATGTACACAAAACTTATAACTACGACACTAACGGCTAAAAGCAAACACGTTCAAGTCAATTTTGTAATTCTATTAAGAATTGTGTCGTCAACAAAATCACGGGAATAGTGTGCACGGGTGTGTTTATATGTAACAAAGCTTGAAGAAAAATCCCTGTGGTTCAATCAGCGGAATTACTGTAAATAAACGTTCTTTACAAAACATAGTGATAACTGAATGACCTTACCTGACGTAGACACAGTCATGTAATTATCACAATTTGAACTTTCACCTCTGGATTTCATCGTCAAAATTTTAAACTTAACTAGGTATTATTGCAAAATTGTATTCTCCTTATGTACACACACTTCTGTAAGGATAAAATGTACAGAGTGTGTTTTTTTAAATTATAACGAACACTCCTTTCACCGAGTAATAAAATAAGACTGGGTTGTGTGCCGGCAAAAAACTTATTATCTTTATTATTAAGTTCTATGTACTTCAGTGTATTACGTTATCGGTTATTTTGCAACTAACAGTGCTAACATCCAAGTGTCAGGATCAAACGAAACGTTGACGCCAAAGAGAACATTGTTATATTATTAGTTTACGTCAATCATAGTCTTGTTATCGTACACCTTGTCAAGTAAAACATACTACTATGATTATATATATATCTACTGATTTTTTCAAGTTTCTGTATTCATTGTGGTCTTAAGGTTAGTTATCAGCATCCGTTCATATCAATATCGAGGTCAGCGATCCATCGTCCCATTATTTGTATGAACCCGTTCACACTTGGATATATCAGAATAGCCTGACCCTTCAATGTTCTGGAAAGCTCGCTCGATCATATCCGATCTTCGGGTTTCCATAAACGAACAAAACACCAACAAAAACTTAAAACACATGCTATTTATTCAACTATTTGTGTTTTACATAATATTATGGCTTGTCCACTTGGAGCGGGGCTCGTTAAAAATTACATCATAAACAACAAGATCTTAGATTAGCTCTCAGGGTACTGAGATTTGGTTTACTATGCTGATCCACTGCAGGTCAAATAAGTCATAATTCTAAGTTAACTTAATTAAACTATCCGTTTCGTAACTAAATGTATACAACAAAAAATAAATTTATCAATATGTCTGATTTATTGTAGTGAATAAATCAGACATATTGATAAAATTATTTTTTGTTTATTGTAGTGAATAAATCAGACATATTGATAAATTTATTTTTTGTTGTATACATTTAGTTACGAAACGGATAGTTTAATTAAGTTAACTTATATACAATACTACAATTAAGCTCTATATGAGTTTAAGATATACCAACACCGATAAATATAATAAAAATAAGAATTAGCTACTATGAATATTTCAATATAAATATCATAGAGTATCAGAGTTTTAGAGGGTACCTGACGTTGTAAGGTATTAAATTAAATACCCAATTCAATTCATAAGATTTTCAAATCTTATCTATAAGTAATTGTATTGGATTAGTAGATAAGGGGAAGTAATTCAATGTGGATCAATAAAATTGGCAATAAGCTTTACGGCTAAATGAGTTTATCTCTTGACTCTTTCTTTCAATACAACATCAAGTAATAGTTATAATATACAAGAAAGACCCAAAGATGAAGTATTAAGTAGAATGCAAAAGGCCAGTCAAGCTATCTTTAACGCATACGTCTAGCATATGCATTAGTGTAATACCAACATGCATGCAACACATCTCCTTTGTTTTTTTAGTACAGATATACCGTCAAGTGGCGTTAGCTCAATGTTTAGACGATGGTACAGCTGCGACAAATTTGAAGGTATTTGAAAAAACTATTGACGTCGCGCTGAGACTGTCTTCCTCCGTAAAGTGCGATAGTGCGATTTACTAATAAAAAATTGGCGTGATCGACGTTTCGTATTCCCCTGTTTTGCCATCAAAATATGAGCCGATTCAATTCTTTTAAGCGTGAAAATTTTTAAAGAAAGTTTATGTCTAGGTTTCTCTTTCTATCTTTCAATTTTTATTTATTCATATTTGTCTTTGAGTCTTCTGAACATGGCGGCAAAAAGTGATTTATTGGTCAATTTAGAGGGTAAGATTTTCCAAAAATATTTAGCTTTTCAAGAAAAATAAATGATAGCTACATGCCTACACTAGACTTTGTTTATACGAAAAAAAATCATTCTCTTGAGGTATTATCCAGAAAAGAAATAGGGGAATACGTTTGTATGGAGAATCCCATATATGCTTTCCCCTTAAGGGTACGGATCTTCTTTCGGGGGGATTTCGACCTCAACTTTGACTTTTCGGAGTTATGTTCGTTTTTAATTTAGACTATTAAAATATCACTTGCTCTAACGGTAACGATAAGCAGAAAACAGCGTGAGAAAACCTGCATGGCTCCATAACCTTCTCGCTGTGACTGTGAAGTCTACCAATACGCACTTTGCCAGCGTGCTGGACTACGCCCTAAGCCTTTCTTAGTCTGAGAGAAGACCCTGTAGTGGGCTGGTAATGGGTTCATAATAATGATAGATAAACCCGTTGATTTAATATATAACTGTACGTATTCTTTTGTTTGAACTGATATAATCAACAAATAATCATGTTAATATCGGCCGGTGTTCAAAAAATAAAACATTGGCCGCATTACGTATCTATTCACAAGATTGTAATCGCGATTTTAATCAGATAAAATCAAAAAGAATTGACGTTTAATCTATATGTTTATACACCCGAAGACATAGCTTCACAATAGGTAGGTTCAGAAAACTAGCTGTTTGGATATAGAGCATGCGCCAGGGTAAAAAGCTAATTTAATTTAAATATGTGCGCTGAAACGAGATGGTATGTAATGATGATGTGAATATATATT
Source organism: Pararge aegeria (assembly GCF_905163445.1). NCBI lineage: Eukaryota > Metazoa > Arthropoda > Insecta > Lepidoptera > Nymphalidae > Pararge > Pararge aegeria. The sequence goes on from NC_053181.1 coordinate 16,593,484, forward strand.
GAAAGAGGAAACATAGTTAAAGGGGATTGAGTGTCAGAAGACAGACATGGATCAGGAGCAGTGGCGTGCATACAAGAATGCACTAAGAGGAAGATGATATAAAATGAAAAAAAAAACTCCAGTACGAGTTATCAAAAACTTAAGAATAGGCGTTGGAGATTTGACTGGAGATTTTCTTCATTTTATATCATCTGCATACCCTGTGCATACCCTCTATGCACACCATTGATCAGGAAGGCAAAATGTGTGAACGGAACATAATATGAAAGAATGAGAGCGAAGATATGAGTGAGCGAGAGATGTAGTGAAAGTACTGTCAGAGATGGGAGGTGGGTTGTCGGTAATGGCGTAAACGGTGTGAGTGCAAGTGATTTAAAAATTCAACTAAAGCAGTTTAGTGTGAAAATTTTTACTTTCATTTCTTTCCGGCAGTCGTTATATTAATGTGGGATCAGCCCATGTTAATATGACGACTGTCTCATTGGATTATGAGGTCCTGTGTTTGATTTTAGGATCTAGCTGTTAGTTATATTGATGTCCAGTCCTGTCTTGTGCCTCGGGGTGCACTTGTAATTGGTTGGTCTAACACGTGACAATAGTAGTTAAAGTCCACCATTCCACTTTCAGCAGCGTGGATAATCTAAGTTCTACATTTCTCTGATACTGACTAAAAATACATTTCTTTCAAGCAGGCCTAATATGAGCACTTTTGAAAAGTCTTATTGTAATGATAGAGTCATTACGGTTCGAAAGGCAGATTCTACAGAGAAGAAGCCGGCATGAAACTCAGCATTTGCGCGAAATCAGCATTTTAATTTTATTATTTATTTATTTATTTACTACCAGATTTGAAAATAAACATAAATTCTTTGTGCACAACGACCTTATCTCTAAAGAGATTTCTTTCAGAAGCCCTCGAATGTGAGAAAAATTGAAGCGAAGAGCTGAGTAGGTAATTTAAGAAATATCTAATACGAAGAGATACAATACATAAACATGCACGGATATAGTATAATAGTCAATAGTCATTTATTCATAAATATTAATATTATACGTCACATAGTTATTATTAAATAATAAATTATATCTATCATGTAAATGTATATGAATCATAAATTCATTATAATATTATTCTATAATAACAAATAAGTAAAGTCAATCTTCACAATATACAATTACCAAATGTAAACTATAATGTATATGTACATACAATAAAATATGAAATACAGAAATATATAATAATAATATAGAGAAGCCAGATAGTCCTGCTTCAGCCGTGACTTAAACACACATTTGGCGATGGGTTATCACACAAAATATTGTGGTGAAGAGAAGTCGCGCGGCAAGAACTGCAAATGACTTTGCGAATAAAGTAGTGCTATACGTGCAGTGGCGTGCATAGAGGGTATGCAGATGATATAAAATGAAGATAACCTGCAGTAAGAGTTTTGAAAAATCCTAAGGATAGGCATTGTAAGAGTTATAAAAAACCTACTCTTAAGTCGTACTGGACATTTTATTCATCTTATATCATCTGCATAACCCGTGCATACCCTATATGCATGCCACTGTATACGTGGGCACTTCCTATCCCCTAACAGTATCACATAGACGCATGGTCTATCTCTAGGTAGAGCTACCTGAAAGCGGTCACGCAAGTTCCTCTGTTATTCTGTTTTAGGAGAGATAAAAGCGAAGGGTTGTGCTTTCAAGTGGAGATTTAATTACAATGCCAGAGTAAGTTTTTGTCCCGCAGTGGCACATTATTATTTGGCTGAGGACACAGAATTAAAAACATACAGAATGTACACGACTATTGAAGCATCAAAAACCACTCCACTTTAAAAAGGTTTCTTGAACAAACGATTAGGCACCTTATACCATTTAGCAGTTGACAGTAATTATTTCACAGTTTACTATAAAATCTGAAAATAGCAAAAGTGAATGAGAGCTGGCAAAATTCCGCGTTTTCTCTGTTTTTGGACACAATGCATACAATAATGGGTAATGAGGATTGTGTATGTTCTTAATTCTTTGGCTGAGGATAATAAAAATGACCATTAAAATCGGCATCTACAATTGCCCGCTGTGGTTGTGGTGGCTTCATCATCATATCAACTCATTACCGGCTCACTACAGGGCACGGGTCTCCTCCCAAGAGAGGAAAGAGAACGGGTTAAAGCCGTAGTCCACCACGCTGGCCTAGTGCGGATTGGTGGGCTTCACACACCTTTGAGAACATTATGGAGAACTCCCAGGCATGCAGGTTTCCTCAAGGTGTTTTCCTTCACTGTTGATGCAAGTGATATTTAACTAATAATGCTGAAAACGCACATAACTTAGAAAAGTTAGAGGTGCATGCCGGGATTAGAACTCGCCCCCTCGAAAGTAAAGTTGAAGTTCTACCCAATGGGCTATCGCCGATTCACAACTTTGTTACTATATGTTTAACGCCAGCCAGAGATTTATCTCAAAAAAAACACATACAATAACAGTATACTTGTCTTTGCATTACGAGTTAGCCAATTATCGCAATCTCACTTGGTGTTATGGTGGCGGGCTAAAGTGTTAGCGTTATGACAGCAATATTAAACCGATACCTCTAATCAGTTTTTACAGCATCTAAATGGCTTATGGTATGTTTTTGTCGGTACGGTGGTAACTATTCACCGCTAAAGCTTACAACCGGACCAAGAAATTCAGAAAGTATAAATTCCCAAAAAGCCCCTGCCAGGGATTGAACCCGGAAACTCCCACTTAAAACTACAGAGCTCACTGCTGCAAGAGAAAGGTCGTCAAAAACAATGTAGGTATATGGATAAATTGACATACACGTGCAATCTTTCACTTGGGGTAGATTGCCCAGTGTAGGGACCACTTCTAAACACCATTCTAAACACCTTGTTTGCACCGACACCAAGAAATGTGAGTATTCAACTTTATAGCATATTATTTGTGGCACCCTGCCCAAAAAAGCTTTGAACACGTCTTCCACCTTTTTGGCCCAGGCGGAATCATCTTCTAATTTAATTTAAAATTCAAGTAAATAAACCAGACGCATTTTGCATTAGTTAAACATTACCTCATTAAAATGCAATGGTTTTAAAATTTCAAGTAAATCCATCCACCACTTTTGGTGTTGTGTGAACACTAATATACGGAAGCTCAATTTTTATAGCATAATCTCTAGATAATTTTTTATCAATACTAATTCATACTAATAATATAAATGCGAAAGTGTCTGTCCGTTTGTTTCAGTCCTTATACCGGTTGTGCCTTAACAGTCCATTGGTGGGCTGAGGCCTTAGGGCTCGCCTATAATCACCACGCGGGGCAGAGGAGAGGACGCTACTGCCCGTTCTCTGTAATGTTCGCTAAATCGCCTCGTAAGCCAATCGCGGGAAGAAGACGGTGGTGACACTGTATTCTGATCTGCTGTCATCACAGGATACAGGATACTTTTTATCCCGGAAAAGCACCAGGATAACAGTCCTGAGGAATTTAAATATACCCCTTGTTATTTTTTCAACTGGCTAAAAATAAGAAGAAAGTTCTCAATTCCACTGTATGTTTTTTATGCTACGTTATACCTCAGAGGTTTACCCATATATTATAGGCATAGGTGGGTACCTATGCCTATAATATATGGGAAAATACTATAGGTATAGCAATTTGAGTATTTTTAAGAAGAACTTGTGCATCTTCTTTTGAAACATAATAAATGTACACCGGAGCTATACCATAACTAGTGTTACATGGGTTGCGCTCGATTATGGTATATAGCTGCTAAGCTATTTATGCTTGTCAAAATAAAAAACTGATTGATGATGTCAAAAAAAACGACTTTGTTAAACAACTAAAAAGCAACAAATAAATATTTTCTACAACATTTGTAAGTCGGTGACAAGTAAAATGTAGAAAATTACTGTACAAATTATATCAACACTAAGTAATAAAAAAAAAATTGTAAAAAATATATATGCAAAAAAAAATGTGCTTGTTTCTTTTTCTGGCTTGGTTTACAAATATGTACTATTATTTCAGGCTGAAATCTTATTTTCACTGATACAAAATACGATATTTCTATTTCATTACTGGATAAAGTAGCTATCTAATGACAAAAGGATTATTAAAATCTGATTATAGTTTCAAAATATACCGCTTTAAAATTAACAAAAAAACAAACATATCTTTCCTCTTTATGATATTACTAATTGGCGTTAATTTTTCCCGGCTCTCAATGTCTATGTCCTGCCTATTTAATATACTAAATCTGTGCAAATTTTTGACACCGAAACTATAACCCTCTGTATTTCCGGGAAAACAAGGATCTTATGTCGGTTTCCAGGATAAAAATTTAGATATGGCAGAGTTATGGTGTAAAATTCCCTATCTTGAAAGTTTCCCATTCTTTTTTCGGGAAAAAATACGCTAAATGTTTACCAAAGAATAGGCTATAAGTATATCAAATTTTATTTAAATCAGCTCGGTAATTTCAGCGGGAAGGGGAATCAGATAAAAAATGCAAGACCTGTTTTGTGCATTATATTATAATTAAGAGAAAAAAAAAATTGTTAATGTTCTTAATACAGTATTAGTATAAGTATTGATAATCCGCACTGGGCCAGCGTGGTGGACTACCCCCTTAACCCGTTCTCATTGTGGGAGGAGACCTGTGCCCTGTCGTTGGCCGGTAATGCGTTGACATTACGATAAGTATACATGGATATAAAAATTTAAATTGTTGCTGATATCGTAGTAATCCCATTGCTTTAAAGATTATCATATTATACAAAACATTGATACACTTTATGACACTGTAATAAACCTCTATTTACATCAACTTACTGAATGTCAAACATATCACATGTTATCTATCTTTTTACGATCATGATTTTTTTTAAACTACAAAAAATTACAATTTCTTCAACCTGTTAAGCAAGAATATGGCAATACGCAACGTTTAAAGGAAGGTGGGAAAAACCTCCTAAATGACTGATATAAAATTTTTGGGGTAGGCAGAGCTTTTGTACATGTTTGAAGTGCACCGTAGGTGGTGTCAGGGATTAGGACTTTTTCTTAATGCATAACCGTGTAATCTTAGAGGTAATATCCTTTTTTAAACTGACATAAAAAAGGATGCGGTTCTCAATTCAACTTCGAAAAAAAAACGATTTTATTGAAAACTAAGAACTAAGAAATAAATTATTTTCTACATTTTCAAGCAATTTATTTATTTATACTATTTGCAGGTAAAGATACTTTAATTTGACAAATATAACCTAAAACTAAATAAAATCTAAAACGTCCTCGAAACCACCGCAGCGAGGCACAGTTCCTAAGATGCTGGCAGCATTGCCCCTTTGGATGGCCAAACTAATTCGTTGGCCAAGGTAAGTGCCCGCTCTAGGATCACTGGAAGACTCGATAACCCTTTTCGATAATTCTTTGAAAAGGGCTCTTGCCTCCGGACCCCACGGTCCCAAAGTCTCTTCTCCAAAAGGCACAAAAATGAAGCTGATATCCAGGTTTTCATTTTTACGCCTCTTGGCCTGCTCGACATCGGTAGCAGCTGCACCTACCATTGACGAGGTGGCCTGGATGTGTGATGCAGCTAGGGTATCAACACAAGTTGCATCCCACAGAAGTGACCTTCCAAGCCTCCAAGGTATGAGCGTCATACCATCAGGTCTCTTGCCATCGCTCCGCGCCAAACCAATAGGTTCTATTACAGCTGGTACGTGTACGGTAGCAAGAGATCGTCGGATGATGTCGTTGATGGTGCTATGGCGAGAGAAGCGACCAGCGCTTCTTGAACAGGAGAGTCCATGGTTACCGTAGGTGTCAACGCTGTCATCATCGATGAGGCTGAATTATAGAGGCGCCAAGCCTAAGACCAATCACCACCGACAGAGTGGTGATTGGTGGTCTAACATAGTGCCCAGGTTAGCTGAAGGGAAAGCATGTAGCCAGTAGCCAGACTCCTTAGCAGAGAGAGCGAGAAGACGAGCACGGTCTCTTTTGCAAATAATGTCGTCCCACTGTCTTTGTGAAGAAAAAGAAATCGGCAAAATACTGGGACTAAGAGCAGACCAACTATTTCTTGCCTCTGCCAAGTATTTTCTATGGAACCCAAAGAATTGAATATAATTTTTTGAAAAAGAGTGTGTGTACTGTACACAGAGGAAAGAAAGAGGCAGCGAAACACTCGAAATTTTGCGAATTCCAAGACCGCCTATCGGAAGTGAGGCCTGGGTCCATGCCTGATTACTTATGGGACAATTTAAAATATTAACAAAAATATCTTTTATAAAAGTATCCAATTTTTCCATTAAAAAATTAAATTTCCAAAGAGGTGAGCATCTAAGAAAATACGTAAATTTTGGAACAAATAAACAAAAGCGAATAATGGTTAGAGCCATATGTGGATTAATTTCGAATAGACGATCGGAAATGTTGCTAAATTTGGAAATTAAATCGTCAATAAACTGTTGGACTAACGTTAGTAAATATACTGGATATTAGGAGAGGAAGTGATTTATCATTTAAAACTTTGATGCCGGGAGCCAAGTTATTAAATTGTTCTAAAATGTGCAGTTTCGATTCATCCGAAAATTAATTTTGAATAAATATTTCACATTTATCAAAGTTAAGCTGTAAGTAAAATGAAAAGTACCTAGTAATTTTCTATATTTTACTTGGCACAGACTTAAAAATGCTTTTTAGTTGTTTAACGATGGCGGTTTTGACCTGAATTTATTTTATGTAATAACACATTCGCTCTACTAGCATCTGATTTTTCTGGCCATAAAAACCATACATAAGTTAATTTTCATTCATACGTAATTATGTATGAATATTTGTAAAGAACTCTTTTAACTCTTTTTTAACTCTTTTATAAACATTATTATATATTTATAAATATTATTGATTATAATCAAAGATACAGAAAATAGTTTCGGTAATATTCGATTAAATTATTATTTATGTTACATCATAAATAGCAGATTCTTTTTGGCAATAAAAGTGTTGTAATTGTTTGAAGTAATATAATCTCCGTAGAGATAATTATCAATAATTGGATAGTATATAAAAACACAGCTCTAATACCTAGCAATCCGAAGTTAATAATAACAGGATGTGGGCGACTTTGCTTCTATTGGCCTTAACGTCGGCTGTGGTTACAGGTAGGTGTTCAAAATTATTCGAACTCGACATTTTTAGTTTCTCAATACATGACTGCAAAAGGGTTGTAATGTTTTCATGATTAATGTATTTATGAAAGTCTCTTTATTCCACCACAACTTCCGAATGCCTAAACAGGTTTATATCGTAGGTATTGTGAGTGTCCTGACATCCTTGATATTGATCATAAATAAAAAAAAACAAAAGTAAACAATATGATGGCTGTATCACGCGTTTAAGTTTTAGTTTTAGTTTAAGTATTTAGCAGTCTTGGTCTATTATTTCGTTTGTTACGTACTTGTAAATTTTAATTTTGCAACGATACTTCCCCTTTATTAAAACGACTATTTGACTAAATGCCGGTTTACATGATTCAGTAAAATTTTCTCGACAGAAACAATGAAAAAGTTCAAACGAAAATATGAACTACATTTTTTTAAGTATTAATATAATAATTATTAATATAATAATTAATATAATAATTAGTATTAGTATAATATTTTGAGATCAAATAAAACATAATATAACATTATTTAAACATTACTAAGTATTTTTGTTGTTTTAATGTTTTTATTATGTATAATTTGATTTATTTCCTTGACTTGAATTTGACTGCATCAAAAAGTAGCACACTGAAATGCTATGATTATAACAAAAAATGTTTTTTTTTTCAGCCATACCTGCTCCAGAAGGGAGGATAGTTGGTGGTACGGTTACCACAATTGGACAATGGCCCATGGGCGTGTCAATGTTGTTGTCGAGATCTGGATTGTCATTCCAACAGGCCTGCGGAGGTTCTGTACTCAACAATCAAAATGTTCTTTCGGCAGCCCATTGCTTTGCGTAATGATCTTATTTTTTTACTAGTTATACTACTAAGAACGCGATTGACATCCTGTGGACAGTTTATTAAGCAATTTTCATAATGATATAATACATTATACGTAAATCTTCTTTTATATAAAAATATACCCGTTAAACCCGGTAGGTGACTCTACTCTACTCTACTGTTCGGGCTAGTACTGAAAACTTAGCAATGCGCCACAATGTTTATACATTGTTAGTTAGGCCCGGAAACCGAACTTACGACCAGCTGGATATACTTAGGTACTGTCAGCAAATCAGATCTGTGGAGGTTTCCCATTGACCACAACGATGAATTTTTTTTTCTTCTTTTTATTATGCTCATATTTTTTTCTATTTAAAATTTACAGTGAAAAATCTAAAATAGAAGACTCAAATACGTTGCAATGTTTTGGTACACTGGAACTGGACTGCAAATATTTATTGATGTGCTAATTTCAATAAGAACTAGCTGACCCGTGACATCGGTTATTACCGGAAAACACAAATAATATTAAAATATTATTTAATATTTATTTTGATACTTAAATAAATATTATTTAAGTATCAATATTTTTTATCAACTATTTTACTAAATAAATTAAATTATTAACAATAGGGTATCTAATCCTAGTTTATTATTAAATTTATTAAATTATGACACTACTTTAAAATTAAATTAAATTAAAATGTCACTTATTAATTGAACACTAGCTGACCCTTGCAACTTCGTCTGCACCAAATCGTTTATTACCGGAAAACACGAATAAATTGACATTTTCTAACAATTAATCCTAACTAGATCGATTTATCGCCCCCGAAACCGCCTGTTTACTAAATTTCATGAAAATCGTTGGAGCCGATTCCGAGATTCCAATTATATATATATATAACTCGTTTAAAGATATAATATAAGATATAACATAGACATAATCATGTTGCAGAGGTAATTCGCCGAGTAACTGGCGTATGCGGGTCGGTTCCACTAACGCCAACAGTGGCGGGGTTGTCCACAACACAGCCAGGATTCTTAATCATCCCAACTACAACGCCCGCACGACAGACTTCGACATCGCTATTATGCGCACATCCACCAGAATAACATTTAATACTAATGTTAGAGCTGGAGCAATTGCTGGAACAAACTACAACCTTCCCGATGGGTCAGTTGTGTGGGCTATCGGTTGGGGAACCACCTCGGTGAGTTTACAGTAAAATACCTTACTTTATAAATCCTAATAGGTCGAGTTGATTACCACTAAAACACTCAAGTAGCACTATAAGTTATCTATATAGAACGTGTAACAGAATAACGAAATAATATGGAAGCATGAAAAAGATAATAACTTCGGCGATTTTTATATGCATTTTATTAAAACGATTACCCATTGTTGATAATAATGCTTTAATTCATTTCAGTCCGGGGGTAGACCTTCCGAACAGCTTCGTCAGGTACAAATTTGGACCGTTAACCAAGCGACCTGCAGGCAACGCTATGCTGCTAGAGGCCGTACCATCACGGACAACATGCTGTGCTCGGGGTGGCTGGACGTTGGAGGTCGTGACCAGTGCCAGGGTGATTCCGGAGGCCCTCTCCTACACAATAACGTGATCGTCGGTGTTTGTTCGTGGGGAAATGGATGTGCCCAACCTCGTTACCCTGGTGTCAACGCTCGCGTTTCCCGCTTCACTAACTGGATCCGTGCAAATTCATAATTTTAATTGATAAACAAAACTTCGAAGGAGTAAAGAGTTTTTAATAAATCAAAAAAAAATGTAACAAGTCATTAAAAGAAAATTACTATATTGTTAACTGGCATGTTGATGAGATGGCGTCTGTTGTACTCACATATCTAAACTAAACTTAAGTACCAGATCTAAAAATGGTGCTATTCGCAGGAAACATTGTGAAAAAGACAGCACTATTTTCAGAACGGACATTTTTGTTTTATTTGACTGAATGGACACCTGTACTACTTTAAACGAAAATAATCATTAAAAATCCATACAGAATTTTGTTCACTCTTAATTTTACCATTACTGCTCACATATGTATTAATTTGATAATAAGTAAACTGAAAGAGATTTAAATGCATCGCTTTTATTGTTTTTCCCTCTACCGGAATCGTCCTGGGCCTTATCACCATCGCGTCGAGCTACTGAACTCTATTATTACCTGTAGTACTGTAATAATTATTGCGTAGTCAGTAGGAAGGTGAAAGTAAAAGAATGGGAGTAGGTGAAGTTCACGATGTACTAAATCACTTAAGGCTATGAGTGCTACTAAATAAGGTGGTTTAAATAACTTAATTTTTAGTCAATGTCATTATAAATTTTAAGAAATATATACTGCAAAAACATAATAATTGATTATCGCAATTTAAGTATATTTGCGTAAACGAAACACACGCACACACACACACACATACATACAGGCGCACAAGCGTCGGGGGATAAAAATATATATATATATATATGTTTTACGCAGCAAAACAGAGATAATATGTAGATTAAGATTCTATCCAAATAATAAAAAAATCGGGATACTTTTTAATTTGAATAATTATTACTCAAGTATCTACTAGACAGTTTAATAAAATGTAAGATAGGATATCTTACAAATAGAATAAACTCGAAAGTTTGTGAGGATCTATGGATGTTTCTTACTTTTTTACGCAAAGACTGCTGAACGGATTATAATAAAACTTAACAGAACTGTAGCTTATACAACAGAATAAGATATGCGAATTTATTCTTACTGTGTTAATTCGCCATAATATAACAAAAACACAGAATTCAGAACTATCGAGACAAACACTGTCAAGAGAGACGGGAAACTCTGCGTTCGCTGCACAAACATTAAGTGTTATATAGTGTAAATTAAAAGCAAACTTCATTATATTAAAAGAAAATCCATCCACAATTCTATGATTATGTTTTCATACTAAAATTGCTGCATAGCTTTTGATTTGGTGTCTCAGTCTTGGAGCAACCGAAACCGTCTTTTAAACCGAAAATATGAAATAATTCCGTTTTTTTTTATGTCGTTCGATTCTATTTTATTTTATAAGGGCCTTAATATATATAATACGTTTTAATGTAGCACACACAGAATCGTGCACCGATATGCATTTCAAGGACATAACTCTTCACAGATAACAGTAAATTGCAAGGCATATATGACAACGATCGAATACATGCGTACCATCCTACAAATATTAAAAATGCGAAAAATTGTGAGGATGGATGTATGGATGGCTGTGTGTATGTATGGAGGGATAACTGGATGTTTGTTACGCTTAAGCTCCACAACGAATGAACCGATTTGGCTGACATTTGGCAGAGATATACACTACGGTCTGGAATAACTCATAGGCTTCTTTTTATCCCGGAAAAGCAAACAGCTCCTACAGGATAGCATCGCTATTTTTTCCGCATTTGTCTTTCAAAATCCGCGCAACGGAGTTTTACATTGACGTGGTTTTCTGGATGGTCACAGTTTATAAAACTTTTGAGTTTGTTTGGTTGAACGGGCTATTCACAGAAAATACTGTTTCGATTTAGTTTTTTTTGGATTGGTATTATCAATTAAGGCTATCTAACATCACGTTTCGACCAATGGCTACTATCATTAATGAGAAATGTTGCAAAAACTGCAAAAAATATCCTTTTTGAGAGATTCCGATGCGAGCGATGCGTGAACGGTAAACGTAACGCCAAACGATGGAAATATGTAGTAAGTATATCGGAATTGTCGGAATTGTTTCTAAAAAATAGTCCGCGACAACATACGATTATTTTCTGAAATTTACTCATTAGCAGTCGAAGCCGCGAGGGTCCGCTAGTTTATCTATGTATTAGCAAAAATATCTAAGTATATCGATTTATTATTATCTTCTTATATCTACTTAAAAGTAGCAAGTGGGCAGTAAGTGGAGAAAGAACTTGCGGGATATACCGCAAGCAAATCTTGTAATTACATATTATGTCCGCGCCATGTCTCGCATATCAGACTCTGTGTTATCAAAGTAAAATGGATCTTAAACCTACTTGATTTGAGACGTAAATATTGTACATCGCATTTTTGTTCTATAAACGTTCTGGCAAAAGCCATTTTGAGCTCTAATTTATAATTTCCACACTCGAAAACGACTCCTCGATTGCGAGCCAGCAAATATTGTACTAAGGCTGCTCGTGACTTCCGATTGTTACGTAACATGTGAGCTAATAGTATAAAGGTAATCATAAACTATATAATCTTTTCGAAACGAATAAAAAGATTATCTTGTGATAATGAAAATATTACTGAAAATACTCGATTTAAATAATACAATAATGACAAAATGGGAAAAATCGGAATGCAAGTGAATATGGTTGTTACTCCTTCACGTAGCAACTAACAAATCAATTTGACTGAAATTTGTAATGTAGATAGATTTTTCTTTTTTTCTCTAGGAAAATCAATGGCTCCCGAGAAATTTGCAAAAAGGTTATCTTCACGTCTATAGCTATAGTTTGCCATTAGCTAAAGACGTGAAATTAAGTTATCAACTTAAAACTGGCCAAATGCTTGCCAGAATACGCACGAGGTAGTGTCCCATAGTCATGCGACACATAAAACAAGTCTATAAGCAATAAAAAAAGAAATAGGGCAACTTCTTTAGGACTCATCATCATCATCAACTCACTAACGGCCAACTACAGGGCATGGGTCTCCTTGCAGAATGAGAAGGGCTTAGGCCGTAGTTCACCACTCTGGCTGTGGGCGGATCGGATAATTAAGGAAAATTCTTGCTCTCAGGCGTGCAAGTTCTCCTTCACGTTAAAGGAATCCTAAATAATAAATTTCCCTCTCAGACTATCTTCAATTCCCGAAAAATTCAATAGTTCCCGCAGTTAACTTATACTATCCCCCTATTAAATTTGTATGATTTAATTTAATATGTATTTATTTAGTGTAATTGGTACGGTACGGAAATAAAAAATTATATATAGAAAGTTGCGGTTGGAATCTAGTAAAATAATATAAAGTAATTATAATTTACTAACTGCGGTGGTTTCGAAGACGTTTTTGATTTTATTTAGTTTTACATAGTTTAATTTTTTATAAAACAAATGTGAAAGCTATTGGAAATAAATATTTAATTCCTTAGTCAAAAAAAAAATACAATTGCAGCATTCATTAAAACTAGCATATTTATTTTTCCATAAAATATAAATATAACCTAAAATAAAACCGGTGATCCTAGAGCGGGCAGTTACCTTGGCCAACGAATTAGTTTGGCCATCCAAAGGGTCAATGCTGCCTCTTAGGAACTGTGCCTCGCTGCGGTGGTTTCGAGGACGTTTTAGATTTTATTTAGTATTAATTAGTTTATTTTAGGTTACATTAAAACTTCATTAAATAGTTATCATTATTGCTCGAGATACCCGAATGCAGCATGGTGGGTCGATTATATAGAACTCCCTCACCTATAAGAGAGTAGGCGTGTCTCAGATGATGAATGCGGTGAGCTTACTTTGAACTTATCCTTATCTTGTTGTGATGATGTCAATATTCAATGGAACCGTAAGTTTTATAGCACTATTGAGCGGTTTTTAGGCAATATAGTAAAGATTAGATATTAAATCGACTTACAGAAGGATTATTAATTTAAGATAAGTCCCTTTATATCACATGGTTTTGAGCCATTGGGAATATATAAATGCCGATTACTTATGATTTTGTATCACTTGCTCCCAAGGAACTCAGGATGCGCACCATACTAGCTTTATTGGCCGTTGGGCTAGCTGCCGTTGCAGGTATGTTACATTTGGTAATTTGTCCTTCATTTTAAAGAACTTAAAATCATGCTTATAATATAAACGAAGGTTTCTGGGGATGTATGCATGTGTGGATGATTGTTACTCTTTCACCCAAAAACCACTGGACACCAATGGAGAAGGAATGTACCGTGGATTTTCACAAAGGCTACTTTTACTCGGGAAAATTAATGATTCCGGCTCGATTTGCGAATTCCTAAATTTTGTAAACGTTGGCTATGGTAAATTAGGTTACTCAACCTTTCTAGAGATACTCTATTATGTCGTATAGCAAATTAACTATTTAAGATACATCACGCTATGATCATTAACAGTTAAACTATAGTATCCTTCCCCCTCATGACCCACCTTGCATATCATAAATGCACACTCAGGTTATAAAATTATTTTGTAGAATTTGTGGAAAAAGTTAACAAAACACCAAATTTTTTTCGTGAGTCGAGAGTCGAATTCAGGAGCTCGTGAGACCTACTCGACTAAACTGAAAGTATGTTTTATGATAATCTAAGTTTTTTTTTTTTAGCATCACCAACACCTGGAAGGATTGTTGGAGGTTCGGTAACATCCATCAACCAATATCCCATGGCCGTGTCTATGCTCTACGCTTTCTCTGGATCGAATCATCGCCAGGCTTGCGGAGGCAGCATCCTAAACAACAGATCTGTTCTCAGTGCCGCTCACTGCACCCAGTAATATCATATTTTCATATATTTAATTTAAGAAATGATGGTTTAATGATGCTAATGCGTAGTTTGCTTCATTGCATTTCATTGAGCTATATGCTTATTTTTTGTTGAAAATTTAAGTAATAAAAATGAAAATATTTTTTATTATTTAAATAATTTTGCTAGTGTTTTAGGGTTCTGTACCCAAAGGGTAAACCAGGACTCTATTACTAAGATTCCGCAGTCTGTCCGTCTGACACTAGGCGTCCCATGAACCTAGATTGGAAGTCAAATTGAAATATTTACAGATGATGAATTGCTGTTGTTGTATATTTCAGAGAGCTGAATGAAACGGATTAGGTATTTTTGCCATTTATATAGATAATGATACGAAACCCATTGCGTAATAGTCTGACTTGTACTTATCCAGTGTTTAAAATTATTATTGCGCTTGACATACACGCTGAAACGCGTAAAAAATGCCGTCATACATCTGGCTGGTCTGCCTTAGCTCTCTTACGACGATCTCCCTGAACGAATTTTCTATGGACACGATTAGAAGCATATAGTTCTGTTTTAGAGTTTAACTTTATAAAAAATAAAAAATAAAATAAAAATAGCCTTTATTCTCTGACTAAATACATTTTTGCTTATACACTACTAGTTACTAAATCTATTATTTAATTAAGTTCTATTTATTCCTAAAAAAATTGTAACACCAGCGCGCTTAGTCAGGCTGTCCTTGGACATAGGCCTCCTCTAGAATACTCCAGTTGTAAGCATTCCAGAGGGTGTTGGTCGGAAATCCCAAGGTGACCAGCCTGATTGGGATCATTTAGAGTTTAACTTACAGTTTATTAAATGTTGCTTGTTGAATGTTTGATATTTACTTTTTTGTTAATGAAACTAAACAATTACTTTCAGCGGTGACCCAGCCAGTCGCTGGCGTATGCGTGTAGGCTCCACGAACGCTAACAGTGGTGGTCTTGTTCTCAACTCTGCAAGAATCATCAACCACCCCCAGTACAATACACGCACTACTGACAACGACGTGTGTGTTATTCAAGCAGCAAGCAATATAGGCAGCAGCGCCACTATTCGCCCCGGAAATATTGCTGGTGCAAACTACAACCTGCCTGATAACGCGGCCGTTTGGGCCATGGGATGGGGCCGTACTTCCGTAAGTTTTACTCACTAAAAGCAAAACTACAAACATAATACAACTTGTAAATGAAAACCAAAATAAAACTCCAGGCTTGAGAGGTACATTATGTACTATCTTTAAGACTTATCCGTGAAACCGAAAAACCTAAGCCTAACCTTTTGAGTAAACCACTGCTATAGTTTTTACTGAAAGAAATCAGATACAGCCCTAACATTACATGCGGAATTAAAATCATGTGTCTCCTGTCACTTTATTAGATACGCTCCGCGTAGCGTAGGTACTATGCGCGTGTTGGTCTTTAATCTTCAATAGGGTTGGCATAAGAAAACACTTTGAATTCGTTTGTATGGAAAAATAAATATGCTTTTTTTCATTTAATAATTTTACAGAATGACTCCTTACGAAAATTATTTCGTAATTCTGTTGTAAAACACGTTGTATTTTATTAAGTTATTACAGGCTCACTGAAAGCCGAGGATAGAGAGGAATCAATATAAGAAGGGTTTAAGCCGTATTTTTCCACGCGGGCCACGTACGGATTGGTAAACTTCACATGCCTTTAACAAAGTTATGAAAGTCATATATCATCATCAGTCATATCATTCATGCAGGTTTTCTTATAAGCATATAATATTAACCAAAGCCGAACAAATTTGGTTAAATGAGGAATTGCGTCACTGATTTACGGTTAGTGACAATTTGAAAATCCATCTAAAAATACTTTACTCAGAACTCAATTTTAAATTACATAATACGTTTACGTTTCAGTTTGGAGGCCAATCATCTGAAGCTCTCCGCCATGTTCAAATCTGGGTCGTCAATCAAGCAGTATGTAGACAGAATTACGCCAGTATTGGTGGTACCATTACTGACAACATGTTGTGCTCCGGCTGGATCAACGTAGGAGGTCGCGACCAGTGCCAAGGGGACTCCGGTGGTCCTCTGCTCCACAACAACGTCATCGTCGGCGTGTGCTCCTGGGGACACGAATGCGCTCGTCCTCGATTCCCTGGTGTCAATGCCCGCGTCTCTCGCTACACCAACTGGATCCGTAACAATGCTTAATTTATATTTCATCATTAAAATATTATATGTACATTAAAAAAGAGTTTCTAATGGAATTTCTACGATTTCTTTGTAAACCCTGCCCAAAAAATTATACTAAAAAGTTATCTCTTATTTTATCATATTATGAAAAATATTAAAACAAAACCTCAAAAATAAGAATTTGTTTTTTGTAAAAGCTACTATAGTTATAGTTAGGTATACCTATAGTTATTATTGTTTGATTTATTTGTTTATTCGATGGCTTATTACTTTGACTAGGTCCATAAAAATGTTGGTACATCTCCTTGGTTTTTTGAAGATAAATGCAAAGAGCTATAGCTAACTACAGAATACTGATAGAATTAACGGTATAGAAATTAGCAGTTTTATGCTATGGCATGAAAAACCTTGTGCTATATTGTCCATCTTCGTGAGTCCATTTTTTTCAAAGGCAGATAGATATATTATGGTTTTTTATTAATTATGCCAAACAGAAAACTAGTCTATACTTATAATTGTATAAACTGTAACTGGAAGATTTCTATACAATTAATATATTTTGAAAAAGTTGACCGGGGGATGCTTTATAATCGATACTGAGTCGAAAACAGATTTTTATTTAATTTTTGTCTGTCTGTCAGTCTGTCTGTCTGTCCGGGCATCACGTAAAAACTACTTAACGGATTTAAATAAAATTTGGTATATTAGTGGTTGATATTCCGGGTCAACATATAGGCTGCTTTTTATCCCGATAAACAATAAGCTTCTTTCGGGAAATGAGAGGATTTTTTTTATCAATTTGAACCGATATTAATAATTCTATATACGTGTATACTATCAGGCATGTATTGTCTAATTTTAATGAAGATCTAACAAATATTGTCGGAGATAAAGGACATAACTCTTCACAGACAACAGCGATCGAAAGCATGCGTATCATCCTACTAATATTATAAATGCGAAAGTTTGTGAGAGTATGGAGAGTATGGATGGATGGATGTTTGTTACGCTACGCTTTAACGCCACAACGGAGGAACCGATTTGGCGTAAATTTGGCAGAGACATACAATATAGTCTGGAATAGTTCATAGGCTTCTGTTTATCCCGGAAAAGTAAACAGTTCCTACAGGATGGTACCGCTATTTTTTCCGCATTTGTCTTTCAAACTCCGTTACGCGAGTTTTAGATTGACCTGGTTTTTTGGATAAGCATAGTTGAGGATTCGAAAGTGAATTCCTATCATGATATTAATCCTTATCCAAATAAATAGTTTTATAATTATTATTGATTATTTTACTGCAAATTTCTCTTTAAATACGACGGATGTTTAGAAATGTTAAAAGCAAGAAAAATGCCGAGGGCCGCCCGGCCGCGTATTATATAGTTTGGAAAATAACTTTTAGTTTTTTGATTTTTTTAAGATATTAAAACCGATAATAACCGGTTTCATGCAGACGAAGTTGCGCGGGTCAGCTAGTTTTGCAATAATTTTAAAAAGTGAGTAAATTAATAAACTTTGTATAACATGCTTTAATTTGATTTATGGCAGATATTTAATTAAATTGATTAGCAATTTAACAAATGTGCCAATAATTCTTATTCAAATTTTAAATAATAAGAATAGTCATTATTAAATAATAAGAATATATTACGAATATTAATGTATGTTAAAGGTTTTCTAATTACAAATATGGCTTAAATACTAAGTGAGCGAAGGTGCATCCTCCTATGAAAAGCACCATATGGTAAAGTGGAACTGACGTTTAAGACCATGGATGGCCACAATAAAGTAATTAGTAAATAATTACCTAGTATTGCATTGGTTTTGCTTCGATTATGGTATATGGCTGCTAATCAATGTACGCTCCTCACAATAAAGAAGCTGATGATAAAGTGCTGGGAGAACTCCTCAACCATTAACACCCCCGCCTCGAGAAAAGCAATATCTTGTATAGGATTATGAGCAATTGATATTTGGCTATTATAAAGCACTAAGAAGAGTGAAGTTTTTTTTTACAAAAACGAACCGACTTTGTAAAATGGCTAAAAAGCAAGAAATAAATAAATATAAATAAAATAAATAGATATATACTTTTTATTTATTTTTTGCGACAATACACACATTGCCATCTAGCCCCAAAGTAAGCATAGCTTGTGTTACTGGTACTAAGATAACTGATGATTATTTTAATGAATAATTTATAATACATAAATATACAGATAAACACTCAGACCCTGAAAAACATTCATGTTCATCACACCAACATTTTAAAGTTGTGGGAATCGAACCCACGGCCTATGACTTAGAAAGCATGTCGCTGCCCCAGTGGCGCAGTCGCCAGTCAGCCGTCATATGTACAAAATTACTAGGGACGTTCCTTGTTAGGCACAATAAAAAGGGAACCGTATACAAAGTATAACAATACTTAGAAATTTTACATTTTACTTGGGACCGATCTAAATATTTATTTCTTGCTTTTTTTTATCAAAAATTTGTTTTAAGTGTAAGAGATATAAATTAAAATTAGCTAGAACTATATTACCTGGTTAGCACCCAATGTGTAAAGAATAATTTACACATGTTTTAATATTTTAAACCGATAGCATAAAAGCCCATTTTCACGTATCTTCGTACTTCACCCCTTACGAGGGTAATTTTTCGAAACCCTTTTTAGCTGGCAACTACGTCCTAAAAGGAACCTACCTTTAAATTTTAAGTTTGTAGGCTTTATATATCCTGAGTTTTCGTGATTAGTCAGTGAGTCAGTGGGTTTCTGTTTTATGTATTCAGACATATTGAGAAAAATAATCAGTATGTACTTTAATATCTTCATATCATGATAATTGTATATGAAATGTTTCTTCGTGTAAGTTTCGAGAAGCTCTGGTTACATTTTTAAACTGATTAGGTACGTAATTTTATTAGGTATGTAATTTGTTTTGTAAATGTAATCAGGTGATCTAAATTTATATAAATTGTTTGTAATATTGATATCATTTTATATTGCGGACGCTTATCGTTTATTGTATAATTAAGATATTTTTAATATTATCTTTCCGCCTTATTACTACTACTTTTAATGCTTAGAACAGTAGTTTCCATAGAAGTCAGGATGCGTGCCCTCTTTGTTTTGATCATAGAGTTAGCTTCAATTGCAGGTAAGTTGCATGTTTGAAATTTTAATCAATACAAATATTTATTTCACGATTAGATATCATTGTTCTTAGGAGGATATCTATAGGCGGAGTTATGCTTACTTAAGATCAAGTAGTGGTCGAAATTCAACTAACAATACGTTGTAACAATGAATGTTTGTCAATGTTTTTCATATTAGTAAATATAAAAAAACCAGACACTGAAAAACATTCATTATTCAACACACAGTGGCGTGCATAGTGGGTATTTGCATAGGCTATGCGGAAGATATAAAATCAATGCCTTTTTATGTATGTATATTATTTATAACCCTTACTGTATTATAAAGTTAATATCAGCTTCCCACTTAGTGCATACCCTGTACGTATATATATTTATATATATTAAAAGTATTATGTATCATAAAAATATTCATCATTATCTTAGTACCCATAATACAAGCTGTGCTTACTTTGGGGCTAGATGGCGATGTGTGTATTATATAGTAATTCATTTATTTATTTATTTATATATGTATTTTTATTATGCCAAAACTCACTCTAAGCGCGCAATAGCTTTGAAAGACGTGCACAGTTTCCCCTTTATATATTTTTATTTTGTAGGTAATTTGTAATTTTGTAGTTAAAAATATATTATAGCTTGTAGACGAATTAAACGTGCTTGGAGATCTATCTTTTCATGATATAGGTATTGGAAAGCATATAGTAGGAACTGATTAAGAATAAACGTTTACGTAAAATACCAGGGTACTCGACTAACGGCTGTCTGCAGCTACATAGATGTAAAGTTGCAGGATAAAAATTTATCTGTCATTCTGAATATACCTTATTTGCTTAAAGCTGTTTTAGCGGCACCCAGTAGAATTGTTGGTGGTTCGAAAGTTTCCATCAAACATTATCCTATGGGAGCGGCTATGCTGTTCTCTAGAGGTGGAGTGGGAAACTTTGTCCAGACCTGCGGCGGCGCCATAATAAACAATAGAGCAATTGTTTCTGCATCTCACTGTTACACGTAATATAATCTTTATGTTTTATATTTCTGATATGCTAAATTTTGAAAATTATATGCCTTTTTTATAAATTTTAAATTCATATAAAAGTTTTCGGAACCGAGCGGATTAGAACCTGCGACTCTACCAATCGCGGCCTGAGAGTCTCAGGTTCAAATCCTGTTGGCTCCGAAAATTTTTATATACATTTTAAATTTATAAAAATTGATAACTCCTCCAAGTGTTGGTAAAAACAGTAATAAAAATTATGACATATGCAATTTTGTTATTACCACTTCACACAGACTGAGAATAATATCTATATAAGTATCTTGGAATAAAAAGGATTTCTTTTATCCCGATAAATTGTCTATTAATTGGAAATTAAGTTTGCTGGTTTTTCCTTATTTCAAGTATTTTTAACATTAGTGAATAGTAGTGTAGTAGAATTATTATTTTATTTCATTTCAACTCCACCAAACTTAATGCAATGGAAATTATATTTTGTAATTATATTGGTAGGCTATCAGAGAACAGGCAACGTATTATCCCTATTATGATGAAAAGGACATTCGCGATTATGCCTGGCAGCGCGGCACATGACGTTACTAGCCATAGAGTTATTCATTCTTTTTGACGCGATTTGTCTCTTGGCCTAAGAGAAAGCGCATGCGAAAGCGCTTGGACACTACCTGCCTTTTCTCGAAGCGCTTTGCCTCTAACTTTTTAACCCTTATAACTTTGGTCAGGATAATACCACTTTTAAATCTAATGACTATTTGGTAGTGCGAGTCATAATAAAGACTATATTAGGACTCGCACTGTTAAAAAGTAATCAGCAAAAAATTTGGTGGGATTTCTCGGTGTTTTTGTATTGTTTTAAAGATTTTTTTTGAATCCGTTCATTATTGTTTTTTTCAGGGGGGATCCAGCAGTGCGCTGGCGTGCTCGAGTGGGCTCTACCAAAGCCCACAGCGGTGGTGTAGTCCATAACACCGCTAGGATATATCATCATCCTGACTTCAACGCATTCAATACAGATAGTGATGTAGCAGTGCTTCATGTGACTGTACCGTTCTCATTTAACAACTACGTTCAGCCCGCATATATCGCGGGGGCTTACTACCACTTAGGTGACAACAAAGTTGTTTGGGCCATTGGCTGGGGATACACTAGCGTGAGTCTGACTGTCACATTCTCTACTTGTCACCCGTAATATTGAGAATTTCTTACAAAAGGTCATATATTATCAGTCTTTATATAATCTGAAAGTGAGAAAGCCGAGAGCGTGTCACTCTTACGGTAGGTATACAAAATTCCAAAAGTATAATAATTTATTAATTTACAAAACAATTATAATATACTAAATGCTAAACTATGAATGTTTTTCAGTGATTGTGTGTCACTGAAAAACATAGACATATAAGCCTTGGACTCAGAAAGCAGAATCACTGCCCACTACGCCATGCGGCTGAACATTAGTTACATAAGTTAACTGAAAACCTCTTGTAGCGTAGGTTATATTTATTTTAGAATTTCCTTTTAAAAACAGTATATTGATTTTTTTTATATTTATTTCATATTAACAATGAGTAAAAAATTAACATATTTTCAGTTTTGGGGCCAACCATCTGAACATCTCCAACACGTTCAAATATGGACTGTCAACCAGACGATCTGCGTTCAACGCTATGCAGAGATAGGTCGCGTAGTCACTGACAACATGTTGTGCTCCGGCTGGCTTGATGTGGGAGGTCGCGACCAGTGCCAAGGCGACTCCGGCGGTCCTCTGCTCCACAACAACATCGTGGTCGGTGTTAGCTCCTGGGGATATCAATGTGCCCTCCCTCGATACCCTGGCGTCAGTACTCGCATCTCTCAATTTGCTAAGTGGATTGTAGAACATGCTTAAGCCATAATTATATCGTCCAAAATACATTCTATATTATGCGCTAGCGTTCAGAGATTGGTTTAAATCACTTTGCTACAATCCTTCACCTATTTAGAGATTTACGGCTCAGCGGTCGCTCTGAGTGTGCCATAATTTCGCATATTTTACATCTTTCATCCTGGAGATAGAGTTAGAATTCTTCTTAGGGAAACAGATCTAAGAGACGAAAGGTACTTTACTTCCAGAACAAAAACACTGGTAGGTTAGAGTAAATTGTGCTGTGCAGGCATGACAAATAAGCTATCTACCCAAAAAAGAAGAAGAGCTACCGCTAATTTTGCAATAAAACACAAATAAATAACAGGAAAAATAAATATAGCAAGATACCGTTGGTACCCCAACCTTCATTATGTTATAAAAGCTGAACGTTTTTCCCAAGGTAAGGTTAAGGTTATAAGGTAGCTTTAAAAACCACAATTTAACATTTGTTTACTTTAGGTTGATGTTTTACACACCTTTAGTACAAAAAATACCATCCCTTGTGTACCTGTCAAAACCGCTTTAATGAAGTTCTTAGACGTCTGGGTTTAGGAATTCAAAAGATCAAAAGATTGTACTTAGTTTTTGTGGTAGTTGGAGATATACTCGTATATTGTGCCTGGTTTTTTTTGGACCGAAACATACTGCACGGAACAACTATTGTTCCAATATAATGTTTTTCATTACAGTATCTTTTGCTATTTATTTTGTGAAGGCTATATAATTATTTCTAGTAAATTACACGGTCTCAACCTTCGATGTCGGTTGCTATAAATGCCCCATTTTGTGTGCTCTATTTCATTTTACTCCTCCTCTCCATCCACCTTTTCCTCGTGTTTTACTTTATTTTGTCTGTGATGCGAGTGTGTATGATTCGTTTAAGATAGATTTATTTTATTGGTTATTGTGTGTCTAACACTACACATTATAAGTTGTGCTGGCCAGACATGGTATATAAATTTGAATAAATTTGTGTGTTTGGTGGTTGTTGTGTTTTTTGTATCGGTTTGTCTTGATGTGTATTGAGTACGAATGTGTGTGTGTGTGTATATGCTAGTTTTTGAAGGAGTCCGATGTCAGTGTTGCTTCCTTATTTATCTATCTGTTTTGTGATATTTTTATCTACTATTCCTTATATAGCTACTAGAATTAACAGTCGTTTTAATAGCCCACAAACGGCTGGCTAGTGCTTTCAATAAATTATATTTACTAAACTTTTTAAACTTTTCGGTCGTTAATTCTAATGAGATGGACTTTTATATGTATTAAAAATGTTTTATTTCTAAGGACTTCAGATTAAATTATAACTTTAATTTCATTGAAATCATAATGGACGCTAACCGATGCATTTATGATGTTGTTTTGATACCTCAACTGATAAACAAAGTAGATGTTGTAGTTATCTATGTGAATCATGCATATTAGGTCACCAATTTTGTTGATTAAACATATGCTTATTATTATGTACCTCATTATGCTTAGTTCACTATCAAATTTATTATTTTTATGTTATAAATGTGAAATTTGCAGAAAAATGAACTTTAAACTTACATTTCGAAGTGGATGGTTTTTTTTGGACAAAAAGTATCCTATGTTATTAAAAACCAAAGGTTTTTTGTAAATACCTATTACATTTCATCAAAACCTATAATGATAAATAGAATGAGTTTGACGTTAACAGTAAATAACAGAATTGCGCTTGAATCTCCCGGGATATATAGTAGCATGGATCACCTTCCCGCTCATAATGTAACTCTTTGGTAAAAATGACTTCAATCCGTTGTTTTGTTGCCGTGCAGTGGAACGATAAACTAACCCACCTTCGCATTTATTCGAGGCCCTGTTGCGGGTTTGTGAAATAGGCAACAGCATTATATTAACTCAGTACCCACTTATAGGGGATTTATATATTTATTATCATCAATAGCCATGAGCAATCCATTGCTGACCTTCTCAGGACAACGGACCCAACGGGAGGGTTTGTCCAAACACGACGCTGGATAGACATGTTGGTCGTCGTAGTAAATAACCGTAGTTGCACAGAGCTGCTGCATTTTCTCCATTATATTCCCATAGTCGTCTCATACGATACCCATGGGAAGAAGTGGTGTGGTGACAGTTGTATTCTGATCTGACGTCAGAACACGGAATAGTTATCATAGTATTAAGTAATTGTAAATGGTGTCCCTAAGCGGTGCGGTGTGGTGATTAAGCTTAATTTCATAATATGAGGGTAATTGACCCGCACAGCGCAGCAGACTACGGCCAACACTCTTCTCATGCTGGGAAGAAACCCTTTCCCTGTAGTGGGCCAGTATTGGGTTGATGATGATGAAATGGTGTCCTTCAAGGCTCTATTTAATTATAACCGGAATCAAACTCCTTAAATAATGATTAAAAAATTATATAAATAGAAAATATTCATTACTATCCGCCTGCAACTTTATCGCGAGGCATTTCTACTACCTACGGTGCTAAAATATTTTATCGAAGGTGGCCTGGCAATTTAGGAGTTCGGAGGACCGAAACCCGGAAGGCACTGACCCATATGTTAGGTTTAGTTAGGTAAAGGACGTACTTACTAAATAGTAGATTTGGGGTTCCCTTTATAAATAAACTAGTCACCATGGTAATACAGATTACTAATCTATGTAGGTAATGTATATTTCCTCTTTTGGCTTATTTAAGCGATTAGATAAATTATTAATTTTTGGAATTTAGCAATTATTTGTTGTTCGGATGGGATTAACATTATTCATAGTATAATCCATACTAATATTAGATATAAATGCGATATTATCTGTTTGTTTATTCGTTTTTTTGGTTGATAACTTTGCTCAGCTGGAACCCTGCACCGAGCTTAGTGAAATTTGGTACACGTATAGCTTGCATTTGCATTGGATACTAATTTTATTTACGGGGGAGATATAACAACGGCTTCAAAGCTAAACCTATCTTGATGTAATTACCTGTCATCCTAGGGATGTACATTGGGTGCTTTTTACTCCGTGATCTTCATGATCAAATTTTATTATGGCGCCTGTATCACGTCGTGTTTTTTTATATCCATTAAATTACATACGTGTTTATTGATAGCACTAAAATCCGTAAGCGAAATTAATATCTATTTATAAAAAAAGAAAAGAAAATCATAGCTACTTAACTATTTTGTTTATGCTTTCTTGAAAGAACTTAGAATAGTAATAGATGTACATCAGGGCAACCGCAGTTAACTTAAAATCTTAAATCTAAGTCTTTTATTAGCCAATTAAAAGTTGCAGCAAGTAAAGCCGTAAGACAAAGCACGTTAACATTATCAAATTTATCAATTTTATAATCTTTGAAATTCGACTAGTGGATTTAATATAAATATTTCTGTTTATTTGTTCTGTGAAACAGAAGCAATCTAGTGATACAAAATGCGTGTTCTTTTGCTGTTACTTTTGGGCGTAGTCGCCGCAACAGGTAACGTTTTTTGGTGTACAGCTTGTGTAATTTACTCAGACCCATAATAACTTAGTTTGCTCGGCCCGGGCTCGGGCTTTATAGTTGATAGCTATACTCCATCCTTAAGTCTATTCAATGTAAAAAAGGGTTTCTTAATTCGGACTGAGAGATTCAGCTTTATTTTAGGTCAGCTGTTACCTAAATTTTTCTCGTCCGCGTTTATTACAGCTTTTTACAAATCCTGTGGCAACCGTTTGTTTTCCTGCGATAATTGATATGATAATGCACGCATGTAAATTTTCAAGTTGATTGGTTGCAAAGTTAGGGCGTAAAGGAAGGACAAACAAACAAACACATTCACATTGATAATATTAGTAATGATATGGATTTCTTCCAAGTGAACCAATAAAATAAAAAAAAGTGTGTGCGCGTAACCTTTACGTGCGAAGTTTAAAGTAAAACTTTTATAATTTTGATGAAAGAGTAAAATGTTCCTAAGACTCCGCCATTTCATTTAATATTTACTATTTTATTTTATATTATATTAAAATTCATTAATATCATTTCACATTTTATAAATATTTTCATTTGTTAAATAGAATAATTGAGAGTAAAAAATTTAAAGTAACAGAAAGATCAGTACATGCCAATATAACCTTGTCATTGAATACTATAGAATGTCGCAATCGTCAGAAAATTGATTAATAATTTATTTATTACAAAAGTCATAAATAAACAAATAAATTTAGAGATATTCAAAGAACTTTGCAATTTAAAATATTTTTCTTAAAACTGTTGAATTTTTATTCATTTTGCTAATCACAGTTCATAAGTTTGAAAATATTGGAAACTAAATAATCCTAATTGATTATGGTAATTTCCACTAGCTGGCGAATAAGTCAAGAATCGTGGAGTTTACGACATATACTTACGACTAAACTAAATTATTATTTTTAAATAGCGGAAAATACACACAGGTGTGACGTAAGCGTTTTTCCGTCAGCAAAAATCTGAGTTACTCCCTAGTCGCACCGAAACAAGTTTTACTTCAAAAACAATCGAAATGGATAGATAAACAATAAACATTTCTTTCAGCTGCATCCACAAGGATCATTGGCGGAAGTAATGTCGAAATAAGTCAGTATCCTTATGTTGCCGCTCTCTTATACTCCAGGACAGGATCCGGCACTTTTTACCAAACATGTGGTGGCATTTTAATCACTAATAGGTGTATCCTTTCTGTTGCTCATTGTTCCTTGTAAGTATATTTGACTTGATACTTTACATTCAATGTTTTTGGTACTTTTAATGATCTTTTCTTGATATTATCAAAATTTACTTAATCTCCATTTTTAGGGTTCCGTTCTATTGAAATGGTTAAAACGGAACAGTCAGTCACAGTCATTAAAATATTGCTAACGCTTTTACATGAAATTTATAACAGCTATAAATAAAGCTGCGCTTACCATTTCGGGGCTGCCATTCCAGCCCCTTGGGACCCCAACGGTCATCCTTTTTCCGAACTATGTGCCTGGCCCATTGCCACTTCAGCTTCGCGACACGTTGAGCTGGTAAGCGCAGCGTTGGTCGACCCACTACGAGGTGGACAGACGACATTAAGCGCGATAGCCGTTGGATCCAAGCGGCACAAAACCGTGGAATTTGGAAATCCCTTCAATATACCTATAACCAGCAGTGCACGTCTATCGGTTGTAATTATGACGATGATGATAGTTAAAGCATCTCCAACTGCATTCCAAATAAGAAACAATAGAAAGATTTTCATTTTCATTGCAAAAGGGGCAAAAATAATGTCAGCGAAATATTATATTAGGTCAAGCAGGACCTCATACAAAGGGATCCTTTTTGGTATTATAATCCTATATATTTATATTAGTTAACAAAATGAATTTCTTTATATGTTAACTTTTTTAATAGCACCACTGATTCTTCAACATCCGCTTTACAAGCAAATGTTTTTTCTCTGGGACATCCTTTTTAACTTTCAAATTTTGTTAGGTTTAATTTTTTGGACGCATACACTCGTATGCGTCCAAAAAATTGATTGACGCAACACTAAAAACACAATGGTTTCAGTGGCCACCCTCCAACCAAATGGCGTGCCCGAGTGGGTTCAACTAGAAGCAGTACCGGTGGCCGTGTGTACAATTTCAACAGAATTACCACTCATCCCTCGTTTAATGCATTTACCCACGATAATGATGTTGCACTTCTCCACACCGGGGTCAACATAGCTATTGGCGGTAACATCCAACTGGCACAAATTGCTGGTGCAAACTATAACGTTCTCGACAATAGCCCCGTGTGGTCGGTTGGATGGGGACTCGTCAGTGTAAGTTTTAGTAACCTTTAAACTCTTCTAAGTTCATTTACCATACTATTTTTGCCATTGTTCATTTAACATAACAGTCTGTTTGGCTTAATTTTTCATTTAATTTTTCACTGTACTCTGATTATTATCATGGAAAGTAAAGAATGTTTGTCTTTTTTATTTAAAACTACCTGTGGCCGTTGTGCGTCGTGTGCAGTTAATACGGTTTTTTTTTACAAATCTCGTAAGAACCGTTTGTTTTCCTGGTATAAAATCATATTGAATGGTTCGGTCGAAGGAAGGACAAACGAGCAAACACACTTTCGCATTTATAATATTAGTAAAGGGTTTCATTTATTTTCTTCCACCAGACTTTTTGCTCATAAGGGCTACTATAGCTATATTAATATTATACTACGCTGCTCCTTAGCGGTTTGGCGGGATATTTGAATGGTTAGAATTTTTATATTTTAAATGTTTCAGTGGGGCGGCCTACCGTCAGATCAGCTTCGTCATGTCCAAATTTGGTCTGTCAACCTGGCAACCTGCAGGCAACGGTACGCTGGATCCGGACGAAATGTTACTGATAACATGATGTGCTCGGGCTGGCTGGACATCGGTGGACGAGATTCGTGCACCGGTGACGAAGGCGGCCCCCTCGTCCACAACGGGGTCGTCGTCGGAATGCCATCCTGGGCGTACATGTGCGGAACTGCGCGCTACCCTCGCGTCAACACCCGCATATCACGATTCATAAACTGGATATTACAAAACGCTTGATGCTCAAAGTTTCATTATAAGCTTTTAAATAAGATTAATGATCCATAAAATAAATTAAAATTATTTCTATAGTCGTATTCTTTTAATTAAAACAATTTAAAATGCGAATATGTACATATTCATTTAATTAATATTATAAAAGTCGTACTGCACCGCATTCAGCATTTTTTTTTCAGTTTGCTTATATATTTCACGGGACCGTTAGTTTTCTTGAGATAAAAAGTTTCGCCAAGATCAGTGTAACTGTGTAGCTGTGTATAATATGCAACAAAGGCTTTTTCTAAATCCCCCGGGGTCGTTGCAGGATAATATCCTATGCCTATCTCCAGTATGCATGCTATTTAAGTGCCAAATTTTATCAAGATCAGTGTAGTGATTTATCTACACATACGAGTAATAGCAAACAAACATACACTTGCACATTTGTTATATCAGTAGGGAAGATAGTGCTGTCTTTGTTTGAGTACTGATATGGGTGACATTTTTGCGGTTCACTCTAACACTGAGTATTACCTATATGTGAGTGAACCAATAGGTTATTTTTTTTTTGAATACGTCAATTTATCTCTCATGACTTAGTTATTAATAACTAGCTTTTTTCTGCTACTTCATAAATAATTTGACGGCCGACTGGCGCAGTGGGAAGCGACCCTGCTTTCTGAGTCCAAGGCCGTGGGTTCGATTCCCACAACTGGAAAATGTTTGTGTGATGAGCATTAGTGTTTTTCAGTGTCTGGGTGTTTATATGTATTTTCTAAGTATTTATGTATAATGTATATATAATTCATAAAAATATTCATCAGTCATCTTTAGTAACCATAACACAAGCTACGCTTACTTTGGGGCTAGGTGGCGATGTGTGTATTGTCGTAGTATATTTATTTATTTATTTATTTAAATAAAAAAAAATTAAAAATCGTTTATTTCGTTTCTTACATTTTAAATGATACATGTTGTGAAGACCTACTATAGTCGTAAAAATGTAATAGGCCCGTTTTGACATTTGTCATCGCGACAATACTAGTTATGGAACCATAAGACTCTGTACTCGATACTCACGATAAATCAATTCAAGTTTGTATCAGTACTTGATTGATATTATTATGTATTGTAAAGTGTTCGTTCGTTCTAAGTATTCCTTTAACTTCACAACCAATACGCGTGACTGACTGTTGATTATACGTCCACTTTTCAACATGTTGAAACAGAGTGAGTACTATATAACAACAAACACAAAAATCGAGTCAAATCACTATGTTTAAATTAATGTCCAAAATAGAAGAGCCATAGTTAACGTAATATTGTAAACAATATATATCAAACTTAAACGAGCGCACAATCAACTTTACAAGATGAGGAACGAAAAACTGCGCAGTGCGCGCGGGGACGCTTCAGTCATGTGCCGCTTGGTCAGAAACATCAACTCAGACTCATTATTTAGAACCCATTTTGAGAACCAAGCTCATTCTTTGCAGTAAAGATAACTACACAATATTTAATTTCGATATTCAGTAAAAAAATGGTTACAGCTCTAGTATAAAAAAAAAAAAGACTGAGAACGTAACTGTTTTCGGAACGTTTCGCAACAATTATAAATTGCATGCTACTATGAAGTAAGCGCAAAAAGAATACTCGCGATATATTCTTTCATATTATTTAACGTCCCATAAAAATTTACGTATTTTTTAAAACACTGTATGTAATTGATTTTTATTTTATTGTTTCTTTCAGTTTCGTTCCAAGTTACATTCTATGGTCTTGCACAAATGTCAAAACGGGCTTATTAAATTTTTCTGACTATAGTAAGCATCAAAATAGTCAGTGTCAGGAGGCCTTACTCTTCCATAGCAAAAACAATATAAAATAAAACGATTGAGTAGTGTGTCTTGGTGTGTATGGTATGTTTATGTTTGTGTGTGCGCGTTTGTGTGTGTGTTTGTGTGTGAGTGTGTGTGTACATGTAATTAAGTGCGTCTATATCCATTACATTTTAAATACAAATAAACTGAAGAAGCGCCTCAGTTTCTCTTTATAAAAAATATTTTTAGATATTTTATACTAGCAGTTGCCTGCAATCTTCGCCGAGTTTAATCCCATAAATCCCATAGGAACTGTTTGTTTTGTCTGTTAGTCTTCATTTTCTTCGTCACACAAGCCAAAAAATCAAGTTAATTGGCTGCGTAGTTGTTGCTTTAAAGAAGAAAAAACAAGCATACTTTTGCATACTTTTTATATAGATTTTGTGAAATTATATACATACAAAATAAATATGTTGTTTATGTACAATGGTGATGTCACCATAACATCGTCAATTTCGTCGGACTAATAATCTAAATGTTATTGATATATTAAATTTCCTCGAACTATGTCATGATAAACATCGCTTATTAGAAGCTACTTCGAGATTTTATTTTAAGCACCCTCCACTTTAAGTAGTTTAAGGAATCTACTGACCATATTTTAATGTTTTAATTTAATAATAATTTGGTTTCGAAGATGTTTTAGATTTTATTTAGTTTAACATAGTTTATTTTAGGTTATATTTATAAAACAAATATATGAGTTTACGAATAAAAAAATTTAAGGATTGTATATAAATATATATATTGAAGTTTTGAAGGATAAATAATAATACTAAAACAATACATACAGCGCCATCTAGCCCCAAAGTAAGCGTAACTTGTGTTATGGGTACTAAGTTGACTTAAGAATATTTTCTTTTTTAGGAATATAATACACATAATTACTTATAATATATAGATAAACACCCAGACACTGAAAAACATTCATGTTTATCACACTAACATTTTTCCAGCTGTGGGAATCGAACCCACCGCCTTGGACGCAGAAAGCAGGGTCGCTGCCCACTGCGCCAACCGGCTGTCAAATGTGATCTATTTAAATTAAAAATAACTTGCCCATTTCAGCTTTCAAATAGAAAAAGAGCATTCAAATCCTTCTATTATTTTTGGGAACTACGATGTCACAAGCAGACACAAAGATAAGCAGCCACACACATACTTACTTATAAAACTTTGTTTTTGTGTCGTGGTTAAACAAAAACACATTGGAAGCGTACACCTAAAAAAGATGGTTAGACAGGCTGAAGTTTATACCCGTGCGGTGTAAGGACTCATTACGTAACGGTTAATTTCTGTTATCTTTAACTCAGTACTCAAGAAGTGATATAGCTGTGTAGTATAAATAGGCATGCACCTAGAAAACTGTTACTGGTCAGTTACTTTCCATGAGGAGAGGATAAATAGACAACAGTTATTACTGGTAAAACAATACGGGAATACTTCAAAATGAAGAGGTTTTCTATACTTGCGTTATTGATGCTGGTCGGAAGCTTAAATGGTACGTGCTTTTAATTTATAAGCTATGCTTCCAGTTTGCTTTTGAAACCATAGTTAACTGAACCTAGATTAATAAAACCACGTTTTAATTTACGTTTGAATGTTCAGACGATTTAAATGTGTTAACTGAGTTTACCTATTTTAAATCGGGTCGTAATTTACTTTTCTAAAAAAGCTTCCCTACTTTTCCTGTAGACAGCATTTCTCATCATCATTATCACCCTTTAACGTCCCACAAGCCTTCTCTCTCTTAGAAGGGAGGGTTAAATACCATATACCCACTACTCTACTCCAATGCGGGTTGGTAGTCTACCAATAAACTGCTCGCAAACTTGAATTTACAATCTTAGTATCTAGCTTTCTCGGGATACAAAATATTTTGTATATATTTACAAAAATTTTATTAACGACTTTCATAAAAATACGTTCAGCCATTTGAGCATCTTTGCTCAACAGTAAGTGGGCTGAGAACGAAACAAAAAAAAACATTAAAGGAAACTGTTTTGGTTATCATAGAGTCGAATAGTAGAATTAAAATATCAAACCTTTCAATGTATTCTTTTTAGACGTTCTACAAAATAACCTGCTTTTCATCTTCATATCGAACCATAGCCGGCCTACTACAGGGCACGGATCTCTTCCCACAATGAGAAGGGGTTAAGGCCGTAGTACAGCACGTTGATCCAGTGCGGGTTGGTGGATTCCACTCAAAATTACTCTCCTCCCAAGTACGACAAACATTTTCTGCCACATTCAACAAACAGAACCTTTGGTATCGCAGCCGTGCCTTTGACAAAATGTAGCACGGGCCAAGACGGCACAGCACAAAGACGACCGTTTCTAAGAGAATGGACTTTATCCGATTCTTGATTACTTGAGGAACTATTCTGGCGATGCTACGTTTAATAGTAAAAGGGTGTTCGAGAGAATTCGGCAGTTTGTTTTCGCTCTTTTCCGGGTAATATTTTAAGTTTTAATTAATACCTTGTTTCAGCTGCAACTTCACCTGCTCTGAGGATAATGGGCGGTACAATAACTAACATAGAATATTTCCCCTTTGTGACATCACTGCTTCGTTCTTCAGATTTTGTTAATTATTTTCAAACATGTGCTGGTTCTATTCTAACGAAGAAAGCTATACTTACCGCGGCACATTGCTTTGCGTAAGTTTTACTTTTCTTAGTAATATTTTCTATCGTCAAGTTAGCGACTGAACAGCCCTATGAAATAGAGAGAAGCTGGCTAGAAGGGCCTGTGGTAGTTTGTAAAGACCTAAAGAATCTATTAAAACATAATATATAGACCGACTGAATGCAAATTGAATTTGTACACCATGGTTTACACCTTCTTGTGCAAATCTTATATTAATACAAACAATATAAAACCCAAACACATTTCTAGTATGTGGATTATTATTTTTATTACACGTTGTTATATCGGCAATAGAAATATCTACCTATTCCGTCAAAAACCCCCTATCTATAACGGTACATGTCCAGTCCGCTGACAAACAGTCTGACGAACGGACAGACAAACAGATGGACAGTGGCGGCTTCGAAAATAGTCCTGTTGGCACTGTCATGCCTTACCTACTTTGTACCTACTTACTTACGTAATTCTTAATTTGAATCATATATAGAAGACGTGATTCGCTTTTTAGTTAGAATATTTAACTAAGGATCACAAGGTCTGATTCCCGGACCGGGTTAAACAAACAGACATCAGAGTAGATAATTTTTAGGTGAAGGACATTTTCTAACCACAAAATTAATTTTTAATGTTTACGTTACAGTGGTGAACAACCAAGCCGATGGCGAATTCGTGCAGGATCCTCATGGGCAAACAGTAGAGGCACTGTCTACACTGTCAGTCAAATCGTTATCCACCCCAACTATAACTCCTGGAACTACGACAGTGACATCGCCATACTTAAAACCGCCTCAAACATCGCCCTTGGGGGTTCCGTCAGCATTGGCTCCATTGCTGGTGCTAACTATAAACTGGCTGATAATCAGGCTGTATGGGCTGTTGGATGGGGAGCAACTTCTGTGAGTATCTCAATCACCATCCCTACTTCCCTACGTAATATTATAAATGTGAATGTAAGTTTGTTTGTTACGCTTTCATGCAAAACTACTAAACCGGTCATCACGTAACTTTGTACACATATTCCTGAAGGTATTAGAAGTAATATAGGATGCTTTTTATCCCGAAATTCAGCTCAGTTCTCTTGGGATCTTACTTTCAAAGCGTCCATACTTAAATAGCAAATCCTTACTTATATGATAAACGAGAAAGTGTGTTTGTTTGTTTGGCCTTCCTTAGGGCCCTAACTGATCAACTTGAATTTTTGCATGGAGTCAGTTGAAACGGCAGTTTTTATCACATGGAATCAGGCGGTTCCTACGGAATTAAATAAAACCGTAATAAACGCAGATGAAGAACGCGTACAAAAGCTCGTGCAAATTATTTGAGATCTTACCCACTCCATTTGCTACTGTTAAATATACCGCAGTTAATGCAGTAGGTACTTCATAATTGTAGGCAATAATGCCCTCAAATGTGTTACATTGATAACAAATTCTTATAATAGAAGGCCATGCTTATCAATTGGGTATTAAAATATTACAAAACAGATAAATAATTCGTAGACCGCACCTGTTATCAGCCACTGACTCTAGTTCTAACAGTACAATCAACTCTTTCAGCAATCGTTTACCTGGTAGTGTTTTTAATCTTGATAGCTAAAAATTTACAATTTGTACCCCTTTGTTTATTGTGTGTATCGCTGCTTCTAATGTCAGTAATATAAAACTGGTAGTTCAATAAAATGTGGCTGCCATTCTCAGCAACAACTGCCTCGACGGCCTAGTGGTAAGCATGTCTAAAGCAAGGTCCTGGCTTCCATGCTAAATAAATTAGTTTTTCTGTTGGGAAATTCGCAGCACCACTCTTGTTCCATCACATTAAGCTGTCTGTCCTGATTATAATCACTAACTCCGTTGGAGCAGAGTGTTGGGTTTAAGCTCTAAATCACTTTTTCCTATGGGAGAGAGACCTGGGTCCAGTAATAGGACTTTACTGAGCTGCTGGTGATGCTTTTAAGCTATTTTCATTATTTCAAAAAAAAATTGTAATTGCATTACTTCTCGCCATTTTATTTCAGTACGGTGGCCCAAAGTCGGAACAACTGCGACGCGTCCAAATCTGGTCTATTAACCAAAATGTTTGCAGGAGTCGTTACGCTGAATTAGGTCGTACAGTAACCACAAACATGGTTTGCTCTGGATGGATAGACGTCGGTGGTCGAGACCAGTGCCAAGATGATGCTGGAGGTCCCCTTCTACACAATAACGTTATAGTAGGAGTGAGTTCTTGGGGTCACCAATGCGGTCTCGCTCGGTATCCTGGAGTAAATACTCGCGTTTCTAACTTCACCAGCTGGATTGGAAGCAATGCTTAGGACTCAGTTTTTCGGTTCTTGGATATATTTCCCAACGTTATTGGCATAATTTTTAATAATCTTACCTGTATAAGTAAGCTCATTTCAGAGAGTTTAATTTTATCCATGATCACATGTCAGTATACGTATGTGTATACAGAAATTTTTGGAGGTCGTTGGTACTCGCGTCCGTAGGATTTACCGAAATTAGGTTTTAACCCTTGTTACCCTACACGTGGCTCCTGGGTGGTGCTAAAAGAGTATCATTTTCTTAGGTGGTAGGCTTCGGCCGTGGCTAGAATTACCACCCTGCGAGCAAAACCGCGCCGCAAAATGACTGATTGTGTCAGTTGACTGATGCGATTTGTCGTGTTCCGGAACGATGCTCGTAGTAGCTTATCTAAAGGTGATGGGAATGTACAGTTGCGTTGCGTTTAATGACAGGATCCGATCCACGGGGTAACTACACTGGACGCCTCAATTTGGAGGCTAGCGGGATCCGAAGCACGGTGCACCGCTGGCCGACCGCAGGTAGTAGGGGGCCCAACTAGTAGATTCGTCACCTATGAAAGGCTGCCCCGCCAACTAGCGAAAAATCCTGGGATGGCTTCCATCGCGCTGGTTGACGACCAGAGAGAGGACCCGATGGTGATTCCCAGGGGGGTTCGGGCGTCCCCGCAGTCTCCAGTGGAGTCTTCCTTTTAGTGTGGTATCTTCGTGGATTGAGGAGTCTTCAAACGTCGCGCCTCGTACAACTGCCACCCCCTTTCCTATTCACCCTTTACATCAAATGACACGCAAAATGAAGAAAAGTAAGTATACACAGCGGTTGCACCTCCTCTCCTCAAAAGTGCATTTCTCAAATATAAGAGGAATGCACTCTAATCTCACTGCAGGTACTAAAAAGAGCTCGTTTTAGTCGCACCATACGTTTCGGGGCCATATTAGCTTCTAATCCACGTAGTAGTACAGCTTTTTGGTCCCTTTCGAAGTCCATCGAAACCAATTTTTGCCGTCCTTCGCTGCCACCCCTTTTGAAACCTGACGGGTCTCTGGCTTTTAATGCAACAGATAAAGCTAACCTCTTAGGATCTCTGTTTGCAGCTAATTCACAGCTAGATTCAGGAAGTGCCTCACCACCAACCATACCTTTTTGTGACTCTGTCATGCCAGAGATACGCATTCGACAGTGTGAGGTTTTAAAAGTGCTCTGCAATCTGGATGTGAATAAAGCCAGTGGTCCAGACGGAATTCCAGCAGTGGTTCTTAAAAGCTGTGCTCCTGAATTGTCTCCTATTCTAACACGTTTATACCGCCTCTCCCTCAAAACCACTCAGGTCCCGACAGCTTGGAAGATTGCCAACGTGCAACCTGTACCAAAAAAGGGTAGCCATGCCGACCCATCTAACTACAGACCAATTGCTATCACCTCTTTACTATGCAAAAGTCTGGAGCGTGTACTTAATAACAGACTTCTGGCATACCTCAAAAACAACGAACTCCTCCGTCAGTACGGTTTTCGACGGTCAACAGGGGATCTTTTAGTGTATGCCACGCACATGTGGGGTGAAGCCATGGAAAAGCACGGGGAAGCGCTCGCCGTTTCACTCGATGTATCGAAAGCTTTTGACCGTGTCTGGCATGAAAGTCTTCTACACAAGCTTCCAGCCTACGGGTTACCCATTAGTTTTTGCAACTGGATCGCTGATTTCTTGAGTGGACGATTTTTTCGGGTTGTCGTCGATGGGTCCTCGTCTGACCTAATAGCCATCAACGCTGGTGTCCCTCAGGGATCGGTTCTTTCCGCTACGCTCTTCCTGCTGCATATAAATGATCTGCTAAAACCCGGCATCCTCTGGTATGCAGATGATAGCACTGTGACGGTACATGTATCTAACATGTCCAGTCCACGAGCTAGTGGAGACGAAACTCTTGTGCTCAGAGAGGCCTTGGTGGAACGCGTAAATCTGGCCTTAAGCGAGGTGTCCGATTGGGGTGACACTAATCTGGTACAGTTTAATACTTCCAAAACCCAAGCGTGTTTGTTTTCGGCCAAAAAGAGTCCGTTCCCCCTAACTCCGACTTTCCGAAATGTATCTGTGCCAATCACGACAAGTATTGAGCTCTTAGGTATCATCATTTCGTCCAATCTAAGTTTTGGACAATGCATCGAGTCCAAAGCTAAAACTGCTGGCAAAAAACTTGGCATCCTCAACAAAGTTAAGCGCTATTTCACGCCGGAACAGCTTCTAACCCTGTACCAAGCTCAAGCTCGGTCGTGCATGGAGTACTGCAGCCATTTATGGGATGGCTCTGCCAAGTACCAGCTCGATGCTTTGGATTCGGTGGATCGTCGTGCTAGGAGACTCATTGGCAACGACCTTATAGTCAGTAGACTTCAAAGCCTTGAACACCGGCGCAAGGTTACTTGTCTGGCTGTTTTCTACAAGATACATTTCGGAGAGTGTCTTCAGGAGCTATTCAACTTGGTCAATCCATCGTTTCACCGAATGAATCTACATCGTTACGTTGTTAAAATACCATCAGCACGTACGAAGCGTTTTGCTTCTTCCTTTCTGATCCGCACCGCAAAGGCCTGGAATGCCCTCCCATCTTCCGTCTTCCCCGATACCTATAATCTGGGTACCTTCAAATCAAGAGTGAATAGGCATCTTCTAGGCAAGCGCGCTTAATCTTAGGCTGCATCATCACTTACCATTAGGTGTGATTGCAGTCAAGCACTTGACTATATATTTAAAAAAAAAAACAATATTTGCAAGCAAATGCCATATGAAAACATTATTACATATGGTAATATATAGACATTATTATAATGAAAGATAATGTTTGCCTTATCATTATCGCATTAATCAATGATGTACTGTGTAACGTTTAAATTTTGTCAGGTTTAGTTATCATTCAAGTAAGCTTAAACAAATAAGGGAAATGTATAAAACTGAAATCCAAAATAAATTGTGACGAATAAAATCAAGAACGCTCAATACTACTATGTTATCAATTTTTTTTACTGTAATTTTACTGACTTTAAATAAAAATTTATAATTAAACTGCAAACCTATTTATTAACACTATTACTACTCGCCTGTGGCTCAGTTTATATAAATCGCTAGTATTTTAATGACCTTTAATATGTAAATTTCATAATCCTCAGGTATTCTTAAATACCCATGCTTCTATCTAGATGCCTTGTTAGTTGATTCTACAGATTCACAATATCTTCTACTACCTTCAATAACATTTTTGTAGAATGGTAACTTTACATTACTGCGTTTGTATCGCCCTCTGTAGTTCGTGACATTTCACACTCATCTATGGACAGGGTAAAGTTAAATATTTGCTGTTTTGGGTAGGAAAATTCAAAGTGAACAATTTGGATGTGTGCCAGCATTGCTTGTTAGTCAGACATCTCGCGGTTTACTTTTAAGATATAGTTTAAGATATAGTACCATATACATAGTAATTTCAGAACATTAAAATTTAGCTTAATAAACAAGACTTATCTCTGTCTACTATTGCAAGTAACGAGTTTTTGTCCTTTCCTGCAAAACATCGGGAACCTACGGGACATTAAACCTCATCTCAACTTACCAAGTGGCAGTGTGACGTGGCAATTTCCTCGCCTCGAAAGCCATCTACATACCTGAAAGAAAGGAAAGATAAATTACTTTCAAAGTTATTTAGGAAGTGTACGAGAACGTATTTCAAACCATCGTCGCATAAGATCATTAATTTATTTACCTACTGATGGTTAATCTTTTACCTAGTACTTATACCTGATTTAATAAATTATACGTAGAATTACACTTAATTCCAAACTCATTTATTACAAGCATGCCTTATTTTTTTTATTCCACTACAATCTACCTTATCTGGTGGTAAGTAATGATGCAGTCTAAGATGCGGACTAACCTGTTAGGGAGTATGGCAGTTATATTAACGCGACATGATACCGGAGTGCTAGATCGCTTAGCGGAGCGTCTTTGTCGGTCGGTTGGTAACTAGCCACGCCCGAAGCCTCGCACCAGACCAGGCTAGAGAAAATTCTTAAATTATAAATTCCCAAATTGCCCATGCCAGGTATAGAACCTGGGACCTCCCACTTAAATTCTCAGCGCTCACCGTTGCGCCAGGGAGGTCGTCAAAAATCGCCTATTTTAACAGAACTTTTGAAACCTACCACCGGTGTGATGTTATGTATAATGGTACATACGCGAACATAGGAGCAGGTGATATAAAAGTTTCATACGTCCTTAACTGTTTTGTGTCGTAGACAATTTGTTACGTGTTTTTTGTTTTAGGCGGATATTCCTGTGGGTCCCTGGCTTTTAAAAATTGAAAAAAAAATTGCACTTTTGTAAAGCTTTGCTAACTTAAAACAATATTTTATAAGACGCCAACATTAAAGCCAGCACTTGCATAAATGAGATTCACTATTGTTGAAAACCATATTTCATAGACCCACCACTATTTTTACGCCTGGCGACTTATAGTAGATGCAAAGTACAGTTTTGGTATCATCGCTATATCACTATATATTTATATAGCGAGATAGCACATAGACAAGTTGACATATGAACAAGT
Source organism: Pararge aegeria (assembly GCF_905163445.1). NCBI lineage: Eukaryota > Metazoa > Arthropoda > Insecta > Lepidoptera > Nymphalidae > Pararge > Pararge aegeria. The sequence continues at coordinate 16,634,249 of NC_053181.1, forward strand.
CTCTAAGGCTTGTTGATCAACGTGGCATAACGTTGGACTTTTATTGCATTGTTTTTTTACGCTATGGCGTATGAAAGGTGCTCTCAGTTGTTTAAAGAATACAGTTAAACCAAATAAATCAATTTTGACAAAATTAATATAATTAATATTAAGACTTCGATCGGTGTACATGAGCTTCCTTTGTTGATAAATAGGAGATACATATTTTGCTTCTTAGGGAGAAGAAAAATTAAACGTTTATTTTAATTTAAAAAATAAATAAATAATTTGATTGAATTGTTCCTTTTGAAATCGGTCTCCCTAATTATTATTAGATACACTAATAAACAAAAGCTAATCGTTTTGAGTTAAATTATAACATATTATACATAGTGCTTTATTTTATGTTGTAAAATAAAATCATTTTCAGCTTCAAAATTTATGCAGTTTGACTTTCAAACCGTTAAAAACATTAAAAAATTAGAATTGCCTCCATATTTTATTCAAAACCTTATATACGCGAAGGAAACTTGAGTAACACAGCGTGAAATATTCCAGGAACCTTGACTGGAAACACTCTAATCGGATTGTGTGACTAATAGTACCTATAGATATGTATGGTTAAAGATGCTACTAAACATTTGATAGAGGTGATTAAAATAGTGATTATTCTACAATGTATGTGCCAAAGACTTCTATTACCTAGGTACCTACTAGGCATTGATTTAATGTATTACTATCTGTTAGGTATAACGCTGATATTTGAAAAAAAGAAAACACATTTATGTTTTCTGCCACAATATATTATAGCGCATAAGTGTGTGTGCAAACACAGGTACTATTCCCTCACTCTCGATGGGAAGGCAGATCAGATTGGAAAACGATCAGTTCCAGACTTGACAGCATAACGTGCTCTCCGAGGTCAGGGGTGAATTTTCGCCAATTTCAGAACTCCGGGCTTGTACTAACTCCTCTAAAACCTATAATACCCCAAATCCTAATTCTTTAATTAACTATTAAAATATTAAAACAAAAACATAGCTACTTTTGTGCTCCGATTAAAAGCTTACTATATGCGTTAGGTAAGTTGAAAAAATATACACTTTTGCTTGTTGCTTCTGAGCCAGACATTTATTTATTATTAACGATTTTGAGGCGTTCTTTAATTCAGAAGCTATAAGCTCCCGAAATATCAAGATTTCGTTTCGTGCTTTGAAAAATAAATTAAGCCACATAAAACAATGTAATAGAAGTACCACTGCTGCAAGTTATTTTGATTAGATCCGAGATCGTTCCCAATAGAGAGATTGAAAATACCTTTCATTTCCGGGCTAACTATCTGGGTGTGCGATAAAAGCTCCACATATCCGCCCCACCGTTTAAGGGTAGGCATTGACGCTTCATTTTATTTTTAATCTTTATTTTTGAAACTGATATAGATCATAAGTTCAAACATGGCCTTTTTTATACAATATCAAAATACTATGCAGTTTCTACACTTATAGACCTCTATCAAAAAGTGTAAAAAATAGTAAAAAAAACATAGTTTTAATTAATATAAAACACAGAACTGCAGATAAAACCGCATAGAATAAGCTGACTAGTAAACCAGATGGTTTACGGGTCTACTTTCGCAATTGTAAATAAAAACAATGTGCAACCGGAACATTAAATGGTATTAAATAATTATCATATCAACTCATTGCCGGTCCACTACAGGGCACGTAGTCCACCACGTTGGCCCAGTGCGGATTGGTGGACTCCACACACCTATTATAGCATTATGTAGTAATCTCAGGCATGCAGGCTTCCTAACGATGTTTTCCTTCACCGTTGAACCAAATGATATTTTAATTACTTAAAACGCACATAACTTAGAAAAGTTGTAGTTGCGTGCTGGGATTCAAACTCGGCCACCCGAAAGTTAAGTTGAGCTTCTACCTACTGGGTTATCGACGCTTGATTAAATGGTATTATCACTATTAACATCTGGCAAACCCCTTTTTATATTCAACTACTAGTTAGCCTTTGGCAGCAGGCTAACCTGTGAGAGACCTTGGTTTTTTACACAGCACCGTACCGGAAAGTCGTTGTTTGTAGGCAGTGGCGTTCCTAGGGTTTCGAAGATAGGCAAGCCCTAAAAAAATTTACTGAAGTGTGCCCGACGTACGACTTTCAGACACATTCATGAAACTTAGGAAACGATCATGAATGTCGTTATCTGATCTTTTTGATAGAGGTCTATAGTGGCATAACCCAGAAAACTTAAAGATACGTGCCCGGGTTCGAACTCCTCCCTCCCCCGAAAGTGTAGCCGAAGCACTGGCATGCATAGAGGGTATGCACAGGGTATATATGCATGCATAGAGTATGCAGATGAAGATTTCCTTTATTTTATTCATCTGCATACTCTATGCATACCCTCTATGCACGCCACTGAGCCGAAGCACTACCTACCTACTACGAAGTAGTACTGAGCTATTACCAAAGATAATGTGAAACAGCAAATATAACAACAAAAACCAATACCGCCAACGAGTCGCAACTGTTAGTTAACTATCGGAATTTGCATCCAATTTAATTTATCTGCGTAGTTAGTAAGCCCGGGCGACTGTTTTGTTCAACTGAAAAGTAATAAAATAAAAATAAACTTAGTCATTGCTTGTTGTACAATGTTGCTTTAAAAAATTGCAAGCCTGATAAGAATTTTAAGCCTAAAGGTATAGTTTACGTAAGTATTATATATTTAAGTAAATCTCACTTCATATAAAAGAAATGTTTATTGTATGGCAATAACAATTTATAAAAAATTACGAAATACTTTAATTGACATACCTCTGCCTAAATTTAAGATTAAAATTATTGAACGGCTTATGCTTCGTCAATTTTATTCAGTAGACGAATATCTAAAATGCTTAAATTATTGTATTTCTAGGTTTATATTTTGGTTTACTTTACATTATTTAATTTTAAGTTGACATTGTAATTTAATTTCACAATTTTTGATACTTTAATTTTCTGTCATTTTGTATAAATTGGGAAAATAACTTTATAATTAAGGTGTTATTATAATTTGCATGCCATAGAATGGCAGATTGTAGCACGTAACTTGTCATGTTTTATTATAAGATCAAATTTGTTAACCTGCCACGCAAATAAAGATTTGAATTTGAATTTGAATATAATAATTTATTATTTAATAATTTTTCAATGTATTTCTGGAAGCTAGATTATCTTTCGTAAATACTCTTAAATTTAATAATTACTTAAATAGACACTTTAAACATTCAGTTTAATTAGAAATGAAATTCCCCCGCAGTCATCTCCTTACGCTTTATAATGCATATGTAAATAAAATGGAATGAAAATAAAATTATCATTTGTATGAAAAAACTAAGAGACTTTTAAATTCCACGATGAATTATTTTACATAAGCTTTTAGTGTTCGTATTCTCTATGCTCTCCACCCATTGTGCTGACTGTTGCCTGTGACGGAAACAGCCGAGAGGCCGCGATAATGCCCGAACACCTGGATCGATTTTCTACTTGAACTTGCCTCGGTCGCGTATGCTTCGGCATTGAGCAGTTTATAGCACTTATTAAGTACGGTCACGGCTACCCCAAGGCTGTTCTATTTGAATTCGAAACAAAGGGGTTATTTAAATAGCTACGTGTACTAGAATTAAGTCATTCTTTATTAAAATTAGAAAGTAGTGGTTGCATTTCTACTGGCGTTAACCGTTTACACCACTTTTGTTTCAAGGCAGTATCAGATAGTACTCGCTTTCGGATTCTTGCCCATGTGAATATTTAGGTCAAGATGCTTAATATTCTTTTTTTATTTCTTTAAGTGCCTCTTCTAATGAAGGTTGAAGAACATTGGACACGGCAGTTCTAAATGATGATTTGGTGCTTTTACCAAATAAATGACACATGTTTTTAAGACAATATACGCCCCTTTTGTCTTTATGTCTTACCCTGGATGCTCAACTCGGGGCATGATTAAGTGAACCAATTCTTGAAGTGTGAACAATAATAATTAACACCTATATAAGTATAATATAATGCTTATTGTTTATAAATAAGCTTATAAAACTTATTGTACAAATATAATAAGTCAATTATAAATAGTGCTTGCACATTTATAAATACATGTTCTGTAGAATTTTGACTTGAATGGATCGCTAAGAACAGAACATAACACAAAAGTGTCGTAACATTTTGTCTGGTGATGTTTGTTTATGCAAATATAAATATTTACAAATTAAGTGATTACAAAAAGATTATATCAATATTATTACTGTAATTCACTCTAAAACTCCTAATAGGAGTGTTAGCCCATAATCAGCACGTTGGGCACGGAGTGTCATATATTAAAACAAATAAACTTTCAGATTTATTATAATTAATTATTAAGTTCGGTGCACAATTAGTACATACTAAAGCTTAAAAGAAACCTAGTTAATTATGGCTCCTGCTTGGAATGGAACCAAAGAGGTCTCATTCAAATGAACTTCCATGATACCGTCATTGCTCTCCTCGGTATTAGACCGGTAGCGTAGTCTAATAAAAATTCTTCATTGTTACCGTTATTGGGAACTCTGTACCCTCATTTGTTATAGGAAATGAGGGTAAAGAGTTAGAAATGAATCGATATAGTCGTTGAGTTTAGTTCGTACCTATATAATTTAATTTCCAGAACCTTGGAAAACTCATGTGACATTGGCATGCTGAAGTTATATTGATTTTTAATAATAAAATTGTTCGAGTTGTGCCGTATGAATATATTACTGTGGTAGATGTGTAACCTGGCTTAAAGTTAAAATATATTAGTTTTCTTGATACATTATTAAGGATTTTTTGAAATAGTGAAGTACTATCGCCAAGTTTATTTCTGCCGCCAAGAAGCATTGCTCTGTTCCGGACTGAATGCCTGGCTTACAGACACATGAGGCTTACTACCTACTCTTCAAGGTGAAGAACACGTGACGGCACTTTGTAGGTTGCGTTGAGCCATCTGATCGTTCCGTAAATTATGACTATATATAAGTAGTTGTCCGTAGTTGAGCTACCTTAAAGCGTTTAACAGCGTTATCGGTGGACAGGGCGAGTGCCAATGCTCGCCATGAGAAGAGGCCCAGGGCTTGAAGTTGACAACAGTTGCGCGAAGGGCTCGGACCTCGGCTTGGGTCCACGTTTTTAGGATTGAATTGTCTTTTGCCCAGCAATGGGATGTTAACAGGCTGATGATTACGATGATAGTACATAAAGAGATGCCATTCAAACCGTAAAACGGAGCAACAAATAAAAGATTTTAAAAAAGGGATTAAAACCTAAAACCTATAGAAATAGGAAAACACCTCATTAAAATTTAATACGTAATACGGCCTCGGGTACTAGAGTTTGTCAATGGTACTCAATAGGCTTGATGACGCCCGCCCCCTCCACTCATTTTACCCTGAACTGCCCTAAAGCTACACTCGAAATTGTTAAATATTTACGCTGACATTGGAATACGTTATAAGATTGATGTCATGATTCGTCCTTCAAAATATAATGTTTCTGAACGATATTGAAATGTAAATATTAAATTGACACTAATACGATGTTGAGTTTCTGTCATTAAGAACTAATGTCTTGAGAATTTTGAGAAACGAAACGCATACGTTACGTTAGAATCTATATTGCAGGTATATAAAGCTTAACACCTTCGCCTCAGGTTGCTGGAAACAGGGCGGCACTTTTTAGTAAGTGTTTTACTTTTTGTTTTACCATCAGTGCGTCAATAATTACTATAAAAAATGTTAGTGTAGAAAGTAAGACCTATCTATACCATATACCCGAATAGTTACCTATACCATATTTTACTCCTTGTAACCTATATAAAAGAGTTTGTAATTGATTAATTTACTCTTTGGCCAGTTAAGATTTTCTTATCATCATAATTTTAATTACCTAACGCTTACTTGAAGCAATCTTTATATATAAATTTCTTGTGGCCGTGTGTGCGTGTGTATGTCACTGAGCTCCTCCTAAACGGCTGGACCGATTTGAATGAATTTTTTGGTATGCGTTTGGGGATGCACCTTGGATGGTTTAGATTCACAAATCAGCCCGACAGATGGCGCTGGGGTCCGCTAGTATTATTATAAAATGACGGTATATTTAACATAAAACATCAGCAATATTGAAATAATAGTGCGTTCTGTTATGATAGTAAGCCCCTGATTTCGCTTTACGTAGACGTTTTATCGGTTAATTGCATTACTAATCTCACAAACAACCAATCGGATTTTATAAATTATCAAATAGGATTTTGATTTAGCTTTAGATTTACCATTTATTGAAGAAGGCTATAAACTACACATGCTAACAATACGGCCCATAGTTAGAGGCCGAATTCGGGTCACAGTGTAAATATTATAATTGCATTAAAGAAGAAACATAAAATAAAACAAACGGTGTAAACAAGTATAGCGTAAAACAATAATATCCGAACTATTTTCAGTAGTAGTAGAGGTTTTTATGCAAGCTCATCCAGTGAAGTAACTCCTGCCATCATGCTTTCTGTTTATTGGCGATGGTAATCAGATTTTTTTAACTACCTGGACGGTACTGAACCCTACGCATAACATTTTATCATTACGTGACGATTTCTATCAAACAACTCCTACTATCGCAGCTGCGCTAGGAAACTTAATTCCAATAAGAAGTTTTTTTTACCTGTTTTTAAGTATCTAAAACAGATGAAAATGTTACGAATAAGATAAGAAATGAAATAAGTAAATAGATACTAATTAATATATAGTTTAGCGATTTATTAGCAGTACGATGTGAAGATTATGCCAGGTCAAATTTAAAACAAAATATCATCATTTATCTTCTTCACCGCGATGGCCTTTAGATCCCTGCTACACAAATGATTAGTTTATCTCAAAGATCCTCTGTTGTAATGGACAACTGGCACTCGGAATTCAGCTGTATTAGAAACAAAGGGGACAATAAAACAAAAGGCCCTTTGTCCATACAACTATGTGAACCTTGCGGATTAGTAGTGTCTGTTACCTCTTCGCTAAGCTTTGTCTACAACTTATCAAACTAGGAAATACTAATGCACGAAGTTGTCCATAGAATGTATTTATCTCTTAATACTGGTAGAACAATATTTGCAGGAATTACAATTTAGCGCTCGACTGCAGCTTTGGTGTGCAAGTGATGATGTTACGTAGTAACCTCTTGAGGGGAGGGGGGTGCAGGTTGCATATATTATTTCAATGCCATATATGAATAGTATTTTTTGTAGTAATATTTGACGGAAAAAAAAGATGGAGTAAAACTCTCGCCTACGAACTGAGCAATACACACTTCACAAGGCATGCAAGGAGCACGTCCAACACTCTTGCCGCCCTGAGTCCGTCAATTTGAGGCCTGGGTTAAGCCTGATGTGCCTATAATTACACCGGCAACCACGCCCTTAGGACAGCATTGCAACAATGCCGCTTAGGGCAGAAATAAACATGGCGTTAATACTTCCCCGGACGAGCTCTGTCACAAAAAATTGGTTGTCTGTAAAGGCTTACTGACGATAGTTGAACGTGACAACGTCGTAAGAAAATACTGATGGAATGGTTGCATTTTTCAAAAGAAAATTTTAATTTTATTTGTTTGATAGATATTATCGTTGCTATAAACAATTGACACCACATTCACTTTTCACTGCATTTCATCCTTGCCGAAAACATGTAAATGTATTATTGTATAGAAGCTGTCCACGCGGACGCATCGCTCACTCAAGTAGGAGAGAGACAAATGTCGAACGCGGAGGCCGACTGTGCCTCTTTGTCGCTCGTTCCGCGCTCTCCCTTGCCCTTCAAGCCTTGAATGGAACGCCTCAGAGCGAGGTAACGCCGCATGCGTCATGTTTTTTCGTGCGTGCAGCCGGCTCCATCGAATTATAAAACGTTGTCACGTCAAAAGCTCTACTATTTCTATAACATTACCATAAGTAGGATAAAGGCAATGCCCATATTAAAACAGCAGCCTATATATGTGACAAAATCAGTGCTGTCGTTAAGCAAACCATGGCTAACAAACAATACACTTTCGTGTTCCGCAGCAGACGTCAATTATTGTATTGTACTTGTCTTCGTGTTTCTTTTATTTTCTTTAATTGTAGTGAAGAAGAGTATAAATAATTAAATAAATATAATAAATTATCGCAATTACTACTTAAAGCTTTCTGAACCGATGGTAGAGTCACTACAAACAGACATACTTGATCTATCAAGAGTACTGCTAAAGTAGGCGTACTTGAAATAAATTAATTTAGAATTTTGAAAATAATAGTATACTAACTAACCTAACCTTACCCCTTCTCATTGTGGGAGGAGAACCGTGCCTTGGTGTGGGCCGGTAATGGGTCGATATGATGATCGCATTTAAAAACCTAACCAAATTTTTTCTTATTTAACATCCCCATCCCACTCGTTGTTGATCAACAATTTAGATAAATACTTTAAAAAATATAGCACTAGTCGTCACTGTCAAATAGGCATTAATCAAGGTTTATCAGTCCACAATTGCAATGATGATCAATCAAACAGACACGGCTGCGGCAGAAGTAATTAACACTGTGACAATAATGTATGGATCGGTTATATTGCTCACGGTGTGTATTCGTGTTGGCATATAGTACTGAATCTTTATGTCGGTATGAATTATTTGTTTGGTACCTAAATATATCACGGTCTTTGAAATACGGTCTCTCGAATAATAAGGGAAGACTGACTATCTTAAGACGGTAAAGGTGTCCCATGAATTTAAAGCCTACGCTTTATTTCAAATACTCCTTATTTTATTTTTATATAGGAAAGTCGCTATCGCTGAGTTCGAAAGCCAGCACGCCAACCTAATTTTTCTAAGTTATTTGAATGAAAAAAATCGTGAGGCATGCATGCTGCATGCCAGAGAGTTTTCCATAATGGTCTCTAAGACGTGTGGAGTCCACCAATCCGCACTTGGCCAGCATGGTGGACTGCGGCCTAAACCCTTCTCGGAGTAGACCCGTGCCTTGTAGTGGGCCGGTAATGGGTTGAAACGAAGTTTGGAAAGTAAGTTTAGGCACTTTATGAAGGATTTTTAGAATGATGCTAAACTTTTTCTCTCTTACCAACTAAGATTTTTCAATAAGTATATATATATCATATATGCGTAGCCAATGCTTGTTATAATTAGCGTGGTCTACGAAGGCTCTATGTGCTTTGATGTTGGAAAAGAGCAACTGCTGAGTTTCTTGCTGGCTTCTTCTAGGTAGAATTTGCCTTCCGAACCGGTGGTAGAGTCACTACAAACAGACAGACTTGACGTTTCAAAATTGCTTATATTAGGCCTACTTGAAATAAATGAATTTTGGAAGGCAACGTACCGAAACGGTCACTCGCTGAAGTCTCCCACCTGACCAGATAGGAAAAATTCAGAAATTATAAACTTCTAAATTGCACCCGCGGGGGATGGCCCACATCGCTTACTACGAGTACTCCGCCAGGGAAATCGACTAAACTGACTGTATATCAACAAAGTTTGTACAAAATATGAATGAAGTCGTACTAAATAAAGCAACTCCGTAATGGATGTACGAATTAATCTCACTCCACACAGTTCGGACGTTTTCAGCGTTAATTATTCTTTTAGCGAGCTCTTCCCGTAACAGTTTCGTCCTTCAGATTAATGAAAAAAGATAGCACTTTTTTCCTTTTAGTAATTTAAAACTTCCAGATACTTATTATAAAAATCTATAGGTTAGTACTTCTTAGGTTTATGTAAGGTAAAGTACAAAAATTAGAGATGCTTTTGTGTGTCTCTTCGTTCTCTTATCTGGGTATATGTCATAGCCATTTAATTTCGAACCTATTAAAATTGCGGGACTAAAGTTTTGGTTTGTAGTTCTCTGCCCCCTTGTTCGCCTATAATCTATCTATCGTAACAAAATTCGTCAACTCAAAATAATAGTGATTAAATCCGCTTGAGTGCGCTGTTGATACAAAGAGATTCCTAGTTATAGTTGATACCAGACGTATCGGAATTTTTAATAAAATGATAAGTGAACCTTTTGAGTATCAGAGTTCTATCTGCTATTTCCCTATGAGATCGACGTTGCAACAAAGAGTTTTGAGAGTGCTCAATGATCCGGTTAGCTGACGGCCCTCTGTGCGCTCGGGAGGGAGATAGGGAGGGACGTAGCTCTGGCATTAATACTGGTATATTGTGAAAATTTCAGAGCCGTAACTTTAAAGTTCGATTGATGTATGGCCTAGTTGTCCCGCGACGTGAAACATTGGTGAAAAAAAATTATTGTTTTTTAAGTAATTTAGTACCTGACTCCATATGAACATTTACGTGTTACGAGGAGTATGAAATTTTTTATACAAAATGTAAATGAAAACCGAAATATTACTTCACAGGCTTCAAAGGTAGTTACTTTGTTCACTGTTTCTGAAATGTATCTCAAAACGCTAATCGTTTTTGAGTAAACCACTGTCATAGTTTCTGCTGAAAGAAATCAGATGATTTTAGTTACATATTTTATAGAGAAAAATGCTATTTTTATTTAATTACTAACGAACTCTCGCGACTTCGTCCGGGTATGATCAATCGAGAAGCTAGAATAGACGTGATGTATCGTAATCATAGTGGCTAGCTAAGTACCTACTATTATTTTACGTGGTATACTGAGTTAGTAAGTTGTCATTATTTAAGTTGATACATACATACATCCATACATCCACCCTCACAAACATTCGCATTTAGTAGGATGGTACGCATGTGTGTATACTCTTTTTCAATAGTGACATAGGAAAAATTTACTATGCAGCCTTGAATAGTAAAATCTGTGATTAAAAAAAATTAAATTAACGCTCGTTTTTATTAAGATATAGACAATAAGATCCAAAATCTTTACATAAAACAGTTTGTGGAGCCATTATCCATATCGAGATTTTAAAGTACTACTAAATTTTAATTTCCGATCGGAAAATTTTGGATTAGATAAATAACCAATTTCGGGCGTACGTGTCTAATCTTTCTTTTTCGACACCGAGTATCATTTCAGCGAAAAATATTCAATCCTCAAGTGAATATTTATAAAAAAAAGACATTTGATTCACAGCGAATGTTCATTACTTTGTTTTGATGGGTATATGAATGCGGGTATATAAGTTATACATTTCAGTCTTGTGTTAAGAATCAGACGGCGCCATCTAGTGTCTTCGTCATTATCAGTAGATTCCAAACCAACTCAAAAACAGATGCTATAATTGAAAAATTATATAAAAAAAAGTTTGACTTATTGGTGGTTAAATAATTATAAATAAAAAAAATTTATTTGGTTATTCCAAATGTATTTGTTTAACTAAGTACAATTTTTCTTTTAGAGTTTCCTTTCCTGGCGGTTCCGGTACCAAGCGAGTACATGCACGTACCTTGTGAGATGCTGCTGTAGCCATCTGGTGTCATTAACGGCGTGTCCCCACCGCTAAACATTGTAATGCTTTCAACAAAAATTCCTTTGTTGACACTATCACATTCAAAGGTCACACATTTTCCCACTGTTAAACACCACAGTTATTATTTAATTAAGTGGATTAACGTACGGTTTTTAGCACCTAAAAATCACAAACTCAGTTAAAAAAAATTGTCTAAATGAAAATTACTCTTGTGGATAAACATTGATCAAGTTAATGTGGTTTAATTTGTTTAGAGCTGAACGGATAAAATCATAAATCGTTGTTAAGTCTTATGAGAACAAATCTACAGTACGTGAACGGGCACGGCTTGTAAATAATAAATAACTATTTCTATCTTGTTTAAGTATGAAATACATAAACTAAAATAATAGTAAATCATCTGAACAGACTTTGCCGTTAATTTTCTCTGGTGTTCGGTTGTTGGCGCTAAATAATTCGACCGCCATTATGGTAAAACCTTCACCATAAATCAGGTGAAGGAAGCACCCTTTGGTGTTAAATATTTACCTTATCTTATTTATTTTAACCTTTACTTACTCACATTTGTCTTTATAAATAAATAAAACTGAAGGATAACTAAAACCTTTTATCTACTAATAACAAAAGTGAAGATTATAGTTTGTTGGTTTTAACGTGCTAATCTCTAGAACTAGCAATCAGTTTTATAGGTCTTTGAATTTGTTTTATAGGTCTATTCTTTAGGATAGGTGATTGAAGACTACGGTATGACACAAAGGGGTGGAAGTCAGAACGCTGAGCAAAAACTAAGTTATAACGTGGTGAATTTGCATGTGAAAAAATAATTATAAGAAGTTATAATGGGTACCGCTACTTTTATCTTTCTACTATCGTAGATACATAGAGTTGAATCCGAAAACCTCTCAGTCGCAGTTTGCTACTTTCGTGCCATAAGTTATATTCTAGCTACCCGAATATTTATTTTTGTTACACATAATTTATCAAAAAAAAAAAACCGCTGTAAACGTAGGGAGAAAATCTTAATGAAGTTTTCACGAGGATTAAAGTATAGTAGGTAATTCTAAATTTATACCTACGGAGTAAAATTCACGCTGGTCTCTCAAAATTATCCATTTGCATCGAGCGCAAATTGAATGTTTTACATAATAAGCGAGCACGGAACAAATTGCAAATTCAGCTCTGAATAGTTTTAGTACTTACTGAAACTACCCTATCACAAGTTCTGACCCGACTACCGAAATTAAAATCGCTAAAAATGTAAAAAGAGGTTTATCTATGTTTAGACTACTCATCTCAGTTTTAATTCTTTGTTGAGTCAAATTGGGTGTTATTATTTATGAATAAGCTAAAATTTCCTTTCGTTTATTCTTCTGGTGCACTACATAGATAATAATAATAAATATACTACGACAATACACACATCGCCATCTAGCCCCAAAGTAAGCGTAGCTTGTGTTATGGGTACTAAGAAGCCTGATGAATATGTTTATTAATTATATACATAAATACTTAGAATAATACATAAAAACACCCAGACACTGAAAAACATTCATGCTCATCACACAAACATTTTCCAGCAGTGGGAATCGAACACACGGCCTCGAAATCAGAAAGCAGGGTCGCTGCAAACTGCGCCAATCGGCCGTCAATGATGTTTGTAAAACATAATATAGTTTAAATCCCATGTAGGAAACTAGATATAAAGTTAATTTTGAAATCGAAAACGGCCAAACAAATTTCTTGCAAATGTGTTTTTAGTTTCTGATCTAGTAGATAAAACAAAATCTAGCGATTCAATTTAATAATTAAATTTCAATTATAATGTTAGATTTGGTCTGAAGGTAAATAACTTGATACTATTATAGCAAAATCTTTCCAAAACCAAGCAAAGCATTAATCTGCTTTTAGCATTATATAGCCGAATTGAGGTAGAACCTAAATATGTCAAAGTTATTCAACGATTTAAAAATCAGATCTAAGGTCTACAAGAATCATAACCAGCATTTTAGCATTTTCTGATACTGTACTGATGAGTTCTCCTATCTCACAGGAGGAAATGATAAATAGAACTACTTCAAAAAAACCTCATTCTTATTATCTGTTTTGATGCCAGTAGAAAATCTACGTAACTAAAGTCACGAAAAATAAACAAAGATTATCTCTGAGACAATTATAAAGCACGATTTTGATACATATCACGCAATTATGAATGTATTAATTTAATGTGAATTAATGTCTTCAGTCCTTGGTATTAAGTTTAAAGCCACTTCGCAACCAGTTTGACAGTTTAAATCCGCTTTGAGTATAAGACTGATTAAATTCGACAACTTGGTGGTTCAACTGGGATTACTGCTTTTATGTGAAAATTTACCTTGATTGAGAAATAAATGATAATATTTTAGTAAGGATTCAATTTAGATTTACTTTTAATAAATATTTCCGCATTATACTATAATCGAGTTTCGATTATAAAAAAAAATATCTGGTTTTCTCTTTTATATTTAAATATGAAACTAGAAACGTATTCAATATAAGTTTTGTGATACTAGAGAAAGTTAAAATTATGTAACCCTAATGTTATTTCGCAAATTTATTTTGTATCTTAACAAATTTTTCACATCAGTTAGTCACACTTTTCACAGGTTTTCAACCGTAAGTTAACATCTATTTGCAAATTTTTTTAAATAAAATAATATCCTTTTCAAAAATTCAATTTATTTCTTAGTAAAATCAGCGCCTTTTCACTACTAGTAAATGCACAACAATATTTAATCAACTGCTTAAAAAAACCACATCATTTGCCTTTCTTCCGTAGCACTATGTTTTTTAACTGAATTATTCTTAAGGTGTCACTATTTTTAAATATTTATAAACTAAATAAGCCATCATGTCTTATTGCCTATTACGTAAACGTTCACTCGTCAATATTATTCCGTGACGTTGTTTTTCGCGAAAGCTCGACGCACGTCGAAGCGGGCTTGGTGGTACGCCACCACTGTGCCACCACCAACCCCATAAAACGGCCAATAACAAAACAACGAACACGTAAAGTTGGATACGGTTTTTATTCGATGAACGGGGTTAGACATGGCATGCGATGAGTTACATCAAAAAGTTTTTTGTTAAAAAAAGTAAAAAACGCAACTAATATTTATATGAAGAATATATGAACACATCATACCTAGGGTAGGTATGCTGTGTTTATATGTTCATTAGATTAACAATAATAAATAATAATAATTCCTAATGTGAAAAATTTAAAGTTGAGCCAGACGCAAGATCTAAATGAAAAAATGGCCCTAGGATTGAAAAAACTGTGTCAAATTTATATTTTCAGGTAGATTCGCGGACAAAACTGTAAAAATGAAATAAAAGTGGTCCAACCATTTCAACGCTCTAACTTTGTTGTAAAACGTTATACGTTGCTGACGTCATTGCGATCGGGGTGGTGCATTTAGGCCGCACCCTTTGTGCAAACAGTTCGTTGTATGTTTTATTAATTGCATTAATGTCACTAAGTGTACTGTCAACGCTATGAATGTAATATACACTCGCAATGCATCGGGCATATTATAGAAAAATCCTTAACAAATTTCGGTAAAGAAATCTGGTTACATTACAGACCTGATCTAGTACAGTCATTGACCCTACTTAAATTGTCAAATTACAATTTTATGTCCGTAGGCTTCGTAGGTTAAAGATTGTTAAATAATGGTCCATTTTGTTACAAGCCATAGAATCCCGGGTAGGAACGGGAGGGAGCAGCCCTGGTTTGTGAATTTCATTATATTGTAATAATTATTCTATTAAAATATTATGGTCCGAAGAATCTCTGAATTATTTCCTTTAAAACTTTGCGATGCCTTTTATAAAAGGCGGCCGTCGTAATGAAAATGTCGGTAATTTCCTTTTAAGGGTAGCCCTACGTTTTAATCGTTTGACATTCACAAGAGCTACGAATGACGTTATTTTATCAGATATACTCGTTTCGATACAATGTGTATTTTAACTGATGGACGTCCACTGCTGGATTTCTTCCAGAGTATCCAGACTAGTATCCAGTGACTGCCTTAGACTCTCTAGATGTCTCCTGACATGCAAGTTTTTGGCTTTGACCGACTTAACGTTTTCTGTTGCGGGGACGTTATGCAAATACTTAATATTGCCAAATAACATTTGATTTCGGATAAGAATAGCAACTGCTAAGGTCTCTATTTTTTCGGCTTCTATCTGAATGACAAATTATGTCTATATCGCTTAAGGCTGTAAATTATTTTTATTGGTTCGTTAATTGTTTAATACAGAATTTCAAAATTGCTATCCATTGATGAAGATTATTATTTTTTTCAGTAGTTTCTGAAATACAAATGCAGTGTAACCAGTTTACGCAGGGTATTGTTAAGTTATGGCAAGTGTACTTTTGTTTCGCTTTGCCAATGTTTTCGATTTAAACGTTCAAAGTACATAAGTATTAAAAATATTATTAAAACATTATTCTACAGAACCATTTCAAACAATAAAAGTAAAATAGAAGCTGACAGCTGACAGCATAGCGAAATTACTTGAGCAACTAATTAAATAACGCTGGTCTGCAAACTAAACTCAACGTAGGTAACTCAATCTTAGTATTAACTTCGAATACGAAGTTTGTCGGACGGCATTTAGTTGTACCTTCTTGTAACATTTATAGGAGTACACTTTATGTTGTACTCCCAAGTGTAGTAGTACACCCTCGTATTTCAGTTTGATGTGTATTTTTTCTATTAGTAGTCCTGGCTTTTATTTTCCTAGAAAATAATGTTGTAGAATTTCCATTCGTTGTTTGTTATATGTATGGTGGTAACTAGCCACGGCCAAAGCCTTCCACCAAAGCAAATTCAGATTTATTTACTTCTAAATTGTCTCACCACACACCACCACAGCGCTCACCACTGCGTCAAGTACTCTTTTAGTATCGAAGCTCTTCTTACAATTAATATTAATGCAGTAAAACGGAATAAAGAATTAAAGTCTATTATCCTCGTATACAAACATCTAAAATTTAACGAGTTTCGAAAATGTATCTGACAATTTTGTAAAGTACATTTCAGGTATAAAACGGTTTCACATTAAATTAAGAATTACCTTCCAAAATTACGGCCAGACTTTACCCCCCAACGTTTCCCTTTATTAACAATTCTGAAGTTTCGTTGATCAGCGTTGTTCACTATCTACAAGTGGACGGCCCTGACCGTACCATGGTCGATGTTTTATTTGACATTGACATACTATATGAAGGACTGTCTTGACATTACGTGATACCACTACCTCGTAAATGTACACATTTATTGAAGTTTGTTTTTGGATAGAGGCAGGCGCTACTTTGCGGAAATCCATTATATGTTATGAAAATTAAGCTTAATTTGCTATACTCAGCGAAAGGCAGGAGAATCTGACTTTACAATGAATAATTGTTAAGATCAACATCTCCTGAGGATGCTCCGGTTTCGGAGCGAAACGTGCGAAACCTGCGTAAATTACACCATACAGATTCTGCTGCTGTTCGCGGAGTATAGCAAATTAAGCTTAATTTTCATAGTACCCTTACTGTCATTATAACCAATAAGATAACCAATAAAATAAATTATCCCTTCAAAACAAAGGTTTCCACGGTACTTGTAGACCGTAATAAACGCGGAATAAGAACGCGGGCAACCGCTAGTATCAAAATTGATGATACTACTTTTTCCGCTATTTGAAGGTGTGATAGCGCAATGGATAGGAGCTCACTTCACGTTCGGGGGGCCGAGTTCACCTCTAACTTTTCTAAGTTATTTGCTATTTTAGTAAATAAAAAAATATCACTTGCTTCCACGGCGAACGATACGTCGTGAGGAAACCTGCATGCCTGAGAGTTCTATATAATGTTCTCAAGGGATGTGGTGTCCACCAATCCCCACTGGGCCAGCGTGGTGGACTACGGCCTTAGCCCCTTCTCATTGGGTCAATATGATGATGATGATGATGACTTTTTCGGCGTCAGCCAAACCTATCGAGCACCGTATCTTGACATATATACTAATGGTGTTAAATTATCGATCAGCGAGGGAAATAGGGAGCACAAAATATCAGATAAGTATCGGTAGATAGCTCGCACCTAATTTAGTTACTTGCCTACCTTGAAGCCTGTTATCAGTTTATTTACTTAGAGTCATAAAAGCTTATTAGATTGATTAGAGATAAAATAACCTTTCAAACTCCATTATTGTGAAAAAAAGTAAATTATTATAAAAATAAAAGGGTTAAAATATATCTATACTAATATTATGAAGTGGAGTGATTCTTTTGTTTGTTTTTTTTACCCAATGGGTTCCGAAAGTGCTGGAACGATTTTAACTATTTTTCACCATAAGAAAGCTAAACTGTCACGAAGTAAAATAAGCTATAATTTATTTTGAAAAATATAGGAGATCCTTAAGAATGTGGCAATAATGTAACCCAAAGAGGCAAATAAGATCAATAAAAAGTCTCGTGAAGAGCATACTATAGAAATGATCCTATGAAGTAAGATCTTATATATATATACTCATATATATATATATATATATACTCATATATATATATATATATACTAGCGGACGACCCCAGCGCCATCTGTCGGACTATTTGTGAATCTTAACCATCTAGGGTGCCACCCAAACGCATACCAAAAAATTCATTCAAATTGGTCCAGCCGTTTAGGAGGAGTTCAGTGCCATTCTAAAAAAAAAGTCAACGAGTGTTACATCTTAACTGCTTTTGTATTCTAAAATCGCCGGTGAAAATTGAAGTGGGTTAAATCGAATCCCAGTATTTATTCTTGTTTAAATAAAAAGTTTTATCATCAAAGGTATTTGTAAATGCTTTTTATTCATTCCAATTGAACATTTTAATTATAAATTATCACGAGTTAAATAAATTTAAGGACTACACCGAATCAAACAGGTATTTTTAGAGATACGCTTATTGAAAAAGTTCTTTTTTTTAAATAAGAACTTCAAAATATATTAAGAACATCAAAATATCTGCAGAACTACACCTTGTTTGAATGCCACACAACTCCGAAATACTTTCTTTCTACGGGATGCTTAAAAAACAAAATCAAACGCGGATGAAGTCGCAGGCAACAGCTAGTAATGTATATGGTATTAGGTTATATATTTTAACCAAAGTAAATTTGGACAGTATTCGCAGTGCTATCTATATTCTTTGAATAAAGCGCTTTTACAATACAACTTTGTTCAAAGAAGACTATCGAAGAAGAAGAATGTATGGAAGCGGTATTAAATACTACTAAAATACGATCATTTCAATTTTACAATGACTTTCGGAGTTTTTTCTATGAAAAGAAAAAAATATCCAATCACTAAAAGCGTTTGAAGTCTACCAATTCGCACTTTGCCACGTGGTGGACCTCTCCTCCTACACCCTTCTCATTCTAACTATTCAAGATTCATAATGACATCGTAGATTGGAAGCAGCCAGCTTCGCTCTCATCTCCCGCAAGATAGAAAAATGATTGTAAATGTTGATGTTGGAAAAGAGCAACAGCTGAGTTTCTTGCCATACATACTTTCAAAAGTGCTTATAACGTAGGCCTACTTGAAATAAATGAATTTAGATTTTTTTGAATTTTAACAGGAAACTTGTGACCTTTAGTGGGCTGTAAATAGGCTGACAATGTTGACGATTATGATGAAATTAGGCAAAATGCTTATTTTCATCTGAGAGGTAATATCTGAGGCAATATTATATAATTATAAATTATAACTCCTATTCATTTGTATACCGCCTAAGTTGAGCCGACGTGGTCTAATTTGCGAAATAATTTGCTATTCACAAGTACTCCACTCGGAATGGATTCCACTCGGGTATTTCTGCTACTAATGGATTGTTCAAGTTTTATTCAATATTAAGTACAGGAAAATAACCGCTGTATTCCAAACAAACATGAAGCTTTGTGTTACCAATCGAGTTCTTTTCAACGTTATGTAGCTAAATTTAAAAACCTTTTATTATTCAGAAGATGTTTACAAAAATAGCTAAAATCACTCTTAATATACTAATATTATAAGGCCAAATTTTTTTTTGGCTGAACCAATTTGACTGAATTTTGGAATGGAGATAGATTAAACAATGGATTTACACATACTTTTTACCTCAGAAATGTTCATGGTGACCGCACGATTTTTTTAAATCTGAGCTTTTATAGACAGTTTTTTTGTCAACATTATTTTCGGATGGTACACACCCGAGTTAGAAAATTTATATCAACATCGAATAACCGTTATTCCAGACGACTTTAAATAAAATAATACTAATAGAAAACTAGGTATTGTAGTATCTAATTTCGATATTGGATAGAAGCAAGATCTTAACGATTATTCATTGTAAAGTCAACATCTCCTTAGGATGCTCCGGTTTCGGAGCGAAACGTGCTTAGAGGGTGCATTGCCGAGGATCGGTTTGGTGTGGAGTATACGGATTGAAGAAATTATAAATTACAACATACAGATTTTCCTGCTGTTCGCGGAGTATAGCAAATCAAGCTTAATTCATTCGCCAACAATCATTAGGATCAATTATTAAGTCTTAGACATCTATCCCTCCTGCTGCTACCAAACTCTAAATTTTCTTAAATTTGATCATTAATAATTCTTGGACAGTCTGCACCTTTGCAAGAAATCTCAATAAATGATTCGATAGCCAAGAACAGTCTTTAGTCTTTAGATGGACTTTAGTCCTCTCCCAAGTTTGCTTATAATCACCACGCTGGGCAGACGGGTTGGCGATCGCAGTAGATGATATTAGTAGCACACAGGACGCTGCTGTCCACTTCCCTCTGTCCCTCTCCAACGTACGACATCCGCGTTAAATTAGGGGTGACAAATATATTTTTATCTGCCGTCACCACAAGGCAAAGATATCTAGATAATCATAATTTTATTATAAAAAATACAATTCCTAGAACAAATAAGCCATAATATCCATGTTCTATTATAATAACGTATGTCCAGATCGTTGGCTGAAAACTCCAATAGGTATTTGTCACGAATCTTCCTTACGAGAGTTAAGGACGTTCTCTAGCATCTAGTTTTATAATAGTGGATTGATAAGTGGATCGCTGTTAAGCGATAAGGCCGTCTTTTGTATTGTATTTCTTTCTTCATGTTTCTGTTTTTTCTTGTGTTCATGATGTAGTGTTGAAAAAAAGAGTACTAAAAGTAATAAGTAAGTAATAGTTTTGACAAACTCTCTGGCGCAACGCTGGGCGCTGTGATCTTAAGTAGAAGCTCCCGAGTTCGATTTCCGGCAGGGGCAATTTTGAAATTTATAATTTTTGAATTTTGTCTGGTCTGGTCAGGTGGGAGGCTTTGGCCGTGGCTAGACGTGTCGCTTAGCGATTTAGTGTTCTGGTGCGGTTTCGCATAGAAACCGATTAAACGTATGACCACCATACTCTCAAACATGTTAACTCAGGTTAACATCTTAGACTGCATCATCACTTACCACCAGGTGAGATCGCAGTCAAGGGCTAACTGGTAGTAAAAAATAGTAATAGTTCATAGTTGCGTTGAAATATTTATTATTGCTGCTCAAAAGCTAATTTGCCCAGAGCCAACTAGGTTAACAGTTTTATTATACTATCTTTCGATTCAAGTCAAAGGATAAAACCTCCTTTGTATATACAAATACTAATCACAAAGCTTCTCTCCGCTGAAGTCCTCCGCTTGGGAACCCTTGTTAAGCTATATATTATTATGTTAAATACTCCAGAATTCTAATGAATGTTTGGAAGTTGGAACTAACAGTCGTGGTCCCGTCTTAATAATAAAATTAGGTTTCCCTAGCACGTTGGGTTAAGTCCCTAGCACGTACAAATAATGTCATTGAAAAATAACTTTTAATTTTTCCGGGAAACTATTCAAGATTCTTTCCCTAACAATTGTAATCGGACATTTAAACACAAGAACTGGTCCAATTTCTAAAGCTTTTCCCAAGTGATGCGCTTACCAACAAATAACATTAAATTTTTATTTCCAAAGAGTAAAGAATGTTACAAAAGCCATAGTTGTGGTTATGACTAAATCTTGTGGTAATGACTAAATCTTGCCTTGTTGATGCTCGTATGTTTGCTTACTTATGCAAGGTCTTGGGTTCAAATCCCAGATCGGACAGATGAAATTGTCCAGAGTCATTAAATTGGCGATAGCCACTCTCGTACCTTGTAGTCGAATGTCCCGCTTATTATAAATAACATAGGCACTTATGAAGCGTTCATGCATATATATATTAACATAATCGTAAGGGGATGGTGATAACTTCATTCGCCAACTTAAACGTAAAGCTACGAGGGTTCCAAACGCGCCCTGGTCTAAGAAGAGCCCACTTAGCTGGGTATTTTTTTTTGTTATCACCATCTCACAGTAAATTAGTATTAAGCTATTAAGTTAGAACAAATCACACCCAAGCTTTTTTATCGCTTAAGTAATCCTTAACAACATACTAGGATTTTTCCATAAGCTTGCGTTTTATATAAACTTTGAACTTATTGAGATACATCTCAAAGATTTCGTTTGGTAATTTGTTATAAAATAATATACAATTGCCCTTTAATGAATTAGCAATTTTATGTAGCCTAGTAAACTGCATAACGAGTTTATTTAAAGATAAGGTTCGAGGCCTGAAAGATGCATAACCTGATGCCTTGGAATAATCCATATGGCCAAATGGCGTGCATATAAATAAAGTACATAGAGATAACAAGTTTTACAAAGTTTTACATCGAAAGTTGGTATCCACTCTTGCTATCTGTTGGCAAACATGGCCGGATTTCCTGTGGCTACACCACGGTTCCCCAAACTTATAGTTCTACGTACTCCTATTAAATTCCCCAGACGGTTGCTAAGTGCTTACCTCTGTATAAAAATACTTAAAGAAAACGTATCTGTAGAAAAAGTAAGGTTCATATCACAATATTGATTGATTATTGCCTTTATTTCCAGTAGTGGACTGTTAAAGGCTATTGATTGATGATAGAATTAGTAAGGAGCTGGTCACTTAATCTTAAAAATCAGTATATCGTATCTATTGACTGCCGGTTGGCGCAGTGGGCAGCGACCCTGCTTTCTGCGTCCAAGGCCGTGGGTTCGATTCCCACAACTGGAAAATATTGATTGTTTGTTTTTGTAATTGAAAAATGTATTGTGTAATGAAAAATGAACGTTTTTCAGTGTCTGGGTGCTTATCTGTATATTATAAGTATTAATGTGTATTTTACTTGTAAAAAAATATTCATCAGCTATCTTAGTGCCCATAACACAAACGTTTAGTTTGGGGCTAGATGGCGATGTGTGTATTGTCGTAGTATATTTATTTATTTATTTCTGACCTCTATTACACATGACTCACTGTCTCTCAACAAATTGTGAAGGGCCAAAGTGTTTCTGTAACTAATAACATAGTTTTTTGAGTAATTCAAATTTTAGTTATTTGGAAACTCGTATTGCAGCTTCACAACTTCAACTGCATAAATGACGTCAATTATAATTAGAAGAGTAAACAAAGTGATAACAGCGTATCCAGTGGGTATAATAGATGTCAGTGGTCGTACCCCTAAAGTTAAGGGTTAAAGGATAATGGCAAGGTATGTGTACCCCACTTTGTAAAACCCTAGGTTATATAAGCGATACAAAGGTAATGTACTCAGTAAAAGACAGAAATGTTCTGCAGTAATTAGCGAAACTCTACATTTTCTAAATAACTTCAACCTTAAATAACAATATACTACACTTCTCACAGCTTTAAATATTTTCATTTCATTCTTTCGTGCGTTTCCTTACAAATAGGTCGACAAGGCTAAGTTATGAAATGTGGTGTGATAATATCGGGCATGATATAATGTATCTTATGTCACCCTTATGTGTTTACTTGAAACAAAAGCGTTGCATTATTGATACTGTTTAAATAAACCAATGGCTTAGGTTATAGAAGTTAATACTTGAAATAATCCTAACAATAACACATAGTGTAGATGGGTCATAGTTACCAAATAAAAATAAAATTATTATTATTATTAATAAAATCTAAATAAAAAAAAACTTACTCGATGCATAGTTATCATTGAATCCTCAGTTTTTTCAAAGCTCCGCTTCACTTTGATGTAGATATCCATAAGTGAATTGTTCTTTGGTTTGCTGCCTATGTAGAATCTAAGTTCTGCACCATGCTTTACAAAAGGCACAGAGATAACTTTCATCCTGGAGATAAACATACGAATTTTTATCTTAGACAAATAAAAGCATAAATACGGGATTTACTAAAACAAAATCGCAAAACTGATCTTGACATTTCGCACAAAGATACTTTACAAATTACAAATACATTAATTGACATAAGTATTTGCTAGAAAACAGAAAGTGAGTGAGTTTATTTAATGATGTATGTTATATACGGATCGTTTTCCTACTGACGCATTAGTTACTAACGACTAACTCAAAAAGGACTATGAGTTAGATGGTATTTTATAATTCATTCCACTTCTTGTCAACGCAACTTGGTCAAAACATAACAAAATAAGGGTAAAAGGAAGATAGATTTTATATTGTATAAGTTGGCAAGTATTCTTGTGAATTGGGCCAGGGCAAGGCCGCAAGGGGTCGCACGCGATAATCTGTCTCACGGCGCCCTTTATACTTGGCTAAAATAAACGTTTTACATTATACATCTTGTTTGTATAAGCATGTTAAGGAAGCCACTTACGTAGATTGGAAAATTTTCTGCATCAACATAAAATCACACTAAATAAGAGTTGTGGATATCTCTTTCTTGTTCCTTGTACAGAGGATATAACTGTAGCCTTAGTACAAGATTTGCTCGCTCGCAGTCGAGGATCCTTTTCCGAGTATAGAAATTCTTGAACATCATAGTATAATGATTCTTATTTGCACTTATTTAAAACACAAATATGTCTACAATTCTTTAGCTCGGATTTTCGACAGAACGTTTGTAAGTCAAAAATCGGTAGTAAAAGATTTGCTACTTGAAAACGAGGTAAATTATATCCTTTTTGACGATACAGAGTTTGATATGCGAAATTGAAATTCCACTGCGAGCGGATTGTATAAACGAAGTTTTATTTGTCTGTAGTGGAAATGTTTCAAACTGATTAAAGCGGTGAGCGTAGTTGTGATAGCCCAGAGGTTGGAGCTTCGGCCTCCCTTTCAGCACCAAGTTCGATCCCCGGCACGCAAATAGGAGTTAGTGCATTTATTATTTACGAGAGAGAGAGAGAAATTCAAAGATAATCATAGATGATTTTATCGAAGCTTTAACCGTTTAAGCAGCGCACACAGCGGGTGCTCTTAAAAGGGAAAAATACCCCGATTCTTCATTGGTGCTATACCTACGCCGATTGGTCTTAACGTGATGACATATAACCTATGGCCTTCCTCGATAAATGGGCTACCTAACACCGAAAGAATATTTCAAATCGGACTAGTAGTTCCTGAGATCATCGCGTTCAAGTAAACAAACAAACAATCAAATTCTTCAGCTTGATAGAATTAGGCAATTAAATTTTCACATACTATAACGGGAAAACATCGAGATTAATCTTTCATGCCTACAAGCTTTCCATCATGTTTTCAAAGGCGTGTGAAGTGGCCGCACTGGGCCAACGTGTTGGACACCCTTCGCATTGTGAATGGTCAACGATCATTGGCCTAGACCCGTATATTGAAGAGCGCCGGAAATGGGATCCGAATTGGGATCCATTGCCGTGGTGGCAATGACCGTTGTGGTTTTCCTTATTAATTTATAGCAGCTACATACCCACCTGTGGTGGATCATTAACCCAGAACCGACCCAAAATAGGGCACGGGTCTCCACCCAAAAAGAGGAGATTGGTAATCTTTACGCGCCTTTGTGCACATTTTGGAGAATATGAACATGAGAGAATATAACTCCATAATTTAAAAAAGATTTGGTCTCTCATAAAATATTCTTAACTTATTTAAAAAAGGGTTCCATTTACTTAGTTCCACATTATCGAAATGAAAATATTGCGGTGCATATTGGTAAAATTATTAAAAAAAATATTATGCTGCAATACTGTAATTCGAAAATGACAATTATGCATGGTCATTAGGTACAACTATATTTATTAGATGTTGCGGCTTCGTATGCGTTTTTTTAGGTTTATATTTTATTAACGCACACATATACAAACATGCATCGGATACAAATTTATAATCCCTGAAAGTATTTATTTTTATAATAATTTATTATTACTTAGTGTTTTACCTATACCTGAAGGAAATATCAATTTAGTAAATTAATATATATATATATATATATCATACATATATATATATACACATATATATATAATATACACATATGTATATATATATATAATACGAATTTGAAATTAGATACATATATATATATATATATATATATATATTATATATATGTATCTAATTTCAAATTCAATTTCATAATTCAAAAACATTCGTACAATAACAGCAAAGAATTAAAGTAGAAAAATAATTATTCCCATTAGATAGCTTAAGATCGTGATATCATTTAATAAACCAGTCAACATTATCACGGACATAAGGTAAACTTACAAATCCTCATTGTTATATAACTTGTAGAATATGGAGTTGTATCTACAGTAAACTAAAGATGGTAAGCATGACTACGTTTATTTTTCTATCAAGAATCCACGCGTTTATATTATTCTAAATATGTCTAAATAAGACTTGATAAGAACGGCAATAAAAAATTTCAACGGTACAATTTATATTTATAAATACAAATATTAGATAGGTACCAGTGAAATAATATTCGGAGTTAAGGGAGCGACGAACGCTAGTCATTGCGAAACTACACAAGAAACCTGTTTGTTTTTTTCGTTCGTTGTATAACCCTATAACAAATGAGGTACTTAGAAGAAGATGTACAAAAGTTCGCCAGAGCCCAACTTATCTTAAGGATAAGTAATTGAATTATAACCAAGTGAGCACTAAGTTAAACGGGTAGATACCAATGTAATATTTGAGATTAGTCAATATTGGACCCAGTTACATGAATCGTGGTATGTACTAGTTTAAATAATGTTCATTGACAATGAAAATCTTAATTTAAAATCTTTCATCATCAACAGCCTATTAAAGTCCACTAAAGGCCTCCCCAAACTGGAGGATTTGCCCATAATCACCACGCTGGGCAAGATTGGTAATCGCAGTAGATGGTAGTAGTAGCACAGAGGACGCTGCTGCCAGCTCTCTGTTATATTCCCTTAGTTACCTCGTACGACACCCGCAGGAAGAAGAGGGGTGGTGACAACTGTATTCTGCCGTTACCACATGGCACAAAATCGTAAGTTAAATGTAAATTTAACTTAACATACTTGTTCTTAATGTCTGTTATCGGTATTAGATGGCATTGTCTGTGTGGGTTTTCGGTCCGCCCGCAGACAGTAATGTTATGTGTAGGATCCGTGTATGTTTTGTTTGTTAAGCCAGGACACTGTTATTTGTTTGCACAGTTAATGCTCTATCGGGTAAATAGCACATTCAAACATCTTTACAAACATTTTGATAATTGTATTTCAATTAAAAGGTATTAAAAAAAATCTTCATCATTTATTGTATATTTTTTTCTTGCTAGATCTAGGAGAATGAATTTCTAAAATAAATAATAATACCTGATTTCAATTGTAAACTTTTAAAACGACGAAGCGAAGAGCTGTAAGCTGTAAGGAACTCATGGAGCTGAAGATTGATTACCTGACTTTTCGTTAAGTATTTTGCAGTTAAATTCATTCGTTTTCCATTACTTTTTCTTTTTCTATGTACTTTCGTGAGTACCTGTGTTACCTAAGTGTACACATTAGCGGAAATAATAGGTACGGTACTATAGTGAATATTATGTAAGCTAAAATATTTACACCATTTATTTTATTTACCTAAGATAAAGTACAAGTAGGGGAGCGGGGGGCAAGTTGTAACAGGAACAAGTAGTAACAAGCATTTTTACCTACATAATAAAAGAATATTCGTTTAATTTTCAACCTGACTTACTATGTAATGCTTACTCAGCGCAGGAACGCAGCGCAGGAACAGCGCAGGAAGCGGTTTTGTGCAGGTGCTTCTATAAAGCCAGGTTATGGACTTTTTTTTTGTCAATTTTTGAATATCATCCTTATAGATTAAGAATAAAACTCAGAAGTCAAAGTTTTCTATATCGTGTCTAAATGGGTTAAATGAATCGAAAGTCTAATTACTGAAGTCGTTAAGATCATAAATGGCTGCAAGCCTAAAATCCCTTATAGCTGAAGTAAAGAAAGAACATGTTATTATATAATATCTTCTGTTAGATTAAGAATAAAACTTAGTAAGTCTAAGTCTGTTTTAGTGTTTGTAAAGTTTGTTATGATGAAAACGCCAAATAAATCTTTTTAAAATATAAAACTGGTTTTCATTCCTGATGTTAAAATTTGCCACAAGCCTGTTACAACAAGCGCTAAGCACGGGGTATGTTGGAGCACCTGCAGATTGTTTTTCAAAGCCGTTGCTACAAAAAATCGTTGTTTGTTTTGAAAATAAATTTATTAGAAATCGATAGCTGAATAGTTTCTAACTGAAATAGTACTGCTAGATTTCAAAAATACCAAACAAGTAAGCTTTTATAGCCAAGAAACCAAAAATAGCAACTAGCCCTCCGTTCCCCTACTGAGTTGATCATAATTATCATTGATTCAAAACACTTCTTCGTGTATTCGCTATTAAGTTGGTGTTGTGAAACATCTACAGCAATGAGTGACAAAGAAGCAAAAAGTATAAAATATGAATTGGTCCCACCAGATGGGGGTTGGGGTTACATGATTGGTTTGGGAGTTATTCTAAATTTGGTAAGTATTTTGATTAAGAGTTTATGCTTACAATAACGAAAATTAATAAAGTCTTTAAGTTCAAGTACATTTGCACGCTCAGACATTATTATATTCAGATCGTTAATGTATGGTTAAACCTTAGGTAATCTTATAAGATAATAGTAGGACAGATGTAATAAATAATAAACCATTTAGTCGGTAACAACTAACAGTGTAATCTGTGCCAAATTCCAAATAAATCACTAAATAATTTGGTTGTCACCAGTGGCGTGCACTTCATACATGCACAAAAGCACTGCATACCCAAATTATTTTATATAACTAGTATTGAAGGGGAAATTTTTCCATTTTATGTCATTTACCTGCTTTATGCATACCCTGGTCGCAAACCCTGTGCACGCCACTGGTTGTCACATATTTACACTGATTGAATAAAGCTTTATGGGTACCTTGTGTTACTATAGAACCCTCGAATCTATAAACATAATTTTTAACATACTTTAAAAGATAATTTTTTCGTCTCAATAAATTGTATACTTTAAATTCGGGACAGGTGATTTTATTCATTCGAATTATCTAAGAATAACTGCGATCAGTTTTTTTGATTCAATAAATAATATTTGAAATAATACGTTAGTTTATTGTATGCACTAAAAATATTAATTAATGCAATCGCCGCAATGGCAGACAATTGTAAAAACTTATTTACTGCGCTGGTCGGTCGTCGAAGAGCTTTCTTTTCTGGACATAGGAGATGCTAACTACATAATAACAAATGGGTATAATAAAAAAAATGTTAGGTACTCACAAAATAAAATTATACAGCGTCATCAAAATATCGTGTGAAATACCTATTTTCTTTTAATGCATACCTTAATCGAAAAACCTATGCACGCTATTGCCTGTTATAGTAATGCTTATCGTGCCTGAAATTTAATGTAATGTAATACCGGGAAAGAACCATTTCTGAAGATGGCATAAGTTTTTTAACAAATAATTTAATGTATAGATAACATTAACACTACCGGGGACTAGTAATAAGAAGGGTTTAGGCCATAGACCACCACGGTGGGAAAGTGCGGAGTGGTGGACTTCACAGGCCTTTGAAAACATTGTGGAGAACTCTCAGGCATGCAGTTTTCCTCACGCTATCAAAGTTAATGACATTTTGTAATAGAGGTATCCGGGAATCATATTCGCTCCCCCCAATCGTAATAGATATATCCTGCGGCTTCGTCCGCTTAAAATAAGGGACGCAGTGAACTGCAAATAATGTGTGGATTTATAGCAGCACGACTTATTAGTCAAAGGCTTTGGGTAAGTAACGGTGAGTACAAGTCAGTATATGGATGGGTGCCCGACTTTTGAAGTATGACTCACCTCACACACTTTATCTATTCAGTATTCAGTATCGTAAAACTTTAAGTAAGCAGCTTTGCTGCTATCCTCTGAGAAGTTCTGCCCTCTATCGTCAATTATATTCATCAGACCGACATAAAGTTTCGGCAGAACTAAACTGGTATTACAACGTATTTAGTTCAAAATTATTTTAATCGGTCCCCTCTCCCAAAGGAAATGAATTTCGGGGTAAAACTATCCTATGTCCTACATTGTAGTATGAACTCAAATCATGCAAAGTTTCACTTGAATTCATTCATAAGTTTCGGCGTGATGCGCAGCCAAGATAAAGATAGTCAGACAGGCCAAATTAAAAAAATTACGGTTTTGGCTTCAGTATTGATTAGAGTGCCTTCCATAAACATTCTGAAATGTCTTCTGTCAGTTTATTATAAGTATAGATGGCTAACTTCTTTAACATTTTACAGTCAACTATAATGGCATTTATTAATTGCTTTGGAATGCTATTCAAGGATTTATTTATTGAAATTAACATGGATTCCACGGGAGTGACGGTTTTTAGTGGAATTGCAGCGTCCTGCATAGCAATTTCAGGTACCTTATATTATAATGTTATACTATGTCTTACTTTTAATTTGGTATTTTTTTTTTTAGTCTCTATAAATTCTGCGGGAACAGTTGGTTTTCGTTTTAAGTCGGTTGAGTCGAACACAGTAGCAAACAAACAGACAGAACCACTTTCGCATTTATAACATTATATATGGATTCGGACGCGATTTATCTTTAAGCATTTTGAACATACATTTTCAGCCAAAAATCGGTAACAAACACAGGATGAAACTTGCTGTAGATCTTATAGGATTTCTTAATTTTACCGACTCAAGGATGTGCACTATCTACCGTCTTCAGGTTACAAATAAATAATAAAGAAAATATACTAAGACAATGCAAACATCGCCATTCAGCCCCCCCAAGCGTAGCTTGTGCTACTGCTGAATATTTTTACGAATCTTCTTCTTAAATTTAAGCGCTCTTGTCGGTGTAGCCTTTTCCAACCTGCTCTATCCATGAGCCTCTCTTTTATCTTTTTATAAGTCCCCACCCCAACAATAATATAAAAATATAATAAAAGCGAAAGTGATTGCTAAACAATAACACTTTTACATTCAAAATGTTTATCCCGGAAAGCATCCGTGAATCGTTGCACGATAAAAATTGATCTTGACAAAATATCAAGCTCCAGTATCAAGATTCTCCTTACCCAAAGATCAAATTCCTTCTTTAAGTTTGTTTAATGATTATTTTCAGGTTTCATAGCTATGCCTTTGCAGAAGATTATGTCCCTGCGCCAACTTGGACTATTAGCTGCTTTTATGTTCAACTTGGGAACATTCTGCACAGTTTTTGTAAACACAAAATTTCTTTTTATTTTAACTCAAGGAATGATTCAGGTAACTAACTACATTTCGAAGATTTTGGCACTTCCGCAATGAAACATTACTATTATATAGTTAGGGTACAGACCTGTTATTCATAGATTAGACCTTCCTCGCTGTTCTTATGCAAGTTGACGGCCATTAACTACTGTTGTTATACATAGTAGGTAGTACAAAGACTTTGACATAAGAACGTAATACCTCACAATATATACCCAACACATTTAGGTTTGTGTGTGTGTGTGCGCCTGCGGGTGTGTCAGTGTGTGTGTTTATGTGTGCGTGTGTTTAAATATTTTTAACTCCCTCGATATGGGTATAATTGCAAGCGCTTGACTAGTGGAATACTATACGCTATGAAATTTTCAAATCCAAGATGGCCGCTCCCACAAAATGCCAAAATGGCAAAAATTTTTTGTAATTACATATATTTTACACAACTCCCTCAATATGAGGATAAAATAAAAGGGAATGTAGAATTACTTACATTAGATTGAAAGCCGGAGGTTTTATTACAATTTTCACTTTATTTGATGTTTATTACATGGAAGCGCTCTGTTTCAGGGTTTGGGCAACGGATTAGTTTACAATCTGTCCTGTACTGTGCTGAACAATTATTTTGTGAAAAGAAGAATGCTGGCATTCAGCCTTACGCAAACTATTGCAGGTAATCGATCTTTGATAATATGTCTGCCAACACTAATTAAATACCGAAGGGGACAATTAACCGCAAAGGTTTTAACGTGTTAATTTTCCCTTCTCAAATCTTGGACTTACAAATCTTTTTGTCTTAAGACTCAGATGAATTATATTGCTATGACAATAATATACGGAGAAGAGTACCCGACTGCAATCAGTCATTATGCAAAATAGGGGGAGCGCGCTCGTTTAAAATAGGCATTTTTTATTTTAAGACACCTACATTATAGATGGGGGAAAATTTGAGATTGTTCCTGATTTTTAGGGGGGTGTATCTATCTAAAGAAACAAAAGAACAAAGCGTTTCTAGCAAAGTCCTTGTCGATGCATATGAACATCATTGATAAAACCCATAGATTCGGATGCTTAACGTAGTAAGTAATGTTTGTGAATGCGTGTTGATTTAGTTTCATTTCAGCTGTATTTTGTCTATTATCGCCTCAGTTTGTGAAGTGGTCGATTGAAAATTACGGGTCTCAAGGAACTCTTCTATTGGTTTCCGCTATTTCCATGCACAATATTTTGGGAATGGCTTTAATGCAACCGGTGTCGTGGCATATGAAAAAAGTGGAAATATTGGAACCTAAGCAGAACGGTATTTCATTTTTTAATTTTCTTTATGTGAGTACTAATATTCATCTATATTTCGAGTGCAAAGCAGAATATGAGCTTTAGACATAATATTCGCCTTGCTAATCTAGGGTCAACTTCTTGAGAATCTCTGCTTGGGTCATTAATTTTATTGAGATTATCCAGAGTATCTACCGTATACAACATCGGCAAACTGAACTGAAATTTATGTCCTCACCATTGATGTTGATGACAAGTCCGTTTCAATTCTGGCGCTTAAAAATATAATAAAACGCACGCATTTTTCCAGTCTGACCCTGTTCTGTGTTGATATTCAATATGCCTATTACAATGTGAAGAAGATCCCGGGGGATAGAAATTAACAAATAACCCCTTTCAATCATCGAAGTAGTATATAAATAATAACAACAAAATATATGCAACCATTACCAAAATAAGAATTCGGTTTCCGGTACGATTTTCCATGAATCGTGTCACTCCTTTCAAGGGCTATAATTTTTGCTTTAAAAGTCCCGCCAAACATTCACTCTTGCTCGCCCTCATCCCAGACCGCTTTCACCTCACGTCCGTTCTGACCTTTGAATGATTCATGCTTATTTTTTTCAGAGATGAAATTGCTTCTGACAGAGGATAAAAAAAGCGAAGCAAATAAAAATACTTACAAATCCGATAAATCGGAACACGACATTGATAAGAATCATGACAGCCAAATTAAGTATGCCTGCTTTTATAAAATAGACCTAAGCTTATCGGCCTCGATGGTCATTCTAGATACTAATACATATCACGAGTTCTTGGGCTTGATTCTCGGGGCGAGTCATAACTTTTATTTGTTGTGGTATACTGAGTTAGTAAGTTGTCATTATTTTATTTGATACATACATACATACATCCATCCATACATCCATACTCACAAACTTACGCATTTATAATATTAGTAGGATGATATACAGGCATTCGTTCGATGTCCTATATGCCTTGCGACTTGCTTATATTTATGAAGAGTTTGTCATTAAAATAAGTCTATACATGCTTGATAGTATGCACTTTAAAATAAAAACATAATTATTAAAATCGGTTAAAATTTAACGGAGCTGTGAAGTAAAATTAATAAAAATTGATATCCCATTTCCCGAAGGAAACTTATTTTTTATCGGGATAAAAAGTATCCTATATGTTGACCCGAAATAACGGCTACCACTATATGAAATTTTATTGAAATCCGTTCAGTAGTTTTTACGTGATGCCCGGACAGACAGACAGACAGACAGACAGACAGACAGACAGATAGACAGACAGACAGACAGACAGACAAAAATTAAATAAAAATCTGTTTTGGACTTAGTATCGATTATAAAGCATCTCCCTCCCAATAAAATGAATTTAATTCATTTGTGTAAATATGTCATAATAAGTTATAACAAAATAAAAGTCGCAACATATCCAGTCCTGCAACCCCGATAAGTTAAATAATCTAGTTCTGAGGCTTAAATGGCAGAATTATATCAATTGAATAAAATACATTGCTCCATAGCTACTTTTTCAATGTATTCTTAAATTTTTGATAAGGTAGTACGGCTATTGATTTTGGGATTGCATTAAATGTATTTTTATCCTATCTTAGACACAAATAGAAGGCCTATGACTTTAATATGCTAATGATTAACCATGAAACGTATAAGCTAACATTAAGTAACATAGAAATCTTTCCTACATTTACATTTTCATAAGCACTGTCTTCAGAAAATATATTTTAATCTTTTGCCGAGAAATTTGAAATGCAAAAGCTTGTTAAGTGTAATCCGGCCTAAGCCACAGAATAAGTAATAAAACGAATCACGTACCCGAGTTTCGATCGTGTCTTGTTTATTGTGGTTCATTAAATACTTAATGAAAAATTCATCGTCCCTACAAAAACAAAGAAGAGTGGACAAAAAACCGACCCGACCAGCGATTACCTAGTTATATATCATTGGAAAAGTTTTTTATGTAGATTAATTGTTACTATGGGGGCTTATTTAATAAAGCTGTGTGGAAAATATTTTAGGGTTGCTTTGCTTGAAAGACCTAATGAATATAAGAATACCGTTCCTTTTCCTTTGTGGATATCTTTTAATATTTGCTTCCAAGGTTATTCCATAATTATAATCTCGAAGGGTTTATGTTTCTTCTTAGAAATTCGTTCTATTTACTCAATAACTAATCTAACAACAGAAAAAAAGGAAATTTTGAACATATTTTGATTACTCGCTATATTCATATTATCTTTAGTAACAATTTGTTATAGCCTAAAAGAACTTTTCAATGATGATTTTGCTGAATGTTTTTTGTTTTTGTGTGAATTTTAGAATGATTTTTATACAACGTGACAATGAAAACCGAAGTAACACTTCACAGGCTTTAGAGGTACATTATGAATTTTCTCTAAGACTTATCTGTGAAACCGAAAACGTAATTGTTTTTGAGTCATCTGCCACAGTTTTTACGGAAATAAATCAGTTATATCACATGAAAAATTAAAATCATGTGACTCCGGTCACTTTATTGGGTACGCGTCGCGTAGCGTAGGTACTATGCGCGTGTCAGTCTTTTATCTTCAATAAGTTGACACTAATAATGTTTTGGATTCGTTTGTATAGAAAAATAAATATGCTTCTTTTGATTTAATATTTTTACAGGGTGATTCCTTATGAAACATTCTAATGCATCCTTCAATATTATTTCGTTACACGTTTTTTTAAATAAAAATGAGAGGCACTAAACTAGGTACTTTATTATAGCACTTATCTCTACTACCTATTCATATTTTCATACCTTATCTTTTTAACCCCCGAAGCAACAACGATGGGGTGGCCCCGGGGTGTCATAAGTTTGAGGTGTCTGTGTAGGTGAATATGGCACCGTAGCGCCAAAGCCGATAGACAGATTTTAATTTAGATTTTTTTAATTTTAAATGTAAATTAGTCAGGAGTGTTCTTAGCTATGCTGGATAAAAAATCCGTCCGCGTATTAAATAAAAGGAATTGACTAGTAGAATAAACAAATGTAAATCCAAGTTTACAA
Organism: Pararge aegeria; assembly: GCF_905163445.1. NCBI lineage: Eukaryota > Metazoa > Arthropoda > Insecta > Lepidoptera > Nymphalidae > Pararge > Pararge aegeria. The sequence continues at coordinate 16,669,798 of NC_053181.1, forward strand.
AGACAAAGGCAAATTACAATATTTCACAACTCCCTCAATAAGGGACTCCCTCAAATAACTCGACTAGTAGAATAATGTCAAGTACAGAATGAAAGTCGGGTGAGTTTTAAATTTTTTTATTTTATAATCTCTATTTCAGAAAATTTCTTTCACATTTTATAGACTTTTCAATATTCAAATCCTTTGTACTTTCCAACGCCTGCATCGGAGTTTCTTTTAGTAGTTTCTTGGATCTGATGTTCACAATGTTGCTTCCACAAGCATTATATTCATTGGGATGGAGCGAAGTAAGTAATTTGCAAACTATTGTTTATGAAGCTTTTGTTATGTTCGGTACTACGGAAAAATCTAAATCATCATCAACATAAATAAGTAAAGTAAATAAATGTAATAAGTAAATGTTTACTAACACATATTTATATTTTACTTATGTTGCGCTATCTCTATAAATGAAAATACTTATCTATTCATATTATTCTACTCTTTTGCGCTATTTGTTAAAATTTTTTTGTAGATGCGTGTTCCTTTAAACTTAAGGAACACGCCGTACCTTTTGCTTTAATTTCGACCAAAGTAATTTTACTTCGCTCGAACGAAAATAATATTTGGTAACTAGCGGTTCTCCGCGACTACATCTGGGTTTATTCTGTTGAATAAATCCCACGGGAACAGTTAGTTATCCCGGGCTGTATGAAGTATCATACGCCCTCCAGCAGGAGGATCGATTTATTTGTTAAAGCAGAGCATAGATACCAAAGCAAATTATTTCTTAAAACTGCGGCACCCCAGCAGTAAAATTATCGTGACTATCTTCAGGAATACATCTTAACAGATATAATGTAGACTCACATTAATGTAGAATGCTGCGAGAGATGTGATCACAAGTCGGAATTTGTGCCTGTAACTAATTTAGACTCTTAATTTATTTCAACTACTGTTTTCAGGGAGAAGTAGCGAGGGCCTTGTCACTAACTGCGCTAGGAGATTTGGCAACAAGAATTGCAATTATATTATTGAGCGGTGTTTTAAACAAATTTGGGAGCCATGAGACTTATGTTGCCGGTCTCTTCATCGCTTTTGTTTCAAGGATCGGTAATTTATACTTAAAAATTATACATAATTTTTACATAGAACGGGTAACTTTCCCGTTCCTTAAAGATTGTTTAGTCGCAAACCGGCAAAACATAGAACAATTTTTTAACCAATTAACGATTCGAGCCCTGGACGCCACTTATGAGGTGCCAGGGTCTTCAAGGCACAGTAAGGGTTGTAAGTTGACGGTTCAATCGGACAGCATTTAAGCATCGGATTTCTTAGCATCATTACGACTTTCTTGATGGCTCAATGAAAGCGGTAATACAGATGGTAGCCACTAGCCAGGGCCCTTCTTAGTTCTTTGCTATTATTTTTGTAAAGTGAATATCCCCTGAGCACCTCCTTATTGTACGTTTCAGGTATGCTCTGGTCCAACAATAACATAGTGATACTAACTTTCATAACGATAATGGGCGTATCCCGAAGTACCATAACAGTGTTGGTTCCCGTCGTAGTTGCAGACACTGTAGGCCAGGAAAAATTTACTTCCGCCATTGGTATGCTACTTATGTTGTTTGGAATCTTCAATTGCACCGTGGGGCCAGTTATTGGTAAGTTTTCTGTTTAATGTTACCTTTTATTTTCTTGTTTTAATCCCACTACACGTTAGCTCATGACTACCACCTCTACATGATGATGCAATCTAAGATGATAGGTCACCATCTTATATCTTTAAACGAGCAATTCTTGTATATATATATATATATATATATATATATATATAATTGGAATCTCGGAATCGGCACAAACACAATACAAATTTAGTATACAGTGCATTTCGGGGGCGATAAATCTATCTAGCTAGGATTCATTTTATTCGTGTTTCCGGTAATAACCGATTTGGTGCAGACGAAGTTGCACGGGTCAACTAGTATATAATATTAATCATATCAGAGTCACTCACTGGGCGATGGAGAGAGCTATGCTAGGAGTATCTCCACGTAATCAAATCAGAAATAAGGAGATCCGTAGAAGAACTAGAGTTACCGACATAGCGCAGCTAGTCGCGAAACCGAAGTGGCAATGGGTAGGGCACATAGCTCGGAGAACCAATGGAAGATGGGGTTTTAACGTGCTTGAATGGTGACCCCGCACCGGTAAACGCAGCGTAGGTCGGCCCCAACGATGTGGACTAATGACATCAGCCGAGTCGTTGGGAGTCGCTGGAGGCAAGCAGCTCAGGACCGTGGATTGTGGAACTCCCTACAAAAGACCTATGCCCAGCTGTGGACGTCAATTGGTTAAAATGATGATGATGAATAATAACCGGTTACTACATGGCATCGTACAGAACACTAAATCGCTTGCTCACTTTTTGTTGGTATTCAAGGCCGAACCCACTGACCAGACCAGATCAGAGACCATTTTGAAAATATAAATTAAGATTATTGACTACGCAATTTCCAATCAATAATTACAGTTGTTGTCACCACTCCCCTTCATCCAGCGGGTCTCGTACGAAGCGACTAAAGGAATATAACGCAGCCAACATCGTGCTCTGTGCTGCTACTACCACTTTTGACTACTACCATTTTCTGTGATCAGCGTGGGGAGTGGCATTTAGTCCAGCAATGGACTCTTATATGCTACTGACGATGCTGAATTTAAAATCCTTATATTGTTACAGGTGCCATTCGAGATTTGACCAATAGTTATTCTACTGCCTTCTACATTATAACGTCATGTTTTGGTGTCATAGTAATATCTTGGTCAATAGAATTACTTTACAAGAGGACAATGCGCAACAAAATGCTGAAAAAGGAAGCTCCATTTAAATCATGACAAAGCACAAAATTAAATTAGAATTATCAATATATTTATATAAATTATATAAAAAAAGTGTCTGTCTGTGATCTATATACAAATAAATCCTATTAAAGTTTCTGTCTGTGATGTTTAAATAGCTACCCGTCATTTAAGCTGCTATTGATGCTACTTGAAAGATGGCATAAGCTGACACGTTTTTAACATTGTCTAGTAAAAATTTACCCTCATCTTTTTCCTTAACGCGCCAAAAGAGTATAATTTCAAAATAGTTTTTGCGCTTTTTCTAGTTGTTCAAACAAGGCAAATTGGACAGTCAGAAAAAAACATTGGGTCTTAGGTAAATCCAGACTTAACACTCCATGGGACGACTCGTTGTCTAGTGGCTTAGTGGAAGGCAAGCTTGTCACGCATTCTATCACGTACGCGTTGCACAGACCTTACAAAAGCATCTACACAAACCTCCGTAGTCCTAATGTGTTCCCAAAACCCTGAAAGCCGCAAAAAATTAATCGCCGGAACTGCATTAACCAGAAAAAATTTATCTTTGTCAACCAAGACCAATATGTCAAAAGTGATCGATTAGTGAAGGAGAAGTATAATTTACGTACAGTATAAAGTATCAATGTTATGTCAATTTATTAAAATTAGATTGGGTTGAAATTTTAAGAATAAATCCGATTCGAGTATATCTTTTGTTTAAGTTGATGTGCCTAGTTCTCCGTTTCCAAAATATTAATACTTTAATGTTAATTAATTAATTAACAATAATAACTTTAATGTCTTTTGCCAAACATAAATAACGAATTGCTATATCATCTTTAAAACATTGAGATAGCTATCCACAAACAATGTAATAGTACTACATACTCACTAATTCTCAGTAATTCTAATAACCACGGAAATACTCATATCTGAAGTAAATAAACAAATTCCATAAGTCCACCAAATAGTTAACACATGCACACGCATACAAACAAGCGCACGCAAATGTAATTAGTATAAGTGTATCTACACTAATATTATAAAGAGGAAAGATTTGTTTGTTGGTTAGTATATCTATAATCGATTAACTTTAAAACTACAGAGCCGATTTCAATAAGCTTTTCACCAATAGAAAGCTATTCTATCCAAGAGTAACATAAGCTTTATTTAATTTTAGTAACAATAAGATTTAAGCCTGAAATCATGATATTATATTTTATGATAACTATTCTTTATTCAAAATTTAAAATTCATTTATTTCAAGTAGGCCTAATATAAGCACTTTTGAAACGTCAAGTATGTCTGTTTGTAGTGACTCTACCACCGGTTCGGAAGGCAGATTCTACCGAGAAGAAGCCGGCAAGAAACTCAGCAGTTACTCTTTTCCAATATCAACAATTTACATTTTACATTTTAAAATTAATTTTTCTATCTTGTAAGAGATGAAAGCGGAGCCGAATGCTTCCAAGCAACCTTGTCATTGAGAAATTCATCAATTGTATAATAACCTCGCTGTAATAAATGTGTTTTAACACATTCTTTAAACTTATGTATTGGTAGGTCCAAAATTACCTTAGGAATCATATTATAAAAGCGTATACTCAATCCCACAAATGACTTCTGCACCTTTCGCAGACGATATGCAGATATCACTAATTTATGACCATTTCTTGTAAGTCGACTATTTATAACCACTTTTTGTTTATAAAGACTAATATGTTGTCTTACAAATACTATATTGTTATAAATATATTGTGAGGCTACCGTAAGGATACTTATTTCTTTAAATTTTTCTCCGAGGGATTCACGTGATTTAAGTTTATATATTGACCGTACAGCTCTTTTCTGCAATATGAATATAGTTTCAATATCCGCAACTTTGCCCCATAATAAGATCCCGTAAGACATCACACTATGAAAGTACGCAAAGTAAGCAAGTCTTGCTGATTATACGTCAGTAATCTGTCTAATTTTCCTGACGGTGTAGGCAGCCGAGCTTAGTTTACCTGCTAGTGTATCTATATGGGTACCCCACTGAAGGTTACAATCTAAGGTCATGCCCCGAAAAACTGTGGAATCTTCCATTTTTAGTGATTCTACATTTATTATTATATTATTAGTAATAGAAGCTAAGAACAATGGATATCAAGTTATCTTTCAAACTTCCAAAGATGGGCACCTATCCATTTACTGACTTGGGTCTACGTAATGTACGGGGGTGAATAATATAATATCTATGTTAAATAAAAATCTAAAACTATCAACTTATTTGATAGAAAATACAAAATCATAATATTACGTATGAATTCTAAATGATCATGTTAAATAAAGCTAAATGTAACACGAATAAAACCACATATAAAACACACAATACTTACGAAAAAAAAAAAAGAAATAAATGAAGGCTAATCACAATTTATATTTTATTGTAGAAACTCGGTAAGTTAGTGTTCATTTAAAAATATCACACGAAAATTTCTGCGGGTGTTATATTACAAAAATATGGCCAGCTTCTAAAACAATTTTATATATTAATATAAATAAAATATCATAAGCATATTTCATTAAATCATCTTGCCTTAATACTTGTCTAACTTTGTAGATACATTCAGACATGCGGAATTAGAAACGTGGCTTTAATTTTGATTACACAAGTAACTGCGTCAATTAGACAACACTATTTGCTTAAGATAAAGAACTGAGATGATATCTTTGATTCACGATTAATGAGTCTTTAGAATCTCAATTTGGCTGACGAATAGCAACAAGAATGGATGTGAAAAAAACAAAAAATAAAAAGTATGAACTGGTGGCGCCCGACGGTGGTTGGGGCTATATGATATGCTTGGGTGTTATCCTAAATATGGTAAGTCTGAATTCATTGAATAGTAATTTTACGGCTGTTCCTAGTTACCAGCCTACAGCCTACCTACCTAGATGTAAAACCGATTAGAAGTAAGTTAACATGAACTGTCATCACCACACCCCAAACAACATGTTAACCTGCTACCGTCTTAAAATGCACCATCAATTACCACCAGGTGAGCAGTCCAGGGCTAACTTGTAGTTGAAAACTAAATCGTAACATAAAAAGTATGAATAGGATTGCCAAAAAAACTTGCCAGATTGATATCTGCCAAGCATCTGGAAAATGAGGGGACTGATAGCACATATTAAGTTTTTGAGATCAGCTCCACAGAAACTTTGGATAATTCTGCTTTCATTAAGAATTGGAATTTGGAATGTTCTTAACGAGTATTTATGCATAAAATAGCCGCAAGAGTTTGAGGTTTTAGCGGAAAGACAACTTAAGTCTATCTTATTACTCTTTGATACAAAAGGAATCTTTGATACGAATGTCAAAGGCTCGAACTAGTAATCCTATAAACTCTCTATCTACGGCCGAAAGCCAGCTTTTTTTTTGTTCCACGACAATTTAGCCCTTGACTGCAATATTTCCTGATGAAGTGATGATAAAGTCTAACATGCGAGAGGGCAGTTAGGTATACCTACTATGGTAGTAATAGATTTTTTTGTGACTGAGCTTGTCCGGTGAAGTACTACTTGCTTATTTGCCGCCAAGCATTCCTGAGTTCTGGTCTGTAAGGCGCGGTCATCGTGGTTGATGGACACTGGGCGGCACATGCCCTGCAAAGTGGTGCTCGGTTTATAGGCTATGGTTTCCTACTTACCATATGGTGGCCCATTTTCTTGGTCCGTCAATTATTAACATAAAAAACTATACTCTTAAGCGGTTTCCATGCGACATAAACAATTGCTTGGCGGAACGTCTATGTCAGTAGGGTAGTACCTAACCAGCGTCGGCCTAAAGGCCTCTCAACAGACCAATATAACTTGAGACTACTGAGACCATATTTATTACTCAATCACGCAAAAACGGCTGAACGGATTTGTATGAAATTTGGCAAGCATGTAGCCTTAGACATGGAAAAGAATACAAGCTACTATTTATCTCGACTCCTTGAGTAATTACCGAGGGAAAATTGAAAACTGTTTACGAGCTAAGCCGCGGAAAGGCAGCTGTGAAATCTGGTATGCATGTCACCTATGCTATGGAAAAGGACACGACTTTCTCTACCAATCTTTCATATAGCTCCCGTGGTAAGATTAAAAATTGTGTGTTGAACGAAGTTTTAGACCCAAGTCTGAAGTCCACGCAGACTAAGTAAGGTATTCAATATTTTAAAATTGCAAATACAATTTGATAATACCTAATATTTTTAAATTCCAAATATATTTTGGCCTTAGCACCGCCTGAATTTATAACAGCAACAATTAGAATATTGCCAGTGTTTCAATATAATAATTATTGGGATTTATTACAGATAAGTATAACATCATTCGTGCATTGCTTTGGAATCATATACAAGGAATTGTTCATTGAATTAAAGATGGACTGTACAAGTATAACGTTTTTTAACGGGCTCACCTGTTTCGGAATAGCAGTGTCAGGTATAAATATATTCAAACTAAATCATTGATTTATGAAATCATTATTAAACCTAAAAGATTAAGAGGCCTAAATGAAATAAACGAGTTTAACTTTTTTATTCAATTTAAACACTGCACTGGTTTGAAATGTTGATCATACTGAACTTTTTTTTATTTTGCTACAAGTTAGCTTTTGACATAAACATATTAAACATATTAAATCAATGACTGATGGTAATTAGTGATGATGCACTCTGAGACGGTACTGGGCTAACCTGTTTAATGTGGGCTATGTACCCACTGTGGTAACTCGCCACAAGACCAGACCAGATAATATTCAGAAGTTGTAAATTCTGCTCACCGCTGGACCAGGGTCGTAATTGTTTCTATAATCAAAAGTATCGTATCGTATGTTTAAACTACTTTCACTGCTTTATTTTTTAGGTTTTTTTACCAGCCCTTTGTTAAAATACATGTCGTTCCGCAAACTGGGATTTCTTGCTGCGTTAATTTTCAATATTGGATTATTTGGTACAGTGTTTACAAACTCACAATTACACTTTTTCATCTTTCAAGGATTATTGCAGGTAACTTACCTTACTTACTTAAAATCATAATGTTTGTTAGGAATGCATCGTTAAGGATAGTGATACCAAAAACTTAATACATTCAACGTCTGAAACGATTTTTTAAATCGTTGGAGGTACCTGAGGGGCAAAAACGTTGGGTGAAAGTTTATATGATAGTCGTGTTTTTATTTAAACAAAGATGTTTTTGGTACCTTTGTTTTTATTAATTTGTAGCAAAACACAATATAGTAGTAAAATAAAACCGTTATCAAATTAGACAAAAAATATATCAGAGTTTGCATTTAAAACAAATATAAGAAAGAGCATGGTATCGAAACTATGGGGCAAAATCGGGCAAAGTATGGCATTTCATACTTTAGAAAACACAAATGCACCTGCTCGTAAGTATGCAATATATTGTCGCGGGAAACTATTTTAATTCGATGGGAAACCGGGAAAGCCCTGCATTGCGAATATATAAATCTAATGATTTAATTTTTATTTTTATATCTTTGTTTCAGAGTATTGGACATGGAATTGTAATTAATTTGTCCTTTACCATCCTCAACAACTATTTTGTAAAGAGAAGATTGCTCGCTGTCAGCTTCACGCAAACTGTTGCTGGTTAGTTTTCTATTTCATATCGCTGTCTATTTTGAATTCTAAAGATTGGTGGTCTGTTATATGTCTAACTAATTTGTCTGTAATCTGAGTGACTCAGAAAGCTTAAAATCGGTGCGGAATGGAGAAAGCAGAGCTCGAATTATCTAGATGTGATTAATCAAAAGTTAGGTCAACCGCAGAACTAGAGTTTGACTAGTCGCGGAGCTGAAGTGGCATTGGGTGGGTTATGTAGCTCGGTTTTTGGACGGTGGAGTCCCAAGATGCTGGAACCCCTCACAATTAGATCGATAAGAGCTAGAATGTGGAACTCCTACTTAAGACCCATGTCCAGCAGTCGATATGATAACCATGTGTTTTGTGTATGATGTGTGGAATACGAAGTGTATCAAGGTAACCGAAATTCGGAGGTTCATAGAAAAATTAAGGTTAAAATCATCATACTGAGCTTTAAAATGCCCCGTTCCTGAGCACAGACCTCCTGTTCCATTGGAGACAGATGTTCAGAGCATAGACGTGCCCGCCCACCACGGATTATCAGAGTTTCTTGAACGAATACCCAAAAAGGAGTGTTTTTTAAGTGCGCCATAACTTCTAAATGCTTGTACAGATTCTGTGGTATTAGGTATTGATAGATTTCTTATATTATTCTGTGTAACACTGGTATTACGCTGTTTTCTAATGTGAAAATTCTTACTATGTTGGGCAGTCGTAATTTTACTTTTTTAATGATGTGCTTATTACATGTTAGTGATAATAACCGGGAACGTGATCTCTGGGTTACACTGGTATAGACCGGACGGAATTTTCCTTAATTAAGTCCGGGCTGGCATCGAGAATTTTATGCCAGAAAATCTCAACCCATTTTCTCAAATAAATTTTTGAATTAAAGTTACATGATGTAATTAACAAATACCATAATTACTCTTAACATTTGTGTTGCTGTTTAATTATCTCAGTCTTTCTGAAATTGTATTTTAGCTGCATTTGGATTTCTAACGCCCCAGATGGTGAAGTGGGCGATCGAAAGGTATGGGTTCCGAGGTTGCGTCATGTTGATAACTGGTATATCGATGCACAATCTTTTCGCAATTATTCTTATGCAACCTGTATCATGGCATATGAAAAAGGTTGAAGTATTCGAAGACATAGAAAACGGTATGTATACATATTTCCTTTTCTTAATAGTTACAGAGGTGCTAAAGCAAAATTTACATGTTTATAATGGAATCTATACTTTCCAACGGGATAAATTGTGAAAAGGACAGCAATATTGTTTGACCTGATAATTTTGATTGGTTTAGAGATTTGCCAGCAACAGAATTGGCATAAAGTGTTGAACTTAGCTTACAGCTCACGGCAGCTGCGTATTATGTGTGTCCTAAGAAAACCGTCATGATTATTAGCCTTACGCAGGTGCCTCGACTTCAATTCTTGATTTTCTACTGATACCTATCTCATTTTATTTATAAAATAAATTATAATCCTTTTTTTTGGCCACATTAATTTATACAGCAACGTATTTATAAAAATAAAATACTTGAATTTGTCTTAATTTTTTTAAATTTTCCCCTGTGGGAAAAAATTGTCTATACAATGGGGGAAAAAAACACAAACATTGTTGTGTTCAACCTCCTCAGCTTTGTTCTTCAGTAGGCAGCATATACTAAGGCAGTACGGAACCTGCCAAGTAATACTGCAACACTGGTTCTCTTCGGATTCTCAGTATCTCAGGTGATGCCACGGAGCGGCAGCGACATGTTCTATAGTATTGATAAAATCAATCTATTTCATATATCTCTCCCTTCTATTAGAGAGGTGCAGACTTTCTCTAACAGCACCGATGCATATAGGACTTAGAGTAACTGCGGTTGTCCAATGTTAGCAAAATAATAATTTTATAAAATTTGAGTAATATTTTAGAAACCTATTCACTTCTGGTAAAGAATAAGAAGTATGCGACTAAAAAAGAAGATTTGACCGCTTCGAACTATTCGTATAATAAATCGGAAAGCGCAACGGTAGAAGATAATTTAAAAATAGTGGAAGAGACAGCAAATGCAAACAGCAGCCGACTAAAGCACGTAAACATTTTTAATTTTTTTTTTTAAACGCACATAGCTTTTACGTATAATTAGATCTTTTGGGTTTTAATAGGTTAAATTAAGAATGAGATTCATGTAGTCTTTAGGCAATTTACAAGTATTGAAAATTCTGTCGATCAACTAAGACTTATTTTTTAGCCTATTAATTACTCACTTTCAAGATTAAAAAAAAATTAGTAAGCACAATTTTTCATAGAATTTGTGCGTCATATAACTTTGATATGATTTTTTTTTAAATATATCTTTTAAAGTGCCATATTTTGCAGTATATGTTGCATATTTTGACCAACACAGCTAAAAGGTTCATATAGAAGAAGTAATTTTTTTACTATTCAAACAAAATATTCAATTAGGTAGATTTTTTTGCAACAGATTTCTAATCTATAGGGTCTTTATAACACATTAGTATAAGATCTCACCACTCTCAAAATAAACTCTTCCTTTTTACTTCATTCAGGAAATTTGTGAACCACATCATCGACGTGTCGCTGTTCAGAACCTTTTTCTTATCTAACGCCTGTATTGGAGCAGCTCTCGCGCTCTTCACTGAAATGACTTTCACTCTTATGGTTCCACAAGCATTATATTTTAGTGGATGGAGTGAAGTGAGTGTATCAAATTATTATATTATATGAAATAATAAAATAAAGATGAGATACTTATTGATAATTTATGATTATTTATTGAGGCGCGTAAATTGGACCAACTAGGGTTTGTTGACAGTTATTCTTTATACAAAGCTTACGTACCTTCTAACTAAGGCCAACAACTCTTACCAATTTTTGATATTTGCCCCCGTTTGCGTGGAAATTAAGGAATAAAAAGTTCTGGTCTTCCGTCAGAATGAGAAGGGCTTAGGCGTAGTCAAACCAGCCTGCCAAAGTGCTGATTTGTTGACTTCGCACGCCTTTTAGAATGTTATGGATAGCTAAAAAACATGCAGTTTTCCTCACGATGTTTGTTTTCTTCAACGTTAAAGCAAGTGTTATTTAATTGCTTTAAACGCACATAACGAAACGCTAGAGATGCGTGCTGGAAATCAATTTCGTAAGCTTTGACTATAACATTTTTTCAAGACATAAATGCTTTCAGAACGAAGTGGCTTGGGCTGTGTCACTGAATGCGTTTGGAGATTTAGTGGCGCGGACCTTATTAATATTCATGAGCAGTTTACTGGTAAAAGTCGGGAGCCACCAGATTTATATAGTTGGACTGGTCATCGCATTTGGGTCTAGACTTGGTAAGCATTATATTTACTTACCAATTATGTACGCTCTTATTATACGTCTTTGTTAAAAACATTTTGATATACGTCAAAATATAATTACGCCAAAAGGTTTATAAGTCTTCTACTTATTCTTTAAAATGCTTTATTCTAATAGAAAACTATTCAAAAGAACCGGAAAACTACGAAGTTCGTTGACATATATTATTCCAATAGTTTTAACCTCTTCTCTTCTTAGATATTTATATCTCTGATTTTTTAGGCGATGCTGTTAATTCTTTCCTTTTAAAGACTACGAGATCACTAAACGAGCGTTTATTTGAGAAAAAGCCCACAACTGTAGAACCAACTTTTTAGATGGCGCTTATTGTATCTATTTATTCTTGGTTTGCATATTATAGATAGTGGAAAAGATCGAAGCTGGAAGGACATTTAATATCTTTGTGGCACTAAGAAACGTATGCAACTGTTGTGGACAGATAATTTTTATAGTTATATATATATGCATAGAATAGATATCTTAGAAGCGACACAATATTTAGCTCCTCGCACAGTTTTATCCACTTTACGAACATGGGTATACGCGTGGAAATAATATGTAAATAATATGCATGTAATATGAAAAGGGGGTAAACTTTTCCTATTCTATGTTACCGTTGCCCCTGCCTGCCTGTGAATTCTAACACTTGACAGTGGATATAATCGGGGGCCTTTTTTTCTTCTAGGCTTAAATATCCTTAATAATAATAGCTGTTAATATTATCTTGACATGTTTGTTGGAGCAAGATTTACCTTTAATCTTAAGTCTGAATACTCTACCCAATACTAACCCAACAATTTGTTTGCTTCAAGGAATGCTGTGGTCGGATAATAGAAGAGTAATAACAACCTTCATGACAATCATGGGAATTTCGCGCTGTTCCATCATGGTGCTTACACCCGTCGTAGTTGCGGACTCTGTTGAACAAAAACTATTCTCTTCTGCGATGGGATTACTATTTTTGATATTCGGATTCTTTAATCTGATTGTTGGACCGGTTATTGGTATGTATTATTATAATACTTGTTGTTCACGATTTTATATACGTTGGTGACGGTTTTCGTAATTGTCTGTTCTGTGGAGTAAAAAGTATCCTAAGTATATTCCGAAAGATCAGTTTATATGTGAAGTGTTCCCAGAAGTCTTCCCAGGTGCAGTGCTCTCGCAATAAACTATCTATTTTATCTATCTTGAGGATGCATGCTTTAGTGTCCAATTTTATCATGATTGATGCCAGTTGTTTAACATGTCAAACAGACACAACTTTTCATTTATTATCTTAAGTATTAATAAGGTTTCAACGTTCTGTGCTTACACATTCATGTTGTAGTATATATAAACGCCCAAAGTCCAAAATTAGGAAATTAGTGTAATCCACGTGCCTAGAAAACCACGTTTAACTATTGGTTTCTGTTTTTATCTCTAATATAACCCACTACGGAAAAGCGTGGTGAGACATTGCTTTAAATCCCTCACTCCTCGTAGTGCCCAGTAGTGGGATATTATTAAGTTAAATATGATGATGATGCAATTTGATATAACGGGGAATCAGAAATATAAAGAACTGCGTACAAACTGCTCGATCGGTATTTGCAGAATTATTTTTGAGCCACAAGTCTTTAAACCTTTCATAGCCATTTCTTAGATAAAATTTATTGTATAAAACTTCAAAGAAAGGGCCAACAGTTACTAACCAGTTTTATCAAAATTAAAAAAAAATGAGACTCATATTTGGTCTGACTGCAAAAAAAAATATCATGCGAGACATCAAACCGCAGTTGATTGCTTCATCTGGTGACAGAAGAGACTGACTGACAGAAGACTGGTTGGTTTTTTTTGGGAAAAGTTTAGCGATTCAGTGTGAAAATGTAGCCAGCATTATTGGCACCATTACATGCGAGCATGACTTTTATAGTAATGATTGAAGTTATAAGTTTTATTATATTTAATTGTATACCTACACATTCAAATAAAAAAAAACCTTAAATAATAATCATGTAGTTTCGAATATGCATCTAAACCAAAACTTACGTTATTTTAGTGGTAGATAAAGCCATTCAAATTGCTGCTCCTGTGGTGCTACCGACAATAATTTTCATAACTGTAATCGCTTAATCAGGTAACCCGCCTGCTCAGCGGGCAAGATGATTACCTTCAGCTAAATTTGTTTATCCGCCCCTTGATTAAGAGTTAAGAGGGAACGCGTATCTCTTAGGCTACACGGCTACTCTTTTATCGTCTAACATCGACGGCTGTATACTTATTATGTTTAGCTGCAAGCAACTCAGTTTGATATTAATTCCCGTCCCAGTGTAAACTTAGGAACATAATGTTTTATATAAAAATGCGACGTTATCTAAAAACTTAAAATTAATTCATCTAATAGCGGGTATCGCACACAGTAACTGGAAGAGAAATTGTGTGCTTTAAATTTAATTGTTCCGTACCCCAAGGTTGTCATGGGGAATCTATTAGAGCAACCCTCCAACTTGCGTTTTTTTTTACTTGGTTGATAAAATGAATATTTCTTTATTCATAAACAAAAAAAAACGTAAAATAACCTTTGTACAAAAATAAAACTAAATAAAATCTAAAACGTCTTTGAAACTTACAATGATTTTAAAATGACGGGTACATTGCTCCTATGAATGGCCAAACTAATTCATTACTATTTCAGGTTTAATTTACTTTAAATTAAATTTATATAAATTTTAATTTTCAGGTGCAGTGCGAGATTTAACGGATAGCTACGCAACAGCTTTTTACATTCTCACCTCGTTCTATGCTATTGTGATAATGTTCTGGACAATCGAATTGTTCTACAAAAAGAGTAAGCACAAGAGACAATCCAGAGCTGATATTACCTCATCAAAATCATGACAAAAGACGTCTTAAAGAAATATATATATATATATAGGACTTTCATTGCTACGAATACATATTGCTTGTTACTTACAGTGCGTGTAATCATGGGCGTTCTTACCCTGCGTCTGGTCTAGGGGGGAGCAAATGAGATTTGTTTAGGCCAGATTGGCATCGGCTGTTTTGTAAAAGTTTTTAGAGAGTCCTCGATACTGAAGCCAAAACTGAATTATATTTCATTTTTGTCTGTCATCATACATTTTTAAAGAGTGTTCATACATTTTGCACTGCCTGCCCCCCCTGGGTACGCCCACGCGTGTATTATTTCTTTACTCCATGAATAGTATTAAACTAATGGCGTTTTATGATGATTGTATAGGTCATGTCAGGTAAACAAGCGCTGCAGTTCGACTTGCTCAATGGCTTGGTGCGATTGTATTGCTCAGCCAATGTTATTTTTCACGAAGTTAACTATTTACGAGATCGTTTTACCGTGTTTTTTATTAATTATTAAAAAAATACCACAGAGAAGTTATGCTTTTTATTTCAAAATTATTATATTTTATAGCCTACAATAATCTTTACTTAACATATAAATGCGAAAGTGTGCTTGTTAATTTGTTTGTCTGTTCATTTGTCCATCTTTTCCGCTGTAACTAAGCAAACAATCAGCTGGATTTTCGGCATAGAGTTGTTTGACAGGGCAGAGAGTAATAAAGGTTTTTAATCTCAGAAAACAAATCGTTCAAGAACGCGGCCAAAGCTATTTGTATTATAAGCTTCAAACCAGATAAATGTGTTTGAGTAAACTAAGGTTTACTCACTGGTTACTGCCCTGGCCCTGCCTCAGCTACTCACAGCGTGCCAGCCTCAGACATGACTATGTCACGCGAATAATCGCAAGACTAAGAACTCCGGACAGTTTTGGAAACTATCGGTAATATACCAACCAATAAAACCCACCAACCCGCATTGGAACATTGCAGTGGATTAATGCCCTCATTACCTCTGTTCTAAGAGACCTATGCCCAGCAGTGATGATGATGATAGTAATGTAGATGAATTGTGATGATGAATAAATCTCATCATATCATCATAAATAATCCAGGCATAAAATTATCATAACCATCAACTTACCGCCACTTAAAATTACCACTTAAGATAGTTTCAATTTTAAAATCACTAAGTAAGAACGTAATTAAATAGTTAATAATAGGTAAGGAACAGATAATCGTTGTTGCCTCTTATTTAATGTAGGCGCTTTGCACTTCAAAAACGATGAATAAACTAACAATATTAACGGAGTAAGACAACAAGGTAAGTTTAAAGCCTCGTACAAGATAATATGCATTTTGTGTTCGCGCTATGTTTCAGTTACAAAATTTACGCGTAACCAGCTTTACGATGCATATTAAACAATCAATTATAACAATGCAATTCCTGGATACATAAAGCCAATAAGCCAAATCCCTTCTGGAGAGGACATAATCGTACAAGATAAACCGTCTTCTTCGTCCCCACCCTTTAATAAACGCCGCTGGTTCGGCTGCTTACCATGTTTTTAAAGTGGCTTAGAGTGTGAAGTTGTGAAGAACACCATATTTACAACTCAGAGCTAATACGAACTGAAAATTTCTTACAACACAACACAAACTTTAGCGCGTCCAGAAATAGAAACCAGAATTGCGTCAAAACCTTTTGTGTAACGTTGAAATTGCACAAACTTGCTTTGCCCTTCTGAGATGTATTTTCCAGATTGCTTTATTTATTACAAAGGTAAGTCAGTTCCCTCGGGACTGTAAATTTATATCTATATCTCTATACTAATATTATAAAGAGGTAAAGTTTGTGAGTTTGTGAGTGTGTGACACTGTCGGGGGTAATCTCGGGATCTACTGAACAGATTTACAAAATTCTTTCACTTTAATAAAGCCACATTATTTTTGATTGCCATAGGCTGTATATTAAACTGAAAATAACTTTGCGTAGTAGTCAGATTTGCAAAGTAAGTCAGAAAAAAAACGGTCGAACGAAGACGTTCCTTACGAACTCTGCATTAACGGTGAGAGATATATGATTGAGTTCTATGGAAAAGTTGTAGAGCTTGATAATGCCTACAAAAAGTCCGGGACAGCATATGTATTACTTTTATATTTAAGTAACAAAAAGTCTTTGTTCCTATTAAATAATCAATTATTTATTTATTTATTTATTTATTTATTTATTACACAAACTACTAAAATTATAAATCTTCGCATCCTGAAACTCACATGAGTTTATTTGGACGCTGCACATTCCTCTAAAATCTCATAAGTTTATAAGTTTATCATATATTAACCATTAAATAGCAATACAGTATACAGCAGGTAGTACACTAATAAATCCAGTGTAGGTAATATAAGACTGAGGAGACATAGCTAAACAGGGTCGGGTACAGCTAATTCGAAGTGTATCCGAAATTACTGCATACTTTAGACACCTACGTTCGGAGCAATATTTCTCTATTTTAGGAAGATCCGCATTTAAAAGCAACCCTTCTCATTGTGGAAGGATACCCGAACCATATAGTGGGCCGGTAATGAGTTGATATGATGATGATAAGGCAGTTCAATTTCGCCAGTCTCACGGGTAAATTCACGAACAAGGGTAAAGTGATTAAAGTATCTTAAATCGAAATCAATAATTAGTGAATATTTATAAAATAAAAATAAATTATTCTAGTGCTTGTATTGTGTGTTCTTTTATCCTAACCAATAGTCTAAGCAGTAAACAAATAAGATAAAGATCTAAAACATTTAAATAATAGTGAGCATATGGCCTTATTTGTTTAGGTAATACCAGGTTTCATACCAGGCTAGCAAAGTGGCGCTAGCCTCGGGCCAATAATAATTACCGTCCTACCAATAATTAAGACTTACCAAGGGCTCTCTTACCATCGGAAAAGTCACAGGTTGGGTGAACCAGGGTTAATAATGTTCGTCTATGCAATGGTACAGAGTACCTTCCTATAATTATAGAACTGTGATGAATTAAACTTCAGAAAGTAAGTTATTTTAGGTTGCCTGTAAGAGATAGCTTACAGCAATGCTTTTCGCCGCCTTGCATGTCTACATTGTTTACTGTATACTTCTTAATGTTTATTTTTCTGTGTGTTTACGCGCAATAAAGTTTCTTCTTCTTCTTATTATACTCTGCAATTATAATGTTTCATACACATACATGCCTGCATGCCTGAGAGTTCTCATAGGCGTGTGGACCACCAAGCCGCAATGGGGCCAGTGTGGTGGACTACGGCCTAAATCCTTCTCATTGTGGAAGGAGAACCAAGGGCCGTAGTGTAATTTAGTTAATAATTAATATCAGTAAAGCATCGGTCTCGGTCAGGAGACTACCTGTACATCACTGGCACTGACACTTTAATGTTCTCCAAGGGACTTAAAAGAGAGTAGACGCTAAATTTGAGCTTCAAAATTTTACGACTTAGATCAACGTCGCTAAACCAATACTATTAATTAATTTGGGCTGTTGCAAGTATATAATACAACTATATTTTAGTTTATTAATATAGCCCGGGATAACTCTAAGCCGGCTAATACAAAGTATGAATACACTTTTATTGTACACCAAAGAAAAAAAGTAGTTACAGAGATATAAATACATATCAAGAGAGTACAATTTGAAGGCCTTATCGCTACATAGCGATTTCTTCCAGGCAACCAATGGCGTAAAAGGAAAAAACATTGAAAACAGGTAGATGGTGCAATAAATAAGTTTTAAAATTATACAAATATATAAATAAAATATATAAAAATATATATATTTTTATATATATATATATATATATATATATATATATATATATATAAATGCAAATAAAATATATAAGATAAATACCTATATAAATATATAAAATACACAAAGTATTGTATTATCAACCTATTATAGGTAGACTACAGGGCACAGGGTTCAGACCGTAGTCCACCACGCTGGCACAGTGTGGATTGGTGGACTCCACACAGCTTTGAGAACTTTATGGAGAACTCTAAGGCATGCAGGTTTTCTCACGATGTTTTCCTTCACCTTTGAAGCAAGTGGTATTTTAATTGCTTAAAATGCGCATAACTTAGAAAAGTTAGAGGTGTGTGTTGGGATTCTAACTTGGCCTCCAAAAGTTAAGTCCTACTCACTGGGCTTCCGCTTCTATTTGTGTTTAAATTAATTTGGCATGCACTGCCATAGCATAAATTGATATAGTATTTATATGCACGCAACGCGGCTGCGGCCACATTTGAACTAACTGGCATTTCTGAATATGTCTAACTAAATAACTGTCAGTAACAATGGTTGGGCTTACAGTATATACAAACTATCTTAGGTTGGGGCCCTGTTTAGTTAATATTGTGAAGAAATTTATGGAAGTTTCGCTAATTACATATTAAATAGTAAACTGTAAACACAATAAAATTGTATCCGTGCATGGAATTTCCCACAATAATGCTTAAAAACCTATTTAGATATAACTTATCTTACAAAACGAAAACATGCCATAAAGTATGAAAGATTTGTTCACCCACGGTTACTTAGCGACCGATCGTAGTGGCTTCTAACTAACATATTTAATTTGTTGATGTGGACAACCGATATATTTTGATCGTCAAATTGTAATCTTAAGATGTCTTCAACATGATTTTAATTATACTACAACATTGATTAGCGATTGACAAATATAAATTAGCACAGTGCCATAATTTCTTTTTTATAAATACATCGATTTTATGCACTAAACCAATAGAGTACGATTCTTTAAAGAGTATCCTGGGAAGTTCTTGTGCGTGCTCATTTTGCGATTTCTTAAAAAATCCTTAGGAACTGTTAGTTTTCTAGGGTTAAAGTATTCGATGTCCATCTCCGGCTTGCATCCTTTCTCAATCAAGAATATCGCCCAATCGGTATAGCTGTGCAGCCGTGCATAAGTAACAACGTTATTCTTTTAAAATCCTCGGGCACTACTCTAGTGCTGTAATAAACGAAATGAAAAATATTTTATGACCATCTTTTGGATAAAAGCTTTGTATTATGTGAAGTGTAGCCCGAACATAGGCAAAATATAAACAGACCATAACCATCACGTTAATAATATTAGTACGGATTATATTATCATAAACAAAACAGAAAAATGATCTTTTGATCATTAATAAAATAGCCCTGTAATTTCCTGACTTCGATCATAGTTTCAGAAACCAACAGTAACAGTTAAGGCTTTTATTAGATTTTAACGAATGCTATCATACTGCATACATAACGGAAAGGTGTGTTGTTTGTTTGTTGCCTTATTTTACGTAAGAACGGATTGTATCGGCGATGATATTTTTTAGGGTTTCGTACGTACGTAATGGGCACAGTTTTTGAAAAAAAAAACCTTTTAAAACCAACGGTGACTACGCGATTCAGTGTTTTCAAAATTTACAACGAAAAATTGATTTATACGTTTCTTTCAAAGGCATGGT
The DNA here is from genome assembly GCF_905163445.1 of Pararge aegeria. Taxonomy (NCBI): domain Eukaryota; kingdom Metazoa; phylum Arthropoda; class Insecta; order Lepidoptera; family Nymphalidae; genus Pararge; species Pararge aegeria. The sequence continues at coordinate 16,690,023 of NC_053181.1, forward strand.
AACCACAGTGAGCAAGCCTGACTAGCATTTTAGCAAGACCAAACTTATATTAAAAATGCGAACGTGTGTCTTTGTTTATTAGTTTGCTTAACATTATTGACTTAACCTCTGCACCGTTTTTTTTTTTAATCAGTTCAGTTCAGTTTGCATGATGGAGACAGGTACAGACTAGGTAATTTTTCCCAGGGTTCTTAAACCTAACTGCTTGTAGTAATAAATTTAAGAGGTACATAGTGACATAGGCTACTTTTTTATCCTAGAATGAAATCCTGCTACTAAAATATATGCGCATGATCGCGGTAAAAAGTTAGTACGTTTTGAATTACATTTGTTCGCCAAAAATAAAATTTGAAACGATTTTTTTCTCATACTTGAAGGCACTTAAAATAAAATTGTTGAACAGGATATTAAAGAATCTTGTAGTTTTATCGCAAAACTAAGATAATAATAGAATATGCACGCTAGGATTCGTCATCTTTAACGGCTACCCAACTGGAGATAAAGCCCAATTCTTTTTTCCATCATGAATACATTAGTCTGTGGCATGTGGAATTCCAATAAAAAAGACTAAAATAATCAGATCTAAACTAGCGGCCATGTTCTTGTTTTATGTACGTAATAAAATTAAACGCAATAATGGTCGGTATTGACCATTAATAATTCGATGATAGTACTTATTTAAATAAATTATAATATAATTTATTTTGTGATGTGGATTCGTGTTCACAGAGTAAATTAGTTCATTAGTAATTAGCACGGACAGTAAAAATACCGAAGTGCATTAGGGTTAGGAGGTGTGCCGGTCAATACAGCTTTATAAGAGCTAGATACTCGTAGGTGGGCAGAAATCAAGTGAGAACCACGGAAGAGTTTCGTGGAGTTTGTTCACCATCACAGTCAGCCCTTCTCATTCTGTGAGGAGACCCATACCCTATAGTGGGCCGGTAATCAGAGGTGTGTATATCCTCTATGCACGCCAATACCGGTAATAGGTCGATGATGATAATTTTCACCTTCAACGACAGTTACTAACTATTTACCTAATGTTGATTCATTGTAAATATATTATTCGCAGTCGAGTATAGTGTGTTAAGGTTTATGTAATGTATGCATCTCCAAACAGAAATGTGTTGTCTCTTTTCTGTCTAAACTTGGCTTTGATAGTACAATATCTAAAAATAATTTTAAGTAATAATGCAGTGATCACGCAGTCAGTGATAATGCAGTCTATGCGTAACGGTTTGGATGGTAACGGGCTAACCTGTTAGGGGTATGGCGGATGTATTTAACTCCTGATATTTTGGCAACATTTTACCGGTACTCTTAATGGATAGGCGCTACATCTTTGTTTCTTTTTTTCAGCATTTAAATTATTTATTTATTTATTATGGACAACCAACAGTAGATACATTATGACTTGCTCATTTAGAGGTTATCACAGAGAGCATTTAAGTGTAATTTGTTGGTAGGATAGTGCCTATGCAGAAGCAGACCAGATAAGAGATAGTTTAGAAAAATAAAAAATTCTATCTGCTCGGTATTGTACCCAGGAGCTCCCATTTATAAGAACACAGTGCTTACCACTGAGTCAGGGAGGTCTTTCCTTGTCAACCTCACACTCTCTTCAACTATACGGTTTACCCGTTCTATATTTACATAAAGGATACGTCGTTTATTACACCTACATAGATATTCATAGACTATTTATTATGTATCTTAAAATCGATGACATATTCTAAGATTAGGATTACACCTACTCGCATAATTTTTGTTAAGATAAAAATTGGTCATTATGAGAATCGTAAAAATTGTGTTCTTTTTATAGTCAATTATGCATAATACAATAAGTACAAAGGTCAGTCAATTTGTCTATGAGTTTACATTTTTTTCATATCTTACATATTGTCTATTGTAACATTTCCACTAGGTAAATTCATAGACAAACTGACTCTATTGTCGTGCCCATTACAATATATTATGAAGAATGTAAACAATGGCAAGGTAGCCTGCATCCGATCTCATCTCCCGCGAGATAGAAAAATTATTAATGTTGATGTTGGAAAAGAGCAACTGCTGAGTTTCTAGCCGGCTTCCCTTCAGAAGAATCTGCTTTCCAAATCGGTGGTAGAAACAGTTACACTTAGGATATAAAAAGTGCTGTATGTAATAATTCGCAGGGCATGCTGGGAATACGACCTGGAACTTGCCGACTAGTGCCCCTCAACCTGAGGTAGGCAGGTATATTTATGTTAAACGTCTGTTATGCTTGTAATTACACCGGCATCACGCCTTTCAGATCGGAATACAGCATTCCAACAATGCTGCTTTGCAGCAGAAGTAAGTACACTTCTTTAGGGACGAGCTCTGCCACAACAGATACCTACTGCTTTTAAAAATAAAACTAATTTGGATTATCCAATATTTTAAAGCTTAAAAAAGAGATACATAAAATTATTTAACTCCGTCCACATGTGATATCCGTTCAGAACCTGTCTAAAATAATATCTTATCATAATAACTAAAAATACTAGTGCCAGACACTAGCCACCAGGGAATTTATATCGAATTTTATCTATATGACTGTTTGATAAGATATTTCTGGCAATAAATTATTAGATTTTAATGCAATTTTGTGGCATTCTAGCTCCAGTTTGTCTAGGCATGCATAATATAATTGTAAATAATTGGCCAACAATATAATATTGTGACTATCTGTGCCTCGCCGTTTCAATCACATTATATATTATGGGTAATCCATCCGTCCACTGACGCCGTGTTCGAGTAACCGACAAAATACAAATTTTACAAGATAAAGTGTAGTTAAATATTTTTAAAGGTAAATGTGATGCTAAATTGAATTGAACATATTATGTTAAAACATAAAATTTCAAATAAACCGCATAAAAATATTAGAAAGCACTCAAAAAGGTAGAATTTGTTGTTGCCGGTTACGCTAATAGCAATCGTGTTTTTAGTGCGGGGCGAGGAAGGATCGTTCGTGGCTTCAGAAGAAAGGGACCTATGTCCTATGTATATAGGACATAGGCTAGATTTCATTCATCATCATCATCATCAAGTCAACCGACTGACATGCACTGCTGGACATAGGTCTTTTGTAGGGTGGTGTAACTATCTCCACGATGATGGGCCGCTTGTATCCAGTGGCTTCCCGCGGTTTGTTTGATGTCATCTGTCCACCTGGTTGGGGGTCGACAACCCAAACGTCCATCGGTTCTCCGAACTATGTGCCCCGCCCATCGCCACTTCAGCTTCGTGAGTCGTTGAGCTATGTCGGGAACTCTCGTTCTTCTACGGATCTCCTCATTTCTGATTTGATCACGTAAATATACTCCTAATATGGCTCTTTTTATCGCCCACTGAGTGACTCTGAGTTGAGGCCCATAGGACCTGAGGACCTGAGGACCACGTCTCGGATCCGTAAGTGATCACTAGTAACACGCACTGTTCGAAAATTTTGGTCTTTAGGCACTGAGGGATTTTGGACGAAAAGATGTCACGAAGTTTCATTCAAAATTTTAATTAAGATTTGGGTAAAAAAAGGCTAATTTCCTTAGTGATCTTTTGTCTAATAGTAGTTTTTATCAAGAGGTTGTGTCATATGCGACCCCTATTTGCCTATAATATGAGCTCACTCCCCAAAGTTTTAAAATTCGTATTCGATTTTTATATTACTTTTGAATTAAATTATGGAACACATTTTAGAAGTTATGAGGGGTGACGGACAGACAAAATAAAATACTAAATTCTTTAAATCAGAGATCTCGCGTCGCTTGATCATAGACGTAGGAAAATGGCATTTGCTTAATGGATTTCTAACATTAATATGGAAATTCTACTATCCGACAGACTCCAAACAAGAGTAGGTTGTCTATTAAACATTTGTTTGTTTGTATTTAAGATGTTAAACTAGGTAGTGTTTCACAGCGAAAAAAAATATTATTTTTGACTAAGTAGGTAGGTTGTCCGCTTTAAACGATTCAGCAAAATTTTCTTGATAGAAAGTTACAAATATTGTTTTATATTTAAGTAATCAAATATTTATTTCATGGTTATAGGGATATATGCACCACCTATTTTCTGTACTTTGGTTTAAAGAAATCGCCTGGAAGAAATCGCTATGAAGCGATAAGGCAGCCAAATTGTATACGTTGTTTTGTTATATTTTTCTTTTTATGTACTTTTTGTGGTGTGCAATAAAAGTATATTCATTCATTAATTCAATATGTTACTGTATAAAGTTGTATGTTACTGTATAAGAAAACTTTGTTTACATTTAAGTTTAAACGTGGTCGTGGATTAGACAATATTAATATAATAATACACACACATGATCATACATACACACAAACACGTGTAATATGATCTCAGAATTCATTAAAATTTGATAGTGTTGCTAATTTTTGCCAAAGTCTCTTCTTCTAAATTTTCAAAATCAATAATTCAAAATCTTTTTATTATAAAAATGTATCATAGTATAACACTCTTAATGCTTGTCAGCACAGAGACGTTTTCAAGTAATGTAATCCTTGCGTTAAAGGTTGGATTAGTCCACTTCTTCAGGCAGCTCTCTGTTCAGGTTTATTATTCTTTAGCGTCACAGCGTTTCAATATTTGGAAATGTGTCTACGCTTGGGAGTGTGCAAAACTTATATATACTAAGGGCACTAAATTGCTTGGTATTGTATTAATTTCTCTGATTATAGTATTAGTGGTATTTAATGTGGCCTACCTTTCCTATTAGCTTTGTCAACTTTGTGTATTTCGCCATCTACAACAGTGTCAGCTGCTATTTTATTTATTTAAGGCTGTCGATTTTTAAAATAGGAAGATGAAACAGTATGATGATATTGTTTTACATTATTATAATACCCATTGATAAAGGTGTGTCGCACTTTATATAAATTTAATTTTATATTCGGCACAGGCGTGCCAATGTATACTATAGAATTTACTTATTTAGAATGCAAAATTAAATGGTATTTTATATTTTAATGAGAGCATCATATATTTAGCAAGTTTAATTTTTTTTATATATTAGTAGTGATTAATGTTATTAACCATATTATAAATATTAAATATATTTAAACGAGTAATTCTTGTATATAATTATATAAATTATAAATACATTATATATATAGTAGGTACTAGGTGTGCTCTAACTAAGAAAATATTATCAACGCAAATAATTTATTTTTTCCATTAAATTGTTAAAACACTAAAAGCACGTCAGGTAAATAAAATATAAAAATACCTATAATGCTAAATTTTGTAGTCCAACAACCTTTTTGAATTTAGATAAATACTAATGATCTAAAATACTTTGTGTAGGTATCAGTTTTTGTGCTATTTTAGAACATTGGACCGGTCCAAAATTAGAACTAGCATAGGTATTAATACTAAAAATAAAAATTCAATGCCACATAAACATTACTTGCTTACTTATTAATGACATCGACCTTAAAATGTAACAGGTGAAGGTAGCCTCATGGTATCAAACTACAGTTTCGTTAAAGGAAACTAATACGGTAACATTTAACTGCATATAGCAGATACGTATATAGTTACCTAAAGACAAGATGTTTTTGATTCAACTAAAAGGCAAGTCGAAGTTGGTAATGGGCTACCCAGTTAGGTACGTATGGCAGTTATATTAAAGCCATACCCCTAATTGGTTTCTACGCGACATCGTACTGCAACGCTAAATCGCTTAGCGGCTAGTCTTTGTTAGTAGGCTAGCTAATTCCCAAATTCCCCTGCCGGGGATTGAACCCGGGACCTCCACTTAAAACCTCAGCGCACACCGTTCCGCCGTCGTCAAAATGATTGAGAATCTCGTTTTATACTTTCTTGCTTACTAATTTTTTTAATGACAAAATTGCTGCGAGTAAGTTGAAAAAACCTTTACATTATCTTATGGTATTTATAAGGTTTTCGAAATCTAAAAAGATAACGAAAAGATTTAAGATTTTTTTTTAATCTATTGAAAGTAAACCTCTTTACGCATAAATGTACGAGCGCTTTTCTCGAGTTCGTGTATCGAACCTTCTTTGAAGTCACATCACTGGTGACTTTAAAGAAGGCTCGATATACGAACTCAAGAAAAGTGCTAGTATATTTATGCGTAGAGGTTTTCTTTACATGTTTCCAGCCCTAACCATTTTTGTTTTCTTTTTAGTTTTCCTAATCCTAAGGTTGCCTGGCACATATTAAGCTTACTAAGCTACTTAGCGATAAAGCCGTCTTTTGTACCCTGTTACTCGAAGAATCTGTTTTGTTTATTTCTTTCTTAACATGTTGTGGAGTACGAATAAAGTGTTTAATTAAACCCTATGTTTTCTCAGTATAGTACCGTAGGTATTGTACACGTTGCTGCGTGAAATAAATCTAAACAGACCAATGGAATTTAAACATATTTAAATCCGTTTTTAATTTGAAAACACACATTATTTAACACACATTATTTATACACATTATTAAATAATACCATCCGATTATCTCAATTTAACTTGTCATAGTTTCAATAACTTTGAAATACAAGTTAAACTTGCAGAACCAACCAGATTTGAACTTGCACTCCTGAGGCGATCGTGTTCTGAAAGAAAAATGTGTGGAGCTATAAAAGTTAAAGGAAGTTTACACACAGTCCGTTCAGTATACCTATTTACTTGAGATTTTATTTAAACTTATTCAAAGTGCTACACGTAAACGTCTTTTTACTAACACTAAATATAGCATTAATACATTATACATGGGACTTAGTTTTCAGTGTCTTTTACATTTGGTTACTTATCATGTTTACCTTTTTTGACACAGCATTCACAACAATATTTACGTTTTATAATTTAACAAATGTATCACTTTCTGGTAAATATATTCCAATAATTTGGAAGCAGACGTGAAAGATCTAGAAAAAAAACGTGTGTGTTCTCGAGGAGGCGTAACACTTTTTCATTAGTTGACGATTTCTATCAGTTAAATCCTACTCCAAGCTGCACAAGGAATTTCGTTCCAAAACTTTCACCCCATTTTTTATTATCTACCCTTAATAATGATGACAGACAATACAAATACTTAAAGGTAAAGGTATTTTTTATTTCTTTATTAAATGGTGATTTTCCGAAATGGAAAACTAAAATACCTAGCAACTATAATATAAAACACGGCAATAGACCATCATTGTCGTTTTAAAGTTGTGCAAGGGTTTACCGATTTTTACCATTTATATTTTTCTTAAGCCTTCAATGTTCTTACTCGTGTTCATTGATAATTAAGGCGGTATTGAAACTCGCGGTTCGACCTTAATAATTAATTACAAACTTGCCACCCTTGTAACGTTATTAGCGATTATTACGAATGCGTCAGAAATCAATCAGAATCACTAATAGAATAATGAGTTTGAAATTTCACTAGGGAATCTCAATTAACTAATTTCAGGAAATCATAAATCAATACTTGACAATTGCGGTGACAAAACTACATATTTCCTTTAGTACTTACTCTTTGAATGCTCGAGGAAATCATGTTGAAATTAGTTTTACTATAATAAGTAATTTACAATAATTAACCGTTGGGATTTTTTTTCTTTAATTAGTACCAGCTGTTGCCTGCGACTTCGTCCCCGTTTGTTTTTGTTTTCAAAGCATCATTAGGAACAATTTATTCAAAGATGTGTGGCAGCATCAAAAAACAGTTCATCGCGCTGGATAAGCAATGTTAACCGGAGTCAGTAAATGGGTTACGGGATGGATAAGGAGAATTTACACACATCGTACTTCAATTTGATTCAAATAAAGATACCTGGCTAAGTTTGTTGTGGGCTCTTCTTAGACCAGGACGCGTTTGGAACCCTGCTAGCTTTAGTTTTAAGTTAACGCAGTTATAACCATCACTAACATTAGTGTAACATGTTAAATGTATGAACGCTTCATAAGTGCCTGTGATACTACATCTACTCTACATGAATAAAACCTTTTTGAATTTTGAATTTTGAATGCTAAAATACGTCTTCGTTAAGATTCTTTAGGACGTGTATTCTTGTAAATAAAATCGGATGTGTTTAAAAATAACTTTTACAATAATAAGTGTAGCTTTAAAAATAATTGTTTTGTTTAGGTGTAGTCCTTAAATTCTTAAACTCGCCGAAATGAAACGTCCGATTAGAATTAATTAAAATGTATTTTACTGCTGTATAATTCTTATGACTCTCTTGCCTTTACATAATGTTATTGGGAAGCATAGTTAGGAGATAGTGGGAAACTAAAAATTACGAACGTATTCAAATAATACTTTTGTTATTATATATTTTTTTGGTTTTTAAATAAATATGTGATTTAAGACTAAAAGAGATATATTCGATTTTTCGTTCTATCTAGTTAATTGAATAACTTTGTAATAATGATAAATAGTAATGATTGCTTTTAAAATGACCAAGTATTCTGCAATCGTACAGGAAACAATAGAAATTATTAATTATTTATTAGTAACTATAGATTTATTAGTAGTATCTTGAAGGTATCTTACGTTTTGCCTGTTCTGAGTCGTTAGTTCCTTCGTTTAAATAATTACAGTAGCTTATCTAATCACTATTAAATACGGCTCACTCACCATAATTTTTTAGTCGGTGTGTATCCGACAAAATGTCACCATTTTGTGACCGAAAGATGTTCTCTACTGCGGACATTCTTAACCATAGTGGCCTTCTGTCTCTCTTAAGAGAAGGAGGAAATAAAAGCAAAGCACATGTACTGGAACCGCATGCGTTCAGAGGCACGTGGGTGACAACGCCTATTTACCACTGGTACCAAGATTTCTTGTAATAAGTACATAGAATACCAAGCTTTCTTTGCTAAAATTCAGAAAAGATCACTGTATAAATATATATACATGTAAAGAGTATACTACAATAATGAATCATTTTTTTTAAATGCAGAGAGATGTTTTTAAGATAAAGAAATTTGTTAAGCCTTTTATATTTTGGACTACCTTGGTCGTTTGACAACCGAAACCTTCGTAGTTAGATACTGGCAATTCATGGCATAAGGGTAAGAAGAGTAATATTACAGTCCCTTGCAAATTCTGAAACATCAAGCATAATGACTAAAGTACAAATTGGGTGAACTTCACATCATCTAAACACCAGGCGAACCTTACGTGCCTGCATATTCGCCTGACTGAGAATACTCTCTGTACCGTCTCCATGTCAGTATCCAACAATCTCCAAGGGTTTCGGTTACCAAATGCTCGAGGTATTTGCAATATAACATCCTAACCAATTCTCTTGCAAAAAAAAAAAAAAATTTAAGCACACTTTACATATAAAGTTACAGAGATTTTAATGGTAGCAAAGAAATCTTATTATAGTTGTTTTACTAAGGATTTCCGCAAAGTAACGCTTACAAAGTAGTGATGTTTTCTCAATCCAATCTATACAGGAAGGTCGAGTGGTTACAGAAATAAAATAATAGATATACATTTTATTGCATACAAAACAACAATTAAACAAATTACTAATAATTATATTATTATCAACAACTGCTTAGAAACAAGATCTATTACCTAAACTATATGTTCATGATGCAGTTATGACAATTTACTAATTATATGATATTATATGACATTATATACTTATAATATTTATCTTTGGGCTGGTCTCAGGCCTCCTCTCTAATAAGAGAGAAGATTTTAGAGCAAAGACCCACAACGATCTCCCAATGCGGGTTGGTAGGCTTTAAAGATGTAAGTATCTTTTTTATATAAAGATTATATTCCTCTTTTTCTTTCTGCCCGCGACTTCGTCTGCGTGGACTTCAGAATTGGGTCTAAAGTTCGCTCGTTAAAAATTTTCAATTTTCCGTCTTAAACTTAACTTAAGGAATCGGGATAAAAGGTAAATTACGTTCTTTTCCATGTCAAAGGCTACATGCATGCGAAATTTTATTCAAATCCGTTCAGCCGTTTTTGCGTGATTGAGTAAAAAACATCCAACACGAAAACATTCTCATATAATATTAATAGGATTATATTGTGCTTCCGATTTAAAACTTATACCTACGTATCTAACTGGGTTGTACTATGCGGAGTTGAGCACCGCTGTGGTGTGTTGTCAGGCCATACCCACTTAGGTAAAATAACTTTTTCAATTCCGCAGGAACTGTTGCCGGTTGCTTTTCGGAGATGAATTATTTCTATATGCTTTTTTTCCTCTATATCAGTAATTGAACTGAACATAGGTAACAAGGAAACTAACAAACAGACACTTTCGTATTTATAATATTACAATGGAGTATGGACGTACCTACCTAAAACAAAATGTGAACAAATATTTCCTACTAAATTAATTACTTGCTAAATCCACAAATTATTTCCAATATCAACATAGAAATATAAACGCAACATACAAACAATGATTTGTTTTTATATTTCTATTTTTCTTAAAATATAACAGTACTGTAACCTGTCTTTGTATTATGGAGATGGTCATTTTGTTTTCAATAATATTATGTAATATGCTTAGCATCGAAACCAAATGAATTTGCTCTATTAATTCATTAGATCTAAATTATGTCACCGTTCGCGTACGATACGAACGACGGGTTCTCAAATATTAAATACCTCAATGAGGCAAACTTCTCATGTTGCAAATGAAAATGCTTAGTTTGTTGAGTTCTCCGTAAGTCATCGCACGGTGGCGCGCCAATGAATACACTGGCACTAAGTACGAGTATATCAGTTATTTGCTGGTTTATGTTTGGAAAATCCGATAGTTTGTTTGCCAGCTGTTTCAGCGCGCATCTTTAATTGGGGCGATAAAGAATTAAGCCTTAAGCTAACACATCCACGGCTTATGTGTGGAACCCCCCAAGGTGTGTTATAAAAGAAAGGTAGTTGGTAATAGATTATAAGGCTCGTGTGAATCGTTGCGATAGCAGAATAGAATGAGTTCGCAAGGTAAAACCAGCCTCGGAAGCTGTGATAGTGATGAGAAGAAATATGAGCTGGTGCCTCCTGAAGGCGGATGGGGGTATGTGGTGTGCGTCGGACTGTCCGTTATATTTGTAAGTAACCTTTTTATACTTGTATATACACTTTTATATCAAGTATACTTTAAAAACTAAATACTATATGATATGTGGTTGTATAAATTTGTTATGTTGGTAATACATTGGTTTAATGTTACTAAATAAAACCTTACCTTATATTTAAATAAGGCACGCGATTATAGAACCACTTCAATCTTACGCTGTATTATTAAAATATTGTTGAAATTTTGTTATTGAATTATAAAAGTAACCCTTTTAGGGTGGTATGTCATACAATCTGTAATTTTAAGCGAGAAATTTTTTAAGCGATGGTATTAAAAATTATTCAACACAATTCTGATCCTCTCTTTTTTACAATAATAAATAAAACAATTCATAAAACAATATTACGTGATGGGTATTTAAACTCTTAATAACTAGTAATAATTAATTTAATATTATGCAAGAACCCACTATTCAATAACACGTAATGTGTGGAAGTTATGTGGATATTGTTACTTAATTATGTTGAAATGCCTAAATGGGATTGAATAAAATATGGCACACATACCACCTTCTGGATTAACTCGTTGGATAAAATTCTTTCACGGTTTTTTTTAGTTTCTCAAGAGAACACAAATTCCATGCGGATATAGTCGCGGGCAGAATAAATTTATACCTGTCTACCGAATACCAAAGAATCACTACAATATTGTATTCAAGGAATTTCTGTTGAGAAAAAATTATTATTATTCACATTCGACAATAAAAATGCGCACGTATTATCACACGTACGGCCGCTTTTTATTCGTTTGATATTATTCTTTATGTATATCTTGTTTAAGATCTAATTTTAAAATTTATTTAATATATCTGCATAACATATGATCGACAAAATTACTTAGTGAGTAGGTATAAAATTCATTATAATATAAAGATATGGTGTTGTATCAGCACGTGTTAGGTTAGAACGTGAATTTTGTGAATTTGAAAATACAAACTGATTTATTTTATACTCGTAATATGTTTCCAGGCATTTTCCAATGGGTTGTTACAAAAAGATAAATTCAATGACAACTGTGTACCTAAAATGTTGGTAGCGCTAGAAAATGCAGTAATCTGTCATATAATGTAATATGATGCTAAAAGTACAACATGTGATGCGTAATGAATAAATTACATGTAAAGGTATTATTAACAAAGTCAATGAATTCCTTAGGTACGAGTTTCCTTATATTTAATATAATATTAAAAATAGCGATTTTTAACCGGCTCGTACTTAAATTAGATTTTGTATTGCATAATGTGCAATCTTCACAATAGTATTAAGTACTTATCAGCAATTTGAATATTTCGGCCCCGCGCTGTGTAGAATTCAACGGCCTCTCTGTCGCAGTGATACACACGTAAATAAACGGAAGTTCCGAGTTAAATCCAAGACAGAGGAAATGTTTGGAATTAATTTTTTCCGAATTTTCTCTGTTCTGGTCAGGGAGGGGAGCCTCGGCCGTGACTAGTTACTGTCCCATATAGAAACCGATTAGGAGCATAGGTTTCGTATAGCTGGCATACCCCTAACAGGTTAGCCCACAACCATTGTAGACTGCGTCATCATTTGTAATATTTAAATAAAAAATTGTACAATAGAATTCCGATATGATTTTTGATCTTGTTTTGAAATCATAAAAGTAGAGTATCCTTTTTAAATCTTGTGTGCGTTAATAAATTAAAAGAAGGTACACAATCTGTACGAAAGTTCGTTCGCTTAACGAAGCCCGTAATTTTCAGAAGTAATAACTTAGAACCTTGAAAACCAGTAGTGTTGACAAATTTATTTAAAGGTGGGTTGCTCATTCGAGTATACAACCGTCAGTTTTTTTAACTTTACTTTGGTTTATCGTTGCAAAAAGCAAATAATTTAAAAATAACAACATTTTCGATGTTTTTTTTCTACTATATTCCAACCGTTCATCTAATAAATCCATACTCGTGTTATAAATGCGAAATTGTTCTTGTTTATTTGTTTGGGTTATTTATTACTTTCGTTTGGCTGAACCGTTAGAATGATCTTGACGATCCTGGAGATGGATAATAGAATTTGAATGCTGGTTAAAGAAACTCGCGCGATTTTAGAAAACAATTAAAATAGTTTGCATCCTTTAGAAGGCCATTGAATACATTTTATCCCGGGAAAATAAAGGGTTCCTCCTAAGACCCAAAAAAATGCATACGAAGTTGCGGGTAACATCTATTATCATATAAAAATAAATAATTAATTCTTTTAATAATCTTAGTCATATCTCAGTTGGATTGTATTAAAAAAATAACTTACAGTAGGTAGGTATTCGGAGCAGGCAATTTTGATTTTATTTGTTTTTGGTTTGATTGTTATTGAGCACAACAATGACCTGAAGTTAACCGTAGTTTCTAGTTCATACTGAACCGAACTATCTTAAAGTTAACTCCGAATTTTAATGAGTAATCAGTTAAAGTTAAGTTTAAAGTTCATCTTCGATCTTCATTATCATAAACTTTGATATCTCATACAATGTAGACATTGCAATCCATTCCGGTTCAATCTGGCAAAATACTTCTAAACTTTAATATAAATAAATTCTAAAGTAGGTACAGTTACAGTTATCATCATCATATCAACTCGTTACCGGCCCACTAATGGGCACGGGTCTCCTCCCTCAATGAGAAGGGGTTAAGGCGCTGGCCTAGTGCGGATTGGTGGACTACATACACCTTTGGGAACATTTTGCAACTCTCAGCCATGCCACTTTCCTCACGATGTTTTTCTTTCCCGTTGAAGCAAGTGATATTTTTATTGCTTAAAACGCACATAACTTATAAAAGTTAGAGGTGCGTGTCGGGACTCGAAATCTGCCACCCGAAAGTGAAGTCGAAGTCCTACCCACTGTGCTATCACCGCTTCAAGTAGGTAAATTATATAGTTTTTATTATTGCTCTTATCTATACACGTATCATGTATCAGTTATTCAGTGTTAAAAAAATCTTGCAATCTTGTCTATGGAAACCACAAAAACAATAATTTATGTCTACAGATAACTAATTAAGTCAAAACTAATCAAGTTTATCTACCGTTGACACATTAAATCTAGTCCATTAAATATGTATGTACAAAAAATATATCGTAAGTTAATAAAGCAACAATGATTCAGACTCCGAATAAACTTTTTAGTCTTTGTTGTATGTACCACCCCAGACAACCCTCAAGCTTTTCTTTAAAATAAAACAAAGCTGGACTCCTATGATTGCATTGTAAAAAGAAGGACATTAAAAAAAAAAAAAATTATGAAAAAAACCAACAAACGTACCAATACACCTTAATAAGGAACTACTTACTTTACTTAAAAAAATATGAAATCGCTACTAATCGGACAGCTGGTCCCTACAATGGTTGATGAGTTCCCTCGATTTCTCCAGGATCCCTTCAACAGATCTTGATCTCAATAAAAATAATATTTTTTCAAATTTTTTTATTGTATTGTTTTTGTATTTTTTTTTATGTTTTTCAGAGGTAGTTATTTATTTATAACAAAAGTAATAAATAAAGAAGTATATTTAGATTTGGCAGAGTACACACAGACAGACTTGACGTTTCAAAAGTGCTTATATTAGGCCTACTTGAAATAAATTAATTTTGAATTTTGAATTTAGAGATTTTCAAAAAACTTTGCAATTTAATATATTTTTTTTTAAAACTGTTTAAATTTTTATTCTCTTTGCTATTCACAATTGATCCGTATAAAAATATTGGAAATATATAATCCGAATAGATTATGAAATTTGTCACTAGCTGGCGTATTAGTCAATAAGCGTGGATGACTATATATATACTTACGACCAATCCAAATTATTATTTTTAAATAGCGGGAACTATACAGACGTCTGACGTAAGTTTTTTTCTGACGTAAGCGTTACTTCCGAGTTAATCCAGAAAAAATCTGAGTTACTCCTTAGTCGCGCCTAAAGTAGTTTTACTTCAAAAACAACCGAATTGATAACCTCCCCTTTTTGGAAGTCAGTTAAAAATATATACATTACTTGTGAATACCCAATTAGTTATTATTTCTGACAAATCAGTTGTTCATTGATGTTATGATAATTTATTAATTATATTCTTGTTTAGATTGATCACTCTCGAGAACCCATTTAGTGTGTCTAAAACACACTAAATGGGTTCGTGTGATCCATCTTATATAGTATATTATGTGGTACCTACGATTAAAGTGAACATTTATTTAACTAATATGCAAAATATAATTTATGGAAATCCAATAATGCATAATTTATTGCTACTAATAGAACGAATAAATTGCGAATTAACGAATTCTAGTGCTACATTCATCGCCATCAACCTATTACCGGCCCAGTACACGGGTCGCCTCTCAGAATAAGAAAGGTTTAAGGCCGTAGTCCACCACGCTGGCCAAGTGCGGTTTGGTATGTTTACGAGCTTTTGAGAACATTATGGAGAACTCTTTGGCACCCTGCATTCCTCAAAAACTTTTCCTTCACCGTTGAAGCAAGTTAATTTAATTGCTTAACACAGAAACTCCGAAAAGTCACGGGGATCGACGGTTCCCCAAAAGGGAAGCAGTGGCTTTCACCTGCTACATTACTTTAATTTAAATTATACGATTTAATTATAATAAAGCACTCTAAAATGATTAAAGCCCAGTGGTAAGATCTTCGGCATCACTTATGAGGGCCGAGTTCAAATCACAGCACGCACCTCTAACTTTTCTAGAATATTTACGTTTCAAGTAATTAAAATATCACTCGCTTTAACGGTGAAGAAACCTGCATGCCTGAGAGTTATCCGCACTGGGCCAGCGTGGTGGACTGAGGCATGAACCCTTCTTATTGCGGGAGGAGACGAGTGCCTTGCAGTGCACCGGTCATTACCTTCCACTGATTGGGCAAACCCGTTGGTTGACATTATGATGACGATGACTCTAAAATACAGGTATTATTTTTTTGCTTCGGTTTTTATGACGATCATAGACTTAGCCAATATACCAACTCGCCATCTACGCTGAAACCATGTAAATGAATGAATCTGTCAATCGTCTTTTAGTTGATAACCAGAAAATAAAAGGGCAAAGTCCAATCCGAGATGTGTCACCATAGCACGATATCAATTTGGGTCAATGTGGTAATCATTGCTACTAAAAAACTGTCGTAA
Organism: Pararge aegeria; assembly: GCF_905163445.1. Taxonomy (NCBI): domain Eukaryota; kingdom Metazoa; phylum Arthropoda; class Insecta; order Lepidoptera; family Nymphalidae; genus Pararge; species Pararge aegeria. Next base: position 16,706,277 of record NC_053181.1, read on the forward strand.
AATAACCTATAGCCTACTTGAATAAGGATATTGTAGACTCTGACTTTGCAGTTGACTTCGTATTTGAACGTGCTAGGTACTGGACGATCGGGGCAGTTGAGAATAATCTATTATTATTTATCTGATTCAGTAAAGGAAACAGACTCGGTTACTGTTACGAGAAGTAGTAAAGTTGATATACTACAATTACTGTTAGATAACTTTACAATGCGCATCAATATCAAGTTTATTGACATCGCACCAGTAGCCAATGACCCTTCCAACATTATACAATCGCCATGATAATTATCTATGAACATAAATATTACACAGAGGCAAAAAACACCATTGTAACAATTATTCCGAATATAAATATTTACCCAAGGGCACCCAATTATTGATACTTTGAGTGTTCCTTGGACATGTTATTGAATATATCTATGCAGATTTATCAGTTTCCATAACTGCTTTTGCAGCAAAATACCCTATTAACTTAAATGAATTATTAACATAGCCTAGTTTTTAGGGTGATGTTAGTGGTTAAAGCTACGTTATTTACTTTACTTTATTCCACTACAAGTTAGCTCTTGACTGCAGACTTAGGGAGTATGGTAGTCATACGCCTAATCAGTTTCTTACACGACATCGCACCGGAATACTGAATCGCTTAGCGGCACGTCTTTGGCAGTAGGGTGATAACTAGCCACGGCCAAAGTCTCCCGTCAGGCTATTTATAAATTCCCTAATTTCCCCTGCCGGGAATCGAACCCGAGACCTCCTTAAATTCACGGCGCTCACCGTTGCGCGAGGGAGGTAAAACAGGCCAGGGCTACCTACGTCTTTAAATGAATTGAATTTTTATAAATTTTATTAATCAATTAAAAACTTTTTGACACAGTAGTTTAAAAAAGCACCATCCGGTGCTTAAGGTTGTAGCATTAAAAAAAAAAATTCTTTATTCATGTAGGCCTATCACAGGCACTTATGAAGCGTTCATACATATTTGTTTACATAATTGTAACGGGATGGTGATAACTTCGTTCGCCAACTTAAATCTAAAGCTACGAGGGTTCCAAACGCGCCCTGGTCTAAGAAGAGCCCACAACAAACTTAGCCGGGTAAATTTATTTTTTTGTTATCACCATCTTCCAGTAAATTTAAATTAAGCTATGAAGCTAGAGCAATTCACACCCAAGCTTTTTTATCGTTTAAATAATCCTTAATGTTATAATAGGATTTTTCTGTAAGGTTACGTTTTATATAAACTTTGAACTTATTGAGAGACAACTCAAAGATTTCATTTGGTAATTTGTTATAAAATAATATACAATTGCCCTTGAATGAATTAGCAATTTTGTGTAGCCTAGTAAACTGCACAACGAGTTTATTTTTGCTTCTAATATTTATTAATAAGAATGCCATTGTTTGTTCAATGACCCAGTCCATGCGCAGTAATATAATATGCCTTACTTTGATGTATGGTGACGGTAGATTAGAATACAGTTGTCGCGAACCCTCCTCCTCCCGCCAGTTTCGTAGGAGGCGACTCAAGGAATATAACGGAGAACGGGCATCAGCGTCATCAGTGTTACTACTACCGTATATTCACCTACATTGGTGTGGCCATACAATTTGGACAGCCAATAGGCGCAGTGGACAGCGACCCTACTTTTTGAGTCCAAGGCCGTGGGTTCGATTCCCACTCATGCGGAAAATATTTATGTGATAAACATGAGTGTTTTTCAGTGTTTATCTGTATTTTATAAGTATTTATGTATCTTGTTTATAAAATTATTCATTAGTAATTATAGTACCCATAACACAAGCTACGCTTACATTCGGGCTAGATGGCGATTTGTGTATTGTCCGTAGTATATTTCAAATAAAATTTAAAATGCGGATTGATGGACTTCACGCGCATTTGAGAACACTAAGAAGAACTATAGGAAGTAAAGTTTTTTTCTCAATATTTTCCTTCACCGTGACTAGTGATCATGTTTTATTCAAACCATAGATTCTTTGATAACTGATCGGGTAAGATTCTTAATCTTTGTAAAAAACATGAATGATTCCAAACTCATAATCCAAAATATTTATGATTAACGTTCTATTAAACCAATAGAGGTTGCCCGCTACAGCCATCTGCATACAGTGTCAAGTTTTCCCATTCTAGCTTTCATCCTTTAAGAAACTCCCTTATTTTTGAAGCCTGAGAGAGACATTATACGCTGTAGCTAAATTAAACCATCTAAAGTTGCGCTTTTATAATAATATTTGTATATTATGTAGTATAAGAATAATTTACTATCTATAAGTATAATATAATCTATATAAGTAGTAGTACAGTAAGTAAAAGTGGTCTTTTCTCAACGTTGCAAAGTAGAAATCCATAGAAAAATTGGAGGAAGCTTTAAACCTCGACATTTATTTAAAGCACAGATTTTAAAAATCATCAATCATATGATTCTTTTGAAAACAACAACAAAATATTTATTTCTTTCAAACAGAACCCTCTGGGCGCTGGTGTCATTCGCCATTGCTGTAATTTTATCATTAGTTTACATTTTATATGGAAATTTAATTTATACCCAGTTTTAATAGAAACAACATCGATTAGAGCCATGGTTTCGCCACAAAGTATATTATCCTCTATAGATTAAGATTAAGAATTTGTATTAATTTCTAGAAGCTTTCAATTATCTATCTAAGAGTCCAAACGTTATCCATTTTAAGCACTTTCCAGAACTGTATATCAAACCTTTTTATGTTTATTCTATTCTTCTGTATTTTTTTCTGTGGTGTATTCATTATTCATTCACTGAATGACATCCTATTGAGCTGCAAACTATAACCTTGGTGCCAATGCAAGAACATAGTAACATGACGCTTTTCATGTTATCATTATGGAGGTTGAGGTTGGAATAGGATCTCCGCTACAGTTAACGAGGACCTTTTCGGGTTTTGGATCGTTTAGTAACATTCTATGTGTATTTAGCAGCCAACTCAACATTGCAGCAATGTTTTATATCACTGTTTTTTATGAGAGAGGTATCCTATCTAACAAATAAGAATAGGAAACGAATGATGTGTATTTGTTTGGGAGATGTTAATCAGTCTTAAAAATGAGCCAATGTGCTTGTCCAACTTATTAAACACCTTATGCCAAACGTGGGTACAACATAAATTCAAAACCCTACTACCATCGCTAAATGAAGCGTTCTTTTAAAACCACATTTTTGTATCACATACTTTGACACGCCTAGTAACAGGTTCAATCTGGAAGGAATTTTGATTCAAGGGTATCAACAATATAAAAATAATATTGCTAGAAGGGACGACCTTTCGGGTTTCAGTTCATCCCCTATGCTTAACGCTTAAATAATGAATTAACACATATATTTCGAATAATTGTTAACATTGTACATACATTGTTATATAATAACAATGTATGTACGATATTACATCGATTAGTCATTGGTCGCGTAATTACCATATATTGATTTATTAACACGTCCAAATACTTTCGTTTAATGAGGCAAATGGTGTTCATTGATATTGATCTGTGATTAATAAGTTTGTTTGGAATTTTTATACGTGTTGATTGAATAGTTTGTGGAAACTTTTTTTTAAATCAGGTGAAGGCAACAGCTCTGCTTTGGATGTAAACAAAGATATAAAAAATCTAGGTCAACATTTAATTTAAATAATTAAGCTTATTTGTTTACGCAAAAATATAAAGTTTCTTTCTCAGATATAAACTTTAAATTTTTGCACATAATACATATACTAATAATATATATACATTTACATATAATGCAGTAAAATTTGGAACAAAAAAGCAAGAAAGTGTGTAAAAATTTACTGATATTTTTTTTCTACCAACACCGTTATTAATAATATTATCTTTCTAATAAACTTGCTGTTCTTTTCCCATAGCTATTAAATCACTGAGCTGTGATAACGGTGTGCCCACACATAATTTTTGACGTTTACTGTCAACTGTCATGTCATTTATATCACGTAGTAGTAAATTAATAATTATGTTAATAATAATTAATTAAAACGGATGTTGGTGACATTTCTCATTTTTTTATACGAGACCTACTAATAGTTATAGGCTTGCAAAAATCACATGAGTCATTGTTACAAATAACAGCTAGAAAGCTTCCAGAAGTCAGCTTGTTGCAACCATATACAGAATGGTTCATTTCTTGAATTTTTATTATTATTCTTTCTTATCTAGTGTTACCTGTTTCCCGCCGCGTAATTTACCATCATTGGCTACAGTTTTTTTACAAATTCCGCGAGAACTATTTGCTTTTCTGGGTTAAATAAAAAGCATATTTTGCTCTCCGTACTTTCAACTAACTCTGTGACAAAACTCAAGTTGATTGATTGCTTAATTACTTTTGTTGAATTTATAATATTAGTTACGATTTTTTCGAAATTGTACAAGTAAATAAATTACTAAATCAAATATTTCCTACAAGAATAAACTTGCTTAATTTATTTAATAGAACTACATTTAAAGAGGTATGGCATGTTTTGGTATTGACAAAGTTTAATTAAACAATCTATTTCGATACTTAATCAGTAAAATTATCTAGACTTTTTCATATTTACTTTATATTAATTGGTTACACTTACATTGATTAACAATGACATGCAATAAAAATATAACTATTATTAAAATTAACAAGGTAAATAAAAAAAAAATTACCGAACTAATGCAAACTTAATAAGAAGGGTTATGGTAATTTTAGCAGTCTATGTATGTAATTACGTTTAGAATAAACACTTGAAAAAATCATTGGTACTATTTAATGATAAATAAACATTGGTCGAAAACGATCAAGATTTGACAGGTTATATAACTACGCCAAATCTGTCCTCTGTGCAAACAATATGTTAATAAAGGTGCATACAAGGTTTTCGTTATATTTGTGATTGGATTGTTATATAAAAAGGTTTGGTTGTACTTTTCAATAAGTTAAAAAATAATATACGGGAAATGAGGACTTGCTCTTATTTCAAACGGAAATACCTTTTCGTAACAGCTAGTAATACTTGCTTTCCGACTATAATTTACTCGTAATTATTATAATGCGCATGGGAGTTTTAAAAGTTAAAATAATTGTAAAGTAAAAACAACTATTGTTTGTTATTACGTCTTATCTATAAAACCCGATCATTATTGAATTTTGCACATGTAGGTGGTACAAAATAGTCCTGTTCCACAAGATTGGAAAAATTACTTTTAGAAAAAGAATCACGAGCGAGACCGATGGCAAAAGCTACCATTGAGTTAAATATAGAAAGGAATAAATACTGCTCAACATGGACACATAAAAATAACACATGAATGCATAAGTTTAAACAATGTGTTAAAACATATTTAATAAATCGTAGTTAGGTACTATACGATTGATAAATTAATCCTTAACGACAAGGCTGCTTGGAAGCAGGGCGCTCCGCTCTCCATCTCTAACAAGAAAGATTATGTTAAAACTGTAAAATGATGTTGAAAGAGCAATCTGCTGAGTTTCTTGCCGGCTCTTCTCTGTAGAATCGGCCTTTCGAATCGGTGGAAGAGTATACAAACAGACTGACTCGACGTTTCAAAAGTCCTTATAAACTAGGCCTAACTGAAATGATTATTTTTAAATTTCGAACAGACCTTTAGTAATTAATATTTAATACCTTCTACAGATTGCTGGCACTGCACATCAGCCCGTATTTGGATTTATTTACAACGATTTTCTGGATGAACTAGGCGTCGGTACTGGAGCAGTGACAGTGGTTTACGGAGTATTTCAAGTAACCCTTGCTATAGCTGGTAAGTCGGAGCAACTGTAACCTTTAAATGTTAAAGCGTAAGACAACTTTCAACAGATTTTCAAGAAGCTATTCAATTGTCTGGAGGTTTTTATTGACATCTGTGGCGCAGCGGTGAGCGGTGAGCGCATGCCACAAGCGATTTAGCGTTCCTGTACGCGGAGAAACCGATTAGGAGTATGGGTTTAATGTAACTGTCTTACCCCTATCAAGATGTTAAGTGCATGCTGGAACTGCGTCATCACTTACCAATAGGTGTGATTGCAGGAGAGATATAAAAAAATGTGTTAATTTTCTTTTTATAAAAAGTCTACACTCTAGTTGGTCTAACTTAGACTTGTAAAAATTCTTAGGAGTCGAAGGGCAAGTCTCCTAAACATTTTTCGCTATAGCCTTCGCAAACCATTTCGACTTGATACTTATTTTAATCAACATCGAAATGTGAGCTTTCTGTCATGTGGCACAACGCATTGTTTGAAGTGTTAGACGCGTGAGCCACGAGTAGGAAATATAGTGTGAGAAGACGTTAATACTTCTTTTTTGAGTAAAAGTATAACATAAATTATTTTTTTCGTTTTACTAGTATTTGAGCAAAATCTCTTTTACGAAATCTTAAATCATTATACATTTAGACTTAAAATACCTACTAGTAGAAGATAATTTTTACGTAATTAACTACAGTAGCTTATAAGCTAAATCTTTTACTTCGGACTTCGGATACGATTAGTTGTCACGCAAACGTTATATTTGTTCGAAAATAAAATGTATTATTAGATACACATAATATATTTCATTTAATAACAGTAAAATAGTATAATTATATATATCGTTAGGTTCTACTACATAATATTTTGTATAAGAGCTGGAAACTTTATTTTACATTACATTAAATATTTGTTGAAGTATATAAATATGATATAAATATATAATATAGCCTAACAAACTTAGATCGTTGTGAAGCTGATAATGGAATTTGTGTGTCGGTGTTGACATTGTCTACAAAAACTGCTGATTATCCAAACTTGCCATGTTTACTTGCCACTTAGAGTCCGAATTTTCTTGCTTAATGCTCCTCAGAAAGGAGATTAGCTATATCTTGAAAAATGGTATAGTCTTGTTAATATGACATGGTATCGATTCGATAAATGGAAAAAAAAAGAAATAATTGTTTTTGTTGACAAAATTGAGTCGAATGGTTATTTGCGGAAGTCCATATTGCCTATAAAAATACCTCAGATGTTTGAAAACTTAATACTTACTTTGTTTTATGAATAAGCATTTTCCTTTGAATCAATCCTATTTAGTAATTTGACTGTGTATTTAGGAAATATAATTTTTTTACATCGTAACGATAGTAAATTAACAGAAGGGAAGTACCTACCCACCAATTAATTACGATTGGTATTATGCATTCTCGTACATAATTCATCTATTACCGACCCTAGATAACCTTCTCCATACTCTTCTACCTTGTTGGGTTCTGTTGGCACAACATATCCTCTTTAAACTAGAAGATAGAAAGAAAGCTTATTTTTGCGACTGACCACCTGTTTGCCTTCAAGCTTTCTTGGGAATGGTTTTGTTGATTGAATTACCGCCACCTTTCGGTTCAAAGATAGGTTGAAATCCCAGTCATGTGAGTCACAAAGTCAGACACAATTAGAAGGTACAACTCATCATCTTAAATAATCATATGCATATAATAAATAATTAGCATATTTTCGCAACAATTTATTTGAGATTAAATCTTTATGTAATAAGAAACATAAAATAAAACGTTGCTATTTTAAATAGATTAAGATGAATCGTGGGAGTATTGTGATAAATGATAACAAAGTATCGCCCTCGATTTTATCTTTAAAGAATTGTTTTTTAAAAATAGCTAAATCATACCTTTCAATATACATAAATAACAAGAACCTCATACAAACTTTCATTCCCCATTCAAGCGTAAACCCTTAGCTGGATTTTGAACATTTTATTTCCTTATCCGTCCGACTCCACAAAGTACATTTTGCGATATATACTTGGGTCAGCGGTAGACCGTCAGTCTCGATGCTAATATAATATGAAACTAACCAAAATATTTAAAGTTTACATTTTTAATAATTCTTGATAGAATATTGCTTAAAATAATGCTATTGTTAAGCTATTAAAATATATATGTATTTTGTTTCAGGTTTCTCGTCGAACATAGTTTTAAAAAAACTTTCGCTCAGACAAGTTGGCCTGATTGGCGCATTTATATATACGTTGGCATCATTTCTTGCTATATTTGTGACATCCACAACACAACTAATCGTTACTAATGGATTCTTACAAGGTCTGGGAATGGGATTACTCATTCCCGTATCCTACACAAGTTTTAATAGTTACTTTACAAGGAAAAAAGTTCTTTATTTAAGTTTGTGTAAAGCATCAATTGGAATGATAACAATGGTGTATCCATTGTTCATCAAGTACACTATAACAGAATATGGATTCCGTGGAACTTTAGCAATTATCTGTGCTATCTCTGCACATAGTATATTTGGTGCTCTGGTAATGCATCCTGTGCAATGGCACATGGTTAAACGAGTGAAGTCATGTGAAAAGATTGTACGTAAGTATCAATTTTACCCACACATATTTTAACAATACTGGTTCTTGTTAAAACTTTTCAGAAAGTTCTTCTTGACTTAACAAGTAATAAGTATTACAAGTTATCATATTAAGAAACTTGTTGGAAAAATTATTTTCTATATATATTAATTTTAGAGTAGCATAACTAAACCTTAGTTTTAACGCCTGGTATCAGTGCTATATTTATTACAATATTTCTTGTGGAAGCGAATCACGTTATTTTTAGACTGATCCGTAGAGTTTGAGATTTTTAACTACCGAACCAGATAAGAACCATTGTCTGGTATTCTAAAATAAAATAGTAGAATTGAATAGTAAAAAAATATTGCAATAAAACACAAAGAAACAATAACTACAAAGAAACAAAAATAGTACATAGTAGTATGGCGCAAAGACAGCCTTATCACTAAAAGTGATCTAGTAAGAGTAAAAAGATAGAAAGTGAAGGAAATGTGAAATAATAGTTGTTTGAAACTTTTTAATAAGTTTATAAATGTTACAGTTATCCCACCTACGCCTGCATCAGACGAAGACCATGACAAGTTTGACTTCTTAAAAAGCAATATAACAAAGCAAGAAACGAAATCAGTTCAAAATCTTTATACAAGAAACTGTACAGACTGCCATAAAGAATCTGGTCTATTATTTATACCAAAGCTAACGGATTCGAGAAGACTGAGCATTCCTGTCGTTTTAATACCAAGTGAAAATACTAATAGTAAATTCAATTCTCATGATAATGTGTATATGGAGAATTTGTATAAAGCAGCTTCAGTGTCGAGTTTAGGAAACTTTGGAAATATCGCTGTGGAACCGATGCCCATTATCAAGAATAAAGAAGGCAAATGGTAGGTTTAAGATATTAGTCCGCACATATAATATTATACTGTTAACTTTATATGATCCATCAATAACTCTTACAGTTTTAGCACAGCACAGCAAAACCACGAAGATGACAGATTTTTGTCCGACTTCCTTTATGGTTTTTAATATGTGTGTTATTTAAACTGATACATCAGAGTTATAGTATTGTTAATCCTCACAAGCTTTCACGTTTATGATATTTTCTTTTATTTTGTAGTAGCAATAGTTATGACTAATGAAAACCTTTTTACTAAAACATTTTATTCATACAGTCATAATTTTATTATAAAAAATTGGTTGTCTGTAAAGTCGGCTTTCTGACGATAGTTGAACGTGACAACGTCGTAAGAAAATACTGATGGAATGGTTGCATTTTTCAAAAGAAAATTTTAATTTTTTTTAATTGATAGATATTATCGTTGCTATAAACAATTGACACCACATTCACTTTTCACTGCACTTCATCCTTGCCGAAAACAAGTACATGTATTATTGTATAGAAGCTGTCCACGCGGACGCATCGCTCACTAAAGTAGGAGAGAGACAGATGTCGAACGCGGAGGCCGACTGTGCCTCTTTGTCGCTCGTTCTGCGCTCTCGCTTGCACTTCAAGCCTTGAATGGAACGCCTCAGAGCGAGGTAACGCCGCATACGTCATGTTTTTTCGTGCGTGCAGTAGGCTCCATGGAATTATAAGACTTCGTCACGTCAAAAATATATCATATTCTGGTTTTCGAAGTGACGGACAATTAAAACAGAAAGATTTCTTCTTCATTGCAAAACTTAAAATATGTTTTGTCTTTGTTGCAGGCAAACAGTGGCTGAATATTTAGATTTAACGCTACTAAAGGACTTAGTATACGACAATATAATATTTGGGATGGCATTGACCTTTTTTGCTGACCTTACGTTTTTCACATTAGAGCCGTTATTTTTGGACAAAAATAATCTCAGTAAGGTAAATACCAAAATTTCCTCTTCTAAAATATATTTAAGGTGCTGTCGTTGTTAAAATATTCCTTGAAATATAAGACTTCGCTCAGGAATTATTAGTAGGTAACCAATGAACGCGAAGTCTTATTTTTCGTGGAATCTTATAAGGTAAAATTCGTGCTTTACGTCCGAAAAATAAATAAAAATGATGGAATATAACATATTCCATATTTAGTTATATTCAATATTGTTAAACTCACATCAGAAAAAATCTAAAACCGGTCTATTTCTCTGCCAGATGTTGTAACGGAATACTGTTACATAATATGTAGTAAATTATTGATCTTGGTTCTAGAGGGCTTAGGACCGTACTAATCTTTGTTCGTGTGATTTTCACACGCACGTGAAGTTTTTACAGAAAGGGACAGTGTATGTTGATGAACTGGCCTTGTAACTGTTTTTAATGAAAATAGAATATAATCTTCCAAAACTTGTTTTCATAGTGACAACCCGTAGCTTCCTAGGTTGTTGAGAACCACTTTGTATGATTATATTTGCATACATTGCATTATTATTCGATGACATTTGTGGCATTGGTCAGCATTATAAACAAGAAGTCACGCGTTCGAATTCCATCGCTGTTAAATAAAATGCTAGTCGTTGGTAGTTAACCATCAAGTTAGTATGTACCTAAATATTCTTTTTATCTGACATAACTTCTATATAATTATGTGGTCGTATGAATGAGGACAATAGGTAAACATTTACCCTTAGGCTTGAATTATGACCTTATTAAAACTTATGTGCTCCCAAAAATAGACTTAGTCCCTACCTTATTGAATATTTAAAAATTTCTTGCACAAAGTATCTTTTGAAATTGACTAAATAATTTCTGTGCCTTACTCTTTTAAAGTATTTATTTATATAAAAGTGTCTGCATAGTTAAAAACAATAATTATGAAACCCTCATATCTAACCTATAGCTGGACAATATAGTTTTTTGATCCCCAACACGGAAATCAATGCTTTTCTCCTAAGAGTTATAACAATATAAAATCACTTTTTAATTTTAATAGTAAGTGTTTTTTATTTTGTTTGAATTTTATTCTCTATTAAATTACTCTTTTTTATCGTAAATTCTCGTGTTTCTATTAAAAAAAAAGTCTAAAAGAAAGATGGGCGTGCTAAAAAATTTAAGGAATTCGCTATGACATCCAAAACAAGTTGGTTATTCCATTATTATTATGCAACACGCTTATATTACCAACCTGTAAATTAATACCGTGCGTACCTATAACATACCTATAATTTGTTGTTTATTTTGATCGTGAATGAACATTTTTTATAATCGACTTAGGTCCATGGTCATTGAATAAATAGTTTGTATAATGTTACAAAATATTGGGTTCCGTGGTAGGAATGGCATGTATATGTGGCTAGCGGAAATAGCCTTCATAAGTAGTGGGTAAAGTTTTGGGTTTCTTTCCGGGGGAAAGCAATTAGATATTTCTTGCTTCAACGGTAAAGGAAACCATCGTGAAGAAACTTGCATGCATGGGAGTTCTCCAAAATTTTCTCAACGGCTTCTGCACTTGGCCGTGACTACGGCCTAAACCTATCATTCTGAGAGATCCATGCCCTTATGTGGGCTGGTAATGGGCTGTTGTTAGATGAGTGATCGCTAATTGGTCGTAATTCCAAATCGATTATTAAATATTTTAAGAAATACTGAGATTGATCGAGATTAGATTGTTTTTAGTTTTCCTAGAGATTTTAAATGTAATAAAACCCACAAAATATTCCTTTTATAATGGCTATTTTATATGGCGTTATCCTTGGTTGTTTCAATACTTTTTTTTTTTCTATCCTGTGGGAACCATTTGTTTTTCCTGACTAAAAGTATACTATACCCTTTCTAATCCATATAATAGTCGGTTACTCGTTATAAAATCAGCTTTATCCCAATGAAGTTTCGGAGATTAGAAGAGAAACATATTATAGACGGATACATTTTATTACTTATAAAATGGCAATTTTTTATTACTTTTATATACATTCAGAAAAATCTCTTTTTCGGCAACACAAACAAGACTTTATTTTTATTTATAGAATGACCCGTAAATAAAAATAAAGTCTTGATGAGAAATGAGAAATTCCACGTGTACGATTTAAAAAAAAAAAGATGAAGTAAAGGACGATTTATTTAACCCATTTGTTTTATAATCTCAACACTAGAACATCTTAAACCGGTTTCATAAATATATGTTCAGCATGGCTATCGGAGTCTAATATTATCATAAACTAATATAAACGAGATCGACCACTGTGAGATGGAGTTAGACATCACTTAATTAAAATTATGATACCTACAGAATTTTATCAATATCTATTACTTTATTTACATAATAAGGCTTGGATGGATTGTTATACATTTAAATGGGACGTATCGTGCGAATAAAATGTTATATATACCATACAATGGTACAGAATTTGGTATCGTGAGAATAAATTTTAATTTTTTTTTTGTTTTTTTAATAGCATGTTTTTCAGTCATCCTAGTCCAAAATTTCATCCTTAAAAGGTTGATAAGGGGTTTGGTAGATTTTATGAACTTTTATCACAGATATACTTCTATTATCACAGATTTTCCAAGGCACTGTCACTGACACTGTTAATTTGCATTGAATAACAATGAGTATACAATGCGTGTGTGTAGAATGTGGAACTAATGCTATTTTAATTGATCTTAAGTAATTATTATGCATATATAAAAAAAAAAGATTAGTACCTATTCTGCACTGCTTCTCTATGAGACTAGTAAGTGAGGGAAATTTCATACTGCTCCGTCCGCGCCATCCTCGTAAAAAGGGTAATTTTTTTTTGCTTTACGTTTTAATATATACCTAGAGACATTACAGAAACTCTTTGCTTTGAATATGTAAACATAAAAAACTAAAAAGAAAATAAAATTATATCTCTTTTCTTTACAATAAAACTATTTTACGAAATAGAGAAACACAAATGTTACGTAACGTAAAAACGTACTTAACTCATTGGCATTGAAAATTCATCGCAATAATTGGAAAACATTGCATATTGAGGATAAAAAACCCCGCTAATTACAATTCGTTTGACTGATCATTATGTATTTAAAATTCCTTGGACAGGAAATATGATGATAATTGTTAATAACTGCGACACAAAACAAATGAAGTAAAAAGAATAAGGCTTGCGAGTGTATATTATACAAACTCGTGTATCTATTCTCGACAGTTGTTCTTCTCATAAAATACAAGTAGACAAAGAGCCCAAACATAGTTGTACCTACTACATGGGGAAAACAATCATCTCGATTCTAGAATATACACCGTCAGTCGCAAGTCGCCAATTTTTATCACTCACTTTCATATTGGTTTTTCATAAAGCAGTTTTTGATAAATCGTCTTCCATCTAAAGTTCTTTGCTCGCTTTAAAAAGTGTAAATTGCCATTGTTTTCAAAAACATTTTAAAACAGATTGTAGGAGATATCTTGGTGATAAATTTGTTATATTCATTATCGTACTGTATAAGGTGTTTCAATTAAAAAAGGTTATTAAATGTTACTTTTAGATTTTAAAAGTATTAATGTAGAGGTAATGTGTATAATAAAAGATAGACGCAATAATTTGTAAAGGGTGTGACATTTTAATATACTGGAGTGGGGTTATTGCCATATCCTTGGTTTTTAAGTCAAAATAAATTTAAACATTGTAGAAATCGCAATTTTAAAAAAGTCCAATCCATTAAAAAATATTTATATGAATTTTATGGGAATAGTTTGTAGCTACTTTTTCGAACACAAACATCCATGTGTAGTTGGTGGAAAACAAACCAATTGATCATTGACTACTGAGGTATTATAAACTGTATTTTTTAGCTAGTTTATTTGTTTACTCAAAAGTTATACTAGGGCTACCGAATGTTTAACCGTTTGGGTTTTAAGGTGACTAGCTTCAGCCTTCAGCAGTTGCTCTTAAATGAGTTGTTCCTTTTATGTTTTGTTCTCAGGCGGAGATAGCGAACATTATAGCGGTGGGGGGCGCTACCGACATGACGGCGAGGCTGCTGCTGGGTGTGTCGGGGCAATTCTTCCGAATGAACAGCCGCTACATGTTCTACGCGGGCGCCCTACTCGCTGCTTTATTTAGACTAGGTAAAGCTTACCTACTTGCAAAATTGCTCACTTCCTGTCTCGGTATACGGCTTAATAAAATCCTTCTAAATCTTTTTTAAACAATAATAACAGGTTAACGGGGACAAGGCGGCAATTTGTCAGACATATTCTTTGCATGCCCTGCGGAGTGATGCTCTGTACAAAGCCGATCGTTTACTGCTTAAACCATTAACTGTTAAAATAAAAATTATAAATATAAACTGTGCTTTGGTTACTAAAACGTCTTCGTAGGAAATGCTTAACGCAGCGGATATGTATTCATCTTTCATTTTGTATGGCCTTGAAAAGTTATCAACTGTCAAAAAAGTTGTGAGTACGGGAGTTATTGTATGTGACTATGCAGCCTAGGGTGGAGCGGACTGTCGTTTTAGTTAAAGTTTCGCAAACTGGGTTTTTTACGTTGATTTATAATTAAGTATACAAATAAATATTTGCCCTTATCTTCCCGTGAGGTGAATAAGGGAACCGATTACGGAGAATGGGCAGTAGCGTCCTCTGTGCTACTACACTACTGCCATCTATTGTCCAACGCGTCTGTTCAGCATTAAACTGTTCAATACTATTGATGGTAAACGATGATTGAAAGTGTGCCGGGCTTACTTATAATAAATGCGAAAGTGGGTGTGTTTAATTTTTGTAAAATTACCTTAATAAACGCGGACGTCTTAAGAGTGATTTAGACGATACAGAATGTACAAGCATTCAAGTGCAATTATTGAATGCAATAAATTAAGTGCGTTAATTGCCCTTCAAGAATTGTACGCAACTGTTTACACGTGGATACAAGTAAAAAAATTGAACGCAATTATTGAATGCAAGTCTTGACAAAAAATAGTTGCAAATGTCTTCTGTTTAGACCAATACAATAATGTTTAGGAGATTATTGCTTTCAAGTTTTGACTTGTCTAAATAGAGAGTTTTATGTGCGTGTACCATTCATTGGCAGGTTGCTTCAAGTATTGCACGTATTTGCGTTGTCAAATTTTTCATTGAAGTGTTGAAAGGTTTTGTAAAGAGTCAGTTTATTAAAAAATATGAGTCAAAAAGTGTTAAAATTTGGTTCTGCTGACTTAATAAAGTTTATTGAGATTTATCGCAGTCATGAGAGTTTGTGGGACACTGAAAATGTGAATTACAAGAATCGTGATGCACGTAATGCTGCACTTGTAGCATTTGCACAAGAATTTAGAGTTGACGGTTTGGGACCTAAGAAAATTACAAACAAAATAAAAAACTAAGAAACGCCTAAGAAATTTTTGTATGTGCTGTTTACACCAAGAAAATTTTGGCAAGCAAAACTTGCGCAAAAGATCAAAATGTTACGTACTGTTTAGACCATGCAGGTAATTTATTGCTTCAATTTTATTGTATGCAACAGGCAAGAAACTTGCATCATGTAAATGGCTCTTTACGCGGGCAACAGCTAGTAATATGGTACAGGCAAATTTAATTCTGCAGTTTGCATCCGCACAAACATAAAGCATATAATTCCTAAAGCAATGGACAGTAGATAATTTTTATTAAATTTTCTTTTTTTTTTAATTTGAAATAAATTATCGTTCCCGTTTCCATAATCATTTTCTTTTTTCTTTTTTATTATTTAATTTTTATTTTTTGTATTTACGTTTTCAATATATCTTTATCCCTTAACTGTGTTCAATAAAGAATTTATCTATCTATCTATATATCTAAATATACAACGAGAATACACACATCGCCATCTAGCCCCAAAGTAAGCGTAGCTTGTGTTATGGGTATTAAGATGACTTATGAATATTTTTATGAATACGTAAATACTTAGAATATACATATACACATACCCAGACACCGAAAAACATTTATGCTCGTCACACAAACATTTTCCAGAACCCCTGGCCTTGGAAAGCAGGGTCAATGCCCACTGCGCCAGTCGGCCGTCAAATTTTATCGCCATTAAGAATATAAGGAAATATGAAAAAAAAAAATCGGGTTATAAATTTTGAAATTGTAAATTATATTTTCAGTCTTCATCCAATTCACAACGTACCTGCCCCTGCTTGCACTGACGGGGGTCTTAGGAGCGCTACGATCGCTCGTCCATATAGCACAGCCGATAGTAATGGCGGAACATGTACCCATTGAGCGGTATCCACCGGCTTATGGATTATACATGCTGCTGGCCGGAGCACTTAGCCTTACCGTTGGACCTATGATTGGTAAGCGTCTATTTTATATACAAAAGTTATATATATGCAATCATATAGTAATAATAATAATTAGCCCTTTACTCTGAATAACAAGAATATAAAATTGTATACGTTTTTTTGTTATACTTTTCTTTTTTTTTGTACTTTTTGTGGTGTGCAATAAAAGTATATTTCATATCATTCATCCGTTCATTCAACGTCACGTAATACAGTGTGCCTCTTGGCATAGGCGTGCTCCAGCATTTTTTATCGAGTTCTGTCTTTCGCTACCCTTCTCCATTGAAGTCCAGCCGTGAGTTTTAGTTCATCTGTTGAACCATTACTATATACTAGTTACCATTCCGGAGACGCTTGTACTCAGTGGCGTGCACTTCATACATACACAAAAGTTCTGCCTACCCTAAAATTTGGATTTTTCCATTTCATGGCATCTACCTACTTCACTGCTCACAGATCCACCGTCATTTCAGTCGTCTTATTCAAATTGACCTAAATTAAGATACAGTCTCAGGTGGGGCGTGCTTTACTACTAGAATTGAATGAAATTACGTTATATATAGGTACTAAAGAAATCGCAAGCTGAGAAGCCATACCAGATTTAGGCAGTGTATATAAGAAAGAGGAAGCAAACTAATGGGCCAAATCGAATAGTTCCTGAGCACACTTTTGAAAACATGTCTTATCTGTCAATAGTTGCAAATCGAATCTATGATCTGTCAGTGAGCTTACAAATCCTAGTCACATATCAAATCAATGTTACCCTTGATTTATTTAAGTTTAATTCACCAAAAACACTTAAGTGTCATTTTAATGCTGACCACATAAGAGAAAATTATAGTCGCTTTGAAAAGTTCTTCTCGAAAGGCAAACATTGCAGTATCTTACATCATCGTGCCCTCATCAAAATTATGATAAGTTTTATAAATATAGAGCTTTGTTTGAGCAAAACTTCAGAAGCTGTGTTGAGAAAGTTGTAAGACTTTCGCTCAACTTCTCGATTAATATTAAAGAGCTCGCTAAACACACTTTCTTGTTCAGAAGTATAAGCAGAATTTGGAACTGTAGGAAATTCCGGTTCAGTACTTGTTGAATATTGTTTCTTGCACTTATCATACTATTCCATTTCCATTCTTGTACAGTTTTATAAGTGTTTAAGTTGTTTAAATAATAATTATGTAGCAATGATAAGAGGGATTTAATCAAAATAATATCTCAACTTAAAACTTCAACATTAATGTGAGCCCAGTTGATAGCTAAATATTTTGATGTTTATGATACTTTAACTTGACGAATGGAGCATATACATTGTGATGATGAATGACCACTGCGCTGACATAGCTTCTTTAAAGTGATCACCCCACGCCACAGTGACATGTAATATGTATCCACCTATTCTTCACGACTCGTTTGATGATTACATACCACGATCATATTTTTGGATTTGTCGATATTTCGACCCAGTTGCATGGATCGTAGTCACGACGGGACGTTGAACTATATTTAAGAAATGTTGATTAACCACGAAACTCTTAGTTTAAAATCGTTTGATGAGATCTATTTCCCCTGTGGAAATAACCCTCGTGTACATTGGGACTCCAACTTGCATTTTAGCTGTTTCTAAACTAGCTAAACTTTATCATTTAGGCGGGTTTTTCTACTGATCTCCTAATTTCTGACTGGATTACTTAATTTTTTTTTTTTCAGGATTCATACGAGATTACACCGGAAGTTATGCAATCGCATTTGTCATGTTGGCAGTCTGCAACTTCTGCTGCGTTGTACCATGGACCGTAGAAGCCATCATACTTTTTGTGAAACGAAGACAGCTTAGATTACAGACGTGATATAATATTTATGATATAGAAAAGATTCAAATCAAGACTGTTCAAGACTATTGACAGATCTTAGTGCGAGGCGTAAAACTAGACGTAAACTTCATTGAAGATATCCAAAGATATGAAATATACTTGACACATATTTGTGAAGTTAAACTTCTTAATGCGCATTAGGGTAGCTAATTATATGAACATGTTAAGGTTATTTTAAAAAAACGTGAAGCGCTAAATTATGCATCATGGAACTTAAAAGTCCTTAAATAAAGTGCGCTTAAAACGTAAGGTACATTTTATGACTGGCATTAAAGTGTGCTTTAATTTCAACGCGTAAGCAAGCATTTTAAAGAATGTTTGATGATAACAATCGTATGGGTATCTATTCTAAAAGCTCTTTATCCTAAACTCCTATTTTATACACGACCTCACTTAGCCTGCGTGTCGTTTCCAATTTCAGTTCTTATAAAGTGCTAAAACTTCGCCAGTTAAAACTTTGCCAGAAGTTTTATCATAGATAGCGACCGCTTTTTTAAAGAAAAAAAAATGTGCAGCATAAGTGATTTGCCTTGGTAAGTTTCCACTCGCAAGAACTTTGCGGTGAGTGTCTTTATTTTCCAAACGAACCTTACCGATATAAATGGCAAAGTAGCGTGGAAAAGAAATTATGGTAATGAATAAATAAGAAATGATGAATAAATTAAGATATAATTGAAGTAAATATTGATGTAGATTAATACCGTAATATTAAACTTATATCAGCAAATGTGTGCGAGAAAACGTAGCGTTGGATTAATGTGATATATCCCTATTTCACTCCAATTATAGCTAAGCTATTTAAGCCAATCAATTTTGTCCTCGTTGTACACTTAATTTAAAGTCACTTATTTTGCAAAAATTACAGACTTTAAAACACATTAAAAAACCCGTTCGTAGGAGAAACCTGAGTAATTTTCGAGAATGGTTACTAATATAGTTTAAAAAATGAAAACACTATAGCATTTCTAGACATATATATAAATTGCTATATATGTAATGAAAATAACGCATTCAAATCGTTCAACGTTTTGTGTGTGTGGATAATTATTGTAGTTTTTTTTTATATTAATTATTGTAATGTATTGCTAAGCCCATCGAGGGGAAATAAGGACAGCGCTTTACGTAAATAGCAGTGCTTCTCACCTTTATACGCCATTTAAAGAATTTATTAACTAATAATTTTATTTATGTTTTACAAGATATAGTTTCACGATTATTCTTATAAGCATATTTACGGTCGATACAGGTATAGAAATATAATTTATAAAGTGTTTTCATAACTATTGTGTCAAGTTTCCGCGAATAACCAGTTATCATGATTTTTCTGTTTACTTTTTGTAGGCAGATGGTATATTTATTTGTAAATAGGTACATTTTGCTACATTGTCGCTTCTTTTCTGGTATGAAATCTTGTAATCCTAACGGAATAGCTTGAAATGTTCAAATTAAGAGTAAGTGATATAATGTGTTCATTTCCGAATTATCTTTAGAACTGTATTTTCTTTTTATTTATTTATAAGTTTAAATTTAAGTTATTAAATTATATAATGATTACTATTATTAGTTCTTTAACATAAAAAGTATGTTTTTATTTTTATGTCGACCAACAAATAACTGTTTAAAATGAAAACGTTATTTACATTAAACTTTTGTTCATTTTGATGTTTGTCCTTTGTAGGTATTTTTACTTTTTTATTTTATTTTGTTGATGATGAAATAATACTCATATATTTTTGATGATTCATTAAATGGAAATATATTGGCTAACTGACAATATATGCTAAAGATGCTTATGTGTAACTAAATTGATAGGAACAGAATAAAAATCAACGGTATCAAAATAGACAGTACACGATTTCAAACATGAATTGAAATTACAATAGATTGGAGCCAAATTTCCCAATTATATAAATACTTAGGTAAACTTCGCTACAGAAACCTTGAATTATCTTAGTCGGTTTAAATATTTTAGGACATTTAAAGTCTCACCCTTAGTTCAAGGGTTTTGTATTCCTCCACCATCCATTGTATTGTATAAAATTGGATTAGAATCATTGTGTTATTAAGTGTTACTATTTTAAAATATTAATAATGTTTCTGAAAAGATTTCTTGGTATAATATTATTTCCTGGAATAAACATATACTCACGAGTTTATATGTTTGCTTTTTACCCTATAATCCTCATCCTCCCTTAGCTACAAAGCATTGATTTCGCAATATTTGTATACATTAGCATTTCTCAAAATTTTCTCTCCTTTAAATGGTTACTTGACTTCATGATAAATTAAACATTCGAAAACATGCAAATCAGAATACAATAATTAATCGTATTCTTAAATTATATATTGATTATTAAAAGCATACTGTGTAGTTTCTGTGCTTGTTTTATTTTTAATATCTACAAAAAGTACCATGACTGCCTAACTGACTTACAGACACTTCATGTTCCTTGAAATATGTCAACAAAGAATTGAAATGTTAATTTACCTCTGAGATTATCTGCCTCTTGTTATTTCTTTTCCAAAACTAATAATGCTGATTATTTATTAAATACCTGTTTCAGCATTTTTTGGGAAATCAATCCATATTGGGTAGTACCCAACAAGGGAAGTACCCAGTAACTATCTACATTTAACTTACACTTACTTAATTTGGTAAAAAATAATTGTTTTCACGTTTTTTTGTGGGAAGTTTTGCATTTATTGTGACGCGCATAAATAGCTTAGCGTCCATATACCTACCATAATCAAAACGAAACCCATTTTATACTAATTATTGTATAGTTCCGGTGCCCATCTATGGTCTTCATCATCACTGCCACTTGACCATATGGTGATTTTCGAAATAACATGCTTTTACAAAAAAAACTCAAATTGCTATAGGTGTGCCTATAATATTTGAAGAGTTCCCTCCAGAATCCCTCTAAAAATTTTATGACCAGATAAAAATGGGACCACCTTCCGTCCACCTCTGAGATATAACGTACTACACAAAAAAAAGTCACCAAAACGGTTTTTATAACCTCTTTTTGTTATTCGGTTAAAAGTATTACACATTACTCCCCAATACACAATTAGTAATAATTTCTGATAAATCAGTTACATGGTTATTGATATTATGATAATTTATTCATTATATTCTAGTTTAGATTGATCACTCCCAATAAACCATTTAGTGCGTTTAAGACAGTCTAAATGGATTCTTCTATAGTCTATTAAGTGGTACCTACGATTAAAGTATAAATTTATTTAACTAATGTACAAAATAAAAGAATTGAAAACCTCCTCCTTTTTTTTAAATTGGTCAATAAATTTACGAAGGTAAGTGTAAGGTAGGTGGTATTGAAGAATAAAAGTCGAATTTCGTTCTTGAACTTTATCTTTATCGGTTATAGGTATGGATAATAATATGTCTTTGATAAAATCATAGCTTGATAATATTTAAGGAAAATAATACCGAAATATATTTAAATGCGCGAATTTGTTTGTTCGTTTATGTGGTAGAGAGTCACTACAAACAGACATACCTACTTGACGTTTCAAAAGTGCTCATATTAGGCCTACCACAGAAATACGAACACACAGAAACCGTATACAAGACTAATATTGAAGAATCAAAAACCACTCGGTTAGTCGCTTCATATCATTTAGTAGTTGACAGTACTTATTGTACCTCTAATGTTCTCCGCGTTCACCATAAAATGGAAAAAAATTGTGACCTAGCAATATTCCGCGGGTGTAAAGTGCGCGGGGCGTTTTCACTGTTTTTGAACACAATGCATCGTCATCATCATAATCATTTCAACCTATATCGGCCCACTACAGGGCACGGGTCTCCTCCCACAATGAGAAGGTTTCATCACGATGTTTTCCTTCACCGCTGAAGCAAGTGATATTTTTATTGCTTAAAACGCACTTAACTTATACAAGTTAGAGGTGAGTACTGGGATTCGAACTCGGCCCCCCGAAAGTTAAGTCGAAGTCCTACCCACTGGGCTATCACCGCTGCAGTAAATAAATTAATTGTATGTGATGAAATGTTATGAAATTAATATTGTGTATTTACAATCCATATTAATATCTACTGGCTAGTGTTGCACGTGACTTCGTCCGCGTTAGTTTCGGGTTTTCGAAAATCTTTTCCGGGATAAAAATAATTCAATGTCATTCTATGTAACAAACGGAAAACTTGTACCCAGTTATCCGTTTGTTTGTTTCGTTCCGTTTGTTTGCCGAGATTTTATAAAATTTAGAACATAAATAACTTTAATCCTGTACAAAAAAATCGGTTCATCTCGTTATAGCAAGTAGGGATTTAAAAAACATGTTACTTATTGCTATGTAACGGCTTAGCAGTAAAACTAATCTTGACAAAAATGTATGGAGGTCCCAAATTGTATCATGTTGACATTAGGAAACTTCTTCCCCCGAAAAAATAAATGGTTTCCGTGGAATAAAAAAATAGAAACATGAGCGTGTGAATTTGCGGGCAATAGCTAGTCTATAATATAATAATGAATCAGTGAATGTGTTGCTAAGCGCAAATCTTGAGAGCTGCTGAACCGATTTCGCTAATTCTTTCTTTAGAATATTCCTTGAAGTGTACGATTGTTCTTACAAACAGAAACATTTTTTAAATGCTTTTCTTTACTCTCATACAATCGATTCGTAATAATACTTAAAAGTCAATTTGATCTTTAATACCATACCATAAATTTTAATTGTCAGTGGAGAGGTTACGGAAAGGCAAAAAGTTACCACGGGTGAAGAAATAAAATATAGTTTGGAAATAAAACTGGACCCGGTAGGTGGCGCTGCAAACTAGGCTCCAGGTTTTTTATGATATTAAAACCGGTAGTAGAAGTTGCGTAGGACAGCTAGTTACTGATAAATATGAATGAGTTTGTTAATTTGCCCATCTTTCACGCAACAACCTACGCACTTAATAACATTAGTAGGAAAGTGCCGTTTAGGTACACGCGGGCGAAGACGCGGGAAAATGTATCAAACATTGGAACAAAAGAATAACACGGATAAATTGCAAATATCGACGAACAAAGAGGGGTTATCGTCCCACCTGCTGCATTAACAATCTGTGCTATATGACGATGCCTTCTATACAATGAATCTACTCCATTATCTTATTTGTCCGGTAGTTTAGTGTTACTAGTCGACTCGCGGCTTGCAGTAGCGTCACCCGAATTCAACTGTGAAAATGAATACGAAAAATTCAAATGAAGCTAGAAAATATACGGAAAAGGACAAGTGGGGATATGTTGTTTGTTTTGGCACTGTTCTCATTTTTGTAAGTACCGCCCCAATCGTCTTTATGAAACAGCAAAAGGATATTGCGTATACGTTCTTATCTTTATTTATATATTTCTTGTGTGCGTGTGTATGTCACTGAACTCCTCCTAAACGGCTGGACTGATTTGAATGAATTTTTTAGTATGCGTTTGAGTGGCATCCTGGATGGTTTAGATTCACAAATCAGCCCGACAGATGGCGCTGGGGTCCGCTAGTTTCTTATATAATGTTGTGTTTATTTTGTTATATATTATAAAGCGGTGAGAACCTAGTGGGTTCAGCCTCCTTTACGGGGGGAAGATTATCCCCGGCATGTATCTCTATCTGTCGGAGTTATGTGCGCTAAGTTCTAAACAATGAAATATCACTTGCTTTAATAGGGAAACATTTTGATATAAAACACACTGCATGCCTGAGTGTTACCCACAACGTTCTCAAAGACGTGCGTGGTCTAGCAATCCGCAATTTGCAAGTCGCAGAAAACTGGTGTCCTGTGAGACGGTAGTTATAGGGATAATGATGAAGAGTATGACGATTATCTCGAGCCTAGTTGTAAGTTTATTAGATATTCGTCTCAAATATTTATTGTTAGAAGTTTTTCAACTCTTGTTCTTTTAAAAAGTTATAGTATTTTTTACGAACTGTCACAATCCAAAATGAATGCCATCTTTTTTTACTGCTTCATGTAGAAACGGAAACCAGTAATTAATTCAGTCTTGCTATTTGTGTGTGTCATTATATCAATACGGGGCGATAGAGAACTAGACCAAAAAGCTGAAAATGTAATATAATCTGTGAAATTTCGACCACTTAGCGATCACTAGTAGATATAGGTAAACGAAAACATTTTGAGCATTGTGTTAAGTCAACTGCTAAACAAGTGGGTACGTAATTATTCCGACACTATTATCACAGATAACAAATAATGCAAATGTGTTGATTAATATTCATTAAAGTTGTTACATTGTGCACGCGTGACACATGTCGATAATAGCTTCATCGAAAATGATTATAACACGACCTCTCGTACGCAAATGAGATTACTGATCTTGAAATTCACTAACAAAGGTAAGTTTGGTTATAGACCATCATTATCAGCCTCCTCTTTTAAAATATTTTTTTTTATTCTACTACAAGTTAGCCCTAGACTGCAATCTTACCTGGTGGCAAGTGGGTAGCAGGCTAAACTGTTAGGGAGTATAGTAGTCATACCCCTTATCGGAAATTTAAAGAATAGACCCACCACACAGCTCCAACGCATGTTGGCGGACTTTAACGGCGGAGTTTAACGTTTTACAGTTAAACCCAATACTTAACAATTGTTCAGCCAAGCTGGGAATCGAACACATGACCTCATGATCATGCTTACATACATTATTTGACTTGTATATCAGCTCCGGCATGATGCCGCGTAGAAATCGATAAGCGGCGTATGGTTTATATAATGGGCATAGTTCTAATAGGTAAGCCCGCTACCGTCTTAGATACACTTACCACCCAAATTCAGTCAAGGGCTATCTTCTATTGGAATAAAAACATGCAGCAAAATTGAATGAGGTTTTAAATTTTTTTCAGTAAAGTATCACCATTTCCTAATTTTGGTTACATCCACGATATATCAAATAATATTAAATACGTACAGCGTTAGGTATGTTAACTTTGGTAATTTCAAAGTTTTGTTTGTTTCAAAAGTACCTATATTTTCAGATCGCGGGCATCGGCCACGTGAACTCATTTGGTTTAATATACAAAGATTTTATCGTCGACACACATTCCAGTGCCAAATCACTGACGACTGCACACGGAGTTTTCTCAATTATGTTAGCTATCGGTGGTCTGTATTTTGAAACTTTGTTTATAGCTTAGTTGGTTCTTTAATAACGAAATGCATAAGTTTAGGAACTATTGTATTAAATTAGAAATAAATAAAGTGAATGGACCCCACTCGAACACGGATTTAGTAATCTACTTTAACATCAAATATAACATAGTAATAAAAATATATTTAAATATGACTAATTTATTAATATGACATCTTTAAAAAGTTTAGAATGTGGCTAACATACTAGGATTCTATTATATACTTACTTATATACTTGAATTTATATATTTTTTTCTTTTTCCATATTAATATCTTATAATTAATTTAGTTTTTATATGTATAAAAAATATATATATTATACTTCTTTTGGCGCGTTAGATAAAAATGTTGAGAGTAAATTTTTACGATGCGCGCACACAGTGTCGCAAAAAAAACTGCACCATGAAGTTAGCTATAGGCAAGCTTTTAGTTTTTATAAAAAGGTTTGACAGTTGACTTTCAATAATTCAAACAATACATTTTTTCTATTGTTAGTGTAGTTTTTAGAATAAGGCGAAAGAAAGTTTTGATAAGATTGTTAGTTTGTTACGCCAAAGAAGTATAACTTCTAACAAGTGTACATAAGTACACACACGTTTTTTTTTAACCATATTCAATTTTATTAATATTAATTTCATTTAAAATGTAAAGGTACATAAATAATTGTAAGAGCAAAAAAATCCACATTCCAAAAAATAATATTCTGTTTTATTTTATTCAGGAATTTCTCACAAAACTATTTTATTTCTAAAACAAGATACATAAAGTCAGAGTGTAACTAAGTACTATTAAAACTTATTAAGACAAAAATCTAAAAAGCTTGTTTCGAAATTAATTTAAAAGTGAAAAGCACTTTTAATATGGATTGTTATTGTAAAAACTTTTTCTTTTACAGGTCTAACACTCAATGTGATAACAAAAAGATGCTCTTTGAGATTAGGGGGCCTTATAGGAGCTGTAATAATGTCAACTGGTTCCTTTGTAACAGTGTTCATATCAAGCACGAACCAATTGCCCTTCACGTTTGGAGTGCTACAAGGGGTTGGTTTTGGAATGATTGTGCCCGTTTGTTATTCGACTTTTAATCATTACTTTGTAAGAAAGAGAACTCAAGTGATGAGCCTGATCAAAGCGACCCAAGGAACTATATTGATTTTTTATCCACAACTTTTGAAAGTATTACTGTCGCGATATGGATTCAGATCAACACTGCTCCTGATAAGCGGAATATCACTACACACTTTTCCCGGTGTAGTTGCTATGAATATGTCCACAAAGACTAATAAAAATAGAACAGCAAGTATTTTTATCTCATACAAATATCATATGGTGTGGTGTTGGTAAAATATTTTGATATCCTAGTTTTTTTGTAGACGTTCTGACGATAGAAAATGGAACAAATAATCAGGAAACCGCTGATTTAATAGATAAACATAAAGATAAAAAGGAATCTCAAATTGACGTTGCAACAAAAAATATAAAACTATCTATTTTCAAGTAAGATATTTTCTAAAATTTGTTTATGACACTATATAACGCAATATTCAACAAGTTTTGCATTATTTACAGGCGCGACGTATTAGAAATGTTAAACGTAAAGATTTTAAAGGATCCAGTATTCTGTAATATTTGTATCGGACAGAGCTTTGTTAATTTCTCCGATCTGATTTTCTTCGTTTTGCAACCAATGCTTTTCTATCAGTATGGACTAAGCACGGTAAGTACTTATTCATAGAGCAAATAAAGAAAAGAATAAAATTTTCGCAATATGAACAATCTCATTCGAAATTTGGACTCCTGGTTTCTAATGTGCACTGCTAAGCTCGGGTATAAAGAACATCTAAGTAGGCGTATTCTATGTCAGAAATAACTTCAATAACGGGCCTAATGTTCTGTAATATAGTTTTTAAACATGAAATATATTTTGTGACGCAGATTTTGACACTTCTTCATATATTAACAGTCATATATGCCATTACAAATTGTTGTATGAGTAAATTATAATTTAATGTCATATCTGATAGCGGTTTAAGGCCAAGATATCCACTAAAATAGTAACCATATCTTACAGAATCAGTGGCCTAATCCTCTGTAATATAGTATGAAATGGATTTAGTGATGCAGATGTTGACAAACTCTTGTTCTTCTTTTTTCAAACTGTCATATCTGATAGCGTTTTAAGGCCAAGATAACCTCTAAAATCGTATCCATATCTTGCAGAATCAAGTCGCAGCGTGTATTTCGATCAGTGCTGGGGCTGACGTTGCTGGTCGTTTCGGACTTGCATTTATAAGTAGTATTGCTTCGATTAATACAAGATTGCTATTCTACGTGGCTACCATTTTAACTCTAGCAGCAAGAATAGGTACCAATAATGTTACATACTTTATTCTAGTAAAAATTAAAAATTAAATAATGTTAACGGCGATATTTTTAATAAAACACCACTTTACATACACATATCCACACACACACACAGACATACACACAGACACACACACAGACACACAGACACACTGGCAGGCAGAAGAAGGCCTGGCCGTAGAAGAATATCATAACTCCTACATTCTTAAGGAGACGGCACCTTAAGAAGAAGACACTTCACGTCATAATTCACCAACGTCATAACTATAAATTATACAAGGAATCATTGAATTAACAAGTCAAATGATATAGAGACAGTAAATATGCATATAACTTAATCATAATTATAACAATAGTTCCTATTGTGTTACCTATCTATGATTTATCTCCTACATACAATATCTACTATCTACGTATCTCAATAATCGTTAATATTCCTAACACACAGATAACGTGAATAATCAAAAGGTCAGACTAGTAAAACAGTCTTTGATACTAGAGTTAACCTATAACATGAATATCAATAATAATTACTGTTTCTGATTTCTATTACCACGGAAGTAGAAATAAGCTGAGTAGAGTCGAGAGTTGGTGCTGAAAAGCCGATCTAAATTATATTTAAAGTCATATTGCATCTAAAAGGCACACGAGAGTATTTCACATCACAGAGCATTTTATTAAATGAATTTGGTTCAAAGGTGTACATGTGGGAGGCTTCGGCCTTGACTAGTTACCACCCTATAAACAAAGACGTGCCGCCAAGCGATTTAGAGTTCTGGTACCATAGAGGTATGGGTTATTATAATTGTTATACCTCTACCATCTGATATGATAGACTGACTGTTCAGTTACCATCAGTTTTAATTGCGGAAAAACCTTTTCCATTGATGCTTGACCTTGACCAAAAGCTTCATTTGGATATACTGCTGTTGATATGTGAAAAATATTAAAGACTATTAATTTAATCAAAGCCGTAATTATTCTTTACCAAAAAAAGGAAATGGAAAAAAGGAAGTATGAATTCGGTGCATTATGAAACACCCTATCATCATCATCAATATCAACCTATTACCGGCGCGCGACAGGGCCCGGGTCTCCTCCTACAATAAGAAGGGTTTAAGAAACACCCTACATCGAGTTAAATATAAAGTTTTTATTAATTCGTACACAGTAAGAACTCTTCATTTTACTTTTCAATTTAATATCTAATGCTTGTATATTTACAGTGATTCTCCAAGTCCGTCAGTTTATATGGCTGGCTGTGGTGACAAGTTTTCTTGGAGTGCTTCGAGCTTGGCTCCACGTGGCCAGCCCCCTAGTCATCTCTCATCATGTGACCCATGAGGACTTCACTGGCGCTTACGCAGTGTTCATGCTCTCTACTGGTCTCGTTAATATCATCTTTTCTCCCATTATAGGTATGTTATTAAAGACTTATTACATGTCTTATTAGCTGCGCCTGCGCATGTTACCCGCTGTAAATAATTCTGTACTTGTAATTACAAAAAATAAACCGTCTGTGTTGTACATTAATGGTGGAACGTTAAAGATTATATTTGGTGTAAAAAAATGAATCCGTATACCACTCTTTGGAATTTGATTTTTGTCCAGGACCAAAAGTAGGCTTTGTAACTTTCCGGCCTGACAAGTAACTTTATGCCAACATTTAAGTTGATCGGTTGGATAGTTAGAGCGTAGAGGAAGGACAAAGAAAGAAACCTTAACACTTTTAATTATTATTGCACCTATTCTCTTTCTTATTTAATCTCTTAGGGTTACTAGTGGATATTACTTTCGACTGCTTTGTGTTTCCTTGCTCATAACTTTTCTTATTTACTCTTTGTCACTTCTCTTGGTACCGAATAGATATAGGTATATTTCACCAATTCACATGTTGTGTGATAAAATAAATAAAAGTAACTATTATTATTTGGACTATTGCAAGCCCTAACGTAAGTAAACTTGGCGTTTATTATTTCTAATAATACTAATCATTTATTATATTTGCCGGCCGGTGGGCAGCGAGCATGCTTTCGGAGTCCAAGGTTCGATACCCACAACTGGAAAATGTTTGTGTGATTAACATGAATTTGTTTAAGAGTCCGGGTGTTTATCAGTACGTTATAAGTATTTATGTGCATAATTCATAAAAATATTCAACAGTCATCTTAGTACATATTGCGATGTGTGTATTGTCGTAGTTGTTATATTTATTTCTTTATTTATGAATACTTTTATTTGCTAGAATGTTTGCTGACGTAAATCAATCATTTTATCAGAATGGTCAAACATAACATATTTATTTTTAAATGTAACGATCCCACGAAATGGCTATGTTAGAGATCTGCTGAGGGCTATATTAGGATGGACATTATTACCAGCCAATGAGGATTACTATAAAATATTTCCCATGTACTTTCTAAAACACATTTTTAATAATTATTTAAATCAGGGATGTCGTTTTACTTATTTTGAATAGGCAGGTATAGTAGGAGGAATCTTTTAAAAACATCGCAGATTCAGCGCTATTCGAACCCTCATCTTCCTGCCAACGTAGCCGAATTACATTGCCATTTAAAGTAAAATTAGCAAAGTCATTTATCCCCTCTACCGTTATTATAAATGTGAAAAGTTTTTTGTACGAATCCTACTCGAATGTTCAGATAACTCGGTGTCATGTTTTCATACAAAACTCTTCAGTTCCTAAATACCAAAGTTTTCGAACAGAGCGTGTTATGTCTAATATTGATTTGGTTCCTGGACGCAACTGGCACAAGACCCTGGGATTTGTTTCCTTTAAAAGCAGTCCATCAGGGTGGTGCCCAATGTTCATAGGTTGGTATGATGTTGTTTGTTTGCTTGTATGATCACGCTATTTGAACTTAACGAAAAAAAACTTAGAGTAGCCCATTTATTAAGAAAGGCTATATAACAGCACGCTCCATCTCAAAGCTAATCCATTTAATTCAACTTATTTAATAACATTTTTATTATCTTAAAACTTAAACAAGGGACCAGATAATACCGAAGCACTTTATCTTACCAAAACGCTAGATAGAGGAGTAAAACGTTTGTAAAGTTCCTTTATTTTCTTAAGATTTTTAATAAAAATTAAGATCGTTAGAGCTGCTGGAGTTTAACAAAAGTTTTTCTACATTCTACCATCTTATTGTTTTTTTTGGCCTCAATATTTGTCTGGCATACACTTTGCAATAATTCACAACGGAAAGCTACATTTTTAATCTCGGTCAGCTTCGCAGAGAGAAAATTAAATGTCAGGTCCGCAGCACAAGTGCTTAACCTAAAATTAAAGTTGAACGTGAAAACTTTTCAAATTAAAATCCTTGCGACACATTAAACTTCTGTCACCAGTATATTATTTTGAATAATTTTTCCAAGCGTTATATTTTGAAGCCTCGTTGGTATGAAGTTGTATTCATAAAAGCGGATACCGTGATGCGGCTACATTTATTATTAGCATAAATGAATTTACTTTTGTTGTATACCAAATGAAAGAATAACAGAATTATAAATATAAAGAGCAAGTTGGCTATAATGCTAATTGATCTCCGGCATTCAGCTCAAAATTTTCGGGAATATGTGCGTTTTTTATTTTATTTTAAGGAATTTAAAAAATATATTAAATATAAAAATAAAGCATAAACGGTGAAGGAAAAGACAGAGGAAACCTGCATGCCTGAAAGTTACCCATAAATATCTCAAAGGTCTCTGTGTCAAGTCTAACAACCCGCACTAGTCCAGCTTGGACTACGGCCTCCTTCCTCCTTCTGAGAGGAGAGCCGTGTAATTGGCCGATATAAGGTTGATAATTATGAAGTTATAATGCACTTTTTGTTGACCTTATTGATACTATTAGCTACCAAAGGTGCATAAGACATAAATGCAACATAAGCGATATAAATACGAGCAAATAAAAAAATTAAGCATATATTTATACGTCGATGCTGTATTTCTTTGTATAATATGATACTTAACTAATAGTTTTGTTTCTGAACTAATTTCCGTAATCATTATTTATGATAGATAACTACAAATTTAAACAAGGTACCTACTTTGTGACAACCTTTAAATCAGCTCTATTTACTTTTACTGAAATATTGGGTTCTTGAACGTGCATAAAACATATATATTTGGACCTTTTCCCTCTGAGATTGCACCTCTAAGATATAAAGCTAAGTTTAATGAAATATCTAAACTCAACCTTGTTTAAATTATATTGCAAGTTGTTTTAATCGAAATCATAGATTTAATATGGTATTCAGCTCACTGATTCAAATATTTTAATACATTTCATGTGTTTATGTGATGAGAAACTCTGCAAAAGATTTGCATGATGATTGTAAATTGAAATATTGCATAGCGAAACACACTCGCTCGTTCTCCTAGTATAGATCCAATTTTCCAGCGCATATTGCTTCTAGGGAAGTATTTTTAGATTGAAGTGTTTATTCACGCTAAAGTGGAACGATGCTAGATGTATTCAGTTCTGCTGACATCTAAACAGATTCACGCGGTGAATGGATTTATTTTTATTGAACAAAATTGGACTATACAACTGAGCAATTGTCTGATAAATCAACTATCGGAAGTTGTTGTAATCTCCTTAAACCGTTCATGTTGAGATCTGCTCTAACCCATAATGCACCATCAACTAGATTGCTGTATAACGACCCATGTACCTAAGCCCATCTGCGTCGTTGCGGCACCAATTTTACATCAGTGAAAT
This sequence comes from Pararge aegeria, assembly GCF_905163445.1. NCBI lineage: Eukaryota > Metazoa > Arthropoda > Insecta > Lepidoptera > Nymphalidae > Pararge > Pararge aegeria. The sequence continues at coordinate 16,739,057 of NC_053181.1, forward strand.
AAAAATGTACGCAATACAGCGCAACTTAAGTACTAAATAAGTAATATAAATTTAAAAATAGACAGGTATAATATATTAATATAATATTATATACACCTAAAAAGTTAATCAACAAACAAAATTCTTAAATCTTTTTGCCTTGTATTTGATTCACCTAAATTACCTTACTTTGCTACTGGCATAAGTAGACGTTATTCGGTACAATATTACTAAATACGACTCTAAAAATGTATGTTGTTTTTGTTTCAGGTCTAATAAAAGATGTATACCAAGACTATATCCCAGCTTTCTATGCATTGACTGCGTGCTGTTTACCATGCTTGTTCCTATGGCCAGCGGAGTATTATCTTAAATATAAATTAAATAAGTAGATTTATTAATAAATAATGAGTAGTATAATGATAATTGTATTTATTAAATTAACTGTTAAAAATTATTGTTCTGTGTGTAATTATTTATGATTGCTTGGTATCTGCTCTTTAGATTACTAAACTACTGTTTGGTTGGTTTATGTGTTTATTATGTATATGTCATAGATATTTTAATAATTCGTAGACAATAAAGATAGGAGAGGTTAAAAAGAGAGCTTATAAACACACCTTTGCCTACCTCGATAGGCTCTGTAAGACGTTATAGTTTTAATACCGACTGTAAGATACGGAATTAGGTACCTAGCAATCTCTAAATTTGGCTGTGTTTCGCATTCCATTTTCTGTCCTTGACGTCTCCCTTTTTAGAACTTTAATGTATCCGACATTGCAGCTCTTGTTTGTGCTATCCATCTGATGGGTGATCTTCGGCGTACTTTGGTTCCTTTGATACTACGCCGACTCTACGCCTATAAAAAGTTAAAGACCTAAAAATTAAAATATCTTGATTTTTTTTATTCCACTACAAGTCAGCCCTTGACTGCAAACGTTAAAAATTGTAGCGGGCTAAACTGTTAGGGAGTATGGTAGGCATTCCCTTAGCCGGTTTTCATACGACCGGAACAATCAATAACGGCAAGTCTTTGTTGATAGGATGGTAACTAGTATCCAGTGGCGTGCATAGAGGGTACGCACAGGGTATGCAGATTATATAAAATGAAGAAAATCTCCAGTAGGTACGAGTTATAAAAAACTTAAGGATAGGCATTGTAAGAGTTATAAAAAGCCTACCGTTAAGTATTTATAACTAGTAATGGAGATTTTTTTAATTTAGCCACTGCTAGTCACGGCCAAAGCCTCCTACTAGACCAGACCGCAGAAAATTCAGGAAATATAAATTCACAAGTTGCTCCTGCCGGGAATCGAACCCGTGACCTCCTGCTTAAATTCATAGCGCTCGACGTTGCGCCAGTCGTCATTATAAGTACCCAGAACAAAAACAACCTTTACAAAAATTCGATAAAGAAGTGATGACTCCTAATTATACCGAGGCTTGTCGTCAACAGTGTTCGATGTCAAGTAGGCTCTTAACCTGAAGGGAAGCTATACTATAGGTTTTGCTCGTATAACTTATTTTATACTTTTTTCGTGCTCTAAGTGTATTTTCTACCTGCGAAAAGATGTAATATAAATAAGGTACTCAGAATACGACGGCAATACGTACTTACTAACCCGAAAAATTTTAGTCACGTACGTAGCTGGGATAATATTCTAAATGGATATGAGATTTATTTTTCCATTTTTCGGAAGGGCACTTGCCGATAACCACCTGAGGGGTTGCTACGGCGTCACCGGGGGAGTGGGGCGAGCGCGAAAGCTCGCCATGAGAAGAGCCCCAGGGCTCGACTACATCGGGGGGGGGGACATCGGGGGGTATGAGATTTAGGTAGCACTGCATTTTATATACCGTGCATGTATGACGAAAAGCTTTATTATTTTATACTATGCACTGATTGAATAGGCGATAGCCCAGTGGGTAGGAGCTCGACTTCACTTTCGGGGGTCCGAGTTCGAATCCCAGCACGTACCTCTAACTTTTCTAAGTTTTGTGCGTTTTAAGTTATTAAAATATCACTTCCTTTAACGGTGGAGTAAAACATCGTGAGGATAAACTGCTTGCCTGCGAGTTCTACATAAGGTTCTCAAAGGTGTGCGGAGTCCACCAATCCGCACTGGGCCAGCGTGGTGGACTACGGCGTTAACCCCTTCTAATTGTGGGAGGAGACCCGTAATGGGCTGAAATGATTATGCACAGATTAAAAAAAAAATATTCCACATTTTTTTTTTGGAAAAATGCCGTATGATGACCGCATATCAGAATACAGTTTTGACTACCCCGTCCTCTTCCCACGGGTGGTGTACGAGGAACGTCCTATGTGCTGCTATTACCATCTACTGCGATCACAAACCCGTCTGCCCAGCGAGTTTGGTGATCATGGGTAAATATTCCGGTGAGGAGCAGTGGACTGTTAAAGGTTATTTATTGAGATAGGTCGAGGTCCGGTATAAATGGTATTACACAATTATATTCCAAAAAATAATAATGATGACAATGGTTTACATTTAAAAAAAAATAAAAATTCAAAACTCATTTATTTTAAGTAGGTCTAGTTTATAAACACTTTTGAAATGACAAGTTAACCTGTTTGTAGTGACTCTACCAACAGTTCGGAAGGCAGATTTTAGCATGAAACTTAGCAGATTAATGTAGTATTTATATATAAATTTTTATCTTTTATATATATGCCTATTTTTATCTTCAATATAAATAAAATCTATATAGTGTAATATCATAAGTTTTGTTTTTGCCAAGTTTTTTCACGCACTTCCCAAGATCGGCTGGTATAAATGCCTTAGGAATAAGTCCGTCTTTTGTTAATAATTATTTATTTGGTGTAAAATAAAGACTAAAAGAAATGGTACTCATTTGATACGTCAAGCATACAAAGATGGCGGCCTCCAAATAGCTGTTGCGTTTGAATGCCGAAATCTTGTTTACTGATTTTACTGAAACCTAATTGTAGCTACTATACTTAATACGAGCTTCCTACTTAATACTGTTCCCTGCGATTACACCCGCTATTATTAAGGGTCGTAACATATCTAAGGTTATTATTTATTGAGCATAATATTCGCCACTTACGTATACCTTACTCATTGCTGTAATGTTATTTATGTCCTTAATGCGTCCAAGTAACATGCTGTAAAAGGCAAGGTATCAATAGAACATTGTCTTGATAGTAAAATCAATCTTTTTTCTATGGATTATTTATTCTTTACTTAATGACGATTTTTTCGCTCTCTTGCAGCTTTTCCTTCTGCCAGAGGTTGCCTGTAAAAGCTGATGCTGACGCAGAGGCGGCCTTATGGTTTGCAGCAATAAGGCCGCCTTTACATGCCTACAATTCTTGTTCTTTTGTTTATTCTTTACTTTATGTATTTATATTGTGTGAAAAAAAAGGACGATTACAAATCAACTTTTAGTTTTCTTTATTTTTAACATAAAATGTGTTACTGTGTATATAATATTACTGGACCAATATTTTAGTAGTACATAGGATTGACCTATTTAGCCAGCTAATGCGATGAAGTAGCTCGACTTGTCAACAGATTTGCTTTACAAAGACAATGCAGTACATACCAACTTTTTTAATTTAAAGCAAAAATCTTATCATTACTAAAATAAAATAAATCATACTTTACTCCCTGATAATGCAGCTTATGGACGAAAGAATTTCTAACATAGGTAAAAGGTTTATTCGTTTTTGGGTGAATTTATTTCAAACAAACCTTTCCTCTGTATAATATTTATAAGATTTACTATATAAGTATACAAAGCATCTTTCATTCGATCATATATATATTATGTCCTGTACCTAGCCGTTTTTGAATAATATGCTTAATGTATTTGTTAGATTTTAAAGATAAACGACTTTATATTAGTTTTGTATCTTATCTTACTTTGAAGCGTTCCTAATAAACTGTATGTTGATGTATATATCTTGTTTAAATATTATTGTGCAATAGTTAGGTAGGTACTGACAACGTTGCGTAACCTAAACCAACGTTCTTTTACGACTTAATCATAATATTTTGTTACTAAAACAAGTTTCTGTAATTTTCCACACTAACTAACAAAATATTAATACGTTCATGGGAACGTATTCATATTTCATTTGTAGGACACGTGATATTGAATTCCTGTTTACCAAGTTAACAAATTCCGCATGATCACTAAATAATTGTATCGCGATGTGGGCAGTTAAATTATTCATGTCGTTAATCTTCATAATTTATTTATTTCGATATCCCTAATGTAGCCAAAAAGTACAAACCTGCCAACGCGCTATGGAAAGGAGCATTCTAAATATTAAACTCAAAGATAGACACAGAAACGCAACCATTAGAAATAAAACCAATATCCCTAATGTAGCCAAAAACAACAAACCGGCCAACGTGCTATGGAAAGGAGCATTCTAAATATTAAACTCAAAGATAGACACAGAAACGCAACCATTAGAAATAAAACCAAAGTTATAGATGAGTTAACCTATAGCAGAAGCCAGAAATGGAAATGGGCAGGTCACGTCGCACGTGCCCCTAGTAATAAATGGACAAAACGCACCTCTCCAAGGAAAGGTCCAAAGGGCATTAGAAAACGGCGTCGACCAAAGGTGCGATGGGCAGATGAAATTGAGAGTGTGGCTGGCGAGAACTGGCTTGAAATAGCGCTAAATAGAGCTGAGTGGCAGAAAATGGAGGAGGCCTTTACCCACACCTCTTTGGTTTCATAACTCAATCTGTCAAAAACAAATTTGCAAAAGCTTATATTCTTATCTATTTTTATCATCACATCAACCGATAGACGTCCGCTGCTGGACATAGGTCTTCTAGGTAGGGAGTTCCAAGTTCCACGATTCTGAGCCGCTTGGATCCAGCGGCTACCTGCGACGCGCTTAATGTCGTCTGTCCACCTCGTTGGGGGTCGACCAACGCTGCGCTTACCAGTACGGGGCTGCCATTCCAGCACCTTGGGACCCCAACGTCCATCCTTTCTCCGAACTATGTGCCCGGCCCATTGCCACTTAAGCTTCGCGACTCGTTGAGCTATGTCGGTAACTTTGGTTCTTCTACGAATCTCCACATTTCTGATTCGATAGCGTAGAGATACTCCGAGCATAGCTCTCTCCATCGCCCGCTGAGTGACTCTAAGCCTTCTTATGAGGCCCATAGGCCTATTTTTATATTTGTTATGTTTTTTTTTGTTTTTTTTCAATCGAGGAATAATAAAAGACTTTTTTGTTTTTATTTTCTTTTATTAATGTACCCTTGCGAATCTTGCAAATAATATATTAAGAGTTAGATTTGTGGTTATGTTCCTAAACAGGACATCTCAATTCTTATCTAGTAAAGAAACTGAGCGCGACTTTTTTCGATTTTTAACGTCTAGTTAATATAAATGATAAGGTTAATACTAACTACCTTTAAACAGTGAAACCTAAACCATTATTACGTCGTTTAGCGTTAAAGTTCACGTAAATTGGCTTTTAAAGAGGAAACTGTGGTCGCTTTAATTGTGTAAAGCGGTTCTATTATTAAACTACAATAATGAAACCGTAATAGTTAAACGTTTAGATACAGTTGAAGCGAAATTAATATTGATATATCTTAACTTATTCACAACAATATAACTACAACAATATAACTTTTTGTATTTTTATTATAGTATATCGGTCATTTTGTAATAATTGCTGTGCACATCTTTAAGTGGCTAGACACACTGATTAGAAATAAAATGTTGTAATTTTTCTTTACTACGTATTGTTAACAAGCTGTTGGTGTGGTGTGTGGTGTGGTGGTGTTCCTTTAATAAAAAAAAAACAATATGTTTACCTACCTTCTATTGGCTATTTTAGCAATAGTACCTTCGGCGCAGTTTGCACTCGTTTCTTGTTTTGGTGTATCTAGTAGGTTTACATTGTGACATTCCTATACCTGACATGTTGGCTTCTCATCATCACCATAATCATCGCATAATCCCATAAACGGGTATTCAGTTTTGCTACAGTCGCTAAAAGATCGATAAAGAGGGTATATATTTATTTCGGCTATGGTGGAATGAGAGTCGAAATTTATATATGTGTATTTAATAAAATTAGTGGTAAAGCTTACTTTTTAATAATATGGTACATTTGTAAAGCACTTTGAGATTTTGTATCTACTAATTTTAAAATATTATTGTATTCTCGATGTAAGTGAACTATTGCGTTCTTTTTGAGAAATAAATGTCTTTAAGCCGAAAGCGCTCAGGCCGCGATTGCCAGAGAGTCGCAGGTTCAAATCTTGACAGTTCCGAAATTTATATATGCATTTTAAAAACTGATTCACTCATCTCTATTTATGGTTATTAAACATAACCACCAACCAACTAAATAAGAAATAATTATAATGAAATATTGTAAATGTGATATTTAAAAAGAAGGGTTGCTCTGGAGTTTCTTTCGCCACTTCTTCTCTATGACATATGACCCCTTCCGAAGTGGTAGTAGTTTAAAAAGAAAATATTAACGAGAAGATTAATGTGAAATATATTACCATCATACTTTAACGGAGTGTTCCTTGTTTTATTTTTATCTCATTTAATTTGGGATTAATTATAACTTCAATCGGAAGAATAATTGTCCATTCGTTTAAATAAGATCGTTATATCAAAGGCCTTCCTACCTAAATTGATAAAAATCTATTACGCGCATGTTTGCCCTACTGATTAACTACGGGTTTTAATTAAATAACATACTTACCTAAGTAAGCTGGACGTTATTTTTAGTAGTTATAATGAAAGAGGTTATCTACCTTTTAAAAAAAATGCTTAATTTAAACGTTTTGTTTGAATTATCGCAGTTATAAGTCCTACGACTAATTGGTTTCTACGCGACATCGTACTGGAACGCTAAATCGCTTAGCGGCACGTTTTTCAGTAGCGTGGTAACTAGCCACGATCTAAAAGCCTCTCACAGACCAGACCAGAAAAGTTTTATAATCATAAATTCCTAGATTGCTTGATCCGAGGATCGACCCCCGTGTCTAAATTAAATAAATTATAAGACCATAACGCGTGTGTGTGTGAATATTTTTTTTCTGTTTCACCAAATATGTTATAGTTATATATATATATATTAGTATCTGCTGACCTGGTTTATCATATTCTTTAGTAACTTTAAATATATTATTTTAATGGACTCACTGAAAAGAGGGCTAAAAATAAAACTTTTGATATAAAAGCATTCTAAGGCTTTTACGGTAATGACTATCTTATTTTCTTTGTTAAAACGCCGGTGTCATTTGAAAGGTTGCTGACTGTTTATATAGGACAATAGCTTTACTTCTTAATGCCACTTGTCATAAGTCCAAAGGCAATTAAATTACTCGTGAGTACTTCACTTCTTAGAGCATCTTACCTCTAAATAATGAGAATCTTTTTTTTTATTTCTTTTCTCTCTATGGTCGTTCCTTCATCACTGAAGATCGTGGTCCTGGTGAGATCTCAACTTCGCGTTGGTAAACTGTCTCCATCGACTTCTGTTGGAGGCCATTTTTGCGATTTGATAGAAGCGGTCTGAATTTGATTTTTTCAGCTGGTCTGCCCATCTTGTTGGGGACCGGCCTCTAGGTCTTTTGCCTTCGGTGTTGCCCGTAACTATAATTTTTTCCAGGCTATCATTCCCCCGCCGCATTATGTGCCCGAAATAGGAAAGCAAACGTTGGTAACATATAGACGAAAGTCGAACCCGAACTCCTAGCTGCGCCAGGATAGACACATTTGTGCGCTTGGCTGTCCAGGGTATTCTCAACATGCGCCTCCAACACCACATCTCAAACGCGTCTATCCTTTGCCTTTCTCTTGCTTTGATGGTCCACGTTTCAACTCCGTACATGAATATAGGGAAAATCAAGGCACGGACCAAGCGGCTCTTAGTGTTGAATGTTATGCCTCGATTTTTCCATATACTGCCAAGCCGTATCATAGCACTTTTCGCCATTGCTATGCGTCTCTTTATCTGCGGCACACAACTACCATCGTTGCATATTTGGGAGCCTAGATAGATGTAATCCTCCACGATGTCTACGGATGGTATATTGGTGGTGTCGAGTAGATTTCCGGAGCGGTCAACTATCATTAACTTGGTCTTGCTCTTATTGATGCACAGACCAAGCTCCAAACTCTCCACTTCAAGTCTTTGCAAGAGCTCTTTCATATCCTTCATTGAGGTGGTAACGAGAACTGTATCATCAGCGTACCTAAGGTTACATATTCGCTTCCCACCCAGTGGGAAACCCCCTTTCCACGTTTCCAGTGCTTTACGGATGATATATTCACCGTACACGTTAAATAGCATTGGAGAAAGAATGCAGCCCTGTCGTACGCCTTTTTTTGTAGAGAATACATCCGAACATTCAGTATCAATTCTCACAAAAGAACGGTTGTTGCAGTAGAGATTTCGAATAAGAATGATAAGGTGTTTTGGTACTCCCATCTTTTCCAGCACTGACCACAATTTACTCCATATGACGCAATCAAAAGCCTTCGCATAATCTACGAAACAGAATACAACGGGGTTATTAAACTCCCGACTTTTTTCTATGATCTGACGTATATTAAGGATTTGTTCTCTAGTGCCTTTCCCTTTTACAAATCCTGCCTGTTCCTCCGGAATCTGTCGATCTAAAAAGGTTTTGAGGCGCTTGTTGATCACATGTAGAAGGATCTTGCTTGCATGTGAAATTAAAGCTATCGTCCTATAGTTACTACACTCAGTAGTTGAACCTTTCTTGTGCAGCGGCACAAAGACGGATTCGGGCCAATCCCGAGGCCAATGACCTGTCCTCCAAACTGAGTTACAGATGGCAGTGATGATATTAATGCCTGCTGAACCTACGCTTTTAATAAGCTCCGCTGGAATGGCGTCGTTTCCTGGGGATTTGCCTATCTTCAGCGATGACATTGCCAGTTCTACCTCCGATCGTAATATGTCCGGTTCCAGATCTTCCGAATTCAAGTCTTGTGTTCGTTCATCTGCGAAGTCATGTTCATACAAAGCTGAGCAGTATTGCTTCAAACGCTCCAAAACTTGTTTGGTCTCCGTTACCAAAACACCCCCCTCATCTCTAACCGCGGATATTTTGATCGTGCGAGTTCTTGTTAGGTCTTTCACTTTCTGAAAAAGGTCTTTGGTTTCGTTCTTCACAGAATGTCGTTCCAACTCTGCACATATTCTATTGATTTGGTTAGTCTTATCCCTTCGACAAAAACGCTGCACATTCGCACTGAGTTCAGAATACCGGCTATGATCTCCCTGCGAAATGAGCCCCTTCTCTTTTAATTTCCGTCTCTCCAGAATAATATCTGCCGTCTCTGGTGTTATGAAGTCTTTCATGGTTCCTCTGGGTAACATATTTTCTTTAGCAGTTTCTACTATCACTTTTTTCAGACGATTCCATGAAAGATTTGGGTTGAGCATATCATCTTGTGGAAGGTTCATGATTTTATTAGTTACGGCTTGTTTGAACCCAATCGTATTCACTCTTCGGAGATCCGATACTCGAGTTGGTTTTTGCACTCTTTTAAACCGTAATTTTAGTGTGGTTACAAGAAGCTGATGGTCACTTCCACAGTCTGCTCCTGGAAAAGTGGTTGTGTTGACTATTGACGACCGCCATCGTTTTTGTATCAAGATGTAGTCTATTTGATTTCTATACCTGTTACCCGGAGAAATCCACGTGTACAGTCGGCGAATGTGGTGCTCAAAACATGTGTTTGTGATAACAAGGTTCTGTTCATTGCAAAATTGTAACAAACGCTCTCCTCTTTCGTTTCTTTCGCCTATTCCAAATCTTCCAACAAGATGTCTGAGATGGGCATCATCACTCGTTCTACCGACCTTGGCATTTAAATCTCCTATAACCAGTGTCACCTCTCTCTGGGGAATATTCTCCAAAGTCTGAACCAGTGAGATGTAAAATTGTTCGATGTCTTCTTCAGAAGACTGTGCAGTTGGAGCGTATACCTGTACAATGTTAATATGGCATGGGGATGCCTTTAGCTTGAGAGTGATTACCCGGTCGTTAACTGCTTTATATCCCATTACACACCTGTCCAATTTCTGAGGTACAATAAAAGCAACCCCTCTAGAACTTTCCTCTTCAGGCCCCGAGAAGTATATTTTGTTTCCCAGATCGGATACGAAATGGCCAGATTTTTTCCATTTAGTCTCGCTTAAGCCAAGCAGATGTATTCCCTTCCTCTTCATTTCTCTTTCTATGATTTGTAGCTTTCCATCTTGATTAAGACCCCGGACATTCCATGTTCCAATGCGTTGTGGGTGTCTGGCTAGGATCTTATCAGAGCTATCTGCACCAGGTGCATAATTTCCATGTGGTGCCTGGTGAGTCACACCTACGTGGCCGGTAGCATATTTCACACCACCTATCCCGGGTAGGTGGCGCCGGGCGTTAGCCGGATCGTCCGACAAAATCACCATTGAGTCTCGATCTACCATTTCTCTCTTGGGAACTATATGACCCAACATGCTGAAAGGTGTATTTTTTCCTTCCGAGTCTCCTTAGGATCTAAAGAAGGCTCGGCGCCTCTAATCTTTCACAGCGTAGTAAATACTAAGTGAAGATTATTTTGGAACCATATACTCGCTATTGAAATAACCTTTTTGTGTGAAAAATAAGCTTTTATCGCAGTTATGTAACGTGTATTAAAAAATTCTTATCTTTATTTCTTAAAACGTTATTTACTTAATAACTAAAAATAAATACTAAGCATGTTTTTTTAATAGCAATAGATGACGTACCATATAGATTCCCCACCAAAATCATCGCCTATAAACAATAAAGCGCACAATAAAGCGGGGCATGCAAGGGACTCGTCCTGCAACATACCGCCCTGTGTCCCTGAACCTGAGGAGTTGGTGTTTAGCCTCATGTGCCTGTAATTACACTGGCAACCACGCCCTACAGACTGGAGTACAGTATTGCAACACTGTTGCTTTGTAGCAGAAAAAAGCCTGGCAGTAGTACTTCCACGGATGAGCTGTATTACATAAATCTCTTTTACTACTCAATTATGTGATAAGCTTATGAAACATCACCATGGTTAAATACTTCTGGTACTTAACCCTTTTATTTTTATGTAGTCACTTCAGTTACACGCAGTGCATTTCACCGGCGTTTTTATAACAGCTAATGCAAGCAAGCTCTTCAAACTCACCAGGTTTTAAAATATGTTATAAATTCTGAGTCAAATCTTGCTCACAGTTCACGAAGCGAAGGCGGTCGATACAGCTTACCCGGGCTAGACTATTGTGTACTGCCTAGCTAGTTCCTGCACAATGAATGGCTTCGGTGAATATTTTCTGAATATTATGACTATAAAATGTTACCTTACAGATAGAGCGCGGTTAAATCTAGCTCATATATAAGGCTTGCTTTCCATGTCTAACTGAGCTATTTTACAGCTTAATAATATAAAAGGTAACCTTTACCTTTTCGCAATCTGTAACAGTCTAAACAAGGTAGTTCGGTCTAGGTTATATATCTGGTGGCAACAGAAATGTATACAAGGCATGTGTATAATGTGTACTATTGTTCCAGAACTTATCACGAGAAAAATACTTTTAGCGAAATAACTGTCGGTATATACAAAATTTCGCGGTCGGATCACAGACTAACTATTGCCGCAACAAAAGTGCACAACTACTAAAGCGAGAATTCATATAAGTACACGTTCATTCGCACACACGTTATACTTAGGGTGTGAATGCGATTCCAAGTCATTCAAATTAATATCTACTAAATTCATTAATTAAGGCTGTGAATGAAAATTAAGCTTAATTTGCTACACTCCGCGAAAAAGAGTACTCTTTCGCGAGGTATAGCAAGGTAAGCTTACAAAGAAGTATTAGAAACGCAAAGTGAAGCGGAATTAAAATAAACGCCTTATTAAAAACAAAGTGGACGTGTCTCGCAGTTGTTCAAGCGCACGCACGTTTCCTCGGCATTCGACGTTTCCAAGGCACGTTCATTGTACAACCCGTAGCGTAGTATACAAAAAAAACACTGTATTACTCTCTGAACTATATTTAATTACACGATAAATAGTACACGATCTTCTACCTATTAGATCGCGTGAAACTAAACCACAATATGTATGAAATCGAAAGCGCGCCATCTAGTGACCATACTGTTTCAAAATTCAAAATTCATTTACTTTAATAGGCCCAGTTTATAAGCACTTTTGAAACATTGAGTCAGTCTGTTTGTTACTCTACCACCAGTTCGGAAGGCAGATTCCACCGAGAAGAGCAGGCTGACTACAATCTCACTTTGTGGCAAGTAATGATTCAGACTAAGATGTTAGCAAACCTAGGGTTATAGCAGTTATATTAGACCCATACACCAAATCGTTTCAAAGCGGCATCGTACCATAACGCTAAATACCTTGGCGGCACGTCTTTGTCTGCAGAGTTGAAACTAAACACAAGACGAAATCAAAGAAAATTTAGAAGTTTCGAATAACCAAATTGCTCCTGCCGGGTATCTGGGTATATAAATAAAACTGGGACTTCCCAGTTATCAGACTCGCGCTCAACCAGAAAGGTTTTAATATGTTTTATAAGGTATTATTTATATAGGTACTGCTAGGGCTTAGGTATAACAATCGTTGTTATTCTGTTTAACGCTTGCTACTTTGGCGCTTACCCCGTTTGATCGCAGGAACACCGGGCTTAGAGACGAAAGCGGTCGATAGAGCGAAGCTGCCCGGGTGAGGCCAGTCATTGTGTCGTCGGACTGGAACTATGAATGCGATTTGTATATTTTTCAAAATGTTCTATGAAGTTATACTGCATACTTTATTTGTATACTTCAAATATGTTAGTTTGTATAACTACGAAAATGTAGTAAAGTTGTATGTTTTTATAATACATTTATTTCTGAATTAGCGATTACTATAGCTTGGTTAGAATCGGTTTCGAAATGATGACATCTGCTTGATAACATTCCAGAGCGATTAATAAGCTTAGAACGGCCTCACTGTTTCAATGCGCAATTGTATAAGTACAGAATCAAAATCGTGAAAGTTTCTTTGGGAAAACTTTAAAATTGATATTCGTAAAAAAATCTTAATGCGTGTTGCCAATGATGACTTATGATGATTTGGGACTTGGAAACATGGTCGGGAATGAAAGCTCGGAGTATCTCCATGAGATCCAATTATAAATAAGCAGATACATCGAACAACCAGAGCTACCAAAATAGCTTAGAAAGTTGTGAAGTCGAATTGGCAATGGGCGGGGTCATAGCTTGGAGGAACGACATTGATGGACGATTCCAAGTGGTTCGTGTGACGATTCCGTCCCGAAAGTCCCGCATGGTTAGTAGACCTTCACTAAGTGGGCAAAAGATATCAACAGTCGCTGGGAGTTGCTGGTTATAAGCAGCACAACTGTTGATGAAGTTTGGAAATCGTTCCTATACTCCTATAATCGACCTATCTGTTTCTATCGATTGACGTGATAAAGATTATAGTATAACTAATAATTACTCTCCGAGTTATTTTTATTAGAATATGACCATTACCTTACCGGTAATGGTCATATTCTAATCTTTAAGGCTGTTTACTGACTTAGATGAACATTGCTTAACCAACACGTTAGTTATTTCTGTTTGGGTTAACTGAATATGTTCAACTAGACTTCATAGAGGCACTAATGAGGTGAAAGGGCTTAGATAGATAAGGTGGGGGTCAGAAAGGTATAAAAGGCCATATGACGATTTTTTCACTTAACAATTATTCATTGTAAAGTCAACATCTCCTGAGGAGTTTCTGGTTTCGAAGCGAAACGTGCGTAAAGCATGGAGCGAGCGTGCGGTGGTACATTGCCGAAGATCTGTTTGGTGTGGAGTATAAGGATTGAACAAATCATAAATTACACCACACAGATTCACCTGCTTTTCGCAAAGTATAGCAAGTTAAACTTAATTTTCAGAATATATCATGAATTTCGCAAAGTAACACCTGCTTCTATCCAATATTTAACTGACATTGATTCAATTTGGCACTTACATAGCTTACATCGAGGAGGTAGACATAGGATAAAAAAATCGATTGGAGATCGAAAATCCACCCAGTAAACGTTCACACGGAATTAAAATAACATAGCCTTTGTTATGCACGTCTTTGCATGCCTACTCTGCTGAAGTTGCATCATAGCCTGCACTCCGGATACGGACATAGGATAGTTTTTATGCCAGGAGAACAAACATTCTTGTTGGATCTTCTTTCTTGCGGGATCCAGAAACACCGAAATAAACTCGAACGAGGGTACAAACAATACCTAGTAGAAAATAAAACGATCAAGCGTTGTGTTCGAAGTTTCCATCAATGCGATGCAATGAAGGTTAGATAGGGGCGCGCTTGACTAGATACACGTGGCACGAAAGCCGGATGCCGGAAGGGTATTTCACACCTTAGCGGTTCGTATCAGCATTCAGAACGTGGGTATAAAATATATTGCGCAAGTTGATTGGTTGTCAACAAACTAAGGATGCATCCGATGAGGTGTTTCGCTGCTCTGTCAAGAATGTTGAAGGTGAAACTCTATGAAACTTTCTTACTCATTAATCTAAGCATAACAGTAACGCTGAACTTGTAACACAGAACCGGTGAAAACAGCATGTTTGGAAAACCTCCTTCCAGCGCTTAAACCCCCTTGGCTGGGTATTCCTCGGGGCCCTAATTTGAAAACCCTTTCAGCCTCCTTGAAGTGAGAGTCGACGTTGAAAGTTAATAAGGTATATAAATATCCTAGTGGAATATATAATTTTGGCTAACAGTTTTAACAGGTTCAAGGCTATGTTTAACAGTCTCACAGTTGAGCATAGACCTAAGCTGCTCTCCGAGGCACGGGGTGGACACCGCCAAGACTCTTATGAGCAAAATCACCTGGATTACTAAGTAATTGGTTTCCCTTCAACAAGTAAGAGAGAATAATCTTATACTAATGTACAAAGCTGAAGAGTTTGTTTACTTGAACGCTATGACCTTCTGGCCCGATTTCAAAAAAAAATTTCAGTGTTGGATAGCCCATTTATCTAGTTAGGCTATAGGCTATATATCATCACGCCAAGACTAATAGGAACATTGTAACAAAATCGGGGGTTCTTTTCTCCGGAGAGCTTCCGCTGCGTGCGCTGTGTAAACGATTAAAGTTTCTATAAAATCACGTATTACAAAGTTGTTCCCCTTAAAAAGTTCTATAAAATAGTCCGCGACCGCTAGTTATAAATAATTGTAGGATAATTTTAAAATAATTTCGACAATATTGCAATGCCGGGGCTTAATATTCAAATGCCTATCTAGCTACTTACAGTTTTGTGTACATATACATGAAAAAAATAAAGAAGTAGATAAAGTAAATAAATACTTCTTCGTTTCTAATCCACACCACAAGGATCTGGAACTCCATTCCAGTTTCCATCTTTCCCACTACCTTTAATTTTCCTTAGGACGTTTACTTCAAATTAAGAGTGAATAGGCTTCTTTAATGCAAGTACGCTAAACTTGAGGCGTTTCGAGACCTTGGGCGATTCTCTGAATGATGGATTTAGAAACGAAGAGATCTGCAGGAGAACCAAAGTCACTGACATAGCCCAAACTATCAGTAAGTTGAACTGGCAAAGGGCAGGCATGCTTATCGCGCGTGCGATGGCCGTTGGATCAAGAAAATTCTAGAGTGGAGATCATGAATAAGGAGGCATAGTAAACGCCTTCCAGCACGATGGACCGACGATATAAAAGGGGGACACGAAAGATCAGCGGGTGGATGAGGAAGGCTGAAGACCGGGTATGGTAGCGCCTATTGAAATAGGCCTATGTTCAGCAGTGGACGTCTGTGGGCTGAAATTATGATAAGTGTTCTTGCCGTAAGCGCCGGTAGCAAAAAAAAAACATTATAAATTATATGAATCCAAAACTCGAATAGACGAATTTCCATCAACGTGAAAATCTAATAGCAAACCTTGAAATGTATGAATAAAATTTATCCGACCGCCCTCCAACTCTGATGCAATGCAAATATTTGAAATTTAAAATAAGCTGATTTCCACGTATTTTCATATTCCAATTTGTCTATTCTACACATTTATATGCAATGAAATCATTGCTACAGTGCATTTGCAATGAAAATTTCTTAAATTCATATTCGTGTTTATGTGGGGCTAGATTTTACCAGTATGGATTTTCTGGCACAAGCCAGATTTTATTTCAAACTGCTCTACCGTTTCTGTTTGGCTACATCCACACATACAAACATGTTTATAATATCAGTGGGTTTGCTACACAGCATTTATCCGCTCGCATGTCTCTGATTTCCCGCGGGCCTAAAATACTTTCCACGGAAAATAGTATCCCGTGTCCAGTTTAATTCAAGTTGTGGTTAATCTGTTCAAAAATCATCAACACACACATTCATGGAACATCTAAACACATCAAAATATTGACACATCCGAACACATGCCAAATCCAAAGTGTAAACATTCACTTCCGCATTAATTAAGTATAAAAGATAATCTACCCAGATTAATTAAGTTAAACATAGATAGTTAATCGGTTTAATTTGAAAATAGAATACCGTAACTCCATTTGATTTCTGTTGCATTTTATTGTTTTATCTGTACACCGCCCAGTAGGTATATTTTGGCATGGAAATCAGCTCTTTGTTTACCGAACACCAATATTAGATCGGCTTAGTCCATTGAATACAAAGCGTGCGCGCTGCAAAGCTCATACAGAGTGGCGTGTCAACCGATAGGTACGTGGGACTCTGCAATCTAGGGCGTATGCAAATTTACCAATACAAGACAGGCGTGCATGCTGAAATTAGCGCAGCCCTTTCAGAATTTATTGGATAATGTTTTTTATTGCCTTTTAATTTATTTATTCCTTAAAATAACTGTTTTATAAATATAACCTAAAATAAACTATTTAAAACTAAATAAAATCTAAAACGTCCTCGAAACCACCGCAGCGAGGCACAGTTCCTAAGATGCTGGCAGCATTGCCCCTTTGGATGGCCAAACTAATTCGTTGGCCAAGGTAACTGCCCGCTATTTTAATTTTACACATTTTATTGTTATTTTATTATAAAACATTATTCTAAAGCCATGTTTATTGTTTTCTCTTTATTTATCTTTGCGCTCTGCATCTATGTTTTGTAAGTTCACCTCACCTCACTTTACGGATCACTACGATGATACGTTGACCAAACATACCCATAGATATACAATGTGTAAATTAAAACCGAAATATTACTTCTTATCGAAATATTACGTCTCTGAGTCTTTTCTATGAAGCCGAAAAACTAATAATTCTTGAGTAGACTACTGCCATAGTTTTCACTAAAAGTAATCAGACACAGACCTAACATCACATGCAAAACTAAAATCAAGGGACTCCGGTCACTTTATTAGTTGCACTATGCACGTGTCGATCTTTTATCTTTAATAGGGTTGTTATAAGTAAACTTTAAGTATGTTTTGAATTAGTTTTTATGGAAAAATAAATATGCTTCTTTTGATTTAATATTTTTACAGGGTGATTCCTTATTATATATACTTAGGAAACCTTTAACGGTATTTTGTAATTAGGTTTCACGGTGCATAGCTCCACGAGTTAAAGTGGCAATGGCCCATGGGTGGGACATAAATCTCAGAAGATGTAAGCATCCACAGTTGCTGGAACATTGTTCCTACATCGGAATTATAAGTATTTTTTTTAAACTGATAATTCATGCACCACGTGATGAATTATCAGTTTAAAAAAAATACTTATAATTTTATTTAAACTGATAGGTTTAAATAAAATTGTTTTAAACTGATTTAAGATAAATGTATAGAATTACAGAAATGTAATTCTATACATTTACCTTCATCGTGAGCCCACGACTCACGTGAAGGTAAATGTATAGCCATTGCATATAAACAGAGCAACACACATTCAGAGCATGGAAGAACTACGTCCTACAAAATGCAGCCCTATGTCCGTCAAGTTGAGGTGTAGGAGTTAAGCCTATGTGCCTGTGATTACACCGGTACGACCTTCAGACCGGAACATTGCATTGTATGCTTGGACTTCCCCGGAAGAGCCCTGACTTGAACAACTACTAAAAGATTAAACAAAGGAGCCAGAGGACAAGCATGGCGAATGAAATCCCAAGTGACTTCTGTCCAGCAATAGTAGTAAATTAGTTAATAAGAAGAAAATGATCATGTACTTTTGCGCAAAATTTTTCTTATTCAATGTAGAAATTGAATGAAGATTCGCAAAATGAATTGCGAGCCGAGAAATGAGACTCGAAATCTAGAGCTTATGGAAATAAGCTAACAATAGTGTAGCGTGAGAATTCGGAATGTGCAGTTGCAGCGGGTAAAAGATTTTACGGTGCGGAAAGCGGTGATAGCCCAGTGGTTAGAGCTTCAACCATTTGGGGGCATTGAGTTTGATATGTGATGCGGATCTCCCAACTTTTCTGTAGTTAATGACATAATGTGTGCATTTTTAAGTTGTTCAAGCAAAAACATCGTGGGAAAACTTGCATGCCTGAGAGTTTTCCATGACGGTATCAAAGGCGTGTTAAGTCTTCCAACCTGCATTTGGCCAACGTGGTGGACTACAGCCTAAACCATTCTGATTAGGTTGCTCTTCTAATAATTTGAAATGACATTGTGAGATGGTGATAACAGAAAAAAAACACCCGGCTAAATTTGTTGTGGGCTTCTTCTTAGACCAGGACGCGTTTGGAACCCTCGTAGCTTTAGTTTTAAGTTTACGAATGTGGTTATCGCCATCATCTCACTACCGTGTAATTCTTATGTACGCATCAAAAGTGCCACCTAATTCGTACGATCGTACGTTCAAACGATACTTGAATAAAGATATTTTTGAAAAAGAAAAAAAAATTGAGAAGACATGTGCCCTGTAGTCGACCACGCTAATATGATAACGGTGCAAAGATTTTTGCCCGTGTTCACTGAACCTAGGCATTGCATAAATCAAATGCCTTATAATTTGGGCGATATCTATAAAAACTCGATTTACCAACTCTTAATCAATCAATCAATCAAAAATACTTTATTGCACATAAGAACAGAACAGAAATAAATAAAAAATAAGGTACAATAAAAAGGTACAAGTTTATATGTGTTACAAAGGTGGCCTTATCACTTATAGTGATTTCTTCCAGGCAACCATTATGAGGAATTGACTCACATAGGAATCCTTGTAGCGACGCGCGAACCTCTAAATAGCGTCTTAGGTGATAAATATTGGCGAACGGTTGATTTATGCATAGAAATCTCCTTAGATTAGGCGTTACTTATTTAAGCATTGCCTTGTTCGTCGTCAGTGAAAACGGGCAACAGGATTTATGCCAAGGCATAAGCTGTTAGAGCTGTTAGAAGATATGATCACTAACGTATTGCGATATGAAACGTCCGCAAGCCCGCATTGGATGCAACATGGGCAGTTCTCGGAATTTCTCTCTCTTATAAGTGCGAAGGACTGTGCCGACTGTGTTTGACTACCGGTAGTAGGATATTAATTTTGTTTTACTAAAGAGAAGCTACGAAAGTATATTTTAATACAAACACAAATACTTATTAATTTCACTAAGCTTACCATCTCTTTTAAAAATTTCAAGACTGTATTTTTATTGTGAGTCTACCTTCAGTTTAGAATGCAGATTCTACGGAGATGAAACCGGCAAAGAAACTCAGCAGTTGCTCTTTTAAAGGTCTGCGTTATAGTTAATCTTGTGTGCAGATGAAAGCGGAGACGTTTGCTTCCAGACAGCTTTGTCAGTATGTTATTCATCAATTTTACAGTAGCTTCGACGTGCCTCGACCTAATAAAATGATGTTTAATGGTACATTTAATTGCTTCCCAATTTTATTTATTGTTTAAGCTTGCTGGTTTGTTCGTGTGATTTTTCAGCAGCAAGCGGGTTTCAGGATCAGGATCTTTGCATAAAAATAGTTTTTAAGTTGAAGATTGTAGGAGGATAATTTTAACTGCATGGTATTTTAATTCTATGAGCGTCATCTATTTGATTTTTTTTATTTCCCTGGAAATAAAGAAGTGTATTTAGAAATGTTATAGAGTAACCATCCTACCATACCGTAATCTTACTTAACTGTAACGATTTATGCAGCGCATGCCAAGATGCCTCTCAAATGGCATGTCTTGTCTAATTTATTAAATATATTTGTAAACTTTAGGCTTTGTGTTTTTGTAATACGCTTTATTACTGTACAGTTTTATCAAATCCATTAAGTATTTTTGGTGCAATAACAGATACATGATGCTTAACACATGATGTTTAATTTGCGTCAGCTTGACGGGCACATGGCGGTAATGTATAGGCCATCCGACATGTTCCTTGCGTACCTCGTAAAGTGTTGCTGCATATATAACTACTGTAAAAAATCCAAAACTAACATAAAAACGATATTATTTCACATTTTCTCTTCCACCACTATGTAAGATACATAGCTAAAACCAAATTTATTTAATGTACTTTGGTCTATCACCTGAATGAGTCGCCGAGAGTCGTATCCAGATACAAGCCGAACATAACGAGGGATTGAAAATTCATACAAAAGAAAAGTGTTCCAGCAGTGGACTTCCTATGGTTGCGATGATGTTGATGGCGATGTTTAATTTGCATATTAAAATGAAAGATAAAAACGATAAACATTTCGCCTGTAACTTTATCACTCACAATACACTATGTAACTTTACATTATCGTGAACACGCTTACATCACGTTTTACTAATGGGAAACAAACAAAATGGCTTAAGGTACGGAACCTTTTGGCGTGTCGCCAGCTCAATGCCAAGCGGATTCATCAAATTTTCCTCCTACCCCATTTAGGGTGGTACATTGAAAGTGTTTATCGCTGAAAATGTTAAGTTCACAATTTATTTCGCCCATAAAATAGGGTTACCGCCAATTAGAATTGTCCTCGTTTGAAATATTTGTGGGTGTATACGGACGGGATTTATCAGCGACTATCTACTTATCATTGTTACAGAGGATTTTCTCGGTAGATTCCACGTCCTGTACTAGGGATGGATCGATGATTCAAACATATCAAAACATCATTCAAACAATGGAACTGCTGTTATGGCACCAATCAAGCTTTATTTTTGGAGATAAGTGGCAGGAAACCCGTCTAATATGGCCGTATTGCACGGAGACCGCAAAGTTACTTTGGTAATCGATGCCTCAACATAACAGCTCCGGAGCTTAAACTCACGGCCGACCAACAAAGCGTTGGCGAGTTTTCGTGAACGTAGATCACGAAAACTCACGATCACGAAAAGAGCCAATAGAGTAATAAACCTGATGTTCTGATCAGATGGAAAAGTTAGATAGAATTTGCCGACGGGCAGACCCCCAATGGGATAACATTTAGTCGAAAAAAAGGAGAAGAAAGTTAAAAGGCTGTGGAATGGATGGAATGGGCTGAATACCGCGGCCCACTTACTGGGCACGGCGTGGCCGGTTTTTAGACTTCACACGCCTTTGAGAACATTAATCATGATGAATGGAAAATAGAAATCGATGCGGGCGGGCAACACTCATAAAGTTATACTGTTGAAAGAATTGTGAACAGTTAAAAGTATTTATGCTATCCAGAATGCAATTAAAAAGTTCCGCATTCCAAGTAACAATAAGCTACAAGTCTTGCGGAACGGTTTGGTACGATATCGTTGTATGAAAGCTTTAATTTAACTTGGCAACTCCGTTACCAACTTCGTAATCAGCGTCTTGCCTCGCAACGGAGTATGGAACTAGTTAAAGCTACATTATTGACTATCCATTAGTCAGCAGTCA
Organism: Pararge aegeria; assembly: GCF_905163445.1. Taxonomy (NCBI): domain Eukaryota; kingdom Metazoa; phylum Arthropoda; class Insecta; order Lepidoptera; family Nymphalidae; genus Pararge; species Pararge aegeria. The sequence goes on from NC_053181.1 coordinate 16,760,949, forward strand.
GCTTTGTGATCTCTATATAACGAGTGCCAAATACTCGTGATATCAAACAGAAGGATATTGGATAGAAGCAGGCGTTACTTACGAAATACGAATTCCATGTATAGTATGAAAATTAAGGTTAATTTGCTGTACTCCTCGAAAAGCAGGAGAATGGTTGTTAACTTAACAATTATTCATTGTAAATTCAACATCTCCTGAGGATGCTCCGGTTTCAGAGCGAGACGTGCGTAGAGGGTACATTGCCGAAGATCTGTTTTGTGTGGAGTATCAGTATAGAAGAAGAAATTATAAATCATACCATACAGATTCTCCTGCTTTTTGCGGAGTAAAACAAATTAAGCTTAATTTTCATAATATCGGAGGAAATTGAGTTACTTACTCGTATGTCTAGATAGATGTTATCTTTAACAGAATTGGTTAAGTACTGGTCATGTTTGAATGGGGATCGCGCGGTCATGTACAGTCAATTACAGTTATTATCACTAACCTGTGATAATAACCTCAAAATCCCATAAACAAAAGCGGCGTTGTTGGTATATACTCTAGAACCCTCGTTTCTATGAAAAGTAGAACTTTCTTCTGTCAAAAACTTCGCTCACTGGAAGCCAGAAAAAATAAATGAAGAGAGATACTTAAATTGGGCTTGATAGCCGTGAAAAATGCAGATAAAATACTACCCAGTATACGTATACTTTGATGTTATATGCATCTAAACTGTATTTTCACTTCCACATTTCCACTACATGTCACGGGTCTCCACTAGAAATGAGAAGGGTTTATGAGAAGGGTTTAGGCCGTAGTCCACCACACTGGCCCAGGAGGTTCGTGCTGGGATTCGAACGCACCCCCGAAATTGAAGCCGAAGTTCTAACCACTAAGCTATCACCGCTACGTCTCCTATTCATTTGTTTTCAACAATTAAAAAGAATCTAAAAATATCTAACTAGGATCTCTTTTTGTATGTCGAATATAAAATCTAAAAATAACTAATTAGACGCCCGTCTGAGTGTCTAGCTATTTTTAGATTCTTAATTTAATTAATCGTATCTAAATCTCATATATCTTTTACCTGTGATACAAATTAGCATATTATTATGGTCGCAATATATAGCCACAAGTTGATCGTTCGTTAAATGTAAATAAATGATTCTTATCTTGTTTAGAAATTGACTTCGCATATTACAATCCTACACGTTGTAAAGGTTATATTTTTCTCGTGGGATTTCACAAGGAGTTAATTAGTATGAAGTTAATATGAATATATGAAATGTTATATGTAAAATATCGAAAAACCACAAGACTTTTTTTTAGCTTATATGAAATTTATTACAAACACACAGACGTTGGAATGGGTGTACCTACTAAGCCAATTCTAGATCTGGGTTTTACGCCATTGGTTGCCATTGGTTAATGAGAATAAACTTTTTTAATTATTTTTATTTATCTATTTAATTTGCCGTTCCGTCACACTGGAAATCAGCGGTACGCATGTACCTAAATTGCATAGCAAATGCTGAGCTGTACAACCTTTCTGTCTGTTAGTTACTATGTTGTTACTATATTATTATAAGATGTACTGTTCGTCACACTGAACATGAATAAATGTATTTTTTCTCTTCTTTCTTTCTTTCCGTGTAGCGATAAAGCCGCCAAATTGTATACTTTGCATAATAAATTTACTAACAATTTTTCTGTATTTGTATGTGCTACCACGGACGATAAAAGTGTATTTATTCATTCAATTGCATAATTCAGTATCACTATCATTGAAAATTTTTGTTTCACGAAACAATATTTTTAGAAAAATCTCCGTTGGTTCAGTGTTGGTATATTGTGCCTCGGAGTTTAAAATCGATAGAGCCCACCGCATTAGAGCAGATGCAGAGGCTTAGCCTTAAATCCCTTTCGCCTTCGAGAGAAAAGGCTTTTGTCTAGCCTTATTAGCCTATTATCGTCCGACTGCTGGGCACTGGCGAGAGGGTTCTCTCATAGGAGATAGGGTTTTAAGAGCATAGACAAACCACATAGCTTCAATGCAGATTTATCATCATTATTATATCAGCCCGGGTCTCCACAACACAACCTTAATGAGGTGGGGTTAAGGCCGTCCACCACGCTGGCCCAGTGCGGATTGATGGACTCGACACACCTTTGAGAACAGTATGGAAAACTCTCAGGCATGCAGGTTTCCTCACGATGCTTTCCTTCACCGCTGAAGCAAGGGATATTTCCTATAATTATTTAAAACGCACATAACAAAGAATATTAGAGATGCGTGTTGGGATTCGAACTTGGCCCCCGAAAGTTATTTCGAAGTCCTACCCACTGGGCTATCACCGATTCTTTGCAAATGCAGATTAGCAGGATTTCATGAATACTATCACATGTAAGTGTTTAACGAGAAACGGGATTTGGGCACCGCCAATTTCCTATACGATATGTTTTTTAATTTTGTAACGATTTCGCAATCGACTCTAATAACTAGTAATCCGGAGTTCAACATGGTAGATATCGGGTAAATTTAATTTTTTTGTGCATTTTATTACACTGAATATAAAAATAAAAATCACTTTCCATATAAGTAGAATGGAGGCGAGAAATTTGATGATTCCGCTTGGAATCGCGCCAAGTAAATGCTCTTCGACATTGTGTTGTGTTTGTATTACATCGCCCGCAGCTGGTTGTTTGTTTGCCGGCTATAAGTCATGTCTTTCTACACTGCCTACACTTTAATACCATTCGATTTGTATTGAAAGCCGGTTGGCGCAATGGGCAGCGACCCTGCTTTCTGCGTCCAAGGCGGTGAGTTCGATTCCCACAACTGGAAAAATGTTTGTGTGATGAACATGAATGTTTTTCAGTGTCTGGGTGTTTATGTGTATATTATAAGTATTTATGTGTATTATATTCATAAAATATTCTTCAGTCATCTTAGTACCCATAACACAAGCTACGCTTACTTTGGGGCTAGGTGGCGCTGTGTGTATTGTCGTAGTATATTTATTTATTTTATTTATTTTAACTGGCTTGTTGGTATATTGCTTAGTATGTTTATCTATAACATTCCTACGTTTAACCTGGATGCGATTTCTGAGTCTAGGCATATATAATTAGGTAGGAATTGATTTCCTTTGAAAAATCCTGAGTACCATCTCGAAGTTAGCCAAAGCGGTGATAGCACAGGGTAGTGATAACCTTGACTTCGGTTTCGGGGGGCCGAGTTCGAATACCAGCATGCACCTCTTACTTTTACATAACTAAGTTATGTGCGTTTTATACAATTAAAATATCACTTGCTTCAACGGTGAAGGAAAACGTCGTGAGGGAACCTGCATACCTGAGAGTTATCCATAATGTTCTCAAAGGTGTGTGAAGTCCACCAATCCGCACTGTGCCAGCGTGGTGGGCTACGGCCTTCCTTCCTTCTAACCCTTCTCATTGTGACATGGGTTTTGACCCGAACCCTGTAGTGGGTCAGTAATGGGTTGATATGATGATGATCATGATGATCTCGAAGTTTTACCTTTTTAATTATCAGTGAAAAGTCGCTTACTTGCTTTAGAGTAGGAAGGTAGGGTCAAATTCCTCTTCCGAAAGAGAAAAGAAAGAGGTTTGCCATGGGGCGTCAAAAGCCTAAGCATGTAGGTTTTTATTTGAAGAGAAAAAAGAGAAGCCGAGAGCAATTTAAAAAAAAATCTAAATTAGTGCAGACTACTCACAAATTAAACTAAAGATATCAAACTGTGATGTACAAGCAGAAGGGGATTTTTATAATTAGGTATTTTTCATTTAGGAATAGAGTTTTGAAAAAGTATATTGTTGCAATAGCTGATATCCAATAGGTTCTTATATATAAATTTTACTACTTATGTTAGTTACGTCCTCTGTACTTACATATCCAAAACTAGATATATTTTAAACATCTTACAACATTTTAAACTATCAATAAGTCTTCACATAAATATCCAATAAGATCATTTATAGTCTTTTTAAATGACATGACTTAATACATACATAGAGATAACAAAATTTATTTTTAATTAAATGTTCCGGAAATAATATTATTATAAATTTTACGCCATCTAGCATTAGTTCAACGAATTTAATTTCCAACACCATCTAGTGGAATTGCGTTGAACTTTGACGCATTCGGCGCAGATTTAAAACAACTAACCAAGTTGATTTAAGGTTATTTACCTAGATGGCGTGTACTCATTTGTCCCTGAAGTTTTCAGGCCATCTAGTGGTAGCTTATTGAAATTCGTTGTTTTGAATTCCCCCAACCTCGACACTCAAACCGCCGATCTCAAGCCTATTCCGAGCTTTTTTGTTCAAAACAGTATTGGGAAATTATAATAGATGGCGTGATATTAAAGCCTTTTTAGGGTTCTATGATTGAAGATAAAGAGCCTCGACCCTTACTCGAAAACATCACCTACTTTAACAAATAATCACACAAATCTATTTAGAAGAAACCTTGAAGTATTTAATGTTTGGACTAATACTTTGAGATTGACGAAAATTTGCATATATACAGCTTGTACTCTAAAGTTATGTATGTCCGCCTAGCCTTCTCGGAGGATTCGAAATAGTTTGTTTTACGTACTCGTGTGGACAACGACACTGAGATCCTAGAGAGAATTTATCCCGGGAAAAACCAATTCCGCGACAGATGAAAAAAAGGAGAATAAAGAGGGCTAGTAAACAATTTACTTATAACTACGCATCAATCTAACGGTTTAAGAGTAAAACAAGAATTTCTTGTAGTATCGTACAGTCTATAAACTGACTTCCGTAGCTCAAGTTGATAGCATTATCTATAAGTTACGTAAATATGCAGTTAGGAAAGATGGGCCAAATATTCCCATTGTTTCACGCAGCAATACCTAGAGCAACGGATTTAAGCTGTTTTATAATAGAGACTAGGTGGATCTCAGACCCCACCTCGTATCCAATAAAGAAATCATCTTCATCATCTTCATCATATCAACCGATAAACATCCACTGTTGGACATAGGTCGTTTGTCCACCTCGTTGGGGGTCGACTAATGCTGCGCTTGCTAGTGCGGGGCTGCCATTTCAGCACCTTGGGACCCATCGTCACAACGTCCATCCTTTCTCCGAAATATGTGCGCCGCCCATTGCCACTTCAGCTTCCCGACTCGTTGAGCTATGTCGGTAACTCTGGTTCCTCTACGAATTTATACGAACACGTAGAGATACTCCGAGCATAGCTCTCTCCATCGCCCACTGAGTGACTATGAGCCTTCTTATCAGGCCCATAGTTAGCGACCATGTTTCTGAACCATACGTCATCACCTAATAACGAAATAAGGCTGAATAAATTAAAAGTGTCTCATTATTATTTAACTTCTTAAACAAAGGTAGGTTTAGAACACTCTTTTAACCCAATACACTTGTGAAACGTGTTAGCAAGTCAAATATCACTTCAGTCTGAAAATACTACTCGGTCAGGGATTAAACTTGAAGGTCTAGACTGGTAGAAATAGCATGATCGATTTCAGTTGTTTTAATAGAGACACGACTGTCGTAATAAGTAATGTTTTCAGGGATTTAAGTATTTTGTTTCTTAGTAGCAATATAGTCGCATTAAAATTTTTCGTGAATCGAACCCGTGGCATTTTGATCCGTAGTAATAAGTTACGTGGTGTAAGTTTTATTAATTATATTAAGAAACAGAAGAAGCAATACTTTATTACACATTAAAATATACATAAAATAAAAAATAAACTGATATAGATTGCTGCTATCACCTACCAAATATGCATTGAATACGCAAACACACATCACGCATCATAAAAAAAAAATCATATATTTATTTACTTTTAGATCGTATAACTTTTTTTTTAAGATGTATTATTTTTTATTACCTAATCGTACCACTTGATCGTCGAGGCTGTTAAATTAATATCATCATCATTATAATCATATTATCGACCCATTATCGTGGACACCCGTGCCCACTACAGGGAACGGGTCGCCCCCCACAGTAAGAAGGAGTTAAGGCCATAGTCCACCACGCTGGCCTAGTGCGGTTTGGTGGACTCCACACACGAGAACATTATGTAGAACACTCAGGCATGCAGGTTTCCTCACGATGTTTTCCTTTACCGTTGAAGCAAGTGATATTTTAATTACTTAAATTATAATAAATATGATTATTTTTCCGACCTAAATATCGACCAATAGAATTGCACCATTCGACGTCACATGGTACAACCTACATGGTATTATACTGATATTTTTTTGAAAATTTTCTCTGGTAGTTGCTATATATATTTTGCTATATTTATTCATTATGAAATTCTTATTTGTTAACTGTACATTTCGTCTCATGGTGCAATTCTATTGGCCGACATTTAGGACGGAAAAATAATCCCCCGAATACCACACGAGCTTCAAAATTATCTGGCATTTCCCTCAAGGTTCCCTGCAAACAAATAAAGTCGTCAAGTTTTTCAAAAACTTCAAAAACTTGAATCCTTCATTTGTTTGCAACGAACCTATCGGGAAATACCCGATAATTTTGAAGCTCTTGTGGTATTATAAGTTAAAATTTATATTGTACAGTTTTGTCTGATCATCGCGCATTAGTTCAGTAAGTATAACTAAAGTAGTTTGAATTATAAAAAGTAAAGAAAAGTAGTCGAGAGAGCAAACTATTCATCGACAAAATGAATTTCCTCGTTTTATAAGATTTTTCCATCTCAAATCTAAGAAGTTCTCATGCATTAAGGGGCTCTCTTAAAAGCTTTACCGTTTCACCATCCTCGCAATTTTCTTAAAAGCATTTTTTAATATTTATCTCTCAACGCATGTGCATCAGGCATCGATATTTATTTTCACTACGAACATTACATTTGCTTAGGTAAATCGCATTCGGTAAAGTTGTACCTTTCTTAGACTGCAAATTGTCTAGCTAAGATAACGAATTTCAGGTTGTAGATATTATCACTATCCTCATTATTTACGCTAAATAGTCAGTACATATATGAAAATTTAATTTATGTCCATAAAAATATATCAAAATTTTAAAAGAAAATGTACTGTAACAATATAAATATTAGAAGCAAAAATAAACTCGTTGTGCAGTTTACTAGGCTACACAAAATTGGAAATTCATTCAAGGGCAATTGTATATTATTTTATAACAAATAACCAAATGAAATCTTTGAGATGTCTCTCGATAAGTTCAAAGTTTATATAAAACGTAAGCTTACAGAAAAATCCTATTATAATATTAAGGATTACTTAAACGATAAAAAAGCTTGGGTGTGAATTGCTCTAGCTTCATAGCTTAATATAAATTTACTAGAAGACGGTGATAACAAAACAAAAATTTACCCGGCTACGTTTGTTGTGGGCTCTTCTTAGACCAGGGCGCGTTTGGGACCCTCGTAGCTTTAGATTGGCGCACGAAGTTATCACCATCCCCTTACGATTATGTAAACAAATATGTACGAGCGCTTCATAAGTGCCTGTGATAGGCCTACATGAATAAAGAAATTTTGAATTTGAATTTGAATTTACGTTTTTGGTTTTGGTCCACGAATCTGTACTGGGCCAGCGTGGTGGACCGCGGCCTTAACCGCTTCTCATTGAGGAGACCCGTGACCTGTAGTGGGCCGGTAGAGTGTTGATATTTTGGACGACCATGATCTTTATGTATATTATTTGTTTTTATTAGTATATTTTTATTTATACAACGGTTCTAATTATTTAATCTTATATTTGGTTTATGTTTGTTCATTTTATATATTTTACCACGATTTAAATAATCACTGAATATAGCAATAGGCCAAGCGGTTATCAGTTAAATTTGATGCTGTACAACTAAAAATCAGCGATGCGCATCCATTAATGTACATCAAAATGCTGAGTTTGCGTCCATACCTACTGTTAATAACATGACTCAGTTCGAGGAGTGGAGGAATATTAAATGCTAAATGCGGACCTTCTCCTCCTGACTTAAGTTAGTGACACTACTATTTAAATTATCACCATTGCCTACCTTTTTTCAGGTAAACAACTTACCTATTATTCTTAGTACCTATAGAGATCAAGAAGTTTGGACCCTTATAACAAACCAAAAGTAGTTTTATACCTAAAATATATGTTACATAAGATCCCAACAACATGTATTTATGAAATGGTCGCAAAACTCCAAATAAAATGGTTAAAACTAATCTTTGCTACTTATGCATACCTTGAACACCGAGCCGAACTAGGTACGTAGTTAAATAAGTGATTCAGTTACAGGACAACCAGGGTCTGGATAATGAATATAGCGGTCAAACGGTCTAGCGACTTAAGTTATCACTCGCCTGCAGCAGGAAAGTCTAACTTTGTAGATTCTATACAGTTGCTTACAGATTGCTTGAAAGCTTAGTTCACTGGTTTGCGGTTTTCTAAGATTGTTGTTTGTTCCAAACAATAGGTTCAGGTTTGCTAAGAATTCGTGTATTAATTTGCATGCCATGAAATGGTAGACTGTAGACGGAACATGAAATGTTCGTATAATCTAATTTGTTAACCTGCAATAACGTAAATAAAGAACTGAATTTATTTCAAAAAAGTTTATGTACGAATTTATAAGCTGATAGTCGGCATTATTCTATACAATACACAATATATTCTGTCTATTCGAATGTTCCAAATACGAATTGTTTCTATTTAGAAGAAGAGATATCATCCCAGCCTTTTTTTTATTCCACTACAAGTTAGCCCTTGACTGCAATCTCACCTGGTAGCGGGCTAACCTGTTATATCCCTAATCGGTAAATGGCGACATAGCACCGGAACAATAAATAATCTCCTACTGTCTGTACCTGCTCACATCAACTCTCATAATCTGACCTCTATCATGAACACTGGACAGACTGCCCATAGACAAATTACAGCTGAAATAATCCCCTAATTTTAAGCGCCATAATTAATCCAGAATTAATGCTAAATTGTTTGTAATTCAAATCTTAATTCCTCGGACGCTCGTGTTATAGTTTCACAACTTACAGCATTAAAATGGCACCCATACATTTGAGATAAAAAAATTAACAAAACCTGCCAGCAAAATTAAACAAAATTTGTATAAATGTATGTGTTATGTTTAAGTACTTTTGATTTTGTTTTGTTTTTTTTTTTGGTGACAAATATAGCATTTTATCCTTTTTATATTGTTTAAATGTATGTGTTATGTTTAAGTACTTTTGATTTTGTTTTGTTTTTTTTTTTGGTGACAAATATAGCATTTTATCCTTTTTATTGTCAATAGTAGTCTGTTACTGATTTCATAATAACGATCTCTAAAAGTAAGTTATTTTTAGCTGTCTCGTTACTAGGGTCTCAGGTGAAAAGCAGCGTCTTGTATTGTATGCGATTAGAATGCAATGCATATGTAGAGATGACACCTCGATTCTGAATAGTACAGACAAACACAATGTATTAAGGTCATATTATTTCTATGTTTATATGAAAGATAGCAGCATCTGTTTAAGTTTTCTTTTAAACAAGTGAAAAGAGTTTTACATAACGACTTTGCAAGAAGTTTATCAAAAGTGTATTCATAAACCCTGTAAATATTTTTGTTATGAAAATAAAAAAACGTGAATGAGCAAAACGCATAATCTTAAACAAAAAAGTCTTAATCGATCGTGTGAGAAGGTTTTGATTCTGTTATCAAATTTCACACAATATATATCAACAGATTTATCTAACATGATCAAACTTTGTGGTTATCAGCAAAAATGCATTATAAAAGACCACATGACCAATATCCGAATACAACACGAGTTCAAATACAAATTTGTTTATTTCAAGAAGTTCTTTTTTACCCTTGGGTTTTGCCAACTCTGTATTTGTAGAGTTTATCTATTGAAGCCTGATTCTGCTCAGTAGATAACAGCAAGAAACCGAGTAAGTTCTGATTTCCTAAATAAACATTCTTAAAAAAAGTTACTGAAGAATTTGAATGCTGTAGATCGATGTTACCCAAAGTGCTTAATATGGATCCAAAGAGGTTAACAACAACCTGCAAGCTAATTTGATTCTAACGGTACTTGATCTTGCTTAAGACTATAACTTAACTTTTCCATAAATTTCTAAGTAGCACTATAACTAATAAATAAATTAAATATAAATAATCTTAATTATAAATTTTTATTAAATTGTGACCGGAGTTAACTACGATAATGCTGTATACACCTATAATTGATTATAGTAATGGCACTAGACAGAATTTGTAATTCTAATACATAACTTTTTTTTATGAATGTAGTTATAATTAATTGCTGTTGTGTTTTATGAATAAATAAATAAAAAACAGCTGTCAAAGCACATGAAATTGTATCCACACCCAAAACCAAAAACCAGACCAATGGTCTCTGAGATACAAATGTTTGGGGATTCTGCTCTACACGGTTGTAACTAAATGATTTGTATGGTAAAACCGTTGCTTCTATTTTTCATATTTCCACCCGAGCAATTTTCCCATTACACGAGTGATTTGTCGACAACGAATCTCGTCGACCATCCACTGTTGGACCTATTTACTTAATATCTTCGTTACATGGAACGGTGCATGATCGATTGGGTTTACCTCGTGGGATTGTTGAGCTATCCGTTTTACCTGTAACATAAAATAGAAATTTGTTAATATCATCTTTCAGACAAATTACTTGTTGTAGTGCTTAACATATGTTTATGTTTTTTTTTCTTTGAGGTGGTGGTTCTATCGTATCCTTTGACAATTTTATATATATTATTTTACTTTTATTTTTCTTGACCAAGAAAGGGCTCCTTGTCAAGTTCACTTCGCATCTACATTAACTTTTCTCAGCAAATCCGTGACGCCAATCAAGGCTATACCTGAAAATCAGCGCTGCAGTAGTCAAATACTGTAGCATCACGCTGAGATAGCAGCCTTTTCAGCTGAAGAACCTTTCGATAAGGCATTTAGATCATAATTAGTTTTAATGTAATTAATAATTAGATTTCATTTGTTTACTCATATGTGGAAGCTGAATAAAGTTTATTATTATTATTTTTAATTTTTTTTATAGATTATTTGTGACGTTACTTTGTAAATTACAACGAAAGATACGCGATGCGATGCCATAAGGTTTAATTCTCAGTACGCCTCGTGCCAGATACATAAAGGTTTTGGACTCGTCAGTATGCTAATATGGACTAAAAAAAATAATGCTTGCATAAATCATCATCATTTTTAACCTCTGACGTGGGTGTGCGTGTGCGTGTGCGTGTGTGTGTGTGTGTGTACGTGTGCGCGTGTGTGTATGTGTGCGTGTGTGTGTGTGTGTGAAAGCTGAATTAGGCGGGTGTTTTCTTAGCTATGTTTGATGAAAATCGGCAATGGGTAATGCATTTACAGCTCCCTCAATATCGGTATTAAAAGAAACTGACTACTAGAATAATGTACAGTATGTTGAAAGTGGAGGGGTTCTTAGGTTTTTAATTTATATATTAAACCAAGTAATATCCTTTTGCTGTGCACAAGTCTTCTCCCCCCTTCAATATAGGGATTTTAAGCATAGAGGCACCCTGCTGCTTATATATGGGATGGCGTTTAGCGACTGTACTCAGGTAGTAGTTAAATGATAACCGGAACCGACCGTTCCGGTTTTTTTCGTTAACATTTTCTTCAAGACACGGGGTGTGAACAACGGCGATTTAATTAAACACGGGGTTTGTATTCCGAATTTATAGAAAACGAAATACCAAAAAGTTTGACCAGGGATTCAAGCCGATATCCTTGTGTTCAGGTTACCGCGCGAAGCTGATATAAAACAACTAGAACGAACTCTTTGATAATTTGTTCGTTTTAGAGAGTCAAATATCAGGCGCGCTTCATCAGTGTTCTCGGATTTTTCGACGTCACCTGAATAACGTTATTTACGTTCTGCACGTTGTGAAAAATCCGAAACACTAAAGCCTATTTTCCTGTTACGTTAACATTGAACACATAAACTTATAGCATATACCTAACGAAATACACTGTAGATAATACTGAAATAGTAAACTGCAAATTTCGCAGTTTCTTTTCAAATTCAAATTCAAATTCAAAATTTCTTTATTCATGTAGGCCTATCACAGGCACTTATGAAGCGTTCATACATATGTGTTTACATAATTGTAAGGGGATTAACCTAAACCTAAAGCTACGAGGGTTCCAAATGCACCCTGGTCTAAGAAGAGCCCACACCAAACTTAGCCGGGTACTTTTTTTTGTTATCAATCTTTATCTGAACTTCTGAACCTGTAGTAGAGTTGTAACAATAAGACTTGTTGAATAAACCTGAGGAAGAGGCCGGCTTTAAAGAACTGATTTTTGAGTTTGTATGATATACAGTACAGTACAGTACAGTTTTATGAACTCATTTCTCAACCATATTGCTCAATTGGTTGGATAACAGCTTTACTTGAAACATATTTTTACGTGAAATCAATAGTAACTTGCTAGGGCGCGAAGCGATCCCGCTAGTTGCACTCACCTATAAAGGACTTTGAAACTTGCTACATTAAATCTGTTGCCGAAGTAACAAGGTTATTTAGTCCGGGAACATTGGCGGAAATCCAATATACGATGCTGAAGACTTTAATAGAATGAAGAATTCATGAGGGGTTGTAAAGGATACAAGGTACAGAGAAAAATGACTAAAGGCTTTCCTTCCAAAGCTTTATACAGGGCGTTGGTGGGCTGAGACACGTTGAGACATTTAGAGAACAAATAAAATTGCTCTATTTGTTAAAAAGATTTATTTAGTTTTGTTAATTTAAAACAACTGGATGTAAAGTTATGTCAGTTTTCACTAAACCTAGGAATAGCCTTAATCGACTGCCTAGCTGTTTCGGTGATTCCTAGAGAAAAAAACGTTTCAGGAACTCATGTGGTGACTAACGAAAAGGCGCCATATACGTAGATACGACACCGATTCGGCGACTGGTCAAGTTTAGGGGACACGTAAAGTGACACTTGGCAGATAAAAAAATATATAAATTCGCTTTTTCCATATACCCATGCGAAAAATTAAAAATATGATTATACAAACACAAAATACCACACACAAGAACCATAGAAAAGTTATTATTATAGAAATTAAGCTTGTGATAGGTGTAAATGTTTATTGTAGGAAAAAAAAACACAAAATAAAGTACATACACCGCAATCAACTAGGAATTACGAACTCTAATACAATTCTAACACCACCGCTTCATGTACCGCGCACGTCCAATAGTACCGCAAGCGGACTTCGGGGGTCGGGTAAGGAGTTATTCGGCCCGGCGCGGCGCGGCGCGGGCGCATTTGGTTGCTATAGCAACGGACCAAGGACACCGGCGACCGCACGCATAAAATAATACCTACGCCTTACAAGCATAATTTTCATATATTATGAAATTCCGCAAGGTAACGCCTGCTTCTATCCAATATTTAAGAAATCGATTGGTGAAAGGTAAATAAGGTTTGCCTGGGAGTCTTCTTTGATTAGGCGTAACTTACTGAGGCATTGTCTTTAGTTAAAATGGGCATTATATCTAAAGATGCTATAAATATATGAGGATTGTTTTTTAGAATTTATTTTTTAGGAAAAGTTTTTAACAAATATCGCCCTGTTACATGGGTGATGGGACCAGGGGTACATATTTTATTAAGAGTAAAGTACCTTCCACTGAAGTGGTTTGAATTTAACTGAATACTTTTTCAGTCACGGAAGGCTTTCTTTCCTAAACGTTGAACAGGCCAGCAGTAGTAACTTGAGCAGAGATAGTGCTGTTATTTCTAATACCAATGTTATTAAGTTTGATAACTTGATATAATGCAAGTATTTTAAGATGCAATAACATGAGGATTTCCTTGAAAGCTGTTAACCAATATCGCCCTGTTACAAGAGATAAGGGCGCAAATTTATTGACACCAAAGTACAGTGGTTTGAACCTGCAGGCGACTTGGATTTATTTTTGTAATTATAAGAACAGATTGAGCTCAAAAGTATTGTTATTATGACACAAAAAAAGTAGGAGTACATAATGAATATTGCTCATGGCGGGATTGTACTTCTTTCTCCTACGCGCCTTACAAGCTCCAAGTGATACTTTTTTTACCAATCTGGATGATACGATCATGAATTAAATGTTTGTAGACTTAATGATCCTTATAGGAATTGGAAATTAATACAGCTTTCTGACAACAAGCATATATTATGAAAATTAAGCTTAATTTGCTATAGCCCATAAGACTTTTCGCGGACTATAGCAAAAATTAAGCTTAATTTTCATAATATATCATGGATTTCTGCAAAGTAACGCCTGTGATAAACGACTAAGACACCGGGAGGTATCTTTGCATCGTTCGAGTCCATGTAGTACTGAGGTGCATCGATAATGCAGTAGTATTTATATCAAAATACCCACCAACTCAATGTCATTAACATAAATATCTGGCAAATATAAATTGATAGTTATCAAAAGTTTAATTATATAGCGACTTTATAAATTTACTGTAACACCTGCTTTATCCAATATTCCATCCAATAGACAACAAGACACATTTTTTCTGGATATTTGTATCTCTTTGAGAATTCTTGCTATGAATTCTAAAGGCCGTTTGCATACCTGATACAAAAATCTATTTTCACCGTATTAATACGTAAAATCAATATGTCCAAACTTTGAAAGGTATAAAAATCACATTTTCTCTGCGGATGGAATATATTTAGCGCATCATTGAATACGGAGCGAAGTTGAATTACACGTACCAATATAATATTCGAATAGTACTAGTGATTAATACATATCCAAATTATATTAATTAAGAGTTTTCACAAAATAATATAATGACATCCCTATCCCTATCCCTACTAATATTATAAATGTGAATGTAAGTTTCTTTGTTACGCTATTACGCAGAAACTACTTAACCAATCCTCATGAAACTTTGTACACATATTCTTGGAAGTGTTAGAAGTAATATAGGATCTGACTTTTTATCCCGACATTAAGCTCGGTTCCTTTGGGAGAGGGGATGAAAGTGTTTGACGATTTTACACCATAACTCCGACAAATTATTTAAATAATTATTTTTTACAAAAGGACAGCAACAAACTCCTCATTTAAGGCTTAGCGATACTGAATACTTTAATTTTTTTTAGAACTACAACTAAATTCAATGCCACGTCAAAAAACAAAATCAAACGCGGACGAAGTCGCGGGCAACAGCTAGTAATATATATGTCACAGGAGTGGATATGTCACGTTGGAAGCACTTTAATTAACTTGAAAGATTTATGACGAAACCAATTTTGGTAGACATTCTGCGGTACTAATGGAGTGAAAAATTGCGTTCCCCTGGCATGGCAGGTGATAGGATCGATTTCGATAATTGAATTAGAGTCACCTGGTAGACGTTTACTATCTGGCGTTTGCTAAATAATTTCGGTAAGTACCTACTTTAATAAAGTATACCCACAAATTATTCATCCATTAAGCTTATCTTGTAGATTTTCTGTAGGGAAAAGAGAGTTAATAATGGCCCAATTTTACTAATAAGACCAAAAAATATTTATTTTAGAAACCTTTCCCTAAGCTTTTTACCTACTACTTGCGTCTTTCTGCCGCTTAGCAGCACTTCTGTGTGTTCGTTTTCAAGGCCATTTTTGACCATGTAAATACAGGCCAATGAGTCTTTGCACCAGCGCCTCTCGTTAATGGACACGGCAGCACATTTTCGGACGTGTTCCTTGCATGCCTTGCTAAGTTTTGATTTGTTTATAGACCATGGTTTACATTCAGGTGGGTCTCCTTCCATTGATTATTATTACTATAAAAAAGCAATATTTTAAACTAACGGCAACTACCATTTATTAACCTCAAACAATTCGGCAAAAATAAAATTAATTTCAGTTATTGGATATTGGATAGAAGCAGGCGTTACTTTGTGGAAACCCAAGATATAATATGAACATTAAGCTTAATTTGCAATACTCCGCGAAAAGCAGCCTAATATGTTCGATGTTGACTTACAATTAATCATTGTTAAGTCATCATCTCCTGAGGATGCTCCGGTTTCGATGCGAAACGTGCGTAGAGGGTAAATTAACGAAGATCTTTTTGGTGTGGACTAAAAGATTGAAGAAATTTTAAATTATACCATACAGATTCCTGCTTTTCGGAGAGTAAATAAATAAATAAATATATTACGACAATACACACACCGCCATCTAGCCCCAAAGTAAGCGTAGCTTGTGTTATGGGTACTAAGATGACTGATGAATAATTTTATGAATAATATACATAAATACTTAGAATATACATATAAACACCCAGACACTGAAAAACATTCATGCTCAATCACACAAACATTTGCCAGTTGTGGGAATCGAACCCAGTAGGTCTCAGAAAGCAGGGTCGCTGCTCACTGCGCCAATCGGCCGTCAAACAAATTAAACTTAATTTTCATAATAGAGTATAGCAAATTAAGCCTAATTTTCATAATAGCTATATCATTTCAGTAAGTATGCATTAGGTACTTACGATCCAAAGAAAACAGAGCCTGTGTCTGTAGATTCGTTTATAGTTCGTTCGTGTAAAATCGTTGATATAAAAAACAAAGTGTCCCAGATAATTAAGATCTACGCCTGTGAGTGGGACGGAGCGTTAACTCCACTCCTTTTATATTACTTACTAAGGCTCACGTGACACTGAAAACTAATTGAACACTTTATCTTAAGTATTTATCTGTTTCCTGAACATTGTTGTAGCTTGGAAAGTACCATGTAAAGTTTCTATACAAAATAGACATTCTGTCTGATGCGATTTTTTTTAATTATGTGTTTCGCCTTGCTGAATAAATACTTATTGAAAAATAAATAAAAAATCCTACGATCATTAAGGTATTTAATTCGAATTCACAAAGAAAGCTAAATTAAAGGTTTATTTGGAAAATAAGCTTAATCCAAGAATTTAATTAATTTATCACATATTCCTTGAACACAGTTTGTTTCCCTGGGATAAAAAGTAATCTGGCGTCTTTTCAACTAACTCTTTCCTAAAAATCAAGTCAGTTGATTGCTCAGTAAGGGTGTAAAGCAAGGACAAACAAACAAAGACACTTTCGCATTAATATAACTAGCTGACCCGTGCAACTTCGTTGCACCAATAACCGACTACCGGAAAACACAAATAAAATAACATTTTCTAAAAATGAATCCTAGCTAGATCGATTTATCGCCCCCGAAACCCCTTGTATACTAAATTTCATGAAAATCGTTGGAGCCGATTCCGAGATTCCAATTATATACATATCTTAATATATATAAATCTCCTGTCACGATGTTTGTCCGCGATAGACTCCTAAACTACTTAACCGATTTTGAATTAAATTAGCACTCCGTGAGCAGTCTGGTCCAACTTAAGAGATAGGATAGCTTAAATCTTTAATTATAGTCGCAATTTTATTTTATTGAAAATTATTTGTCTATAATTAATTGACAGTCACATGTTATACATATACATATATATATATATGTGTATAACATGTGATATATATATATATATTATATATATATATATATATACTACTATACTCACTTAAGGCTTAGCGATACTTAATACTTTAAAAACAAAATCAAACGCAGACGAAGTCGCGGGGAACAGCTAGTATATATACATATATATATACAAAAATTGCTCGTTTAAAGATATAAGATGTATAATTGGAATGTTTTTTTTAAATTATAGGTGGTCGCTTGCTAATCATGCCTGTTACAAAGCAATGGTCCAGGTTGGAGCATGCTGGCAGGAAACACAGTTGCCAGGAGGGCGTTCCACATCCTAGCGGTATCAGAAACATGGATGAAAACGTTTCGTGCATGTTGATTAAATATCAACCACATAAGTATGCCATCGAACACGGCGTCTCGTTAGAATTAAACTACCCGCATAATATATACTACAGTGACTGATGTTGGTTTTAAGTGTTCGAATACACTGAGATATGTGACTTAAATATTGTCAGTGTCTTACACGTTTTCGTTACTCTCAGCCCGTATCCTGCTCGGGATGGACGCCTTGATTGAATGATTGATTAACTCGCCGGCACTCTGTTATAGATTGGTTATTGGACAGGAGATAGGCCATTTGAATACTCGCTTTAATGTATTGGAAAGCTGCGGTAAAGTAATAGCTTGTTAAACATCACTGTTTATACTAAGAGAGTGCTGAGTGGAAAATATAATATTAAAAAAGTTTTATGCTCACGCTTTTATAAATAGTTGTATGTTTATTTTAGGACCGACGCTGTTTATGAAGAGCTCTTCAACAACATTTTTTTATTAAAATCTTTTATAGAATCAACATCATATTAATGTTCTTTTTGTGGGTTCCACTTTCATAAGAGAGAAGGATTTAGAGACCAGTGAGAAGAATCCCCGGGTGTAAAAGGCGACTAAAGAGAACAGGCAGCAGCTTCTTCCGTACTACTACTACCATCTATTGACGGTCACAAACTCGTCTGCCCGGCATGATGATTATGCGCTCCCGTTGGGTGAGGTTTTTATTCCAGCACTGGACTGTTATTTGCTATTAATGACGTGTTGGCCTAGGGACAAATAGTGACACGTGAATTATAGCGCGATGTGAATAAATGTATTGGTAAAAGAGTCGTACTCCGCATGCTATTTTTTAATAATAGACTAGCCTTGACCGTAATTACACCCGAAAATAAGTGATGATGCGGCCTAAGATGGAGCGCGCTTGCCTAGGGAATGCCTATTCACTCTTGATTTAATAGAACCCATTTTATAGGTATCGGAGAAGATTGAAGCCGGAAGGGCATTCCAGATCTTTGCGGGCGTTTTAGGAACGAGGAAGTTAAACGCTGTGTATGCGTCCAAGATACATCAACTACGTAACGGTGCAGATTCTTACGATGCCTTGCAGTTCGATGGTAAAGAGGTGAAGAAGGAACCAAATTAAATACTCTCTCTGAAATATATCTTGCCGAAAGACAGGCAACTTTTGCGACGGAGTAACTTTGTAGTCTACTGACTGTTGCCTTGTCACCAATGAGTTCAGTTCCATCCAAATTCCATCAAAATCGCAAATCACGGAATGTCCCTTGGCATTATATAAATTAGTGGTAATACGAACGAGACAAGCATTTTTTAAGGAGCAATTTATGCAACACCGCGTGTCATTCGTGCTTTGAACGAGGCTTGGCCGTACCCGGCGCCTACAGTAAGACTTGGTACTCGATATAAACTGTTCAGGATCCTGATTGGATCTTTGTTTCGTCTGTATCTCGTTTGAGGCACGGCTGGTTCCCGTCACGATCTAGCATAAATTTATTTAATGATTTCTCCAAATTCCGGAGACCGATAGATCTTTTCTAGAACCACTTCATAGGTAACCAAACGCGTTTATTAATAGACTGACAAGGCAATACGTATGTATATAACAAAATGCTATGCAAGTTTAAGATAAAAAATTATGTACCTACCTTTTTATTGCTTTAATTAAGATAAAATATATATTTAAGATATTAATATAGATTAGTAGATTAGAGGTAAAATAATTACTGTCAACTGCAAAATGTTATGAAGTGTCAAACCGTTTGTACGAAAAAACCATTCGAAGTGGAGTACTTTTTGTTGCTTCAATATTAGTCGCGTACACGGTTTTTGTATGTTCTTAGTTCTGTGGATGGACGCTTCTTCGGCAGCTCATTGTTGCAATGCTATATGTATACCAGCCTGACGGACGTAAGCGCCGTTGTAATTACGGACACAATGCCCCAAGTCGACAGAGACAGGGCGGCATGTTTCAGAACATGTTCCTTGCATGCCCTGAAAAGCACTACTGTGTTAATAGGCAATTATTTTATAATTAACATCAGGTGGACTACTAAAAAAATTAATATGTGTGTAGTATATCAACACGCACGAAACGTTTTTTATCCACGTTCCTGATACGTACCGCTAAGATGTGGAACGCCCTCCCGGCAACTGTGTTTCCTGTCACGTATAATTTGAGTACCTTCAAGGCTAGAGTGAATATTGTGGCATGATTGTCGTCAAGCGCTGGCCTATCGTTCATAAAAAAACAAATATGATGTACTTAATACGCAGATGAAGTTATAGGCTAAAACATCACGCCATGAACCATCTATAGTTAACGCGGATGAAACCGAGGTGCACAGCTAGTAATTGAATATGCACCAGGGGGGCGTGGAGGGTGCACTTAATCTAAAAGTGGACCAAGGCTCCTGCCGAGAATCGCAACGACTCGAGCTCTAGGAAATTAAATCATTGAAATTTCTGCTCTGATTGGTTTTGCTAATGCTGTTGTCAGAGTTCTGTGGTAAGTACTAAACCTCTTCTTTAGCGAATTATCGTTAGAATTGTTATTATTAGCGAATTAGCGGCCGATTGGCGCAATATACCGACCCTCGGTTCGATTCCCATAACTGGAAACTTATTATTTTTCAGTGGCTGGGTGTTTATCTGTATATTATAAGTATTTATGCATAATATTCATCAGTCATCTTAGTACCCATAACATTGCTACGCTTAATTTAGAGCTAGATGTTTGTATTATCGTACCTACTTAAAGGAGAAAAACTTTGTCGTGATGATTTCATCGAAACTTTAACTGATTACACAGCGCACGTCGCGGATGATATCAAAAGGAAAAGAATGAAGACTTGTATAGTGATGGGTAGGTAGCCCAATAGCCTATATAATATAGCCTGCCCTCCGCCAGCGGCAAATTGCCGCAATCTTTTTCTCACCCGCTAGCGGATGCGAAGTAGCAATAAAGCTTTCCCACCATGCCAAAAAGTGGCATTTAAACCTACTTTAGAATCCATAACCCTTAAAAAAGAAATAGGTTTTTCTCGGCGTGCGATCTAAGACTGCATCATCACTTAGCACCTGATTGCAGTCAAGGTAGCACTTGTAGTGGAAAAAGACCTAATTACTGGGTACAGGCCTGCTATGCTTTAGAGATAGAATAGAGATATATATAGCTCAAACAAACCACTTGCACTTTAAGGCGAGTAGGTAGGCTTAGGTCACGTAACAGGTGTTAGTGATAATGGCTCGGACGGACATTTTAACGTGCTCTCCGAGGCATGGAACAAAATCGAAATTCGAACTTCTAAATTTGGTTTATCCATTAAGTAACCAACAAATTTTAAGTTATAAAATTCGGCTGGTTTTACGTCTTGGAATGGAATTACGACATTTACAATCTTGCCTTCTTATTCACAAGATAGTTACCTAGTTATAAAACAAAATCTTATAAAAGAAGACGTCTTTTCCGGGCAGTGCCACATTAATTAAGTTTTTATGAGGTTTTTCTTTGTATAATAAAAGCATTTGCCATTGGCATAGCAAAAAATGTTTTTGTTTGCTATGTTAGTTACTATATGAATAAATTAAATCTCACAACAGTTTTATACCAGCTAACCCGGCCCAATCAATTAAGCTGAAATTTCGCCTAAACCTATGGTTTGGATGACAATGCATTTCATCGGTAGTTTAAAGTCGCATCATTTTAAAATCCAATATGGCGAACCAATTTTTTTGATACACATGATATCATCCGGGTCACAGTGGGGTGTAACAAAAATCTAAAAACAATCAAATAATAGAGTTTACTAAAACAAGTTTAAAGAACCCATCTTTCAAAAAAATATATATTCAAAAGGTGCCTAAAAGACTCGTACAACTCGTAGGTCAGTTACCGAACAGTGATTTGTTTGAAAATAAATAAAGGAGAAAGAACAGCAAAGGGCAGAAATACATGGTTTCTAGACTAGAGGTCCATAGAGGACAAATGCAGCAAAAAACTAACAAACCCCTTAAATATATATTACAAGAAAAAATGCGATTACGTTTTAGATTTAATTTAGTTTTAAATAGTTTATTTTAGGTTATATTTATAAAACAATTATTTTAAAGAATAAATAAAAATATGTTAGAATTTAATTAAATGTACCTATTAGGAAAATCGTTGTAAGGAACAATTAAGCTGTTTCTATTGTTATCTGTTTTGTATAGAACGTCGGAAGAACCTGTCATTTAAGTAAAGGTAAGCTGATGTAAGCACATTATAAGGAATTAAGAACAGGGATCTCGTATTAGAGATTGTGGAGGCTTTATATGCGTGCATTGTTTTATACAAAACTTATCCAAACAATATCACGTTTATTTAACGAAGGAAGTTTTATAAATTTTACTTTACTGTTTGAGTGTCTGTGTTTATGAAAGGATTTGACCAGTACCAAAACGATGCACTATATTGAAAATCGGAAAAATTAAAATCTATATCCAAATAATTCTTTACCAAAATAGTATTTGTATCCTTCTAGTTCTCCAACAAATGAAGGGTCGTATTTAAACGAGTGAACATGAATGAGTAAAAAGGTATCGTAATTACTGAATATGGCATACTGAAGTACTAAGTGAGCGAAAGCATTGTGGCGCCTACAAATCTTGAAAAAAGCTGACTTTGTATAAAATTCGCCCACTCAGTATTTCTATTTACCCGTGTTGCTCAGTATGTTTTTAATTATAAATTCTTTTGATTTATCACTTAACCCACCCACTTTAGTCGCTAGTTTTGTTAATTTGTCGAAAATATAGCTTATTGCTGCTTGGTTAAGTATCTCGTTAGTGGCCGCCACATAATTCCTTATTCGTTCGATTTATTATATGCCCACAGCCCACAGCCTTTAGGTAAATGCAGGTTTCGCTTCAGAACACCCATTAAAGAACTATTATAAAGTCAAAGTCGAAGTCAAATATTTCTTTATTCAAATAGGCATATAGAGAGAAGCTACAACGGTTCCAAACGCGCCCTGGTCTAAGAAGAAGCTTAGCCAATTGTTCTTTTCGTTATCACCATCTCACATTGTCATTTGAAAATATTTAAGAAGCAACCTGGTTAGAGCAATTGTTTACACCAAAGCGTATCAAAGTATTATCGTTTACGTAATCCTTTATACTATAAGCTTTCGCTTAATAGAAACAAATATTATAGGTTATAAGTTTAATAGAGTTTATAGTATAAAATGGAATAAATGCTTTCATTTCTTCGTTCCGGACGAAATATATCAGAGTAGCCGTAATGTAATCTTGCTATACCTGTCCATATAATACTAGAATTTATCATACCTTTTGGAAGAACGTAAGCTTTAATGGGTAATGGGTTCTCCTGACCGCACAACCGTCAATCCTCTAAACAGCTTAAAGCTTATGTCGACCATAAGTCAGCTAATATATTACCTTTGATCTTTTTATGTATCTGCGCTTTCAATATTTGTTTTACTTTGATTATAAACCGACATCCGAAATGAAATAGATATTTTTTTAATAATTGACGTCAATAATTCGAAGTAGTGATAGCCTAGATGTTAGGACTTCACCTACACTTTCGAGGCGCCGAGTTCGAATCCCAGTCAAACCTCTATCTTTTCTAAGTTATGTGCGTTTTAAGCTATTGAAATATCGCTTGCTTCAACGGCGAAGGAAAACATCTGAGGAAACCTGCATGCGTGAGAGTTCTCCATAATATTCTCAAAGGTGTGTGAAGTTCACCATTCCGCGTTGGAAAGCGTTGTTGACTATGGCCTTAACCCTTCTAATTGTGGGAGAAAACCCGTGCCCTGTAATGGACCGCTAATGGGTTGATATGTTTATATGGTTAGTTAAGGCCGCACTCCACCACGCTGGCCCAATGCGGATTGGTGGACTCCACACACCTTTGAGAACCTTAACGAGAACCCTTAGGCATTCAGGATTCCTTCCGATGTTTTCCATCGCCGTTGAAGCAAGTGGTATTTTAATATCTTAAAAAAAACATACTCGCGGTACTTACTTTTTCTAAGTGTAAAACTGAAGTCTACTGACAGCAGACCTCGTGTAAAGACATGAGGATTTAATGACAAAATTTTTGCACTCGAATTTAGGTTCACAGTTCCGCCGCTAAGCCACCAACCAACGAGACAGTTTTGAAACAACGAGGTTTTAATCGGAAAAGATTAAAAAACTTTAAACTGATCCCCATGAAAACCCTACCACGAAAAATATAGCCGCGGTGCAAATAAGAGTGACGGAATAACAAAGAAAATGAGCACAAAAGGCCGGGCCGCCCTGTAGCGTAAATGGATTAACGTGGCAGAATTTCTTTTAACTCTTTCAAATTGTATACACAGCGGGAGGTACAGAGTTAGACGCCTAGGTGACCTGATACACAGTACGATTTAAAGTGCGTTTGCAAATAAAATAGGTCGTCCCCACAGCTCTTTTGTTTTGTTGCCCAACTGTTATATAGGTAACTATTTTGTGATAGCTATTCAAGTAAATTTATAGTTTGAAATTCTAGGCCCATGGTCTTCAGACATAAATTTTTTTATTAATATCGTGTCCCAAAAATTGGTCTTGGCGTCTGGTAACCCAAGAGCCGGCGTTTATTTAGCCCAATGGCTAAGTCTAGCAATTCCAAGAGGCAAGAGCGCCAGCATTTTTGGTATCACTTATCACATAAGTGAACAGTTAGACGGACTATATTTTTTGTAAATATTAATTAAAATTATTATTCATAGTACATTTAAAAAAATAGTTAAACATTGGAGTTAAATATAATAAAAAAAAACACTTTTGCCTAATCCAAGAACTAGATAGAAGAAGGTAGAGTCATTACAAACATACATACTTGGCGTTTCAAAAGTGCTTTTAAAGCAAGCCTACTTGAAATAAATGAATTTTGAATTTGAATTTTGTACTTTTTAAAATTAATATATGTCTATTTGTAGTGACTCTACCACCGGTTCGTGGGACAGCTCTTACCAAGAAGAAACAGATAAGAAACTCAGTGGCTCTTTTCCAACTACATTTTACAATCATTTTATTTCCGGTGTGAGATTATATATCATGTATGGCCTACTTTCTGGAAACCTTGTCTCGTAGAAATTTATCAATTATAAATTTATCAATGTTTTAATACATTGTACAAAATTATGCAAAGGTAAATCTAATATTATCTCCGGCATCATGTTGTAAAAGCTTTAATTCAGCCCCACAAAGGATTCTATACTTTTCTCAGATGATATGTAGATAGTACTAGTTTCTAGTAAGTCTATATTTTATTGTCACTTTTCTTATTAACATAAGGGTATGTTTTTATATATTATACTAGCTTCTGCCCGTGGCTTTGTCTGCGTTGACTTCAGAATTGTGTCTAAAGTTTTGCTCGTTAAAAATTTTGTATCTTAGCACGGAAACTTTTTGAGAGATCGGTATAGAAAGTACATATCCGTTTTCATAGCATAGGTGAAATGCATACCAAATTTCAAAGCTGTCTCCCACGGCTTAGCTCGTAAACAAATTTAAATTTTTCCACAAGTCTTCTACAGGAATCGGGATGAAAGGTAGCCAAGTTCTTTTCCATGTCAAAGGTCACATGCATGCAAAATTTCATCCAAATCCGTTCAGCCGTTTTTGCGCGATTGAGTAACAAACATTAACTTTTTCAAATTTATAATATTATACTAGCTGTTGCTCGCGACTTCGTCTGCGTTTGATTTTGTTTTTTTTATTTCAATTTAGATGTGGTTCTAAAAAAATTAAAATATTCAGTTTCGCTAAGCCTTAAATGAGGGGTTTGCTGCTGTCCGCTGAGGAGTTATGTCCTCTATCTCCAAGCACATTAATCAGATCTGCACAAAGTTCGGGCAAAATTAAACACATATTATAACCTCTATGGCACAAAAACAATTATTTAAATAGGTTATAATTCGCCGGAGTTATAGTGTAAAATCTTCAAGCACTTTCATCCCCTTTCCCAAAGGAATCGAGCTTAATGTCGGGATACAAAGTATCCTATATTACTTCTAACACTTCCAAGAATAAGTGTACGAAGTTTTATGAGGATCAAATGAGTAGTTTTTGCGTGAAAGCGTAAAAAACAAACTTACATTGACATTTATAATATTAGTAGGGATAGGGATAGGGATAGGAACTAGCTGTTCGTCCGCTTTTGTTTTTGTTATTCAAAAGATAATATAAATGTGGCAGCACTTTAATATATTAAAAATTAATAATAGTTTAGATATATACACATATCATCAAATTTATAATATTAGTAGGATTAAAGATGAAAATGGAAATGGGCCGGACACATCCAACGAGTACCTGACGATAGGTCTCAAACGACCTATCGTCAGGTATTACATGACCATTGTACCCTATTAACAAAAACCGCACCGTGACA
Organism: Pararge aegeria; assembly: GCF_905163445.1. NCBI lineage: Eukaryota > Metazoa > Arthropoda > Insecta > Lepidoptera > Nymphalidae > Pararge > Pararge aegeria. The sequence continues at coordinate 16,787,253 of NC_053181.1, forward strand.
GGCCACCTAAACGTTTGATTGTTGATATAATAAAGATTGCAAGCAAATAATAGACAGTAACTGCTAGAGATTGAGAAGTTAGCAAAAGATTGGAAAAGGCTTTCACCGCTCAGAACGGTCCTTTCACAAACACAACATATTTTCACTCGTTGCTTGATCGTACTTTGAAAAGAGCTACTGTAAAATAATAATTAAACTGCAATGAATTTTAAAAAAACTATTAAAGCCACAATATTACTACCTCGTTTGTCTAGTGATGGCTACCATGTTCAACTACGGATCAGGAAATCCTGGGTTCGAATGGCATCGGACAAAAAAGTGTTGTTAGTAGGTATTGTGATCACCATTTTTTTGTTAAATCATTTTCATTATCAGCCCGGAGTTAGTAAAACGTTGCAGTGTCAATCCCCTGCTTCGGAGAACACGTTAAACACGAGCAGCGTGGTGGTTCTACGCTCTAAAACCGTCTCTCTTATGAGGAACGAGGCATCTGCTCAACAGTGGGATGTTAATAGGCTGCGGATGACGATGATCATTAATACTGCAACTATTAGTTGCCTCACAGAAACCAATTTTCACAGTGCTACACTATTCATTAGAATGAAGTTTCCATCTCGCTAATTGATGAGACAAAGTGTCGTTTGTTCGTAAAAGTACTCGTACGTTCAATATACATCTTAGATGTTTCGATATAAAAAGACAGTATGTTTTTAACCTACTTAAAAAAAGAAGGAGGTTCGCTATTCGACTGTATCGCGAACTCTTCAAATACTATTTTTTTTTCTCTACTAAATACACACCTTCCATCTATCTGGCCCCAAATTAAGCGTAGCTTTCGTCATGGGTACTAAAATGACTGATGAATATTTTATGAATAAAATACATAAATAGTTATGAAATTCAGATAAACATATAGACACTGAAACACATTCATTTTCATCACCACGAATCGAAACCACGGCGTTGGACTCTGAAAGCAGGGTCGCTGCCAACTGTGCCTATCGGCCGTTGGCAATATTACAGGCACACCTAAAGCGAATTTTTAATGTAACTTGAGCATTTTCTTTCGAAAAGCACCATTTCGTCTAGTGAGACTAAAGACCACGAATGTCCATCGGAATTATATAATAATAATAGTATTTCACTCGTTGCGCTTCGATTATGGTTTATAGAAGCCAATTTATACTCGTCACAGTAATTATAGCAAAGAGCCAGGAGAACTCCTCAACCATTAACGGGACGGGAACGGGCCCCGGCTTCGGAAAAAGCAATATTATGTAAAAGGAGTTGCCTATAATAACTAAGACAAAATTGCAAAACTACTCACAAAAACGCGTGCAAAGGTTATTTTTGGCAAGAAAAAACCAACTTTATATTACGGCCAAAAAGCAAGTGATAAATAAATTCTTCAAGATTTTTATATCTGTGCCAAGTACAATGCAGAAAATTACTAGTTACCTTCCTTGTTAACGACATAAATGGTGACCGTATAAAAAGTTTATCTGTACTTTTTTTATTTCATTTTATACACTTTGTATATTTAAAAAAAACATATTAAACAGGAAACAGTATTAAGTAATTTTGAACTATTATTTATTTTTGCATTTTTTAATCCTAAAGCGTACTTAGTGGTAATAACTTATGTCATACTCTATTATAAAAAGATATCACGTAATTTGGACCCGTCTATTGCCCCTAAGTGAGTTCCTTGACTTTAAAAATACCTGAACCGTTCGACAAACATAAAAACACGTTACTATATTTTATAGTGTTGTGGGGAGATAATATTATATGATGACTGATCAGAAAGTCTAAAAGTTGCTCATGAATAAATAACTATTTTTATTTTTGTTTGCGCGGGTGACAAAGCTGGAAAATTCCAATTTTATGGCAATTAGATAGCTTTAACATATTATTGCGCAGTCGTTCAAATTGTCAAGATAATTGGCGCCAAAAAAACGATATTTCTATAATTGGCTATGCGTGGACCGTAAATACATCATTATGGGTATCTGGCGCATTAACACTCTGCTATAAGGTCACAGACCTCTACTCTCTTAGGGGAAGGGATTTAGTCCACCGCACTATTTTTTAGAATAGGTACAATACTCATAGTAATAGAACCCTGTGTGCGTTGTCATAAATTAGCCAAATCATACTCCTTGTAATAAAAAAATACATTTTCTTTCTTCTCTATCAACCATTTTCTTGATCCAAAAAAAAGTGACTATAAGAAATTACAATCACTTTTTTCGGATCAAGAAAATCTGCACCTGATGGATGAGATGGTAAGTGTAAATATATCCTTATAGCAACACTTCGAAGGACATATAAGGAACACATCCTGAAAAATGTCGCCCAGTATCCTTTGACACAGGACCCTCACGAGGCGTAGGTGTGAAGCCTCTTAAAAGCCTATAATTACTAATTACACCGGAAACCACGCCTTTCACACGACCGGAACACAGCAACACAGCAATGCTGGCAGTGGAAATAAGCAGTACGACCTCTGTCACAAAAAGATCAACTGTAGCAACTAAAGCATATTTTGCATGTACATTTGCCTACACCATATTATTTTTTTATCCTAACATCCAACCAAAATGGTGAAAAAACTACACTAAATTATAAAAGGGACGTAGAATGTATTGTATGTCTGTGACGACATGTGATGTCGCACGTCTGAAGTATTCTACATGTTAAGTTGTAGGCGGCTCTGTATATGTATAGAGTGTTGTATTTAAGGTGCTCAGTTAAAAGAGGTTAAAATACTAAGCCATTCATAATCTTGTCAGCAAAAAAAGTTATTTCTAAAAATTTAAATAGGGACGTTTCTCTTCCTAGTTTATTTTAAAACCATTTTTGGATAATTACGAAATACCGTACAGGTTAATACTACTGAGTTTTTTGATTATTATATATTTTTTAATAATGTAATTAAAACAGGGAATATCCTCAAAAATTAGGTTATAAAAACTTTAATACAAATATAAAATTTAATTTATGATGAATTCAACGACTTGAGAAACTCTTGCATTTATATGATACTAAAAACAAGGATAGAATGAGCTGTAGTTTGAACGTAACGTGAAAGTTAGTAGTCCCATTCGTTCAGCAAGTATTCTTCAGTTGTTTCAAGACGCTATATTAAATTCCATTCGTCTTAAGAACAGCGCAGAACCTATGTTATGAACTGCGAGAGCATACTCAAGCACTTTTCCCTCTGATAAATGAATAAGACCCTACTCTATTTTAATAGAGTTGCAAATAAAATGTGAGATAAAACAAATTTTACTGCACCAGCCATGACTGTTTACTACTCAATTTAGCGATCGCTTACTATGGCGCTGAGAAATCGAGTATGGGTATATTGAATAAACTATCATACTCCTTTCAAATTTCTGCATTTCCACCTCAGACTGCATTGTAACTTACATTAAGGAGGAGCCAGAGTTAGGGTGACTGAGAGTTTGCTTATGGACAGAAAACAACTTTACCGTAAGTTAAAAAAAATGTAACCTTTTTATACAATCACACACATAAATAATAAATAAATCTACTACGATAATACACACATCGCCATCTAGCCCCAAAATAAGCGTAGCTTGTGTCATGGGTACTAAGATAGCTGATGAATATTTTTATGAATATAATACCCATATATACTTATAATATACAGATAAACACCCAGACACTAAAAACATTCATGTTCATCACACAAGCACTATCCAGTTGTGGGAATCGAACCCACGACCTTGGACTCAGAAATCAGGGTCGCTGCCCACTGCGCCAATCGGCTGTCAATCTTGACACACACTCTTATACACATAATAAATTGAATGTTGTTAATGTAAACGTCTTAATATGTATTCTCTCTGTTTTTTCTCTAATCTCGATGCACATATGGGAAGGTACTGACCCCCAAGACACAAAATATCCTAGTTTGGGGGTCCAGGTTAATTTAAAAATAAAATGTACTTTTGATGAAATAAAAACTATTATTAAAGATTTTAAACTAAGTTTTTCGTAGTTAATCAACATTTCTTAAATGTAGTTCAACGGGTACATACCACGATAATATTTTTGGATTTGTCGATATTTGACCCAGTTGTATGGATCTTGGTACCGTTGAGACCACGATCCATGCAACTGGGTCGAAATATCGACAAATCCAAAAATATTATCGTGGTATGTACCCGTTGAACTATATTTAAAAAACAATTATTATTATTATTACGGCTTAACAGCAATATAACTGTGCAAACGGGATTCCTTAAAAAATAAAAACGCGGACAAAGTCGCGGGCATCGACTAAGTAGTAAATAAATAAATCTGTAAGTGTAAAAATAACTTGAAGCGTTCAGTTGTTAAAATTTACTTATTCAACAACTTTATTCCAGTCTTCGAACCTAATTTAGAATATAACATTATTTGACTGATCGGTCGTAACTGGCGGCGACAGACTGAAATGCAATTACTGAGGGGAAATAATGTCATCGAGTGCTCGCACTCGTCGGAGATTCTCGATTATTTCGATCCAATCATAACTATCCAACTTTGTCAAAAAAAAGAAGCTGAACTCTGGTTATGCACTCTAAGAAGGTATGGCAGTTATATTAAATCCATACCCTTAATTGGTTCCTACGCGGCATCGTAACAAACCGGTAAATGGCTTAGTGGCACGTCTTTGTCAGAAGGATGGTAACTAGGCACAGCCGAAGCATCTCACCAAGCAATTGATCCTTATTTGTACTTAAAAATTGGCTTACATCTAGAGCAGAATAATTTCTGAAATATACAGTAATTTCATATACAGTCATGTATATAGAATAAACTGGAAAGGATAACATAATATTTTTTTATGATAATTTTAATTAATTGGCTAAATAATAATATTTTTGATAAGTAATGACTGTAGGCCGATTAGCGCAGTGGGCAGCGCTGCTTTCTGAGTCCAAGGCCGTGCGTTCGATTCTCATAACTGGAAAATGTTTGTGTGATGCTCATGTTTGTTTGTTGTGTTGTTTTTAGTGTCAGGGTGTTTATCTTATGTATCCTAATATTAGAAATGTGAATATAAGTTTGTTTGTTACGCTTTCGCGCCAAAACTACTTAACCGATCCGAAGTAATATAGGATACTTTTTATTAAAAAAAAAACAATTTTTTACAAAAGATATCAAAATGTTTGTCAAAAATCTCATGTATGACAATAGGTGTAGACTATGTACGCTGCGTCCCAAAATTTACGCTAGCGAAGCCGCAGGGAATATCTAGTATGTTTATATTATAAGTAATATTGTACATAAATTATGTACAATATTCATCAGCAATCTTAGTACTCAAAAAACAAACCTCGTTTACTTCGGGGCTAGAGGGCAATGTGTGTATTTTCACAGAATATTTATTTATTTATAAATAATCTATGTTGCCAAACGTGTTGCAGAGTTAAATAAGCTATTTATTATCCCAAAAAAATGCACTCTCTTGTCAAAAATGACTTAAATGAAATTTAGTGTCATAAGAGTCTTGGAATGGAAACAGCGAGCAGCCTACAATATATTAGCAAGGTCATGCTTAGGTATTTTAAGGATTCCAGAATAAAAAAATACTTAATATCTTTTAATATGTCTTTCGCATACATAATGAACTGTTAAGTATCAGTTACGTGGATGTCTAAGTTTAGTATGTTCATGGGACAAAGTGACATAAGACAGATTTATTGCAAGACCCAGTCCATGTATTAACATACTTTGTTTGTAGTTTGTCGTCAAGTTACGGTTTAAGTATGCCTTGACTTCGGAGAAGAAATTCACGTTATCTATACATATATACAGGTTATTAAAAATTGTAATAGATAATAATTAATTCTTGCGTGTAATAAATAAACACCTCCTAACTCATACGATAAATATGAATTTGAGACAACATCGGGAATTTAGTAGAGAAAAGAGTAGATACAGTGAAGAATCCCTATCCCTATCAATGTAAGTTTGTTTGTTACGCTTTCACGTAAAAACTACTTAACCGATCCTCATGAAACTTTGTACAGATATTTTTAGAAGTGTTAGAAGTAATATAGGATACTTTTTATCCCGACATTAAGCTCGGTTCCTTTGGGAAAGGGGATGAAAGTGCTTGAAGATTTTACAACATAACTCCGACAAATTATAACCGATTTAAATAATTATTTTTGTATTATAGAGGTTAGAAGATGTGTTTATTTTGCCCAAACTGTGGTTGGAGATAGAGAACAGGACTTCTCAACGGACAGCAGCAAACCCCTCATTTAAGGCTTAGCGATACTGAATACTTTATTTTTATTTAAAACTATATCTAAATTTAATGCAGTTTTAACTCTAAACAAAATTTAACTACTTTTAAAGCAGCGGAACGTCAAATTATTGAGAACAGAACAATAGTATAGTAGAGAGATAAACATTGTATAGCTCACCAGCTAAGACCGAAAGAGACCGACGTATATACTGTCCTGAATTCCGAGTAATATGTGCAACGTTTATGTGTAAAACTACTACTCCAATTGCAGGTGTAAATAAAGGCACCAAATGGATTCAATCCAATTGATCTACTTCCAATCCCTGAAACTAATTCGTAACAACGTTGGGACACAACGCGATAGAATTATAATGTCAGTCAGTGATCCGATTAGTTTATTGCAGCACTTCGCCGCTCTGCTAAAGCCACTAACAAAGCAGAAAATCTGTGAGTACAGTCTCATAAACTTTACTCATATATTCATTGATGTATCTTAGCAACCGACCTCCGTTCAGGAACAGAAAATCCCATTACGTATAATTTTTTGTGTGGCCTTCAAAGCCCAGGATCTGATAATCCGTAGACGCATAGTTACCAACCCAACGTAGCTGTAGATAAAAGGCAGGGAAAAGTAGATAAAGGTAATATATTGAAACCAGCTAAAAACAAGTAAAATACAACGATATATGGCCTATAAAAATATACGGCTGAAATAGCTATCACCTTGTGTAAACATATAAAAGGGACCTATAAACGCTTCGTTGACTAAGACTTACGAGTCATGGATTTTCTAAGGTATAGTTCGTCAACTTTGCTTACTTGGTAACGGTAACATTAAGCTTATAATCTTTAATTATTCGAAACTTTAACCGTTTTCGCAGCGCACGCAGCGGAAGCAAGCTCTCAAAAGGAAAAAAACCCAGATTTCTAAACTTTCTTCATTGGTGCCTTGCTTCTATCATCAAGTAAACAAACAAACTCTTCGGCTTTATATATTAAGTGTAAGATAAAATTTCTAACAATACCTCGTACATATTGGATAAAAGCTGGCGTTACTTTGCGGAATTTTATGATATACTAGCGGATCCGCGCGACTACGTCCGCGAATGAGTTGACTTAAAAATAGTCGTATGTTTTCGCGGACTGTTTTATAGAAATTTAAAGAAACAACACTTCCGATATACTTACTACACACTTCCGTCGTTTGGCGTCAAAAAGGATATTTTTTGCTGTTTTTGCGGCTACGGGTCTCCGAGCGAGAAAGTTTTCAAAGTCTATCACTGATACATGGACTTCTCTCAGGCATCCAGGTTTCCTCACGATGTTATCCTTCTCCAGTGAAACAAGTAATATTTTATTGCTACCATACATAACTCGTAAAATTTTTAAGAGCGTGCCGGGAGTCAATCTCGGTCCCCTAAAAGGGAATTCGAAGCCTCAAGCACTAAGCTATCACCACTTTAACTAACTAAAATGTGTCTTGCATCCATAAAATGTATTAAGGCGAGGTAATCCAGTCCAATAACCAGTGTACAGCAGCATGTCGGCATCTATAGTTAATCAATCATTCGATTAGGGTGTCGATACCCGACAGGATGCGGGCACTAAGTGCTATGAAAAGTAAGAAACGTTGATAAATGTATCATTTTACTATATTTTGATGACGTAGCGGTAAGCGATACTTTGAAGACTTCCCTAACGCAGAAGTAAGCGCAGTTGTTTTGGGAAATACGGGAAAACTGAAATTTTGAACCGTCTATGGTTTAATAAAACTGCCATTTCCCCAGCAAGTTAACCCGCCGCCATATTAGACTGCAGCATTACCTACAGATGTAAAGGGCTACCAACTAAAGTATTCAAACTTTAAAAAATATATATTTACTATACTAACGGGTACCGTACAATTACTATGTTAAATTAACCCATACAAGTTTTTATACGTTATTCAGATTCAGAATGAACACTAACTAGCTGATCCCCGCGTCTTCACCTGTGTTAGTTAATAGATGTAATGATAATATCATCATCAACATCATTTCAACCGATAGACGTCCGCAGCTGGACATAGGTCTTTTGTAGGACTTTCCAAACTCCACGATCGCTTGTTTCCAGCGGCTCCCCGCGACTCGTTTGATGTCGTTTTAACTTGGTTAGGGGTCGACCAACGCTGCGTTTACCGGTGCGAGGTTGCCATTCCAACACCTTGGGAGCCCAAAGTCCATCGGTTCTCGGAGCAATAATATATATAGATATATTGACCACATTATAGGCACTTTTACCATACAACGATGTTTTCGTTGTGAATGTTAGAGGGATTTTCCAGGAAAAAACTATAACATCTCAGTCAATAGGGTACAAGCTATCTCTGCTCCTAATTTGGTTAAGGTCAGTTTAGCTGTAGTCTGTAGTGTGTTAGCTTTAGTCAGTTTAGTTGAGTCGGTCAGGAAGAAAAACACATAAGTATGGAATTCTATATAACTGAGAATATTGAAGCACATTTTATAAAGAAGGAACATAAATAGATCATATAAACGTCCTTTTCCATAGGAGAGACGGTTCTAGAGCATAGACCCACCACGCTGCTCCAATACGAGTTAGTGGATTTTAACGACTATAACACAATAAATTGATTATGAATGCTTTAATTAAATAGTAACATCAATTAGAGCTTCGTCCATCCAAAGAAAAAGTTTCCAAGAATGGAAATAAAAAAGGTTTTATTTGGTACTAACGAACGCCTGCGATTACGTTCGCGTGGGGCTCAATTTGCTTGGAAAACTTCCCCTTTTTATTTAAAAATAGAACTTTATAACGAGAGACTGAATTAGGTCTATCGTTGTTTTAAAATAAAACACTTAATATATAAATCAAAGATTAAAAGTACTTCATATCCATCTAGGAGATCACATCCCATTTAGAAGATCTTAATATAGATTTTAATAAACGAACTTCTTTTGTTCACCATGTTCATACACAGCCTATTAACGTCCCACTGCTGGGCAAAGCCCTTGTCTCTTATAAGAGAGATGATTTTAGAGCATAGACTCACCATGCTGCTCCAATACGGGTGGGTGGTCTCAATGGCGTGCATAGTTGTTTTAACGAGGGTAGGCATAAAGCAGGAAGATCAAAGTTTAAAATATCCCCTTTTGAAGTTATATGAAATTTTTAGGGTAGGCAGTGCATTTGTCCATATATGAAGTGCACGCCACTGGGTGGGACAGATAATAACTTTCTACGTCTTCAAATAAGATTATCAATATCATCACACTTTTGACCAATTGTTCAGTGATGGTTAGCAGGCTTAGAACACCTGAAGCAAAGGTGAAAATTAATATATATATACATATTACATACATATTTTGATATTTACATATTGTGATAATTACTGGGACCGACGACTTAATAGGCTCTTTGAGGCATTGAGCAAAGGCAAAAGCCACGTTCTGTTTGCGAATTGGGTCAAACAGTTAACCTAGGAGTCGAAAGGTTGCAGAGTGGAAACAATGTATCAGCAAACGAAGGCCCAACTTTAGTCTAAATATTAAGTATCGTTATAAAAGAAAGTCGGTTTAAAACAAAGTTATTCCCTAACAAATATTAAATATACAATATGTCAGCGTATAATTGAAATTAATCGTAAACTGTCTATAGAGTTATAACCACTTAATTTGCCAAGCTTTGCTCGGAGTATCTCTACGTGATCAAATTAGCAATGAGGGGATCCGTAGAAGAGCCAGCAGGGCTAGCACAGTCAGGTGACAAAAGTTATGTTCCCCGATTATACCCCCTCACAAGGGATATAATTAACATGTCCACCCGCTAAAGCACGGGAACATGGAATAGGAGAAGATTACCCCTGTTTATTACTACACATATATTATTTGGATATTATTTCCAATTGTGTGCCAGTGCTCCGAGAGTTGATAATGCTGTGCTGTGGAAGAAGATAAATTTTAATCTTTTCCCGGGGATATAATTGTCTCCAGCCCACGCTAGCCAAGCAAGCATACCGTCATAGCTTAACGGAAGAAACTGAAAACGGAAGACGATGAAGTGGCAATGCGTCCGTTGCCACTCGTAGCACACACATATCTCAGAGAAACGATGGTGCTGAAATGGCGATCTCGTAACAATAAACCCAGCATTCGTGAACAGATGACTCGAGTTGTTCCGCTTGGGTCCAGCGGTATTCGGAACTCCCTACAAAAGACACAGTGGACTTTCATTTCTTTACATGATTATGATGATAATGATTATAAAAGACTGTTAACCGGAATACAAGTGCTGCTCACAATTAAGCGCATTATTTTTTGGATAAAAGCAAGCGTTACTTTGGGGAAATCCATGTTATATTATGAAAATTAAGCTTAATTTGCCTCCGCAAAAACAATTATTCATTGTGAAGTCAACATCTCCTGAGGATGCTCTGTTTTCGGAGCGAAACGTGCGTAGAGGGTACATTAGCTCGGTTGAGTATGGAGTATAAGGATTAAAGAAATTACTTATAAATTATACCATACAGATTCTCCAACTTATCGCGGAGAATAGCAAATTACGCTGATTTTTCATAATATATTAATTTTTGTTATGATGTGTTGTGTAATAGTGAATACATACAAAAGCTTTTCACTATTCACAATAACTGTAAATACATCTATCTATCTATCTATCTATCTATATATATAAAAGAGAAAGTGTGTGGGTATGTTCCGTATAGGTTCCGAAACGGCTGGATCAATTTCAATGAAACTTTCAGGGAATCTCCGGATTGACCTGGCGAGTAATCCTGTAAAAATTCTAGTTTGGTGACGATTTGAGCTCACCTATTTTTGAACTGTTAAACTGTCAAATACAGCTTTTATTTACTATGATGATATTCTATTATTGGTTGTACATGGGTGTAGATAATGATCTTCACCCGCTCGAGAAGAGAATAGAAGAGAATAAATACGGAGAGAAATAAATGGTTTAATATATTATGAGACTTAAATTAAAAATTTAATGATGTAAGTTTGTTAAAATAAAATAAAGCAAAATCTAGCCCGGTGAAGTGGGCTGGGTACGCTAGTATTTTATACAAAAGCTTAAATAAAGTTGTTGGGTGACACAAAAAAACAATAATGAACGACCTAAATAGAATTCAAAGAATGTTGGTGACAAATGGGTAGTTTATTGCGAAAGCATTTCCCCAGACCGGTCTAATGACGAACGTAGAACTCTCTCAATGTTATATGGACCAATACCGAACACTATTGATTTGACGTTGAATAGCTTTTACCTTCCGATGACGCCGTTCCTTCTCAACGAGCAACGTATGTACCAACTAATTTGAATGGGATGATTAGACGAAATGAATAAATTGAGGAGAATGAATTCTTGACTTACTAGGGGGATATCCCCCTGCTGGGCAAAACAACTGAAAAAACGAGACAGTAGTGTATCGTTGGACTAATTGTTAGTTTTGACGACCTCTCTGGCGCAACGGTGAGCGCTGTGAATTTAAGTAGAAGGAAGGCCCCAGGGTCGATTCCTGGAGACGTGGAGAAGAGGGTAAGGCCGTAGTCCAACACGCTTCTAGTCAGGGCGAACTACTGCCATGCTTATTTCAGCGTTGCTCTATTTCGGTCCAAAGGCCGTTGTCACCTGTGTAATACACAGAGACACATAGCGTTCAACACCTACGCCTCAGGTTGATTGACACAGGGGACTTTGTAGAGAGTCATTCCTGTATTCCTTTGTTTATTGGTGATGGTTTTCCAATCAGGCCTACCTTATTAGAAAACAATCGCCGATAAACAAACATCGTCAGTTATTACTTTAAAATACCTCGAACCTCGAATCTATTTAATCTCACCTAATATAATAATATACAATATGGCAGCGTTCATATTGTATTGAGACAGAGCAAGTTATTATACGGGTGAGCGATCCCCAGTCTGTTGGAAAAACCGAAAAATTAAACAATCAGCTTTTTATTATTTTTCTTCTTTTGTATGCTTTCAGCACAATTTGGTGAGAAAAGCGAGGGTACAAAAGAAGCACTGCAATTAAAAACCATAGTTAATAGACTACGAAAAGGCAAATTTTCGGACGAAAAGTTTACTTAGTTAATGTTACCTACACCGCACTAAATAAAGATATGTAAGGCATCTATTTTAATTAGAAATTCTACGGGTTGTACGTCAAATTAAATGTGGAATTCAAGGCTGTAGTTTCGTTACTGCTGCCCTATTCAGACTAGCATTTAGGTGCCGAGCGAAAACAGAATGATGGCAACGCTGCAAATGCAAGTAACAAGTTCGAACTGATGATCTTAATAAATCGCCCAATAAAGATCAATGCTCCAACGTAAATATATATTTTTTTATTTGTGTAATTTCTGTTTATGTATTCGTATGTAGTTATTAGAATGTAGGTTTATAATAATTTTACACCACCTATTAGTTCTTGCTCTGCTTGTCCTAATCTTGGATTAGGACAACCAGAGCAAGAACAAGAAAAACGATTGCCTGGCAGAGAACGCTTTTAAGCGATAAGGCCGCATTTTTAAATTCTACTCCAGTCTGAGTTTCTCTTTTCGTACTTTATTTTCCTAACTGTGTACAAATAATGAGCTTAAATAAATAAATATCGTTTTTGAGGCCCATCGTGTATAGCTAGCCTTAGATACCCCTCTCTAAATAACAAAAAATATAAACTAATTCGACAAAACAAGAAGCCTCATTAGATTGAGCACAAAACTTTAAATTGAGAACATTTCATTGTGCCCTGTGAAACCTTAAAAACTTTCCAATCATATGGAACTCTCAACTAATTTCAGCCGCTCAGGGTTTTGTTCATCATCAACAACCTCAGTGTCCCACTCTTTCCCTCTCTTAGGAGGGAGAGATAAGAGCGCTTAGGCTTGAATGCTACTTCTACTACTACTAATTTGTAATAATATAGGAGTCTACCGTAGCAGCTTTCGTAGCCTTATCCGTAGAGGGACCCGACCGTTTAGTATATTACGGGTTATGGAAGACCGAGCGTCAAACCGCGCGAGCATAACTAAGCACTTTTAATATAAAACTCATTGCACATTTAAAATGTCTTGTTAGTGTTTATAACAGGTAGATCTATCATGTTAGTTACAACATTGGTAATTAATGCTTGCATTTGCACTAATACACATAATAAGTACTTATAAGCCGAAAGTTCGTGGTTGATTTATTATGATATCCTTAAGATATATATTTATTATGATTGTCCCTATGATACCCTGAGACACAGATATCTAGTTAGGAGTCAAATATTCACCCAAACATACATAATTATTTTTTTTAAGTAAAAATTTTACGTGTATATAAATTAATTTGTATAACCTTGGCTGTAAGTGGGTTAGATGTATAACTAATGTATATGTACTTAAATATATAAATAAATAACTAACCTTTCACACACACCTTTGAGAACATTATGGAGAACTCTGAGGAAACTTGCATACCTGATGCAAGTTTCTTCAATTTATTATTTAATATAATAAAGCTTTCGCGTGTAAATATTTTCAAAACTCAAAATTAAGTCAATAAACTGATATGCTTTTTCTACGCAACGTTACATTTTTAGATATGAGTTTTTCAATATATTTGTTTATTTATTTCCACTGAAAAGCGAAATAATATCAGACTGAGCCTTAGCCAAGCGAGGCGTGGTACAGTCAATATTTAATTCAATTTCGAAGTAACTATTCCATTTTTGAATAAGCAACGATTTTGTAGCATTAATTGTGAATGTTAATATATACATCTTTACACTAACAAAGCAAAAATTTGTCAACGGCTGGGTGTACGGAAAAATTCTTTTGAGTTTATGCTTACACCTTTAAACTAAGACTTGTGTGTGTATATTATGTGTAATGAGTTAATAAACAAAATAAATAATAAATAAATAAGTAGTATAGTAATAATTGTCAAACCAAGGCGATTGTTTTTTTTATACTAAATGGAAAATGCGTTAGTTAGTCCATTTAAAATAAAAAAAAAAACATCTGCTTATAAAAAGAACAACTCTTCGCAGGGCATGCAAGGAACCCGTTCTACAAAATGCCGCCCCACCAACTTAAAGCGTAGGTGTTAACAAAAAGCTCTAGATATAAAAAAAAAATGTTATACCTAGTTCATGACAAATTCTGTAACTTTGTTCATTCTATTATTTATTCTACTAATACTTAACAAATAAAAAATAACAAACACAAATTTATAAAAAAAAAACACCCACCCTCCGCTTGCGGGGCTTTTGAATACCCAAGCAACCGTCGGTCAGGGCTCCAGAATAAGGAACCTCCTCACAATACGCGCCGTTTCAAGGACTACTGCCTTCTGTATCCGACCCTTGATCCAACAACCAACAACCATATATATATTCATATTGTTATAGACACTTGAGCATTGGAGCAGAAGGCAAAGAGAAACCACTTCTACTAATATTCCTAGGAAAGTCATCATGAAAGTACAAACTGAGACAGCACGATCGCCACCGCTTTTCAGCAAAGAGGGAGAAGTAGCAAGTAATCGTGAGTCGAGAAACAACTGCCACAAACAATGTCCCAACGTGATGACCACGACCAGTCTGGCAAGAGTGTTGCGACAAAGAAAAAGATATCTACATGTAAAACTCCAACGGAGGTCCAATTATTGACAAATCCATTAGATAACCCCAACACGGCAAGGTTGTTACGACACAAAGCAAATCCGTTAACCAATACCGCGATCGAGATTTTTCATATATAATACGCTTTGTACTATATGATTATAGAGTTTCATCTTCGTAATACTCATCTTTATCATCTGCAGGAATCCAATATATTTGTCTGAAGCCCTGTTGTGGGAATACAAAATAACTAAAGTCAAACTTTTTCATACTTTTGAGTGTTAAGTATGTTTTAAAATTTATAGAATAACAACAAGAGTGTTAAATTAAAAAATACAATACTTATTGTAGGTACAGACCATTATAGGCATGCATAGACAGCCTTATTGCTGCAAGCAATTTCCTACAGGCAAAAATTTGCACTACCCTATGGACCAGAGAGTAACTCTCTGGCATATAAACTATATGTCTTAGTAGCGTCAATCCGAGGCTAAATTGCGGCTTAGAAAAAATTAAAAACCAACTCTCACACATTCAAATTTCTAATCATCATCATCATCATATCAACCAATTACGGGCCCACTACAAGGCACGGGTCTTACAATGAAAAGGGTTTAAGGCCGTAGTCCATCACGCTGGCCCATTGCGGATTGGTGGACTCTCTATACTAAAACTCTCAATAATTTCCGATATTAATACGGATTTGCGATTTTTTTATATCCTATTATATGTTGAGTTTAAAGCTAAACGAAAACCAGGAGCCGCAATGCAGCCATTACTAAAATCCGCCGTACATTTAAAACTCCGTATATAAATAGCACAGTTTAATAAAGCTTGTATAAACCAGCTCTTTGAATCAAAACATAGTTTCACCACTGAATAAATATTATATAGTGTTTACGGCGTTAAGGAATGTTCTGGCCATATACCGTCACAAACACCCTGCCATCCAGCATCAAATGGATTGAATATTGTATATCGTGTGACCATTTCTCTAAATCAAATTGTAATAAGAACGAAGTCAAAGGAATCTTTAGTTATAAATACTTAAATATTGGTCATGTGATTTTTCCAGAAATGGTAACACCGGTAATTTGGCAAAAATGGCAAGATGTCACGTGATTAATATTGGTGTTATTTATTTTATTATATTAAACTGTTTTAGAAATGGTACCACGATCCGTGAGGTAACGTCGTCGGAAGTCGCATCATAACCGTGATTTTAAATTCAGAAAATTATACCTCTTTTTACAAAAAGAGGTATAATTTGCTTTTTTATTATATAAGTTTATTCATAAACTAGCTGACCCGCGCAACTTCGTCTGCATCAAATCGGTTATTATCGGATTTAATATCTTTTAGCATTTCTATACCCGTCGTAACGTCTAAGCGATAGGTCCAATGTGACTATTTAAAGAGGAATTTGCAGGTACATAATAAATTTTAACTATAAAACATATAATATTTGGATAAGGATCTGATAGGAACGTCACCATCTTAAGATTGTATCCGTGTTTTGATTGACAAATTATAACAAATAATAAGTAGGATGGTATGCATGCATTCGATCGTTGTCCCAGATGCCTTGCGACCCGCTGTTATCTATGATGAATTATGTCCTTTATCTCCGACAATATTAACCAGATCTTCATTAAGATTTCACAATATATGCTTGATAGAATACACTTTCAAATAAAAAAGAATTATTAAAATCGGTTCAAATTTAACGGAGCTATAAAGTAAAATTGATAAAAAATTTCATCTCATTTCCCGGGAGAAGCTTATTGTTTATCGGGATAAAAAGTAGCTTATATGTTGACCCGGAATATCAGCTACCACTATATCAAATTTTATTTAAATCCGTTCAGTATTTTTCACGTGATGCCCGGACAGACAGACAGACAAAAATTCAATAAAAATCTGTTTAGGTCCCAGTATCGGTTATAAAGGCCCCGGTCAAAATTTTCAAAATATACTAAGTGTACAGAAATCTTCCAGTAATATTTTTATTATAAGTATGACCATTTCGAAGGGGCTACTATAGATGAAAAATGACATTTAACATTAAATAGGGCTAACATATTATTTCATCTTAACCATAAAAGCTCATCTGGGGCACAAAGGTCTCTAGAATGAATTTTTCACCATGATCTTTCTGAGCTTGTGCCCTATGTTTTCTTTTGCCCGAAATCAACAATCAATCTAATCTAAAAATATTAGATATAATGTAAGATGTGTGTAATACATTTCTTAAAGTACTCTGTTGATAGGAATGGCTCTACTAACTAAGCGTACGCTTCCAATCTAAAGATTTTGGATTAGATGTATTTTTTTAGGCGTTTTTTGTTTGATATCATCTAGCGAGAGGTATATCGTAGTGTGAGGTAAACCAAACTCTACGCTACCATATAAGCACTTCGATATTCAAATATATATATTCGCAGGTATTAATAATCCATATCAATAAATATGCGCAGAGAGGAAGGATTCCGGGTATGATATGCGTATCGGAATTCAAATAATGATGCGAGCATTAATTAAACGTATCGACGCTTTGACGTTCTAGTTGCTTGACTCGATAAATCCCATAACCAAAGCTCACAATTGAAGCTGACTGTTTAATCAATTCATTAGGTACGGTAAAGGTAAGGAAGAAAGAAAGAACTGTGTATTCTAATGAATTTCTTGAAAACCATGGCGGGCGAACCCGTTAAATGCTCAGGACTAATATTGCTGTTATTTATTTCTTATTATTGATTT
The DNA here is from genome assembly GCF_905163445.1 of Pararge aegeria. Classification (NCBI taxonomy): domain Eukaryota; kingdom Metazoa; phylum Arthropoda; class Insecta; order Lepidoptera; family Nymphalidae; genus Pararge; species Pararge aegeria. Next base: position 16,804,918 of record NC_053181.1, read on the forward strand.
AGAAATGGTGCCATGATCCGTGTGGTCACGTCGTCGGAAATCGCATCATAACCATGATTGTAAATTTCGAAAGTTACAAAGTAGAGTAGTAGTTTTGAAAGGATATATAGATTTATTAAGGATATATATTTAGATTTGCTATACTCCGAAAACGGAGAACTGTTCGCGGAGTATAGCAAATTAAGCTTAATTTTCATAATATATTATGGATATCCGCAAAGTAACGCCTGCTTCTATCCAAGGCTATAAATTGTATGCTATTACGTAAAATTTAAAAAAGAAGCGGTGATAGCGCATTTAGGAGCTTGATTTCACTTTCATGGGGGCGATTGGACCAGAAAAGTGTGTGGTGTCCACCAACCCGCATTGGGCCAGCGTGGTGGACTACCGTTGGATATGATGAAGAAAAAATTTTTTGACATTAAAAACTGTAAAAGTTTCCTATGGTGCAAAAGTTTATCTTTAAGTTTTCTTAGTTATTTATTAAAAATTTGGTAAAAAAATAATAGTGGGAAATTATTTAATTTAGGGATAACTTTGGTTTTGTTAATGTTCAGGCAATTAGAAGTTTTAAAAAACGTGGAAATGGGAAAGTTCACTGAGCGGCCACGTAGCATTTTATATCGTATTTAAGTTTGCAACGTTCTGAAATCAATTCTGTTCGTGACACGCTCTGAAAGCCTCATTAAGACGGCAGGGAAACGCAGTTATTAATTTCCAATTTGTGACTGAAGAAAACCAGCGGGGAGTTAGACGATGAAGCGCAATGGGCCCTTAAGATAGCACTACGAAATTGTAGTGTAACACTAATGACAAGTAACGAGTATGACGAAATACTTAATGCTTAACACCCACCCCAAGCTCTATATAACATATGTATAGAGTTGGGGCTTGTACAGGAGTCATTCCAATCGCATTCGTGAAATTGTGGCTTATGCCTTTAAGATAGAAGCAATAAAGCGTGACTTAAGAGCTCTGAAAGCACAAAAGTATGAGCTAGAACCCAATTATTTAATTAATTTATTACGATATGCCTCACGGAAGTTGAAAAGTTTATTAAATAATGCGGGTCAGCATTATTTTCTGAATGACAAAATCTATATGTCCAAATGCGGCTTTATTTGTTGAACAACGAAGCTGGCCCGGAGCATACGGGGTTTCATCCCGGTCTTATCCACCGAAATAACCACCTGGATATATTTAAGTTACACTCCATTATCTAGAGTTTATAGCTCTTTGTCGTGTAGCCATATTTGTGTTGATTCGATACCCGGGCAGATAGTAAGAGTCTTCTACTCCACTCTACACTGCTGGCGTCATTATTATCGTCTGCTGATCGCTTGAGCGGTATCCCTACCATTCGAAAAGTTAAATACGTCGTTGTTACCAGAAAACTGTATTGCCACAAAAATAAAGTAAATAAATATATTATGTGTAATACTATAAATACGATTGCTTATAACGACGCTACCTTATCGTTTCGAGTTATGCAAACAAGGACAATTTTGCTCAGAAATTAGACAGTCAGTGTAATGCTTTACAATTTTCCATCTAAAATGCTCTTATTTCCTCATACTTAGTGCCACCGCAATATAATGTGTTGTATATATCTAAAGCTGAGCGAGATAAAGATGATGCCATTTGGTAGCACGGTAATCGTACCCATTTGGTGGATATTTCGAGTTTCTCTCCTGACAAGAAAGATAGATTATCCTGAGAAAATACGTTTTCGTAAGGGCGTCATTTCATTGGTCGATACATAGGGTGCGGAGACTTCCCGCAGGCGGACTAAAAACTAGTGAAATTGGCTGTTTGCTACATCATGCAGATTTACAATCAATAGAATTTAGAAGTTGCTGTATACTACTATTATAAATACGAGTTACGTGTCTGTTTGCTTGTGGTACACACCTTTATTCCGCTTGACCACTTGTGTTTAAAAAAAAAACGCAACAAACGATCGCGAGAGGTACGAGCAGTGTTTTAAAAATCTGCGGCATGTCAAACGTATCTTGCAACGACCAACCAGAACGGTTTCCTGAATGTGGGCCTAATGAGCTATAAAGAATACATTCTAAGAACCATGCTATAAGTTAAAGCGTGCTTGATAAAAATATCTCTATATACATATATTGACCTATAAATGCACCCTACTGGAATATGAAACCTGTTGATTTACCTATCAGTAACTAGATATCGGCGGGGCCTGCATAAATGCTTCTATTCTCGTTTCATATTCATCAGAAACTTAGTACTTCAGTATTTCTAAGATAAGAAATTCTTCAAAATCCATGTAAATCTATAGATTTCACTCGGATTCTGATAACTCTAGTAAACAATTATTAATTCATGCTATCAACGTTATTAAAAATCAATGTTATTAAATAATATTACCTACTGCAATCTCACCTGGCTGTAAGTAATGACGCAGTCTAGATGGTAGCGGGTGTTAGCGGGTTATAGCCCATCATCATAACAACCCATTACCGACCGACTACAGTGCACGAGTCTCCTCCCACAATTAGTACGGGTTAAGGCCGTAGTTCACCTAGCTGGCCCTTTGCTGATTGGTGGATATTAATTAAAATCTACTTATATATATTATGTTTATTATATATTTATATATACTATGTATATTTTATATTTATATATTACGTATATTTATTTAAATTATATATGTATTTGTATTTGTATGTTTACATTTTGGTATTTATGTCTCAACACTCTTGGCACTATCCCGTTCTCTTGCTGTAAGTCCTATCTACAAAGGTAGAAGGTAAGAGATTGCTTGCAGCAATAAGGCCACCTTTGCACGTCTACATTGTCTACTGTTACTCCTTACTGTTTCTTTTCCTGTATGTTATACGTGCAATAAAGTGTTTCTTCTTCTTCTCAGTTATGAAACTTTTAACTAAAAGTTTAAATCTTAGTTTCACAATTAAGATTAATACTTTACGGTACTTAATTGGTGCTTAATTGGTGCATATGTTCTTGGTGTCAATTCTTAGTTTTAAGTGAACAGTTAGGACCTTCATAAATACAATTAAAAATTAAATAAACATCCGTTATCGATTTCAGCGTTGCAGTATTCCTTGGCAGTTACTGCCATGGTGCTGTGGCACAGAGCTGAGTAGGTGACCCGTTGACCACAACGAAGCAACATAATCCTAACTTTTTTTTTTCCTTTTCTCTGTTCTCTTGTTGTAGTATATTTTAATTTATTTATTGTGGTTAATAAATATTTATTATTATTATTTCTAAACGACATCGTACCGGAACGGCGAAGCGCTTGGCACGTCTTTGTCTTTAGGGTGGTAACTGGCCACCGCCAAAGCCTCACACAAGACTAGAGAAATTCAGAAGTTTATTATTTCTACACTGTCCCGGGGATCGAACCGGACCTCCCATTTATACACACCGCTCACCAGTGCGCCAGTGAGGTCGTGAAAAGTTAGTGACTGTTGGTTATTCATGCACATTTGTCCGTTTGGGTGGCATAGATACAATTTGTAAATATTTTTTTTAGTACTAATAAGGCGCTAGTACGTTCCATGCTCGCCAGCTTTTATAAATCATAAATTGTTTGAAACTTTTTTGAAGTTTGCTTTATGAAAAGAGCTTTTTAGCTTTAATCCAGCTAAAGACCTTCGCATAGCATATCGACTCGGCAACAACTCCATTCGAATTAGTGCACGGAAAAGTGAGTTTTATGTCGTGCGGCATAAAGTAAATTGTTATAAATATTTAAGAAAAAAGTTAATGACGAGTGGACCGCTAGTTAAAAAATAATCTACTACATGTGACGGCAACAAAAATGACAACTAGTGTAACTAGTAGTAGAAACTTTTGTGACAGAGCTCGTCCAAGGAAGTCCCATCGATTCTTATTTCTGCTTTATAGCAGGTATGGTTGCCGGTGTATTTTTAAGGCAAATGAGGCTTGACTGAACAACTGACGTGAGGTGCTGCATTGCATACCGGTACATCCAAGTGTTCAAGTGTTTGTATGAAAACGCTACCATGTCAGTCCGTATTCAGGATCCAGACCACGAGGCCGCTCAAATTGCAGCGAGGAGTGCGACTGGGTAATGTTATCTCCCCGAAGCTGTTTACCTCTGCGTTGGAGGACGTCTTTAAGCTTCTGGTACGGAACGCGCTAGCATCAACATTAACTGCGAGTACATCACTTAACTTCGGTTTGCCGACGATGTGGTCATAATGGCAGGGACTCTAGGAGGCCTTAATACGATGCTCAATGTGTACCTCGCATACCCTGCAAAGTGTTGCGATGGGGAGAGCTATGCTAGGAGTATCTCTACGCGATCAAATCAGAAATGAGGAGATCCGTAGAAGAACTAGAGTTACCGACATAGCTCAGCGAGTCGCAAAGCTGAAGTGGCAATGGGAAGGGCACGTAGCTCGGAGAACCGATGGACGTTGGGGTCTTAAGGTGCTGGAATGGCGACCCCGCACCGGTAAACGCAGCGTAGGTCGGTCCCCAACTAGGTGGACAGATGACATCAGGCGAGTCGCTGGGAGCCGCCGGAGGCAAGCGGCCTAGGACAGTGTATTGTGGAACTCCCTACAAAAGACCTATGTCCAGCAGTGGACGTCGATTGGTTGAGGTGATGATGATAATGATAAGTTGATAAATAAGCGAATTAAAAAGCCTTCTCATTTATATAATTATCTAAAACGATGATAGGTTACAAAAATATGTATGCATAAAATCCTATAGTAAGGCATCCATTTCAAAATGGAACTGTATCGCAGAAATATTTAAATAATTAGATTACGCGGGGCTATAGAAAATTGGGGTAGCGAGAGAATTCCAATGTAGGTCGAAAATGTTCAAAACGTAAATATTTAGTTTTACGTACCTAGTAAATACTTCGTTGTTTATATACGTAGGAGTAAGTCTTGATGACTTTAAATTCCTCGTTGGGTAAGTACAGGTTGGTTGTATTTACGATTACGGATCAAGAGTCCCAGAGTAAATTCCGGGTCGGACAAAAAGTTTTACTACACACATCGCCATCTTGTCCCAATATAAGCGAGGCTTGGGTTATGGGTACTATGATGACTGATGAATATTTTTATGAGTAATATAGATAAATACTTGTAATATACAGATATACACCCAGACACTGAAAACATTCATTTTCATCACACAGACGGAAAATGTCTATGGGTATCAAACCCACAGCCTCGGACTCAGAATGCAGGGTCGCTGTCCACCGCGCCAATGGGACGTCGTTCCGGTATGTATAAATGTTGCTTATGAGCTATTTAAATACTAACTTTGACAAATATAATAAAATCATATTTAGATCACAGCCTAAGATATTTGTTTAGTATAGATTTGTATGCCTACAGACTAAAGAATTAGTCATTATGAAAACATGGTTGTTGGGTTCTCATGTATTATTCATAGCGCTATCGAGTGAGATGTTGTATTACCTTCGCTTCGTTTCCGATCTCCACGCAAAGGGAAAATCTAATTAAACCTGTTCAGTCATCTAAAAAGGCTTCTATTTATCAAAATATTGAATGAGTCGTGCATGTGAAAAGTTTATAGGCTTCTATTTATCAAAATATTGAATGAGTCGTGCATGTCAAAATTTTATAGGCTTCTATTTATCAAAATATTGAATGAGTCGTGCATGTCAAAAGTTTATTTTATACAGATATTTTACATTAATAATTGACGGACAAAGCAGATGGCCCACCTAATGGTAAGTCGGAACCACTGCCTTTAAAGAGAGCAATACTTACGTAATAATAATTTATTTATTTTTATGAAACATGGGTTACATAATATATGGTAAATACAAATTAAAATCGGTCCAAACAATTGTTTTGCCATAAAGGTTTTTACAAAAAAATTACACGAAAAATCTTATTAACATCGTGTCCCAAAAATTGGTTTTGACATCTGGTGACGAGCTGGCGCTTATTTAGCCCAGCATTTTGGGTACCATACCCACAAGTGAACAGTTAGACGGCTTATATTTTTTGTAATTTTTATTATGTGTTTACTAATTGGAATTATATTTAACATTTATATAAAATTAAAAATTAATTTATTTTTATTATTAACTGTCGAATAAGGTAATGTCATATTCTTAGTTAACTCTAAAGAATTATTAAAGCCTTGCAGGCTCTTTACTGTAAGGATTAATATTTGACATAAAATACGCTTTTAGTGCTTTTTTATAAGAGGCAGGTAAATAGACAGATTTAAAAAAAAATAGATCAAGAACGTGCTTTCTTCTGGCTCGGTTTAGAAATACCATAATAAAAGCCTGAAATTCTTTCTACTAAAATGTTACACCTCTCGATAAAATCAAAATCAGTTCAGTAGTTCCGGTGTACCTATATCTAATTGAATAATCTCATAAACAAATCTTTCGTTTATAAAAATTTTGTAAATTGCTTATCTCCTTTTCAATATTTTTATTTATTTATATAAAATGGCGACTAATTCACCTTTTGTGCAAAAAGAAACAAACAAATTCAAAATCGGTTCAACCGTTTGGGATATCAGATGCCACATGCAGACACACATGTCACACTTATAATATAACACCCCGTCGTTTTTGCGTCGGGGGTTAATAATGCCATGATAATATTTATGAAAGTTATAAAAACGGTAGGTAGGGTCACGAGACAATAGACAGCTAGCGGGTCGACCCGTTTTGTTTGCAAAAGCGCTTTAAGCTTTATTGTGTACTAGGTCACCTAGGCGCCTGTACAGAGTTCATCCCTCGTTGAATACAATTGGAGAGTGTTGAAAGAAATCTGCTATTTTATTCCAGTAACAAAAAAACGTACTTTGTGCACTTGTGCTGAAAAATAAACTTATGAAAGCAGTAATATTAATTATTTAACAATTATTTTTAAGAAAAAATAACATTTCTTAAAAATATTGGAACGGGTAAAAACTTTTTTGAATTTTGAAATTCTGTCTATATTTCCAGAAACCAAGAAAGCATCGTAAAAGTTCTTAATCAAAAACTGGCGTTATCAGTCTAGTATAGTGTAGTGTAATACGTAAAATAGGAATAGTAAAACTTTAATTACATTAGGTAAGTATTATAGGGAGAGAAAGTTAAATATTGTCAACATCGGTTGTTCAGGTTTGTAAGCAATGTTTTTTTTTCCGTGGGAAATGTCACCGTTTACTTTTCTGGTATATAAAATACGTGCATATCAGTTGCCAAGATGCAAGACTACTCTGTCCAAAATTTCGACAATAACAGTGCCGTGGTTGAGCCGAATATAGGTAACAAATGTACACACAGACACACTTTCGCATTTATAGATCCAGCGTGGAAGTGTGAATTAAGGACACTCTAAAGCATTATTTTAACTAAAGCATTATCAATAATGTATTTAAATAATTAACTATGACCATCATCAACTATCAAGTAATCTATCCTGGTATTAAATTTGCCGTCACAACCTATCAATTACGTGAGTGATCGATCGTTTTAGCACGCGAGTTTGTTCCTTTTCATTGGAAAAAAATACATTACATGGAATTACTTTTACATAAAAGGGCCAGTGAAAGTTGAGGAGTAGACTGGTCAATGACGAGGGAAGAAAATCATGTTACCAGAACAATTTTAAATAATTAAGTGGAAGGACAAAGAAAAAGAAGGATACCAAAGAAGAGATGGATGGATTGCGTGAAAGAGAATGTGTCACAAAGACGTGAGTGGTGAGATAACAGATAATAGAAGTGTATGGGTTTAGATAAATTTGAAAGTAACATGCCAATGAAGCTAAGCAAGAAAACAATGGACTTTTACATAAAAGGGCCAGTGAAGTTGAGCAGTAGACTGGCCAAAGCGGAGGGAAGAAAATCATGTTAACAAAAATTTTTAAAGATTTATGTACAAAGAATAAGAATAATAGAAGAGATAGATGAATTTTGTGGAAAAGTCGTGAGTGCTGAGGTAACAGATAATAGAAGGGAGTGGATTTAGATAAACTTTTGAAATTAACATGCCAATAAAGCTAAAAAAGAAAACTATGGACTCTTGCATTCTGCCCTTGAGAGTTACGATTGTCAAAAGTGAAAATGTACTGGGAAATTTGAAACAAAATTAGTTCGAGCCAAAAAGGAATAGAACGTAGTACCTATGTTGAACATAAGGAAAATGTACAAGATATGACATACAAAGATAAGAAATTATACTAAAGCAATGGACGAGCTGACTCAAGCCCAAACACTAAAATTCCGATGGACCGGCCATGAAGCCCGATGTGTGGATAACAGGTAAACAGGTGGAATAAAAATGTCACTACATGGAAGGGCCTGCCAGGCAAATGCCGAATAGAATGACCGCACACGAGATGGGAGGATCATATTAAAAATACCACAGAAACAAACTGGTTACAAACTGCAATTAAATACAATATTAAAACTAGTAATAAATAAATTCCATAACGTAATAAAATTAAAAAAAAATTGGTTGCCTGTAAAGTCGGTATACGGGCGAAAGTTTTACGTAACAACGACTTTGAGTGGTAAAATAATTTTAATGTGAATATTCATTCGTATAGTAGGAAGAAGGATGAAATAATAGTAACAATTTAAAACATTAATTTATACAAAGAATCTCGCACTGAATTTCATATTAACAAAATTTTATTTTTACCTTTACACATACATACGTATTTATATACAAATATACATACAATAACTTGCAATACATTTGCGTACAATGAAACAGCGTTTACTACAAAGGGACGCGTGCCTTTCACTTTTTATGTCTGTCTCTCTCGCTCTTAGGCGGGCTAACCATGCCCGAGTGGAAGGGACGCGTGCCTCTCACTCGCTCTCATTGTGAGCGCATAACGTGAGCGGAGCGTAACGCAGTTTCTTGAAGTGTCACCCGGCAAACCAATTTATAAGACGTTGTCACGTCAAAAAATGTTTAAACTAAATTATTGCATTGTAAACTTTGTAGACATTATTTCCTTATTTATTTATTTTAACTTTATTTTGTAAGGTTTCTACATGGAATATAGGTTTTTTTTTTGTTTTTTTTTAGAAAAGAAGAAAGACATATGTTTGGTACGTTTTAACTAATTATGTTGAATCCTCCTAGTAGGTTAACTAGCTTCTTGCTACTTTGTATGTGTAAATTAGTTATTTTAGTGGTACTTATATGTCATCATTAATATAAGACATTTAATTTAATTGTCAATCCTTCACAGGCCAACTATGTTATGTCAAGGGTATCTTCGCTCAATAAGAAGGGTTCACCCCGTAGTCAATTGCCGATTACTAGACTTCTTACGCCTTTGAGAACACCAATGTAAACTGTCAGGTTGCAGGTTTTCTTACCATGCTTCATAATTTTAACGCACATAACTCCGAAAAGTTAGAGACGCGTTCCAGAGATTAAACTCAGTCTTGCTCAAAAGCAATCCGGAGGGTATACCAGGCTATGACCGAACTACTTTCATACAATCTTTCAATATAACCGGATTATGTATAGTCCGTCTCCACGATGGAAGGATTTCACTTTTTATCATATCTTTGCTTATCAAGATTGGTCATGGATAAGCCGTGAGCAAACAGACAAAGTACAGAGATTATATCTAAGTGTTATAATGGTTCTGTTTGTGTGTTACTTTGTTACGTCATCTAAACTACAAAACCGATCTCGGTCTAATTTGGCACAGCAAAAGATGGCGCCCTCTACCCGGGGACAAAAAACTTTAAATCTCAGAAAAATAACATTTAGAATTTTGTTTACTAGCACAACCACGACAGGACTTAATTGAATTATTTATACTACAAATGAACGCAGAAAAGAAATTTATCTATATACAGCTACCTGTCACCCAAATAACTCTTAGGGCTAGCAAGCTAAAGGTAGTGCGTTAGTCACATTTGCCGGAGGACCGATGAACGTTGGAAACGAAAGGTCCTCGAGTGGAGTTCCGCGTCCAACGCGTCTCGATAAAAGGAGTGTCGGCCTACCAACTAGATATGACAACGACTTCCGAAAAGTGACAGGCATCCACTACATTAGAAAACCCGAAAATAGACAAGCAGTGGATGCATATTGGCTGATAATGATAATGATGATAGATTCTTTAAAGTTAGACTATTTTACTGGTCACTATGATATTTTAGAGAAAGATTATTAACCTAAGGACATCACGTCAATTAAGATATCACAGACGAAGCCGCGGACAACAGCTAATAATACAGCGACCTTAGGGCAATGTGACAATCCAATTACCAGATTAGCGCACTGAAGTCAGGTGAAGTTAGCCGTATGAATACTTTAGTATTTCATATTTGATTATCGATATTTCTTTCACGTAAAGGCTCCTCTTCACGTTGGCCTACATCAATAAAATACAATAAATAGTTATTAATAATAACTAAATAGGTATAAATATATTACGCCAATAAACACAAACTAATTGGTTTTCGGTTTCTTAAGATTTTTAAACTATTAAATGATGTTGGAAAAGAGCAATCTGCTGAGTTTCTTGCCGACTCTTCTCAGTGGAATCTGCCTTCCGAACCGGTGACCCGGTGATAGAGTCACTACAAACAGACTGACTTAACGTTTCAAAAGTGCTTATAAATTAGGCCTACTGGAAATAAATAAATAAATAAAATGTAAATTGAATGGATAAGTCTCAGAGACAGTACATAATGTACCTCTTAAGCCTTTTAAGTATTATTTCGGTTTTCATTTACACATATATATGTATATACCAAAGTTATTCGGTAGTTCGTTCCAGAAATAATGTCAAAACGATGAAATTAATTAAATAATTACGGAATTAAGGTCATAGAATTTAAATCATACTCTATATTCCCTACACTTCAAATTGCAAAACCTCCCATATTGTGATTAGTAGCGGGCCCCATATTGAAGGTTTAACTTGATTCAAGGTACATTGCCTGTTGAATAAATATCTCAACGAGGCTTATAAACCCGAACCATAGGCAAGAATACTGCGTCTATATTTTTTTACTATACGGATTGAATACAAATTGTAATCTAAAATCATGTACGATTCGATTGGGTGATATGGTTTTGGATACCTTGCGAAAATTAAGTTCCTTTCATTTTTTGAAAGCAATGTTGAAAGACGAAGATAAGAAAATTCATTATTTCTTGCAACTTTTGCATAAAACATACTACATATTTTTTTTCCTTTATCCCATGCCCAATGAGGGAGGCACTATAACATATAACATATAACATACTTTCTCTTTTCCTGTAAACTTAACCCGTACTATTAGAAACGTCCAAAACAAAAAATAACTAAGTCGGTCCAGTTTTTCTTAAGTGTCTTAAGTATCAACTCCCTCTTTAGTTTTCACTTATAAACTCAAAGCTACTCAAGTGTTGCTGTGGTCAACCACTAACGTCGTTGTTCTTGTACCTTCCCTCTATTTTGTCACTTTCCTTCTCTTCCATGTATTTTTTATTCATTCCCATATCTCTGATGCCTCTAGCATTATGGAGGACGACGTTAGTGGTAGGCCAAAGGGCAGGTACCCTAACCAAACTAACCTATAGAATGCAGGAGGATTTTTTTGTCGGTAGAGGTCCGACACTATTCGTATGTATGTCCATAAGGATTTTCCCCTCCCTTATTAAAAAAAAAGTGTTGCTGTGGTAGTACTTACGCTATGTTACGTGCTGGCTATGGGGAATTCAAATGGCTAAGCGCCTAGCGACTAAAACAAATGAATGAAAATATACCAAGCACGCCATGGGTAGCAGATTCGCACCGCGTGAAAATTAGCGCAGTCCGAATGTCCCGTGGTCTACACGATAGAGCGAAGCCCTAGGGGTGTCACTGCGTAGTCACCCCTAGGGCTGACCCATAACCCATAGATGGCACTTATGATGCGTTACATGAAAAATGTGTACATGGTAATAAGATGAGGGCGAAATCCATATTCATAAACTTAAAGCTAAATCTATCACGCTTCTAAACGCGCCCTGGTCTGATAAGAATCTCACAACAAACTTAGCCGGGTGTTTTTTTTTGTCATCCCATACATTGTACTATTCATCCCATATAGTGTATTGTAGTGTAATTTACTTTTTTAATTTTACATAGTTAATTAATTTTAGCTTTTTATGGTAACATAAAATAGCAGTACTACAACTTTCAAATTGTTTTGATGGCCTGAATGAAATGTTATACATTGATACTTTTATCTTGTTTGTGTCGTTGTAAGCTAGTTTAACACTATTTATTGCATGCGGTGTTTACCTATAAGTAGCTGAACATATTGTCATCATACTGTATAAGCTAGTTTAAATTGTTTTTTTGAAATGTAAAGCTGTTGGTAAACCAAATAAAAAATCAATTGTCCTATTGTTATTAGAAGAGCAACCTGGTTAGAGCAATAATTCACACTGAAGATTTTTATCAGTTACGTTATCCTTTATATCAGATCAAGGGAGCCCAGGAGATTTAAGGCAAACCTAACAATGAGATGATAAATAGGTGTAGTTTCGCAACACTGTTGTTGGTTGGAAAGCAATGTTGCTTTTATTTTTGTATCACTCATGCGGGTAAAGTAGTATCTTGACGCTCGCTGTTGCGGTTGATGGCACTTATGATGCGTTACATGAGGATTACATGACAAGTAAACTTGTCGCACTCAAATTTTAAAATGGGCAAACGGTTCTTTTTCAACCACAAGAGCGAGCGTACTACTTTCCCCGCATGAGTAATACAAAATAGTATGTGCAACAAGTGCGACATCGATTACCCACTCAAGCGAATGACCAACCTCGCTTCTCTCGTGCGTTCAACTTCGCTTTCGTGGGCAATCGACAACTTGTCGCACTTGTTTCACAATAGACTATTTTCACATTTCATTTGAGCGCTATCATATTGCCTGTGAGACGCACCGTGCGTTCGGGCTGTAAGTTATGTCTGTCAGCTAGAACAAAGCCGTTTAAGCCTAACTAACTTAAAAAAAGAGGTTTACAATTTAGTTGTATTTTTTTCATTTTTTATTATGTTTGTCACCTGAGAATTATTTACTAACCGAATTGGAAAATTATGTTTTTTTTACGATATACTGCTCATGTAGTCCCATTTTTGATCAGCTCAAGATCTATTGGAGGGATCTTGGAGAAATCGAGGGAACTCTTCTTCTTCGCGATTTTAGTATTTTTTTGAAAGTAAAAGTCAAAAATAACTTTATTCTAGTAGGCCCAATGTGCACTTTTGATTTGAGATTGAGATGAGAGACTACATGAGAAATACACGGTAGTGAGATGATGGCGACAACCATATTCGTAAACCTAAAACTAAAGCTACGAGGGTTCCAAACACGTCTGGGTCTGTGAAGAAGCCCAGAACAAACTTAGCCGGGTGTGTTTTTATTTCGTTATCACCATCTCACATTGTCATTTAATATTATTAGAAGAGCAACCTGGTTAGAGCAATAATAATTCACACCCAAGCTTTTTTATCCATTACTTAGTTCTTTATACTATAGTAGGACAATTCTATGCTTTGCAATTATAACTTACGTTTAATACAAACTTAGAATTTTTTTAAGAGACATCTCCAAGATGTCAATAGGTAGTTTATTGTAGAATTGTATGCAATTTCCTTTAAACTAATTATGAATTTTATGTATCCCTAAGGATGTTGCACTGTAAGTTTATTCTTACTTCTAATGTTAAAATTATTGCAGTCACATTTTTCTGAAATTTAGAAATGTTTTTATGGTATTCCTAAAAGTACATTTGTTCAAGTAAAACTCATTTTGCTTGAACAAATTATATGTGGTCTTCATGACCACAGATAATTTGTTTAAATAAGTTTAATAGAAAGCTCAGCCTTCTGTTTTGTAATTTGTACAGAAAAAAACCCTTAATCATGTTGCTATTTGCTGCGTCGTTAAATCAGCTGCGAAACAACTAGGTCACACAAGAGTTTAAACAGTATTAACTAGTTTGACTGTGCAGAGCTTACCAGAATAAATGTTAAATGAAATAATAATAAAAGTCATTTTAGTAAGTGCGTAATTTATTAATGAAAAGTATTATTAACTACAAGAAGAAGAAACACTTTATTGCACATACAGGAAAAGAAACGTAGTAAGGAGTATACAGTACACAATGTAGACATGCAAAGGCGGCCTTATTGCTGCTAGCAATCTCTTACAGGCAACCTTTGTATATAGAACTTACAGCAAGAGACCGGGATAGTGCCAAGAGTGTTGATAGATACTCGTATACATAAATACCAAGATGTTAAGATACAAATACATAGATAATTTAAAATAATATACGTAATATATAAATATATAAGCAAATATAATATGTATAAGTAGATTGTAATACATAATTTAAAACAAAGAAATATAAAGAATCTACTTCAAATTCCATCACTAAAAGAGAGGTAGTAGTCCTTCAGACGACTCTTAAATATCGGAAGGGAACTACTTCCACGGATTTCAGCTGGCAGATTTTTCCAGAGCATAATTGTCTTAAAGGTGAAAGAAATACCGAAGAACTTCGTTTTACAAAATGGCAGTACAAAACGGTTACCAAGGCGGGATCGAAGGTTGGAATGAGAAGAAGAGTCAGAAATAAAGTAAAAACGATCCCTGAAATAAGAGGGAGATAAATGACTATTAAGAATAGAATAAATGAAGGACAGTAGATGAAGTTCACGAAGTAAACGGATAGGCAACCACTTAGAGTCTAGCTCGGTACTCCGATATGTGATCAAATTTACGCAGTCTAAACACAATCCGGATGCATAAATTTTGAAGGCGCTCGAGTTCTTCGGTAAGGTCAGGATAACATGAGACGGCAAAATCCAATATAGGAAGAAGAAGAGATTGAGCAAGGGAAATTTTAGTTTTAATAGGAAGGAAATTTTTGCAACGATTTAAGTACCCAATCGAAGCAAAGATTTTTCGACTCACCTCAGCTACCTGTCCATGACGAGGGCGAGTTTATTTTTTTATTATTATCCCTTGTCCATCTCTAGGAAGTAGGATGCAAGCTACGTATGTGCCATATTACATCAAGATGGACTCAACTGTTGGGCCTAACATTTGTAGCAAAAAACAAACAGACAACCTTTAGCATTTATAATATTATGATGGATTCATAATATAAACATAGCCAAGAAAAGATAATTTATCAGTTAAAATTACCACTGATTATTCAATATAATTTGAGGACGACCACAGTGCAAATTGGCTCGGAGAACAGATGGATGTTTTGGGTGTTACAATGGCGACCTCGCACCGGTAAATGCAGGGATGGAAGACCCCCAAAGTAGGAGTACAGATGATATCCTACCTGTCACAGGGAGCTGCTGTACCCTAAGGTACATATTAAGGTATTTGGAACTCGCTACAAAATACCTATAGAAAAGACTATAATTATAACACTATGCTTCGATCCGCAGTAGTGGGGAAGGGAAAGCTATTTTTAATCACGGGACGATGGTACGTGAAGGGTTTTAGTAGAGTCCTAGTAGTTTTAATAATAATAATAATATTTTTTTAATGTTCAATAAAACATAGGTACAAGTTACATAACATCTGCACAATAGGTATAACTTATATTATTGTTACAATGTACACGGATATACAGAAATCAACTGTCCCTAAGCTCGGTATAAACCTTTGTTATAGGCGACAGTGCTCTCCTTATAAATATGGCTCGTTTAAAACAAAAAAAAAATTAAAGTTATGAATTCGCAGGTAACGCTGGTAATCGTAAATGGTAATCATATTTGTTTTAGAGGAGAAATGTGATTTTGTAAGCAAAAAAAATTCTTAAGGTGTAAATAACAACAAAGTGAGTGATTTGTACGCAACTGGATTACAAGGTCAGTTGCGGTTGAATAGTTTGTGATGGAACAAATAGATCCTTTAAACCGTAAGAGGGATTCGCAGCCTGAACCCACCACGCTACTTTAGTTAACTGGGTCAGGAGTTACCTAACTGGGTCATTCACATGCTTTAACCTGACTTAAAGTCTGGCTTAAAGTGGCTGGAGGCTTTAAGCAGCTGTATTCTTATATACCGACAACACACTGCACCACAACATAGTTTAGTTATGAGATATAGCCGCTTTGCATGTCTTCATTGTTTACAAAAGACCTATAGAAAAGGCTATAATTATACTCCTTAATGTTTCTTTTCCTGTATGCTAGAGTAGGGCTATGAGTTTTTTATTTAACAATAAACATATCAAAGTTATAAAAAACCTCGTGAGGAAACCTGCATGCCTCAGAATGCTCGTTGAAGTTCTCAAAGGCGTGGTCTCAAAGAGACAAATACTAACTTGGCCAGTGAGGTGGACTACGGCCTAAACCCTTCTTATTCTGAGGAGACCCGTCTACTGTAGTAGACCGTTAAAGGGTTAATAATGATGATCGTGATGATATAAAGAATAAGCACAAAAGTCTAAACACAGATAATTCTCAATACGGCTCACAGAATAGGTATTTAAACGACACTCGACGTGTAATTCTCTTCCCTCGAACCCAACTTAAAACTCGAATTGAAAAAAACCCAATCGTCCGCATGTTCCGATTGAGTGTGCAACGGATCCGACTTTATTGGAACTGATATCAATGGCTTCAACTTTATTCAAAGCGAACCAAATTGCCTATTGAACAAATATTACCTCGATGCTCAGAAAACTTGAAGGAAGGCAGGATTACCGGTGTGATTTATATTAATAAAATTGATAGGCGAGGGTATCCCACTAGCCAATGTGTGGTTAGTGGAATACCATCGCTTAAAAACAGTATTTGAAATGAAATGAAATGATATAAAAATTTTATTCGCTGAATATGAGCTTACATAGGGTCTTATTATAATATAACATTCCTCTATATTCTACTATTAAGCATGCGAAATGTAAAGTGCAAAACAAGAACAATCACTACACAAATCTGCATAATCTTGTTAAGCAAACATTGAAAAGTTATTTATTATATTTTACAGGTAATATCAATGTTATCATGATAATGTCAAAATAATATTATTTTAATTCGAAGTCATCTACTCGGATATTGTATAGAAACATTTTGTACACAACCAATGCGCCAGATTTTTCTTATTTTTATATATCTTTGATTTTTTTTATGAACATTAAGCTTAATTTGCTTGCCTGAGATCTGTTTGGTGTGGAGTAAGAAATTATAAATTACACCAAACAGATTCTCCTGCTTTTCGCGGAGTATAGCAAATTAAGCTTATTTTTTTATAATATATCATGAAATTCCGCAAAGTAACGCATGCTTCTATCCAATGACTAAAAACAGAGCACAACACTTTGCAGGGCATGCATGGGATACGTCGACATGGCGCTGCCCTGTGTGCATCAATCTCGTGCGTAGGTTTTAACTATCACGAGCCTGTAATTACACCGGCATCCATATTCTGCAGACCAGAGCATAGCCATGCTTAATGCTTGGTGATCAATAATACTAGAACCCAGAGCCGGAATACTAATTATAACCTCAAACTTTATACACAAGTGCATATAATTGAAGTTTTTCCGCTTACACATAGCCTAACCTACGACTTTAAGAGAGTGAGAAGTGAAAAATCTTTTAGATACTTCTCGTCGACGGCCGATTGGCGCAGTGGTCAACGACCCTGCTTTCTGAGTCAAGGCTGTGGGTTCGATTCCCACAACTGGAAAATGCTTGCTGAAAACATGCATGTTCATCACGAACATGCATGTTTTTCATTGATGTCTGGGAATCTGTATATTATAAGTATTTATGTATATTATTCATAAAAACATTCATCAGTCATCTTAGTACCCATAGCGCAAGCTACGCTTACTTTGGGGCTAGATGGCGATGTGTGTACTGTTGTGGTATATATGTCTATTTATTTTTTATCCGCACGGCGACAATGTCGTGGACTACAGCTCACGTTGTATTAATATATTATTTAAGTTATGTAGTTTGTTATATTATTTTTAAATAAAACACCGTAAGAGTTTAAATATTTTCTTAGAAATAAAATGTATTAAACAGGTACGGAGTTTCTGAACGTTTCGTGAGCCAATGAAATTGGAAATGCCAATTCGCAGTATTCAAAACACTTTATTTTACTGAGTGAGCAAAATTTACTTTTGTTTGCTTATTTTAAGCCTTAAATGCTTGTTTTTTAGCTAGGTGTAATATCTATTATTTAGTAGTCTGTAATAGTAGTAACAGTAAAGTAACAGTAATGTTTCTGATTTAGAGCGTTTGATGTGTTGTGATATAATTGTGATGTATAGCCGTATATCACAATTTTTTAACCCGAAATCACATACATATTCCACCTAAAAACACAACACAAAACTTTGTAAATAGCGTCCAGTTTTAACTAAGAATATCTCTATTACAGTTTACTTTGCAGATTTTGAATATGTTGAAACCAAATTAAGCAGGTGGCAAACTTGGGTGTGACGGTAATAGTTTATAAATATTTACGATGACTGATCGTTAACATGAAACTGCATGGGTTTGCACTGGTTTTAAGTTGGAAGTGGTTCGATGCCTGACAGGGGCAGTTTGGGATGGTCTGGATTTGGTCTGGTCTGGTCTGTTGGGGGGCTTCGACCGTGGCTATACGATGTCACATAGAAATGCATGGATTAAATATAACTGCCGTACTTCCTAACAGGTTAGCCACCTACCATATTCACGTTCCACCAAGTTATATTGCAGTCAAGAGCTAACTTGTAATGAAAATGAAGGGGAACTAAGCTCAGTTATTCTGGTGCCGCGTGGTTGCGGCAAATCAGAATACATTTGTCACCACCCCTCTTCTTCCCGCGGGTGTTGTACGAGGTGACTAAGGAAATATAACGCAGAGCGGCAGCCCCGTGCTACTACTACCATCTACTCAGTGGCGTGCACTGGGTTTTTGACCAGGGTATGGATAAAGAAGGAAGGTGCGATAAAATGGAAAAATCCTTCGCATTTATCAGTCATACAAAAAGTTTAGGGTATGCAGTGCTTTTGTGCATGTATGGAGTGCACGCCACTGCATCTACTGCGATCACCAATCCGCCTGCCCAGCGTAGTGATTATGGAAAAAACCTTCGGTTGGAAGAGGCCTTTACTCCAGCAGTGGACTGTACTAGGCTTGATGATTATGATGACTAAGCTCTGAATGAGCACCCGATGGCTGAAAATAAACCTCATAGATAGGGGATCTATGAGGTTTATTTTCAGCCATCGGGTACTCAGATTGTGACAAGGTGATAGACACCTATATATAAGAGCTACAGGTTGATTACAAAATGATTTTCATTTTCATTTCTGTTTCATAACACAAAATTAATAAGCAATTAGGCATTACCCTTAACTTATTTAACCTTACAAGTTTTTGGTCTAGTTTTCGGTCTAGCATTGAACCTAAAGCCACAAGAGCGATCGAAGAGGCCGTGATCCCACGACCTTCGTGCGGTATTTGGTGAATGTTACGTCAAAACAACTGTAGGTAAGGCTGCGGTAAATATAATTCACCCTTTAAAATTAGCCTTGAGTTTTTGAATGTTAATTATCAAGGAGAATTCGGGTTTTGGCAAAAGTGATTTTTTATTCCACATAAATTTTTTAAAGCAGTTATTGATGGCAGTAAATGTGATAATTTTGAACTGGCGAGTGCATTTCTCATAGTCGGTAACAATGGCATGGACAAGCATTTAGCTTCGTAAAATAAAACAAGATTGAGGAAAAACCTACACGAGGTAAACTTTTATGTCCTACTATTTGGCTCTTAGAGGCATAGTTCAGTTTTCAATTGGCTTTTGTATTAGATATTGCAAGAGTTATTTATAGGCTGTAGGCCGCCGGAGAATTTTAGACCCTATTTCCCGAATCAGTGTATAGATAATCTGCCACTGAACGCCCGAGCCTTACCAGCGAGTCTGAACTCGTGTAAATTCCACAAAATCGCTAAATTGGCCACAAATAAAGCCGATCGAAACAATTTCAAAGCCTTTTGCAGACGATATCTGACCTACAAATAGAGAAAAGTGTTTAGGTAGGCAATGCTTAGATCTCACGTAGGTATGTATATACACTAAGCATCAACATTAAAATATAAAGTTTCTAAAATAAAAAAGTGCCTACAAAAATAGTTACAACAAAGACTTACTAGTTTATTTTTATATTTATTAATTATATTATGAACTTTTCATGTATTTGTGTTAACTAGTTAATATATTAGTATGTAGTTATTCGCATGTATGTAGTTTAAAAAGTTGTACGACCAGCAGTCTTCTTTCTTCATGTTTCTGTTTTTATTTATGTTATTGATGTGGTATCGTGGACTAGTTAAAAACGAATAGAATAACTAAGGTAAGAACTAATAAAGTTAAGATACATAAGGTATAATCGTAAAAATAAAGCCTGTGACAAAAAGCACATACTCGTTATGACTTAAATTAATAACAAATGTCCACCTACCTGCAATGGGCCACTGTGGTGGACTACGTCCTAAACCGTTCAAATTGTGGGACAAGACCCGTTACCTGTAGTGGGCCGGTAATGGGTGGATATGATGAAATAAAGATTGAATAATGCTGATAATAAATCGCAGGATGGAGTATAACGCTTGTTCGTTACGTTACGTACCGCTAGCTAAGGAACTTAGTTCGAAAATCCTAGCGAGCTGAAAATACAGTAGGTAGTTTCAGAGTTATAAATGTTGTGCAAACGTTCCTCATCGATCAAACATGAAATACGAATTATCGCGAATATCTCGAAAATTGTGGGGTTTTCGTCAATAGACATAGTTTCGTTATCATCAATCATAGCGTAGCCTGCGACAGGCCACTGGTGTACTAAAGGCCTTCCCCTACGGGCTCCCTATTAGCTCATAATCACCAGGCAGTCGGATTGGTGTTCACAGACGCTAGTAGTGCACAGAGGACGCTGTTCTCCTTTAAATCCCGTCGCCTCGTACCTCGAATAGGGGTGGTGACAGAGGGCATTAAATTATTGCGTCAATTATTTACAACAATTTCCAGAGTTTCTCTTCCTTAAAATTGATACTGAAAAGATTTATCATATAGAATGTAGCGAAATATCCGAGGTCCCTTATATAATCAACGCCAAGAAATTATTTAGATTCCTTATTTGAAGAAATTAGAACTGATTCGACTTTTATATAATAAATTGACGTGTAGCACTTAACTACATTCACTAACATTTATTTTTATTAATAAAAAAGTTCAGAAGATAATTGACAAACGTAGGGAATATTTAATATTTCTCATGGGAAACCAGAAATTCCCCAGATCTATAATACTCTTTACAACAAGAAACTTTTAAAGCCATGTCGTGTAAAGACTACGCAACCATTATTACATAATAATAACGACACATATCCACTTGAGCAATAAAATTGAATAAGGTATAAACAACCAACCGGTTGTGCATAAAATAAATATTATTATGAGCAATGTACAGGTCTGTCTTTGATTGCTGTTTGGCAGACACATTTGTGATATAGGTTTATCTGACAAGGCTCAGCCATAAAATGTTTGCGAGAAGTGACATCATTGTAAAGGTTTAAAGTTCAGATATTTAAAAAGGTCGTATCTTCTTGGTAACGTATTCTTAGCTTTCAGACGACCTTGTTAAAGTCTTGTCATAGATAATATAGAGAAACACTATTTAGTTATTTAAACAGACATACTTGACGTTTCAGAGGTTATATTAGGCCTACTTGAAATAAATGAATTTAGATTTGTTTTTCATTTTAATAAACTTTAAATTATTGCTAGTTTATCCACTAAATACAAATATAGACACTTACAAAATTTTTAATCCATGTTATTTATAATATAAGTTTAGATACCTTGAACACCTAAACGCAATGTAATATCTTGCGAGATTAAATTGCAGTTGAACAATTACATTCCTGAGAGTTTATATACAGTTGGTTGGCATTCGCCGAGTACCATAAATTAAGGTTCATTAAAAAAAAAGCAAAGCACAGCGAATTCTGTTCGCGATATCACCTAAAGGAATTATCGTCTAATCCGGAACGCATCAGCAGGTATGGCTTCCTCACGAAATGGGTCAACTAAGTTTTGATTACGGTTTGGCGTTGTTTCCGATGTCAGGTCAATACAAACTACATATATTTACGCTTTATTTTTACTCATTATGCTATCCGTATACGTCAGTGTCTTTCTAAATTTAAAAATTTACATTCTTAGTAGCCAGTTCTGCATTAGTATGAGTAATTACTTTCAGCCCAAGACTCAGTGAAAAATACCTACAGCCCATTCCATTTGGCACAGGACATAAAGTGTAAAACTCGATAAAAGAACTGTATACCTGACCGATTTGAGGCACGGTGGTCAATCTCCAAGAGATTTTCTAACTACGCGGCAGATATTGTATTGCAACAGTGTGTGCATAAACACACACCGCTCACTCTCTATTCTCTCAATCTCTTAGATGGCAGATCTGATACGACTAGAAAGAGATTGAGCGTAGGACCGTATACTCTAAATCAATTTTCCTACTACTGCGGAAAACACTATGCGTTACAAATGCATTTGATTTCGTGTTATCTAAAATCACGACTACATTTCAGCAATACCGGTGTTTTTTAAAAGTGTAGCGGTGATAGCCTAGCTTTGGCTTTCCTTTCGTGGAGACGAGTTGGAGCCCCGGTACGCGCCACTGACTTTTCAGAGTTACGTGCATTTTCATTTAAGCAATTTAAATATCACTTGCTTTGAACGGTGAAGTAAAACACCGTGGAAACCTGCATGCCTGAAAATTCTTCATAATGATCTCAATGTACCGTGGTAGGCTACGGTAAAAACCCTTCTCATTCTGTGAGGAGACCCGTGCTCTGTAGTGGGGCGGTTATGGGTTGATGATGATGACGATGGTGTTTTGTTTTGGCCTCAACAAAAAAAAGACAAAATTACTTATGCCAAAACATAAATCAACATGCACATGAAATAATTTTGATTGAAACTTCCTCGCAAGTTAAAGTGGAGAAATTAAGCAAAGCCACATTACAAGAGGGTATTGGAGTAACATCTGGCGTTATCTAGCTCCTGGCGAGGTTCCAAGGCCGCCGCTGCAAATGGCTGCTCGCTCTTAAATCAACAGGTCATAGATATAACACCAATAAAATAGAAGTAGAGTCCGGCAGTAGGCACTTTTACCTTTCATATCACCTCGGCTTACTACCATTGATTGTTGCAATATTATTTTAAAATGGGTAGTATTTAAACAAGTGAATAAATGTTTATATAAATATAAATGTACTAGCTGCTGCTGTTTCTAAGAAATCCCGTGGAAACCGTTTGTTTTTCCGGGACAAAGTTTTCAGTGTACATAATACAAGTTGTATTGTTAAGACATACGTGAGAATTTAAGCATTAATTAATGATTCCTATATAATGAATTTGCTATAATACCTGACAACCGGACCGATCAGCACGGTGTATTTTAAATGTATATAATTTGGATACCATAAACTTACTCTGTGATTAATAGTGTTATTTAATCTTTAATTGCCTACGAGCGGTGAGATGGGCCACATCGACTTCAATAATACATTCAAGATTAATCATTAAGCTAGAATCTACATGAGTTTAGAAAGTCAGAAGTATTTATCTAGTCATCGTCATGCTTACAACCTATTAACATAGTGATATATATTGATATAGCTGGCACCGAAGGTAAAACGTCTCCTGTCCAGAGCACGGAACACCGCCAATTCCCGAGCCGAAAATCCTGATTCAAATTTAGTAGCTCAACCTAGCAAGCGAATCCAGGACCTCGCGTTATTCGTACATGCCTACTAACGACGCAGTTCGTATCTATGTATTTAAATTATAAAGAATTATTATATAAACTCTGCAATTCAGCTTTTCAATCAAACAGCATAGTAGGTACCAAATTTAATTGCGCAAAATGTTTGCAATTCCGTCTGAAAACCTGGAGAAAATTTGCCTCATAATTTAATAAGAATAGAATTAAAAATGAAATTTCGCTTCAGGAATCATTTTTCAACGGGGTAATGAGTACCGTAGTTACGTATCATATTATAGAGCAAGGTTTTGCTCTATAATATGATTACGGAACCCTTGGAAAAATTCTGTTCGTACCCGTGGAAACCATTAGTTTTCCAGGAAAGTAAGCTACCCATCCGTCAAACTGTTACTGTACTGTATATGTATAATGTGTTCTATATATTAGTTCTAATTATAAATTGGTACAACTGTAAGCCGCTCGTCACACCGTAAAAAACATGTCGTGTTAATCTAAAAAATATATGGTTAACTTAGTGCCGGCGTTCCTTTCAAAATTAAAGAATACGATATTTCTTTCTTTTTTTTTAAATCGATGTATTATTAAAGATAACAATTAAAATAATTTTGTGTAATAAAATATAACTAAATAAAATCTACAACGTCTTCGAGACCATCTTAACTAGGCATACTGCCCAAGATGCTGGCAGCAATGTCCCTTTGAATGGCCCAACCGTAGACACGTTAACTTTTTTTGACAGTTCTTTAAAAATCGCTCGAGTTAGGTCACCGTGGCCCCAAAGCCCCAAATGAAAATGATACAGTCTTTCCGACATATATATATATTTGTATTCATCTAGTAGATGTAGACAAATGAATTCATAACTGAATTACAGTATTTAAATTATTCATTATTTAGATATTCTATTTACAACGGTGAGTCAAAATCAGAGCTGGTTCGGATTAAGCCATTGACAGCGTCTGATCCGAGGGATTAGGCCCGTCGCGTCGTATCCGCGGTTAAACAAACCGATTGTAGTTTAACTTTTTATACTAATGAGATTTATATTATTCTATACTTTAAAATAAATAAAGGGTTATCGAGTCTACCGGTGATCCTAGAGCGGGCAGTTACCTTGGCCAACGAATTAGTTTGGCCATCCAGAGGGGAAATGCTGCCAGCATCTTAGGAACTGTGCCTCGCTGCGGTGGTTTCGAGGACGTTTTAGATTTTATTTAGTTTTTAAATAGTTTATTTTAGGTTATAGTTATGTATTAATAAAAATTATATTTTAGAGATAATCAAATAAATTCCTATTTAAAATAAATTGTTATGGATATCTTACAATTATCGATTTAATAAGTTACTGCAATATAATATAAATAAAAATATGCTTACTTTATCAATGTTTTATTAAAATATTGATGTTGACATTTTGGGAACCTTTGTTGTGCGCACGGTAGCAACACCCCCCAAAGTCGCCTAACAACTGAGCGATACCCTATTAAAATACTTAACTAAAATTAGCTAGACTTCGGATTATTTTCAACTGAGTGCGTTCTTTTGAAGTGAAGATAGGCCAGCCCGGGTAGGACTTCGACATAACTTTCGAGGGGCCGAGTTCGAATCCCAGCACGCACGACTAACTTTTCTAAGTTATGTGCGTTTTAAGCAATTAAAATATCACTTGCTTTAACGGTGGAATCTTGAGGAAACTCTATACTTACAATCCACGAGTCCATCAAACCTCATTGGGGCAGCATGGTGGAATACGGTTTTAACCCCGCTCTCATTATGCGAGGAGACCCGTGCTCTGTAGTGGGCCGATAATGGATTGCTATGAAAGCCCAGTGCGGATGGGTGGACTAGTGGACTGTAAGTATAAAAAAAAAAAAAAATTCAAAGTTCATTTATTTCAAGTAGGCCTAATACAAGCACTTTTGAAACGTCAAGTCTGTCCGTGTGTACTCTACGACCGGTTCGGAAGGCAGATTCTACCGAGAAGAAGCCGGCAAGAAACTCAGCAGTTGCTCTTTTCCAACATCAAAAATTTACATTTTATATTTTAACATTCATTTTTCTATCTTGTGAGAGATGAAAGCGGAGCCGGATGCTTCCAAGCGACCTTGTCATTAAAGATAGATAGATAAATAGATTAGGTAAAAAGGTACTGCTATATATTATGAAAACTAAGCTTAATTTGCTATACTTCGCGAAAAGCAGGAGAATCTGTTTAATCACCAAAAACATTGTGTAAAAAACTAGCCAAGTCTCGATGGAGCTGCTTGTTTATCTCTAAAAAGTATTGAAATCTAGACAAAGTCGTGCCAAATCTAAGGTAAATAAATAAATAAATAAATATACTACGACAATACACACATCGCCACCTAGCACCAAAGTAGGCGTAGCTTGTGTTATGGGTACTGAGATAGCTGATGAATATTTTTATGTGAATATAAGACACATAAATACATATTATATAAAAATAAAAACTCAGATACTGAAAAACAATCATGTTCATCACACAAACATTTTCCAGTTGTGGGAATCGAACCCACGGCCTTGGACTCAGAAAGCAGGGTCGCTGCCCACTGCGCCACTCGGCCGTCAAGGTACCTTATTGCGATTTCTTTATTATTAAAGTTAATGCTGTGTTACTTGGCCGTTTAAGGGTACAGACGAGTGCAAAACCAGGTGATCCATGACACCATTGCACCAATCTGTCGCCAGAAACGCTACCCATTGATGATGGATATTGCCACTTGGAAAACGTTGATTCAATAACCAGTCAATTGTAGTCTTGATAAAATAATACGATGTATAGGCAAGCCTAAAACGAACAGTATACATTTTTTGGCGGAGATGTTGACTTTACAATGATTAATTCTACAATTAGAGTAGAAGGATTGAAGAAATTATAAATTACACCAAAAAGATTGATCCTGCTTGTCGCGTAGTATAGCAAACTAAGCTTAATTTTCATAATTTATCATGGAATCCCGCAACGTAACGCCTGCTTCTATCCAATGATAATGCCCTAACCACGATTAAAAACTTGCTTTAGCTTTTACGCGAACATTATATTAACAATAAACTAAACCTAGTTTTGATATTAAACGTTGAAATACTTAAGGCTAGATACATGTTATATAATTCCCGAAAACAAAGGCTAAAAAACCCATACGTTTTTTTATATACGTATCCGTCAATACTCACGCATCCGCTTTACCTACGAGCCCAATACTTCTAGAACAATCATAAAGTTTTCATTTCCGATAACACCGCATTTATGTGAGGTATCAAGATTGGGTTGGAATAAACTTACTTTTAAAGGTAGACGATAAGCGCTCCTCATTTGAAATTGTATTTTTATTTATCATGCGTGTGTTGTCTAACGAATAAATCCTTTATTTCGTAGCCGTGTTTAATTATGAGGTGTGTTTTTATATGTTTAATATAAGGCTCCACACCCTTGTTCTAACTACTCTTCTACTCTAACTCTACCTAACTACTCTACTCCTCTTCATCTACTCCTGTCAATCACAAGCTCCTCCCAATCTTTGTGATTAATATGAAAGACGGCCATATCTCTCTTGGCGCAGTCTTTAAAGCGTAGCATATAATATACGTGTAAATGTACAAGTAGACAAATTATTTTATCCATTTTGAAGAGGATATAATCGGAGGATATTTTTATTTGTCTCCTACATATACCTATGCTAGCAGTGCAGAAATGCGTAACGGATTCTATTTTGACTCACAAATAGCATATTAATATTCTGGGAGCTTAGTTTTCAGCTTGATCATTACATTTTGTTATTGAAATCGTTGTCTTGTTATTTTCAGCCGAGCGCAGTTAATTACTCTATTAATTAACTTTGATGAAAACGGTGAGTTAAAACTGACCTTGCAGTTCACAATTTAAGTTGCTCCGTATTTAAAATGGCACAATGTCACGAGAGATCATTTCACCGCGTCAGCTATTTAGATTTGATCACCATACGAGTTTAAGTACAGCGTGAATCTGTATGATTTGAACCTATATATTTAAGTGATTCAAGTGGTTACATTATATAATAATATTTCAACTCACATATTCACATAATCACATAACATCCTTGCACATTTAAAAAAAACAGGAATGGAGGAGTATAAATCTACTTTTGTGGAAGCCCCCGACACAAAACGGAGCGTAATAAGATTGACGTGACTGTGTGTATGTGTGTGTGTGTGTGTATATGTATGTGTTTGTGTGCGTGTGTGTGTGTGTGTCTGTCTGTGTGTGTGTGAGTGTGTGTGTGTTTCTGATTGTGTGTGTTTTTTAAAGGTTTATTAGTCGGGTCTTTTCTTAGCTATGAAAATCGGTGTACGATGGCCGCCACCAGAAAATGGCGGATTTCATATTTTTCACAGCTCAGTATGGTTATAAAATGAAAGGGCTTGACTAGTAGAATACTATACGCTTTGATTTTAATTCCAAAATGGGCGATACAACAAAATAACGAAACCCTTTTTTTAACAACTTAGGTATTATGGATATAATGAATAATGTAAACTATGTTCAAAGTCGGGGTTTTTCTTTATTTTTAATCTATATATTATTGATGTATTATCAAAGCATTAGACATGCACAGGCAGATTATTTTGTGAAAAATATATAATTGAGGACATAAGCAACATTCGTAAAGCTAAAGGTACGTTGAGACCTCGCACCTATAGCGACTTTGCCGCGTTTGAAAACCATCCTGCCATAACAGTAAATTGCTTTTCTTTTGCTTATTACCCCTTTAGAGCACGTCTCAGAATGAAATTCCGATTCAATTTCAACCCTATTAAAATACAAGGTAATTTCCATTTTCGCTTTTCGAAAGAATATTCTCGATTATTTTTAGCTTCAACCTTGTCTTTAATTTTCAGACTTAATTAGAAATTGGTTTTAAAACAGTACAGTTGACGTAAGTTTCAGGTCATTTACCTTCCTAATAATTGAATGACTTGATGAATACAATAGCGATTTGTAAGTGCTTTTAATATATGATATTAAAAATCAAATAAAAAATAGTTTTTTCTTTAATTTTTTAGTTTAGTTGTTAGTTTGGAACCTTCTTTTAGATGTAGTAGTACTACACTTGTATTTTAAAATAAGTTTAGGTACATTGAAATTTAGGTAAATTAACATAATTAAAACAATACAGAAAACATGGTTGAGGTATGCGTTTGATGAATGTGTGGATGCGCGAGTGTGTGTGCGTGAGAGTGTGTGTGTGTGTGTGTGTGTTAGTGTGTTATAAGTTAGTGTGTTTGTGTATGCGTGAATAAACAATACGAATAATAGATGTGCTTCAAGTAATTATATATTACGCTTTAAAAGGTAGGATACTATTTTTCCCCCATTTTCTACATTTATTATTCTACAATTATTTCATAACATATAGTTATATCAAATTACCTATACCAATATTATAAAACTGAATAGTTTGCTTGGTTAAACACGCTAATTTCAGGAACTACTGATTCGAATTGAAGAATTTGCGGAGCATCAATGAGAAAGGTTGTAAAAACGGGAAAAATTATTCCATTTCAGAGCGTTCATGGCGTGCGCTGGGTAAACGGTTAGAACGTAGCTACATAAGTTATGCAAAATAATATCGCGGAGTTGGTAAAAGTTAACAACTCCGTCGTATTATGTGAAAAAGTTCGTTTCTGTAAAAGTGTGTATTCTGTGGCGACAGAATATGTCTATCTTTAAACATTTACTCACTATAACTTTTTTTTTATGTAAATCATATTTGTTCTAAATTAATAATGCATTATTTCCGAAGAGCTTTTTAAAAGCATAAATAAATCACTATCCCAATTAAAACGCTATTCATCATGTTTAAAAAAAAAACATTCTAACAAAGTTGCTGGCAACAGACGGAATCATAAAGGTACCGAGTGTACGAGTACTTTAAAGCAACTTCCATAAATATGTAGTAACATTATCCTGGCTCACTACAGCCCACGGGAAAAGACCTGTGCCCTGGGCTGATATGATGATGATGCCTTAAAGTGTACCTATTTCGAAAACAATTGACGATTTCGAGGACTCCAAATTCACGCTAAGCATAGGAAACAACTCCGAGTCGATATTTGTAGAAGTGGTGTTGGAGCCTCGCCAGAATGGCGATATATCAAGACATTACCACCAACCACCTATTTTTATGTGGCTTGGTTTGTGGCTAGGTGATTCTGACAATACATCGTTTAACATCTTAACTTATTACGACGGCCTATTATACAAATGAAAATATAAAAACTAGTTGTAAGTTCCTTTTATGCAAGTTTCGTATGCCTCTAAGGCGAGTTTTAGATGACTTTGATGCACGTTTTTTCTTTGCATGCGAGTACTACTTGTCTTTAATGCAATTTTCCTAGTGTGACTCGCATGCGTTTCCATCGATGCACCGCATGTGAGCTGTAGGTGTCTATTATGCACGTTTTGTACTATGTCTATATATGTTTTCTATTTTTTAAATATAAGCATTTATATTTTACGGAAGTTTTGTCCAACGTCTCGAATGCGGGTTGCAGGTATGTAATAATTACCTTTTGTATATGTTGTCTGTGAACGGAAGGATATCTCTATGCTTTGATTTTTTTTTATTATGGCAGGTTACTGCAATAAAATCAAATAACAACAACAACAATGCGATTTAAAATGAAAGCGGGATCAATTCAAATTCGAAGATCATTTATTTCAATTGGAATTAATATGGTAGCTTTTTAATAATGTATGATCTTTTTGAATTATTAAGGCCTTTCTGTCACGGTTACGTCAAGACTTCGTTAGTTGAAAGACATATCGCTTGGAAGTGCGGCTGTGCCCATCGGTCTAAATAACTGGCCGCACGAGAAGCATCCCTGTTTATCTTAGTCTAAAACTAATAAACATTAACCTTTAGCATATTTTAGACAGGATAATGTTTCTTGTATATTGTTTGTATCGAGCAAACAAACTTTGGCCCTAGAATTCTCTTACCAATTTTGATAAATGTTTGTTTGATATCCGTGATCTCTACTCGGCAATCGCGCATCTGTGATCAATGGGAGTTTGATATTCGTTCAGAAATATTTGTTTTGTTTGTTTATTGTGCCGCGGGCGGTTGGTTTACTGAAGCAAGTGGACGCAAATCTGAAGAACGTGATTTGAATCAGTTCTAGTATCAGAGAGTGGATACCTTCTTTAATAACTTTTGAATCGGAACTCGTGCTTCTTCATAACGACGTTCTCAAATAGATAGATAGATAGATAAAGGTTTTATTGCACAAATTAAAAGTGAAAACAAGGAATAACAAATAATATATCTAATCTCAATTTTTTTTCATTTATTAAATTGGTCTATTATTATCTTCATATCATTATCTCACAATTGGGCAATATATATTCCCCCCATTATAACTATGGTTTATAATAAAGTAAAAAATTCCAATAAATATTTGTTGTATATGTACTAAAGCTTGCGATTATATTGTTTCTTACTAAACTTTTGAATATTTAGTTGAATTCGTTAAAATTAGAAAAATATGGAACGTACTGCTCAAAATGTTACGGAAGAATAATTATGCAATCTTATTAAAAATACTGTTTAACGAAATTAATGTGAAAGCTAGATGAATATGCTAAGTGGAAATGCAAGCACTAAACTAGTAATTAATGACTAGATTCGAGCAGTATGCAAATTAAAAGCCTTATAATTTTAATATCCAACCGGTCTTGGTAAGGTCTAAACTCAATTAAGAAAATTCGAATAGGACTTCTATAAAGCCAAAGATTTATGGGATAAATTTAATGATTTTGTTATAAAGTTCGCCCGCGGTAGTAGCGCCATGCTTAATTCTACAGCATAGCTGTGTTCTTGTGTGAAGAACGTGGTTGCCGGTTTAGTTACAGTTAACACTTACGCCACAGGTTCATGGACAAAGGTTGGCCTTTGAAATACGTGTTCCTTGCATGCGCTGCTTTTTCCGTCAATTTGATTACGTTCTTAAAAAAATGGCTCGCGCTATCCTAGTCTAGGATGCCTTATGCAAAGTGAGACAGGAAGCTCGTGTGCATTCAAAATTTCAACTTATCGTAGCGTTTTCTTCAGAACTGTGATCATCATAAATATCATCATCTCATCAACCCATTACCGGGCCCACTAGCACGGGTCTCCTCCCACAATGAGCAGGGGTTAAGGCCGCAGTCCACCACGCTTGCCCCGGTGGTTGGTGGATTCCACACACCTTTGAGAACATAAGACACCTTGTAGAACTCTCAGGCTGACAGGTTTCCTTACGATGTTTTCCTTCACCATTGAAGCAAGTAATATTTTAATTACTTAAAACTTAGAATAGTTAGAGTTGGGTGCTGGGTTTCGAACTCAGCCCCCCGAAAGTTAAGTCGAGCTCCTAATCGAACCCAAATAGCTATCACCGCTTCCAAGAACGGTGATACTTTAACCTATTCATTGCCACGTTAGAATTAAACTCGCACTTGGCCCATTTTGCACTATCACATTTTACAGATACCAACTGGATACACAATGCATAAAAAAAAACTTTTGTGGGCACAGGGCATTGACACCGAAAACTCAAAGACCTTTTGTGTCTTCACGTAGGTAAATGGTCCACGCAACTTACGCCTGTGTAACCATAACACTACTGATGAATTTCAAATATCATAACATTGAGCTCAGCCATGTGATTTTGCCAACTGGTTTTAAGTATTCGTCACTTATTATATACTTATATACTTATTACATTACCCACCTACCTCGTCATTATGACGAAATTTGTATAAAGTTGCGCGTGAGTGGCCTGGTTAGGTGACATTTTTATTATTTCTCTTAAATCCTTTTTTGGTCTACAATCGTGGGCAATAAAAAGAGAAAGTTAAAAAATCAAAGACTAAAATTAAGGTACACCTTACTGGCACTTTTGAAACGACCAGTGTCTGTTTCTGGTGACTCTACCATCGGTTCAGAAAGTAAAAGTCGGCAAGAAAAATACACCGTCGTTCGATGCCAAAATTAATTATTTAACCATTAGTATTTACTTCTAGTGTAATAGTATATAGTATAGTAATTTTTATAGCACGGTGTTTTATATAAAGCCTGACCAGAAAAAATAAAAAACCTCGCCCTATTGGGGATATTAAAAAACTATTTTTTCTGTACAAGCTCTATCAAATGCAATGCGAATGCAACGATGAGCGCTGTGAATTTAAGCAGGAGGTTCCGGGTTCGATTACCGGCAGGGGCAATTTCGGAATCTATATTTTCATTTTTCTCTGGTCTGGCTAATTACCACCTTGCCGACAAAGACGTTTCGCTAAGCTAGTGTTCCTGTGCTATGTCGCGTAGAAACCGATTAGAAGTATGACTACCATATTCCCTAATAGGTTAGCCCACTACCATCTTAGTCTGCATGATCACTTACCAGAAATATATGTTTAAGAATAAAAAAATAAGTAAAATAATAAGGCGCCCCCGGAAGAGGTTTTTTACGTTCCTGCAGGGGTATTACGTATCTCGCGACAGGCTTGCGACCGGCGTAAATCTTGCAATCACTGCTGTCAAACGTCACTTTTGTTTATTTTTTGTACGGAAAAGTGAAGATACGCCTGTCGCAAGATACGTAATAACCCTACCCGTCAGGCTTTAGATTTTTAAGAACTGCGCCAACTGTTGATCTTTAAAGCAATACACACTTATCGCGTGGACGGGACAGCAAGCAACTTATAAA
The DNA here is from genome assembly GCF_905163445.1 of Pararge aegeria. NCBI lineage: Eukaryota > Metazoa > Arthropoda > Insecta > Lepidoptera > Nymphalidae > Pararge > Pararge aegeria. The sequence continues at coordinate 16,838,484 of NC_053181.1, forward strand.
AGGAAAAGTGCTATTAATCTATAAAGAAAACGTTGGGTAAAATAAATTTCACCCGACGACAAGTATAATGATTAAACTATGAGCGCAACTTCTTGCAAAGTTTGCAATTATACTTGTTCAACTTGTTATTACTTGGACATCGCGCGTTTGTTTACATTAAACGTAAACTTATTAATGCTCGCTCTAGATTTTAATTTAAAGCCTTGTGTGTAAACAAACCTGGCACTGCTAATCTGTCAATCTGTAAGGTTTGTCTTATGTTGTGACCTTACAAAGCAATATAGAGAAGCAATGCTATTTCTTATCTACACGCATTTGACAACCTTCTTTGTTTTCGAAGGATCAATTGTTGCAAATATAAGAATTATTACTTTTGCTTTTACATCCCCAAAATTGTAGAAAGTCCATTTTATTTACTGGTTCTATAGATGAAAATGGGCAGTGGCGTGCTCTATGCACGCACACATAAAGGGTATACAGATAATGTAAAATGAAGAAAATATCCAGAACAAGTTATAAAAACTTAAGGGTAGGCTTTTTGTAACTCTTTCTATACCTATCCTTAAGTTTTTTCCTTATTATATATTTTATATCATCGGCTCACTTAGTGCATACCCTGTGCATACCCTCTGTGCACGCCACTGTAAATGGGTTTATAGATTAGTTTAACAATAATTCCAGTGCATCTAGTTTCAACTGTTCCATTAGTATAAAATTAAACATCTCGCAATGGTTAATGGTTTAATGCAACTTTATTTAATATTTAAAGCCAAACTCAGAAATGCTTCTAATTAAACTGGTCTTTATAACGCACTTTTGATGCAACACAATTTTTATTACTTTTCTCATGTACTCTAGGGAGACATATCAGTATAAATTAGTAGGTATCTAAAAAAAAATATAAAAATAAATACACAGTAATGTCCACAAAATAATGTATAGTACAATTGAATTTATCTACATAACATATCTTATATTTATTATCTAAAGCATAATTTTCGTTAAACGCATATATTTATTTATTTTTCTGGCAAGAGAATCTTACTGAATTCTGTAAAGCGGATAAGGATTCACTCAGAACTATGGTCAAGAATAACATATTTTTTGCGACGAAGAATTACATAGATATTTAATAGTTTAAATTCTTTCAATAACATTTCGTAGCACTCCGCACGGCACCTTAAGAAGATGAAACATTTATGGAATTCGCCATATTGAAGCATTGAGGTTATTTAAATTTATTTCTGTATTCATAATATTTTTTATCACACTCATATTACGAATATAATTTTATAAATAACCAAATAACATTTACATTGTTATGGTGTCAAAATATTTGAAATAAATTGCTCTCCAGCCACCGCGCTATCACTTATCAGTATGACTAACACTACGCAGGTCTACGCTACAGTTCGTGACCTCTGTAAGCTATTGAATAACAGCGTTATCGTAACTAGTGATTATTCAAACAATGAATTAGGTGGATTGTAATATTTTTGTTTGAATTAAGGGGCAAAACTTGTTAGGTATTGGGTTTTTCTGTTAACCCCGGAGCCGTTAAGCCCATTTTCGGTAACTTATGATAATATTCGTGATAGCCCACCAACCGGCATTGGAGCAGCGTGGTGCGTCTATGAGATATCTCTGTCCTATGAGATAGGAGGCCAGTGTCCAGCATTGGCAGTTACTTGGACCAGGGTGTCTGTGCCACGTCCGCCCCATGTCGTTTCGATGTGTCTCGCACATAAAAGGCTCAGCGATAAAAAACCACAAGAACCACTTCATCATCCTATAATAGCCTATAGTTCACTGCTGGACTGAAGGCTTCTCCCAATTGGGATGATTGGGATGGTTTTCCCATAACACCACGCTGCGCGCTGGATAGACGGGTTGGTGATCGCACTAGAAGACAGTACTAGCACAGAGGACTGCCCGTTCTCCGTTATATGCCCTTAGTCGAGGCATACGACACCCGCTGGAGGATGAGGGGGGTGACCAATCTATTCTGATCTGCCGGAAAAAGAGTAAAAAGTACTTCGAATAGAAGCTGAAGTGGCAATGGACGGGGCACCTAGTTCGAAGATAGGATGAACGTTAGGGTCCCAAAGTACTGGAATGGCAGCCCCGCATTAGTAATCGCAGCGTTGGTTGACCCCCAACGAGGTGGACAGACGACATTAAGCGTGTCGCAGGTAGCTGCTGGTTCCAAGCAGCACAAAAACCGTGGAATTTGGAACTCCCTACAAAATACCTATGTCCAGCAGTGGACGTCTATCGGTTGATATGATGATGATGATGATGATACCTCAAGTTCTAAACACAAATATTTTCACGTAAAGCCGAATCTCAAATGGTAATTGAATATACAATGCCAACGGTCTGACCTCACGTCTCGAACCACTTTAGCGTTCGGCCAAATAAGAGTGAAAATGTAAGATTTTGTATGCTACCTGCCTCATTGCATGTTCGAGCTCTCTGATTCGATTGCCTGGTCGGACAAAGAATTATTAGGTGTTTGAAATCCCCAATTTGTATAGCCATCTCTCAAATCAAATGTAACCTTAGTGTAGTACAAGAAAAGTTCAATTTGGATCTTTGCCTTGAATTTCGGACAGGGCAGGTATTTAATTGCGATTTGACATTTGTTTCCTAAGCGATTTTACAACATAAGGAACTTATTATTTTTGGGGTTTTGCTCTATGTCTTTCGATAACCAGACAACAAAGTATGATGACTTTGTTTTGCTGAGAAACGATTAACATAGAGGGCGATTTTTTTATGTCTGCTTCTTTTATATTTTTCGACAAAGTCAAGGACTCCACACACCTTAGCGAACATTGTTTTTTCCTTCACCGTTGAAGTAAGTGATTTTTTAATTCCTTTAAATGCACATAACTTAGAAAAGTAAGAGCTGCGTGCTGGGATTCGAACTCAGCCCCCCGAAAGTGAACTCGAACTTCTACCCACTGCGCTATCACCGCTGGTTCTATTATGACTATTAAAAGAAATAGTTTAGTAAACGTGATGTATTCTAAATAATCTTATAAATTTTGTAAATTAGCAAATTGATGACTAAATCAAAAACCTTGGATTGCTCGAGAGCGGTCAGTCGCAAACGAGGGTCGGCTGACCGGACATTACAAATAGGGCTTCTATTAAATAGGGTAGCCTGTGAGAAGTATTTTTTGATCTCCCCACGTGTTTATATCTCTTTCACACGTCAATGTTAGTGCTTGTTTAGACAGAGATGTCGACACAGTTAAACCCTCTAATGCAGTCCCCTTTGGACCCCATACAACTGGATTGTTTTGTATGGGCTTTGGTATTATAACATTGCTTCATTCGGTAGGTATATTTGATTATCCGTCTGTCTGTTTGTCAGAGGCTAGAGCACTCCCTCCATTAGTTAATATTTATATTATTCTTATTATAATTTTGCCATATTAAAAGGACTTTGGCCTTGCTTTCGGGGTAAGACAAACTCATCATCGCCACTTTTTGGAGTTATGTATGTATGTAAAATATCAATTGCAACGGTTAAACCGTGAAAAAAAACATTGCGAGGTTACCAGAAATCTTAAAAGTTCTCCATAATGGTATGTAGACAGTAAATGATGGCCCTAATTCTGGGAGGAGCCCAGAACCTTGTGGGCCGGTAGGTAATACGTTGATAATGATGAAGCTGGTTAGATTATAATCACTGGATGAAAATGCAGTCTAAAGTGGATTCTTAAATGCCTTCAATTTTAAAACAATGATCAGGAAGAATTTCTTATTCTTTGAATGTCAGAAAACAGCACAGGATGTTAGTAAATAGAGAATTATTAGTGCCAAAAGCGATACGCGCATTTTGGATGGTAAATGTTGGGTAATACCATACTCATATTCGTAACCCCTCAGTGCATTATGCTTAACGAGACGCGGTTGACCTTGACGTATTACTGTTTGAAGGTAAATCATTACTTTATTAACATGACACCACTAAGAACGGTGCTGGATGTTAGTAAAGGACAGTTATAAATGCCAAAAGCGATACGCCCATGTACCTGTCACTGTGCACGAGGTAACATTTTTGGTAATAAAGCACTGATAGTCGTAACCCTGCAGTGCATTATGCTTTACGAGACGCGGTTGACCTTGACGCATTACTGTTTGAAGGTAAATCATTACTTTATTAACATGACACCACTAAGAACGGCGCTGGATGTTAGTAAATGATAGTTATAAATGCCAAAAGCGATACGCCCATGTACCTATCACTGTGCACGAGGTAAAATTTTTGGTAATAAAGCAGTGATATTCCCCTGCAGTGCATTATGCTTTACGAGACGCGGTTGACCTTGACGTATTACTGTTTGAAGGTAAATCATTACTTTATAAGCATGACACCACTAAGAACGGTGCTGGATGTTAGTAAAGGACAGTTATAAATGCCAAAAGCGATACGCCCATGTACCTGTCACTGTGCACGAGGTAACATTTTTGGTAATAAAGCACTGATAGTCGTAACCCTGCAGTGCATTATGCTTTACGAGACGCGGTTGACCTTGACGTATTACTGTTTGAAGGTAAATCATTACTTTATAAGCATGACACCACTAAGAACGGTGCTGGATGTTAGTAAAGGACAGTTATAAATGCCAAAAGCGATACGCCCATGTACCTGTCACTGTGCACAAGGTAACATTTTTGGTAATAAAGCACTGATAGTCGTAACCCTGCAGTGCATTATGCTTTACGAGACGCGGTTGACCTTGACGCATTACTGTTTGAAGGTAAATCATTACTTTATTAACATGACATCACTAAGAACGGTGTTAGTTTTCACAATTATGAATATAAAACAATGACCAGGAAGAATTTCTTATTCTTTGAATATCAGAAAAGAGTCGCACTGGATGTTCGTAAATAGAGAATTATAAGTGCCAAAAGCGATACGCCCATGAACTTGTTACTGTACACGAGGGTAAATGTCGAGTAATAACGTACTGATATTTATAATCCCGCAGTGCGTTATGTTTTACGAGACGCTCTTGGCCTTGACGTATTACTGTTTGAACGTAAATCATTACTTTGTTGTCATGAAACCGCTATTAATAAACGTCATATTAGAATCTTTAAGTAAGTTCTCTCGTCTTTAAGTCTGTATGGCCAGATTCCGGGTTTGATTAAATATTGGGTGTCGATAAGGGAATTAAAAACTTCTAAACTGCCTGCATGGTCCAGAGACCAAGTAGGTGGTTTCAACCGATTAAAAAAAAAAGGAGGAGGTTTTTAATTTGACTGTTTTTTTATGTTGTTGATCTTTTGTCCCATTTTTATTTGGTGAAGATTTGTTGCAGGGATTCTGAAGAAATCGAGGGAACCCTTATTAGGGAATATTTTTGTTGCTACAGTATTTTTCAAAGGAACTTGTGCATCTTTTTTCAGAAAGCACCATATGGTCAAGTGGAACTGAAGATGAAGACTATACGCCACCGGAACTATACAACAATTCGTATTACCCGCGTTGCGCTTCGATTATGGTATATGGCTGCTAAGCAACTCCACCAGGAGAATCAGGGAAGGTCTGCACTCTTAACTCTGTCCCGTGAAAAAGAATTGAGGTATTGATAGATTAAGCATGAATGATGATGATTAATTACTCAGGTCTGATATGATAGCGGGAAAATTGTACTGTCAAACATTCTGATACGATTGATAATGCGTAACAACCGACCAGAGGTCATATTATTATTATTTTCTGTTTCTGCGCACCCATCTAAGAACCGCACTGTCACTTGCAATTTAACACACAGTCGATTCACAGTTATTTTACCTCTGACATTAGTCACTAACATTAAATAATTAGTCAAAAATACGAATTTATTTAATTTTATACAACGTGTAAATGAAATTTATTACTTCACAGGTTTTAGTGGTACATTATTTACTGTCTCTGAGAGTTATCCATAGTTTTTATTGAAATAAATCAGACACTGACCTAATATCACTTGGAAAATTTAAATCAAGTGACTCCTGTCACTGTATTAGGTAGGTAGGTAGGTACTATGCGCGTGTCTGTCTTTTATCTTCATAAGGTTGTCATAAGTAAACATCTAGAATGTTTTGAATTAGTTTGTATGAAAAATAAATATGCTAGTTTTGTTTTAATATTTTTACAGCGTGATTTCTTATGAAATATACTTAGGCACCCTTCAACAAAGTTATGTGATTCGGTTACACGTTGTATAATGTTGCAATCATTTTATTTGATTAGTTTAATTGGGCTTACCCCGTTCTATTTAAATAACAATAAATAAATAAATAGGTAGTAAATGAATACATTACGCCAACCTTACAGCTAAAGATAAAATAACTGTGAACGGACTGTAGTCAATTTCCTGTATTACAGCAAGGATAATTTTTAATAAGCTGATTACAAACTTTTTGTTATAAAAGAATAAGAGTTACGTCAGAAGCAGGTAACATATGAAAGTTAATTAGAACAGACAAAACGTATTATTTATCAAGAAATACAGAAATTTAATTCCTTCGTGACTGGAAATCTGTATTAACAAGTTAAATATTTCGTGGAACCTCACTAATTATGTTATTAATTTTGTGTAATGATTCAGCCGGTGTTACGAGATAGGGTTCAGGGATTAGATTTATAACACAGATGCCTGAAGCTGGTGCTTCATTTACACGTCTCGGAACCTGTTAAACTTGCTTTAAATTGTCTCGTATAAAACACTTTACACAATGCCTAAACTGTAGGTGTTTTCTTACGGTTCTATTTGTATATCATGCAGAGTAAAATCTTTAAAGTTTCTAATTATTTTGACCTGAATTAAATCGAACATATTTTTGGAAAATCTCATCGAGTAGCAGTTTTATCAGTTTAGTAATACCAGTCGTAAGGCAACCTCTTCATTTAAGTAGTTGTTAGGTAATTTTTAGGTCTTAATACCTTTACCTGAAAATAATACCTAATATATTTATAATATTACTACCAGGTTGCTCTTCTAATAATTTAAAATTACATTGTGAGATGGCGATAACAAAAAAAAAAAAAAAAAACACCCGGCTAAGTTTGTTGTGGGCTTCTTCTTAGACCGGGACGCGTTTAGAACCCTCGTAGCTTTAGTTTTAAGTTTACGAATGTGGTTATCGCCATCATCTCACTACCGTGTAATTCTTATGTACGCATCAAAAGTGCCACCTGTGGGCCTACTTGAATAAAGATATTTTTGACTTTGACTTTGACTTTGACTATATACTCGTAAGTTGCTTGATTTGGTAGATTACACAGACTATATGCACAATTGTGGGTAATGTCTGCTCTTCAACTTACTCAGACAGTTAGCAACAAAATAACCTATAGGTACGAAATTTTTTTCCTGCGATCGCAATTGACCACCACAGCACCGTGCCGCTATCACTATATATAGGTTGCTTCTTAATTAAATTTTCATGATAGTATTTTTTACTAATGATAAGTTAACATTGGGTTGGGGCAGATTAACTGGGTCACTGTTGTACGGAAACTAAAACTATACTCAGTTATCAACTCATGTTAGAACTATTGGTGCAAACGTCTCTTCGAATAGAAGCCGTGGCGAGAAAAGTGCCCTGAAGGACGACGTGAAGAAGGTAGCCGGTTCTAATTAGATCCACACAGTTCAATGTAATACTACTACTGTAAGAAGAAAATATATTATCAAAAAATCATACCTTTCTTATATTATTTTTATTCAGTTTTGTTGTAAACAGAGCCACATAAAAGTAGAAGCATTGCACTATCAGACGTTCATTTTATAAAGAGTATTTAAAGGAGCAACACTTCCCGAATAAATATATAGTCAATTATATAATTGAATCTAAGTCCATCTCCATATTCTACAACAAATACGTTCAGCAAACTTGTCCTATAAGATTTAAGACAAGCAACAAAACATAACTGTCGTTCGTTAAAATATAGCAGTTCTATCATTTTTTTTTAATGTAACAATTGATGGATCATTGACGAGCTATTGGACGAGCTCCGTCGCAAATAGCTCTACTACTACTCAAAACTAACTGTTGCCTGCGACTTCGCCCACATATGCTATACTTTCTGAGTGCATTCAGTCCATGTACAATAAGAATTCGTTGTTTCTTACATGTCATTTCAGTGCCTAGTTACTTTACCGAGGCCTTTTTTCACGTAAATTTTCTATTACAGTATCTTAGATCAATAGAACCGTTTTCTGCGAAATAATGACGCCCTGAAGTTATAGGATATTATTTCCTGGACCGGGCAAAGGTATCAAGTTAAAAGTTGTTATTGAGACGAACGCCGCGGGTGGACTGGTCACATTTCAAAGTTGTCCGACAATTTTACTAAATAACTCTTTTAGGTGTTACTATTGTACTTAGGCATGCAGGTTTCCTCACGATCTTTTCCTTCACCGCTAAGCAAATGGTATTTAATTGATTAAATAAAAAACGCACTAAAATCAGAAAATTTCGAAATTTTACTTGGTCTTACCCACTAGGCTATTAACGCTTCAAATATCAATATTTACAATGGCAGTGCTAAATAATAAACATATCCACTGTACGGTGTAATACAAGCAAATACACCCACACACGCATAAATGCACGCAGACACCCATACAGACACCCAAGCACACGCGAGCTCTCACAGTTTAGACATTTTATACCCGAACTAGGATTAAAAGTTACGAATTTATTAACATGTGCAGATTATTACTTTCCCTCTTTCTACAAATTTATATCAGAGACGCCAACGCTTCCGATAAAACACAGCTTATATGAATTTTAAATAATAACATTTTTGTAAACCGATATTAACAAACATTTTCCGGTTGAAAATGTTTAATCAATTTATTGCATACTGGCTGGAAACCAATTTGGCTGAAATTTGTGCTGTATTATACTTTGTAATTCTGCGGTGTGGAAACGGTGAAAGCCTTTATGCTTCGGCTTCTCTTTATGTTGGACCAAGTTCGATCCCCGACACCAGCTTTTCGGAGTTATATGCGTTTTCAATTTAAGCAAGTAAAATATTACTTGATCTTACGCTGAAGGAAAACATCGTGAAGAATCCTAAATGTCTCCATAACGTCAAATTCAAAAAATTCAAAATTCAAATTTCAAAAATAATTTATTTCACGTAGGCCTAAAATAAGCACTTTTGAAACGTCAAGTCTGTCTGTGTGTAGTGACTCTACCACCGGTTCAGAAGGCAGATTCTACCGAGAAGAAGCCGGCAAGAAACTCAGCAGTTGCTCTTTTCCAATATCAACAATTTACATTTTAAAATTCATTTTTCTATCTTGTGAGAGATGAAAGCGGAGTCGGATGCTTTCAAGCAACCTTTTCATTATCGTTCTCAAATGTGTGTGAAGTCTACCAATCCACACTTGATCAGCGTGGTGGACTGCAGCGTCATTATGAGAGGAGAGTCCAATAGTGGGCCGGTAATGCGTTAATATTGATGATGGTGAGATGATGTAGCTCTGGATGAATGGAGAAGTCCGATAATGGTGCCACACTCTTTAAGTATCCACATAAAAGTCCAAGTCTAGTCAAAATCAAAACTATCTTTATTCAAGTAGGCCCAAGGTCGGCACTTTTGATGCGTGCATTACATGAGAATTACACGGTATAAAGATGATGACGATAACAATATTCGTAAACTTAAAACTAAAGCTAAGATAGTTCCAAACGCGTCCTGGTCCAAGAAGAAGCCCACAACAAACTTAGCCGGCTGTTTTTTTTTTGTTATCACCATCTCACATTGTAATTTAAAATTATTAGAAGAGCAACCTGTTAAGAAAAATAATTCACACCCAAGCTTTTCTATCGATTACGCCGTCCTTTATACTATTATAGGACTTTTGTATAAGCTTACGTTTAATACAAATTTTAAACTTTTTAAGAGACATCTCCAGGATGTCATCGTATTTAGGCTCGTTGGAACATTCTGTATTAGTACTTTAGACTTACTTAATCCAGATGATGCAACTCGAACATGGAAATAGGAACTCTTACATTACTACTAGTACCGCCTTGCTTATTTCTGCCGCAAAGGTTTGGATCTGAAGGGCTTGATTGCCGATTTAATAACAAGCCGCCGGCATTGACGGCCGACTGGCGCAGTGGGCAGCGACCCTGCTCTCTGAGTCCAAGGCCGTGGGTTCGATTCCCACAACTGGAAAATGCTTGTCTTAACCTAACCAACACAAATGTTCTTCGGTGTCTGGGTGTTTATTTATATTTTATAAGTATTTATGTATATTATTCATAAAAATATTCATCATCTTAGTGCCCATAACAAAAGCTACGCTTACTTTGGTTCTAGATGGCGATGTGTGAATTGAGGCTTAACACTATGACTAAGTCATAGTGTTAAGCCTCATTAATGGAGACAAGGCGACATTTTGTAGGAGTTTTGTAGGATTTTGTTCCTTAAACGCCCTTCAAAGTCGCCTATAAACGGACCATTATAGGCGATGGTTTACCACTACATCGTCTTGGTCCGACAATTATTACTATAAAAATTATATATTTTTTATCACATTTCATTTTTTCCGTGTATACAACACGAAAAAAACGAACAATCGATTTATCAAGAAACGCGAATTTGAATTCCACCAAAATGTCGCAAGACCTCTTTTATCCTTGCAAAAAGAAGCTCTAAAAGTATAACAGCAGCATAAAAAGTAAATAGGTTATTATAAAATCAATTTTCCTAAAGTCCTATTTACATAATGGTACGAAACGTTTCATGATAATGGTATCGGAGGAATTTTCTTTGCATTGTATTACACTGGAGGGACTTGGATATAAGGCATTGAGCGTTCGGGTCTTTAATGATTTCTGAATCGTTAACGACGTCAACGAGCCAGGCGAATCAATTAAATGTGCTCGCTTATATAAAGGTTTAACTTTTTGGCTTAGAATTAAGTACATGCAGAACCCACATATAGCCATTATTGCATGCAGTGCATTGCCTATAAAAACAAAAGTGAAAACGTTTCACGCACTTCTCACTTCACACCTGCTGAATTAGTAGCTGTAGCTAACAAATTGTTTTCCTATTTTCCCATTTTATTGTAAACGTATATATTAGTTTATTTTTATATATATTAATTATATTATGTACTTTTGACCTATTTGTGTAAACTAGTTTATGTATTAGTATGTAGTTTTTCGAATGTATTTTAAAAAAATGTACCACCAGCAGTCTATTCTGCTCTACTTTTTTCCTAACGCTAACGTTGCCTGGCAGAGATCGCTATTAAGCGATAAGGCCGCCACTTGTATTCTACTTCTTTCTCTATGTTTCTGTTTTTATTATATTCTTGTATATCTTAATGTTGTGGTATACAATAAAAAGTTAAATAAATAAATAAACCGTATTTTTCTGGGATAGCCTATGGCAGGCTATTATATATCTTTTCGCGGTTGTGTGTGTGCGTTGTGTGCGAAAGCGTTCCCGTGGCCCTGCCACCAGGCGACGTGTTTGAACACCGTGGGGTTTAGTCGACAAGAGTCCGACATAACCACTGTGCCTCCCCGTGGTGCGGTGGTATCCATGAGGATTTTCCCACGAAAAAAAAAAGACTATTAGATATATCTCTGTGCCAAATTTCATTCAAATCCGTTCAGCCGTTATGGCGTAATTAGGTACCAAACATCCATCCGACTTTTATAATATTAGTAAAGATAGTATAGATGGTAGTATAGTATAGATTATAGCATAAGGCAGAGTTCAAAAACTTCCCTCACACAACGGAAGTTTTGTCAGCCGTCGACGGCGGCACCCTGTCTACTGTTTGTTGCTTGTGATATAATGGGCGAAATTTTCCACATACCTACTAAATCAACAGCTTTTGATGCCCGGTTTCTGAAAGTCTCGGTTTCGTTGACCGGCAGGAGTCAATTCGAACTAATATAATAAATAAAATTATGGGTTTTCTATCTTTTACACTTTCACCGTATTCCGTTCGAGTTCTGTCTATGATGTCAATAAAGTTGTAAAACTGAAATCTGATTAGGCAGAAATTACATTTTTATAGAAATCCAAAACTGGGCTTCATCAAAGCAGAAGTAAGTTCACTACTTATAAAAGGTTTTAAGCCATGGAAAAACAACAAAGATCTTATATTTTACAAAATATTTCTTGTTACAATTCAACATCTCAAATCGAGAACTAATCATTTTTTGTGGTGAAATTATAAAGTTAGCTCAAAGGTTTAAACAAAAAATGCCGTTTAACACGACACCTATTTGTCTGTGACAATTCATGACCAATTGTATGTTTTAATGATCCATGAACAACCTGAATCGCTCTATACTTAGCAGCTTAATAAGATTAACATGTTCGCAGTTGTAGAACGAGAGTGTTAGTTTTGGAGCAGTTTAAACAGTTCTTGCCTTGACCGACTTTTGCCACGGTGGTCACCCTTTAAAGAAATTTTCCAACTACGCGGGATATGTTATAGTTCACAAGTTTGTTTATTATATCGTCGAGAAACCAACTCTGGTACGACCAGAAAGAGTTCAGGTGCACCGATAGCTTCACGTGCTCTCAGAGACTCGGAGGTGATTCAATGCGAATATCCAAACTTCGGGCTGGTATTAAGAATTTCTTGATAGAAAAACCTAATACTTCTTATTGGCCGTTCTCGGGGATTTAACCCACCAACAAGGCAACGTGACCTAACACCAAACAGACTAACGAGGAGCCTTGCATTACTATAACATCAAGGTGACATGGGACCACAGTATTAAAAACATACAGAAACCGTTTATACGACTAATAATGTAGAAACAAAAACCACTCCACTTTAGAATGGTTTCTCGAACAAACGGTTGCATACCAATTAACAGATGACAATAATTATGTACTCGTATCAACATAAAATGTGAAAATGGAAAAAAGTTTTTGAGCTAGCAACATTCCGCGGGTGTAAAGTGAGACGTGTGCGGGAATTTTCGCAGTTTTTGTACACAATGGACTGCACACAATAATGGTTGAATGGGGATTCTGTATGTTCTTAATGCATGGGACCTACCATTCCAGTTTTGAAGTTAGACATTCTGTTTACGAATAATTTTAATTTGGAAGCGTTCCACTAGGAGCTCTGTTAACAAAATATGAACAAAATATAATGAATTTGAATTTGAATTTGAATTTGAATGGCCACGGTTATTAAGTCTAAAACAAATCTCTTTAGCCTGAGTATGCGATATACGTTAGCAGTCGTTTTCAGTTCTCAAAACAAAATAACTCTCAAGTCAAATGGACTAATGTCCATTTTTTACATTGAATCTATCCTTATGCCCAATAAATATGTGACAAATAACAATTTTAGCAACTTTTCAACAACTTAGCAGCATTTTCTATATTAAATCCATCTAGATTCAATATAGAAAATAGATAAAAATTGGAAAATCCAAAAGTGCACGACTCATAATGCTCATTTAATTATCAAATATTGAAAAGAAAAAAAAAAAAGAAAAAAAACAATTTTAAAACAGCTGTACTAGGAAAGTGATGCACAGGCGCTCCTGGTGGAATAAAATGTACATAATATCTATAGATATAGATATATCACCATCCATGTTAATTTTACATGGATATATATAGATATACAGTCTTGCAGTTTTCGTTTTTTATTAATTGCAATTAAACTACACTGAATTAATTAAACATTCGCATTCAGTGACCTACAATCGTCGATTAGAATTTTTTTTTTTTAAATTTAACTCAAATAATGGATTTTTTCACAAGATTTTTCACAAGAGTGTTTTCGGGTTTCACACATGACAGACAGGAAAATTTTTTGACCTATTTTGGTGTTTTTTTCCAATTCTATTGCAGTAAATCAATTTTTTAAAAGTATGGAATTAATCTCCATTAAATTATCTCGACAATAGTATGCAAAATATCTTGATTCCGTGAACTAACAAGGCTATAATAATAAAAATAGCCGCCGAAATGAAGCGAAAAAAATTTTTCGATCTTAAAGCACTCTCTGATGCTTCGCATCATGAGTCGTGCAATAGACGTTGGTCAATAATCCTCGTTTAAAACTCGAATATTTGTACCATTGTTTTTTTATTTCGCAATTATTGCTCTACTAGTCCAAATGTAGATTTAGGATAATTTATGAACTTTAGATAAGATTAGCTGTGGCCTGCGACGTCATCTGCGTTAACTTCGATTTTTTACAAATCCAGCGGAACTCGTCGGTTTTTCCGGAGATTATAAGTTAATAATAAGTAGGAACTAAGTGTTTAGTAAAAAAATTGTATGTGCTCGTGTAATCAATAGCTTTCTCAGCGCCCGCCAATATAAAATAATATATTTATAGGCAACATTTTGCTTTGTTAGGTAACATTAATGCAATTTTTTAACAATAACTTTTTATATTCCAAAAACTTCATTCTTCACTTTGTGATAACTTTTCTTTTGGAAAAAAAAATATTTTTTTTTTAGTTATTAGTTCTTAATAATATTAGTACAGATATATATTATATATATAGATTAATTTTACTCTGATGACACAATGTAACGATTCACGAAAACGACTCCTCGACTGCGAACTTCGAACTTAGCCTACCCTTAGTATAGAGACTAAGGGTAGGCTAAGTGAGATTGCAGTCAAACCCTAACTTGTTATCGGAAAAAATGGATTTTCCCATTTAATTTACAGTACCAAAGCATTAATTATTCGATCACTATCGCTAACGAGGTAAGGACTTGGGGCGGTTCAGTTAATTAATGATCTCGCTTGAATATAGAAGAAAACGTCTTTCAATATAATTTCGCAAATAAAAGGCGTTTTATTTACGAAGAAAAAACATTGAGTAGCCAGAGCACCTTTGGGTCAATAGACTTATTGACTCTTTCATTGACCGATTTGTTTGAAGCTTTGCTGGAAATCTGAAATGATGCGCCACTGTGGTACTCAGTCCATACAGCTAGCCTAAAAAGATTTACAAATAGCCTTGTTTGAAAAATTTCGAGGTTTGCAATCTATTTTTAATTTTTAATTATTAAAAGTATATATTTATTTTTACACTTATCTCGAATTAAAAAAAAAATATTCTTTGCTGTTGTCTTTTGATTTTTCCAGAGGTAGTTTGGCGTTTTGACTAAAATATCTAGATGAGAGATTATAGTTTATCTTTCAGTTTAGAATAAATAATAGGTTGGGGAAAAAGTCTTTTCGCACTATAGTATATATGAACTTGTTATAAAATCTCTTTGACTCTACTATTTGTATCTGGCTGGTATCATTAAAATAATAAATTTTAAATAAGAGAATTCTAAATTCAAATTAGGAAAATGTGTGATTTTTTTTTTTGTTTTTCGTACTGTGAAGATGAGTGAATCTAATGAAGAAATTCGATACATTTTAAAATATTACTACAAAAAAGGTAAAAATGCAACGCAAGCCGCGAAAAAAAATTGCGATGTTTATGGACCTAGTGCAGCGTCTGTGAGAGTAGCACAAATTTGGTTTAAGCATTTTCAATCCGCAAATTTTGATGTCAAAGATGCACATCGCTCTGGTGGCCCTATTACGTTTAAAATTGATGCCATTTTTGAAAACGTGGAGCAGTCGGCATATCAGTAGTTACAACATAGCTGAAGAACTGGGAATTGACCACAAAACAGTTTTGGCGCATTTGAAAAAACTGGGTACACAAAAAAGCTGGACATTTGGGTTACTCACGAGCACACTGAAAGAAACCTAATGAATCGTGTACTCATTTGTGATTCTTTATAACGACGACTAACGACTGGTGATGAGAAGTGGATCATGTACGACAAGAACGTCCGAAAAATGTCGTGGTCAAAGGCCGGTCAGGCTTCACAGGCTGTGGCGAAACCCGGGTTAACTCGCAACAAGGTGATGCTTTCTGTGTGGTGGGATTGGAGGGGCATTATTCATTATGAGCTGTTACCACCGGGCAGGATCATCGATTCTGAACTTTACTACGAACAACTGATGAGATTAAAGCAAGAAGTTGAGAGAAAGTGGCCGGAATTAATCATCAGAAATAATCAACAGGGGTGTGGTTTTTCATCATGATAACGCTAGACCTCACACATCTTTAGCCACTCAGCAAAAATTAAGAGAGTTTGGCTGGGGGGGTGCTAATACATCCGCCGTATAGTCCTGACCTTGCACCTTCAGATTTCCACCTGTTCCGGTCTCTTCAGAATTTTTTAGGCAGTGTCAGTTTAACATCATGAGAGGACTGCCAAAACTACTTGTCGCGGTTTTTTAATCAGAAGCCCCAAAATTTCTATAGCAATAATGTAGCCTACCTACAAGATGGCAAAAAGTAATCGAATAAAATGGTACCTACGTACTCTAGTTAAATGTAAATAAACTATATTAAAAAATGGTTTGAAAGTTTTTAAAAAATGCGAAGAAACTTTTTCCCCAATCTAATATGATGCGAAATAACGTTAGTTCACTGGTGATTGACGTTTTATATTGAACTTTACCAGATTCTACATGTGTTTAGAAAGTTAGAGTAATCAACAACTAAAATATAAAAATTGAAAAAGCTTATTCGCTATTTTTTAAATTGGGTACGTAAAGCGAATATGTACAATACATTAAATTATAGGCCTTAAAAAAAACGTAGTAATATGTTAAAACTATACTTATATAGTTTTTTCTCGTAAAGATCAGTCTAATTACTCGTTAGGGTAGGTACAATACCATCTGTAAAACTATTTTGGTATGTTTCAGTTATAAGGCTTAAGTACTCTACCAAAGTAATAAAACCTCCGGACCTTACATTTTAAGTTCTTAATTAAACTTCCTAGAAACTACCTATTTTAGCGTGATACGTATAACTTTGGTGCGTTAAGAGTAACTTTGAAACTTATGTAGGTACTTTAGTTTTAACAAAGATGCAATTTACCCATTTTTCCTCTCAAAGAGGTTATATTAAACGATGTTTTTTTCATTATAGCAGCAGCCTAGATAAGGCTTAGAGTGCACTTGCCTATATGATCTCATAATAATGTTTTCAAAGTAACGGTGGTGGAGAAAACATAATTCAAGATCTATACATGAGTGCAATATTAAAAACGGGGAAGAAAAACTTTGAAAACGAGAAAAACATCCCTACGATGCTTTGTAGATCGATGGCAAAAGAGAAGATGGAAAATAAATCACATTATTCTTAGCAAACTCTCCAACGTATAGGTATTATACGGTGACTATTTTTTCGTCGTACAGCAGCCACCCAGATAATCGGTCCAATGCCTACTATTCATTGGTAAAAAATAATTTAAAAACATTAATTAATAGTTTCATGATTAAGAAGTATCCATAATAGAATGAAAGTAGCGCGGTGCGGCGGCGGGTTCAATTCAATCAATTGTATTCGGGTACCTGCTTTATATGACCAGCTGCTTCCTAATTTCTAAATTTAATGTAATTTTAAAATGCTCCAAAATTAATTAACATACATTAAACTATAAACTAAAAGCTACAGTTATTAATAATAATCAAGACAATTTCAATAATAATGCAGAGTAAGATAACGAATCCCCAATCATATTTTTTAACTCCAGGCGCAAAAACGACGGGGTGTTATAAGTTTTCAATCTGTGTGTGTGTGTGTGCCTGTGGCATGGTATTTTCCGAACGGATTAACCGATTTTGATTTTGTTTTTTTGGGTTGAAAGGTGAATTAGTCGCGAGTATTCTTAGCTATGTTTGATGAAAATCAGTCAAGGTTCCCGCCCGATTACGTATTTTTTTCACTGCTCCCTCAATATGTGTATCAAATGAACTAGCAGAATAATCGGAGTTTTAAATTTTTTTTTATTATTTTCTTAGTGAAAAAATACCAATTCTTACCATAACTTATCAGTTTATTATAAAGAAAATCTTAAGTTGCTCTTCAGTACGACCAGCAAAAGTAGGAGACATTAACTACCTAGGAAAAAGGGAAAATGTTTACCTACCTTCTCCTACAGTTTTATCCACTCTCAGAGCATGGGCGCACGGGTGGAAATATAATATGCTAACCGTAAAACATTTTAATTGATCGCATAGTTTACATCACGGGGGAGAGTTTTACGTAAAAAGTAAAGTATCCACGAGGCCAAAAATGGTTGGTGAAAAAAATTTAACTTAATATGCAAAACGAAATAATGGTAAATAAATAATAATCAATCCAACTGAAACAGCGCAGTACGCTACTTTCCGTGTCACCGCATAATTTCATCTCACTTCGTTGATTATACCACATCTTTTGCTTTTGCACAATATTATTAAAAAAAAAACATAGTGATTAATCGTTAAATGCAACATATCCCGCAAATATAATTTAAAACAAAATAAGAGAAGGATATAATTTTCAGTAATATATAAATTTTAAATTTTAAAAACCTTCGACTTTTTATATACTGTATATCATGCTACTCGTCAAGGCCTTTAATTTGATACCAATAATTAGTGAGTGGAGAAAAAATATGTAACCCGCTAATTTATGGCGGCGGCCATATTGGATTTGAAATTTGTCATGAAACACTCCCGATTAATTTACCTTACAAACAAAAAAACTAAATCAAAATCGGTTTCTGATTTTTAAGCCACACCCATACACAGAGACGTCAAACTTATATATAACACCGCGTCGTTTTTGCGTCGAGGGTCAAAAAGTATATAGTGCCTAAAATGTTTCTTGTTCAAATTGTTCTTTGTGCCATAGAAAGCGATAAGTCACATGCAATATTGATCCATATTTTTGAAAAAGCGCGGCACTTTAAAAATAAGACGGAAGGTAATCATTATCAACATCAGCACAACCACGGACGTCCACTGCTGGACATAACCCTTAAGTAGGGAATTCCACTAGGATTTGTGCTAAATGGTACAAGCTCTTACTGGGCCGTTCATACCTGTCTGATTGTGTTTGTTTGTCAGATATAATCTTTAGAAAGGCTACGCCGATTTTGGTGAGAATTTAAGAGGAACCCATTCGGAAAGCTCAGCACGTTTTACAGGAAAATGAAAAATGTTTGCGTGTAACCTTTACGCGCGATTGAAGTAAATCTTTTATTATTATTTATTTATGAAACAGTTCCTGGGACTCCGCCATTTCATTAAATATTCACTATATTTAATTTCATATTCTATTTAAAATTCATTAATATCCCTTTCACATTGAATAAATATTTTCATTAGTTAAATAGAATAATTGAGAATAGAAAATTGAAGGTTAGATCAGCACATATCAACATAACGTTGTCATTGAATTTTATAGAATGCTGCAATCGTCAGAAAATTTTATTGATCACAAAAGTAAATAATAATGTATATTTAGAGATTTTCAAAAAAATTTTAAAATTTAATTTTTTTTTTTAACTGTTAAATTTTTCACAATTGATCCGTTTGAAAATATTGGAAATAAATAATCCTAATTGATTATGATATTTGGCACTAGCTGATGTATAAGTCAAGAAGCGTGGAGTATGTGACATATACTTACGACCAATCCAAATTATTAATTTTAAATAGCGGAAACTACACAGATGTCTGACGTAAGCGTTACTTCCGTCAGAAAAAAATCTGAGTTACTCTCTAGTCGCGCCTAAAGAAGTTTTACTTCAAAACCTTTTATTCTTAGAGATACTTTTCAATAGAAAACGGAGGATAACGTTGTTTGGTATAGTACTCGTAAGTAGGTACGTTATTAAATAAGAAGTAAATTAAGGTGATGAAGGCGTTGTTCTTCCTTGTTGTTGGTTGTGTTCCTTATCTTTAGAGTTAGACCCTAACAAATGAATAGCCGATAGCGACTTTCATGAAGTAGGTACTAAAAAGCAAAATGCTGTTATTAAATAAAACGGCCGATGAATTTCTGAAAGGCACTTTTAGCCAGCCGCGATTTTATGGCATTTTGTTTTTATTGGCTTACATTTTTCCGTCTATTTACACACCAATTTTAAGGGATTCTTTAGCTACACGGTGACAGTTTTACTATGAGAGAGTGAGTAAGAGACATTTCTTACTCTCTGACAGTAACACTAATTTTGCTAACTGCCACACAAGTGAGGGTTGTGTTTTATATGTGGGCGTTCCTGGATTCGGCAGAGGAAATTTATAATTACGGATTTTTCACGAGAGGCTTGGGTCGTGGCTTAAGTGACCACTCTACCGATAAAAATGTGCTATTTGGCACTAAAGCTTTTGTAAAAGTTATATTTTCATGCCTTGGATAAACAGTAATCAGAACTTTTCTGTACCTTTGATCTGATTAGGCATGAAAGCGTAACCTACAAACAAAAGAGCCACAATTGTATTTATAAAAATATATATGAAAAATATATAAATATATGAGAATAATAGTAATTTGCCATACATATATGTATATATATTTCTATGGCAAGTTACTAATATTACAAAAAAGGCGGTATATACATTGGCCGTGTAACATGATAGACATAGAGTAAACCGAAACTAATTGAAGTAGTGTTTACCTACCTGAGAGACTGCTAACCGAAAACAAACTTTAATTATAATTTAACACAGTTTATTTTGCGACAGCGCCGTTCTCGTTTCCATGAAAAAGGATAGGCTGAAATAGGTCACACACCAGAGAACTACGTATGAAAAGCACATTTCAAAGTGTCAAAGGAAACTCAATTATACTAAGATGGTTTTGCAGTGAATTAAAGTATGAATACGCTTGTAAAAATGAACGAATATTACCTTTTTAGTAAATGTCGGCCACTCTGTTTCTTCTAAAAATGGCGAAGTTTTACAATTTAGTAAAATTATGTATCTTAAATTATGTAGTTACTTAAGATTTCTCCACCGTTTCAATAGTATACGTTCTCATAAGATTTCATTCAAATCCAAGTCAATAATACAAATGTGAAAGTGTCTGTTTGTTTATTTATTTGTTTGTTTCACACTTATGTCCGGATAAATCATAAACCGTACCGAACACTCTCCTGGAGTAATACTGAGAGTTGTGTTCCTAAAAGTGGGGTTTTGTCTCATTCTTCTACAAGTTGACCCTTTACTGCGATATCACCTGGTGGTTAGTTATGATGCAATCTAAAGGAGTAGCGGGCCAACCTGTCAAGGGTGTGACAGTTAAATTGAACCAATTAGGGGAATTGATTTCTACGCGGCTTCGTACCGGAAAGCTTGGCTTGGGCAACTAGCCACTACCGAAACCTTCAACCAGACCAGACCAGGAAAAAGTTCAATAATTACGACACGTAAACGAAACCCCAACCTAAGTAATTTCATTGAAATTATTTCGATTCGGGTTCGTAGGTAAGTATCACTTAAATAACTATTCCTCATAGTTACTTCTGAAACAATTTTGCCGTATAAAAATGATAACGATATTTTAACGTAAAATAAAGTTATCCATTAATCTTGCTTTCAAACAAATTTCAGCGAACAATGTTTTCGGTTGGAAAAACATAGAAGGTACCTTCAGAAATGCGAGCTTTTATATTATAACAACGTCTCTTTTGATAGCGCGCGGTGAATTCATATCATAATCCTGTGATTCTAACGCGTAAGCCGGTTTATACCGTGAAGATCTATATTCCTGGGGACAACAATGACCTGAGTCACCAAAACAATAGTTACAATGAACTAGCTGTTAGCCAGCTTTTTTAGCCAGCGTGTATTCTCTCGGGCTAAGAACTATCCGGCCTAAAACCTTCTTGTTCTGAGACCCGTACCCTGTAATGAGTTCGTGATGAATTTGACCACATTATTAGTTCCAGTGACACTCGTATATCGCACATACTCCAAATGGGGAAGTAATTTTATTTTTTTTATTTAATATATAATAGGAAGATTATATAATAGGAAGCCAAAGTGTGTACAACCTTTTTAATATATGGATACATTTAACAATTGTTTTATAATGTTTTACTCTCTACTTTAAGGTTAACTCAGCATGCATGCATGTAAAAAAGAAAACACATTGTTTACACCGATATTTTGTGATATTTACTAGCTAAACAAAAGAAAAATTAAATGGGAAAAAATACAATAATAAAAAGAATAAGAAAATAACTACAAAAAAATGACTAACTATCATAACGTACTTTTAAAATTTTTTTGACTTCGTTTTTCAAACACGCTCCGGCGTGAAAAAATTTTGGAGTGACGAAATTTAAGCTAACTAGCATTAGTTTTATATTTAAGTTAAAATTAAAGCTACATAATAGTACTGTCTTAATTTCAATCTGTTTATGTATATTTCCAGGGGAGAGGGCAGGTTATATACAGACAAAATCTAGCTAGGATAGCCAGCAGCAACCACAAGGTATAATTTTCACCGTATGACACGTGTAGTTAAATATCAACATAAAAACTATTAAGCTTATGAAATCAAATTATATTATCTTTTACCGATCAGAACCAATATCACATAGCTCGTAAGCGCAAGCTCTTCAGATTGCTTGGTTAAAACAAATAGCGCCTCTCTCCTACAACCTCGCGAAGTCAATCAAATTACAAACGATGTTTACCCACTCTAGAGATCGATGCTACGGGAAACACTAGACTCTGTTCTGCTCTTGTTAACTCTTGCATGAATAGAATAGAATATAAAAATTTTATTGCATCACAACACAATAGGAAAAACACAAGGAAAACAGAAATACACAACAGGTACTTAGTGCTAGGGTGCAAAGGCGGGATATAATAAAAGTGATTTTTTTAAAGGCAACCTGAGCGCGCGAAGCCGATAAAAAGGTGGAAAGTTTGTAACTTATATCTTAGCCATTTTCGTAATTAGCTTTGTAACTTATATATGTACGTCGTCATTATCAACGTATTAACGAACGGGGCACGCTAAGAATGAAAAGGTTTTAGGCCGCAATTTACCACGCTGGCCAACGCTTTTTTCTTTTTTTTGGTCTTTATCCCAAAACCACACAAAGGAAAAACAAACAAAAGAGTTTATTTTACGTCTCATACTGTCATCGTCATCATAACTCCAACCAATGGACGTCTACTGCTGGACATAGGTCTTCTGTAGAGAGTTCCCAAATCCACATGCATGCTTGTTTCCAGCGGCTCCCAGCGATGTTATTTTTCCACCTCGTGGGGAGTTAACCAACGCTGCGTTATGTTGTGCGGATCAGTGAAAGATCACTCAGGTATTTTGGTAATCATAAGTCAAAACACCAATGTTGGTAAAAGTACTCATGAAAAAATATATATATAATAAATATGTTATATGTCACGCTTCCAACATGAGTGAATACATGGCGTTATGCTCAAGAGATAAGTGTTTTTGTAATCGTAATGCACTTCGAAGGAGAAGAAAATTCAAAGGAGTCTCGGAGATTTTAAGACTCCGACACTCCTTTGAATTTTAAAACGATAATATAAGGTAAGAAACTTCTGATATTTTTTAACTGTGTTTCCCAGAATATGTGAAAAGTTGGACTTAGCTGTTGTCAATAAAGGTAATAATAATAGAATCCTGATAGTAATTATAGATTTGTGTAAAAAAGTGTTCGAAAAATATAAGATTTTACTCACAAGTTCGAAGCCTATTCTCATTAGTTTGCTAGCACTTACATTTTTGATCGAAGTTTTTACCCTTTTACAAAAGGGTAAATGACATTTAGGGTACAAGTCAAAGGCAAAATAAATATATTTTGTATGTATTCTGCGGTATTACCAGAAAACCATAGGCCGAAAATATATACAAAATAGGTAGCGTGTATATGTTTTTTATTTATAACAGTTTTTCTATATCGTGGCCAATATCAGACTGAACTTCAGGGAAGCATGGCTGTATTTGACTTATATGTACATAACATAAGACCACCCTTTTCAATTATAGTATTTTCAACTGAATTATAAATTCTATCTATAGGTAAATGCTATGTGCTATAAGCAGTGATAGCCTAGCGGGTAATGCTTTGGCTTTTCTTTCGTGGAGACCGAGTTCGAGCCCCGGCACGCACCACTGACTTTTCGGAGTTATGTGCGTTTTTATGCATGTTTGAGAGTTTTTCAGCCGGCCGAAACCCTTCTCATTCTGAGAGGAGACCCGTGCCCTGTAGTGGGCCGATAATAGGTTGATGATTTATGATGATAACAGAAACATGAAGAGTACGTATTACGTTATTTACAGTATTGCGTTCAGCATAATAATCTAGAATCTCGATTACTATCTATCTTGTTCAATTACTCTAGGTTTCAAAGTAATGTTGCGCTTACAAATTAAGTGAAGTAACAAGGCAGTTAACAAAAGGCGTGCCGTTTAATTTAACACTCGGTAATGAGCGGTAGTAATGGACCTACAAGTAATTTGTAACTTTATAGGAGCATTTAAGTGATCACTTAAGTAAACGATAGAAACAATCGACGTAGCCTACTGATAAAGTTCCCGAATAGTTCCTGAATCGAGCCTTTTCATAGCCCTTAATAATTTTGGTTTAACTGGCTTTGTCTGTAGTGTCACATAAAATTCGGGAACAATTTTAAATGTGCTGTAGTGCAGTGTCGGGTCTGTATCCTTAGTACAAGGAGAAGTAGTTTTTGAGTATCGAAACACTTCAACATAAGAGCAAAATTGATTCTATCAATAGGGCTTTTGGCAGAACGTATAAAATAAAAATCAGAAGTAGGTACGAGATATGCGACAACGTCTCCTCGATTGCTAGCTAGCAAATTTTGGACTTTGTTTATTAGGAGACCAATGAACTTTCCTATCAGTAATAAAAAAAATTGGTTGTCTGTAAAGTCGGCTTACTGACGATAGTTGAACGTGACAACGTCGTAAGAAAATACTGATGGAGTGGTTGCATTTTTCAAAAGAAAATTTTAATTTTAATTGTTTGATAGATATTATCGTTGCTATAAACAATTGACACCACATTCACTTTTCACTGCACTTCATCCTTGCCGAAAACATGTAAATGTATTATTGTATAGTAGCTGTCCACGCGGACGCATCGCTCACTCAAGTAGGAGAGAGACAGATGTCGAACGCGGAGGCCGACTGTGCCTCTTTGTCGCTCGTTCCGCGCTCTCGCTTGCACTTCAAACCTTGAATGGAACGCCTCAGAGCGAGGTAACGCCGCATACGTCATGTTTTTTCGTGCGTGCAGCCGGCTCCATCGAATTATAAAACGTTGTCACGTCAAAAAATATAATATATAAATATAATATAGAAGTTTGAATATTCGATATCTACTTAAGACGAGTCAAACGAAGAGAGGCGATGGACAATGCGCGCGTGGAGGGCTACGGCATTAACCCCTTCTGCCAGGGCCAGTAATGGGTTAATATGATGATGATGATGATGTCTCCTACCTACAAGTAATTATACTATTTACTTATCTTAAATGCCCCGTTACCCTATTAATTATGGAGTATCTACATGTAAATATACAATTAATTACATAAATCAACATGTGATTGTTCGTTGATTATTATTTGGTCATCGCAAATATTAATCAAAGTGGAGTGTAGGTACCATAATACTGATCTAGCGATAGTGATTAATGCCGTTTTCGTTAGTTCCATTAGCCTGCGAATTCACGGGCAATTTATTTGCTATATCCTACTTAGGCAGCATATTCCGCCATATGCTTGATTTCTGCTGTGCTGTGATGTGTTCAATGGCAGATCAAAATAACCTAAATTATAATATAATCTATGAAGTTTTTCAAATATAATAAGAAAGATATGATATATTTCTAAATTTTATAATATATTTAAAAAAAAATTTGTTAATTTCAACTTTAACGTTATTTATAAAAAAATGAATAAAAATATGATAAATTTATGTAGACATTCATGAATAATTTGGTAATTTTAATACATTTAAATTGCAAGAAAAAACTTATTTTGCAAATTGTAAGATCGCATACTGAAATCGAATCCGGTCATGTCCTACAAGTTAAATAACTTGTCCAAGTGTCAAGTGATTAGTAAAATAAACCTGTTAGCGGACAGATTTGACATTTGACACTTACTCCACACACACAATATGTTAACTAATTACTTGACACGTGATTAGTTAACATGTACTTTAAACTTTGCTAAGTGCAGGTGCACTTAGCTAAGTATAAGTCAGTCCTATGGATATATATATAATGATTTGTCTTCTTCTATCAAATGTCAAACAACAGATGGCAGAAAGAAAGAAATTAGTGTGTTCACCCGCTGTACAACGGTGATTTGTTAAGACTATATCTATATAATATATATTTATTTTCACGTGTGATTCAACAAATAAGTACGACGGATTCATATTTAGGATGGTTTGTATCTTTGAAAGACTTTGGTCTAGTTTCTGCTAATTAAACGTAGCGTAACACCAGAATAGTTACCTAGTGTTTAGTCACACTTCAACTGACAGTACCATTTAATTAATGTCAGAACGTGAGAAAACACTGCTCAACTAATCCAAAGCTCCACAGCGTTTATCAATAAGTGTTCAAAAAAGGGTTTTTTTTATTTTATTTTTTTTATTTGCACTAAAGCCAAAGTTTTTTTCTCCTATTTCCTTTATTGTGTTGCCTGGCTGAGATCGTTTTTTAGCGATAAGGCCGCCCATTGTACCTGTTATATTTAGTGATTTTTAATCATAATTTCATTCTGTAAGGTGTACAATAAAGTGTATTTTCATTTCATTTCAAAATTGTTTTATTATTTACCCATCATATCAACCGACAGACGTCCACTGCTGGACATAAGTCTTTTGTAGATACTTCCATATTCTACGGTTCTGTGCCGCTTGGATCCATCTGCGACGCGCTTAAAGTCGTCTATCCACCTCGTTGAGGATCGACCAACGCTGCGCTTGCTATTGCGAGGCTGTCATTCCAGCACCTTGGGACCCCAAAGTCCATCCTTTCTCCGAACTATGTGCCCGGCCACTTCAGCTTCGCGACTCGTCGAGCTATGTCTGTAACTCTGGTTCTTCTACGAATCTCCACATTTCTGATTTGATCGCGTAGAGATACTCCGAGCATAGCTTTCTCCATCGCCCGCTGAGTGACTCTGAGCCTTCTTATGAGTCCCATATTATTTACCCATTTTAAACAAATTGCCATAAAGCATGAAAATGTAATTGATTGTTTGCAATTACCAACTACGCAGGCGGTGAAGTAGACTGCTCGTAGCTGCGACGAGATGTGGTGAGCTCTAACTAACGAAACGATCGATAATCTACTCGCTTGTCAATCATTGCCGCATTGAGCATTCGCATTGCACAGAACTTCACAACAAGGTAATTTTAATTTGTTTAGTGCTGTATTAGATTTCACCAGCTAAGAATAAAAACTATTGGTTTATGTTTTACCCACTTCGTAAAAATTGCCATAAAACATTAAAATTTTATTGATTGCTTCCAATTAATACTCTCGCGGTGAAGTTGAGTTTGCTGCGATGAGATGTGGCTAACTAACGAAGCGATCAATAATAATTAATTGTTTGTCAATTATTGTCCCATTGGGCATTCACAATGCACAGAAATTCACAACAAGATACATTTAATTTGTTTGATACGTAATTATATTTTGCGAACTAATAATATATATTATTGTCTTATTATTTTAGTATCCAATTCATAAATTACTATAAAAATGTAATTGATTGTTTTCAATTACTACTCTCGCGGTGAAGTAGAGTCACGCTGTGACGAGATGTGGTGAGCGCTAACTAACGAAACAGTCAATAATTGATCGTGGTCAATTATTATCGCATCACCAATGCACAGAACTGCACAAGAAGATACATTTGTATTTTTCAAGCCTTAATTTGATTGCGCAAGGCTAGCAATGTTTGCTTAATTTTTTTAAATAGCTTTTTTGAAGTTTGCTTCTTTTGGCGCGTTAGGGAAAAATTATGAGAGTAAATTTTTACCATGCGCGCGCACACCGTCAAAGAAAACCGACACCCTAAAGTAGTTAGCTATAAGGTTTGACAGTGTACACTTTCAATTGTCAAAGTCTGCGGGCTCATTTGGGTGATTCAATTGTACATTAATCTGAAATTTTAATGTTGGTTGTCCGATAATGAGTCTTATTATCTTATAGTATTCCAAATTTAATTATATTTATTATGTCCATTTCGTTAATTATATAGATTTTTTTTTGTGATAGGTATTTAAATAAACTTTTTTTCAACTAAATAACTAACTGAAAATGCGTTATAATAAAACTTTCAATGTACTAAATACCTTTTCCCACAAACGTAGAATAAGGCGAGAGATGAAATTTTGGAAAAGATTTTTATCTGGTTACGCCAAAGGAGTATAACTTCTAACGCGTGTACATGACAGCGAAACAGCTTAGACGTGTAATTTGTGTATCCATCAAAAATTATTTTATGTTTAAAATCGCTAAAAACAATAAAATTACTTAAATATTGGTGTGCAGAATAATAGGAGTGCATAAAGTGAATACAGTATCTTCCTCGGTCAATAATTAGTGAGTTACGATTCATTCATACTATTCTATTGCTCATGAAACAAACAATCATTATATGAGGCGAAATACAAAAACAAAAGAGATGACATGATTATCTAAGACCGCTTAATAATCTTACATAGGTCAACGTATTCTGGACGGACGATAAATGTATATGTAATCGTCGATAACCACCATTTTAATGAGACCTCTTTGAGTTATTAACTCTTTGCAAGGTATGCGCTCCTAGTAGATTGGCTTGACTTGATTGTCGGTACGGCCCGTGCGGCGAGACAAATTGCTATACGTGCTGCCGCAGGCGCCTTACGTTTCAACTCCCGCGCAGCCGGAAATAATATTCGGCATGGAAGGCATAAAGATGCAACACGGCGACTCAGCGCCTGATCTACCTACGCTTGGACTAAGCATTACCGAGCGCAAAAAAAGGAAACATGACGGACTTAGTCCCGATACTGCGACATACATTAGTGAGATGTTCAACTCTTTTTCAAAAAAACAAGACAGGCTTTTTCAAGGCTTTTTAAAGGGGACAATTAATAACTTAATGGAGCAAAATGAAGACCTAAAAAAAAGTGTCGACACAATGTCGAGCAAACACGACGAGTTTATATCCCGGATCTCCATTCTTGAATCGGAGAGAAAAAATGATAAACTTACTATTCACCAACTTGAGGAAAAAATTGAAAACCTGGAACGTAAAACACGATGTACGGGAATTGAAATTAAAAACATTCCAAAAAGTAGTGGAGAAACTAAAGATAATATGACTGACACGGTTAAGAGCCTAGGGAAAGCCCTTAAAATTGATCTGATTGGCTCGGATATACGTGATGTGTACAGAATTAATACAAAAGATGGATCAAACCCTATTATCGCGGAACTATCTAGTGTCCTAATTAAAGAAAAAATCCTATCCAAAGTAAAACAATTTAATAAATTAAAACCAAAGAATGAAAAATTAAATACATCACATCTTAAATTTGCTGAGCCTATTAAACCAATCTTCATTTCAGAAACTTTGACACAAAATACACAGAAGCTCTATTTTTTGGCGAGAAGTTTCCAAAAGAATTATAACTACAGTTTTTGTTGGACATCTAGAGGAGTAGTATATCTACGTTAAAACGAAAAATCTCCACAGATAAAAATTTGCATGGAATCGGATATCGAGAAATTAAGAAAGACACAATGACTAGCTTTGAGAATTTATTACAATTTGTCTCTGTTATATTTTATACACTTATATTTTTTACACTTCTTACAACACACCTTTACAAAAATTTTACACAAAACTATGCATAAAAATACAAACTACAATTTTTTACACCGAACACTAATATTTATAAACAACAATTATACCTATTCACCTTCAAGGAAATATATACATATTTTTTACATAGTCAAAAGACGATACAATCTACCGAAAAATATTATAAATAACTATAAAATTCAATAATTTAAATGAAATATCAAATGACCTGGACAGTGTGTCTATTTCAAGGAGTTTGACATGTGAGCTTGAGGATTGCTTCGAGCATATTAACTCAAGATTAAATGACAGTTTTACAATGATTACACAAAATATTCGCAGTATTAATTGTAATATGAATGGTTTTGAGGTGTTAATGACTAGACTTAGATTAGATCTGGATCTAATAGTTTTAACAGAGTGCTGGGTATCAAACACACAACACTTGCCTGTAATTAGCGGTTACAATTCTTTAGCTACAAAAAATAATAAAAATCAAAATGATGGAATAGTAGTGTACTACAAGGAACAGCACAGTTTTATATTTGAAGAACCATCATTCCAAGACGGAAATTGTCTTGTTTTGATATCACAAAAAATGACCGTGATTGCAATTTATCGATCACCGTCGTTTAAAAAAATTGATAATTTCCTGATATCCTTAAATAACGTACTTCAGAGCTATTCTAAGTGTAGGAACATTGTAATTATTGGAGATACAAATATAGACCTTATTACGGACAGAATGGACGCTAACTCAGAGAAGTATTTAAATTTAACTGCATTTCATGGTTTATTACCGGCGCACAAATTTGTGACGCGAGATGCTAGTGGCTCGTGCATTAATCATATTTTATTAAAAACATTAAGTCCCTCAACAACATTAGTACCACAAACATTATTAACCGATCATAAGCCTGTAATATTTAATATAAAATTAAAACAAAGTTATACTCATTATGCTATGGTTAACATCAAAAAAATCGACACAAAAATGCTATACTCAAATATATCAAATATTGATTTTGCTCCAATTTTAAATTGTCCGGACCCAAATACCGCTTTAAATTACTTAATTGATAAACTAAGAAAAGCTATCAATAATAATACACAAATAATCACATTGTCTAGACGAAAGAAAATTATCAAGCCATGGATTACACCTGGCCTTCTTAGATGCATCCGTCACAGAGATAAATTACATAAAAGGGCCAGATGTTCTCCAGAAAATGATACACTATGTTTAATTTACAAACGTTACAGAAATTATTGTAATACATTATTAAAGAAACTTAAAAGAAATTACGACCAAGAACAGGTGAATATGGCAAAAAATGATAACAAAAAATTATGGAATGTACTTAAAAATCTTATGAATTCCAAAAAACAAACAGGGTATAACAAAGAGTTATTAAATTTGTTAGACTCGCCACAATTGTCGGTTGACATGGTCAATAGCTTTTTCATAAATATTGGTAAAAATTTGGCTGAAGGTTTTAGCAAGGAAGTTGACATTGCACCTGATTTGTGGCGGGACTCACAAAATCAAATAAAATCTTTTGTGTTGTTGGATACGGATGAGGAAGAAGTACACAATCTCATAATCAACTTAAAAAGTGAATGCACTGTAGGATGGGATGGAATTACAAATAAACTGCTTAAAAAATGTATAAAATATTTAATAACACCTTTAACGTATATTTTTAATTGTTGTCTTCGAAAAGGTATTTTTCCAAAAGCACTTAAAAAATCAGAAGTTCGTCCAATTTTTAAGAATGGTGATAAAAATAACCTGAACAATTATAGACCTATTTCTATCTTGTTATCAATGTCTAAAATTTTAGAAAAAATTATAAATAGGAGATTGGTGCAATATTTAGAAAAGAATAAATTCCTATCACGCAATCAATTTGGCTTTCGACACGGCAAATCCACTGATGATGCAGTACATTATTTAACCAATTACATTGCTACCAGTCTCGATCAGGGGAAAAAAAGTATATGCATTTTTTTGGATTTAGCTAAGGCCTTTGATACCGTTTCCATACCTTTATTACTAAAGAAGCTAGAAAAAATAGGTATCAGAGGGCTCCAGCTACAACTTTTCAAGGATTACCTAACGGATCGATACCAGTGTGTTAGAGTTGATTCCTACTGCAGTAGTGAACAACTGGTTACCCACGGTGTGCCACAAGGCAGTATTCTGGGATCAACACTTTTCCTTGTTTATATTGATTTGCTCACACGTATCCAACTGCACAAAGGTCAAATATATTCATATGCGGACGATACTGCCCTAGTTTTTACAGCAGATACCTGGACAGAAGTTTATTAAGCGGCACAAACTGGCTTTAATGCTGTTACTAAATGGTTATATAATAACATACTCTCACTTAACGTAGAAAAGACTAAATACATCACATTCTCTCTGCGGCAAACTTCAAACTTGCCGAATGATCTGTGCCTGATATATCACTCTTGTGCTAATGATTATAATAATTCCTCTTGCTCCTGCCGAAGTTTGGAACGAGTTGAGTCTATAAAATATTTAGGCGTTACTCTAGACTGCAATTTAAATTTTAAGAAACATATCGAGTTATTGAGTTCTAGATTAAACAAAATGATTTACATTTTTAAAAATCTCAGGCATGCCGTAACTGCTGCAATCATGAAACGCATCTACCTTGCTTTGTGTCAATCTCTAATTACATATTGCATATCTTCGTGGGGTGGAGCCTCAAAAACTTTTATAAAGAAAGTTGAAATCGCACAACGTGCTTTATTAAAGGTTGCTACTTTTCGCCCTTATTTGTTTTCGACATCTTTGCTTTATCAAAGCTGTGAAGTTCTCTCAGTAAGGAAATTGTTTATATTAAGTGTCTTATTAAAGCAACATGCTGAACTTACGTATGATACTGCCCATCTTAATAAACGCCGAAAACATACCATAGTAAAAACATCACAATTATCAAACACATCATTTATTAAAAAATTCTTTTCTTTCCTGGGACCTCATTTGTATAACAAAATAAATGAGTCAACGAACATCTACCCTCTCAACAAAATAAATTGTAAAAAAAGCCATAACTGCATATTTAAAGAGTTTATCATATGACGATACTGAAAACCTACTTACTATTTTAAAATAAAAAGGGCACCCATTTTCTGTTAAAATTTAATTTATTTACTAACAACTTTATTTACAAAGTACCCTTTACACACATTCATTCTCATCAATGAATACAACAATACACACCCTCTCTTCACTACACAATACACACACACACAGGCATACACCTTTATATTTATTATTTTTTTATAGAGAGGAACAAGTAGTACATAACATATTAATAATCAACCTTTTACAAAAAATATAAATCAATTAGCCCGTAGTAGTTAGCGTAGTCCTATTATTATTAAGTAATTATAACTGCATGTTTAATATTTGAGCTAAAAATAATCAAAAACCCTAGGGGGTGAAGGCACTGAAGCTGAAATACAAGGTTTCTTAGTTTAGCTTCAGAAGCTTGTAGTAATATAATTTTTTAAGATTTCATGGATGCCCCATCCTATAAAATAAGAAATGTTTTTACTATATTGTTTAGACTTAAGATTTTTGGAAATAAATATTATTATTATTATTATTATCTGTGTACACTTTAGTGTCTCAGCAGTGGTATTTCAGGTGTGCACGGACCTAAGTCAAGTGCACACCCAGAGTCAAGTAGAAGGTTGTGGTTGGACATTATTGTGATTGTGTGTGGGTTCACCAGTTCGATGTGTAGGCTCTTCACTACCCTGTAAGAATTTACGGACTATCCTGCAAGTGTTCAGGATTACAGCTTTTTGGAGAGATATGTAGGTGAATTCCGGTAAATTGAGTAAGCTGAGTGACTGGTGAAGTTGTTTGGGAATGACACCTGTAGTGGATAATACTATGGGAACTATGCTAACTTCATTAAGCCGCCACATGCGCTTTATCTCGTCTTTAAGGTCTGTATATTTAGAAAGTTTTTCGGATATTGTGTTTTGTAAATTATGTGTGTTGGGTATAGCTATGTCTATGATGATTGCAGTTCGGTTCTTTTTATCTTGAAGTGTAATGTCAGGTCTATTGTAATGGATTGTTCTATCTGTAAGAATTGCACGGTCGAAATACAGTCTGTATTCGTTGTTTTCGAGAACTGATTCTGGTACATATTTATAATAAGGTATGGGTTTCAGATTTGATATGAGATTATATTTGTAAGCTAACTTCTGATGGATAATATTTGCGGCTTGATCGTGGCGGTGTTTATATTCTGTCTGCGCTATTAATTTACAAGCGCCTGTTATGTGCTGTATAGTTTCAGAATTACTATTGCATTTTCGGCACAAGTCCGTAGGCAAGTTTAAGATCCTCATTATATGTCTTTGGTAGTTGCGAGTTTCAATTATTTGGTCTTGTATAGCAATCATGAACCCTTCAGTCTCAGGGAAGAGTTCGCCACGACTTAACCACGCGTTCGGCGCTACTTTGTCGACATTAGGTTGGCAGAGGTCATGTCGATGTCTCCCATGTAGAGACTTTCGGGCCCACTCATTTATTTTTGTCTGTTCTGTGGTTTGTGTCTCATTTTTTTGGAATGTTTTGTCTTTGAGGTTCAGCGGTGTTAATTTAGCGTCAGATTGGACAGTCGCCTGATGAAGACCGGATGTGGTTGATTTTTTGTAAAAGTAAGATCGGAGTGTCGTTATTTGTTTATTGTGTAGGTTTTGGATATCTATTATTCCTCTGCCACCTTCATGGCGTGGTAAAGTCTGTCGTTGAAAGCATGCTCGTGGATGATGTTTACGTTGCTTAGTTAGTGTTGTGTTTATAATTCTTTGAATGTTCTTTAATTCTGTTTTTGACCAGTTAATAATGCCAAATGAATATGTTAAAATCGGTATAGAAAATGAGTTAATAGCTTTGATAATATTTCGTGAGTTTAATTGTGATTTTACGAGGGAGTTGAGTCTATGTTTAAATTGTTGTATTAGTTTGGTTTTTGTGTTTTTGTACTCTATTAACTTCCCCTGGTTATATCCTAAATACTTATAAACTTCAGTCTCTTCTAGTGAATTGATTTGCTGTCCAGCTTCCATGTGGTAAGTGTGTTGTAGACTTTGTCCATCTTTGATTGCATTAATTTTGCATTTATCAATGCCAAATTCCATACAAATATCTTGAGAATATTGCTCAGTAAGATTAGCTAATTGATACAAATCTTTTTGTGTCGTGGCATATAATTTTATGTCATCCATATACATGAGATGATTTATCTGGGTAGTTATCTGTTCGTTCATGTTATTATCCTTTGTGTATTTTAAGGGATAGCCTACGTTTGCAGCAATCATTACATTGGAGAGTGGATTCAAAGCTAGGCAAAACCATAGTGGGCTCAAAGAGTCACCTTGGAAGATACCGCGTTTGATATGTATAGGTTCGCTTTCAGTGTGTGATATTTTAAGTCGTGTGGTCCACTTGTGCATTACAGTTTGCAGCAAGTTTGTTAGTGTAGGATGTATTTTATAGATATCTAAGACTTTTAACAGCCACGAATGGGGTACGGAATCATATGCTTTCTTGTAATCAACGTACATAGAGTGAAGCTCTTTTTTCTGTTTTTGTACTAGCCGTAATATCACAGAGTCGATTATAAGTTGTTCTTTGCAGCCCTGACTATATTTCCTGCACCCTTTTTGTGGTTCAGCTAGAATTCTATTGTTTTCAATGTGGTCGTATATTAAACTAGTAATACAGGAACTAATTATTTTATAGATAGTTTGGAGGCATGTTATTGGTCTGTATTTGGCTGGGTTGGTTGGATCTGAAGGATCCTTTGAAATCATGTAGGTTGTTCCTGCCATTTCATAGTAAGGTATAGAGGCAGGATCTTGAATTAAATTATTTATGTGGTTGTGTAAAAAGGGATGGGTGTATGCAAACTTCTTGTACCAGAAGTTGTGTATCTTATCAGTTCCAGGGGCTTTCCAATTATGCAGTTTTTTTATGACATTTTGAAATGTCTCTATTGATATGAATTCAAAGGGCATTGGCTGTACGTGTCTATTTCTGTCGTATTCATCTCTGATCCAATCTGCTTTATCATTATGATCTTTAGGTTTCTCCCATATGTCAGCCCAAAATTTTCGAACCAGATCTGGTTCCGGAGTGTTAGGAGTAGAGGGATGATTACTTGATGTATTATTAGATGTAGATAATTTTAAATTCCGATAGAAGTTTTTTTTCGTTGTTTTGAAATTGGTTGTTTTGTGTTTTGCGTAGTGTACATGCTCGATATCTATTAATTCTACTGGCTATAACTGTAAGTTTTTGTTTGAGAGTATCTATAAATTGTGTAATGCATGAGTTTGGTCCCTCATGTATAGAATGTACCTTGTATTGGTCCATGATTTTCCTTACTTGCGCTGTCAGCATTGGACTTGTATTTCCGTTACGATATTGAATCAATCTGCCTATTTTTACTCTAAGATCTTCTCTCTTCTTCTCTAATCTTCTTTCCCAATTCGGTTTTTTAGGTCCCATTCTGTTCGACTGTTCTGCAGTTATATCCATTTTTGCACCATTACATTTAGCCGCTGCCCATGCTGCGCAGTATATTATAGTTTGTAGTGTTTTAAAGTCTGTGTCTGAATTTAAATACTTTGGTAGAATGTTATTATCAATGTAATGTATAATTATCGAGAACTTTTTCGAAGATTTCTGCTTCCAGATGAATGGTCTAGTAGTAGGATCGGTATCAGTGTACTTACTAAAGGTTTCTTTAAATGTATTATCTATATCATGGTTAATATGGACGAGTGAGTTATTATTACTTTTTATAACATCAGTCTCACTCGTTTCTTCATCAGTTGTATTTCGAGGATAAGGATAAGTAGCCAGTAAATTATAATGTGGAAGTAAATTAATATCACTAGTGTCGTTTGTAGTTAGTGTAACATTGTTGGGCGTTTCTTGGTAATTTAAATGAGCTAATTGTGCATTTTGTGTGGGTGTATTTATGTGAGTGATGTTCATATTTAAAACATCGGTCTTTATTTTCTCTAGTTTTTTGATATCTAATAATCGATTATTTACTATAGAGCGCCTTTGATCAGATAGTCTTTGTGGAGAAATGTTTGAAAGGTCTGGATGGATATCAATAAACTTTTTATGTAGTTTCGTACGGTATGAAGTCATATTAGTTTCTGATTCTGTAACTATGTAATAACATCTCATTAAACTTTCATTAAGATCATCGGTCCATCTCATTCGGCTGCTCGTGTCTTGTCCTGTGTGAATACTTTTTTGCTGAGTATGAGTGCTCGTAAGTTGAAGTTCATCAGCTACGGTTTTCTTAATTTGTTCGAGTCGCTTTTGACAAATTAATTTATTACATATTATACGCCGTTTCTGGTCAGCTACTCGTTGTTCAGAAACATGTGAGAGTTCAGGAAAAATCATTAAAATTTGTTGGTGAAGTGGTTTTCTATACATAACTTTAATGGATTCTAACTTAGTTATACGGTAGTAGGACATGATTATTGCCTCATTGTATACATCGGTCCATTTCATTCTCAATTTCTTAGCTTTCAATATGGTGGGCACAGATTTACTGACAGAAGTTGTCTCCTGTGCAACATCCATTGAAAACTCGCTGCTTACATGGGATGACGGTGACGTTAGTATCGCGGATTCGTAAGGATTGGGTGAAGAATTTGGTGACGGAAAAAGGCTTTGTGTTGATGATATTGGTGACGATGAATCCCTTGCTAGGGTGATATCGGCTGTAGTAAATTTGTCGACGAGCGCCCGCCTGCTCAGCGCCTCGTCGCCGACGGATCGCATGCTGGAACACCCAGCATCGGCTCCAGGTGTGCCCCGGCGATCGCCCCCGGGTAGCGGCAGTATACTTAAAACTCTTTTTGACCTTAGCTCCATACTGAATGGGTTACCTTTGCCTTGTTTGCCGCGTAAGTTTCAATCGTACGCGTGTCCGCCCCCCACGTGGCCTGGTGTTCGGCTCGGACGTAAGGAAGGGTTTTAGGGGGCTTATTATTATTATTATTATGAGTTATACAGTTATTTTTTTACTGTAAATTCAGTTTAGCTTTTAGACACACGATCATAGTTTAATCACGAAGTTGTATAATGGACATCAATTTCAGGATCTGGCGGTTATATTATATAGATGCAGACGTTACTTTGCGGAAATCCAAGATATATTAATAAAATTATGCTTAATTTGCTTTACTACGCGAAAAGCAGGACTATCTGTATGCTCCACACCAAACAGATCTTCAGCAATGTACCAATGTACCCCTACGCACGATTTACTCCGAAACCGGAGAATCCTCAGGAGATGTTGACTTTACAATGAATAGTTGTTACTTGACAATTATTCATTGTATAGTTGACTTTATATCTGGCGGTTATTAAAGCTCAAAACCTCTGTTCCAAATTTTTTTTTATTGTGACTTGAAAGAGAATGTGTTGCGAAATATAGATTTTACTAATTACTAAGTATCCCTCAAATGCGGACATCAGTACCATGCGTAGTTTAAATATTCTTCTTTCTAGTCGTTTCTATCCCTCGGAGTTAAGTTTAGAAGCGAGTAGTTTACAGAGAAAAAAAAGGTGGGTGGAGAAGAAATAAGAAGTATAAGTGTTTCTGTAAACAGTGATGAAGCCGCACACCAACGCACAGCCGCGTAACTTCTGCGCCTTTCTGAATACGGCTTCAGGTACATTAAGACGCAGGTATCAAATATGAAAACAAAATAGATGAAACTATCTGAAGCGCTCCATTTGGGAAAATTTTGATAGATGAGGTATCGAACCGATTCGTCTTTATTACACATGTCACACAGACATATTTATTAATAGATAGAGTGGTAGTAGATTTTAGCTTTAGCATTTTTCCTTGTGTTCCATAAGTCTATTTTATTCCCCACGGCAGAACGAAGAAAGTTTATATGAGTTTTCAATACAGGTTATATGCGCATAGTGTAATTACCATTACGAACGTTATACTTATTTACTATTATAACCACATTATAACATACACATATAAATAGAATACCCTAAAAGGCCTTTTGCATTTCACAGATAT
The DNA here is from genome assembly GCF_905163445.1 of Pararge aegeria. NCBI lineage: Eukaryota > Metazoa > Arthropoda > Insecta > Lepidoptera > Nymphalidae > Pararge > Pararge aegeria. Next base: position 16,877,347 of record NC_053181.1, read on the forward strand.
GATATCAGAGCGCATTTTAAAAATAAAATGAGGTATCCTATGTTATTTAAATTAAAGATTTTTTAGATGATTTTTCGATCAATTACTATTAAAATAATGGATTTAATAAATTTCAAACTCAAATCTAAAAGCTATAGCTTAATAATAAATGGAATACAGAATAAATCTGTTCATTCATCGACGTCCAATCAGGCATACTAATACATAATGTTTTACATGTTATACGAGTAAGTCACAGTCATCCTTAGGCTAAAAACGAAAAATAAAAATACATGTTTATGTATATTTACCAGAGAATTAAAAACATACAGAAACCGTGTACATGACTAATATTGAAGCATCAAAAACCACTCCGCTGTAGTAGAGTTTCTAGTTTCTAAGGTTAGTCATTAAGCAGTTGAAAGTAATTATTTTACCTCTAATGTTATAAACGTTTACCATAAAAAGAGGAAAATGGAGTAAGTTTGTGAGCTATCAACATTCCGCGGATTTTTAATGAAACGTGCGCGGGGCGTTTTCACTGTTTTTGAGCACTGCATGCAAAAATGGCAGAATGCGGGTTCTGTGTATTCTTAATTCTATGACATTTACCTATGTATATAGCTCATAAGTGAACCAGAAAAATAGTAAACTTACCTGAATCTGACAGAAGCTTCCCTTTCAGCTCTACGTCATTTTCAGCTGACGTAGCACCGTAGTTCTTGAAAGTTTTGCCCGAAGGCTCATCGAATTTAGTCACCTTGAAACGTTCGGACATTTTCACTTTTCTATATCACTATTTTCACAGATTTTCTCACACTTTCACTTATGTATAACTCTCCTCTCACTTACTGGTTAGTTTATTGTACTATGATGAAACACTGATATGCTACGTTACATCGATATGTCCACAGTAAGATATGTTAAAGATATGGTTGTTTTGGAGTTCTTATTGTCACTTCACTTGCATTCTCTAAAAAACAATACTTAACAATGACGGTTATTTTGTTTTATAGAAATCTCTAAATTAAACTAAATTGAAGATAACACTATGTTTACAACTATAACTAACTTTAGTTGAGTTTAGATATTTGTAAACTTAAGAATTATCAACAAATCTTAACTATATTAGATCGCTAAGCTCCTAAATGAAACTGTTATTCGTAAAATTAAATGAATGAAGACCTTCGAACATAATATCGACTTAACATTGACTCAACTGGAATTGAAGCATCGGAATGCGAGCTTTATATAATATTGCATAAAGCGAACTTCTTAATAATTTTGTGCCTAAATCTTGTGTATAACACTTTAAACAGCACTATGCCAGAGGATATCGTTTTTTTTTCATAGAATAACACTTGACTGCTATCAGAGTCAGACCCGAACGTTAGGTGATGATGCGGCCTAAAATGGAGCGCGGTTGTCTAGAAGATGCAGATTCACTCTTGAATTTAAAGAACCCAAAATATAAGTAACTATCAGGTAAGACGTAAGGGCATTCCGGAACTATGTGGCGCGAATTAGATACGAATCCTATATAATATTATCATCATCACCACATCAACGAATTACCGGCCCACTGCAGAGCACGGGTCTCACGGGTCTTAAAGGTTCCCCTACCTCGTAATGTGATGGATTAAGGCCGTAATCGACCACGCTGGTCAGTGCGGATTGGAGGACTCCACACACCTTTGAGAATAATTTGTAGAACTCTCAGGCATGCAGGTTCCCCCACGATGTTTTCTTTCGCCGTTGAAACAAGTGATATTGTAATTACTTAAAACGTGCATAACTAAGAAAAGTTAGAAGCGTGTGCTGGGATTCGAACTCGGCCGCACGAAAGTGAAGTCGAGTTCGTACCCGATGCGCTATTACCACTTAAAATATTATAAAAGCTGCTATTTAATGCTATAGTTTTGCAGGTTCAAGTCGAGTCGAGTCGGTATGGTGTGCGAAGGACATTAGCTAGGTATTTGATCAGTGCCATGCCGTGACCCGATGGTTTATGCACGTGAATAATATAATTACATTGCCAAATTACTAACTGCAGAGAAATTTCATGTTGAATTATGAAAACTGCTGAATAGGATCGTAAAATAAACAAATCTAAAATACTCCATTTAATGCTTATTCTTATAGGTTGTTTATGTTTTTAACCGAGGAGATTATAAATTCTTATTTTTTCATTAATAATAAGTTTAATTATAGAAAGTAGTATGTTTTCTCGATTATTCATACTTTTTTTCTAACATAGATTAGAACCATAGCAATTACGTTTAACCTAAATATACCTGTGTCATATAATGTCAAAAGTATAAATCGCTTTAGAACTTCCTTTCTTAGATATTCAATAAGACAAGTATTACTGAGACGATCATAAAAACTCTGCTAATAATGTAAACCGTTTAAAAAGTGTAAAAATTATTATGTTTCGCTTTAAACAAACTGCTTTAAAATTAATTTTAATGTGTAATAAAACAGTCGTGATGGTTTTCGTGACCATTTTAAGTACTATGTAGAATTCTCAACAATGAATTATTAAAGAAAAATATTTGTATTAATATTTAAACGAGTTTTGTTTTTTGCATTGAATTTCTGATTTCAAGCTTTTTGTATCAAGCTTTGTATTTTACGTTGTCATTGACGAAGGTAAAAGAGAATAAAAATTTAGTAATTTTAATGGACACCTAATTAAAGCAAAGACATGTGAGTACATCAAGCGGGTTAATTTTTATTGGTTTCAATGAATATCAACCGTTACTCTTCCGGTGAAGGAAATAAGCAAAACTAAAACAAAATTGTCATGTTCTGTATCTAAGGAATTTATAAATTCTACAAAACTAAAGAATTTTGATATGAGGTTATAGATCAACACGTAAAAGCTATACCATATTGGGTACATGTTGTGACGTCACTACCAGTTTCATTGATATTGAATTGCTTTAATAGTAATAATTTGTTTTATAGATATAATTCCTTATTTATCTTATCTTAATATTTAATGTTTTTCAAATTCCAAAAATAAACTTAAAGTGTACAAAAAGGACAAGGAGTATCTTTCAAGTAAATCCTAACGTTCACCAACAGTATCCAAATACCCAGCTAAAAGTTTTTAATGCATTTTTCAAAAGACATCTCAAGTCTTCTTATATACTTAAGTAGGTACCTACATCATCGTCATCATCATCATCATCAAATCAACCCATTACCAGTGCACTTGACGCCGTAGTCTATCACGCTGGCCAAGTGCGGATCGGAAGACTCCACACGCCCTTAAAAACATTATGGAGAATTCTCAGGCATCTAGGTTTCCTATTCATGTAGATCCTAATATTAGGACTGTTAAGATATTGAAATAAAGAAGTACGATAAAAAGTACAAAGACGTACTACCCCCTGAATATTTATTACATTTCTAGCGGACCCGTCGTCGGCATGCCCGATAAAACAGCTCCACCTACCGGGTGTTATTTATTTTCCAATCATCCAGGTCCCACTTAAATACACACAAAATTTCATCAAAATTGGTCCAGCTATGTAAGAAGAATTGGATGTCAAACACACCTACAGAAGAATTATGCATATTGCGGTCGTTTTTAGTTTTTTTCCCACCGCTTAAACCTACCCTGGACTTCCACGTATATTTCAAGATGTAATTTTGTCAAATCGGCCGTTCTGGAGTTTTAATAAGACATTTCATTTTTATATATATATAATAGTAACATTAATTACATATTGATGGACTCAGTAAAGCGAGGTATCATGATTTCCTTCATAAATTGCATTTCGTGTGCTGTTGAGATTTAAATGCCCGATAAATAATTTATGAATGCCCTTTTAGATTAAAAAAAAATGTATTCAAATTTAACTATGTATACAATGAAACTTATCCAGCTGATGAAGATGTAGTTTTAAGAATACAGCATTCCTACAGAGATAGATGCATATATACATATACCCTAAACATTATACTTCCTTCCGGAGAAGTCAGGTTAAAACCTTTTGATACATTCATTCTGAGTGAAGCTTTTGAGAGGAATCCGATTCTTTACTCAAAGATAAAACTTTGCTTCCATCTTGGATATTTTTAGACTGTTTGCCATTTGAATAAATCAACACTGTTGGTTCGACTGATTTCTATTTGAGTGTTTTCTTAGATAATATTTATTTATTCATCTATTTCTGGATAATGATAGTTAAATTAAATTCTACAAAATGGAATCAAAAACGAAACATCCCTAAGAAATTTTCTTTATTTTATTTAAAAAAATGTAATAACATAAATAATAGATAATTTAGCAGCCTGGATTTACTGTTATCTATACCAATATAATCCTATAGATATCCGGATATCTATACAAAGTGTACTTCAGTAAAGCCTTATGTCAACAGATAAAAAATGATAATATAACGTTGGTATTTTTCCTCATTCTTATAATTATTATAAGCTTGTATGTAACCAAGTTATTAACATAAAATAACTTTCCATATATCGATTCTTTTAATCTGTTGTAAATAGTAAAAGCGTTGTCCCAACTAACAATGTAATACTAATTCAGCCAATAAACCATGTCTCGTATATATAGTAGGATTTATATCAATTCTATTTTATTAGGATATGTCCCAGGCTCCTTATAACATCCAACACAAACGGTTGCTAACAACGTTAAAATATACGAGATTTGATTGAAAAATTTGCGAAGAGTATACAACTGCTACTGCACAAATGGAGTTAAATACTACTAGAGTTAAGAATTCTTCATTTGACTTAGTCGATTTGAAGCCTATTAATATAACGACATTATGTTTCGAGTTTGGCGTGAACCACTTTTGTTGATATTTCCTTTAAGCTTACTGTGTGGGAGCTTTATAAACTAGCCCGAATCTTATAGGTAACTATTTAATTATTTTTTAACAAGAAACCCGCAATTCTAATGTTAAATTTAAGAATCTAGAATTGTTACTCGTTCCTTTAAACTAAGTTTTTATTTCACACTTTTCTCAATTACTATATAGCTAGACTAGCTAATTGGGTTGAATTTAAGCAGAATCTACAAAATGCGGTAAGACAAAAACATACGATAGATCCTGGTCGTCGATCGTTGTTTTTAACAAGAGAATTATAAACTTATTTACAGAATAAATCTCAGGCTTTAAACAAAATTACCAATTGCAGATCGCATTGCTAATTACTACGCACAATCTGCCTGTGTTCTGTGTTCGATCATAATACTAAAATGATGCCTAACGGGATTTTGCAATGCCACATAAGCAAACACTACTCATTATCGCTTGCCTCTAAAATAGGTAAAATGTTTTTTCTTATAATCCGAGTTCTAACAATCTGGATGGTCCGGCACATATCCTGTTTTAAAAATATTGATGATGGGATCCCTAACTAATTTATACCAACACATTGCGCATTTCCTCAAGCATGTCATCAATTATAAATAATTCTATAAATATATCGAGTGACAATCTGCCGATACTGAAACGATCTGTACGGATAGACAAACGACGATCAATTGATATGTATTGAATGCCAGGGCCACAAATTAACTGGGGTTGATGGAACTTTGTATGCACTGTTCGATATATGAGAGACACTAGATCACGCTGATTGCGTACGAGCGTTCGTAATGCAATTTGTGTGATCGAACATTTTGTTTTTCAAGGGTTAAGCCTCACTGTTTTAAATGGTATAAATAACATCCTGATTTTCTATATAGGTAATAAACTACTGTAATTACCATACTTCATATTATTGAGTAAACTTTAGGAAAAATGTATGTTATATCAGTACCACAGTAAACGCTTATTTGGTGTATACAAGAAAGTGCAGTGCTGATTTTAATAAAACTTTTTGTGAACAAAAGCTTAGATTAAAATGAATACTATTATGTGCTTTTGATTAATTCGCCTACATATGGTGATAAAGTGATCTTCCATTTTAAGTTGCAGTGGGAGCGAAATCGACTGTTGAATTTAGTTATTAAAAAAAATAATAACAACTAAGTATTTGTTACTACGAGTAAGTATTAAGCAAATGTGCAATGTATAATTTTTATAAAACATTTTATTTTAAATAAATATTTACTACAACATTTTTAAGTCGGTGCAAAATAAAATGTAGAAATTACTACTTCGTATTTCTTATATATTAATTAGAAAGGCAAATTATAGTAATTTTCTATATTTGTCTTAGCACAGACTTAAAAATGTTGTAGAAAATATTTATTTCTTCTTTTATTTGTATAATAAGGTCGGTTCTTTTATGTCTACACATTTTTTTTACGCTTTTAGTGGATAGGTTTGCAATCATTTTAAAGTTTATAACAGCCGAATGTCAAGTGCTTATAACCTTATTTTCTGGTTGCCATCCGAATTCGATAGCAAATGCTCATATTACTTTAAAAAATACTCAAATCGCTATAGGTGTATAATATTTGAAGAATTTTTCCAGGATCCCATCAACAGATAAACTATAAAAAGATCAACTGATGAAAAAGAGACGACGTTTCCGCCTTTAAACAAAAAAAATATTTTTTGAAATCGGTTTATAAATTACAGAGTTCTGAGCTAACAAAAACAAAAAAACAACTGAATTGAGAACCTCCTCCTTTTTTGTAAGTTGGTTAAAAATAAAATTCATTAATGAAAGTAACTGATTCAATATTAATGTTATGTGCGACTATAAAGACATATTTAGTATGCATGAGATTATCTCTGCTAGTTATGATAGGAACAGGTAATTATTGCAGTTGTGTTCACTCATTGATATTGTACTAATCATGTATCACTCATATACTATTTATACTGTATTTATACTCTAATAAATAATAATAAAAATAGTTTATTTCAGTAAGAAACTAAGTGGTATCAATATATCGCTTAAGCCTTCTTTTAAGAGTAGTATTTCAACCCCTGTGTCAGAAGAATCCACTCTTCCATTACAATTAAAATAAACTTAACAAAATACATTAAAATGAAGGTACTTATACTAGCTTAGAAAATCAGATCACTTTTTAATGTATTAATTTAATCCAGTTAAGTCCAACAAAGTCATGTTTCGAAAAGGTGAGGCCGTAGCAGTAATTTAAAACTTTAGTAAAATTGGTTTTTTGTAACTTTAGCCGCAAGGGTGGTGACAACTGCTGTAGTTAGCCTCCAGCTTCCTACGAGTGTCGTACGAGGCGACTAAGAGAATTTTATTGAGAACGGGCAGTAGCGTCTGCTACTCTACTACTCTTTACCTTCCACTGTGATCTACAATTTGTCTGTCCAGCGATTATAGTCAAACCTTGGTACGGGCTTTTAGTCCAGCATTGGCCTGTTATAGGTTGAGTAACTTCATTTTTACGCGACGAATATTTTTGTTTCAGGTAACCCGATTAAAAAAGGTTATAGACTACTAAGGCTAGTTTGAAAAGAGATACAAAGCCGAACTTTTTCCTGAGATCATTTAAAATACGCAATGACAACCATAACAACAGCTGTGTTTTGTTTTAAGTTTTAATGGAGTCACGGATTACCAGGGCAGCAGAAAATTGTTTATGATCCTAGATAAAAAAAATCTGCAAACCTGCCTTTCTTACCCAAATTTAAATTACTTGTACCTTTATATATTTCTGTTTAGTTCTTGTGTGCAGTAAAGTATTTTTGATAGATTGATTGATTGATAATATTAAATATTCATACACTCGTACATACGCACAGAAACAGATGATACCTAAATATTTTATGGACAATGTATGCCATATAGTGTTAAGGTGCACTAAAAAAGTTTTTTTGATCAAGTATAAACATGATACAAGTAATTGCAATTAGTTAGGGCTGTCAATTTTTAACTTTACTTTAGATTTATAAAAACATGTAAAATTATTTAGGGTTGTCAGTTTTTTTTGTTTTATGTAACTTTTTTATGATAATTGGAATAAACGTTATCTGAATAATATTTAAAAAGCGGTGATATTGGATAGCAGCTCGACTTCAATTTGGCGGGGCCGTGTTCGAATCTCAGCACGCACCTCTAACTTTTCTAAGTTATGTGCGTTTTAAGTAATTAATATATCACTGGCTTCAACAGTGAGGAAAAAAAAGCATGAGAAAATCTGTCTGAGAGTCCTATATTATGTTTTCAAAGTTGTGTGGAGTTCACCAATCCACACTGGGCCAGCGTGGTGGACTACAGCCTTAACCCCCATTGTAGGAGGAGGCCGGTACTCTGATGTGGGCCGTGGTTGATGTGATGATGATGATGATGACTAATTTATCATATCCTTCAATTTGAATAATATTGGTACTTTTTTATGACTCAAATTTGAATACTCAAACTTTAAATTGGTGAAACCACAGGTAAAAGTCTATGGAAAGCGCCACGGACTACCACCACAATGTGCGAACTTGCCATTCCAGCACCTTGGGATCCATCGATTCTCTAAACTATGTGCACGCCACTTCAGTAACTCTAGTTCTTCCACAGATTTCCTTACTTCACTTAATATGACCACGTAGTGATTGACTAGGGCCTTGAGGTCCATATTAAGCGAAAACGTTTCAGATCCATTACTTTTCAGCTTCTTTATGAATTTGTATTGCAATTTTAGGAATTTGATTATAATTCGTAGTTCATTGAATAGTTTAAAGAAATAATTATAATAGTATTCAACCGCTAATGTTTATGTCACCTGATATATGTCGGTATTTAAGTATAAATATCGGTGCGACTTGATACAAACTGCAGCCTCTTTCTGAGAGACTCAGCAACCATTCAATAAATAACCTCTGGTGTTCAGATTGTAATGAATAGCAATAATTCAACAAGTAACTTTTGATTCAACGATTAGTTTACATTTTAAGATATTTAGATGATTTGGATTATGCATTATTAAATATACAACAACTGATATTTAAGATGTGACTTTGAGAGTAGGTGATACAATTAATAAATATCTGAATACCTTCATTTTTAAGATGTTGTTTGCTAACTGTCACGAAGTCGTTATACAGTTAATTAAAAGCCGAATACTTCTGATTTATGTTAACCGTGTGATGTTTACACAGTGGATATCGATGGACTATAACCACAGTTAAACGACGCAATACGAGTACATCTGCAGTAAGCAATTCTTATTCAATTCTCACAAGCAGGCTACCTACGTACCTAATCTATTTAATGTTTGCATAATTCTAGCTGTGTTTGCGTTGAGGCTGCAGGTTGTTTTATTACAGGTCACGCTTTAATGGTTTGACAACATCCCATAACAATATCGTTGATGTAATGTAAATAAAAAAAAACCATCGGGGAACGTCTGGCAGACGTGAAACTGTTTTACTTTGTATAGAAAATATGCGTAAAAGGATTGTTTGATAAAGGAAACAAATATGACGAACTTAGAAAAAAACTAAAAGTCCTATGGAAGAGAAAATGGATTTTACGCCGTCTGTGCATCGCCACACCGAGCCCTAGTTGATCTACCGTTTCCTTAGATGCTCCACATCAAGATATAATTTTTTTTGAAAATATGAAGCAATACATGGGAAATTCGCTTTATGGAGCACTGGGTTGGTACACACTCACACACCAAGTGCTCAAGAGTCAAGAGGGTACTTATCTTAGGAGATTCCTAATAATTTATTCTTTAAAGGTTTGGCCAATTTTAATTTATATACTAAATAAGATAATTGTTATTGTTTTAGCTATGGATTTTTATCTGAATTAAACTTTATTTTAAAATTAATACTTATACTCACGTACTACCCACTTTTAATATTTACCGGACATCGGTCCCAGCATCCGTAGTTGAATATAATAAACAAATGAAATTAATAGTTATCACTTATCACTCATCATGTTATGTCCTACGACAGTTAAAGACCCGGTTCTTTGTAATTATATTAACGTATGCATGCCCGAAACTGAGATAAAAAAATATCGCATCGCTATACAATATTTATTCGTCCATCTACAAACATAATGACGAATTTTGGATATACCCGCATACTTATACGAGTAAATAAAGCATAACTTCAACTCTTATTTTAGGTACCCTGGGTTTGCTTGTGTGGCACTTTAGATTATCAACAGGTTATTTGAACGAATCTTCACATACTTTCAAACGTTTACATATCTACCGCGATAAAAACTATGCCAGCTGGATTGTATCTCTTTAAGCGATGCGACCACCTTTGCGCAATTTAAACGCGTAATTTTTTTTCATTTCGTGCAATAAAGACTTTATCTCATTATATACAGACATAACTCAGTCACTGCTCTATAACAGCTTTAACCAGCTGTTGACTTAACAAACAGCACCTAAATAAACAAACTTCGCTTTGCAAAATGCAAATATGTTTACGTAATAGGTATACTTATTCAAGTTTTTTTTTTTTTATTTAACAATTTACTTATCATAATTATTGGATAATACCTTTTTTTAGTCAAGGTTGACAAAAGTTTTTTTTTTACCTTTATCGAAAAAAAACACAACACTAGTAATTAACTAGCTAGACTATTTTTTAAACATATATGTATGAACGTTTTATAAGTGCCTTCATAAGGCCTAAGAAATTTTGAATTTGACTATTTATCATATTTATTTTTGGATAAATTAATGTTATTTTATAGGTACCTAGGTCACAATTATAACCATTTACTCAAAGTTGCATACAATAACTTTTATTGCTTATTTTTGGGACCAAATAATTTATTTTAAAAAGGTATCACACGAATCGAGGATAATGAGTTCACTATGTCCTCTGATACCTATTTAACGTTAACTACAAGTTAACTCTGTCTATTTAATATTTACTAATAGCTAACACTAATTAGCATAGAATATATAAGAGTAAATGCCAGCGCAAGAGGAAATCGATTTTATCTAAGCCCAGTTGAATAAATGAATGATTTAGACGTCATGGTATTGTAATAACTATTATTTTAGGACTATGAATTTACGGAGCTTGCGTTTAGGACTTTGCTAAGAACATAAATACTAGTCTATCCATCTGGACACCTTAGAGCTGGGGTTTATTAGTAGGATAATGAGCCTTACAATACAAAGATGCAATAACGCCGCCGTTGCACATAACTGTTTTTAACTTTTTTATTATTATTTTTTTTTAATTATTTTTAATTTTACTTATTTTTTTTTGATTTCTTGTGTTTCTTGTATTGTTTCTAAGTTTGTGCAATGAAGTATTCTAAATAAAATAAAAATAAATAAAATAAACGCCAGCATCTTTGGCAACTTACCTATGACTGACCAATTACATGGCTTAACTATGTTATTCAGTTATATTTTAAACAAAGAGATTCTGAATGCGATACATACTAGTTTATCTGTATCTTTTTTTTTCTCGTTCCAATTTTGAATATATCTTTGCTTACAATCTAGCGGCAGCCTGTTTGATATAGTTGGCCATATGTGGTAAAACATATAATTAAATTCCAACGTCCATATTATATAGTGCGACGATTTTGGAACCGGTGGTAGAGTCACTACGAACAGACAGACGTTACTAAAGTGCGCTTGAAATAATTGATGCTTCAATTGAATTTGTATGTTGATAATGGTACTAAATGCTAATATAGCTCAAAGCTTTCACGACGACTTAAAATCATGTCGTGTATTTCCGCAGGGAATATTGTGAAGAGGAAAGCCGATTTGAACGCTTTAAAAGCAAAGCCACTTAAAGAAGAAAAACGTGGAGGTTCTCAATCGAATGCGTGTTTTTTTAAGTACACCGATTTCGCCAATTATTTGTTTGCTAGGTACTTCTTCATTGTTACTTATTAATAAGTATAGTTATCACTACGATTCCTTAACTAGATTAAACAATCATAATAATGCCATGTCCTTTATTATAAAAAAAAACTACACTGTAAACAGTGAAAGCCTAGTTGTGGGGACTTCAACTTATGCGGGATCGAGTCAAAACCCTGACACGCAACTCTGCTTTAACGGTGAACGAAAACATCGTGAGGAAACCTGCATGACTCAGTGTTCTACATAATGATCTCAAGTGCGTGTGAATCCACTAATCCGCACTTGGCCAGTGTGGTGGGCTAAGGCCTAAATCCTCCTCAATCAAGGACACCCGTGCCCCATAATGGGCGATTAAAGAGTTGTTAATGGTGATGATGATGACACCGTAAAAGCCGATTTCAACGCTAGAGAAGTAGCCCCTTAATGAAAAGAACTTTTTAGTTTGAACCTTTTGTATCAAAACTGGCATAACGCCGCCATTTTGATTTTTTCTTAGAAATCGCGGAACACGATGTATGGGTATGGTCAGTTGGGGACACAGATGAAAGAAAAAGTCATGTAACATAGTACCCCAATAGTGACAAGTTACCCAGGTTTGGAGGTAAAGATATGATACGATGTCAACGACAATCATTTAAAATAGACAGTTAAGTAAGTTGTTTTTCATATCACCATCATACTACGATTCGCCATATTATAAAAAACTACACTGTAAAATGTAACAGCACAAAGAGCGATAGTGTGACAATCAATGTAAACTTTTTGATAAGCTATCGAACAGTTTTTATTGTCATGTTGTTAGCTTTGGTACAGTTATTTTATAGTTAAAAAGTTTCTACTTCTTTAGAAAATTTATTTTTTTAACCCCTTTGCATTTTAGGTTTCATACCTTTATTATGGGAAAAGGGTCCAAGGATTCTTGTTGTGAAAGTCTTATTTTAACTAAAACAAATAGTTTAAGGTTAGGTTTAAAATTAGATCACCCAATCAAGAACGTGTAGCCAATACTTATTCCAGCCCCAGGGAATGAAAGTGTATTAGTAAAGGTTACAAGCCGTTTATGAATATAAATACCTATATATAAGGTAATAGAGATATTGAAATAATAAAAACTATCTAGAATTTACGTAAATAAAGCATTACTCTAGTTATCTCTTAAAGAAGTGAGCCTGAGATAAAAATGCTGACATAACAGATATATTAAGATATCACCTATGGTTTATCTTTCAGTTCCCACGGGAAACGGTTAAATGATTTATGGGTCAGGAGATGGAACGCGTGCACAACTTGCATATGTTTGTTTTGTTGAAATATTGTTACTATCGAGAATGCATCAGTCGTTGAATAGCAAATCAAATCTGTGATTTCATTCATCAGTGAAAAGACAAACGAGCGATTTGAAAAGCTTCTACAAAGTAAAAATATGATATAATTAAGTATTTTTGAGTCTGCTGAGGGCAAAGACGATCGTTTAAGATATACTCCTATTAATAAGTGTTTATAATATTTATTGGATACGAGCAGCCGTTACTTTACGGAAATCCATGAAATACAATGATCTTAACAATTATTCATTGTTAAGTCGGAGCGAAACGTGCGTAGAGGGTACATTGTACACGAAGATCTGTTTTGGTGTGGAGTATAAGAATTGAAGAAATTATAAATTACACTACACATATTCAGCTGCTTTTCGCGGAGAACAGCAAATTAAGCTTAATTTTCATAATGCATAATATTTATGTTTGATTAATATTAATTCTAGTCAAAAATACAAGCTTTATCTTTCTATTGAGAATATTTTTGACTAGGTAGGTAAAAAAAATTCTAGATAGATAAATCTAGTATTTTTGACGACAATAAATTTAAATCCGGCATATATATTAGTACCAGAGCAACATAGGAATGTAGTAGATCTTCAATCCACTGAACACTACCACCGTGGTCTCTGAGGCGCATCGTGTTATTACACTTCGTTGCACTAACTAGTTGTAGGAATATTACCTACATCGTTTGAGTAATTGAGCACAGTCAAAAAATGCTAGATTTGTTTCAACTGTTTAAATTTGTTTAATTGTTTAAAACACACATAATTTCGAGAAGTTAGACAGATCTGTACTGACACTCCACGCAATAGGCTATGACTACTACTCGAACTACGAAAACTCGAGGTATTCACCTATGTACCTAAATAAATATACATTTTACGATACCAATAAAACCCTCACTAACGCACCTTGCCTTTATTTCCTACACTTTTGTATCATCATTAAAGAAATTATATATTAAATTAGATAAAAAAATGACTTTGCTTGTTATTTACACAACGATCTTTGTATTCTATAAGAACACGGTTCCACGCGAAGTACCCAATAGCTACTTGTATACCATACGCCGAAATCATGTAGCTTTTATTTCAGTTTTCTGTTACTTTCTGGAAGGTTCTTACCGAATAAAAAATTAAGAAAATTGTATGAAAGCATAACGACTTATAATACACTTTTCTATACTGTAGTAACCAGCGCGTTTGACATTATGCCAGTAGTTTTTTAGTTCGCGCGCGATTATTGACATACTTATTGCTCGCTGCAAATATTACCTATAGTTTAACATAGGTTTACCAGCATCATAGGTTGAAATCTATATAATTGTGACCCCCCCCCCCCCCTAAAAGCCGGATCCATTTGGATAAAACTTGGCATGTATATTTCAATAGGTTCCGCCGCTCCAAGGGTCAGGTCTTAAATAACTATTAATGAACAGGAAGGCGTTATCATTAGCTATACCTACTCTTTTCGACTAATGTAAAAACAGAAGTTACGATGATTTTGATAACTTAGTAGATACCTAACAATTTAATGGAATACGTTGTCACTATTTATGTGGGACCGGAAGGATCTTATTAGGGTAATTTAAAATGACTAATGCAACGTGTCTCGTCATATTGTATTCCATTAAAATGACGTTCCACTGTATCAAAAATTATATAACAATTGATTATAATGTACCATCCATACTGAATAAATGGAATGGTAAATTGAATCTCTATATAAAAATCTTTGTCCTGACTGACAGGGTACCAATTTTTCTTGCAATATCCTGGTTTTTTTTTAGTTTAATCCAAAGGAGGTTAAATTACCCGTTAAAATTATTATTTGGGCTTCAAGTAAAAAACGAAGATTATGTGTTACACCGTTTTTCAAAAATTGTATTCCGTAGGTGTGTAGAAAATATTTTTTTTTATTATATCCTACTTTAATAATCTTTATCTATGACTTTTTCATTGGTTGGCCTGTAGGCTGTAGGTCTCCAGTGACGGGCATTAACACATCGTAAAAGTTTCTAAATCTCAAGCAATATCAGAAAATCTATAAAAGAATATGATTAATATATCAGTCATCATTGTTGAGAAAAGATTATTATTAATACTAATAAAAGTTGTATATTGAAAAAGTTGTAAAGTTTTTGTTACTCAATCGTGCATAGCAGAATGGATTAATGTAAGTAAATGCGATTAGTCACATAAGCCCCTTTCCTAGATTTTATTCAGGAAACATATTTTGTATAATGCACATAATGGCTCATGGTGTTTGGGACTTTTACAGTGTAGTGAATCTTCTGAACTGTTAAGACATAATATCGCGTGTGAAATTAAACTTCTGTAAATAAACGTTCAACTTGTAAAAACAGGGTATCTATATATATTAAAGAAAGTTATGTTAGTTACACCATTTATAACTCAAGAACGGCTGGACTAATTTTTATGATATTTGATCTTTTCGATTTCTCTTAGACCGGAATAGGAAAATAAGTATTAAAATACGCAGATATTTTTTTTTTGTTATATTATTATTGCTTTTATTATTTTGTAACTTAGCGTGTCTAAAATAAGAATGCGTGAAATATGAATACAACCTATGAAATATTGTACCTACCTACAACTGTGCTTCAAAAATACAATAGAAGCATAATATGAATTCTATGAGACATCAAAACCCGTAATACCTACCTACATAATTTAAACGTTGACAATCGTAGGTCTCTGGACTGTTAATAAAGAGACAGAACTAAGAACGAATTCCAAAGTATCGGGCAATATATGCCTAAGAATAATCTTGAGTACCTGTTCTTAATTCAATTCATTTTTTCACTGTCATCGGTTCATTGACCTTGCGGTGACAGCAGATCGGAATACAGATGTTAACGGCTCTCGTTTTCAAGCTGGTCTCGTACGAGGCCACTAAGGGTGCTACTTCTTTCGTCTATTGCGATCACCAAGCCGTTCGCCCAGCATAGAGATTATGGGCATACCCTTCCATTGGGAGAGGCCTTTAGTCCACTGTGGACTGACACACGAGTGGACTGTTACAGGATATGGATATGATACAGTCAAAGTGAACCTCATGTCTAACACTTTGACTCTAATTATTTACTACTGATTTTTATTTTATATAGGTACATGCTGCAAGTTTAAAACCTTTAAAAATAATGGAATGAGTTCGATTTTATTCTGACGGAACTGAATTTTGACACTCGTCAACGGCATTACGATTGCTAGCGTACAACTCCTTTATACTAGGGGGTACTGATCTTTTAACAGCTGGTAAGGTTAAGAAATAAACACAATAAATGTATGTGGCATAAATACAATAATAATATAAGTATATCCGAGAGTACAAAGAAATAGTCATAGTATTTATTTTTATTAATATTATAATAAAAGAATAGTTGAAAACTACTGAATGAAATTTTTATGGTAGGTACCTATCCAATAACAAATAACGCGGTGGGAACGTCCAAAATATCGGTGTTACTACTACTTAAAACAATGTTTTAAAATCGCATCGAATTGAGAATCCCCGCCTTTTTGAGGGTTCTTATACAATCGGAGATTCTTTATAAGGTTCGATTTGATTTCATTATTAAATTATTAGTGTGCCGTTTTAATAATATTTTTGATTTATTTAGTAACGACGAAATGCAGAAATTGTACGATTGAAAATGTAATTTTGCTTTATTTTCAATATTATGCATTATAGGTGCATCAAATCTCGCCAAAGCCTTTGCATAATCTACGATGCTATAATATAAACGTAAATAGAAATAACGAAAGTAGGTAAGTAGTTAATGTAACCAGAGCGCTAAAGAAATTCCGTAAATATTTCTATAAGCAAGTAGGTACCAACATTTTGTTATTGCAAAATATGAAACCGACGCCAGTAATCATTATTCTAAGCACTTATTATGCCATATTGGCAACGCATAGGTAATAATTCATTATTGTTCTCACCTTGAACTACACATTACGCTCAAAACCTCGTAAGCATCGGTATTTCACACATTTTTAAATCAAAGCGTGTAATTAAACGGACATACCGTAACAATAACATCTTATTGATGTATTTACTAAGTGATTATAATAGGAAACGTATTTAATAAGAAATAATGCTGAAATAACTTTTATATATACGTATCACAACGAAATAATTGAATAAACGGGCTGCCTCTCAGTTACTTCCGTTGAATTATGCCCGGTTACTTTAGAACCTAAGCAGGGTTCAGAACTAGCCCTCATTCATGAGCTCGTTAGCGTGGTACGGCGAAAAGTAAGCAAACGTTTGAATGAAGAACCTGTTTATATAAATAAAGGGTAGCCATACTCCTAACTATTTCGAATTATAGAATGCAGCTGTTTATACATTTAATTTTGATTACTACATAGTAAAAATATTTGACCTTTCCTTTATGTTAAGTTGATTGATTATTTGGAAAAATGGTTTGGTTAATTTAATGTGACAAGTGTAATCCCTGATCACTTTAACATTACTTTATAAGTTTAAACTTAGAAAACCCTGCAAAGCATAAGAAGTGCAAACAGTGATTCCTTTAACTTGTTACTAAAAACTCAGTACAGAATGTGAAGTCAAATCTCTGAACATTTTAACGACACTCTGTAAATGGCAGCCCTTAGTATCACTGATAACACTGCATTCAGCACTGGCCAAACAACTTGTGTGTAATGAATGAAAGTTGAAACATTTCGGCGCCGGCGGCGTGCCGTCCACTATTTACATCTCGCGTCCTTTACCTGTATGATTACAGCGGGCTTAGCGTATCTAATCTAGTTAGTGCACTCCTTACGTCACAACGAAGCCGACGTGTGCTAAAAAAGTTCAACAAACTTAACCTTAAACTATATCATCAACATCGAATCGTCAATCGGAACGCATTCGATTATTTGTTTACATGAAACGCACTCCGTTGCACGTGAACTGTAATAAATAACATTCTTCAAGGATTAATAACTAGAACATTTTAGTTGTTTTTAATTCACAGTGGTTGTTGAGAGCGAGTTGGAAGTTTGGTGTACTTTTTCAGCGTATTTTGCGCGAGTTCCAGGTACGGCTGGGTAGCCGGGAGACGCGTGCGTCGCGCGACGGACCGAACTCGTCTGACGATCGCGCCGTCCGTCTGCGCAATTCCACACTGTACAGTACATCATGTATGTACTACAGTGTAATCTAACATGTTGCTCGACTACAGTGTGCTATAGCAATGCAGGAGCGTTTGCACTGGCTGAAGTTGCGACTTGTGGCTTACGGCGACCCATTTTATAATAAAAAGTGTCAATTACGTATGCAGACGTTTGCGGGAACCCAGCGAGGTGATCTCTTGCGGGATTGAAATAAACATAAAATCAAACTGAAAGCATAATATTTACATGAGAATTTAACAACGTCGCTTAGCTAACAATATCCCGCGAGTTAAATTACCAAAGTTTCCAGAACACACAAAACACTGTCTTAATTTGTTACGCAATAATCAAGTACGTAATAAAACCCATCAATATTGCTAAAACAAACCTTTATTTTAACTTATAGGCTGGTTTTTATATCATATTGAAATTAACATAAAACCATGCGATTTTCAGACGAAATTACAATCTCCTAAATACTATTCCTATTATAATATCTATGAAAATAGCTATCCTATCCTGCGACTTTATAAGCCTTTATTTTAGTTATTTTTAATCCCCCATAAAACACTCGGTTTTCCATTAAATAAATAGTATCTTTTGCAACGTCACTTACTTACTCTGCAATCTATCTACTTTCTGCTTTTTTTCGCAAACTTCTAGTGATTTAGGGTAACAGTCTAACAGAGTTATTTCCTACACTATGGATGTTTAAAAGGCAAAAATATTTCGTACAACAAATCTTTTGTCGTTTAGAATATGTAGAGCAATGGTAAAGGCTTTTGATTTTGTTCTACAAAACAAAGACCTTAGCTATTCTATTCATGAAGCTAATTTCGTCCGGTCGTTTTTACTCAGCTGCTGAGCTCAAAACGCCTTGGAATTTTTTCTTAGACGAACAATTCATAATAAGAAATGTATTCACAATACGAATAGGTAGGTACATACACCTTTTAACAAACCTTTATGCACTAACGGAATGAATTTTAAAAGGTTGTAAACTCGTAAATCTTTGTACGATGACATGAAATCACTAGTGACGTACAACAATCGGTAAAAGATTTACACCCTAGGGCTTATTTGGGCTAATAATGCCTGCGATATAGTCCGCGTTTGAGGACATTAATAAATCCCGCGGGAATAGTTAGTTTTCCCGAAATGAAAGTAGTCTATATTTATCAGCAAGTTGCACGATTTCTTACGTGACAGCTATTCTTGGTCTAAGCTATCCCTGATCTATACCAAATCAAATCAAAATACTCTTTATTGTACACAATGGAAAGAATATAAAAGTACAAAAGGCAGCCTTATCGCTTAAAAGCGACCTATCCCTGTATTCTCGATGCGCATTTGTCGGTTAGTTTAGAGTAAGCCTCCACAACTGGACATAGGTCCTTCGTAGGGAGCACCGCAATGCTCAACTGTGGATTGGTAGACTTTACTCGCTGTTTAGAAAATTCTCTAGAACTCTCAGGCATGCAGGTTTCCGCACGATGTTTTCCTTCACCTTTAAATCTAGTGATATTTAAATTCCTTAAATTAAAAACGCACGTAACCTCTTTCTTTCGTAGAGAATGTCCGTTCTAAACCCACTAGGCTATCATAAATAGGTAAGCATCCACGGTTCCCAAGGGATTTGTAAAAAATCCTAAAACGCGAAGGAAGATTGCGAGCAACATCATATTATCCAGGTTTAACTTACCTTTGTCTCGTTGGTCTACAAGTTAGCATGTTTATTCTGATCCTTAGTGAACATGCTGAGTATAAAATTGGGAAGTTCCTGAAAAAAAATCAGTGTTTGAGCCCGGAGTTAGGAAAGCGAAGTCCAAATGTGACTCTGGAGTTTTGGACGACCTCCCGACACTGAAGTAAGCGCTTTGGTCATATAAGTAGGAAATTCCGGGTTCGGTACCCAGTAGGGGCAATTTGGGAATTTATAATTTAAAAATTTACTCTGGTCTGATCGGTTGGGAGGCTTCGGCCATACCACCTGATTCGATTGAAGTCAAGAGTCAACTTGTAGTGTAATTAAAATTTAACATGTCTTCTTGATTGTTGTCACAAATTGGTGATAATAATCGTTGAGACCCACTAATCCGCACAGAAGCGATGTGGCTCTAAGCTCTATTCAATAAGTGGGGAATCGTCTGATCAGCGGTGGAGAGGATGATGAATTCTTGCATCTAAAACACATGGCAATTTTTACGTTAACGTTAGGGAAATTACATGCTTCAGCTTCAGGTTCGAAGATAAACCTTATTGATAATACGAAGTCTGGCATCTAAAATGTGAAATCAAGCGTAATATGGATCGGACCACGATAATGCCATGCCAAGACAGTTTACATAACCTGTGGATACAATTGACGCAATTGAGCAAATCTTAGTTACAAGTAAGTTTTTGAACATACTACCTGTATATAGGTAGTATTTAAATACGGTAATACGAATAAATATAAGGTATTGTAACTATGACTTCCTAAAATATTAAGTGAGCGCACTTAGTACTTGCAAAACTTGAAAACAACGACTATTAATTAACTGATTAAAATTAAGGGCCCTAACTTTAGTTATATATATATATAAGCACTTGATTACTAGATTTTATAGTCTCGCACTTGGTTTTAAACTATCCCGCTCAGTATTTTTACTCGCCCGATTGGTTATTTTTTCGCAAAGATCATATATTGTTTCTTGTAATTTATTATTAATAAAAATAACGAACATACATAGTATCTGGTACAAGAAGCCGCAAGAGGAATAATTAACCCGTGGCATTGAAAGAATAAAGTTTCTAAGGTTGTGGTTTCGAGTTAGCGTATCGAATTAATTAAACATCCTCCTTGATTAACATGATATGGGTTTACATAATTTTATCGAGGCAAAACATAATATGTTATCAGTTTAGCCAACTCCATTAGGTGTAGTCTAATGAAGTTGACTGCGCATCTCTCAAAGAGCAGTTTTTTTTTAATTCCACGTCAAATTCGGTTCTTTAACGGTTAAAGAACCGAAGTCAAGAAGCGTTTGGAAAACATTTTCTCAGTACGTAGATAAAAGATTGCATAAATACGAGTATGTATAACCAATTTTATATTATGTATAACATCTGTGTTTTATTAGAATTTATGAGTAAGTGGTTTATTGTAATTATTTTTTATATATATACATACATATTTTAAATATTACATTATGTACGCTTCGTCGTACCGTTGGAGATAAACCGAGACAGACAACTTAAATCCTACTATCCTTCTAATATTATAAATGTTAAAGTGTGTATGTTTGTTACTCAATCACGTCGCAAGGATTGAACCGATTTGGCTGAAATTTGTTACAGAGATAAATTGTAGTCTGGAAGAGCACATAGGCTAAGAGAGTTTCCGCAGGAATAAAAAACCTTAACCCACGCGAACGTAGTCGCGGGTATCAGCTAGCATTGCATAATTTTAACGTTGAAGGCCAAACTAATGGTAATAAACTGTTTAAATTATAATAAAAAACAATAATAACATCTGATTATCTTGACAAAATATGCTTGACAAAATTAGACTAGTTTCAAGCATTACAATGTTTACGGGACTAAAAGCGTTATTAACAAACGAGTTACATTCACGTAAATTCTAAAGTTTCGCTAACGCTGAAGGCTTATTTAGGTATTATGTAAGATTAGGTTTAGGCACGTGAGGTTGTCACGATTGGTAACGAACAAAGGTCGATGCCCCTTTGTTTTAAAAATGTTTTCTTGCGAATGTTACTCTATGTCCCACTGTTTGATAGCTAGTTTTGTAAACTTACCCGTAGTCGTCCGATTTTTGCTTGTCTTGTTTGCCCCATAAAAAAAACCCCAAACTCTCTCTCTTTTTAACTTGATTACTTGAGCATCTTTCTATTTCGGTTACATGAAACGGCTGCAAATTAATTGAATTGATACCGCCAACGCACTGCGCCCGATGTAGAATACGTTTTATACACCAAACAATTTATTTAATATTCTTATTATTATTTTTGAAGACCTCCCTGGTTCAGTGGTGAGCGCTGTGGTTTAAAGAGATAGTCAGTACATATATGAAAATTTAATTTAGGTCCATAAAAATATATCAAAATTTAAAAAGAAAATGCACTGTAACAATATTAATATTAGAAGCAAAAATAAACTCGTTGTGCAGTTTACTAGGCTACACAAAATTGCAAATTCATTCAAGGGCAGTTGTATATTATTTTATAACAAATTACCAAATGAAATCTTTGAGTTGTCTCTCAATAAGTTCAAAGTTTATATAAAACGTAAGCTTACAGAAAAATCCTATTATAAGATTAAGGATTATTTAAACGATAAAAAAGCTTGGGTGTGAATTGCTCTAGATTCATAGCTTAATTTAAATTTACTGGAAGATGGTGATAACAAAAAAATAAATTTACCCGGCTAAGTTTGTTGTGGGCTCTTATTAGACCAGGGCGCGTTTGGAACCCTCGTAGCTTTAGATTTAAGTTGGCGAACGAAGTTATCACCATCCCGTTACAATTATGTAAACAATTATGTATGAACGCTTCATAAGTGCCTGTGATAGGCCTACATGAATAAAGAAATTTTGAATTTGAATTTGAAATTTGAGATAGGTCCAGGGTTCATTCCCCGGCAGGGTCAATTTTGGGGTATTGGGGTAACCGACCATATCCCTAACAGGTTAGCCCGTTTCCATCTTGGACTGCATTATCACTTACCAGCAGGTGAAATTGCACTTAAGGATTGGCTTATTGTGAAATTTAAAAAATAATACCAATGAAAAGTAGACACTGGACAGAGACTGAATAACTGTTGTATCATATATGGCGAAGAAAATAAGTATAAATACGAAAAGATATCAAGGAATTCATCTCATCTGTCGTGCAAAACAGTCGTTATTATTTCTGTAATAGGCAGTTATTTTGCACAAAGGGATTATTTAGATAATATGAAAAGGAAAATAAATTGTATGTTTCGGGAAATGGGAAGGAAAACGTTTATTACTCACGTAGCTTTGGTACAGGGGTATATCATTAAATTTGTGTGTTCGTGGATTAGATTACTGCACGTGTCATTTCGTTTCATTACATTTATATTTCGTTTCACAGAAATTACTGCAGTTCAAAGAAAAAGTATCCGAGGTCAATTTAAAAAACATTTCTTTCATAACTCAGCCTTCGATTTAAAAATAAAAATTTCATTTTTTTTAATCGATTTCAAGTTAGCTCCTGAACTGTAATCGCACATGGTAGGAAATAAATTAATATAATACGACAATACAAACAACGCCAATAAGTCCAATAGTAAGCGGGTGTGAAGTGGTCATGGCGAACCTCCGATAAGAAAGACTGCCCATCAGACCAAATACCTACTCATCGGACCAAGTATTTTGAGGAGTCACGGTCAGGGACATTTGCATAGGAAATGAGTTTCTTTTTAAATACAACCAGCGAATAATCTAGATAGATTTAAAATTTAAGTCAAATATTATTACCTTCCGAAATGTAGTAGCGTCGTGAATCTGTATTCATATATTAACGAAAATATGTATAAATTCAGTAATATGTGAGTATGTTTATATTGTATAAATTAGTGTATTAGTTTAGTTTATTTACTTATTAGCATATATGTTTATATTATACACAACCTACCAATCTTGTTCCTCCTTCCCCGTTCTACCACAGAACAGCGAGACACCGTGAGCGGTGGCATCCTTGTGTTTGATATTCCATCGACACGCTCGAAAAGTTTTTTATCCACGTTTCTGAAACGTACCGCTAAGATGTGGAACGACCTCCCGGCAACTGTGTTTCCTGCCACGTATAATTTGAGTACCTTCAAGGCTAGAGTGAATAGGCTTTTTCTAGGCAAGCGTGCTCCAACCTAGACCGCATCATTGCTTTCTAACGGGCATGATTGTCGTCAAGCGCTGGCCTATTGTTGATAAAAAAAAGTCGACCTTTTCAATTAATCCCTATGTGAAGGTTGCCTGGAAGAGATCGCTCTTTAGCGATAAGACCGATATATTAAATATATATATTTAATATATATTATATATTTATTTATTTTATTGTACCTACGCATTTTAAGTTTATGTTTGTAATCTGTTGTTTACGATTTTCTGTGGTGTACAATAGAGCATTTACATACATACCCATCCATAATCGGTTTCTGCACGGTTTCTAACGTCACCACCTCTACTTACGTCCCCGAGAAGACGGCTGCGTGCTTTAGCACAAGTTGCCATCCCTAGCAGCGAGGTACCTACACGAAGTCGCAATCAGTAACTCTCCCGGGACGAGCTCAACACACGTTTAGAAAGTGAGGTACCGGTGTTTCGTTTTCTTCTTTATCTCTTGCCAGAGTGGTCATGGTCATCACGGTGGGACATTGTTTTTGGCCGACCTCTCGCACAGGTATTCTCTTCTTCTAGTATCTTTTTGGATTTTCCCCCGTCAACAAAGAATAAGTAGCTAGCCACGGCCGAAGCCTGCAACCAGATAAAACCAGATAGTAATGGTAGTAGACAGAGAGATACTTTTTCAAATCCTGCTCATTTTAACTGTAGCTAGGTAAAACTATAAACTTATGTTTAATTATTACGAAGACTAAAAATAAAAGCAAAATTTAACCTGCCAAATCTACCTTCTCTTAAATTACATCTTTCTTAAATTACATATTTATTTAAATTACATTTCTGTAAGTTCATAAAAAAATTACAATTTTAAAATCAATTCGCCCGAATCTTAGAAAATAAATTAAATTAGGACGGCTAGACACTTCGTAGAAAATAATACCTAAATATATTTTCTATTAGGTTCGGAACTTTTAAATATAACCTTAAAACCTATTTGCTAGTAACTAATAAACAATAAGCAAGAGGCCCAATTAAAAAATAATCAACGCAACGCTCCAAAAACCGAATGTCAGAAATGTCAAATTTTTAGTGCTTCGGGAATCGTCAGCTGGATGCGGTTATTTTTCATTATTTTTATTTACTTTACAATAAGTTAACACAAAACACTATGTCGTCAGCTAAATCGAAATCCTCGGATTTGGAGCTCGATGACATAGTGGATATCGACACAACTTTACTGACTCTGCGTAAGCCGACAGAGTTGAAGAAAGTAATTGATTCCGTACCTAAACCAATACGAGCTGTACCCAAAAATGGACTGCCCTTGTGGTATAGACTTGGCCTGGAATGCAAACTGCCAGTACCAAAGATGCCTTTGGGGAAAATTGTGTTTTCACGAGGCAAGATCGGAGAAGACGTGAGTATAATTTTCCTTTCTTTTTACACTATAAACTGCAAAGCAGAGTATTTAACAGTAGCCAATGCCCGCGACTTCAACTGCGTTTGTTTTGGTTTTTAAAAATCCCGTGGATACCTACCGATTGTTTTTTTAAGTAAAAATATTCCGGTCTTCTCTCAAGATACAAATCTGTGTCTATGCAAATTACGCCAAAATAGGTTTAGCTGTGAAGCCTTCACACGTAACAATAGTTTTTTTTAATTCCTCCGGAAATATGACTGGTAAATTTCAGGGAAAGTATCTTATGCTTGTTTCCGGGATAGAAGCTATCTTTATGCAAAATTTCAACAAAATAGGATTTGGTACAAGTTTTTTTTCCAAACCACGAAGGAACGGTTTCCAAATGTTTTGTTTGTGTGTGATGGGACGTCATCTTAAGGCTACAAAATCGCCGTGCCAAAGGAGAATGCCGGATGTAGTATGGGATTTGGTTTCACATAGTACTTATAAGGTGCCTTCTTGGAATTTATCTCATTTTGAAGGGTTTAATAATTACAATACATTACCAAAAACATTAAAAGTCTAGTTCGCCGGATTTCAGAGTTACATGCAAATGAAGTTCGTGAATTAAGGTTATTTTTGACACATGCGATTATTGTACCTACCTATTGATGGTACTGTTAACAATATATTAGAAGCACTAATCTATTTCATTAAAAGATTTTTTAATCGTCGAAGTTAAGGCTTGGGGGATTTGAGAGGTTTTTTTTTTTATAAATAAAGTCTTAATTTTGGATATCAATTTAAATGAGGCACCAAACGAAACCGTGTTCTGGCATTCTCCTTTCATGAAACAGATTTTTACATTAATCTATACTCTTACTATAAAATAAAAGAGGTAGAGTTTCCTAGAGTATCTTAAATAAGGGTACTTGTCCGGGGGAGTACTACCACCAAGCTTAATTCTGCCCGATAAGCAGCATTGTTGCAATGCTGTTCCGGTCTGAAGGCATGATTACCGTTGTAATTACCGGCACATAAGGTTTAACACATACGCCTCAAATTAATGGACGCAGGGCGGCATGTTGCAGGACGTGCTCCTTGCATGCCCTGTGAAGTGTTGCTCTGTTTATAGGCGATCTGCTTGTTCTGTAAATTATTACAAAAAAAAATATCTCATAAATAGATCTTTAACTTGTCCTTTTGACCAGTTTATTGTCCTTTATCTTATATCTTTAAACGAGCAATTCTTGTATATTCCAATTATATAATTGGAATCTTGGAATCGGCTCCAACGATTTTCATGAAATTTAGTATACAAGGGGTTTTGGGGGCGATGAATCGATCTAGCTAGTATTCATTTTGGTAATAACCGATTTGGTGCAGACGAAGTTGCACGGGTCAGCTAGTTATGTATAATATATACTTTATATATTGTATAACACTCCTTACCTCCTCCACAGTTTTGTCAATAATCAGTCTAAATGTTTTCCCCAGATAATAAAAGTTTATTAACTTATACTCCACAGGACGTCTTAGATATTTTTTTCTTACAACTGTATATACAACACACTGTAAATACAACATATTGTACTGTAACACAATATTTTTGATCAATTTGCTTCAATACATTTTCAATGGGCAGTATTGTCATACAAAGGATATCAAAGAATCGTATATTACCATTTTGAGCCCCTTTCTTATGTTATTTATTGACCATCTTAACAGGTGAGTTGTTTATTTTTCGTAGGGATATAAATTTGGCAGCCTATTGGCCCAGGCAATGTGCAGAGTGGGCAGAGGCGCTGCTTTCTGAGTCACTGAACCCACAGCTGTGGGTTCGATTCCCACAACTGGAGAATGTTTGTGTGATTAACATGAACTTTTTTAGTCGCTGGGTGTTTATTTGTATATTATAAGTATTTATGCATATTATTCATGAAAATATTCATCATAAAACAAGCAGCGCTTACTTTGTGGCTGGATGGCAATATTTGTATGAATGAATGAATTAATGAATACACTTTTATTGTACACCAAAGAAAAAAAAGTAGTTACAGAGATATAAATACCAACCGTGAGCATGTGATAAATACAACACGTGAAATGCAAAGAGTACAATTTGGTGGCCTTATCGCTACATAGCGATTTCTACCAGGCAACCAAAGGCGTAAAAGGAAAAAACATAGAAATCATAGTATATTTTTTTATTTGTTAGAACTTTGTAAGAGTAGGTTTCAATTGAACATAAAGGACTGATTATTTTAAAGTCTGTAGTGATATTGATGCTGACGTCTCATAATAATAGGTAGATAACTCATACTGGGCGCCAAGGAATCCCATGTGGTAGAGCTGTTACTATTTGCCTACGCAACTGTATGCTTGTTGAATTCAATTACGATGTGAGAATCCAAACAAGAATATTTCCGCAACTGTCTATATTCCTACCTATTGTTACCAACCCTCAACCCGCAATTTTGTCATTTTCCTTTAAAATTTCATACATACTTCCTGTTATTATTAACTATTAAATTAAATACTGTCCTTTTAAATAAATAACAAAAATCAAATAAACATTTATATTTACATGCATTTTTAATGTAATAAAGAATGTAATACGTCATTTGATTGTATCATGCACATAATATGAATATCATTTAGCACTAAAATATTTAAATAATAAACAACAATAATACAAATAGTTATAAAATTATAAACTTCATTTAATAGTTATGTCATTATGCTAGATATTATTATTGACATTGGTCTTGGTCCTACGAAAAAAGAAGGAGTGGGTTCTGTTCTAAAACGAAAAAAAATTGGATGAAGATCTGCTATAGCGTGTTATTTGGCTGCCCTTCTCCTGTAATCGTTATACTAGTTGTATTTCTTATCACAATAATCTACGCACATATTATTTAATACAAATAAAATTAACTATAGATGATTATAAAACACATATCGCCCGTTCGAGGTGCATTCTAATGCTTATTTTTATCGTAGATATAACTCGATTTGACGGCGAGGAAACCTGCATGCCTGAGAGTTCGCTATCGAACAATTCGCTATTTGTCAAGTAAAAAGATCCAGCGTTTTGGACTACGGCCTTAATCATTCTCATTTTAAGAGGAATCTCGCAACCTCTACTGCCGCAAAACCTGCTGTTTGTAAAGGATAACCACAAAATAAAGAAAATGCAGAACCCTCATTCAGCCATTATTGCAGGCAGTGCATTGTCCAAAAACGGTGATAACACCCCCATAACTTCTCACTTCACACCCGTGGAATATTGCTAGCTCACAAACTTTGTCCCATTTTCCTATTCTATGGTAAACGTTTGGAACATTGGAGGTAAAATAATTAATGTCAACTGTCACTACTAAATTGGAGTGGTTTTTGATGCTTCAATATTAGTCAGGTGCACGGTTTCTGTGTGTTCTTAATTCCGGGAGGATACTGCTTCTATCTCTAACAGAGTAGAAAAATGATTGCTGCGTTACTTTTTCTAAACCTAAAGTAGTCCCTAGTTAAGACTTGTCGTAAACCTATAGAGACTGACAGACATGACCTTTCAAAAATGCTTATAAAGTAGGACTACTTGAAATGAATGAATTTTAATATTTTTTGATGAAATGAATAATGTAAACTAAATTATAGGTTATTGCTTTTACGTTTTTCTGAAATATTTACAATTTAAACGCTCAAGTCCATAAAAACCCCACTTGACAGAATAACTCTCTTCTACATCTCTAACGGTTATTATGTTTGCAATTTTTGCAAATAAAATAAACCTATTCTTCAATTTTGATAATTTTTATTAGTGTTTAATACAACTATTCTTCAATGTTTTTTCATCGATACAAATCCATACTTATAGCATAATTATTGCGAAAGTGTGTATGTTTGTTTATTTACTTGTTTGTAAAATTAATAGCAATAATATATTATGTTCCATAAAAAGTGAATAAAGTTTGTTAGCATAGTATGCTTTCTCTTAAATAATCCATTGTGACAAAACTTATGGTACCTGAGCAAAAAGTAAACGTAACTTGAATAGGCAAACAAAATACTGGCTGGTTTAGTGTGGGTCCAACGGAAATTTTATTCACTGTAACATTTTATTATTTTTTATTACAACTGTAAACACATTGATCGACCACTGAGACACAATAGTGTAATAGAGATACATTTGTGGTCTCACTATTAGATAACAAATTGAAAAATCACTGACACTCATAAAACTTGTTCACTTTTACAGTTTTCACTTATTCGAGTACGACTGTACTAAATAAATACAGATATGGGTACTCGTTTAGGTAACGTTTGCAATGCAAATCAGTTTCTGCTGCTTCACAGATACCTGAAGGGAGAGATTGTCATAAATCAACGTTTATTCAAGCGCTGGGAGCTTGTGAGTCCCGCTTTATAAAGTTATTAATTGATGTGAATAATTATTGTGAACATGAAAATCTTCATAAAGTTATCAGAAGTTTTTTTTTTTGTGAGTAGATTTCCGAGAACTCGAGAATATTTGTAACAACTTCAAACCTTCCATATTCAAATAAATCTATGATTAGATGATAGTCGTATCTTCTCTCGTATATATTTTTCTTATTATGAATTATGTTGAAGTGGTGGTATGAATACTTAGCGGCTCCCCGACACTGCATTTAAGTAAAAGTTTATTATTAAATTTTGACACGCTTTTTTTTCACATGTTTGTTTGTATGTTTGTAACCGACTCCTTCCGAATTGATTTGAACTCTATTCAAACTGTCTGATTTCGTTCAAACTTTGGAAACGACGATTACGAGGACCGATGACAATACACTAATTTAAAAAGATTATTTCATTTTTCAATTTGCAAAATAAGATTTTTGTTAATTTATATAATTTTCATCTAAATCGATCTGTCGAATGAAAAGGCAGGAATGATGTTAATTTTAATTTCCAACCGATTATCTTTAGCCGATTTCTCTAATATTAACGAATTTAATGGAGACTAAGTTACCTAGTAATTTTGCTTTAATAAAAATAATACTTTAAGAAAAACTAAAAAAACACACAAGCTTTTATAAATAAGCTAAACTTAAAGGTAGAAATTAGATTGGTTTTTTAAACCAGTGTGTTTTTAGTTTTTTTTAGTTTTTCGGAAAATTAAGGTCCCTACTGGATCGCTAAAAAACTAAAAAACATTTTATAAATAAGCTAAAGAGGTAGAATTTAGTTTGGTTTTTTAAACCAAACGTGTTTTTTTTTTGAACTATTAATTTTTTATACCGGGAAATTAAAGGTTCCTACTGAAATCATAATAACATTCGTACTGTAGTAAATGGTACCCATGTTGAATATCTGCATGCACCTCTAGTAACTTTTTTAAGTTATGTGCATTTTAAGCAATAAAATATAACTTGCATTGTGGTGAAGGTAAACACAAGAGGAAACCTGCATGCCTGGGAGTTCTCTATAATGCTCTCAAAGGCGTGTGAAGTCCACTAAACCTCATTTTCCAGCGTGGTGGACTGTGGCGTAAACCCATAGAGACTGCGCTGTAATGGGCCCCTAACGGGTTGATAATAATGACGATACAACATACAATAGTTCTGATTTACTTTACAATAAGCGGAAAATGTCTACCAGGAAATCAGAAGTTGTTAGGTAGGTACTCTATCTAAATAAACCTCATTATCTGTGATCTCGTTATTTAAATTGCTCAGTATTTGCTCAAAATAAACCGGTGTCGGTTTTCGAGGGTTCTGTTAATGTCTATAAGCCTCTGAACGTTAAACAGGCACACGCTTGGCTTACATCCAAGACACCGCGGGGTTAAATGTTAAGCCCAATTTAACATTGAAATAGCTTGATGACTTACGTTCATAAACGCCTAAAGGTAAATGTGTGGCCAAATGTTGGAGCACTTGGCAATGTTGGCCGTAGGTACATATGAATTCGTGCATTAAGTTGGCGTGGCGTGTACTTTTGTATATCTTTAATTTTTATCACTCTCAGTATTTCAATGGTCCAGGCAATGCGTACAGGCGGATTTTTAGAGGTTTGACACACCATGCTGCTCACATAAAGGTTACCGGGCTTAACGATTATCTCTTTTCGGTTGTAGTTACCGGGACCGATTTCTTAACATATTATCTGTGGCACAGGTGTGGACAAGGCAGCTCTCCTTACTCCGGGCTTACTTTACCGAAAATTCCTTGTCTTGAAAACGCTGTCATAAATTACGGAATCAAACCCAGGTCCACGTGCTCTGTAATCGAATAAAATAACTACTGAAATAAGGACGCCATTTATTCTATATTCTTTGCCACAAAAGTCACTATCTATAGGATATTTATTTCGCTCATTTGAGGTTCAAAGGCTACACTGCTAAACAGCTACCTGCAACTTTTAGAACTAAACGTTTGGTTAAGATCATCGCCAAAACAGTTACGCGTTTATTTTAATAGTCTCCCTCTTTTTTCCAAAAAACCAGCAATGCACTGAGTATAACACTATAACACTCTACTGTTCTAAATAAATTTAAAATTCAAAATTAATTTATATCAAATAATCTTCAACCAACGGTCACCAACGGTTCGGAAGCAAGAAACTCATTTAAAATTAATTTTCCTACCTTCTGAGGGATGAAAGCACAGCCGGATGTTTCCAAGCAGCCCTGTCATTAAGAAATTAATAAAATGTTAATAAACCTCGCTATCATAAAATATGGTAAACCTCGCTATCATAATATTGATTACTATACTATTGATGATTTCCTAATGTTAAGGTTAGCTAAGGTTACTTGGAAGCAACGCTCCGCTTTCATCTCACACAAGGCATAACAATGATTGTTAAATTGTAAAATGATGTTGGAAAAGAGCAACTGCTTAGTTTCTTGCCGGCTTCTTCTCGGTAGAATCTGCCTTCCGAACCGGTGGTAGAGTCACTACAAGCAGAGATAATTGACGTTTTAAAAGTGCCTAATTGAAATAAATGAGTTTGGAATTTTAAATTGTATGTGTTTTAAACTTATGCACTTATGGAAGGTAAAAACTACCTTACAGTAAAATATTAACTTGTACTTACTGAAACCCAAGACTACTATACTAATAATTGTGTTTCAGTGTGTAATAAACGTATTTTTTATCCTTTTCATTAGTACCTACCTACTTATTAACACAGATTGACCAATAAGACACAATTGTAATCAACCCCCAAGTTGAGATGCAGGATGCGGACGTAAGTTTTCCTCCACACAAGATGGATAAAATGGAATCGCTTCATCTTTTTAGCAAACTTAAAACATGTATGTGCCAGCAGTTGCAGTTATACAAAATTAAGTTAGATTATTTCAGTACTTAATGAATTAAATAAATAAATCTTATATCTTTAAACGAGCAATTCTTGTATATATATAATTGGAATCTCGGAATCGGCTCCAACGATTTTCATGAAATTTAGTATTTAGTTTCGGGGGCGATAAATCGATCTAGTTAGGATGGATTTTTAGAAAATGTCAATTTATTCGTGTTTTCCGGTAATAAACGATTTGGTGCAGGCGAAGTTGCACGGGTCAGCTAGTGTTCAATTAATAAGTGAAACTAGGATTAGATACCCTATTGTTAATAATTTAATTTATTTAGTAAAATAGT
This sequence comes from Pararge aegeria, assembly GCF_905163445.1. Classification (NCBI taxonomy): domain Eukaryota; kingdom Metazoa; phylum Arthropoda; class Insecta; order Lepidoptera; family Nymphalidae; genus Pararge; species Pararge aegeria. The sequence continues at coordinate 16,910,476 of NC_053181.1, forward strand.
TGATAAAAAATATTGATACTAAAATAATATGGCGGTAATTTAGTTCATTTAGAGGAACTTAGACAATTTACCAAATTGTCTAAGTTCCTCTAAATGAAATGGTTTTCAAGAAGGTACCAACACTAGGCTTGTATCGTGGGTATTCAAGTAATGTTAACTTTACGCTCTTCACCGTAAGTTTTTTGAGAAAAATTATTGAAGAAAAAAATGTCGACTGATTATTAAAAACTTACTCGAACTTCATTTTCTATGTGAACATGATATTTTAATGATAGCAAACGTTTCAACATAAATATTTTTTTTTTATTAAATAGAACTTTTTGCCATTGATCGACCACTGATGTACCATTCCAATAGCAAACTTGGCCATAGTTCCATGTACCCCTGTCTATAATAAAGCATCGAGGCAATTAGGTAGGGTAACTAAATCGTTTGGTGACATTTCAACGGAAGTCAACTAAGTAACGTTAAATGGCGACATCGCGATGGGGAAAATCCGATAACATCCGGTCGACCCCCTCCCATTTCCCCCTATTTGACAAATTGAAATTTTATACACGTACTTCTTACTTCTTGTTTTATCAAATAGGCTTACACACGCAATTATTTATCACATTTTTTGTGGCTCAACTGTTTGTGGTAATATAACCCTGTTAAATTAAAGGTACGAGTAAGATTTATTTGTTAATTTAAAGGTAAGGCTAGAAGGATCCCGAACGTGCAATGTATGCGGAGAACTCCACACACAAAATTACCCCTAGGTAATTTCGCACGTTTTAGACGGTCGAAAAAGACATAAATCTTGAACCGAGGCTTCATAGGCTTTACAAAACTGCCATACTTTGAGTGATTTCATTCAACAATTTGACTGCTAAACACACTTACCGCCGCTCCTGGTCGAGACTTTCTACGAGTCCGCTGCCGGGGTGTTGTTTCTGGCCTTCTGCGCCACCCTGCAAAAAGAAAAATAATTAATTTCACTGGAAAATTTTCGGAGTTTTTCTGAAAATTTTCCGAGTTTCCAAATTTTCTAACAAAATTTTCGCATAAGCGTGTGCTCCTCACCGGACTGCACGACACCAGCACGCGCGAGAGCGGCGCGCACGCGAATTTCGCACGTTTTAGACGGTCGAAAAATAATCATCACAATGCCACTTAAATCACACGTTTTTGTAACGTTCAAATACGAGTATGTATGAGAGTAATGACGAACGTCGTACACTTTAAAATAAAACTAGGATAGGTATCAATCCCGCTCTGTTTTGCAAATCCCACTGCATCATCATAGCATGGGCATGGGTCACTTGCGACAGTAGGGAAGGCATAAGGCCGGACTACGGCCTTAAGTGTAGAAAATAAAATAGCACTTGTTTCAACGGTGAGGGAAAACATAGTGAGGAAACCTGCATGCCTTTGAGTTCTCCATAATGTTCTCAAAGATGTCAGGAACCCGCCAACCCGCATGGCAGCTACATGGCAGGTTTCTGGCCTTTAGCACGGGTTAGAGGCACTTCAATTGGCTGCGGAGCAAATTATATAACCTTTTTTATAGTTTATGACAATTATGACATAACAACAAACGCACCTTTACATTTATAATATAAGTATTGATCCCCAAGGTATGCCTCATCGCTGTGGTGCAGCTTAATGACTCTAAGCCGTACGGCTTTATATACATTATGTACTAGAGATTCCTAGCGACTTCGTCCGCGTATTAGTCAACCTTAAAAGATAGACATTTGATGTCGCGGACTTTTTTTTAGAACTTTGAAAACAACTTTGTCATAACAACTTTGTCATAAATGATTTTATCAAAACTTTTTACGCGGCGCACGCAGCGGAAGCTCTCAAAAGATAAAACATAACCTCGATTTTGGAACATTCTTCATTCTTCATTCATGCTACTGTTTAATAAGCGTTTAATAAGCGCTAATCTAAGCGTGATGATAGCCTTATAGCCTTTCGCAATAAATGGGCTATCCAAAACTGAAAGATTTTTTAAAATCGGTTTAGTGGTTCCTGAGATCATCGCGTTCAAGTAAACAAACAAACTCTTCAGTTTTATGTATTAGTATAAGATATAAGAAATTATCCCTCTCCCATGACAAAAGAGGCAGGAGAGTTTATCGGCCTCTTATATTTGTGAGTTGTTGAAGAACTCAATTATTAAGACTCCAACATAATTATAAATGCAAAATGGCGTTAGTGGAAGATAAATTAACGCTCAATTTGTACGATACCAGCAAATATAATTACATCGCACAGATTGCAAATAAAGTAATTAACATATTAAGTTTGTAATCCCAAAAGGCTTTCATTTATAACACTAATAGTGATTTATTATATTCTGCAAAGAGCGTTGAGAACGAAGATTGAAAAGGTACAGTTAGGGCGTAGCGTTTCTACGTTGAATGTTATTATTCATATTATGTAAGTAATTTGTATGAAAAATTAGGTGTTGAATCTCGCTACTGGTTTCGAAGATCAGTTTTTCGATCCCGTGATATCCAGTAGTAACTAATATACCTAGATATTAACAGAAATGCTATGCACGAGTGATTTTTAAAACATAAAACATTTACAGTATAGTAGTTTTTATATAATCGCAAGAATCGTTTCAGTTTATTTCACGAAGCATATCTAATACAAACTCTTCAATTGCTAATATCAATAATTTACTAGCTGATACTCGCGACTTCGTTCGCGTGGATTAAGGTTTTTTATTCCTGCGGGAACTGTCTTATTCCCCGGGATATAAGGTAGCCTATGTTCTTTTTCATGTCAAGGGCTACATGCATGCCAAGTTTCATCCAAACCGGTTCAGCTGTTTTTGCGTGATTGAGTAACAAACAGTCACACTTTCACATCTATAATATTACTAGCTTGTGCCCGCGACTTCCTCTGCGTGGACTTCAGTATTGGGTCTAAAGCTTCGCTCGTTAACAACTTTTAAATCTACCACGAGAACTATTTGAGAGATCGGTATAGAAAGTGCATGTCCTTTTCTATAGCAAAGGTGACATGCATACCAAACTTCAAAGCTGTCTGTCCGCGGCTTAGCTCGTAAACATCTTCTCTCGAAATCCTTCCGATGTCACTCAATAAGTTCGAAGTTTATAACGGCTAAGTCGGCTCATCTTAGACCTGGGCGCATTTTGTACCTTCCTATGCTTTGGGTTTAAGTTAAAGAATGTAGTCGACACCATCACCACATAATAATGAAAACATATACGTTCCCTCATAAGTGCCGGTTTTAGGCCTACATTCTTCAATAATTTATGAATTCAAAATTTAATTTTATCAATAACGCTTCATACTTGCCTATGATAGGAACTTTATGTAAGGAATTCTTGATTTTATTTAGCATAGTCAGAACATTTGTATTCCTGGCTACACTATTTCAACATTATTGAAATGACTAAGCAGCTTCTTCTATAAAACTGTATCAACCGCTAAAACTTCCGCACCACAGTGACCTAGATTTAGAGCAACGAATTCTCTAGAAAACATCTTTTTAAACTCCCTATTTTAGTTATTTTTTAAACTCTTTTTCACAATTTTTGTACCGCTTAGCTCGCGTCGTGCCACTTTAAGAGAACAAAGTTTTGCTTCAACATGGTGGCCACATGTTATCGACTATTTCTTGTCTCTTTGTTTACAGATGGCAGCACTGTCGCAATTTATTTGATATTTTATTCAAGTGATAATCCGTTATGGCGACACATCATAATTAAGTTGACTTCTGTCAACTTTTTTGGGAAATTAATTTTTTACCTGTATTTTATTATAATGACTGTTAAAAATCAAAACCACGACCTCCCTAGCGTACGTTCCTAGGAGGGGTAAATTCTCTGGGTTTATCTAGTGAATGGTTTATGCCGTAGGCAGTTGTGTTCAACAAAACGGTCATGCCCCTAACAGGTTAGGGAGCTTTTTTACACATTATAATTAAACTTTAAATAAAGTAAACTAAACTAAAAAAGTAGGAATAAATAACAATCGTTGTTTTTTAGTATTTTTTGATGAAATAATTTTTGGTCATAGAGCTCGTCCAAAATAGTAATACCGCCATGCTTATTTCTGCCGTCAAGCAGCATTGTTGTAATTATAATAATAATAATAATCTTTATTGAAAGGTATAAACCCAGTTATAAAAATATAAAAAGATAAATTAAATAACAAAATAATAATAATAAGTAACAATAAAATTTGTGTTCCGGTTTAAAGTGCGTTGTTGCTGGTGCAAGTATTCAGGCACATGGGGGCTTAACACCTACGCCTCAGGGTGCTGGACACTGGCTAGCAGTTTGTAGGACATGTTCCCTTGTGCTCCATTTATAGGCAATGTGGTGGGCCATCTGCTTTGTACGTCAATTATTACTTTACAAAAAAAAGATAAGAGAGATAAGATTTTACAAGTAAATTAATTTTGAATCTATAGTGAAAAACACAACATATTTGGAATTCACTATACCAACCTAATATGTTTCGTTTTCTTCAACAAGTCCCGGGCTAGCTTGCCGGCACACTGATTTCATAGCGTTTACTCGTACAAATGTCAAGCACACGAGAATTTCCACTTTAGATTTTCTTACTAACTTTAGGAAATACCTTTGCGTGCGAATTCTGAAGTTTCATGTCTTTGAAAATACGAAGTTTTCACTAAGTGAATATTTCTTTTCATAAACAAAGGATTTAAAAAATAGAGAAATAGAAAACCTAAATTGATTAATTAAATTAACATTCTCAGTCTGTAATTGTCCCACTGTAATTGTCCTGCAAATCAAATCCTGGCTCGGCCCAAATCTGTTAGGTACTGTTTTTTTTGTTCAAGAATTTTCAGCACAAGCCCGGATTCAGGGAATTTGGTGTGTCAACCACCGTGCCTCGACGAGCACGTTAAACTTTAACCCCTGGTTATTATTATTAACTTGTAAAGAAGTCATTGGAGCAGCGTGATGGGTCCATGCTCTAAAACCTATGAGAGAAGAGGCCTATGGCCCTTAGTGGTACGTTAATAGAGAAACGATGAAAAATTCAAAACCCCAATGTGTTAGTTGCTTAACGTACGAAAAAGAAATAAAAGTGAAAAAATTATACTGTAGTAAGAACATACATGTTCTTAACTGTTGTTGAAAATTAATAGAATAAGCATATAAAAACTATACCTATACTAAAAAAAAGGGCCTAATTTTTTTTTTTATTGCAGGTACGTCGTGTCGGGCTTGGAAGCGACGGCCCGTCCCCAACATTCGACTTGACGGACCCGTATTGCAACAACGTTTCATACGACTACGTCCCAATGCACGATCCGCACTTGGCACATCACTTCGCTCAGAAGCCTGCAAGGAATCGGATGAAACACCTTGGCTACTGCACGAAAGACGGCCGAGCTGTGTGCTCGCTTAAAGAGTTCAACCAATACAGAAAGTATCTATACAACCAGTTTATGGACAGAATTCACAAGGCGATGAAGAATTTGGTAAGTTTTTCTGAAGTCTAAGGCTAAATACATATTGTTAATAATTGTTACTACATACAGCCTTGACAATTTCTGCCCCAAAGAAGTATTGCTGTGTTGCGGTCTGAATGGCGTGGTTGCCGGAGATATTCAAGGTACCAAGTTCAAGGACAAAGGGCGGCAATGTGTAGGACATGTTGCTTGCATGACCTGCGAGGTGTGTTGTTCTGTTTAAAGGCGATGGTTTTCCACTATCCATCTGGTCATTGCCTGCTTGGTCCAGTGGCGTGCACTTCATACATGCACAAAAGCACTGCCTACCCTAAAATTGGCCTCAGCTTCACGTGAGATCTCTGTCCACCCACAGGATCTGCTTTGGGTCTGCTTTTTGGCTTAAGGGTAGCACTAAAGTGCTGAGTACTACTAAATGAAGTTGAGAGAACTTAAATTAATCATAATCTATGTAGTTCTTCACAAGGAACAAAATGTATGTTCTTCTTGACCATATATATTCCTCCTGACCGTATCCGACTACTGCGGACTCCTTCGAATAATAATTTTTATTTCGAAATAATATTTCGCCGGCGACGGTCTGTTCTTTAAATCATTACGCCTAGCATTTTGTTCTGCGCGCCTTTTAACTTCAAACTCCGATACTTTTTTGTTTACGGAGTGTCTCCGTCGAGCCCGATCTTCTGCCTCAAATTTCACAGTAATGGGTCTATATCACATTTATTTATGTGACGTTTAAGCACATCTTTGTATTGATATATTCTTGACCATATTTACTCACGAAATGGTTTTCAGATTTAAACGATTCAGTAAAATTTAACTTGACTACTTTTTGAATGCAAACAAAATGGTAAAAAATAATTGCATACTGAAACCAAATTCGATTATGTATTTCTAAGACACAAAATGAGAACGCTGCCTTTAAAAAACCGATTCGTTATATTATGTTTCCTTCCTTTCCCGAGGAGTCTTCTATATCACAGATTTAACTATTTAGGATGAGCGGGCCCGGGACGACTTAACACTAAAAAAAGTAGAAGTGGATGTCTCCCGACGTCTCCAGGTCTTCACCAAAGCTGAACGTGCTAGGGAACACATGGAAAAGGTGGCGAAGGAAAACGCTGACGAGTGGGCTGAGAAAAAGAGACTGTAAGTATCATAGTGCCGCGTGGTGCTGGCAGATCAAATTGAATAAGAAATATAACGGAGAAGGAGTAGCAGCGTTTTCTGTACTATACTATGATCTGCTGAGATCACCAACCCTTCTGCCCAGTGTTCTCTGTGCTACGACTAACATCTTATCTACGATTAACTTTTTGATTGCGATGCTTTTAGTTCAGCAGTGGACTGTTTGTTATAGGCTATTGATGAAGTATCATGCAGTAACTGCCATGTTGGAGTAGTTTAGCATGGTTAGCATGGTTAGCATGTTTATAGCCGGATCACGGCGCACGTTTTGGGTTTGTCTGGTCCTGGTGATTATAACTCACTTGTGATGATAATTAATGTCTGCCTACTAGCATTGGAGCAGCGTGCTGGGTCTGCACTCTATTTCCTTTCTGTGATAAGATTGTCATCGCTCAATATACACTTGGACTATAAACCCAACCTTGTTGGACTCTCTTAAAGTCTTTTGAGCCCCAAGGTTAAAAGATTATAAGAGAGTCCAATGTTTTTTTTAGTTTAGTCTATTAAAATATGCATAGTTGCAAATAAAGTACTTACCTAGTAAAATGCTTGATAAAATTTGACGTAACTTTTATAAATTATATCTCGGTAACATATTAAACACTATATAAAAAAATATATAAAACCACTTAGTTTAATTGAAATATTCGAAAATTACTGCTGATGAGGACACCAGAAATGCCTTGCTCAAGAAAAATCCGCTTTTAAATACAACACCTTTTTATTCTTTGCTTTGATCTTAGTCCTTTGTAACGAGAATCTCGTGAATGGTGCTTGTCAGGTGAAAATCCGCCATTAAGGTTCCACTTTAACCGACTCTTTGTAGGCAAGTAGTTTAGTGAGGTATTTATTTCTTATTTTCACTAATTACCACAAGAATTGTTCGCAAAAAAATTAAATAGGTACTGAACGCGACTGCTAAATGAGGTTTAATAATAAAACTATCAATATAATCGTTGTACTGGTATTCTTCACAGCGAAAAAAAGATATGTTATTCAAGACCTTATTTCTTACTATATTATGGCTAAACATACCTGAAACAAAAATTTGAAGTAGATAGGTACATTATTGTATGTATACATACTTTTGTTGGTTTTTTTTTTTTTTTAGTACTAATTTTTACTGTTATTTTCTCCAAGTGTACGTAAAAACGTTAATAAAACCATGAAATTAAATACTTTATACTGACCTTGACGACTCCTAAAATGCATCCAAGATTAAGAAAAAAGTAGTTGTACCTACATCTGTACTTATAAAACAACTGTAACTGGAAGATTTCTGTACATTTAATATATTTTGAAAATTTTGACCGGGGGATTCTTTAAAATCGATACTGAGTCCGAAACAGATTTTTAATTAATTTTTGTCTGTCTGTCAGTCTGTCTGTCTGTTTGTCTGTTTGTCTGTCTGTCCTGGCATCACGCTAAAACTACAGAACGGATTTAAATAAAATTTGTTATAGTGGTCCCTGATATTCCGGGTCAACATATAGGATACCTTTTATCCCAATAAACAATAAGTTTCCTCCGGGAAACGGGATGAAATTTTTTATCAATTTTACTTCATAGCTCCGTTAAATTTGAACTGATTTTAATATTTTTTATTTTTATTTTAAGATGTATACTATAAAACATTTAGTGTCTAATTTTAATGAAGATCTGATAAATATTGTCGGAGATAAAGGACATAACTCTTACTTACATACATACATAACTCACAAATAACAGCATGTACTCGTAGCAATGCATATGGGACAACGATCGAATACATGCGTACCTTACTACCTAATATTATAAATGCGAAAGTTTGTGAGGTTGGATGTATGGATAGATGTATGTATGTATGTATCAATTAAAATAATGACAACTTACTAACTCCGTATACCCAGTAAAATACATGTAATAATACATAAATACATAGTAAGTAGTACATAGCTAGCCACGATGATTATGATGTTCCCATCACATCTATTCTAGCTTCTCGATTGACTCACACGCGGACGAAGTCGCGAGGGTCCACTAGTACTTGAATAAATCCGGTCATGTCACGATGTTAACCGACTCTTTAATGACAATATTTTTTACAAGAAATTTCACAAACACATTTTACATTCAGTTTTTTTTTTATCGATTACACTGTTTTATTTCGTTTCACACTTTATTTACAGCGGAGCTGGCATAGAGCCAGGCTTTTACTTCGCACTGGCAACAAAGACGACATAAATTTATACCCTTGATAATAGTTTTGCACAATATCAAATACTTAGCATCGTTTAAACGGATGCTCCATTCTAGTTAAACGGACGGATGTCGGATAGGTAGGGTAGGTAGCGTCGGTAAAAACGCATGTTTTTAATGAGCTTTTTTTTAACTTGCCGTGTTGGCTAATAGGTTTTGTTTTTAACAGTACCTAATAATTGACAGACCTAGCGATGGTCCACCTTAAAAGTAAAAATAAATAAATATACTACGACAATACACACACCGCCATCTAGTCCCAAAGTAAGCGTAGCTTGTGTTATGGGTACTAAGATTACTGATGAATATTTTTATGAATAATATACATAAATACTTATAATATACATATAAACACCCAGACACTGAAAAACATTCATGTTCTTCATACAAACATTTTCCAGTTGTGGGAATCGAACCCACGGCCTTGGACTCAGAAAGCAGGGTCGCTGCCCACTGCGCCAATCGGCCGTCGACCTCAAAAGTAAAATGAAAACCACCGCCTATAACCGAAGCAGCAGTTCGTAGGGCATGAAAGGAACACGTCCTATTACAAAGTGTCGCTCTGTGTCCGTTAACCTGAGGAGTTGGTGTTAAGCCTCATGTGCCTGTAATTACAACGGCAACCACGCCCTTCAGACCGGAACATAGCATTGCAATATTGCTGCTTAGCGACAGAAATCGCATGAAGTACTTCCCCGAACGAGCTTTGTCTCAAAAAGTTCTACTACTATTAATATGTGCGAGTGGAAAGTTGCACCTATTTTAAACCTTTTATGAAATGAAATGAAATGAAAATGAAACGGAAATACACTTCATTGTACACCTAACAGAAATGAAATTATAAACAAAAACAACACTAAATAAAACACAGGTACAATGGGCGGCCTTATCGCTAAAAAGCGATCTCTGCCAGGCAAGCCAACAAAGGAAAGGGAAAAAAACACTTAGGCTTAAGGGTTAGGTTGTACACAAGAAGCAGGTACAAAATTAAAAATAAATATATATTGATATATATCAATTATTATATCATACAAATCCTGCTATCCCCAACCGATTAAGCTGAAATTTTGCGTATGTGTGCGTTTTATTAAGTGACAATGCAGAGTAGTTAAGTGACATCAATCTAAATCCAATATAGACTAGACTGCCAAAAATGACGGACCAATTTTTTAGGACTCCTATCACCTATGATAAGGTTTGGAGAAAGGATTTTTTTTTATTAATAAATAAATAACCTAGAGCAATACACACATCGCCATCGCCCAGATTAAGCATAGCTTGTGTTATGGGCACTAAGATACCTGATGAATATAATAGGTAGTTATAATAACCCAGAAAAACAAACAGACACTGAAAAGCATGCATGTTCCTCACACATACATTCTCCAGTTGTGGGGCTCGAACCCACAGCCTTGGACTCGGAAAACAAGTGCGCTGCCCACTGCGCCAATCGGCCGCCAAATTTATTTTCCTCCGAAAAATAAACCACTCACCGTAATATACGATTCTTTGACGTTCTTTTTATGACAATACTGTCCATTGGAATTGTATCGAGGGAAATTGAACAAAAATATTGTGATACAATATGGTACGAAACTCACTTAGGCTTCTTTCCAGGGTGGTAGTTCAATTCCCGGCAAGCAACTCTAACTTTTGGGAGTAATGTGCGTTTTCAATTTGAGCAATTTTATATTACTTTCTTTAACGGTGAAGGAAAACATCGTAAGGATGTCCGAATGCCTCAGAGTTCTCCACGATATTCTCAAGGACGTGTGAAGTCTTCCAATCCACACTTGGCCGGCGTGGTGGACTACGGCCTAAATCCTTCTCATTCTGCGAGAAGAGGGTCGCTGCCCTCTGCACCAAATGTCGGTGGATACTTAGGAACGTTTTAAAATTAACAATGTGAGATGTTGATAGCAAACAGAGCAGCTAGTTAAGTATTATGTGGTCGTCTTCTTAGACCAGGACGCGTTTAGAACCCCTTACTTTGACTTTAAATTAATCGAATTAATTTTCCTTAGTTAATCCTTGCTTTACAAGAAGAAAGCAAGAAATGAAGCTCATTAAACTATTTTGATCGTGAATTCAAGCCTTGATTGTACTTAAAATTGATAAAGACTACATTTGCTTATTTTTTACGTTTGCATGGCTCAACATCTTATAACTTATCCTGATGAAAGTTGATGCAACAGAGATTGCATCTTGAATTAGGACTTCGGATACTTTTTATATCGGCAAAACCACAGAATCAAAAACAAATAAAACTTTGATGTACTTAACCACAGCTTAACCAATAAATCGATCTTGAAGAAATAAGGGATCTAGATATTTCTTGCATCTTTAAGATAAAGGATACTTTTAGCACGAGATAATAAACAACCACCCCACAACCACAGTTGAAAGATGGTGGAAAATAAGTAAAACATTTCAGTAGAAACGCGCCTTTAAACTAGCTAAATATTTCTGTTATATCTCTTAAAAAAAGGGGCTACTAAAGAAAACATAGCCTAAATAAATAACACCAGTGAGCTCAAATATTAGAAGAAAGCTGCTAAGTACGTGAGCGGTTCTAGAATGATTAATTGCCCCAGTTTTACTTTTTGAAAGAAAAAGAAATGTTTCATTTCGCGTGCTACTCAGCTTTTACCCAAATTATGTAATTATTGTGACACCTGCTTTGTTAAATTAATACTGAATACCTAAATCGAAATGTATTAAAAAGATTTTGATTTTTTCCGGGGAAGTACCTACTGCCACCATGTTAGCCGCCAAGAATTGCTTTTTACACGCTTTATATTAGCTTCACTTGTATGTTTGTAACCGACTTCTTTGGACGCTATTTTGACCCACTAAACGGTCAGATTTCGTTCAAACTTTGTAGACATATAACAATACACTAATTTGAGAAGATTATTCCAATTTTCAATATAAAAAATAAGATTTTTATTAGCTTTGTTGGCATGTATGTAACCGACTCCTTTGGACTTGATTTTGCCCCTCCTCAAACGGTCTGATTTTGTTAAAACTTTGAAGATATATCGAGGACCGATGACAATATACTAATTTGATAAGATTATTCCATTTTTTAATTTGTAAAATAAGATTTTTGTTAATTTATATAATTTTCGGCTATAGTCACTAAGACAGGTATGATGTTCATTTTAATTTCCAACCATTATCTTTAACTTCTCTCTTTGATCTCTAATTATCTCTTTGATGGTAAATAGGTTACCGATTAATTTTGCTCTAATAAAAATAATAAATCAAGAAAAACTACAAAAAATAGCTTTTATAAATAAACTAAACTAAAAGGTAGCAATTAGTTTAGTTTTTATACCAAGCGTGTTTTTTAATTTGTTTGAACTATTTAATTTATTTCCGGTTGTGCTTGATTCGCAAATTATTATGATTTAAAATCCCACCCATCCACCCATCTAACTGAAAAAACCCTATCAAATTCAGTTCAGTCGTTACCGCGGGAAATAAAAGCCTTGATTACATCGAGCCAATTGCTATGAATAAATATACTACGACAATACACACATCGCCATCTAGCCCCAAAGTAACCGTAGCTTGTGTTATGGATACTGAGATGACTGATGAATATTTTTATCAATAATAAAATTACTTATAATTTAAACAGATAAACACGCAGATAATGATAGATTTGTTTTTGGTATTTCGCACAGCAAAGGATAGAGATGTTTGGTTGCGTACTAAGTAAGTACGCAAACGCGTTCAGGGGTCAAAAGTTTAATATCAAAATTTCCACCCGAACGAATATGCGGGCAATAACTATCAAAATATAAACAAAAAGTATTAAAATATGCAAATCGTGTTGTGAATTCATGAAGGATGAAGCAAAGCAAACAAAACTAGGTAAAATGTACATAGAAATTCAGTCGTTTAATTTGCCGCCGAGAAGGGTGAAAAGTTCCAGCCACTGCGAACTTCTCTCGCAGTCAATATATCTACAGCATTGATACACCTAATAAAGATCTTACATTTTTAGTAGTACTTAGTAGTAGAGGTTCCTTTATCATTATCTTCTTAACAAAGCTCTTCTCATAGTAGCGACAGATGTAGAATTCAACTCCACCCCGCTGATCTTGTAATGTGTTGCAGTAATTTTGTAAAGAGGGTTAAAAAGTTTAATAAAACATTTGATAACTATGACTTGATGTGCCAGAAATTTTACTAAATTGTTTAGCATTTTTACTAATGTGTTAATAATTCTTATTTAAGTAATGAAAGTTTTCAAGAAATAATTAAAATTATATTCAATTCACAAAAAATTCAGTAAATATTCGATCACTTTTACTATCTACTCAGTTAAATCAGAAGCGTATATTTCAGTTCTTTAGACTTTAATAGGTTTTAAAAGTTCAACGTCCGTTATTACTAAGACTTACTTACTTAATTTTTTAGACCATACACATTTGACACAAGTACAACCCTAATATTTATCTTGCGTTTAGTGTATCAATGGTTTGCAAATAATGTCTACATTTTCTCCGAGCTTCCTTTCAAATAACAGTTCTCAATTGTTACAGACCCTTTGTGAGTTTTTGAAAAATAAAAGCCCATTATTTTGATTGCCGTTGCATTCAATGCAGAACATTTTGTCTTTTACTACCCAAAAAGCGTCTTACAAAATGTTTCAAAACGTAATAACATATTATTTTTTAATAAAACAATTTTTACTTTTTTAGGTGGTTGGTTTGTTTAACTACGGATCACAACGTTTGACTCCCAGGTCAGACCAAAATGTATATGGTATTTTGCTAAAAATAAAAATTACTATTTTATTTTAATTATTTTAAATTTAATAATTTGAGACAAGGGCAAGACGCATATGCTAAGAGACAGCGCTAATAAAACCACAATCTGATAATTCATAGAAATGTTTGCACTTTTAATATCTATTAGTGGCCAACTGGTCGATTAATGTAATGTATAAGTTTGAACATTATTAAGGTTCTATTTTCAAAGACTATACTTATTTAACCACAGATTTCGCCATGGCTACACTGTCATTTGCCAGTATTTTTCTAACAAATTATGCTCCAAAAAATTATTAAAATGACTAGATATATAAACCTGCAAGTGTCGAATACGTGGAAGTATGTATGTGTAATGTGTTTATTATTGATTTAACGAACGCTTTATGCATAATTTAAAAAAATATTAGAATTCTGCACTCCTCTATATACTATACTACTAACTATAAGTGTGGGAAATTTCATACTGCTCTGTCCGTGCAATTTTCGTTAAAAAGGACAACAAAGGTTTTCCTTTACGTATATTTAAAAAAAAAAGAAAGAAAGACTATTGAACATAATCTATATATTAAGATGATGTTCAATCGTCTAATGATATACACCGGGGTTACAAAATTGGCGGTGTCCACCCTCGTGCTTAAGAAGCTCGGCTTTCAGTCCCAGTTATTATAACTAATAATAATTGATAACTAGTTGTTCCCGTGTTTATTACGGTTTCTTACAAATCCCGTGGGAACCGCTTTCCTTGGATAACATATATCCTATGTTACCCTACGTCCTTTCAACTAACTCTATGCCAAAAATCAAGTAGATTGGCTGTGTAGCTGGGGCGTAAAATAAGGAAAACACACTCTCGCGTATATAATATTAGTAAAAGTTGCGAACCCGCATTGGAGCAGCATGGTGGGTCTCCCTTATGGCAGAGGAGGCCTATGCCGAGCAGTGGAATGTTAATTACTTATAATTCCTGTACCTACTACCTAGTTGTCTAATTGCCGTTTAAATATTTTGTAACACTGGCACTAGCGATATTTAAAAAAGCCGTTAAGTGTTATTATTTTTTCAACTGGCGGCGATGTTTAATAGTATCTAATTCTTATATAGTCTATATAAATATCTTATATATATCTTTATTTATTATATAGTATATAGTTTATTATAAGTTTTTTTTAATATTTATTATATGTTAGATGCATTTGTGTATATTCGTTTATGTATTAGTATTTAGTTAATCGTATGTATTATTTTTATATTTTGTACCACCTGCAGTGAGTTCTCCTCTTTTTTTCCTAATTCTAAGGTTGCCTGGCAGAGATCGCTACTAAGCGATAAAGCCACCTTTTGTATTCTGCTTCTATTTTTATATTTCTTTTCTTGTATAATTCTTCATGTGATGTACAAATAAAGAGTAATAATAATAACACTATGTTATTTAGATACGTTAAAAGTTTTTACAGGTCTTCACTCAGATCAACTTGTACTGTTGCTTCGCATAATAAATATGGTTTATACATATACAAACATAGATAATCACGACGTCTCGGATGTAACCTTACCTATGCGGTGTATTCTTAAGTGGGAAGGTTGGGTTTAAATTACAAGTGAATGAGTATTTTTTTTAAATATCTCTTGACTGATTAAAAGCTTCCTCGCGACTATTTATCAACATTAATTACTATTTGTTCACCGAAAGATACTTAAAATAGTTCGCTGAGAGACTCTGAGGGTAGATATCAATTAGATGGAGGATTTTCGAAGTTCGAAGGACGTTATTCTATCCAGCATTCCATGCAATAACTGGGTGCGTCCTTAATACATAGTCAGAGCCTTATATTCAAATATTAACTAAGCAACTAGTGGGAATTTGTTTTTTTTTTCTCCTTTGTATAATCATAATGTTTCAATAAGTGGAGAACAATATTATAGGCGCTGAGATTTTTGACAATGTATTTTCTACAACTGCTCGTTCACTATAAATAAGCATTCAACAACTATCAAAATTGCTCGCTCGCACTATACTAAACCTTATCTTTAAATCGAAGTTATCAACTCAATTTGTAATAATTAATCAATAGGTCAAAGTCTCGGATAACATAACTGAAACTAATTTTGTAACTAATTTTGTAATCTTGTTTGTAACTGTATTTCGCTTTACAGAATTAATATACCAATGTATTCAAATCCTAACCAGTCTTGCGCAATCTAGCTTTCATCAAGCTGGTAAACTGCGGCTTTATTTGCATAGCCCATTTAAGCGAGTCATTCGTCATGCCGTCCACGCTCTGTAGCTACAATCACAGTACAAATACTAGTTAATTTGAGTTTCATGAAGTGTTTTATCAGTTCATTGTAAGAGCAAAGGAAAACAATTAGATATTCTAACCGGACAGTACTTTTAGTTAAGCACATTTAAAATAAAAAAATTATATTGGCGGTCGATGGCTGTAATGACGATGACTGATTTACATTAAATAAAACTGCTCTGTTGCATTAAAGTAATGTTCAATTTTTATCAAAACTACTCAGTCGCACTATAGCTACCCATATACTTTTCTTTCAATCGACGTTTTCAACTATATAAATAAACGGGGCGACGTCTCCAGCACTACAACTTACCTGAGTACACGCTCATAATTTATGAACCTAAAATAAAAATTTATATATATAGTTTAAATAAATTAGGGGATTTTAGATCCTTAGTATTTTAATTAATTAGAGCGAAAACACAGTTGAGCCATTTTCACCGAAAAAACGCTGTTAAACTTCTTTACGATATGAAAATAATAAAGGAAGCCGTCGACATACATGATGAAACGTATAAATATAAACTCCGTTGCATTATAGCAAAGTAATGTTCTTTTATCAAAACTACTCGGTTGCCCTATAACAATCTTTCAATCGACGTTTCCAACTCAATTAATGAATAGATCGACGTCTCCAGTAACACAACTGAAACTAATTTACCTGCGTCTACTTGTTTGTAACTGTATTTTCCTTTAACAAAATTAACATTTCAATGTATTCAAATCCTAACCCGTCTTGCGCAATCTAGCTTTCATCAAGCTGGTAAACTTGGGCTCCATTTGCATAACCCATTTAGGCGAGCCATTCGTCAAGCCGTACACGCTCTGTTCTAGGTAGCTACAATCACAATAGAAACAATGTGAGAGTTGAGATACATCAAGGGATTTACCTAAAAGAGTTAAGTATGAGAACTAATACCTAGATGGAAAATTATCTACTCAAATAAAGAATATATCAAGGCCAGCTCTTACAAATCAAGGAACTAGGACCACACGACAAAGCATCGGTTTTTAGTAATCATCATCATCATCATAAGGTAAGGACGTAGTCCACCATACTGGCCCAGTGCGGATTGGTGGACTCCACCCTCTCAGGCATGCAGGATTCCTCACGATGTTTTCCTTAGCCGTTGAAGTGATATTTTAATTACTTAAAAAGCACAAGAGGTGAGTAAGTTGAGGTGTCTGCTGGGGTTCTAAACAGTTCGAAACTGAACCATAGTAAAGTCGAGCTCGTCCCCAATGCGCTATCACCGCTTACAGCACCGCACTTTTAATAATGGACTATAAAAACACTTTTTTAATTATAATAGTTTAATTACATCTTGAGATATTTAAACTAACAGCCAAAGGCACCATAAAGTTTGGAAACCTTGTAAATAAAAAGCCACATCAAAAAAACAGACTCTTCATTTACTATCTTTTGTTGGATTCCCAAAGAAGATAGTTTTACAGGGCAAAAGAACAAGAAAGGAAAATCCAAGAGCGGATGAAGTATTTGGCCGAATTCAACGAGAAACAGCGCAAAGAGCGAGCTTCGAAAGCACGTGAGAAGCAAAATCGTATCAAACAAAGGGTGCAAGCAGCTGCAGAAATGGAGCTCAGGCGGAAAATCACCATGATAAGGCAATGGAGAGCGAATGAGAGGAAAAGATTAAATCGAATAAAGCATGATAGAGAAGAAAAACAGAAACGGAAAGAAGACGATGTGAGTTATAATAATTGATGATCCTATTACTATCAACAACTTTAGAAAAAAGTTCTCGTTTCCCCCTATGTAAGTAGGTACTCTTTCCCTGGAATAATCTAAATAAGTACAAAGAGGTTATTTTAAGCAATTTTGGTCGATATGGCTAGAATAAATTTAACCGATTCGAAAAAAGCTTCTCATGAGCCCGTTGGTTGCTTATATTGAAAATCTATTGGAAATCCAAATCGAGAAAACTTATATTAATAACATTAGAAGTTTTCTTATATTCCACGATAATATGAAATACTTTCATCCAGAATGTTAATTTACGAATTGCTCACCCGCATATATTTCAATAATCAGTCGTAAAGCAAATGGCATATAATTATACAGATCCCTGAAATAATAATATTTATTTGTCGTAATCTTAAGTAATCATCAACAAAATTATAAATTTAACTGTGGTTTCTTTATTTATTAAAAGTCGTTGTATCGTTTAGGCAAATAATAAATGGAAAGCTCGTGTGGAAGCGCAAAACCAAAAAATACAAGAAGAAGCTATTCTTTTGAAACTATACACCGATGACATGAACGCCGCTGCCAGGAGGCGGAACAAGTAATCTGTTCTTTCATTCATTGTCAATAACACCACAAATTGATAGCACCAGGGACGCAGATGAAAAAATGAATTTACTTCCAGCACCTCTGATTGACATACTGTATTGTTCACCATATTCTGGTACAGTTTTATTTATTCTGGGACTCCAACGTCCATCGGTTCTCTGAGCTATATGCGAGCATTGCTACCTCAGCTTCGAAACTTGTTGAGCTATTTCGTCTACGGATCTTCTTATTCCTGCTGAGGAATAGTGGTGCGCCTAGATATCGGTCTTGTTTGTATTCATGTATCATTATCATCATCTTCATCCTATTACCAGCCCCCTACAGCACGGCTAGCATGGGCAGGAGACAATTATATCCCAGGGGAAAAGATATAAATTTATCTTCTCCCACAGCTTTATCAACTCTCAAAGCACTGACGCACAAGTGGAAATAATATCCGTGATATAATATATGTGAATTAATAAACGGGGGTAAACTTTTCCTATTCCATGTTCCAGTGATTTAGCAGGTGGTCACGTTAATTATATCTCTTGCCAGGGGATATAATCGGGGGTTATAATTTTTATCTCCCGCCCGTGCTAGCCCTGCAGGGTACGTTTCTCTTCTCAAAAATGAGGAGAGTTAAAGCTGTAGTCTACGCTGGTTAAGTCCGGATTGGTACAATTCACACACCCTTGAAAAATTATGGAGAACTCTTAGGCACAGGTATACAGGTTTCCTCACGATGTTTTCCTTCAACGTTAAAGCGAGGGATATTTATTTGCTTAAATTAAAAACGCACATAGGTGACTCCTAAAAGTTACATGTACGTTAAGGGGATCGAACTCGGTCCTTCCATAAAGGAAGCCGAATTTAATATTTTTTCCCCCTGTAGAAAGTTGTGAAATGTAGTTTTGGAAAAATAATTTGAAACATACATAAATTTAATGTCGTTACTAAAGGGTTTTGCAAATTTCCAGAAAAGCTGAAGTATATGCATACAACACGGACTTAGAGCTACAACGTATTAGGTTGGCAAACTTCAAACTTATGCACGGCGGAACCGCGAAAGCTGCTAAACTTGTGCGGAAAATGGGAGTTGAGTTTGAAAAAGTGAGTCAAATCTATCATTACCAAACGTTTCTTCTACTTTTGCTTGTTTATGCTTAGTTTAAATATTAACATTAGTATTAAGACTGACTGAACTACATCAAATTGAAAGTCAAGTCAGGTTAACAAATTTGATCTTATAATAAAACATAAAATGTTCCGTGTTTCAATCTGCAATTCTATGGCATACAAATTACAATAACACCTTAATTATACAATAATTTTTCCAATTTATACAAATGGCAGAAAAAAAAAGGTATCAAAACTGTGAGATTAAATAGCACTGTCAAATTAAAATAAAAAAATATATAGTAAACCAAAATATAAACCTAAAAACACAATAACTTAAAAGTTAAATTTTTAGATATTCGTCTACTGAATAAAACTGATGAAGCATAAGCCGTTCAGTAATTTTTATCTTTAATTTAGGCAGAGGTATGTCAATTAAAGTTTTCGGTAAACGTTATATTTTCATAATCATAGTTCAGGGTTTAAGTCATCGGTGATCAGTGGCGTGCACAGAGGGTATGCACAGGGTATGCAAATGATATAAAATGAATAAAATCTCCAGTACAAGTTATAAGAACTTTAGGGTAGGCATTTTATAAAGCTTGCAATGCCTTTCCTAATGTTTTTTATCACCCTTACTGGAGATTTTTTGAATTATAATCTACATACCCTGTGCATACCCCGTGCATTCCCCTTTATGCACGCCACTGCCAGTTATGTATTAATATAATTATTAATACATAACTGTTTCAGAGGTTCTATGACAACCTCCTTACTCCGACGGCAAACCGTATGTTGCACTATTACAGTACGTACTCGATATTAATGCATTATCACTGAACTTAGATAGATAGATAGATAAAGTCTTTATTGCACAAATTAAAAGCGAAAACAAGAATTAACAAAACAACAATAATATATATATATATATATAAGATGCGCAAAGGCGGTCTTATCGCTTTAAGCGATCTCCTCCAGACAACCCTTAATAGTAGAGAATTAGGTGAACTTACTTTGGTATGCTGAATTTCCACTCTATCGGAATCTTGAAAGTGCGTGATAAATAGTTACAAAATTATACAGTTATATTTTTCAACTTCCCGAGACTTCGTCAGCGATGTACGAGTAATTTAGATTTCCCTTTGTTTTACCACCCTTAAAAGGTGATATCCAAAAAAAGTTGGTATAAGTTTTTTTTTAATTATTACTAAACTTAATGCGAATTTCGGTGACTGTAACTTTATAACATTGGACTTTCATACAATTTCTTCTGTACTAATACTTCAATCCCTTCAGAGGTAGATTTGGATAATTTAGAAAAAAACATTTAAAACCTGTATTGCTATATTTTTAAAATAAAATTATCCAGAAAAACGTTACCTTATTCTATCACCTACTTTGCAGTCAAAGCATCTTTCTATAAAATATATCTTGGTTTTGATTAATTTGAATAATGTTGCTATTGTTCCTTCAGGAATTCTTAATTCTCGTCTCGACCAGAAAGTTAATCCTTTGTTGGTGTTACCGAAACATTAATTCGAGATTGTTCTTTCCCAGAATTCACAGATGATAAATTGGTCTGATTATAACTTTATTCTTGAAAAAAAAGCTAATCAAAATCAAATAGGTAATTGACGCTCCAAGTAGATGGCCCACGTAATGGTAAATAAACAGAGCAACTTCACAGCGCTTGTTTCACACGTCCTGCAACTTGCCGCCCTGTCATCACTTGCTCCATAGGTGAAGGATCACCTATGGAGCAAGTGATATTTTACTGGATTAAAACGCGAAGGTGCATGCTGGGATTCCAACTCGGCCCCATTAAATGAAAGTCGATGCCACTGGGCTATCACCGCTTCTTTAACAACAATATCATCTCAGATTCTATAGCTTCTTCTTTCAGCTTCTACTCGTATATCATAATGTATGTTGAAAATATATTATATAAATAAATAAATAAATAAATATACTACGACAATACACACATCACCATCTAGCCCCAAAGTAAGTGTAGCTTGTGTTATGGGTACTAAGATAGCTGTTGAATATCTTTATGAATATAATACATATAAATACTTATAATATACAGATAAATACCCAGACACTGAAAAACAATCATGTTCATCACACAAACATTTTCCAGTTGTGGGAATCGAACCCAGGGCCTTGGACTCAGAAAGCAGGGTCGCTGCCCGCTGCGCCAATCGGCCGTCAAATATTGTCTACCTCACTAGCGCAGTGGGGAGGGCTATGGTCTTATGACTTTATCCTTCCTTTCCGGGGGAATGAGTTCGATTTCCGGTACGCACTTAATTAAAACAATAAAGTTTAAGTTGCTTTAACAGTGCCGAAAAACAACTAAAGGCACCTGCATACCAGAGTTCTCTACCATGTTTTCAAAAGCATATTATGAACTCTACCAATCCTCATTTGACCAGTTCGTTATTTGTTTATAGTCTAAACGAGGAGCTAAAGGCATGAGTCTCGAACTAGCTCAACGGTTGGCGTCAGAAGCTATGACAGTTGCAATGTCGACGCAGGGTGAAGCACTCATGACCCTGGGACAGGCTCGCTCGAGGATGGACATGGAAACCGTACTGCCGAGTGCACCGCTCAAAATTTTGGATGAGGTACAAACGAAACCCTTGCAGTTATAATAATATTATGTAGGAAGTGGCGTGCACTTCATACATGCACTAGAGCATTGCCAACCTAAATTTTTTATACGTATGACCATTGTGCCATCTGCCTGGCCTGCTTATTTAGGCAGGGTAGGGTAGGATAGGCACCCTAGTTGGAACTCTGAGCACGCCACCTTCTACCTTTTGATATGTTTTAAGTTTGCTTGGAAGCAAACTTCATCTTTTATTAATATATTTTTTTTATATTCCACCACATGTTAGCTGATTGAGATAATTTATGCATTAGTTAGGTAGTTGGTTGGTTGGTAATAAATGAGGTACTTTTTTTTAAGTTTTTTTTTTATAAATAAAATCTTTATAGATCAATAAGTAAATGAAGAACTTACAAACTAAATAGGTTACAAGGTGCACAGTAAAATTACGAAGAGGGTAACTATCCACAGCAACCCGGCATTTAATAAATTGTTATTACTCAGACACTCGAGTCCGCAATCAGGGAATTCGCTCGGAGGCGCGTCCATCTGCTACTACGTGATATTCAACGTACGGTGCGCTCTAGGGCTGCAACTGTGTTCTTCCAAAACGTTCGACCTGCATCTCCTAAGAAACGGTAAAAATAATACAAATTGGACCTACCAATGCCTACATTTAAACAATGTATGAAAACACATTAAATACAGCGATGTTACTATACATGATTTTTTTAACGGATCGGAAGCAGCCAGTTTCGAGCAAGATATAAAAATGATTGTGAATATTGGAATGTTGGAAAAAAGACAACTACTTTGAGTTTCTTGCCGGCTCTTCTCAGTAGAATCTGCTTGCCGAACCGATGGGAGAGTCACCACACACAGTCCACAGACATCCTTGACGGTTCAAATGCTTCGGTGTTTATAAAGTAGGCACTAAGGGCGTATGCACATTGTGTCAAAAACACGACTGTTAAATATAGAAATAAAACAAGAAGACAAAAGTCTTACACTTGTTCTGGCATAACCGTAATGCTTAAAAATCTTAATATATATAAATCTCTTGTCACGATGTTTGTTCGCGATGGACTCCTAAACTACTTAACCGATTTTAAATTATATTGGCACACCGTGAGCAGTCTGTTCCAACTTAAGAGATAGGATAGTTTAGATTTTTAATTATAGTCGCAATTTTATTTTATTGCAAATTATTTTTCTATAATTAATTGACAGTCACATGTTATATATATATAATACTACTATACTAATTTAAGGCTTAGCGATACTGAATACTTTAAATACAAAATCAAACGCAGACGAAGTCGCGGGCAACAGCTAGTATATATAATATGTATATATATGTTATTTTTTTTCGAAGAATTGTGGTGAAAGCCTACTGAGTTCGGCTTTCGTCGATGTCTGAGTTTTCGAAGTTATGTGTGTTTTAAATAATAATATAATAAATATCACTTGCTTTGGCGGTGAAGAAAAACATCGCGAGGAAACCAGCATGCCTGAGAGTTCTAGATAATGTTCTCAAAGGTGTGTGGAGTCCACCAATACGCGCTGGGCCAGCGTGGTGGACTACGGCCTTAACCCCTTCTCATTGTGGAAGGAGACCCGGGCCGTGTAGTGGGCCGGTAATGGTTTGATATGATGATGATGATGATAGGTATTTTGTCTTCTTACCAGGGGATCAAAGCAGCCAAGGTGGGCTCTCCAAGTAATGTCAGAGATGATTGGTCAGAACTTGGGCGGCTTAGGCGGACGCAGTGGCTCCATTACCTTCGGCGCCATCCAAGATATCCCACCTGACACTGTTGCTGAGACCGAGATGAAGAGTGTTAAAGATAGACCACCTACGCCTGTGGTATGTTTCCGCACCCAAGGATGCCAACGGGCCCGTACTTCTCCGCTGGCCGTCTGTATTTCTGTGCGCCGCGCCTGTCCATTTGTCCATTAGTGGGCTGTATAATATTAACCGTTCACAGAATTTGTAGTGTTATTGCCGATATTAAATAAAAATAACGTTTAGTAAAAATCTCGTTCTTTTTGGGGTGCCTCTACGAGTAGTGAAGGTTGGCAGTCAGCACTTTATACTCCAGTCTATTTTTCGCAGGGTGAAAAAGAAATCATATACATACATAATTCGGCAATTAAAAGGTATAATAGTGAAGTGGAATATTGCAGATTAAAACTAGTTTGATATCTTAAAAAAAAATTATTAACTTCGTGATACGCCTTTGACAGTAAAGTTTGAGGGTATAGCCAGAGCATATTATCAGAGTCAAATAATGAATTCCAATTCAAGAAATGGTTCTCTGCCAGTATTACAATGTGCTGATCTTCCAAGTAAGACAATGGCACCCGCAAGTCGTATCGTTTTAAATCTGAAAAAAACGTCGCGAGACGCTTTCCGATTTAGAAAATAACTGAATAAGTGAAGATATGGTTACGAATCAAGTGCTTTGACTTTCTAGGACGTTATAAAACGTCAGAGTTCGATAGACCAAACTTTATTTATTTTTAAAAGCCTGCCTTTATAAATTTTATAAATTTAAAAATTGCCTAAAAATTTTTTTCGGAACCGACAGGATTTCAGAACCTGCGACTCTCTGGCAATCGCGGCCTGAACGCTTTCTCCAATTAAGCTACGGCTCTCCTACCGTCGATGCCGAAATTAGTATATGCCTCTCACATCAGTCTAATAGCGACTGTAGCGTCATCTAGTAGGAAACGTTGCAGTTTCGATCTACTTTTTCAAAGCTCCATATTACAATGAGACACGTTTGAAACAAGAGATGACACATTGCTTATTTATAATTTTTATTAGTGTTTCTACCTACACTTGGAGGATTTATTAATTCTATAAATTTAAAACGTGTCTCATTGTAATATGAACCTTTGAAAAAGTGTCCGTCGGTTCGGAAAAAGTTTTATATGCATTATAAATAATAATGATAATTCCTCCAGGAAACACTAATAAAAATCATAAAAATTATACCTTTATAAGGCAATTTGGATACATATACATACAACTCTAAATAAGTTTTCACTGTTCGTAGTATCAAATAAATTAAATCAGTAAATATTTTTATTACAGCCATCTAAGACAAAACTTGCAGAAGTAACATTCATAGACCGTATCGAGGATTTACCAGATCCAGTCGCCCAACCAAGCTACTTACCGGAGAGAATGAAACTGCTAGAGGTAATATAATTTTTTTAAATGATCAGTTAATATAATAAAGTGTGGCCAATTTATAATGGAAAACAAACAAAGGACAGTTAGTGAACATTTTAGATGACGTTAGTTTAGGTTATTTAGTACTTGAGAGGTAGGTAAACAACATATTTCTTTTCAATTCTTACGGAAGTCTAAAACAAAAATTTATTCAAAATTTTGCACGACTAAATAGTTGTGTGGTTAACTTTATCTTAAGTCTGTTCATAAATACACACAAAAGTTATTTTTCTAGATCTATATTTGCAGCATCACATAATATATAATGATAGTTACAATGGAACGTAGTGAATTGGGAATAATTAATTAATTATTCATCAACCCCTAGCTTAACCAGGTTGCTGATTAAATTTTCTATCTATTCTTAATATTATAAAGCTAGAGTTTATTTGTTGGTTGAAACGTGTTAATCTGTGGAACTATTAGAAAATTCATTTATTTTTGTGTTAGCTAGCCAGTTTTCATCAGTATCATCATCATCATCATATCAAAGGCCGTAGTCCACCACGCTGGCCCAATGCGTTTTGATGGACTCCATACACCTTCGAGAACATTATGGAGAACTCTCAGGCATGCAGTTTTCCTCACAATATTTTCCTTCACCGTTGGAGCAAGTGGAGTTTGAAACACACATAACTTAGAAAAGTTAGAGGTTCGTGCCGACATTCGAACTCGGCCTCCCGAAAGTGAAGTCGAAGTCCTACCCATTGGGCTATCACCGCTTGCATGAAGGTATATGTAGGCTTTATTACCCCCCATGGTTTATATTGTGAAACCGCAGGTCACAACTGATATTAACGTAAAGGCAAAAATAAATATGCATGATAATTTATTCATCAGATGGTAAATGCTGCAGCCAAACTGATGTCACGTACAGTAAACCAACGTGTCCACGATAGCATGGACATTACCATTGGCACGGTCACTCTGCCACACATGCGGCATCCGAGTAAGAATCAATACTTATTTATTTATTTTAACGCCTTTTCAACAATCTTATCTTACTGATTATTTACTTATCGAGAGACCGGTTACGCTTGATTGTCTTGCTTTAGCATAGGCCTTCCCCAGGTTCTTCCATGCTTCGCGATCATGGGTTTTCCTTGTCCACAGAGGTCCTGCTGTCGCTCTTAAGTCGTCTTCCCACCTTCGAAATGGTCTTCCCCTTCTTCTCTTACCGTCTCTAGGATACCACTCTGTTATATCTTTAGCCCAATTTTCTTTTTTCCTTCTCATTAAATAGAAGAATCAATACTTACTATCCTTTATTAATAGCCCGATGCAGTCCACTGCTGGACTAAAGGCCTCTCCCAATGGGAGGGTTTGCTCATAATCACCACGTTGGGCAGACGGGTTGGTGATCGCAGTAGATGGTAGTAGTGGCACAGAGGACGCTGCTGCCCGCTCTCCGTTATATTCCCTTAGTCACCTTAACGACACCCGCGGGAAGAGGTGACAACTGTATTCTGATCTGCCGTCACCCCACGTCATCATTTATGACAAGATTTAAAATAAATAAGATCTTACTCCTATTGCGAAAGGGGCAAAAAGAGGAACGTCAATAAAAGTGGGTTTTGGGTTTGAGATTTTGTTTATAAAAAGAAATAATTTTTATTATAAGCACAAAAACAAAGTACCTCACCATTTTCGTCCGCTTATCAACCGCAGGTTGTTACTGCGCTTGACTACAGTAACACATAATGCAAATGATGCAGTCTAAGATAAAACGCGCTTGAATCGAAGATGCTTTAAACTTATAATTGTAGTATTACGTACTCCCATCGTATAAGGTGACAGACAAAATGTAAACCTATAATATTTCTGGGTAAATGTAGCGTTATAGAATATAATATACCTAAACCAAAAAAAAGTAGTATTAACTAATAGACTTCCCCACGCAGGCCTAAGATGTTTTTATTTTTCAGTGGAATGGGGCGAGGCAGTGGAAGCTCTGGCTTCAGCCGTGGTTGACAATAGAGTGAATAGAGATAATGCGGAAATAAGACGTGTGAGTGAATTCCTCGTCCACCGGATACTGAGGTCTTTGCTGATCGAAATGAAGGAGGAGAAAATGAAGAAGGTACACTCTTTTTGTTGATTTAGTTTTGTTGTGGTAGAGTTAATAATTGGTGTTAATAATCAGTCTTTTTGAGATGTTTTTAAGTAGCGCCCTTTCCTTTTCCTGTTCTTACCAGTAGACTAGGACGTTTTTCGCTATGTTTGCTGAAAATCGATTCCAAATGTCGGATTACATATTTTTTCCCAACTCGCTCAGTATGGGTACCAAATGAAAGAATTTGAGTAGTAGAATAATGTACAGTGTATTGAAGGTTGGGGTATTATTAAATATAGATTTTTGTTTAAATTCATTCTTGGCATTCTTATTACAAATAAAGAGTTCTTACAAGGCAGGTAGGTATAACGAAAAAAGGTCAGTGTTTCTTTCTTTGAGTACACGTAAAGTGAATATGAGATGACGGTGAGGTTAAATTTTTATACAAAGTTGAAACCGTTGAAAATGCTAACGTGCAATATGTAAATGATTTATTTGTTGGTCCCATACACATACACATATAAATAACAATTGATTTTATTATTTTAACCATAACAAATGAGGCTACGTAATATCTTTTATGTTATAATTATCTGTTCGCATCTTAATAATAGTTGAGTAGCTTCGAAAGAGACAGTTAAACAATAGCTTTTGTAATGGCGTATTGAAATTGAACACAATGTTTCACAAAAACATATAACCAAATAAAAAATTTTCAAAACCCCTGACTTTCAATTGTTTTAATTGTTATGCGAAATTGTGGGAGTTTTAGTTTGGAACTAAAATAATATATAAAAATTTTGTGGCGGCGGCCATCTTGGACAATTAATTTTCATCATACTTAAGAACGCTCTCAACTCCCATTTGAATTACATTTCATCAAAATCAAAATTGGTTCATCCGTTCGCGAAATAGTATGCCACAGACAGATAAACACAGACAAACATACACACTCATCACGCATGCACGCACGAGCGCAGCGCATAATTTTTATATTTTTTACTATTTAAACGCGGAAACAAGTTTTACGTTTTTGGTATTTTGTCGTCAAAATAATGTTCTCGTATGGAACTTTAAAAGGCAAACTAATTTGCACGGGTTTCTACGAATTCGTTAGCACATTACCTACAGGCGTATTTAATTAGAGATTCAGAAGGTAATATCATAACTCGTATCTCGGAGTTGCCACAAAAGTTTGCTGAACATATTGTGTTTTCGACTGCCATTCAAAATTCTGGTACTAATTGGTACCTACACATTTTTTCGTTATAATTAAGTTGTAGGTACCTATATACAGTCGTCGTATCAATTATTTATTTTATTGCACTCCTAGTTAGAACTTGACTGCAATCTCACCTGCTGGTGACGATTGTAACGGGCCAACCTACCGATAAAGCGAGGTTATTATACAATTGATGAATTTCTTAATGACAAGGTTGCTTGGAAGCATCCGGCTCCGCTTTCATCTCTCACAAGATAGAAAAATTAATTTTAAAATGTAAAATGTAAATTGTTGATATTGGAAAACAGCAACTGCTGAGTTTCTTGTCGGCTTCTTCTCCGTAGAATCTGCCTTCCGAACCGGTGGTAGAGTCACTACACACAGACAGACTTGACGTTTCAAAAGCGCTTATATTAGGCCTACTTGAAATAAATGAATTTTGAATTTTTTTCATCATTTCAAAATTCATATGTATGCCGCTTAAAAACCGATTAAAGGTACGAGCTAAATATAACTTGCTAGACAGTTAATATATATATTATTATGTTATTACTGTATAACAAGGTATTTTAAGGTGACGAGACGAGAGAAAATTCGAAATATTTCGAATAAATTCCCTACTTAAAACCGCAGCGCTTACCGCTGCGCCTAGAAGATCGTGAACATGGTCGGCAGAATGATCTTAGTACAAATCTTTCTTTACAACAAAACCACTATTATATCACGAAGGCTAAAGCAATGGTAAGATTAATGATCTTTACTTTTTTTTTTATTTACAGAAGTTGAGAAGTTCATCGGAAGAGAAAAAGGATTTCTACGTTCCCGATCAAGTGTCGGCTGGGTAATTTTAAAATTTCACGATTCGTTTAGCTGAATATATTATTTCTACGGCCATTGAGCTTTAAAGCGTCACCTGGATATAATAATGATTATCTACTCATTGGCATTTTGTTTTGCACGTTATGTGTAAATTTTTGACATGTTATCTACTATAAAGGTAGGTAGGTACATTACCTACTGTATTTCTTATATCTATCAAATTTTTATTATTCTTTAATAAAATGTATCTTTTAAGCTGTGTATATTTTTAAATTAACAAGCCTATTAAACCACTGGTATACCGTGGTCCTAGCAGTAGGTGAAATCGGTGGAACCACGATTTCCAAGCCATAAGTTTTTTACACAACACCTAAGAAGTTTTCACTTCAAAAACCTCGTCCTAAATCGGTGGACTTAAAAAGCTTATGGTATGATTGGGAACGAGCTCCTCTTTAAGAGATTGATTAAAAATATCGCGTGTAACATCCATCCAAGTAAAAGGCTGTAATAAGCAGCACTCAGCCAGTTTGCAAGTACCGGGAGTGCCTGCCTGAAGTGTCGCTACGTGATCCGCATTCGATACTCGCCGTAACTACATTATAAAGGAGGCTACAAGGTACCCTTTAATGTCGACGTTGATAAGATACCTAAAGTTAATATATAGAGCTACACAACACAATGTTTAATACTATGAAAAAACGTTTTATTTATTTAAATCAAATTACAAATTTTAAAATAAAATGTTTTTTATAGTTTATTTGATGAACTAAGCAGGTGGCCTATAAACATAAAATACTCTGCAGGGCACGCCAGGAACGCGTCCTGCAATATGCCAACCTGTGTCCTCCAACCTGAGCCATAGATATACAGTCCCAGGGCCTGTAATTACAGCGGCAACTACGCCGGAGACCGGAGCACAGCATTGCGCCAATGCTGCTTTGTGCCAGAAATAAGCATGGCCTAGATGAGCTGTCACAAAAAGCTCTACAACTACTACTAAGTCTCATATTTTACTGTTTCTGTTGGGCAACATGATAGCTAATTGTCCGTCAATCCTAGGCTAGGACTTAAATACTACAATATCTATAATATCGTGTGCAATCCACGACGCGCGACGTAGACTCCACTAATCTTTAAGCTTAAGGAAATTGACATCTTTAAATGTTATCCCTGTCCTATTGATGCTCCCTGTTAAAAAGGATAGCACTTTTTTTTATAACTGTTAATTTCGTTGTGTAGGTACCTTCGGTTGGTCAAACTGAGTAGTCCAACCGTTTAGAGATTTTTAAACTACAGAAATGGATCCAAGAGAGATCCAAGGCATCTCTTCATGCAAGAACTTAACGTTATAAAATGGCAACCCAGTCTATAGTAATAGAGATCTGTGTGGCACCAGACTGATAGATAGGAACGAACAAGAAAAAGTAAATTCCCACAAGCATAAAAAATAGATTCATAAAACCTCAATACTAAATAGGTTTGTAAATTACTAGGCCACTACAATTGCAGATGTTTAATATAACGGATTAAAGCATTTCCATATCCCTTAGAACCAAAGAGAATATAAACACTACGCAATCGTGCTTTCCTTTCAATTAAACCTCCTCAGCTTTCACCTTACAAAAAAAAACAAAATATAAAGCAGTCGATCATTCAAAAATCGAAACGTCGTGGCAGTGTTGAAATATCCTTGACGATGTAACCATTTAAAAACTCAATAACACTCAAAATTCAGCTGGAATAACCAAAATCCTCAACAAAATGCAGTTAATACACGACCATTCCCCCAGCGTACACTTAAAAGACTTTAAATTTAGTAATATTGGGAACATGAACGCGAATATTCGGCCCCCTTCGTCTCACAACATCGAGGTTAAGGAGAAGATATCATCGGATGCGGCCCTCTTTTTGATGAACCCGGTGGCGAGCGGTGACAATATGCTGACTGGTGTAAACAACGGGCAGAAAATAAAAGATGAATTACTGTCTCCACTACTTGTGCCGTGCTGCGAAGGCAAGGAGCTACAGGTAACCAGTTCATAATAATTATCTTGAGAACTACTTTAGACAAACGTCATTATTTTTCTGGGCATCCATTAAATTAGTAGCTTTAAAAATATTTGAATAACAAATCTTAAAAAAATCAACTGACTTCGGTAATGCCAACCGTACCCTAAACACTAGCAACTTCCCCGGGCAAATGTGGCGGTACCTATATTTACGGGCGGTAGCAGATACAAATATGTAGGTACTGATTACTGATTGGTAACTGATTTTGAAGGAATTTACACTATCAATGAATGGTCACGTTCCAATTTTTGTTATAGTTGCGGAGATATACGTTTTTTTTTTAATAGTCATAATAATGGCGGACCGAGCAGATGGTTTTCCTGATAGTAAGTTGGACCATCGCCGCTTCATGCAAGAAACCATTGATTTAATTAGAATCCTAGCTAAGCCACTATTCTATGCAGTGCATTGAGTCCGAAACAGTGAAAACGCCCCGCACACGTTGCACTTTACACCCGCGGAATGTTGCTAGGTCACAATTTTTTCCCCGCGAACGGTGGTTTATGGTGAACGCTTAGAACATTAGAGGTAACATAATATTTAATGTCAACTGCTAAATGCTATAAAGTGACAAACTAAATTTGTTTTTTTTTATACCGTTTGTTCGAAAAATCAATTTGAATTGGAGTGGTTTTAGATGCTTCAGATCTAGTTGTGTACACGGTTTCTGTATGTTCTTAATTCTGTGCAAGAAACTCGTTCTTCAAAGTGCCACCCGCTGTCCATCTACCCGAAACTTAAAACTTCCCCTGAGCTGACACGAAACGCTTCACTACACTCACTAAAATATGTGGATTAAAGTACATACATGCACCAATCTTGCCAGTATCATAATAACATATATAAAGCAATAAGCCTTTTAGTCTGCTGTAATTCGAGTAAATACTTTACATATTGCATAATTTGACTAAGGGAACAGTACCTACCTACTTTATCGAAAGTTCCTATAAAGCTTGTAGATCCTTTCACATGTCAAACGCACGTATACAAGGAGACTAACGCGGCCGGATTTAATGTCCTCACGGTTTTTATTAACTGTTTTGTCGAACAGACCCTCTTACATGAGTCATGACCCTTCGATCAAGGCCCGAAAAGGGAATGCACGCTATCGTAAACTCGATTTTTTGCGAATTCAGCTGTCGTTTGATCTACTTTACCATTAGGTACCTACTTACTGACTAACATACGTTTTAAGCTCGATAACGTCTTTGAGAAAGATTACCTCACTTATTTTGTGAGCTTATTCGAGTTTGTGTTAAATCATGCGACACTAAGGGCCCTACACATCACACGACCAAGTCGTAACTAGGTTTGTCAGATACAACCTTTATCATTTTCTGACGTTTAGTTTAGTTAACTCTATTCTCTCTATCGCTTTTATTGTATGCCTTCGTGAAGCAATTCTTAAGTTTTGAAAGCAAAAATTCATATGAGCGAAGCGGCTAACTCTTTCACAATACAAGCCGTGAGGCCGTTCTTTGTCGCGATCCTCTGCAGTATAAAAGTATTGTCAATGATCGGTACATTATTCAGTATGCTACTAGGTATACCTAAGTAAAATCTTGTACAACGTTGCCACGAACGAATAATTTTCATTTTTAATTTTCTTTTTACATTTTGTACGGAGTAGGGACCTATAGTCGAGTGCTTACACAGCCACAGAACAAAATTTGAAAGGCAATGTCAAAAGTTGTTAGGCCTATTGATTTCAACAGTTTTTTCTTGGACTGCAAAAGTAATTATACCAAGACAAAGGAGGCCTTTTACGGTAGTGTTTTTGACAGCCCTTGATAAATGATTACCATATTACTTAATTAAAGAAAATGGGTAAGTAGGTACGTCCTACAACCTACTTATTCATTCTAATGTTTTACTTACCGTATTCACAACTTGATGATAATATAAGATAAAGATTCTATTAAGAATTTCGTCTAATCTTGTTTTCATATAAAAGAAACCCCATATTAATATCTTACAACGTTTAATCGATTTAGCATATCTCATTACAACGTAGCTCATTCCAAACTCAAACATCAATCTATCTGAACTTATAGCACAGTGCTAATTTACTACAAAGAGATAACTTCTTCAATCTTCTTGACACTGCCGTCTGTACTCCTCTGTACCTCTATTTTCCCCGCCATTTTATAGGACCTTCCTTTTTGATCTGGGTTCCTGTCATTTTGAATTTACACTCCTACTTATACCGACCACAGATTATGCATAATTTTGACCGGTCTAAACGAAGATATCTTTCTTCTTTAACCAATTAATGTACAAAGGAAGATTTGCTAACACATAGATATATATTTCTAAACCTACTTTTATTGCAAAGATCAACGAAGAATTGGTGTGCAGCGGATTATCGGCAATCTCCGTAAAACACGACAGTGTCGTCCAATGTATGAGCATGTCCTATGCTTGTGAGAAGATGCAGGTTCCATCCGGACTCGTTAAGGTATTCTATTTTTTTTTTTAATAATAACACAATCCTAACTAATATTATAAATGCGATACTGTGTGTGTTTGTTTGTCCTCCTTCCTTTACGCCCTGGCAACAAACAAACCAACATGAATTTTAGCACACAGGCAGGGGACAAAAATGATATGCCCAGATTATATCCCCTGACAAGGGATACAATTAACGTGTCCACTTACTAAAGCACGGGAACAGGGAATAGGAGAAGTTTACTCGCGTTTATTATGACACAAAGTTTGTTTCCACAAATTCCCATCGACAAGCCTTATCATAAGTAGGTATACCTAGTGCCGGGAAAATCCCAACGAGTCACAGTTCCAAATTCCCCTACCAACTTGGCCAACGTTATGTACCTACCAACATTAAAACTAACGTAACATTCCGGGGCTCTGTTTTATTAGTATGTAGGTAATGGTTTAATAAATTGAGCCCAACTACCGGCAAAGCAAAATTACCGCAAAAATATTTACGTACGCTTCGATTACTCCATAGCCTTCCGACTTTGGCTACACCTTCACTTTATGAACTGCAATAATTCATAAAACTGATTGATTTGATCTGTCTTCGGGCTGTTATGAGGGACTGATTGGATTCACCTCAGATGTTCAGCTACCTAGCTTGAGACGGTAACTACTTGCCTAGTCCCTACATATATTTGTTTTTAAACTGTGAGTTTTATTTTATCTCTTACGAATACTTAGCACCGAAATTCATTTCGTTCGCTGCACCGTCCTGACCTGAAGCGTGTGCCGTACCTTCGCCGCATGACACCAGATGAGCTCGAGACGCTGTTTCGCGGCTTCGCTGATCTTCCGGTGCACTTTGACAAAAATGGTTTGCACTTATACGAAATACTTAATTTAATTTTCAGATACAGATACAGTATACTTATCTATACCAAGCGAAGAGCGCTTTACTGTACCTACCTACTACCTGTGTTGTTTATTAAAGAGGGATGCCATACCTTTTCATGAGGGCGCTTGATTTGGTGTTCTTGGTTTAAAAAAAAGCATAAGAAGACATACTACCGGTTCTTCAGATTGCGTCGATGGATTCAACTGCAATGCTTGTGGCCGTAAATGTCACTCGCGCATCGGCTTATTTAGCTATACAAGTGACGCTTGGACAGTGTTTGAATCGTCTCAAGAGGTATAGGCCTATAATAAAACGCTGTAAATGTGTGTGGAAACTGAAAGCGCAGGAGTTCTCAGTAGTCAGTACCGTCAGAAATACACGCTTCGCTACTGCTACTACCTAACTGTATGTAGTTGTACGATAACTGTAACATTATGGAGAGGCATATTCGCCCAGGGAATCATCTCTTAAAATAAAGATTAAATAAGAAAACGCTTAGTTGTGAAAGGGTAGGTAAAGCCGAAAAAAAAGGGATCGTGCTGTTAGGGCCAACATCTCCTCGGAGCACTTCCTTGTTCTTACTTTAGGTATCTATTCATTTTAAAAAGCCCAGTCGCCATTCATCGCTTCGTTGTCTCAATACCAGTCATGATTTGAGAACCAATACATTCTTTTATGAAGATAACTGACATATCATTGGTCAATACTTGTATTCTTCTCTAGATCCATGGCGCATACTACGTTACATCTGTATCGTAATAGGCATTGGGGTCCTTTTTAAGATACAATATATTTTCAGATATTCAAAAAGTAGAAACTCGCCCCGCTGTGTTACCTTCTTCATTGCCTGATGAGAGAATTGTACCAAGAAATGTGGGAGAGAAAAAGACGGTTCATTCAAAAGACAGTGCGTACCTACCTAATTAAACATGTAGCATTGTTGTAAGTAGTTATATACGTTCTTCCCGTTGCCCCGATCCCGTGCTCTTAGTACGATTACAGTATAATTATTTTCATAATTGTTTTGTTAATATATGCTGCCTGCTTTCTTCGTTCG
Source organism: Pararge aegeria (assembly GCF_905163445.1). Lineage (NCBI taxonomy): Eukaryota > Metazoa > Arthropoda > Insecta > Lepidoptera > Nymphalidae > Pararge > Pararge aegeria. Next base: position 16,946,284 of record NC_053181.1, read on the forward strand.
CGTTTGTTACGGTTTTTTGAAATCCCGTGGATACAGTTTTTTTTCCTAATGTAGTAATATATATTACTGGCCGTCCGTTTAACTAACTCGCGAAATGCGAAAATTAAAGTTGATTGGCTGCTTGCTTAGGGCGTAAAGGAAGGACAAACAAACAAATGCAACAAATTAGTAAGGATCACACTGCTGGACCTCTCTAATAGGAGAGGTTTAAGAGCATCATCCTGCTCCATTTTGTTACGACCATTAAATTACAGTAAATACAGAATCCTCATTCAGCCATTATTGTATGCAGTGCATTGTGTCCAAACACAGTGAAAACGCCCCGCGCACGTCTCACTTTACACACGTGGAATGATACTAGCTCACAAACTTATATCCATTTTCACATTTTACGGTGAACGCTTAGAACATTAGAGGTAAAATAATTACTGTCATCTGCTAAATGGTATTAAGTGACTTTCAGTTAGTTTGAGAAACCATTCTAAAGTGGAGTGGTCTTTCAATATATGTACCTACTAGTACTTGTATAGTACTTAATTCAGTGGTTACGAAATTAATAGCTCGCGATAACTTATCAACAGACATCGATGGCTTGCTCCATCCAATACCAGAAAAAAGGTCACGTACAGAGGATGTGCCAGATGGTATGATGCTGCATGGCACTCGTGCCCGTCTTTATACGTCCGTCCTGGCTGGAGCTAAAGCTGGTGATCAGTTGGAGTAAGTAACTATGTATACATTAAAGATTTTGACGTGACAACGTCTTATAAATTGGTTTGCCGGGTGACACTTCAAGAAACTGCGTTACGCTCCGCTCACGTTATGCGCTTTCAATGAGAGCGAGTGAGAGGCACGCGCCCGCCTAAGAGCGAGAGAGACAGATATAAAAAGTGAAAGGCACGCGTCCCTTTGTAGTAAACGCTGTTTCATTGTACGCAAATGTATTGCAAATGTATTGCAATATGAAATTCAGTGCGAGATTCTTTGTATAAATTAATGTTTTAAATATAATTCTTTGTATAAATAAATGTTTTAAATTGTTACTATTATTTCATCCTTCTTCCTACTATACGAATGAATATTCACATTAAAATTATTTTACCACTCAAAGTCGTTGTCACGTAAAACTTTTGCCCGTATACCGACTTTACAGGCAACCAATTTTTTTTTTTTTAAAAGACCAAAAACGATCCGGTCTCCTGGGGTTTGGCCCTCATTAATAAGCGTGGCAAGGTTAATGAGGCCAAACCAGTGGACAAATGTTTTAAAATCTCGTGTTTTTAGACCACTTTTTAGACCTTCCTCCACTACCTTCCCAGCACGGCTAGCATGGGCAGGAGACAACTATCTCTCCGGAGAAAGGATAAAAATGTATCTTCTCCCACAAATTTATCAACTCTCAGAGCACTGGCTTGTAACACAAGTGGAAATAATATCCAAATAATATACGTGTAATAATAAACGGGGGTAGACTTCACCTATTTCATGTTCCCGTACTATAGCAGGCGGGCACATTAATTAAATCAGGAGACAATTTCCTATATCCCCGGGGAAAGTATATAAATTTATCTTCTCCCACAGCTTTATCAACTCTCAGAGCACTGGCGCACAAGTGGAAATAATATCCATATAACATATGTGTATTAATAAACGGGGGTAAACTTCTCCTATGTTCCAGTGATTATATCCCTTGTCAGGGGATACAGTCGGGGGATATAACTTTTATCTCCCGCCCGTGCTAGCCCTGCAGGGGATATAGTCGGGGGATACACTTTTTATCTCCTGACTGTGCCAGCCCTGATGCGAAGGGTGTGGGGGAGCACCAATTGCATCCTGAAGATGATTGCTGGCAGGTTACTGCAGGTATGTGAGTCACTGCTGTGCTATTTCAAATGGATTGGAGCGACCGTGATTCGCAGATTCAACCACAAGGCAGACAGCGTTCTCGTATTTTTATTTAAGCTTTTATAGGTATATACCCAATCACTGTCTTTAGTTTTTGTTTTGGTTGAATACAGATTTCTATTTTCACAGTAACGCAACACCAAATGAAGAGTACGACACGCGGGTACCAGACGAGATCGTTCCAGAAGACGAGATCCAGCTAAATGAGGAACTACAAATTATTCTCCCTCCGCGCTGCGATGACGACACTGCGGACTCTTCCATTACCAGTTCAGAAACTATAACCGCTTGAAAATTTGCATTACCAACTTTATTTTTTAGAACAATACTCTTTTGCGTATCCCAGATTCCAAATCCAAGCAAAGACAAACTATTTTACCAGTGCAAAACTATTCTAGTCAAATTAAATTTAAAATATACCTACAATTTAAAAAGTACAAGCCTACTCACTCTGTGAGTAATGTAGCGCATGAAGATATTCCTAAAGCGTAAAAAATCGCGCCGATGGGTGAAGAAGCTTAAACAAAAATCAAGAAAAAGAATTGGTAAGCTAATGATGTATTTATATTGGATGATTAGCGAATTCCTTGATTGAAATTTTAACAAACTTGTCGGCATGATAAAATTATTAGAACTAAAAAGCTAAAATAGGGCTAGAATGTAATAGGAAGGTTAATTAATAAAGGCAGCTTTAAATACATCACTAATGTTTAATTGCGCGAATTTAATCAGACGCGAATGCTAAGGAGAATGAAAATCATACCCCTAATCGGTTTCTACGCGAACACTAAATCGCTTAGCGGCACGTCTTTGTCGGTAGCGTGGTAACTAGCCACGGCCAAAGCCTCCCACCAGACCAGAAAATTTCCAAATTTCTCGTGCCAGGAATCGAACCCGGAACCTCCTAATAAAATTCACAGCTCTCACCGTTGTGCACGGGAGGTCGTCAAAATGAGTATTTGTGTTCCGTCATCTTGAGCGTACGACTACGTCACGCATCCCTTTTTCCCACATTTCCTATACCATGCCAGATGCCAGAATTTTAATAATGTACCCTTTCGAAACATAACAAAACTTGTTTCACCACCTTCTGCCAAATGTCGGTTAGCCTAAAAGTAAGTTTTGTCACTTCCTTGCTTTGTAGCAAACGACAAAGGCAAAAAAAAAACCGACACTTATCAGGTGTTAAAACACGCCATTAAAGTTTTCTTATTCTATGGATAGGAATAAAAACTCTTATTATAAGTGTGAATTTATATTGAATAACTTTCTACAAATATTATACAGCAGACTGCAACTCAACCACATGCCGTTCTATATAATTTACAACCAGCCAATCAACTGGAACTGATTTAAAATCATTAATCATACATTTTCATACCAGTCAGTGCTTAATCATTGCAATATTACCAAAAAAAAAATATAACACTAAATACTTTTTATAAAATCTCATAATCTTTTGTGAACTCAATTCCTAGGACCAGAACAGACTGACATGTGAACTAAACCACAACTGACCACATAAATTAACCTAAAGGCTAACCTTCAAATAAACTCAAGTTTCATATAGTTTTGTGTGGTTTTTGAATAGCAATAGTAATAATTATGTTATTCTTCATAGACTTGATCTGGTTATGGATATTTCAGAGTATACTAATCCATTACACTACACATTGACGTTGAAGGTGGAAAATGACGGCAGGTTATGGACATACGCTAAATTAAACGTTACGCTACGTAACGTAACGTAACGTACGCTAAGTCAATCAGAGACTCACTTGTTTTGTAAATTAGCTGAAGTCTAATAATTAAAGCTATTTTTAAATAATAACATTATTTATTTAATAGCAACTCTGAAAGTAGGTACCATTGTTTTTTTACAACAAAAACTACTGTTTGCACATTTATAACATAATACTGTCGAAAACGTGCGGTGTATTTTCGTGCATGCCCAGCCTTACTTAGTTCACCTGTCAGCCCGGACAAGACCTTATTCAGCACTTCGTAACAGACAAACTTTAGATCGGCCGATAATTTAGTCGAATGATAATACGCGTTGGACCTGAAGGTTCTGTGAAATTTCGACATTAATTATTTTCCGCTGTAGAATTTTAACTCTATTGATAATAATGATACCAAATTCTAAATTCGACTGACTTGCTTTCAAACTAATGCACGGTCTAGTACCAATACTGGAAAACAGAATTTGCAATGCCGCTCTTGCAATTCCATAGAAATCGTAGTTAACTTTCTCGCGATAGGATGTCTCATACTAGGGACTCACTATCGGTCAACTCTGCCGAGGTTTTTGCAAACCAAACAAATCTGAATATCCGTCAACTGTCGTAGTTAAGCTAGCTATACACGATGCTTATACATCGCAGCGATTTTTGAGTGCAAATCAATCTCCGGAATATAAAACAACTGCCACGGTCGCAATAAAAAAAAAATCATTGGGAACCAAGGCGGTCGACGTCCAATCTTGGGAGTTTTGAAAGTAGTAAGCGAGTTAGATTTACATTGTGCAATTTAAAAATGCCACTGTATAACTTTACGTGTGCAAATTAGCGTTACAACAAAGCAATTAATCAGTGCAGTGATGTATGCTCAGGTTTCTACTGTAATCCTAATATAATCCCTAGTGCAATAATGGATCGCACTAGGACCACGAGTAAACGCTAAACTATTGGCCGATCAAAAAGCCTGTCCTTTACGAAGCTGTAAGCGTTAACTTAAGCGCTTTAATAAATTTACATTTGACCTACTTTGATAATAACATTTTTAATAAATCTTAACGGAGTTACTTACGGAGTACAAACCAAAACAAGCTTACAATTTTGGAACTAAAGTAAGTCAGGCGATCTGATATCCGTTTTATATTTTCAATGTATCTGTAATCTGTTCATAAGTTGCTTCGCAATGTTATTTGTATGGTATTTTTTTAACAATAACAGCGTTGCTAAGATCTGTAGATTTCGGATAGATTGAATGTAGAAAATGGACATAAGTCACCCAGATCAAGTTTTGGTAGGTAACCCCCTTTAATATGCAAAATATACATAGAAAGAGGTGCTGAATTTCTTCAGTTTTTTTTTTTTGGTTAATTGGACGATCTTGATGTAAAACTGCTAGGTTATATTTAATCTTTTAAATAAAGTAATTACAAAAATAAATGAAAATAGTCTTTTAAGGCTGCGTCGATAGGTGGTTCAAACGGAATTCTCGTTAGGCTTGTCCTGAGACTAACACAGTCAATAATTATTATCCATTCAAAGGATTTTTTGCGTGAAGTAGTTTCGCATTCAAAATACGATACATCTAGATATTTTCATTAGTCTCTGATATTGGTGACAATTTAATGGTACCCACTAAACTTAATTGACAGTTCCAAAAATTTGACTATGCTGCAGAACGCTCCGTAAAAAGGGCAGATCTGTCAATACAGTCTACTTTTGTGGGCCCCATTGTGACGTAAAATTTTCACCTGACTATAACTTTAGGTCACAAAATACGTATAATGTACACTCCGTAAAAAGGGCAGATCTGTCAATACAGTCTACTCTTGTGTAAAACAAATGGGGCCCATTGTTCCGTAATATTTTCCACCTCACTATAATTTTAGGTCACAAAATACATACAATGTAGCATAACATTTAGAATCACCGGGCAATTTTATAATTATATTGCATGAGGCATTAAAATAGAATAGGTACGATAAAACATAACTAGATAAATAAATTACAAAGTGCCATTAACATAACGAACGCGCTGTCTTTTACATAAAAATAGGGACAGTGCAAAAATTTTACAATATTAAGTTAAGTGCTCCTTAACTTAATATTTTGTAGTGTGCAGCAATTGGAATTGTCTCAGTGGTCGATCAAAAGTACTTACTTATGATTAAAAAAAAAAAATCATTAATTATTATATACATATAATCGAAAAGTTTTTTGCAGCATAGTTGAATACATTTTTTTTTTGAATAATTAATTGTGAAAACACTTGGTAGCCATGCGAAAAGTAAACACAGCTTGAATGAACGCTACGATAGATACATAGATGGTGCCATCGGACTTTTTATTTATAATTAAGTTATTTAATTGTTTTTTTGCATATAAGTTGTCATTGATCGGCACTGACACAGAGTAATTATTATTATAGCAGACTTATATCCGTTCTCTGAGCCTAGGCTTCGCCTTAATCGAATGCCTAATGATTTAGGTGCTGTCTATAGAAAAAAACGTTACACCAACTCTTAGATGATAAATATTCGTGAATGATGGATGTATGCCTAAGAATATCCCTAGATCAGGCGTTTCTCATTCAAGCTTTGTTAGTGAAAACGGGCATTGGAGCCCAGTTGTATGGTACGTGTCACACCTAAAGCGCTCCGTGTACTGCGCGTAGCAAAAGCATTTTTTATACGATACACCTGGTACTGTCACGTACACGTGCTTCAGACGCACTCCTGTGTATTGCCGTTTAAGCGCGCACAATGCGTTTTATAGTCAATTGCGTTACGTCTTCAGTGTGTGTTGGATACATACAATATTCAATAAGCAATGAAATAGTACTTGCAACGCAATGAGGTGATATAACTGTCGTTTTGTGTACTAGCAATTACAATGTATTATAAACAAACACAAATCCATAGAAAATAACAAAAGAACTGCATGGAGCATTATTTACCAAAGTACCTAAATTATTTGTTTAAGCCGACTCTGATGTATTGTTTATTGTTGTCTTTTTATAAAATGTGATCTGGACTCTGTCAGCTTACTTTTTACTTTTAAAACAGCCGAAGTCGCACGTTGGTTAGTATATAACTAGGTGCTTTTAAACACTGCAGATTAATATGGTCCCATATATTCAATCAAAAAACCAAAAACTTCATAAATCAAAAAAAACTAGTTTTTAACATTAAGCCTAAATGGCTATAATCCGGGTCATCCAGACAATTTAGAGTAAAGAGATATTAATGTACAACACAATTGGCACCATTATTTTTATCAATGTTTCTCAAAGATTTTAAAAATGTTATGCGTTGAATTTTATATTCTCAACACTGTTCCAACAACGCCGGATCAACTTACTGTCGAACCGTTGGCAACTTGTGTTCCTCTAGTTGCCCGCGCGGTGTCGAGTAGACAACTTGTTGTCAACAAGTTGTCAACGCGTCTTCAACAAGTGGACGCGACGTCAACTCGGCATCGACTATCGATCGTATCACGAGTAGTTGAGAGGTTGATAATGCTTTGTGGTAACTGGGTTAGACAGTAAGTGTAGAGCAAGTGTTAATAAAGCTCGCTTTGTGAAAGTGAAGAACAGAAGTCTGTAAAGACGCCCTGGAGTCAGCTTGTGCGTAATTCAGGATGACCAAAAATATCGCAAACTACTGCAGCCTATATCAATGTCAAGCCAATAAAGTATCTTCCCAAAATACATTGGTAACAGCAAGCACTACTTTTACATTCATAATATTAGTGGATAGTGACTATACCAACCAACGAATAACACTCACTAAGTATCTGTCAGCGCTCTTTTTACATGGCATACGACGACAATACATTGAGTTTACCAGCTTTGAACCGTCAGTGGTTGATAATGCATTCTAGAACATAATAATTTATATCTGAATATCTGGTTATAAGGTATATTCACACTAAGTTTTCTAAAAATTAAAAAGTTACTTCCGACAAGCGATCCGACGTTCGAAAAATGCCGTTCATATATTTATTTTATTCCTATAAAACAAATCAAGTGAACGCTATTTCAGCAATTATTCTAATAGGATTTACAAACAAAGTTTTAACATTTTGTTATACATTTTTTTTTATACATTTCCGTTTTTCGGTTACGATATAAGTTCCCATTTTTATATTATACTCAATAGTTCAGTCTGTCTCGAGTCAAAATCTACTGTATATTTTCATACCAATTCAGATAAGCTACTGTACAATATTATTCTATATTTACGCAGGCGTGCTTTCGTTATTGCTTTATAAATACTGGTATTAAACCGTCCAAAATCGCGCAACGATGCGCGAAGACATGCCACAACTCGCGACGACGCGCGACTACGCGCATAAATCGCACAATCGACTATCATAATAATAACGTATTTGTCTGACCGCGTTGGCTACGATCGAATGAGCGACTTGTCGATTTTAATTTGCAAGCCGTATTGTTGAATATATCAGGATACCCGTGCCGTCCAGTTGGTCGGTAATAGGTTGGAATTGATGAAGATTTTATGAATAGAGGTGGCCGTATTTTTAAAGAGTGCGCCATGGATTAACCATTGACCATAGACATTGTGAGAAGCTTGCGGAAAGAAGAGACGAATGGCGCAAGAGCAATAAAGATGGATGCAGTGTTCATGACGAAGCTTGGTTTAGTTTTCTACACCAAAAAAGAATAAGGCATACCACCGGTTCTTCAGATTGCGACTATGCCATATTTGCCCCCATAAATGTCACTAGCGTAACTATTTTTTATGTATGTACCGTTATAGTATGTAGTTTATTATTATTATATGTTTGAACAATATATTATACATAATAATTTTATGTGTAGTATTAGTAATTTATAATATGTAGTTTGTTTTGCAATATTTTTTATGTAGGTGGAAATTTGCATTGCCGACCCGTTCCTTATAAGAGTTACTTTCGCCAAAGGTTGTCTGGGAGAGATCACTTTAGCGATAAGACCGCCTTTGCACACCTAAACTAGTTATTATTTTGTATTTATATTGTTTCTCTTTGTATTTTGTTTTTGTTTTTGTGTGTGCAATAAAGAATTTAATAATAATAATAGCGCAACAGATTATTTATCGATCCATACCGAAATATGTCGCTCAGGCAGTATCATAAATCAATAAGTACTGGCCAATGGTACCATGTTTAATTATGCGTCACGAGACTATTAAACAAGAAAGACCACTGTACATCATCAGCATCTTCACCAGCCTACTATACAACAGCTGGATACTGGCCGCCTCCCTGTGATGTATTAGAAGTTTCACATGATAATACTACTTCAGTTGCTAAAGCCACAAGTTCACGCACGGGGCACAAAGGTACCTTTATCTCACACACTGAAATCGCATGAGCTAGTTTTTGTGACGTCATACAAGTATATAAAATCGCTCGAAGCGACTAGTTGCTCGCGCGATAGTAGCCAATGTGAGTGGGTATGTTAAGAGTGGCATTTGACAATGTACGTTGCGAAGTGTTGTTCTGTAACGTTAGTTGCACAAAATAATTAGTCTATCCAATCCCAAATTTCAACGGACACTTTCTTGCTTTAGTTACACTCTCAAGTCCGATATTAATAATCAAAGTAGTCCAAAATATTGAAATGTATTAGTAGCCACGACGGGCGCCGATCGTCAATACTTGATAATTCGGGCGACGCAAATATCCCCGTGGCTTGTTAGAACCAAAAGTTCGTGCTTATTCAAACCCCTATGTTAGGTACTGGGCAGCTTCCGACGGAAAAAAACCGTCCCAAGTAGAGTCGAAGTGCAGTCGGGCAGCCGGTCGTAAAAAATAAGCCAATGCGTCTTAGTTAAAACGTGGGATAAGAGGAAGAAGTAAGAAAGTTTATCTCCGATTTACACACTTTTTGTCCAATAACGCGGCGGTGAGAAGATAATCTAGATTTACAGATAATTCGGACGTGTTATTGATTATTGTGGAAGGTGCTAAAGTGGTGACCCCACCGCAAAACGTAGCGTTGGTCGACACCCAACGAGATGGACAGACGACATCAAGCGAGTCGCTGGGAGTTTCAGGAAACAAGCGATCCAGGCCCGTGGGTTTTAGAACTTTAAAATTAAAAAAGACTTTTGTCTGGCTGTGTTTGAAGTGATGATTGATTATCATCAGATATCCGAATATAGCAACTTGTAGATCAGGCTATATTATCCACTTACGTTCGCACGTTGTTAAACACCACCCATTATAAATCCGTACTACTTTACTATCGTACAAAACAGGAGGTAAACATTAAGTAAAAATTAAAAAAAAAAAAACATATTTTACACTATGTAATCATTTCATATTTTTTAAATAACATAAAAAAATAATAATCAAATATTTCGATACAACAAAGCTCTAATGTTTTCATTTAAATAATGGAATAATTGATTTCTCATTTGTGTAACAATTAGTTCACTTGTAGACTAACTATGTAATGTCTTTAGGTTCACTGCGTTAAAGTCTGTGCACATTCACTTTCTGAGTCCAATCGACAATCGCCACTGATGGTTCACTGGATATTCCTATATCACGAGACCGACAAGCACGGACGCAGCAAACTTATGATAAATGGCATCGAAATCGTCACCTGAAACAAAATTGGTCATCAAGGAATATGTATTGCTTTGACTAATAATATTACAGATGGGAAATCTGTTATACACAAATCTCTAAATTAAACTAAATTGAAAATTAGACTAGGCTAAATTTATACAGCACATGTCTGAAGCGGTGATAGCTTAGTGGGTAAGACACCAGCTTCCCTTCCGCGGGTACTGAGTTCAATACCTGGCACGTAATTCTTACTTTTCATGTGTTTTAAATTAGTGTTTAATTGTTACAGTCTCAGTAACATAGAAGTTAAACATAAGTGAAGTCTAAGTACTACCCTCTATGGGCTATGACCGCTAACTTTCGGAGAAGCGTCAATTGACCCGCATGCACCTCTAACTTTTCTAGGTTATGTGCGTTTTAATGAAAATACCACTTGCTTCAACGGTGAAGGAAAACATCGTGGTCGGGAAACAGGAAACCTACATGCCGGAGAGTTCTCCATAATGTACTCAAAGGTGTACGGAGCCCAACCAATCAGAATTGGCCGGTGGACTACGGCGTTGACCTCTTCTCATTGTAGAGGTAATGGGTTGATACGTTGATGATGATATTTAATTATACAATTATACGATTGAGCTGCGATTGGAAGTGTGTTCTGGAACTTTGTATCTTAGAGAAGATTAAAGTCTTAAAAGAGTCAAAGTAGAAGTTTATATACTAAATCAACGAACCCTAGCACTGGCGCCCACGGCAGAAATGGCCAAAATATATAGACCCTTACCGTGCAATGCTGGAGGCGGCTGACACCGCCTACTCCGCAGCTCATAACTTGTGGTTGGTCGTTAGCCAAGTGAGCCCCTCGTACAGCCCGTCGCCCGACGTCGCGCACGATGGCTGCACGTACCAGTTGCGATCTCTAATGCGCGTCAGGCCTAACTTCTCTTGAATCTCGTGCGGTTTCATAGCTGGAATTAAAATAATGGATTTACATTTAGATATAAAGAAATTAAAGAGTACAGATGTGTTTGGTTTTTGTAGATAATACACACACATTGAGCTTAGGTTAAAGTTTTTTAAACAGAAAAATTGTCTGACGTTTCCTCATCAACAGATTGACCCAGTAACAACTGTGCGTGTCCCTTAAAACCTATAGGAGAGAGTACGGGTTACACTTGCGTAATCTTACCAAGAGCGCACCTGCGTCTGACATATTGGATAGAAGCAGGTGTTACTTTCCATGATATATTTTGAAAATTCAGCTTAATTTGCTATACTCCACACTTATAGGGTATTGATTGATGATGATTGATTGATGTACTTGATTTGATCAGCTGATTCAAAATTTCTAAATGCAGGAATTGATTAATGTTTTGTTTTAAATCGGTTGGAGTAAATTTCAATTATTTTGAATATTGATTAGAATTACTGTTGATCGGATAGATTTAAGGTGCTGTCGATTTTCGGAGATAAAAACTAACTGTACAACTCAATACAAAGAGTTTTTTTGGGGAAATAATTACCGTCTGGCAAGTCCTGCTTGTTGGCGAAGATGAGTATTATAGCGTCGCGCATCTCGCGGTCGTTGATAATCCGGTGCAACTCTTGCCGCGCCTCGTCAATGCGGTCCCGATCGGCGCAGTCCACTACGAATATAAGACCTTGAGTACCTGGAATGAAAGACACGATCGTATGAACACTGATCACTATAATCACGGAAGGTAATTAAACTGCTGGAAGCATTGTAAAATGTGGTGTTGGCGCAAAATCAAAGAATAATGCTCTTTTTCACTAAACCTAGGAAAATAGTGATTTCTGTGATTACTAGAGAAAAAAAACGTTTCACTAACTCTTATGTGATGACTAAAGACGTTAGACACCATCTTAAGTTACGATACCCATTCGGCGGATCGTAAAGTTTCAAGTAAACTGCACTTAACAGATACAAAAAATGAAAAACTATGATAATCATAATATAATTAATTCAATTTTAATGTAATTATTACCAAATCTTTAATGAAGATATAAATAAAATATAATTTTTATTAATACATAACTATAACCTAAAATAAACTATTTAAAAATAATTAATATTATATATAATTATTATTTATTTAATTTATTTTAACTATTTAAATATTTTTATACTATTTTTTAACTATTTTATTTAACTATTTATTTTTACTATTTAACTATTTTTAATAATTTATTTATTTGTTTAGCAAATTATACGTCATTATTAAATTTTTAAATAAAAAAATTCTTGCATGTCATAAAAATTGTACACATTAAGCCATTTAAATAATTTAATTTCAAATTGCTTAATTTCAAAATACAATTTTTATCAAAATACTTAAGTTTTGGGAAGGTAGGTAATACATACAAACACCACACCTCGTGGTAAGCACCAGAGACAAGTTAGGTTTTACAAGTTGCCTAGTGAAAATCGATTGGTGAAAGGTTAATGTATGCCTAGGAATCATCTTTAATTAGGCGTTACTTATTAAGCCATTGCCTTGACCGCCGTTAGTGTTAACGGTGTATTTGTTTGTTAGTTCCATTCTTCAAACCATAACCAAGCATTTTTTCAGTGTCTGGGTGTTTATCTGATCTGTATATTATAAGTATTTAATGTTATGTATATTTTATAATACTTCATGTATATTCTTCATAAAAATATCAATCAGTCCTCTTAGTACCCTCTCTTAGTAGCTACGCTTGCTTTGGGACTAGATGACGATGTGTGTATGGTCGTAGTCAGTGGCGTGCATAGAGGGTATGCACAGGGTATGCAGATGATATAAAATGAAGCAAATGTCCAGTACGAGTTAAAAATACTTAAGGGTAGGCATTTTTACTCTAACAATACCTATCCTTAGGATTTTTTAAAACTTTAACTGCAGATTATCTTCATTTTATGGCATCTGCATACCCTGTGCATACCCTCTATGCACGCCACTGGTCGTAGTATATTTAGATTTATATTTATTTCAGCCTAGCTAGCACCCTAGCAATGACATGCCGCCAAGCTAAGCATTTCGGCATGATTCCGGCGTATATACCGATTAAGGGCGTGGGATTTATATAACACCATACCAATAACTACCAAATACCATTATTGCTTGTCTACCCTTAAAAGGTTAGACCAGCAATAACAGCAATGTAACAAGTACCTATAACAAACATTGGCGTGCCTGATGACGATCATGATGTTGATTGGTTTACCTGTATAATAATGCCTCCAGAGCGGTCGTATCTTGTCCTGCCCTCCGACGTCCCATACGTTGAATTTGACATTCTTATATGTTACAGTTTCTACATTGAAACCAACTGTAGGTATCGTTGTGACTGACTGACCTAGTTTTAATTTATATAAAATAGCTGGAACACGTCGATAAGAAAAATATATTGGCTTCAAATGTTGGATAGAAGTAGGTGCTACTTTGCGGAGATACAGTTTTTTGTGACAGAGCTAGTCACTACCGCAAAGCTGTTACTGTGTTCCACGCACATGAATCAAATGGCCCACATAATGTTGTTTGATAAAAACATCGCCTAAACAGAACAACACCTCGCAATGTAGAGTAGAATCACGACAAACATACATACGGATTGAAGTCATTATAAATTACACCATACAGATTCTCCTGCTGTTCGCGGAAAATTAAGCTTAATATAGCAAATTAAGCTTAATTTTCATAACATGGCATTAGTACTTCCCCGAACAAGCTCACAAAAAGCTCTACCACTACTGACAATTATTACAGAATAAAAGAATTCATAGTTACTACAAACTTTTGCTCTACAATTATTTACTTTGTAGAGTTATTATGAAAAAATATTGAACAATAACTTCAGCTGTGCTTATGTATAAAAACCAATTAGGTCACAGACTACTATGTCAGCAAAAAGGTTACGGTCCTAGATAATAATTAAGCAATAAAACTCTTGGATACTTTGGGAAAAGGTAGGTTGGTCTGGTAGGAAGTTTCAGGTTTTGGAATTTCCTATTACCTATTTCATATGTACGTGAAGGCCGAAACAGCATTAGGATTTTTCACGGTCTGACATTTGAAAGAATAGGTCTTGGATAGAAGCTGGCGTTACTTTGCGGGATTCCATGATATACATATTATAGCAAATTGAGATTTATTTTCATAATAAAGGTTCTAGTTCAGTTAAAGTGCCAAAATAGCGCATAAGTATTCCGACGCTATGCAACATTTATCTTAATTAAATTGATATGAAAATATGTCTGTTTACATTTGTATTACAAACACAACAATTTCTAAGACTATAACTAATCTAAATTAAGTGTTGGTTATAGATTAATAAGCCTAGTAGTTTACACTCAGGCCTCCCATTCAAGGGGACCCAATTCGAGTCCGGACCCACGCTATACGAAGTTATTTGCGTTGTGTTTTAAACAATTTAAATATCACTTGTTTCAACGGTAAAGGAAAATATCGTAAGGAAACCTGCATGTCCGAAAGTTCTCCATAATTTTCTCAAAGGCTTTTCATTTACATTATTTTTTTCTTTTTGTGGTGCACAAATAGTTACAAAAAAATAAATAGAAAGGCGTGAGGAGTCCACCAATCAGCTCTGGGCCAGCGTGGTGGACTACGGCCTTAGCCCCTTCTCATTGTGGGAGGAGAACTTCTTTATATATTCGTGGTCCAGTAATGTCTCGATGATAATGACTATTATAATAACAAGAACAGTTGTAGTTTTGGTCGTATTAAAAATACTTGTTATTGCCAAAGGATACTAGTCTTTCCAGCAGCGTCGAGTCCCAGCATTAGTATCCTCATCTCCTTGTTACCAAAGATTTTCGAAAGCAGCTTCCCCATCGTGCTGAGCTCGCCTCAACTACGCAACTGTAACACAAAAAATATTACACAATTACTTAAACATATTAGTTATGTAGTTTGTACTGGTTACAGGCTAATATACATAATAAATATTAATTCATAACTAATTACTGGAAATACCAGAAACTAGATAATGCTAAGTACATTTGGAGCGAGGATAAATAAACTGTTATATATTTACAGTACAGTAGTACATCGAGAAGAATCCAATTTTTTTTTTGTATTTACATTTTTAAATTAACAAAAGTTATGTTTCCCATTTTAAATTAATTAATTAATTATCGTAAATAATGAATATATATTTATTAATAACTTCACAATGTAGTTTTTAAATATCATTTATTTATTTTTTACTGTATTACATTTGCTGTTATTGACTTTTAAGTAAATGGATATATATCTACATATATTTATAAATCAATATAAGTACAAAATTGTAGGTTTTGTTATGTCCACGATTTTTTAATCTATTAACGATCGACACAAACGTGAAGTGTAGATATTAGTTTATTTATTCTTTTGCAGGACCTACATCTGTAGCGGTACGAATAACTAAAACAACGTTTCATCATCATCATCATCTCAACCAATTGACGTCCACTGCTGGACATAGGTCTTTTGTAGGGAGTTCCACAATGCACGGTCCTGGGCCGCTTGCCTCCAACGGCTCCCAGCTACTCGCCTGATGTCATCTGTCCACCTCGTTTGGGGCCGACCTACGCTGCGTTTACCGGTGCGGGGTCGCCATTCCAGCACCTTAAGACCCCAACGTCCATCGGTTCTCCGAGCTATGTGCCCCGCCCATTGCCACTTCAGCTTCGCAACTCGCTGAGCTATGTCGGTAACTCTAGTTCTTCTACGGATCTCCTCATTTCTGATTTGATCACGTAGAGATACTCCTAACATAGCTCTCTCCATCGCCCGCTGAGTGACTCTGAGCCTTCTTATGAGGCCCATAGTTAGCGACCATGTCTCTGATCCGTAAGTCATCACTGGCAACACGCACTGTTCGAAGACTTTAGTCTTCAGGCACTGGGGGATTTTGGACGAGAAGATGTCACGAAGTTTCCCGAACGCTGCCCATCCGAGTTGGATTCGGCGGTTTACCTCTTTCTCGAAATTGGACCTACCTAACTGGATCGTGTGTCCTAGGTATATATACTCGTCTACAATTTCGAGTGCAGAGTTCCCAACAATTATTGGGTGGAGCGCAACATGAGCGTTAGACATAATTTTCGTCTTGCTCATGTTCATACGAAGGCCCACCTGTTGAGAAACTCTGCTGAGGTCATTGAGCATCGCATTAAGGTCTTCCAGAGTCTCTGCCATTATGACTACATCGTCGGCAAACCGAAGTTGAGTGATGTACTCGCCGTTAATGTTGATGCCAAGCCCGTTCCAATCCAGAAGCTTAAAAACGTCCTCCAACGCAGCGGTAAACAGCTTCGGGGAGATAACATCTCCCTGTCGCACTCCTCGCTGCAGTTGGATCGGTTTCGTAGTCTGGTCCTGTATACGGACTGACATAGTGGCGTTTTTGTACAAACATTTCAAAACTTCGATGTACCGGTAGTCAATTCGGCATCTCTGCAGTGACCTTAACACAGCCCAGGTTTCCACCGAATCAAAGGCTTTCTCATAGTCCACAAACGCTAAGCAAAGTGGCCGGTTATACTCTTGAGTCTTCTGTATAACCTGCCGCAGCGTATGTATGTGGTCTATGGTACTGAAGCCCTTTCGGAAACCGGCTTGTTCAGGAGGCTGGAAGTCGTCGAACCTATTCGCGAGACGATTCGTAATGACTCTTGAGAACAACTTGTAGACATGGCTCAACAGCGAGATAGGTCTGTAGTTCTTCAGCAAGGTATTATCACCTTTTTTGAAGAACAGAACAACCACGCTCCTGTGCCATGCCTCTGGCGTTGTGCCTTGATGAATGACGGAATTGAACAACCGCTGAAGGACTTTAAGTATCGGTTTTCCACCCGCTTTCAGGAGTTCTGCTGTGATTCCGTCATCACCCGGTGCCTTGTTGTTCTTAAGTTGTTTGAGAGCCATACTAATCTCGTAAAGGCTGACGTCCGGGATATCTTCAGTGAAGTGTCGGGTCAATTTGGCTCTAGGGTCTTTAGCCAAACTTTCAACAGGCTTTTGTGTTGAGGTGTATAACTGTCCATAGAATTTCTCAACCTCACTCAGGATCTCTGGTTTAGAAGATATGAGACTACCATTGTCAGTCTTCAGGCGAGTCAACAGGCTCTGTCCGATAGACAGATCTCTTGCGAACACTTTCGAGCCTTTGTTGCGCTCAATGGCCACTTTAATTTTCTCAGTGTTAAAGTGTCGCAAGTCTTTCGTCTGCAACTTCGAGATCTGTCTAAATTATTGCACAACAACAATAATTTATACAATTATAGCACTTTACTATGCCCATTAGGGCAGGAAGACGAAAACTTATAAGAAATACTTTTACTTTTGAAACTGTAAGAATGTCAGTTGTCACAGCTGTTTTACTGTCTTAATTATATAAAGTGGGTCAATATTTAAAATTTGAATAACTATTAATTCATATTTGCCGGATGTTTTATTAAACTGATTAGGATTTCTACAAATACGCTAATAATTATTATTTAATTAATAAATAGTTTACAAGAAACAACTAAAATTATATTTAATTAACAACGAATGTTCATGACGTTGAGTTGGTCGGTATGGTGTATAAATACGACTGCATTTTCGATACACCTCAGTACTATGGACTCGAACGATGCAAAGATGTCTCCCGGTGTCTTAGTCGTTATCAGATATGAAGAACATAAAAATGATACTAAACATTGGCATCCGAACGAGATTTTGTTTGCCGTATTGCTAACTTTTAGGTTTTAATAAATTATAAGTTTCACTTTCACTAAAGTTACTCATTTCCTTACGAATTCGTATTCTAGGCAAGGTTAAGCCGCGCTTCAATCATACGGCTTTAACTTTCAAGCCACCTAGTTATCTTGTTGCGCTTACTTTCTATTCTCTAGCATACTACTACATGCGGTTAAATATACAATATTCGTGTACAACAAAATAGCGCTCTTCATTTTCGCACTGCAGTGAATTGGAAAGCGTTTTAATTTAAAGCCCTCTCTAAACCGTAGGAAGATCATATAAAAACCCTACATTTTTTGAAGTTAGATAGATACAAAAGAGACATTCAGAAGTGCCTCTGTGATACCAGCTGCAAAAAAGGGGTCAATAAATTTGTATGAAAAAATATCTTCATTTTATAAGGGCTTCATTTCGACTGAATTTATTAACGTGGACATAAATCTGCATTAATATTATAACTGAAAAAGGTGCCGTTCTGCCCGTTTGTTACTTGACGCGAAAAAATCCAAAGAAACTGAAAATTAATTCGTTTATACACGATTAATTTTTCTTACGTCGTACAGCAGTGATTCGAATGTACAGACAGATTTACATTCATAAGTATATAATATAAACTAGAAAAAAATGAAGAAAATTAAATAAATAGTTTGGTATATAATAAGAAGCATCAAGTCAATCATTTACAATCCAGTAGGTACCTACTTAATTCGATTAGCGTCTACCTAATTCCTGAATGCATAAATAATTGCTTTTTATTTTTATCGCTGGTGTAGTAAACTTAAATTATTTTAAATATTGCAAACGGGTACAGTAGATCGGATAGATTAAAAAGACTTAGAGAAAAGCACACGCACACAAGAAATATATATAGATAAATATTAAAAAGTTATAGGCCAAATAACATCACGCTTCAACCTTTAATACCAAAGACGTATTAATACCGAAATAATCTGTGTAGTGTAGAGAAAACCACATGAAAGTTTTGTAAAGGAAGTTTACGAAGTATAAAGTTGTACGAGGGCTCTAAAGACCATTACATTTAAAATATTTCGGAAAATGGCTTTGCGAAACTAAAACAAGTAATCGCACGCCCGCTGTGACATTTGGCACCCTATAAACCCCACCCTTTCTTACGCTCTACTGGGTTGCTGATAAGCTGAATAGTGGTCTACATAATTACGAAACGACGACAGATAAATTTTATCACATGAAAAGGAATCTTTTGAAACAGAAACGGTAGCTCATTAAAAATATTAATAAATACATTTTTTAATTCAAGTGTGGGTTTTTATGTTTGTGAGTTGAATCATCTGCCCCCACTGCATTCACTCCTTAATAATAATAGACTAGCCGAATACATCTAGAGTGCCACAGGAGTAATCCAGACTAGCATTTTTTTTTGTTTAATTAGGTCCTTACTTATCTACCTATAATATATTAACAGTCAGAGCATCGCCATATCTGTATATTATTATCCAGTAGTTTAGAGATATGTTTTAAAAATAGATCTCGAAATTACTTTTACCATTTTTCAGGCTCAAATTCTTAATATTGCTTCCCAGCAGTGAAAGATTAATTATAAAAATTGGTTTATTACTTTCAAAGTTAAGTTTGTATAGGTAACAGCATGGACACTTAAATTATAATGAAAATAATTAATTTAATAACAGGCTATAAAACCGAATATACCTAGAGATAAAATTTTACCGTGTAAAAGGCAGTGAGATATTACAATCTCGAAGGAAATTTCGCCAAGTCGGTGTCCCGCAAGAAACCTTCCGGCGCCCTAGATTCTATACCGCGCTAAATATAGTAGACAAGAGCCCTCAGTATGAAATCTTACTATGTCGCTCAATACAAAGCCGTCGCATGACATGCGATGCAATGAGGGTCACGCATGTTTTCAGGTAAAAATATAGCTTCGTAACCTGCTTCAAACAACTATTAGTAAAGTTATGATATAGTATAATACTAAGCATCTGCCGACGGACGACGGCCAAATTTGAGTCTCAATGCAGTTGTAGTTTCGTCATATAATACCCGATACCGTGTGGTGACAGCAGATCAGAATACAGTTTTCACTACCCCTCTGCATCCCGCGGATGTTGTACGAGGCGACTATGAGTATATACCTAACAGAGAACGGTCAGCAGAATCCTCAGTGCTACTGCTTCTACCATCTATTGCGATCACCGAACCGTGTGCGCAGCATGGTGATAGTTGATTGATATTGGATATTGATGATGGTATCCCTATAGCTAAGGGGCACTATTGTGCGTTATGTCGGCAACCATTGAATATTCTCTTTGCATGCAATTAATATGAAATTAACTGCTATCCACGCCAAGGAAGTCACTTATGACTTCCAGTCGGTGAAATCGCAGGGGACCAAGTCTGCTATTGCGAGAGTGTTTCAGAGGTCTATCAATTACAGAGAGTACTAATGCACAAAGAAACCAAGAAAACATTCTCTCAGAACCCGTAGACCGAAGTAGGTAGAGAGAAAAAAGAACGTGAAATGCACTTTTGAAATCGGTTAGACAATTTTTCAATAAATTTCCGTTGGCATCTACAAAAGACAAGCCTGTAGTTGTGTTCGGGTTTTGCTCGGTTACAACAACAAGTATATTTTCACAGTACATTAGGCAAAAACAAGTACGTACTTAATGCATATTTCAATCTTGTGTTACTATTTGTTTCACATACAACTTTTATAATGATAAAAGATTTTCATTCGTTGTGTTTCCAAACGGAGAGGTGGAGCCATCAGATTAAAGAATAAGCATACTTACTTTAATACAACCTTTTTTTTGATGACGTGCTTTGTGCGCAATAGTCAAATGTAGAACCCTTAATTTATGTATTAGTCAATCAAATGTATATTTTTGGCACATAATTCCTGAATACTATTTAGAATTATCATAATCATCGTCACTTTAAATTATCAACGTCCTCTTCTACTATTAACAATCATAAATTGAGTGATAAAAGTTTATATCCACATCTCATATTTATTTACACAAACAATTGCAAACATATCAAATATATGTTGACACATCTGCGTGAAAATTCACATCGTAATATACCTACCTAATGAGAAAGAAAACGAGCGTAACAATTGAAATACCTTAAAAAACTAATTAAAAAAATAAAAGGCATTTTAATGACAAAGATAATTTCTATGGTGCGAAGTGCGCTGACCTTATTTCGGTGGATAAATGACCACTATATCTTATAAGCATTAAGAGCACGCAATGTTCAAAAATACACTTGTAATTTCAGCCCCCGCTAAACAATCTCCCAAATATATACTCCCAAATGGCACGCCTGCTGTTAATAGGAATATAAATGTTAAGAAAATGCTTGAGTTCCGAAATGAGTTTTACTTTTCGAAACAAAAATGACTCCAAATGGGCTTAAAACCTACAATACAAACTAAAGTTGTCGATTGCCTCATCTAGTGACATATATTCGAATATGATCAGCCTGGCTGTTGAGCCATCATTCTTTGTACCATGCTCATGTAGCTGCTCATCAATAAATATTAGAAGCGTCTTTATATATACCCGCGCCTGCACTGAATCTATTCATGAAATAGGAAATATTAATGGTACACTAAAACATAGAACGATGTTGGGTCGATTTACGTTATGAACGGAACACGCTATGAGCCGTAAAAAGCGAGAGGATGGTTAAACATTTATACATGGAACCTAAATTGGGTCGAGCAATGCAGGATCAGGTAGACAGAATTTCCGAAAGGACAGGACGCAATTACGTGAAAGGTACATAACTCATGGGTAAAATAAAAATGTTGGCATTAGCCAACGTACTCCAAATTATTTATACATAGGCTTAGCAAAACAGTCCAGAAACCAATTTCTTTTTTCACGATCTTCCTGACGCAGCGGTGAGCGCTTTGGTTTGAAATGTAGGTACCGTGTTCGATCCGCCGGGGGTAGGGGCAATCTGGGGATTTATAATTTAGCATTTTTTCTCTGGTCTGGTCTGGTGGGAGGCTACGGCCGTGGCTAGTTACCGTACGAACCTTATCGGTACGATGTCGGGTAGAAACAGATTAGTTGTATGGGTTCAACATAACTGCTTGACCCGTGACCGGTTAGCCCGTAACCACCTTAACTGGAGCTAAGAACTAACTTATAGAGGAATAAACATAAATAAATAAAACTACCAACAGATGATCGCCATTTACTGATGATACCAATTTCTTTCAATGTGATTAATAAACCTAATAGAAATCTTATTAGGATACTGAGGTAATCAATACCGGGCTTATAATTAAAGTGGTCATCGTAATTTCGATCATAAGAAGCCAAGGTTTAAACATTTAACATTTTGATGCGGCAATGAAATAACTTCTTGATCTCACATAGCAACCGTTAATAAAGCAAACATTAGCGGGGCAACGAATGACGTAACCGCCTATTGGAGTCTAATGTGACTTCGCAACGAGGAAGCGGCCCTCGCACAATTAGGGAATGTAGGTACTCTTATAACTCGCTATATGCGATTAGAGACCATTCTTGATCCCCAACCTTACCGTCGAATTTGGAATTAATTTCAAATTAAAATGCCGCTCTACCCTCTACGACGTTATGTTAGGTATTATAAAATGACTTTTGTTTCTCAGTTTTGAGTAAATTTTTTGGCATACCATTTACTTGTTATTTTCTCCTATATTCATTTCTGATCATTTAAATGTATGTAAGAACGAAATTGCTTGCATAAAATCTGCAACCTGTATACAAGGCGTACTAAACTTTCATAAAAGACATAAGTTCATCTACATATTTCTTCAAGTATTTATGTATTGTACTACCCTGGCACAGTGGTGAACGCTGGGGTTTTAAGTGGGAGGTCCTGGGTTCTTAACTAATCTGGTGAGATTGCATTTAAGGGCTAACTTTTTGTAGAAAAATAAAACAATTACAGAGTGCCACTGATGTGAAAATTTTTTTTTGTGATCCCCTTTTTATTTCCGGTAGGCTGACCGAGTTGGAGGCGTTGTCTGATTTCCACGTCATTTCCTTCAACCAGCCAATCCGCAATCGCAATATCGATATTAACAATTTTAACTGTAAACAACCGGGTTCGACTCGCTCATCCAACTTATCCTCTATATATACATACCTACTCCAATTAACCAAAGTTGAACACATGCCAAATGAGACTTTCAAACATGTTTTTAAATGGACTATAATTTGTACTTGATAAAATATTTCACAGTAAGCGAGTCCAAATGATCGCTGAAGCGAATAATCTTAAAATAGATTATTCAAATGAAGATGAAAAGTTTATTCAACGAAACTTTGTTTGATCTTTTGAAATAATAGTCCCGACTCTCTTTGGAACTAAAGATGGAACAAATTTATACTGTTATAGCCATTAGCAGACAAAATTATTTGAAAGAGTCTAGAGTTGGTGGGTGGGTACCTAACCAGTGTTCGGAGAGGATTCGTAAAAATAGAGCTCTCGCAGCCATATACAGTACGGGCCTCGTATTTTAACAGTATTGAAACTTACCCTTTAAGCTCAAGAAATTATTGCAATGTAAGCACCAACACTATTAATATAAATAGCACTGTAATACTTCTACTATAACCCTGACAATGTTATAAAATAGAAACAACTGCACGCTAACAAGTCAGAAAAATAGTACAGGTTCGTAATAAAAAAAGATTACTTGTAAGTTGTAAATAGATTAGTCAGCAATAGTTATAAGGTACTCTGTTAATGTTTCCTACAAGACTGTAGGAAACATCGGCCGTAGCTAGTTGCCACGCTACCGACAAAGCCGTGCCACCAAGCAGTTTAGCGTTGCGGTACGATGTCGGGTAGCAACCGTAGGGGTATCGGCTCAAAACCCTAAACAGGTTAGCCCGTCTTAGACTACATCGTTATCTAGTTACCACCAGGTGAGATTGCAATCAACGGCTAACTTGTATTGAAATAACAAAAATCTGCGGCGGATGCCCAACTTACGTCATCTTCTCTCATCTCCGGTCACATACCAGTGCCAGGAAAACGCGAGCAGATAGACTATAGATAGATAGACTTCGGCTGTTTAACGGGTGTAGATCAGACCCTGATAAGAGAGGCAGTCAACGCAGTTACCTGAGTGTGCAAAGTGTGGGATTTTCTACCTACGCTTACTTATTCGATCGCGTGAAAGTAAACAACGATTTACATGGTATCGGAAGAACGACATCTAGTTACAATACTGGGAACCTACTACATACTAACCGTACGAATACCACTACGTAAGTGGTATTCGTACGGCCAATAATACAAAGAAATAGAGATAACTTCTGGGAGGAGCGTTTTCTCATGACAGTCACGAACAAGTTGATAGTACGATGCAAGAAGAAGAGTTATTACTCTTATTTATCATAAGTTGTAACACATAGTTAAATGCCATGCACATGGCAATCGCAAACAGCAGTCGGTAACCACAGCTTGCAATATTCCCCTAAATTGCTGCGGAAGTGGGACGCAGTGCAGGGACGAGTGTACGCTCGTTAGTTATTATACAGGAATCCATATCGTTAGTGACTCAAGTGTCTGTCAGAGGTGCAGGTGAATAAATAAACTTGTAATTTGTTTTACGTAAAATATCATAACATACTAGAAAAACGGAGCTGACTGCCACAATCGGTAGTAGGCGAGGTACTTGAAGAAGATATATTATAAGCGCCCTTCCTGGCTGGCTTTTCTAGAATTGTATTGCAAAATTACTATAGCTACCTACAGCCCAAACAAGAGAGCGTAACGAACTGATTTGGAAGTAAAGTAACTCTAGTAAAGATTAGGTATCCAACTTCCTAAGGGTGTTCAATATTCAAATATACCTAATTCATTTCTGTCGTTACTATATTATATATCATATTGTTGCAGTAACTATATGATTATGACTAACCTTACTATTATTAGATTCGCTCCATTTATTGATTTGTCGCACGCTCAAAATAATCCGAGCAGTATGTACATGAGAGCAAGTACATGAAGTCAATGTATACGATTTTAAATACTTGTCACACGACATGTCACGAATGTATAATATTCAAATTATTATTGTCTTAAATCATCATCATCGTCATTTCAACCGATGGACGTCCACAGCTTGACATAGGTCTTTTGTAGGGAGTTTCACAATCCACGGTCCTGGGCCGCTTGCGTCCAGCGGCAATAACATAATATCTTAAATACAGTTGCTTTATTATCTTGACATGTTCGTAAGCTTTTAAAACAATTTGCCGACTACATAACGAAAACTAGTAGGTACCTAACTAACAATATTGCTTCGGTATTTGTAACCATAAATATTTATAACGTTATACCGAAATACAATTACGTTATCGTAAGGACAAAATATTTGGCCTACCTACTGTTACCTTGGCGGAATACTGCTAGGAAAATTTAATGTCACAACCACTCTTCTTTAAGAATCCTCCAATTTTTTTGTAAATATCTCATTAAATATTAAATAAAAACTAGGTACATATTTCGGATGTTTATTCCTATGGCCGTTATTGTGGTATCATGCATGATGTATATTATGATATTTTAATGTACAGCAAGAAGATAAAAACAAACAAAACAAGATAAAAATAAATCGACCGATTTCATAAAATATTTGTCACAGGTTAGCAGCAAGTTGAAACGGTAGAGGTATTTAAAAACACCTATAATTTAGAAATGCATGAAGTAAAAACGTTTTCAACATTTCAGTTATGGTTTACGCTACATAAGCACTAATGCTATCTTTGGCCGACTGTCTTTTATGGCTTCGTTTCCCCTTCGCGACGCGTCCCAAACCCAATAGCTGGTAAGATTTATGTGAACAGGGAAAACTTTGGGGGAACACGCATCTATCTGGTTTTAATGAAAAACTTCAACAAAAAACTGAAGGCAAGTTCATCACGTATTTTAATCTTTGTTTATATAATATTATTTTAATTGCCTTAGCAAGTAAAACAAAAATATATCAATATCTAATCTTGCATACAGAAATTCTAAGATTGTAATAAATTATTTTTCATGTTTATCATATAGTTGATCTAGCAGCAAGTAACTTTGAAACCTTATGAAGTAGGCCGTTCATTTTATAACTATAATAGTAGTATATAATCTGCGAGACACGCTATTTAATATAAAGTTGTCGAAAATGCACTTTCTAATCAAGTTAGTGAAAAATAAATAGTAACTTAACACAGAGAGTGGCAGAGAAAGGAAATTTAAAACCTATCCTGGAAACAGTCAGTCAGAGCAGCAAGTGTATAAATCAGATGTTCATACGCTCTGAGATAGCTCTTACGTAACGTTACGAAGTAAGCTACGTCGCTTAGCTAAAACGCTCGAGAATTCAAGAGAAAAACCTCGTTAAAATTTTACCCGTGCTTATGCAACAAAAAGTAGAGACGCGACGATGAATTACTGTGAACGGCAAAGAACTTGTTTAATTAATGCCACTGTTCTGAAAAGCTTAATGAAATACAGGCTTTTTACTGCATTATCAGCTATTTTATATTCATCATTATCAACCCATTATACCTCTACAGGGCAAGGGAAGTTTGTGAGTAAGTTTTCCTTAACCGTTAAAGCAAGCGATATTTAATTCTTTTAATATAAAAAAGCCCCGAAAAGTTAGGAGGTACGTGCCCAGAGATCTAACTCGGTCCCCCGTAAAGCAAGCCGAAGACCTAACCGCTCGTTTTATATTATTACATATTTTATACTTTATTTCATATTCTGAAGTAACAATTAACTATCGTCGAATATATTAATAGATTTTTTTATTTCTTTTTGAAGTAAATCTTTTTTAGAATCGTTGTGATTTGAAACTCGATGAAACAATTCGTCACGATATAAAAACAAACACATAAATGTATAGGACTAAGTCGGCGAGAGATTGAGAAAAACACATTACACATTTTATTTTAGTTTCTAAGGAATTTAATTAAATGTATTAGGTATAATATTTTACATTAAAATATTAAACAATTTGCTTGTTGTAAAATAATAAACCTTACGCATATCCTAAAACTCCCGATACTCTACATACATCACAATGTCTCGTCTGCTACATTTCATTGACTTCAGTCATACCAACACTTTCTTAAAAACACCTTACATTTCAAGTAGGTTTATCTCATAAAAAGGCAATTTTTACTACATTCCGATTGGTTGCGTAGCATAAGCCAAAAACAAAATAGAATAAAACTATATATGTGATAATTTGTTTTAACGTATAGTATTTTCCTATTGCACTTAGCGATAAGCTCTTACGATTCCGATTACGTAACCTACCAAACCCACTCGAAGCACTCGAAAATCCGCCACGTTTGTACCTACCTACGTGTTTAAAATTTCAGTGTAGGTACCTTAAATGCGAATTTATTGGTAAAGATTGAATAATTAAATATATTATCATGTTAAGTATGCAATCATTGAGATGGACGGTTGATCCTCAATTCCATACTAATACTATAATTGCGAAAGTGTGCCTGTTTTTTTTTATTGTTACCTATTTCCGGCACTGCCACTGCACCGAACATTCCTAAATAGCTTGATTTCTGTAAATGGACATGTGTTACCTTTCATAACAGGATAAATCACTGGTAAGACAAAAAACTAAAAAAACGCGGACAGAGACGGGAGCTACCTTCATTATTTATATTTATTCAACTACAATAAATATAAATAACTAGGTATGATAAATATAAATAATTTACGACCTACCTATTTTCTTAATAAGGAACAAAAATATTTATTTATTCGATCATCAAAGGTAAAAGTTCTTCTGCTCTGTAGGTATTTTCGGGTCATCCGTATTTTTATCACGCCAGTGGTATTATTCTATTTTATTTTACGGTCCCTCGGTAAAAGTCGAATACATATTTAACAGAGTATAAAAACTGCTGCGTAAAAAACGACGCAGTGAAGTAAGCTGATCCGGTGACCCGATATATATATATTATGTTGGATAAAGATCGAGGCTTGATAGATGAATAATGCCCGCTTTTACTAACGACGAACAAGGAAATGCCTTACCAAGCAACGCCTAATCTAAGGAGATTCCTAGGCATATCAACCTTTTACCAATAGTTATCAACTAAGAGTAGGTATGAGTTCTGAAACTGTTTCGTCTAAAGCGTCGGCGTCATAAATACGCGGGATGCGGTGAGCCCGTTAAAATTATGCTTTATAATGATATGTCTAACCAAGGTAGAATTAATTTTGTTATTTAATATACATTTCTTACAATTCTACACAGAAAAGGGGGGCAAATAGGAGTAATACCTAATTATTATTATGTCCTTGCATCAGCAGCAATTTAGGCGATAATGCAAAATGAGTAAAACCGGCAAAACGATTATAAATGCCTAAAATTGCCAACGATATGCCACAATTTCTTTTTATACGCTAATTACCTACACACAAAAAAAAATATATTGGATAATGATTCTAGTTCTAACAAGATTACAGGAACAGCCTATAAAAATGAATGAATGAAATTGAAAATAAAAATTTAACAGACGGTATACAATTTTGCGGCCTTATACAAAGCCATCTCTTCCTAGCAACCAAAGGCGTAAAACACAGCTCAAGAAGAAAGGTAGGTGGTGCATATAAATAAACATATATAAAAATCTAAAAAAAAGCGTAGACGAATGTCTTTTTACAGTTGCAAAATAAACATTATTGGTGTATTTAGCCACTATAACCGATGATTTTAAGCTACGTAAGATTTGTGGAAGACGTACGGAGTTGTTGGCGTCAACTATGACAACCGCAACACGGGCGTCTCCCTAATATTATCTACCTGCTTTTTCTAGAGTACAAGACTATAGAGCCAGAACTCCCAAATGTACAGGATGTTGATTTTATAAATTTTAAAATGCATATGAAATTTTTTGAATCCGATAGGATTCGAACCTGCGACTGACAATCGCGGCCTGAGCGCTTTTCCACTGAGCTACGGCTCTCTTACTGTCAATGCCGAAATTAGTATATGCCATCGATCACTAATAATAAAATAGATGCCTCTTGTATCAGTCTTAAATAGCGACTGTATTTGAGTCTGTTGATTTTATTGAACCTAATCATAGTACGTATTCAATGGTTTACGATAAGAGTATTTACGAGTTGTATGTTTACAAAAGTAGTATATTTGGTTCATCCAGTGACATTCAAGTGAGAGATTTTCTACCTAATAAAGTCACTTATTCAACCGCATGGAAGTTAACTCCGATTTATATGGTCACGAAGAAGCGCCATCTAGTTTCAATACTGGGAAACCGTACTGTCACAAAATCGCGCTCTTCCAATACCATGTCACTCATAGTTACTTTCGCGCGATCGAATAAGTAAACGTAGGTATAAATTTTCACAATTTGCACTCTGTACTTAATCAGACAACTGAAAATAGTAATTTCTTTCAATATTGTCATCATTCATACATAGTTTATCTATTGAACTGAAACTTTTGAAACAAATCATGATTGTCCAACAGTAATTTATCCAAGAAGAACTTATTACTGAACTCGGTAACCATACATACGTTCACAAAATTGAAAATATGTATATCAAAATATGTAAATAATAATATATTGTATTTAACAAGACAACGTTGAAGCACGATATCTGTGTCAAATATCTAATATTATATATAAGCGCAAACCTCCGTTAGTAATTGAGGATAAGAAATGTGATATTGTAAGTATTTGTCAGCCATGTTTTATCAATTAGGACCGTTGCCCTGCCAACATATTCTTACATTGTTATGTTATTAAATTTAATCATGTTTCATACAACACGTAAAGTACCTAGGTATGTAATATTGGCAACAGAGTTGAATTAATTAAAAGCTAATACGAATGATTAATGCCTTGAAAAAAAATTCAAATCTTATTTACAATTCTTAAAAAAGCAACTAATGGATAATAGTAAAGTGCTATTTGTACCTCGAAACTTGATATATGATCATGCTTTCACGCGAAAAGCCAATGTCAGGAATTTGACAAGGGTGGTGTTGAAACGTTGGCAACATCTTTAAAACAATATCATTATACTGCGGTCCCTGTTAAATCGTACGTTAAATGATGATAATAGTAAAATTATCTTTAATCTCAGATGTAAACCCAGTATATAATATGGATTAAATATCCAAATCCAGTATAAATATAACATATGGATTTTATGTCAGTGGCAGTGGAGGTGTTTTAAAGTTAGAAACTCCATTATTGCTGTAGGTAAGGAAACGGTTTCAAACATGAATTCGAAGCCGCGAAAGTAATGCGTAACATCGCCAAGTTGTAGAGGTTATCTTTCATTGTGATATATAGTATTTGGCAAGCAAGATCGTTGCCATAAAATCGGCAAGAATTGGACGCTGCTCTAGATACACGTGTAGCATTCGAATTGAAAATTCACTTCACTAAGGTAGCAAAATGTACTTAGTTATATTTTTCATAAGAACAACCGAGTATTTATAGATCACACACACACACAAAAACACGGACAAGCACACATAGTAACCTCATTTACCAATAAATTATATAACATACTCAAATTCAAGTTTCAGGTCAAGGTCAAACGTCGCGGTGCCAGGAGACTCATCTTTGACGAGACTATAATTAGTAAAATTCAAAGTCTTACTATTAAAGTAAGTTTAAGTAAGCTTAAATTACCTACAACTCTCGGGCGTTTGACAGCATCTTAGGAAACAATTATCACAAGTACAGGATTTGCGACTCTAAACTGGGGGGCATTAGGTCCATTTTACTTTCACGATACAGAGCTTCATATGTGTATAAGACTCACGACTACTAAAACGAGCAAATCTTATACTAAGGCTACGGATATTATTTGCCTCACGAACATTCGCCACTTCTCACTACTGACAGACAGTCTGGTACTCTCATGCAGAGCGGACAGCGGATTAGACTTGATCGCTTCGTTACATGTGTGACCTCCCACCTTACCCTGCACAACGAGGTGATGTTTACAGATGTTTTCTCACCTGACGGGTCCACCAGCCAGAAAAGGCTAAAACGGCGCGGCGTAGAGATCAAAATAATTTCCAAAAAAACTGATTCAGAAGGCTTAGAGGAAACCACTGGTACTCATGATCCCAATTCCCAAAAAGTCATCATGTTGTAGTTATTAAATTGTAATGATTCTGTCGCATGGAATTGTAAATACTAAAACAAGTTATCACTTAGAGCAAAATTGTTGACATGTTATCTATTTAATATTCGCATCGGAGCATCCGTTACTGATGATAAGCTGGAAAGCAGCATAGTTAATATTTGATGTCATTTTACACGAACGACGGGCGTGCCGAATTTCACATTTTTTTTTTACCGTCATTGCGCGCCTGCCGTTCATGATTTACAACCATCATAAGGTAAAAAGCTATCGCCACCAAGAGAACCCAAAGTTTAACAGATACTATTCTAAATAACTTCAATAAGAATAAGAATAATATATGGTTTACGTATTAAAAAAAAATCTTTTATTTTAATATGATCTATTTTCAAACCAGGATTTAATTTCTCCGTTGCTGAAATAATAATTATATCTCGTAAAGCAAATTTGAACAAATCTCTCGCAACTGCATTTTGAGTTTCTCTTTTGCTGTAATGTAAACTCATTTTATGGACTGTGGTAGTTACTAAATTAATACAAAATATTATACTAAAAACTTATTGGTCCCAGCAAAGTAATTTCTTTAATTTGATGGTCCTGTCGACCTTAAAGATGATCTCAATAAATTTGTATTATCTATGATCGTCTGTGTAAATCATTCAAATAGAAATACATATATATGACAAATATGGTTAATTCCAATATGATGGATGAAAACCAATCGTTTAACATTCTAAAAAGGATAAATTGATGATTAATTATGACGTGATTAAATTATCAATCTTTGATAAAATTAAGTATCAAAAACGGAAATATGAAAATATTATTAGTATAACTCCAATATTATATGTGAATGTTACAAAGATATTAAACGTTTCTTAAGAATATTTATTCTTTTCTAATGGAATATGTTTATATTCGATTACAAAAGAATAAAAACAAAATAGGTACTAACAGACCGCATGCAAAAAATTCCAGAACAATTAAATACAACCATTCATTAAATCTAACAACTACAATTGATATTAAATCACCTTGTATTGGTTCGATTGTCGGATAGTGCAGTAAACTTTAAATGGATAGTTTGTTGTAAACAATTTTATCATTACTTAGATTAATTACAATAATTAAATTTACTACAATGTATGTTTATTAAATATATGAAATCAAGGATACATATATTTGGTATAAAAATACTATAATATATTTCAATTTGCAGTTTGCATTAAGTAGGTATAATGAAATAGTTATAGAAAGCTTTTTTAACTCATTACACATCTTAGACTAAATAAGATGTATATTCGTAAAACGGTCCTATCTTCCAGCTTTCGGAAACATATTATGATGACGTTCATTTGACATCTAAGTAGGGTACTTACTCAACTAG
This sequence comes from Pararge aegeria, assembly GCF_905163445.1. Lineage (NCBI taxonomy): Eukaryota > Metazoa > Arthropoda > Insecta > Lepidoptera > Nymphalidae > Pararge > Pararge aegeria. The sequence goes on from NC_053181.1 coordinate 16,978,809, forward strand.
GTCTATGCCATTATATAGTTTTACATTATGGTGATTAAATGCTCCTTTTACACTTCAAACAGTGCACGCTCATGACAAAACCTGTCTAGATCTGGGATGTCAAGTAATTTGTGTCAAACTAAGCTAGTTCCTTATACCAAATAAGGACACTGTAGACTAAACATTGACTTAGGTCAACGTACTTTAAAATTAAGGTCATAATTTTCTTTAGAAACTATAAGTTTCTAAAAAATCTGGTATTTTCATTTATTTTCAGTAAGCCAAATGTAAAGGTTAATAATTATAACCATTCCTGAATATCGGGATTTAAGTTAGTATTTTATACATTATTGTGATGTTTATCAAGTTTTCATGAATTAATAATCCTGTCGAAAAAAGCCAAGCAAATTATAGCTAAACAGTTTCATGCTTGTATAAATTGGCCATTTAATTGTAAATTGCTGAAGCAATTAGCGTTAAAAGTCTACGCAAGTGCTCTTTTAGTGACCTATTTTTTTCTCTCATTAATCACTCACTGCTTACTATTTTGTTTTATTCTTAAAATAGTGAAAGTAAAGATAATAAAATAATAAGTAAAGTAACAGTAACTTTATATTAAACAAAAAAAACGAAACTTTCTCAACATGTAACGACAACAAATTTCAATTCTAAAGTTGTAAAAGCGTTAAAATCCGAAGATTTAATGTAAGACAACACTAAGACGACATTCTCAGGAAACCCTATAATGATCGAAAGTACAGACAGCGGCGTACTAAGCCACTGAAAGGAAGCTATGGAATTTATGTCACAACCGCTCGGCGAGATGCCGGACCGCAAAACAATATTCCTTCAGACAATAATTTTAATCGATATAAACTGGAAAATTAATAGCGTTACTAAATTGCCAAAACGCTGTCAATCGAGTCAACAAAAATCTCGATAAGTTTATTTATAAAACCAATCAATTCAAACAAACGAAAAAATTAATTGCATTTAGTCTTTCAAAGAGCAGAATGTAATTTATGTTTCCAAAGTAAATTGTAATTTGAATGAAACTTAAATATTGCTGAGAATTGGAATTGGAACATACAAAACTTTACTTGTTATGGAGTTCTACTGAAACTTTGGCAGGCAAACAATGCCTAGGAGAAAAGATACATTTTGTGACTTCAAAAAGTATAATGTTAAAATCGCTCACCTCAATGTAATTTTATGAAAAACCCGTAAAAGAACTCGAAAAAAAAAAAAACGAACCTGAACAAACCGTTAGTCCCTATTGATAATGATTAATAAGGAAGCATAGTGATATCGAATGCAACTATTGCGTTGATTACAAATTTCATTGTTCAGTCAGAAATTTAAGCTTCTATCTCTCTGGAGTTCTTCAATCATAAATTTGGAGAAAAATCGAAATGATAACAACGCCGCTTTTTGAAAGTCCGTTGAATTCATTAAACTTTAAAGTGGCCAGTAGCACGTACGTGTCGTATTCCATTAAAATTCAGATATGATTATGTATGGCACTAAATACGGCTAGTGAATAGTGTTCTTTCGGCATATGATATGAGGTGATTAAACTTTACTGTAAACGTCCCTTGAAACTCATTCAGCTGGTATAAACATCACATGTCCGAGTAATAGGGTTGCCGCTTTACGATACATTATTTTTAGATAAGCGTAACATCGTAGCGTGAAAGTCGCTATTTATGGTTTATAGGCGCAATAACATCTACGAGTACGATAAGACAGAACGCACACGCTTTCGTGACGATTTGTTCAACTTTTTTGCCACTTCTAATCTTATTAATCTTTGCAAGTTAATTATCATTATAAATTACCAAATGTCCAATCGTTTCGACATCATAATGTGTAACGGCAATTTACAAAACGAATAGCATTTCGTAACATTTGTTACATACATGAATTGATGAAGAATATTCACGATTAGGTAAACCAACATGCACGAATGTTTAACTAATTATGCATTGTATTCTTTGAATTCAGATATTCGGACATTTTATCACCCGTGATACAAATACGTTCAGTGAGCACAGTTTACGCTTGGAAGCGTAAGCCAATCGCAGGCCGACCACACCTAACTCTATAAACTTTAAAGCTCGTCACGACGGTAACGCTTATCAGAAATGTTTCCTTATTCCAGGAACTCCTTTTCTTATTGATTTTATGTCGATGTACAAATAAGATAGAATAAAGAATTTATCACGGAACTCCTAAGATATTAAAGTAATCCTACAGGGATTAGGAATGGATTAGGAGCAAGACCACTGCCTTACTTTGTCCATAGCGTAAACTGAACGTACATAATTAGTTATCTCGGAACTTAGTGCCTACTGCTTAATATTATTATAATGAGATTATAATGAGGTTAGCTGTTTATATTTATCCGATTATGAAAATCATTTATTTTTAGGTTGACACTAGGTCCTCTTACGTACAAAATACTTACTAATATTTTAAATGCAAGTGTTTGTTTCTTTTTTGTGTCTTTCCTTTACGGTTCATTAAAAAGCACATAATTTTACACAAGCGTTCTTACAAAGTGCTCTCAATTCATGGGTCGTTTTAATTCATATTCTTAATCCGAAATCTTCGGATAAAAGATTAAATTTGTTATTGCTATCCCTTTTTAAAACTCCTCTGTTGATAAGGGTGGCTCTACTAAGTCCAACTAAGAACTGATTTTGGATTGGAGCGATTATGATTCACTGTTGGGGATTAATTGTCAGCATTCAAGTGTACCTACTGATTATGTTAATATTTTAGTGAAAAATTGCGGTAAAATAGTCTATAAACCTTGTAATTAACGAATATTATATTATGGACATTATATGACTGCATACTGTGGACGCAGTTAAGAGTGCAATATATAAATCGTGAGAAATCTCATTAAATGGGTTGTCACCCACAATCCATCGCTCAGAATATATAAGACGACGTATATTATCTGTGGTAATAGGGTGCAAATCATTCCTCATATTGAAAAGACAATAGATGTAATAACTTTATCGTGACACGCGTGTTGTTTGATACACATCCCAGCTTTACTAACGAGGGTTTCGTTACCATTTCCATCTTAAAAGCGTCTCACTAAGACGTTAATTATTGTGTGAAGTAAATAAATACATTCTAGAATATAATTTAGATATTGTTTTAAAACAGTAGGTACGGTATATAAAGAATAAAGACGTGAATATCTTTCTGGTTTAAAGATAATAAGGGAACGTTAGAACTGTGGTTGAACATGGTACAAAGAATACCATCCGTGTAACGCTTGATGAATACAAATCACATTTAACGGATTCAAAGAGAAATATTAGTTTTACTATTCAGGAATGATGTGATTGGGATTGTAGAAAATAATGCGATTTAACAGATTCCACAAACAACATAACGTTTACATAAATATTTTTTGGATCATTGTTACCCTTTGATTATGTCGGAAAGCATTTGCATCATAGGCACACGTCAATATTGTTGACTATTTTTGCATATTGTCAATAAATTTGTTCGGTTTAAAAATATTGTCAATATTTATATTGTCCATAAAATTGTCTTTTTGCAGGCAGCCATAGTCTAAGATGAAGTTCAATATTACATATTATGCAAAAAAAAATTAATTTTGGGACAGATATTCTATTAAAAATCTACCTAATTCTAATGCTCGGGTCTTCGGGTCCAGTAATTTGTATAAATTTGTAGATGGTACAGGAGATTAGTTCTTAGATTAGAAATCTAACTACCACACCACATGGTTTTTTAACTTCTTCATTAGCTGTCTTGTACATATAATTGTCTATTACCCCATTGCTATGTTTAAAACCCTCTCTCCTAAGACGAGGTCTGTGCCTAGGTATGGAACGTTACTAGGCTAAACCATCATCAAATCAACCGATAGAGTATTTTTTAGGGAGTTCCAAATTCCACGGTTTTGTGCCGCTTCGTCTGTCCACCTAGTTGGGGGTCGACCAACGCTGCGCTTAACAGTGCGGGTCTGCCATTCCAGCACCTTGGGACCCCAACGTCCATCCTTTCTCCGAGTAATGTTGCCCGCTCATTGCCATTGCAACATCGCGACTCGTTGAGCTATGTCGGTGACTCCGAGTATAGCTCTCTACTTCGCTGAGTGACTCTGACGCATCTTATGAGACTCATAGTTAGCGACCATGTTTCGGAACCATATAGTTCTCAAATAAATATATTTCAAGAAATACTACTGATCCCATCAATTCACTTCTCAGATGAAACGTGAGAAGAAGTCTAGTTACAATATAACTAAAGCCCGAACATAGCAGTCATTTTTATTTAGGTTGTTAGGACCGCATTTATAGCGGTGAGACGATAATAAAACTATCCGTCTAACAGTAACTTTGTCTAATCCTAGTGAGAGTAAATATAATTTCTCGATCTCGATACGCTGTTAAAATGTCTTCGTTGATAACTGAAATAAATAGCACACGTGCTATATTATACGAATGGCGTATATAAATACGAAGCAAGTCGTAAAGATTCGTGGTAGAGAGGAAACCATAATCGTTCATAATACTATGATTGCAATCGTCGAAAAGCGAAGCATTCTAAACAGTAACAAACTTTTTGTTCGTAAGATAAATCGTACATATTATACAGCATAGTCACGGCTGTTTTGCATGGTTAGAAGTTTGTTTATTTTTAATGTTGCTTAGATAATCACTGGTTACTTTAACTAGACAGACTTGCATACTAAAATTAAACTGACCAAGTGGAAGACTTGTAAACTAAGAGTGCCGATGAATTAATGTCATATTATTTATGTCTCTATAGTTACTTATTTCTTAAGTAACTACCAAGACAAAAACGATTTATAAAATCCCCAACTAGAAATTATATTCATACGTGTCGCAAAAATAAAGTTTTACGACTACAACAAAGTTTTACATTGTCACACATTGACCGTTCGTTCAAGGAAAAAGCAAATAAGAAATTATAACTATGTCGATCATGGAGACCGGTTTTGGTTCACACAGTGAGAATACAACAGGTTGGTAAATACCTACTCCTATATATTTAATGCATATAGTTATGTTACCTACTTACATAATCTTAATCGCTGAGCGCATCGCATTACATCTAACCTAAGGCATCACGTACACCTCTCTCAGCAACACATTACCGAATATTCTTATGTAATATTATTTAAGTTCATATTTTGATAATTATATGTTGAAAAAATTCTTGATTTTATTCATAAAAAATTCTTGCGTTACTTTTACAAAAGGAAATAAATAATTCTATAAGTACTACATAAAGAATAGCTAGTTCTTTATGCAATTTTTTTATTTTTCTTTCGGTTCATTATTATTATTAAAACTGGAACAAACTTTAACCCGAATAATTATTAACAAGACAGGAAATCATAAAACCGAAAACACTATTCACTATATACTAATATGATAAAGATGAAAGATTTTTGTTTGTTTGTACTCAATGGGAGCCTCCCAAAGGAATGATTTTTTTCCATTTCTTCGCCAAAAGAAAGCTTAACTAGCATTAGTTATAATTTATTTATAAAAAATGGTAGATCCTTATAAAAATTGCAATAATGCAAACCCTGACTGGGTTAAAAAGATTATTAGGTACCTACTTGGCGTGCGCTGAGAAAACTATTGATATTACATAAAATTATGTACATCATGATTGAAGTACTCATTATTACCTGTATAGTCTGTTTGGAAATATATTTAACAATCTTAGTAAGTATTTTTTATTAAAGTACATCATTGCATTTCCGATTTTTGTCCCCAAGGGTTTTTTCTTAATAGAGCACTCTAAGGCTTACTTTTTTACTTTCACTTAAAGTGTTAAATAAGCTAAGAGTTAAAACAAGACAAATTTATTTATCCTACTTAAAATTACAAAGTGGATAAATTTGATTGTTATTGATAAACCTTGAAACAACTGAACCGATTTTAATAATTATTTAAAAGGTATTTTAGCAGATTTCCGCGTAAAATTATGGCTTTTGTAAACCGAGCGAAACAACGTTCGCTATCTGTTTTATGCGCGTACGCTGACTAAATGGCCAGTCATACATACATACTCCAGAAAACTATTGGTCGTTATTATATTTTTAAAAAGTCTGCGAGATATATACTCGAAATATATATAGATATAGCTCGAAGGATGCAACAAAATGGAAATTTCAGGACACATTTCGAATACTTACATCGACAAAACACCGCAAACACACCGGAACCATTCCACACTGCTTGGATTGTTTCAGCAGTATCACAGCACTACCGTTGCTTATCTAACGATACACGTACGTAACCTGTAACAAAAGAACATTACATTGAAACAGCTGCAAATGATATTATTTATTTGACAACCTCTTCCACGGATATCATGGGCAGGAAACATTTTGTACGGGGAAAGGACAGTATGTATATTGATAACGAAGTATATTTTATAGTGTTTCCTGATTCATACAACTTGAATGCCTTCAAGGCAAGGTAGAATATGCATTTTTCTAGGCCTTTCTACTTAGACCGCATCATTGCTTTACATCAGGCATGATAGTTGTCAAGCGCAAGCCTATCTAGTATAAAAAAAAAACGACAAAGATACTGCGAGGTATCTTTTGATTTTTTTGGTGAACTGATTTCCAGGTTTTCAAAAATTGCTACCAACGCGAACGAAGTAGAAGGCAAAAGCTAGTTCTAGGAACAGAAAACTTTGACTTAAATCGCTTTGAGGATAGGGACAGGGAATTTGGCACATTTATCGAAGATACAGACATGGCATTCATGAATTGTGTTTCCACTAACGTCACATCGCTTGGCAACAAACTATGCTGTAACATATGCCGTAAGTAATCAGTTTCAGCTATTTTATCGCACAAGATAAAAACATATGTATAAATTAGTATGAACTCGGCATGCTCGCTTTGGAGTATCGAAACACTGTGACGTTAATGAAAAGTGTGACTTATATACGTCTAAAGTCTACATCGTATTCTGACCACTTTATTCACTTAACTCTCCGAAAAAGTCGTAAAGAGTGAGACAAGAACACCTCTGTTTTGATTTATACTTCTCTCTGCTATTTGATGGCTGACAAACAATCATATCCCAAATTTTAAAATGAAGTAGTGGATATAAAAATGGTTTTGCACATGTTGTGCTCAAGGAAAACTTTATGGATTAATACATCAAACGTTAATACCTACCTACTCATATACCTTCACACAACCGCTGGCTCTCGTAGCGTAACGTTTGTAAAATGAAAATCTTTAGTACAAAAGTATGACATTACAGCCAGGCTATTGGGTCCAGTTTACTTTGTCGTTACAGTGGTTTCGATATGAGGAAACGGCTCTACAGTAACATGCCTGCAAATCTCTAACTAAGGGCAGGTACAGATAACAAAAGATACGTTTTATTATATCGTCTGGCTTTTTTGCGTGAACTTAATTTTGGTAATTCGGCGAACACCCTGGCAAAAGCGTACGCCTTTTGAGAGGTTTTTGATTCGATTATTAGATAGCGAGTCAGCTCCATTTGAAAATAAAAAAAAACAGTCGCTGCTACTATTTTGCGTGTTTTCATCAGTTTGTTTTTTTTTTATCCTGCGAGAACAGTCTGTTTTACCAGGTCAAAATGTATTATATGTTCACTTGTAGAAGTGCAATCTATCTAGTGGCCAAATCCTATCCAAATGTTTTCAGTTGTTTAGGAGTGATAAGAGAACAATAACTACTTTCGAATAAATACTCGGCTTAACCTGCATTGAGCAGCGCGAATCTATGCTCAAGAAACACCACTCTTATGACAGAGAAGGCCGCCTCTGCCCACCGGTTGGACGTTAATTGTGACTCAGCTAAAATTAGAGTCTGGCGTGTCATATACAACAGGCACAAAGTATTACGCGGTTAGCATTGTCGACTACGGATCACGAGGTCTTGGGTTTGATTCCCGTCATTGGTATAATTGTTATTTTTCTGTTAGAAAATTTCAGTACCGCGCTACACTCCGCGCTACGCTCTCCGCGCGCTGCCCTATCCAGCCGCGGAGAGCACGATGGCCACATACCCGGACTGAATCAGCGTAGTGGTTGTATAAGCTCCAATTACGTCTCTTGCATAAAAGAAGAGTCTGTCTGACGATTTAGGCGATGTGTACAGAAAAAACTGACATAGCTCCAAGTATAAGCAAGTTAAAGTGGCAGCGGGCGGGTCATGTCTTTCGTAGGACCGATGGCGGTTGGGGCAGGCGCGTTCTGGAGTGGAGACCGCGAATCGGTAAGCGCAGTGTGGGACGGCCTCCAGCCCGCTGGACTTAAAAAGATGGCTGGCTGGATGAGAAAGGCGGAAGACCGTGTGTGATGGCGCGACCTTGGAAAGGACTATGTTCAACAGTGGACGCTTGTGGCTGTAAATGTTGATTATGTAAATGATAATAGAAAAAAAAATGTTTTACCAAGTCTGTGAAAATAAATATTGGTGAACGGTTGAAGTATGCCTAGGGATCTCCTAAGATTAGGCATTGCCTTGTTCCTTATTGAAAACGTTAATTAAATATCCACTGTACTGTAAGTAAATGAGCAACGTTAATGACCCCCACACAATATTATGCCAAGGTCTTACCTACTCATCTACTTGACATGTGCTTCTGCTTAGCGAATAAGTAGGTTACTGTGACATTAACATTAATTTGATGCCATTCAAATATTACTTAGCACTTCGTGCTCGTGTGAGAAATAAGAGTCTCATAATAGGTTTAAAATTAGCATAATATTCAAATTCACTCAATCAGGTATGTACCTACAGGAAATTATTTTTTACAAATCTAACAGTTATGTACAGTAATAACAGTAGGATACATGAGTTTTTTTTCATTTTCGGGGTTCCGTACCGCATAACAGAAAAACTAAACCCTTATAGGATTTTGCTGGTCCGTCCATCAGTCTGTACGTGACCTAAACGTCATTCTGGCTCTCTCATAGTATAAACCTAATCTTTCCTTCCATCGACCGAAATGAAGGGTTTTAATTAAAGAAATCATACAATCATTTTAAGTTCCAAATCTCTTGCAAAATAAACATAGCGTTAGGTAGTGGCACCGTGATTAGTTTTATAAAACTTTTACTTGTTAGCTGTCGTCTTATAAAATATACTGTTTTAATACAACCAACATTGCGTGGGTATATTTTTATCCGGTGACGACAAATTCCATGAATCGGTTGCCATCCGCTGTAGGCAATGTCGCGCATGACAAGCAATCTAAAGCACATACGACATAGCCGTTAAACTCGCAAATAATTTCATTGTAATATTAAACATATCCATGCCAGCGGGAAGGCAAGAATTTCGCTATGAAAATACCTAAGGATATAAAATACTTAATATTTGCAACTATATGACCCGAAATACCTCAGGTAATAATATTTCCAACTATGTAGCTATTGGCTTGGCGACATTCCCCGACAGGCAGTGTTGAATCCTATCCCTTGGTGAAGAGAAAAAGGGAAAAGCCAAAAAAACGGCCGTTGTACCTACATCATCATAGCTGGGGCTCAGAAGGTCAGCCCGCTTAATCGCGGAAGTTATACCACCTAAAGAACGTCTTCCATTGAAAGTAATTAAAAGTGAAAATTCTAATACCAAAGGACTCTTCGATTTTTCTGTTGTTTTATTGTGTTTTATTTTCTTTTTTTTTTATTCCACGCAGAATTATACAAAAAAAAACATAAAATATGTAAGTATGGATCGGTTTAGCGATTTGCAAGTTTTAACGAGACTGATGCATGGCACTTGAGTTTTTTTTGAACAGCGGCCAGCTTCCTTTCTTTTCTTCTAGATTATTTAAATTGGAGAAATCGACAACAGAGGATAGCTGAAGAAGAGGACTGGAGCAGTCCAGGGCGTACAAAGGGCTGAAAAACAACTTTTCCCGATTAATCCTTTTGAATTTTCATAAATACTTAAACATTCATTTTAATTGTTACCTTAAACCAATTTTCACACATAGAACTTTAAATATGGTAGGTATTGATATGAGCTTTCATCCATTTTAACCCATTAAAATGGGGGTGAATATTAAAAAAGTTGTACAGTTAAAAAGTTACATAATGTAAGATATAAATAAGTAGGTGGGTATATATTCAGTTTAAAGTACGCATTTATGTTTGTACATAAGCCTACTTATTTACACTCGTGCAGTCTCACATCGCTAGTTCTTATATATTTTAACGTAGTTTAAAGTAGATTTAAACCAGAAAAGCAGGTTTATGACCTATTCCGAGTGAAATCTCACACTGTATGCAGGTAAAAGGGAAAGTGGAGAGAGAATGCTTCGAAAAATGAATTCAGTATGTAGATTTCTATGCCTGCCATTTCTATGCTTACGAAGATATAGTCTTTCAATTCATAAAACCCCCTTATAAAATAACGTGGCGTAACGTGAGAATAGTTATGAAGTGTTTTGGCACCCTTCAACTGACAGAACCTTTCAAATGTCAAAACGTGACACAACACTAAGTAATTATTCCACATTAATGTATATGGGGGTGAGAATTCGCCGATTGCTCATATTCTTAATTGGCGCTAACTATTTTTATTACCCAATATGTATGTAACGTTAGCTTCTTCTCGAAGCGTTCGATTTGTAATAATATGACGTCAAGAAAATTCAATATGGGGTTATTTAGATGGAAAACTGTAACTATATGACAGATCTATTTTTTTAACTTTTCACCTGGAAACTTATTTCGGATTTAACAATCAACTTAAATATTAGTGATTGTAAATTTGATTCGAAACCCTTATTTATGCTAAATTTTCAATATTTTTTACTAATATTAATGCTTCACATACTCTGCACGTACTGTGGCTGTTGGCTGGTTCAGATGACTAATAAATTGATTTTGCATTGTTTCATTATAAAAAAAATTAGATTCTTAATGATTACCTAAATAAATTCAGTTTCCAACATAGCCCGGGTTTTTACTGTTCACGCGGACGATCTATATGTGTGTGCCTACTACTAAGTATTTGCAATAGTTTGCCCGACAGCTGAAATCAGAGCAGGAAAGGACAATCAATAAATCCCGGAAATGAACTATATCTACTATAACTAACTTGATGTGAAAGTAGGTAAAATTATGGTATCCTTGAACAAAGATAATTTGAAATTTTTAATTTATCTGTTATGAACACAGTTCTTTCCTCATTCCTAATATTATGAATGTCCCTCCTTCACACTCAAACTTAACTTAGTTTTTGGCATATAGATAGTTGAAGGATGGAGAGTAACATAGGCTACTTTTCATTGCAGGCAAACCAATGGTTTCAAGATTTATAAGAAAAATAAATGTTAACAAAGAACGTGGGCTGGTTTTTGTATAAATACACCAAGTACAAATGTACCTACTTAAAAGTCAAGGTGCAAAGCACTTGGCAATATAGGATGAACACATGTCCAGTATTTTGTAGTGCAATGGTTAAATAGTAAAGGCTTCACACAATCAAAGATATGAAATGGGGACATAGGTATCTACCAATTGTTATGAAAAACATCACAGTTCACACATCATGAGTGATCTCAATTGAAAAAAATAAATTTGACTTCAATGAGTCTGGATAACCTCGCTAATAGAATGAATTGGTCAATTATTACTGACAAGCCAACCTCACGATAATATTTAATATGAACATATAGATTGCATAAGTAGTCAATTAAATTCAAATAAGGATACATCCTTATCATCAAAATCAGTCATCTATAATGAATTTTACAATTTTACATAGATGGCTAATGATTTTCACTCACACTCACACTCTGAGAGCACCTTTCAAATGTTATCCCACATTTATTTCTTAGTTATAATAAAAATAAAACAGATGGACTAAAAATAACCTACTTGCTTTGGGACATTGTAACTATCACAATCCTTACAGATATTCTTCATCTTCACCTATGTTGTGATCTCATGGCTGAGGGTTGTGACCATCTTTGCCAGCTTTACTTATAGTAAAAGGTATGTACAACATAAAACTACAGCCTTTTATATTGATGCTAAATTACATGATTATAATAAAATACTTATGTAAGTATTTGATAAAGATCCACAGGTAAATTATAACAATCAGTTGTTATATTAATGTAATTTATGTAACTAATCAGTATAATAATTATTATGTGTAACTCGCTAAATTAATGAGCAGATTCTAGCTAGCAGTAAAACATTCTAATTGGATTACTTAATTATGTAGCTGTGGTTAGTCATGAAATGTGCAGTGCAGTAAAAGTTAAGTTAAATTGCTTATTATGTATTGTTTTCATTATAAAATTTATATAATTATTATATTACACATCATCAGGGTTGTGTCCAAACAAATACAAAGACAACTTAGATCAAAGTGACTGTGTAAACTTTATTACCTTCGCACACAAAACTTACTCCTAGACAAAAAAGAAGTTAAATTAATGCAGTAAGATTTGTCATACAACATTGAATACTCTACTTATACAACAACAAAAACTACTCTACTCTTTATATACTACCAGCACAGAAATATTAATAAGTTTGCCTCGTGTCACATAACACAAAACTCCCATGCCAATGCTATCATTTCAGTAGTTTTTTTCAGTGCTAAGGATGTAAGAAGGCAATTGTTCAACTTTGCAAAATATTAAGCTATTTTTAAGATGAGATTATTTAGCGATAAGGCCGGCAAATTGTACGTTCTTCCTTATTGTTGTTGTTGCTGTTGTATTTGTAACTCTGTAAATTTTCTCTGTGCTGTACAATAAAAGTGTATTCATTCATTCATTCATTCATTCATTCATAAGAAATATAAAAAAACCTTCTAATAACATTATCATATAATATATATAATATAATATTCTATCAATCCATGTACCAAACAACATGGACATGGATTGATAGAATATTGCTGGAATGTAAGGATCTAGACTTACGTACTGCACTACTCCAGTGCCACTTAGGTAATGCTAGAATGTGAAGATAATCATTCAACTACCAACTTACATATGGACAGCAAATTTTTGGGGCTTACTTCTTGATCCCCTTCAGTAATAATAAATATTTTTTGACCCAAAGTTGAAAATTGTAGTAGGTAGTTTAAACTCAAACCTGTTGGATGTTTTCACATGTGATTATACTGCAATGCTAAATCACAATATGGTGGTATGTTTATGCCAGTAATGTTTTGCTTTAGTTAGTAATTTTTAAATCATGAACAACCAAAGCCTTCGATCAATTCCAGATATGATGTCAGTCATCAAATGATGTCAATTAATTAAAAATAAGTTTTTCTTGAATTGGGCCCTTCTTTTGATATTTTCTGGTAAAAAGGCCATGCGTAACATTTCAATAGGCATTCATATTGGCATTATTACATTAATAAAAGAACATGCATACTTTTTTTAAGTTATATTCGAAACTTTGAGAAAACTGATAGCCACCGATATGTTTGTTACCAAAAACCGAACATTTTTTATTTTCTAGATTTTGCATACCTAGCACACTCTAATGGCAAATTCTATTCAGGTTGAAAAAAAATTGGTAAATTCAATACACCAAAAGAATTATATATACAAACTTAACATTTAAAAAGATTATACCTTAAGTGTCTTTAAATTATCATAAGTAACAAAATACTAAGCACAGATAGAAATTAAGTAATAATAGTTTGTTGAATTGTTTTTTACAAAATAGTAAACTTCATGAATCATCGGCGCGAAGGCGTAAGTGACCAACTGTATTTTTGAGAATACTCAGGAAACTCACCAATCGAGGGACTAAACGAAATCAGGTTATGCTAACGTCAATATCGAACGCTAAATATAAATCATACAAAATAGTAATAACATAATATCGGTGGTGCTGTTATAATGTTCGAAAGGTGGAGCCGCAACACTAAAGTCGTCAGCAGGCTTACGCTATGGGCGATGGCGGTCAAGAAACGGCCGCTAAACTTAAAACGAAACTAGCTGGCTAAAAATTACCCTCACATAAAAAGGCTCATGATTTGTAACTGGGCAGGTAAAACTCACCGCATGACAAACAATGTTAGAACAATTTATTCTAACTAGCACTAACTCACAACACAAAACATTCCACATCCACGAATGACAATCACAGTCTCACTCTCACAGGACGGAACGGAGAACACTAGCGCCACGTGTTTCCATACATCTCCAAAAGAAATCACTACTGAACTGAAGTTGTCTCTTGTGCTGGTTTACAGTTTGACCAACATAGTAAAACAATATTTCAATATCCGAACAACGTTTGTTCGAATACTTGACACACTATTTAATTTTGGTCAAAGGTTTTCCGATGATTTCGATTTAAAAATTTACAATTCTTAATAATATATCACTTTTAGGTGAGTGTAATATATATTAATATTCTATATAAAAATGCCGATAAAAATTGACTACACCTACTTAAGCCTCCTGTCTATTAAGTAAGAACCTCGTGCGTGCGCATGGTCGGCTTATCGGTGTGCAACAATGATGATAAAATTCCAACTATGTTTACTTAAAAATAACGCAATATTATCTCGCGCAATTATTTATTTTTTATAAAAAATAAATAAATAACATAACAAAATAATATTCAAATCTATTATACATATATATTATATCTATTATATCATGGAGCTATTTTACCTCTACCCTCCATAGTTCCGAGTAAGCCGTCAGGCTTAATCGAGTACAGACTCGAATATTTGGTAATTACTATGACATTTAAATAATAGTAGTATTAAAATTATATAGGGGCGCAAAGTTATTGAAAATAATCTAAATAATGTTAATATGAGTGCATGTGCGTGAGGTATATTGAAGGATTTAAGTATTGAACAAATTTATTGTCAATACTTTTATTGCAATAATAAAAAATCTACCTACAGATTCGGATTTTCAGTATTCAAATACGAGTTCAGAGTGCGTTGGGTACTCTAAATAATCGCGACCTTAATTTACAAAACTAAAGTTTGGCAACATTAGATCTAAGTTGCCAAATGTCGATTGCATGTCAAATGTCAATGTATATTTGATATTTTTATTTTGTTAGTTGATAGAAAAAACCTATTTGAAATTTGGATTTAAATATTTTCCAATATGTTACCTCGGCAGTGCATAAAATTATCATGTTATGCGAGAGCAATATTTAACAAAAATATACGTTTAAATAGGAATGCTGAACCTTTAATCTGTCACAACAGGGAATTGCATTTAAGGTTACATTTTGATTTGTTTTGTTGATGTGATTTACATTTTATTGGATATTCAATAACCTTCCCAATTAAACAGTTGCAGGGTTTTGGCAGCAAATAAATCTTCGAAAGGTCCGGAAAAGGTACAGAGCCCAAATGACTTACGTTTTTCTGGGGGTCCAATGCAAGAATCTACGAAAACCTCCATAGACCTACGCACGCTCCGCACCGCGCAAAGACGTGATTTATCCTCAGACGAGTTACTGGAAAAGCTTATGTCTAATTTATCTTCAGACATTCACCAAAAGAATAGAGTGTATAAAAATGACTTTGTAAGAGTTGTAAATAAAGTAAAAGAGTTGAATTTATCATCCAAAAAGCAGGGGTTGCTCCTAATTAAATGCTGTACAGAACTGCTTCCAGATGAGACACCCAGCTCAAGAGTGGCTTTAGTTGAGCAACTATGGAACATACTTGGGTAAGGTTTTAATGATTCTTCTTATCAACCAATTACCAGCCTACTACAGGCCAATAATTAAATTTTGAAATTATATTCATGAAAAAAGTGTGTGACTATTATTGACCTCTGTGATGCAGAGCACTGGGTTAGAATTATGGCCCATTAATTGAAGGCCCTGGGGTCGATTAAATCCCCAAGGGGTCAATTTGGAGATAATTCTGAAATTGGGTCAGTTCTGGGTCTCAATGAGGCTTCAGGCAGTTCTTGTTACCAATCTAAAGGCAATGCAATCTGGCCCAGAGATTTAATTAAAATAATAATAAAAAATGAAATGATGAAATTTAAATAATGTTTTGTTCAGATATAAAAATTACCTCTTCCAGGTAAGTCCACTTTGATCTTACTAATATTAAATACTGTAAAATCACACCACACCTAGTTGTTCATTTATCATTATTTGTACCTGGATATTATGATAATTCATAAGTGTAAAACATGGATTGCGATCTCAATATGATTATGGTTCCAATTCTGTTGTACACAAATCTCTAAGCTATACTAAATTGACAAGGCTAATGCTGCTATGTTATTCCACAGAGAACACAATGAAAGAGAACAGACTTCTTCTAGATTTCTCAACCTGGTTTAGTTTAGAGATTTGTTTGTAACTAGTATTGTATGAATCTGAAAGTTGTAATTACCTGGCACATGAGGCTGAACACCTATGCTTCAGTTTGCTGAACAGGGTGACATGTTACAGGAGGTGTATCAGGCATGCCTTGCAAAGTATTGCTCTGTTTATAAGCAAATATTTCCACTTACCATCAGCACCATTTTTACCTATATTGTTGAAGTTTAAATAACAATAGTGATATTCTTTTATTTATAGACTTATTTTTCCCCACAGAACCCACACAAAATTTGATGTTGATCATTATAATGAACTGCTGAGAGTGTACATAGCTAATGGTAGAACGCTTAAGGCTAATGTCTTTCTTACACAGATGGGAGCAGTGAAACCTAATTTAACCACTTACGAATTGATATTGAGAGTGCTTGGAGAGGTTAGTCTTTTAACTTTTGTTGTGTATTTAATCTTAATCTACACTTGATATTATAGAGAGGCGATATTTTTTTGCTTCTTTGATTGCACTGTTTCAATATTAACCATTGCTTCACAAAACAAAGCTAAACAATCATGAAATAACTTAGGCTAAAATTAATTTTCTAAAAAATTTGAGATTCTTATGAAAATTGCAATAATATTGTTACCCAAAATTTTTCCTATGAAATTCATTAAATTGAGAAAACTATTGATAATACGTATAAAGTATGTACTACATGATTAAAGGACTCGTTTTTAGCTACGAAATTGTCCACAAGGGAATATACCTAATTATCATAGTATAGATAGCATTAGCAACTTTTGTGTTCTAAAATTTTACTACTACTTTTCACTGGTAGAAATGAAAGTAGGTTATATTAGTATTGCAGTATTAATTCTAATTAAAATGGATGTTTTCATCATCAAAACTATGTACGGCTTGAAGTCCTAGGAATCCATGAAAATGAAAAAAAAAAGATATTTGGTATGGTAACATATACAAGCTTAAAAAAACAAGTATTTCTTAACATCCTACATTTATCTGATGTTGTATTTTCTTTTTATTTTACTTTCATGGATTAGAAATTTTGAATTAAATAATACAGGCAGCCAGATTTTAAAAGATTCCACAATGTTCTTTTCTTCTTTTTTTTTTTTTTTTTTTAATAGAGCAACAATATTATAAATAATATCTCAATAATCTGATCTTCTTGAATTGAAATGCATAACTTCTGCTTATAGCTAAATTCTGAAAAGTTTCAGTTCATTTTGTTGAATGCCCGTTTAGTTGTGTTTTAAAGATATCCAAGTGGTAACAATAAGAAAACAACTATTCTTATTTAATTATATAAAGTGATTTTATCAAAGGCAGGTGACATAAACCAATGTACAGAAGTAATATCAAACATGAAGGCACAAGGTTTACCAGCTACAGAAAGTGTATTTGTGTCCTTGATCATTTGTCAAGGTAAAGCTGGGTAAGAATTTTTAATTTTTTTTTTTTGTTATTACTATACGATCATAAAAATGCAGCGATTCTCGATTCAATGTAACTTTATATTTCTTTACTTTAGTTTCTGGACGATTTGAATAATTTTTTGATGCTCTCAATTGATTAAAATATTCCGTAAAATAATTGGAATAGATTAAGTCCTTATTTTGTAAAAGTCATAATTATTTTTGTGAAGAAAGGTTAGCACCAAAAGAGGGTCTCATGCGTTGAACTTGTGAAACACTTAACTATGTTTTTAATAATTTATTACATTATTCTCTGCGTTCATATATTTTACTACCATAAAGTCAACTGGGCTGTGTATATAATACTAATACTTTTTCTAACTTTTTATCTTGAATTTCTACTTACAGCAATCTAGATAATATACAAGAAATACTAACAATGATGAAGTCACTACAAGTTAATTTAACCGTAAAAACGTACACCGCAATAGCCCGTGCTTTCGCATGGAATAAGAAGAATAATCTACTTCTAGAAGAATTGGCTAAGGCACAGAAAAACGGTATAATATTTGGAGAGGTTCATATTATGGAGATTGTAAAGACGTTAGCAGCAGTTGAAGAATATGGATCAGTGCAAAATGTATATTTTATTGACAGTTAATTAAATTGTTTTTGTACATATTTTGATAATAAGCACTTTTGCAAGCTAAGAAAATATTTCGATAAAAATAAAGTTAGAATATAGGACCAGATAATGTCTTACATGTGCTTTTTTATTTTAGGTGTTAAAATATTTGCCCGAGGAAATATTAACAAAACCTTCAATAACGCCATACATGCAGAGTGTATCTACGCAACTTGTGTTTCAAAACCATGCTATGGTTGCTTTAGAGATATACAAATGTTTACCGTTGCCTTCATTTGGACCAAAAGATGATACAGGGCTACATGGCCGCAGCTTGGTTCGAGATTGTGTTAAAGCTTCTATGGTATGTTTATGATAACATTTTATTGTCTTCATCATAGTTAGCCCGTTCATTTCCCAGAACTGGTTGGGAGCTTGGAGGTCCTCAAGGATTAAGAGCTTTTCACACTCATGTGTAAATAGTTTTGTAGTGTATATCGTTGTTCATTGCAAAGTTATAGATAAGGCCGTTTTTGTGCTTCCCGTCAAAGCAATGCCCAATAAGAAGGCTCAGAGACACACAGCGGGCGATGGAGTGGATCTATAATCGCGAAGATTAATTGGCAATGGGCGGGGCACATAGCTCGGAGAACCGATGGACGTTGGGGTTCCAAGGTGCTGGAATGGCAACCTCTCAGCGGTAAACGATGCGTGGTATTTGGAACTCCCTACAAAAAACATGTCCGGCAGCGGTCGTCAATCGGTTGATATAATGATTTCCGAGGCCCTAGGTGGAATACGTGGGGCGGGCCGGAAATTTGTATTGCATTTTCATTTATAAAAATCTCAGTAGAATTCTGTAGATATAAAATTCCACAAATTTCATATCTACCAAAAAAACAAAAATAACTGAAACTAAAGTTCGTAAAACCGGTTAATTTCGAAATCGAAACCTTAACCGAAATGATTCCGATACCGGGGTTATTGACCGAAACAGGTTAGAATTTTTTTTCGGTTTCCGAGCTCTGATTGGGACATTAATTGGCCATTAATGGGTGTGTTAACATTTCAAGAATTATATTAGTAGTGTACTATATTAATAGCATTTTCAGCCTTCAAGTGTCATAGGCCTTATCACCCAAGAGTTGATGGCGTCGGGTCGTAATCCAATCGCATTACATAACGCAGCAGAAGCGGCTTTACAGCTTGGCAAGGTCCCACTAGCTCTGGATCTGTTCACTCGTATGAAACAGTTGGGAATGCCTGTAAGACCACATTACTTCTGGCCTATACTCTTGCACACTTCTAAATCATATGGAGAGAAAGGTACGTGATCCAAAATTAACTAAAACAGTCATATGCGAGCCCTGAGGGTTCTGTTGTAATGTAAAGCAAGAAAATATAAGTATTCCTTTTTTTTTCGGATAAATAAGTATGTGATAGGTGAAAACGTTTATTATAGAAAAAAAACACAAAATAAAGTACAAACACCACAATGAACTAGAAATAACGAACACAACTCTAATGTAATTGACCGCGTACCGTCACTCGCAATCGGACTGCGGGGGTCGGGTTAGGAGTTATTCGGCTCGGCGCGAGCGACGAATATGGTTGCCATAGCAACGGATAGAACGGATGGAACGGAACATAGAACGGACCGCACGCGCATAATAATACCTACGCCTTACAACTATTTTTTTCGGGCGAGTTTGTCCGGGGAAGTACTACCGCCTTTCTTATTTCTGCTAAGCAGCATCGCTGTTTTCAAGGCGTAATTGCCAGTGTCATTACAGTCACTAAGAAGCTTAACACGTACGTATAAGGCTGATGGACACGGGGTAGCACTTTTTAGGATGTGTTCCATGCATGTCCACTTCGCAAAGTGTTGCTCAGTATAAAATTTACAAGCTCGCAATCGAATAGTCTATTGCGAGATTTCGAAATTCTTGAACAGCAGACTTAAGTGGAACTAATGCATATGCCAAAGCTCAAATTTGCCTACAATTCTTCAGCTGGGACTTTTGATATAACGTTTGTAAAATAAAAATCAGAAGTAGAGGATTTGCGACTGTTAAAAGAGTGCCATTAGCTTCATTTTAATGTTGAGTTTGATATACGAAAACAACTCTATTGCGAGCTAGCAAATCTTGTACTAAAGGCTACTGTTTATAGGCGATAGCTATCTCAATTATTACTATAAAAATGATATTGCTAATATGTATCTGAAAAAATATCTATAATAAGTTAATTACATCTGCCAAACCCAGGTATTATGAATACCCTCTCAACAATGGTAACGATGGAAATAAAGCCAGATTTCGAAACAATAATGGAGTACACACTGCCATACGTCAGTTTTACGTCGCCTCAGAATCTGATGAAGAAGTTCCTTGAAACAGGACTAACTGTGAGCAACGTGCTCACGCCAATGATCGTCACCTTGTTGAATACTGGACAAGTTAGGGCGGCGAGTGAGATTTGTAAGTGTTTTTTGTTAAGTTGCAGCTAAGTTACTAAGCAAAGTAGCATTTTCGAGATAGACACGGGACAAACTATCTAAAAAACGATCTTCTTTAATGGCCCCTTAAGTCATTAATTCATCAAAGTAGATTCAATACTAAAAATACCATACGCATTCATACCATTAGAATATGTAAAATAAAACAATTACCCTAATATTGAAAGTCCGACTTAATTAATATATATTGTGTTGTTACTATTAATTTATACTAATAATAGAAATAAGTTGTTTGCATATTTTGGATCATCCCAAAAACTTATTAACTGATAGTACAAATGCTTACGTCTAGATAGAAACCTACATTTTGCGCGAGCGAGTATTTATTATATTTTAGAAAAATAAGATTAGCTTGATGTAGAAAATAAGATTAGACTATGTTTAAGTAAGTTAGAAGAAAAGCTGCTTTGTTCACGTTCGCTGACTAATGGTGATACGTAAATATTAAGTATAATATGACAAAAATGTTAGTTTTTAGTAAATAAGCCACATCAAAGCATTTCAATATTGAAAATAATTTAAAAAATATAAGATGATTTTCAATCGTCAATATTGGGCATAGAATACTGTCTTATAATTTCATCGTAATTAAAAATACATTATAAAACTTTGAGTTATTTAAACAGGTGAATTGTTCCAAGGAAAGGTAGATACTGAGGTGGTTCTCCAGCCCTTAATAAAAGGCTATCTCATGAGCAATGACGTAAAATCAACTGTCCATTTATTGGAGGATATGAGCGCTAAAGCAGCGGACAAGAGCAAAGACTGGGTTGGACGATTTCTCTGTGGATTCATGAGACACAGGAGAGTAAAGGAGGATTTATCAGATGTACTGAATATTGCCAAGGTGAGGTATTCTTTAGAGAGAATTCTTCTTTTGGGAACAGCCCTTCGCGCCCTGTTTCATCAACAGACTTTCAAAAAGGAGAAGGTTCTGTGGAGACAAATTTAAGGTCCAGGAAAATTAAATGTTTTATTATATTTAAATTTTTGGTTGATTAAGGGTTTATGAGGATTTGTTAAGAGACAACAGTAATCACTTAAAATAAACGCACTGGTTAAGTAAGGTGTATACTTAAAACCATAAGTTGGTATATTCATCTAATAAGTTAGATTCTTCTTTTTCTACGTAAAAAACTTAGTATGTAAATTCTAGGCACTACAACCAACTTCGCTGAAAATATCGTCGGCTGCGGTGGACTATTGTATACCCAGAATCCCAAAGCATCATAGCGAGAAGCTTATAGAATGTTTCAAAGAAGCTCTAGTCAATATTACCGACGAGAGATTGGTCTACGATGGAGAGATGTTTGCTCAGCAAATGCCTCATCCTGTAAGTATTTTGATTAAATTCCAAATTTATTTAATTCAGGTAGATCTATTTCTGAATGTCTGTTTGTCTCCCACGACCGGTTTAGAAAGCAGGTTCTATCGAGAAGAACTCCACCGCTGGTTTTGAAAGCAGATTCTATCGAGGAGAATTTTGTTGATTTTATTAGCCATGTTGTACCGCTTCCGTTCCACTCACCTTCTAATGTAGTCGAAATTACTCGAAAAAAAAAATCTTAAACTATCATAAAACCAATTGGGGAGGTCTATAAATTAGTTTAGTTTAATTAATTACCATAGAAACAGTACAAAAAGATATCATGTTTTTTGTTCTACTAAACTTTATTGCTTTAAGACTAGCTCAGGGATTTGTTTACAAATGACATTATTATGAATTTCGTTCATGGGAACAATTTTCAAACCATTTTACTTTTGTTCTACAGAAACAAATGAACGAAGCTTCCTTAAAAGCCCATCTCGTAGAGTTAGAGGCTAAAAGCATGAACACACGCGGAGTTTTAAGGAAACTTTTACAGGAATATTGTAAAGACGGCAATTTGGCTGCCGCGAGAGCGATTGTTGAAAAATGCGAGAAAGAAGGCGTGAGTAACTTTATATTACTACTTTATCATACTTTGCAGCGTCATGCCAGCTTGTAACTGGTAAGAAAAAACTTCTTAATGTGATCGCATATTGATAAGCTTAGCTCTGAATTTACATGCGGCGTTGAGGTAAGGTATTATTTGATTTTAACTGAATCAAGTCGTATCACTGACTGGTATTTCTTACCGTTATTATGCCACTTGAAAACGGTTAGCCTGTTTGCATCAAGCACATAACGGGTTGTACGGACCTACCGTCATGGTCAAGGTAGAGACCCAAAACTCAAAGTCGAACTCAACGTCGACTATTTTTATAAATACCATCACGGTAATTTAGTAACTACATAAATGAAAACAAATCAAACTAACTTAGCGTAATTCATATTTATATAGTTTTCATATTTTACATTTGAATAAATTTATTCCTCTTTCGTTTCACCTCTTGTCAGCTATGTGGTTATTATTTATGTTTTGGCAAATAGTGGAAATTTGTGTGTTTTATGCAAGAATAAGTGTTTTATACATAAAATATCTGAACCGAATGATATGAAGGAAGTGATGGGGTTAACTGCAAGCGTTGATTGGGTTGATTGACCGCTTGTGTTCGATTTCGAGTTCAGGGGGTGTGCGCGGTAATCGCTTTATCTACGTTTCCTTAGCCGTACGTGTGCCAGAAACTGTTAAAGATCGGCGTTATATAAGATAGAAGTCAAAACTCCTCAGTTATTCAAATTTAATTATTATTATCATGATATAGACTACAATAACTATCTCCGCAAATGGAAACATTATGATCATGCATAAATTTTTCAGGTGCATCTATCAGCCGGTATGAAAGCATCTATATTCGACCTGCACGTAAAGATGGGAGAAATAGATTCAGCTGAACTAGTACTGGCGGACTTAAACAAAACTGCGCCGAACTTCACTATAGACGAGTTCAAAGTTATAGACTTCGCAACTCTAATGGTTTATAGGAAGCAAATTAAAAAGGCATTTGATTTGATTAACGAACAGTCGATGAAGAGGTACGGACTTTTATGTATTATTGATAATTTGTTTTTTTTTGTGAATTGACGCAATATAAAACCGGATCAGTTTTAGTTTAAACATAAAAAAATAGTTTGTTCTTTGTAGCAGTTTATATATGCCAATAAAATAAAATCTACCAATCCGCACTGGGCCAGCGTGGTGGACTACGGCCTGAACCCCCTTCTCATCGTGGGACAAGATCCGTGCTCTGTAGTGGGCCGGTAATGGGTGAATGTGATGAATAAAATAAAATAACAGACATTAAAAGTATTAACAACCAAAACTCTCCCTGGCCTTGAAGAAGATAAGGTTTTCAAACGTGCCATTTTATGAGCCAGTTGAAGAATTCCTTGTAATATTAATAATGGAAAAGTGTCTTTGTTAGATTGCCCTTCTTACGCGCAGCAACAGAGCACCCAACTAACGTGATTTTTGGCATGGAGGACATGATACAATTTTGATAAAATTAGGCATTGTAAACCTAATAGAGATGCTGAGTTGAGAGTGCTGGTTTCAAACTTCTCTCGGGTTTTTTCGGCAGAGTTGGTTTAACTAAAGTTTTTTGCCAAAAAAACCGACCTTGTCAAATAACTAAAAAGCAAGAAATAAATATTTTCTATAACATTTTGAAGTCGGTGCCAAGTAAATTGTCAAAAGTATTAGTATACCGTTATCTTTTATACAACGTAAATGAAAACCGAGATAATACTTTAAAGGCTTAACAGGTGCAATATGATTATGATGTATCTAAGACTTATCTGTGGAACCGAAAACCTAATAGTTTTTCAGTAAACCACTGCCGTAGTTTAACATACTGAAAGAATCAGATACAGCCCTAACATCACATGCAAAATTAAAATCATATGACTCCTGTCACTTTAGGTACGCGTCGCGTAGCGTAGGTACTTTGCGCGTGTCGATCTTCAATAGGATTGTCATGGTAAACACTTGTTTTGAATTAGTTTTATGGAAAAATGCGCTTCTTTTGATTAATAGCTATACAGGTTGTTTCCTTATGAAAAATAAATAAATATATTAAGACCATACACACATCGCCATCTAGCCCCAAAGAAACCGTAGCTTGTGTTATGGGTATTAAGATGACTGTTGAATATTTTTTATAAATAATATACATAAATACTTCGAATATACATATAAACACCAGACACTGAAAAACATTCACGCTCATCACACGAACATTTTCCAGTTGTGGGAATCGAACCCACGGTCTTGGACTCAGAAATCAGGATCGCTGCAAACTGCGCCAATCGGCCGTCAAAATAATGGAGGGTAGAGGTAAGGAGAGTCATCTTATATGGGAGAAAAGTTGAAAAAGTGTCCTGACACTGCTCTAAATAACAGTTCAAAAATCCTCCACAATGGCGCTGGTGGATGCACAGGGTATGGTATGAATGTAGCAATCGTAGATGAATTGAAGTATGCCGAGGTAAAAAATTTAATGTCATTATCGACTAAAGTAGTTAATTATTGAGAATTTCAACAATTTACGTTGTACAAAATATTGTGGTAAATATAACCTTACTTCCTTGTTTATTTTTCAAGCCTACTCTAACAATATTTATATTTGGCGCTTCTTTTAAGAGTTACCTTGATGCAAATGTGGCGCCATCCTAATTTAATACATTTTGACGACACTTTTTCATATACACAGATGACTCTCCTTACCTCTACCCTCCATAGTCAAAATACTTCCTTCCAATGCATCCATCAATATTATTTCGTAATTCTGTTACACGGTATATAGTAGCAATCCTAAAAATTTTCTACATTTTATTTGGCACCAACTTAAATATCTCGCAGAAAATATTTATTAATTGTTTGAAATAGTCGGTTTTTTAAACTTATACAACTTAACTTTTATTGAAGTTTGTTGATAAGCCTAACTATTTTACAGACGAGTTATAGGCGGTCGAGCAATATCAATGAACTGCTGGAGGCTTCTAGACGTGTTGGCAGCGCATGGTACACACGAAGACACCAAACGCATGTTCGAGTTGCTGACATCCCTTAGATACTGCAAACCATCCAACTCTATACTGGGACCATTAGTGCGAGTGCATTTGAAAACGTGAGTTTACTACAACGGTTACATAATTCATAATAAAATGTTCAAATTCAATTATTTACTTTATTTTTATACTTACGTGTGTGAATTCGGAATCATATTATTTAGGACTTTTATAATTTTTCCGTTGCCATACCGATTTGATCTAAAAAGTAAGCACAGCTGATGTTGTGGTTGCCACTGCGTTATTTGTATGTTATCTTCACAAGCAAAAATAATATATAATCATAACAAGCAAAAATTGTGGGAGAGGCATCGGCCTTTCTAAATAGCATTGTATATTTTTAGTTATAATATTTAGAAGTTTAGGAATCCTTACACTTATATTTTAGAGATCGCAACTTTTGTTAAATCTAGCCCAGATCTCTTAGGAAGGTTAGTGATTTATTTTCAAGGCGCACTCGAAACAAAGATATATTCAATAAATGCTAGGACAGCCATGTATATGAAAAACTGCAGTGCTAACTGCTACGTGTGTTAAGATATTAAATGCAATCCCTAATCATCAGCCAAAAAAAAAATAAGAATACATCGAAAAAGTGGCTATTGAACAATGTATTTTATTCAATTGATGAATTTCTGCAATGTAAGCCTCAGATTTAGATTATTTAACTTACGTTTCGTAAATTGACCAGATTTTGTATGTGGGGATTGACTTTTTATTTTGTAAAAAAAATATATTTAATATTCTTTCAATTATTGAACCAGAGACTTTTGTGAAACCAGAGATTGGAAAAAAATGTTTCTTAAAATCTCTGGGTTCACAAAAGGTCTTTCTCTGGTTGAAAATGTTTTGAAGAACTTATTATCACGTATTCATACAAATAAATACATTCCATTTCATTTCAATAAATCTTTAGTAACATTACTTTCTACCGTTTGTGATATTCCAGCGGCAACTATGAAAATGCGGTTCAGGAGTTCGTGCGTATATCAGAAAAATATAACAAGACTCCATTGAAACATGAGTTGCTTTGTAAATTACTGAAAGCTATGAGCGATGGCAAAGACGAAGATACATTCATAGTGAACGAGAAAACTAACGGGAGGTTAAATAAACTTGTGCACACTATACTGAATGTCGACAAACGTGTTCACGGCGCCAGCGATGTACATGTAAGCAGCTTTTTTTTTTACAATAATAATAATAAAACTTTTATTTGGGGAAAGAATCTGACTACTGGGATCCATCCTGGGTCGTAGCAATTAATAGTGTGGTTTTTTATCAAGAAATTCTTAGTACCTGCCTAAAGATTGGATAATTGCGCTGGTTATTTACCCGAGTGCCTCGGAGAGCACGTTAAAATGTAGGAGGCGCAGAGCCTCTATCCACAAACAAAAGAAAAAAGATATAGAAAACTTCAATAAACTTTTATCATGCGATCTTGTTGAGTATGTCTATAAGGGTTTCAAGGAGCAAAAATATTATACATCAATAGTTATTTAAATTTTTATGTCTATTGTGAAACCAGAGATTGGGAAAAATAATTTAAGAATCAAAAAAAATAAACGTAATTTTTTACAAATTTCTGTATTAATATGGAATACTATATAATAAAAAAATAGTGTATTAAATAATAAATCGTACCGTAACGGTAGCGCAGAAAAATATTTTAGGTGTTGAATTATAATTATAATAAATAGAGATAGAGTGGGAACTTTATTGTTTGAAATTTCTTTTTCTTTAAGTATCTTCGAAGGTTCTGAAGGATAGCTGAAGAACTATAAAAATTCAGTAAATATTTATAGAAATGCTATCTTCTTTTCATGTTAATTTTTTTACTAACGAGTGGCAATTTCTATGTGCTTATACATACATTCTATACATTTTTCTAGACGTTATTCTGAATCGAAATAGCCAACGCTCATATTTCAACAAGCTTTATCAAGGATTAACATGTTTTTGACTGTGTTATTAATATTGTCGATACTACTCTCCACTTTCACTACGCTACACTAGTTTATAAGGCTCAGGTTTTTAAGTCTTCCAAGCGGAAGATGAAAACGAGTACCAAATTGAACTTTTTAATTTCAGTTAACTCTCATAGCTGCATTAGCGGATGTGGGCTATAAGAAGTCTCTTAGGAAACTACTCCTGGACCCAACAGTCAAATTTCATCCCGACGCGTTAATGCGTCACTGCGAAAGATTCGCGGACGAGAAGAAAGTGAACGCCCTGGAAGCGATAGCAGAATGTGCGAATAACTTGAGGCATTTCGATGTCGAAGAGATTTATAATATGATGCTGGGAGTATACCGTGAGTATTAAAATAATTTTATCTATTACTTTATTAAAAATATTACAGTATAATTCAAAACACAAAATAAATCCTAAACTGATTACTAAAAAGTCATGCCCGTATGGTATGGTGCCAAGAATGCTGCCACCTTTATGTTCCAGACAGATTCTTTGAGCAAAAAGAGAGCCAGCTATTATATCAGATGAGTCCATTATTGATAAAGTCGTTTAATTATTGCTTTCATTAAATCCCTCATTGAAAACAATTAATAAGTCTTAGGAAGAAGAAGTTTTCTCTGGTTGTCCGACTTTCAGGTATGCTGAAAACCGAAAATAACCCAAACATATCTCATTTTAGAACGCGACGACAACTGCCAAGAAGCTCTCTCCCTCTGGTACAAGATGCAGGAGAGTGAAATAACCCCATCCCAGAAGTTCGTACGCAACCTATGTGCACTTTGCAAGGCGAACAATAAGCAAGTACCCTCCGATATCGCCATACTCCTCGACAAACAAACCAAAATCGTGGCTAATAAAGCAGTATAAGCGAGAGAAAATTTTGTAAGTGTGACTTTTTATTCTAGAAGTGTAAATTGAGAAACTGCGTACTGACATCGAGGTTCGAAATCGCTAGATCAAGTTTTATGAGATACATTTTAATATTATTTATTTACTTTTATTGTTTTGGTATGTAAACAAACATGAATATTTAATTTTGTATTAGGTAGAGGAAATTGTTTCAAATTAAATATTGTAATTATATTTGTTGGCCTCGCTGTTAATGTTGTTGTGCTGTTTTTTTGTGAAATTTGTGAATTAACGCACGTCAAATTAGTTTACGCGTCTATAGTGACCAATATGTTTATATACCCTGTTGTAATAAGATCGTGATCTAGTGGAGATCTTCTGTCGATGGGCATAAAGGGTGTTTGCTAAAGCTTTCAGCTTAGATTGAATGCTAGCCCACTTAAAGTTGCTAAACAGAGTATATTTTTGCCACGTGCAGTTGACATTTATATACATTACCTGACGCCGGATGTTATGAATATAATCCTTTTAATCTTAAATCTATAAGCGAAGACTAAATTTGGTTTTGCCATTTTCCAACTCTTCCTTGTTAAATGCTGACTCTAGTAACATTTATATTTTATTTAAAGATTTTAGATTAGATTTTGTGTTATTTGTTAGGTAAAAGCAGCCACAGATTATACAAACGGCAAGATTATATGCTTGCAGATTATATGTATTCGCATGATTCAAACTTTAATACAAAAAAGTGGTAGTAAAACTTTTATTCATAACGACATTTAATCTACCATGTTAAGACTGAATGGAAAAAATTTGAGTGCTATGTGAATTAAACAAAACACAAAAATTGTCGCATTTTTTCGGTGCCACAGCATATAATGTCGTTTTAATTATTTCATTCAGTTACAGACATATGCTTTGATATTACCATAACGTATTGTTTTTTTATCTCCCAGAGCGACGCACGCTTTACAGCCTTTTAGCAAAAATTGTAGAGGAGTTCGTAAGCACGTTCTCAGTACCTTCCCAGATGCGAGCCTAGCGTGTTACGAGTACGAGATAAATAACTATATGATCGTTATGCACGTTTATTTTAAGTAGAAATGTTCATAATGGTAACACAAATTGTTAGTGACATCTGTGATATTATTTATTAGTACACGTTTGTTTATTAGTAACTACTTTGGTTTTATTTTATTCTATGTACCCCATGTAGCATGTAAAAAAAAAAATTCTGTAATCATACTGGAATGGTTCTATCTTGTGCATTCCAAGATACCAATTAGTATCGGACTAATAAAGTTGAATTTACTTTACCTTTAAACTAAGATGCAATCAATATCTTCTTTTTTATATGTGAAAATATAATTGAAAAGAAAAAAAAAGTAAAGGTTGAATTTTTATATCTAAGACAAACAAATACTAAGTTATGGTAGTTTTTTCAAAATCAGACGATATATATTTTTGCGTTGCAAAGTTTAAGCATTAAGTTAAACAATATGTTCAGTAAATCTAAATCTAAATTTGTTTTAATTAATAAGACTTATTACTATTAAGATCTTCAATTATCTTTTTATTTAAAGCAGCAAGTTCCTTCATAGCTTCCTTTTTTATCGGTTCGTAATCAGCTTTCAGTGTAATGGAGGCAATGTCCTCTTCAAGAATTGTTTTTCTGTTCTCCAACTGTGCTAGTTGCTCTTCCAAGCTGTTTAGTTTTCCATACATTTCGTTGCCATCAAGGGTTTCCTGTTATACAAAGGGAAGGAAAAATTTATTTGGAGTTTTATTAAGAATGTGAAATCAGTGCAAAATATGTCTATAAGTAAGGAAGACTTTTATATTATAACACCGATTGGAATTTTATGATATTTTTGGATTATATATTTTATTTTCGATTTCGTCATGACCATTTTGGGCTGGAATAGAATCATGTTGTAAATTGGCACTAAATTCCGCTGAAAGACCTCTGTATCCCTGCCATGGCTAACGCGATCTTTACATAATTTCTTGATGAAACTTTGCTTCCCGGCGATTCTTTTAGTACCAAGAGACAAGTTATTCTGGATCCTCCAGAGTAAATCGGGGACTTTTCGGGACTTTTAAAAGAGAAGCAAGCTTGGATTCTTTCTTAGGTAACATCTAGTTTTCAACTAATTAATGCGCCCGATTCGGACTGCGGAAAAAACTAGTTTGCTCTGATATTACAGTCAATCCTGCTAGATCACAGAATTCTTACCAATGATAAAGAATAAATACAGAATGATAAAATTACCTGCAATCTCTTAAGTTTGTTAGCTGCTTCTACAACAGCACTTTCCGTAGGGACCAGTTTTTCCTTGAGCAGCCTCAACTCACTTTCTAAATTATTTTTCTGTTCTTCACCTAAATAAAATAAAACAGTACGCGTAATTTTCAAAGAAAGGTTATAAATTTATGTAGTTTATAAATTAATGTTTCATAATTGAGCAACTTTGTCTTCATCCATAAAATATAGAGAAAGTAAATAGCTATTGTCTATTGTGTGTTGCTACCCGGTCATTACATAAGAAAATATTAGTCCAAGCACACCAAATCTGTGCTCTTTTTGGTATTGGGACACTATAAGGCTTTATAAACGGTGTGGATTTATCTATTTACCTTCATCACGCAATTTTTCCAAGTCTGACAAAGTAATCAGTTCTTCCTTCATAACACTTGTTTTTTCTGGAAGGGCTTGGAGCTCAGTTGCGAGACGTTCGCGTGTTGTTTCAGCCTATTAAATATAAATTTTTCAAAATTCGTTATTTGGCGTGCCTATTATTACTATGTTTACCCCTATAATTCCAGAAAAGAAAACTTACCTTTTTCAAATTAGCTTGAAATCTTTCGTAATCCTTAGTCAAAGTTTCAACTGATTTCTTGCTGTCGTCGTAAACGGATGAATACCCCTCCCTCTGCTTCAACGAATCTATTTCACTTAAATCCAAATCGATATTGGAACTACTATGTTCAAGTGCAAAAACAATGTCTTTTTCCAATTGTTCAATTTTCTCTTGCTCCTTTTTCAGATTTTCCTCATAAGTGGACATGAATGTATCCATAGTTTCCTCGCGTTTTTTTAATTCTCTGTATTTTTGATGGCGTTCTGAGTGACCTTCTTCGAGATCCTACAGAAATTTATTCAACTAGCTTTATTTCAGTTTACTCCAAAAATTGAGAAAAATTAAACATTAATAATAGCCAAAACATCACTCAAAAATAATAGGCATACCTGTTCAGCTTGCTCGATCAACTCCTGAACCATACGAATTTGTCCCTTCAGATTATTTGCGTTGCTGTCCAGAGATGCAATAGCTGCATTGTCTTCACGGACCTGCAAATTGATATTTAATGTACACATTGTAAGACGAAATACGCAAAAAGCTTCAAATTGTAGGTGTCCAATCGTACGGATATAAATATACAAGAGTTTAATATATTATTTCAAGCAGTGTTTCTATTAAATATCAATATGTGTATTCATAAAATCAGATATATTTTTACAAATGGATTTTACCTGTAACAATAACTTCTCTCTCTCCTCTTGTGGATCCAAGCGGTTGGTTATTTCGTCTTTTAAATTATCTCGCTTCTCTTCTGCGGCTACAAGTTTCCGATGCAACTCGAGAAGATGCATTTTTATCTAAAAAATTATAAAACATTTTAGGCAATGATTTACTATTGACGTTGAAAAATAAAGGGTATATCGGTAGTGAAGTTATTTCTGTATTAACTGGTTATTCTTGATTTGTTCTTGATGTGCAAGAACTTAAACTTTTTATTTATGTTCTTTTTTCTCTGGGATTGAAACTGGCAAAGCAATTTCATTATAATTTTCAATTTAATTTATTGATAATCCATTATGGTCTAATAATTTATTTATAATGAAAATTTAGTTATAAACGTATATAAAACCAAATGTGTACTTCATATCTCATATTGGTGAGTTTGTGATAAAAGTATATGAAACAAAAAAAAAAATCAAAAGTTTTTCGTTGCATTGTCAAGCCTATTGTCTATACGTATTATATGGTACACTTACCTGTGAACCGGGCTATACGTATTATATCATACACTTACCTGTGAACCGGAAATTTCCTTAGCGAATTCCTCTTTCTCCCTATTTAAGTGATCAATTTGCATTCTGGACTGTTCTGCTTCTTCCCGTAAAGCGGAAGCGGTTGCTTCGAGTTCGCTGTACTGTTCCTTTTGTTCAGATGTCATTTCTGACAACAGTTTGGAAATTGACGATTGTTCCTGAAGGTGTTCATTACTAATTTTAGATTATTATTTCAAAAGCGGAGAAGTAAACCACTTATCAACCGCTAATAAAAAAAAACCAACATTAACTAAGTTAAAAACATACTTCCATAATTTAAACAGTGAATTATTTGTTTAAAGATTTTATATAAATGGTAACCAGGTTTCCAAACCTTCTCCATTTGTTCCCTGAGTTGTCGCAACTGATTCTCCTTCCTCTGTTTTTCCAAGAACACTAGTTCCACTTCCTCTTGCAACTTCTTATTGTTTATTTCCAATTCTTTTGTTTGATCTTCAACAGTTTGTTTGGTAGCCTCACCATTAGCAATGCGAATCGCTGTGTTGTAATCTGCCAAACGTCCTTGAAGATCTACGAAATAATTAATTATTAATATCGAGATTTAGATTATTAAAAATGTGTAAATTCGCTTTTAGTGTCTTTTCCTACAATCGATTCTTTGTCATGTTATTTTAAGGATATCTGTTGTTCGTTATTATATACAGCACTTCTAGAAGCAAAAATAATAGCAGTTTAAGCTTAGCTGGATGTATTTTTTTACTTGTTGCATAAAAATTCTTAAAGTTTACGGTCAAATGAACACACTGAAATCACGCCATAAAATACAAGTTAAGAAACTGATCTAAAAACCTTGTAAATATTTGAACATTGCTCTTTAGAAGTAAAGTATCCTACCAGTCAGTTCCTGCGCCAACTCCTTGACTCTCTTCTCATAGTGCTTCTTCGCAGACTTTTCCCTCTCGCCAGCGTCTGCTTTCTCCGTCAATCTAGCGATTTCAGCCTTCATCTCTCGAACCTTCATTTGCATTTGTTCTTCCCAATAACGTTTATCATGTAGTTGTCTTGTACGGAAACCTCGAACGGTGCTTGTGCGAAGTCCGGAGATACCTTGCTGCGTTATTGGCCTGTCGATCTGTGGGAAAAGTATCTGTAAAATCTCTCTCAGTGGATGAGACGTTTGGACTAACTGTACATCTACCTACTTCATTAGATCTATAATGTCTCCCACTCAGAATCATGCAGCGTGATTGTGTGTGGATTAGATAAATATTACATAGTTTACATAACTTTAAAGTTACCACTGAGATGGACATAGTTTAGGTTTACTTTTTATCACGCATGCAGGTACCGTTTCCTGTGAAAAAAATCCAAACATTTGTTAGCTAAACCAGTCCTTGCGAATTTTTACATACAGATAGATTGCATTCTGGAACTGGAAAAATAAACTATATCTTCAGAATTTGACATTAAACTAAATTCAGATAGAAATACAAAGTTAATTGGAAATACCATGAAAACAAAATGACAACTACGCCTTTCAGACCGGAACGTAGAAATGATGCGTAGCGACAGAAGTCAGCGCTTCTATCCTTGACGAGTTCTGTCACAAAAAGCTCTGCTATCAATAAATTTTACTAGATCTGCTATCAATAAACTTTACTTAGATCACTAACCTGAAGAAGGGAAATGAAACAAACACCTAAAACACAAATTTAAAGGAAAATAATCTTATAATACAGATACAAACCATAGAGAACCCTGTAACAGCAGTAGATTGTCTACTAGCAGTAGGTGGGGCTGGTCCAAAACCGGCTGTTGATACGCGGGAGGCCGTGCTTCCTCTATAGGCAGATGTAGGCCTCATCGTGCCACTTCTGTCAACATTAAATATTTTTATAGTTTAACAAGAAAATGGGCATCTTAGTTGGTTTTTTAATTTACTTTTATCTTTACATTACCATTTACTACTAAAAGATATTATGGTTGCTTTTATTTATTATTTTTTTGCCCCTTTGAATTAGCGGTAGGCATAGCACCAGGATTATTAAATATAAAATGTCGGTGTCTTATTAAAAAAAAATATTGGTAACTAAACGTCGATAGACTTTGCGTTTTTACTAAAAATGAACGAATAATTTTAAGGTTTGAGAACCTGAGAGAGACAGAGCGGGGAGGGATAGTGACCTGTGCTAGGAGCATTATGTTTATTAAGATGTTTTATGTCTATAATCGACCAAATAACTTTAAATTGAAATAATAAAATTCATCTTTTCAGCAGTGCTTATATTTCTTTTTTTAAGGCGGCGAAATAATGATAACTCATTTTCTAAATAACGAAAACCTTTTTGCGTAGGTCTAATTCACTTTTCACACTTGACCGTTTATGAAATGAATACCTTCATTAAGGGGAAATATCAGTGTAATTATAGGAATATTTATATCCAAAATACTCAGTAGGTAGGTAGGTACAAAATACCGAGTACGGTAGGTAGGCATTTTAATTGAATAACATTTTAATAAATAACCATAAATAACTAAGACAACATCACTGCA
Source organism: Pararge aegeria (assembly GCF_905163445.1). Taxonomy (NCBI): domain Eukaryota; kingdom Metazoa; phylum Arthropoda; class Insecta; order Lepidoptera; family Nymphalidae; genus Pararge; species Pararge aegeria. The sequence continues at coordinate 17,014,144 of NC_053181.1, forward strand.
AATTTGCGTTGGAGATAACTTCGACATCTTTTCGCCAAGTATTTGCATATATATAATAAGTTGTTTGAACCTCCTTTTGGAATACCTACTCATCTTCTACGTAGGTATAACATGGAATTTAGGTTATAGGCTCGCGCATACGGAGCGTACTGCAATTAAATCATTCTCCTTATAGGTAACTGTTAGCGAAATGATCACTACGATTTTTGCCAAGCGTACGAATGCCCGCACCTGTTACTAAAAGCAAAGTTTATTTTTATAATGTCCAAATAACTGGACATGGAAATTTTCACGACGCGACACGACGCCTAGATGTAATAAAAAAATTGAAAACTATAGGTAATAATTGCAAATTGCAACGACCCGATATTCCTAAGATACCTTTGTATCTACCTACAAATTTTCATGCAAATCCGCACAGCAATTATTATATAGAGAGGTAATAATAATATTGCGTATTAGATTTGTCCTAAATTAGTCCCGTAAGAACCGGGTCATAACCGGCTCATAACTCTATCCCCTATCTCTATGCAACAAAATTCAAAACATTGCGTTTATGCTTGATTGAAGGACAAACCTTCACAACCATTTCACATTTACACTATAAATAGGTGCTATATAAGGATTTGAATAAATAAGTCGATATCAATAGTTACATAGAAGGGTAGTAGGTACACCTATCTAACGATAACTAATTGATAAATGAGTATATACTATGCATCTTAAAATCTGTCTGTACAAACCTTGAAAGCGCTGAGCCGCTATTGGTGTATTCACGGAAACCCCTTCTTGAAACTGGACGTTGAGAATCCGCACGTCGGCCCGTGCTACCACGCTCTGCGCTGCTCTCGGAAAAATCCATATTCACTTTATCTGATTAACTTTTTTGACCTATAAACGGACGTGGAGTACACTGGTCACGTTCAGGCGCAATAACTTTGTTATTACCGCGTTGTCATGGCAACGTGGCAGTTGTCATTATTTTTCACGCGAGGACGATGGACTGGGAGTGAGTATTTTGGTTGTAGGACAATGAATATACATTTCATTGTTCTGAGAGGTATATGAACCTAACTAAGCTTGCTAAAATGCTGATGCACATGACCGATAAAATTAGTTTTAAAAGCAGAACCGACTTTAAAATCTTGGATTACCAAGCCCAGTGATGCTGTTTATTATTTGTCACACCTGAGTTTATACCATAGTGAGACTGTAGAGTTCATACATCCTATAGGCTTAGCGGGTACGTAATGTTATACTGGAGTCCCTAGAGGCTTTTATGATTGGAATGAGGAAAATCGCATAGCGCGTATCTGGATAAAATCAGTTAATTCAAATATTGCTATCTTGACTAACATATGTTGGCGACCTTGTCAATCACCACTGCCTGTTTAGCGCGAACCATAGGTTTACGATTTTATTGCCTCTCGTTGAAGCTGCTTTCATTTTGCGCACCCCTAAAACCCTCGCTTCACTCAGGATTCTAGATGCAACACCCTCGCTACGCTTAAGAGTTACTCTAAGATCCCTCGTTTGCTTTGGATTTATCCCGGTGCCCGTAACGTAACACATTGCCTAACCTCTACTATTAAATGTTTAAAAGAAAAGAAAGTAGAAAATCCGTTGATCGCCGAAGTTCGACTAATGGGGAAGAACTGCAGTGTCTGTATCTGTCAAAGGTAAAAAGTGAAACTGAAATACTAGGCATAAGATAATAAAGAATAGATAATTAAATAGAGTAATTTATGCTATCATCATTATCGATAACTTATGGGTTAAGCATGGATTATAGAGTGCACTCGAAAATAAATTTCAAAATAAGTAGGTATTTTTAATGTACAGGATCTAAACTTGCACAGTTTTATTATAAGTAAAGATATAAAACTACTTGATTTCTATTTCTCTTTACCATTCTAACATCGCAATGCAACTGGTGAACTTTTATCACTATGACGTCAATATCACAAAAAAAACAAAGTGAAATTCGTCTTCTAATTCGGAATTGCGAATTCTAGGGCTTGGAACGCTCTTCCGAGGTCTGAGTTTCGTGATACTTATAATTATTAAAAAAGTAGTCTAGTGTCTAGGCATCTTCTAGGCGCGTTCCATCTTATACACTTTCCACATTTAGGTGAGATTGTGGTTATGCGTGAATCTATTTCTAAATAAAAAAATAAACATGCGGAACAGTGTTTGGGGACAGCCGATAAGTAGAAGTGGAAATTAAACCTGTTTCGTATATACACAGTACCTGTACAGACAGTACATGGGAAGCTTGGTTTTACGCTTGGTGTTCACCCAAAAAGTACTCGTATATACAGTAGGTATACATATAACTCATGGAAAATGTGCGGCGAAGTTGACGCGAGTTCCCTAGGTTTGGTCCACCCAAAAAGTGCTAAACGCGCCGAAAGAAGTTTCACTTGAATAAAACAAACAAGTCAATAACGCTTAAAAATAACGGTTTTTTACTTCAGATAAGATGCGGTGCCTTTATATATATATTTAATTACAAAGGTAATTCTGTGTGCAAAACTTAGTTTAAACTGAAAATGAAAAATGTACCACCATAATTTTAAGTATTCGATAAAATTCAACAACGCGAACAGCTATCTTGTGTGTTGGTATGCTGAATATGTTTTGCATTGCCTGAAGTACTAAGATTAGAACTCGTATAATAATGTGTTGATGGGCCGTATGTTTGACAATTAAAACAATGTTTTTTAAATATTATCCATTTATGTTGTTGTTAAATCATTATGCTTCTGCCGGAATTGATTTGTTCAGTCTTATAAACGGATTGAATTATCTAAATGCCGAACTTAATAATTTAGAAACGTTTGTGGAAGAATTTACAACTCAGACATGTTGGATAAACCAAGAATTCGACCACTTCAACTCGACAGAGAAGAGAGTTTGGAAAATGAGATATTTCCAAAGATTGAGTTTTAGGAAATTCAATGGGCCAATTTATTTATTTTTGGGGGGTGAAAGTGCTGCTTCTCCGCGATGGGCGCAGACTGGGATAATGTACGAGTTGGCCAAAGAAACAAATGGAGCTATGTATGTATCTGAACATAGATATTACGGTGAAAGCAAACCGTTGAATGGCACTGACGCGGAAGCTTTCAAATATCTGAGTGCTAGACAAGCCTTAGCGGATAATGCAAATTTTTTGAAATATCTTAAACGTAAATCTGTATACAGAAAGTCAAAGGTTGTTGTTATTGGAGGATCATACTCCGGCAACTTAGCGGCGTGGATGAAATTGTTATATCCTGATTTAGTTGACGCGGCTATTGCTAGTAGTGGCCCTGTTTTAGCAAAAACGGATTTCTTTGAGTACCTCGAAAAAGTTAACGACAATTATGAACAACATGGTACGGAGAATTGCTTAGGAAATATTAGAAAAATATTTCAGAGATACGATAAATTAATGCAGAATCCTGAAGGGATCGAAATACTAAAAAAAGAAGAGAATATTTGTGAAGAATGTGATTTATCTAAGCCAGAAAATCAGCAAGTTTTTTTCAGTTCTAAAGTCGGAGAATTCATGCAGATCTCCCAATACGGTACCACAGGCCAAATAAAAAGTCATTGTAAACGTATAGAAACTGAATCTGTATGTACGAACCGATCAGAGGAATCTAACAGCAACAACTGTAGTTGCTATGATTTTGACGAAATGATCGATAGCTTTTACGAGGAAGAAAATAAATGGATTTTGGCGTGGCTCTATCAAACTTGTAATGAGTTTGGTTACTATCAGACAACGTCATCAGAGGAGCAACCATTCACAAAAAATATACCCCTTGAATTTTATACTAAAATGTGTCTTAAACTATTTGGTCCTGATTTTGACGAAGCTAGAGTGAATGATGGTGTTGCAGAAGTTAATGATCTTTATGGAGCATTAAAACCGAACGTCACTAATGTTGTTTTTACAAATGGCGACCTCGATCCGTGGAGCACTCTCGGCATATTGGAAGACCTATCATACAGTGCACCAGCGGTAGTTATTCCTAGGTCATCCCATTGCAGGGATCTGTTTTCTAATAGAAAAGGTGATATCGAAGAATTGAAAGAGGCTAGAAAGCATGTAAAATATTTAATAAAAAAATGGATTGGGGCTGAATCCTAACTTTCGTAACGTGATGATTTCAGGTGATGGCCTTTTAACAATTTGCATCAGTATTTTTCTACTTTACTGTTCATAATTCTTAAATATTTATATGGTGATTGGGTTAAATAGAAAGTAAAATACAAAAGGTTTATTAAAATAATTTTATATTTGATTCCATACAGATTGTCCTTAAATTAGGTTACTATTTTACCAACACCCTAATTTAGACGAAGGATGTTGATGCTATACGTAACTATAACAAAGTACCGTCGCCAAGACCGTTTCAATATAAATTAAATATTGACTTCGTTGCTAGAATCGATCTTAATGATTATTGAACAGTCTTAGCGCTTTTACTGACATCAAATATATTTAACAATGTTATTATTGTATGAATATCGATATACATTATACGTAACTATTCGATTATTTCTATGTATAGATGCTATCGAATAAATTTTGAATAATTGATATATTTAAACAATAATTATCTTTATGTTTTTCAGATAATTTAAGAAAAGTTTAGCTGCATTCGATATTTTTACGATTGACAACGCAATGATGAAATGTTATAAGTATTAATCTAATTTATGTATATTTATTTAATTATATATAGAATGGTAACGTGTTTAGCACCTCCGATATTTGAATTTCTCATCTATCTTTTAAAAATATCATATAATTCCAACAGGGATAAAACCAATATGTATAATTTTTCAAAAATATATTTCAAATTGTTAGTTAGTTACAAGAAAAAAGCTTATAAGAAAAGACTTAAGATATATAAAAAATATTGACAATAGAAAAATACAAATTGTCAAAGCATATTGTACAGAATATTACAACTAAAATTAAAATAATTGAGTATTGATAAAAAGTAATATTCGTACTTATAATAGCATACATTTTAATTGTTAGGTTAAATTAAGTATTTGTTAAGATAACTACCGCTACTATCATCGTAACAAATAATAATAAAAAAATCTATTTACAAAAAAAAAACGATTAAAAAAATACTTATAAATAAAATACATAAAAAAATCCTTTTATTTTAAAGAAATATAAAATAATTTGATGAGTCGTTTCTAAGCATTTATTTCATAGTATGTATAATATTACTGCGTTTGTGTAGAGTATTAAAGGAGATGAAAAACAATCATATTTATGTGTGAGGCAAATGTAACTCCTAACATGAATTTGCTAGAGGATTTGTGTTTAACTTTTAATATTTTCTGTCAACTAAGATGAGCTAAGAGGATCCCTAAAAAACTTTTAAGTAAAATATTTCTGAATGTCTATAATCTATAATCTGGTTAATTAATTGAAGGAAACAGTCTCATTCATCTTTAATCTCATGTAATGGAAATCGCTTATTAAATTAATTGTCTTGAAATGTAGTTGATGACGTCATTACATGGAGCTTTAGCAATGCGTGTTTCTGTTTTTAAAAATATAAACCGTCAACCGTTTGCTTTGTGGGGATAAAAGTATTCTGTAACTGTCTTAAGAATGCACGATATCTCTATGTCAGTTTGAAGCCGTGTATAGGCAACAAGGAGTTTTTGTATCCCGCAGGAATATTTCACGTTTGCTTTTCGGGGTAAATAGTCCTTTGTCCAGGATCCACGGATATCTCCAGGACGCAAGTTATATAAGTGCCAAACGTCAATAAAGAATTCAGGTAGTCATTAAGCTGAATATTGGTAACAAACAAAAAACCAGACTTTCCCATATAAAAGATTAGGATGGATTGCGATTGATTTGTTATTTCCAACCCTGTATTGACTAGGATTGCATCTTAACATAGCAATAAAATATTGTTTTTAATGCAAAACGAAAAATTAAAAAAAAAATCTATATAGCCGTTTGGAAGTAAAATAAGGAAATACTCAAATATATACCAACAGCCGATGAACGTTACCCTTCTGGAGCAGTGGGTAGACAAATACAGATGAATAAATTTAGAAATTTGAAATCAGTCGGCCAATTTTGTTTCATACAAATATTATTTAGTCCGTTTAATTTTTTTAGTCATTCTTATAAATAAATCGTTTTGCATTAGGAACATAGCAGATATATAAATCTTATTTAAAAACGTAACCGCTTACAAAGAATAACCTTCCTCGAATGTGTATCTACATAATATCTATAAAATGATTTTGAAATAATACATGTTCGCAAGTAAAATATGATTTTATATATATTATTTTAAATAAATGTATTGGCAGTGATTATTGGACGTAAAGCACTATTTAAATTCTAAACATATTTTATTACATACCTAAGTCAATTGAATAGCTCAACGCTCAGAATGTAGGTATACTCATTAAAAAACTGCGTAGAATATTATTTTTACAGAAACATTTATCAAAAATACAAAATCATATACCTAAATTGGCATATTTAAGTCTCTTACATGTAAAGTTTGTAATCAAACATTATATGGTAAATTATAATAAGCATAATTTACAATATCGTATTTACATGTCGTCAGCATTGATACAATCACTTCAAGTTCAAAATTTCATAGGTGAAATCTTGCAAGTTGCATCGAAGTGATGTTATCAATATAAGCTAATATGTTCCTTATGTTATGGGGATACGGTGGTTAATCCCATTCTCCGATGAACATATGGCGCGCGTTGGGTGCGGGGGGCGGGGGGAAACCACGTCCAGGCATCGGCAGACGGCCGTACAGTGCGTATGGGTCGTAGTGATCTCCATCTGTTAATATAAAAATCGAATAATTAGTTTAAATCGTTAGTTAAAACCTTTCTACCAAAGATTTCATCCTAGTGAGCCCCATTAATGTCTCATGCGTTGTTTTTTTATTGATATGATTCGTAGTTGACCAATGAGGGTCGTTATACCTTGACCACTTCGGAAATTATTGGTTTAATTTAATACCTAAGAAATATTATTTATTATATGATTGTGTTTAGGTCCTAGTAAGGTGATGAGTTAAAAAAATATTGTTTTCTTATTTTTTAAACATATGTTTTAGTTTAAAACAATAATAATCATTCGTTAGTAGGGTAAACAAAATAAAAATATTACTGTCGCAAAGAAACGCGACTTCAAATTTACATCGTCTATTCCTAATAACAAGTCTAATCAATCTGGAGCTGTCAGGAAAGCATTCTATCAATAGCCGAACTTGAGTTGAAATTTGGTCTATGAAGCAAAACAAGTTTAGGTTCGGATTTGTCTAAATCCGAACCTAAACTGTAAGTTCTCTATTTTAAGGTTAGCATTCTATAACATGCCAATTTAGTTTAAGTTTAGGACTTGTGTACAACCAAATTAGCAGCAAAATTTGCATAAAACTAGCTGGGTAACAATACGAAAAACTCTATGTATCATGTATTTTTGTAAAAAATAAACTAAGACAACCGTTTCCCTCGAACATTGAAAGTACTTGGTACTAGCGTCCTAGTTAACAACGTATAATTCTGGGCTTGTTCGAACGATTGAGCAAAAACAACTAACACGTTGTTTGTAACCTGACTTAAGGCATACATGATCACGACTGCATGTATTGCACTTAACAACCTGCATGTGCTTAAGGTTTATGTCGGTGTAGGGGAAAGTAATTTTATTTTAGGAATTGTGTTTACACCACGGTTTCATGACCCAGCATTAACTAACGCTTTCGTACAACTTGGATTTAATACAAATGTTCGATGAACAATGGTCCGATGGAGATCGATGTATGTCTTCATAAATAATATTAAACCTAGTGCATCTAATTGTGAAAAAATTTAAGTAATCATATGGCAGCCTACTCATATCAAGTATGGATGAAAGCGAAGCTTTAAATGGATAAGTTCAGCGATTGTCATAAGTCGCTGTCGATATGGTATGGTGGCGTCAGAAACAAAGGTAGACAAAAGAACAGAAAAGGTGAAAGTAATAGTGGAAATGAATAAGAAACACTGTAGTGTAGAAGTTGGAGTTACCGTCAAGCATCAGGCGTGGTGCTACCAAGCTAAGCGAATTAAGAGAAAGGGTAAATACCAAGATTGGAGCGAAGAGGTCCGCGATAATAAAGTGCGAGGTTAGTGTACTAGCGGGGCTGCTGGATCACCATGGGGCGCAGCCTTCGCTCCTTGTCGGGATAGAATTGGTACATGAGTTTTTCTTTTCGGGGACGGTCGTACGCACCGATTCCGCTCTCGTAGGAGCGTGCGTGCCAAAGTGCTGATTGGGGCATGGGGGCGTGGGCGAATGGCGGCAAGTGACCAGGGAAGGGGCCGGGATGTGCGTGGGCCACACTGTAGCGCTTGCTGGGGACCGGCGTCTCTTTGAGGGTTAGGCGTTCGGTCATCGCTGGCAGAACGTGCTTGCCGTTGGCTTTCACGAAGTTGGGCACGCGGGCGCGCAGGCCGCAGTAGTACGGATCATCTGGAAAAAATTGTTCAGTGATTAAATAATGAAACGATACATCATTAACACCCCCGTACGCTTTGCTTCCGTGCCCATTATTGGAAACGTCTAATCAGTAATTATGTAATGGTCCATCTGCAGTTTTCTCCACCTATCCCTATCTCCTATCCTATCTCACCTTAGGCTACGTCATGACTTACGATTTATATTGGCTCGGACTATAAAAAAATATGTTTATAAGTAATATACAGGCGCAATATTGCATTACAAACGGGAGTAAAGCACGCGCGATCTAAGTTGCCCAGAGTGAAGTAAGTCACGAGTGGCTGCGCAGTTATAGTTTGTAACTTTGTAGGAATTTAAAGGTAAATTGGTACAAGGCACTAGCGCGTACGACTCCGAGAGCCAACTTTAGGCCGACTAAATTACATATATCTTACGATCTCTGAGTGAGACCGGACCTTGGAACGTACCCCGCGAATAGAGGCGCCACATCGTATCTTATTTATAAAAATTGGTTATCCTGTGACACTATACATGTGGTACAAAACCGTACTGCGAGACTTCCTTTGACTCACTCGATATGGTCTAACCTCGTTAGTAGGCGGTCTGCCAACGCTATGTCAAAATAACAATATAATCTCTTCCCAAATTAAACTACAACATTTTATGGTTAGCTCCCAAGAATTGGGTCAAAATCTTGCATACAGTTCGCTTATTAAAATACCGTATCGGATGAAGGCAACATTTAAAGTTTAGGTCGATGGCTGCGTCTGATTCTCACGAATCTATTGAACGAAATGTTAAAGTTGACAGCCTAGATATAATAAAGCTCTTTATCTATATTTATTAGTCGTACTGTGAACCTGGTCAAAAGGCGTGTCACTCGCATTGAGTTTATACCTATCCGTACCCTTGCTCTGTCTCCTGTCTGTCTATTATAAAAGCTAGAATGGGGATGCTCAAACGAATATATAGGTTCGAGTGTTGTCTTTCGAAATATGACGACGGACGACTTTTGGGTAGATCTGTTTCAAGCCTGTATAGATAATCGGAGGTGTTTTATTTTGTTCTATCATGCTATCATTTCCTAACCAGCTTTTTCTTCAGCTGAGTGCCACATGTACCTACGCGGTAGTAGGTACGTGTGGCAGATGGGAACTACAAGGTAAGGGCAGAATAAGTGAAGAAGACCTAGCAAACCTTTCAAGATGTTAAAGTAATGTGTCCGATACATATTTAAAAATTTCACAAAAATAAGTATATCTAAATGTAAGAGAAAATATGACTGCAATAATTTGAACTTTGGAAGCAAAAATAAACTTTCAGTTCATTACACTTTACATTACACAAAATAAGCAATTCATTAAAAGGCACACAATTTTACAATAAATTACCGGTTGATATCTTGGGCATGTCTCTAAAAAAGTACAAAGTTAGAAGAGTCATATTATGGTACAAAAGATTACGTAAACGATAAAAAACCTTGGGTGTGAACTATTGCTCTAACCAGGTTGCTTCTTAAATATTTTCAAATGACAATGTGAGTTGGTGATAAAAAAAAGAACACCTGGCTAAGTTTGTTGTTGCTTCTTCTTACACCAGGGCGCGTTTAAAACCCTCGTAGCTTTAGTTTTAAGTTCACGAATGTAATTATCGCCGTCACTAATACACTAAAGTACACATTTTGTATGTAATCAACGCATCAAAAGTGCCATCTATGTGCCAACTACGAAATTTTTGACTTTGTTCTTGTATCACGGGTAACAACGTCCTTCAAACCGGAAAACAGGAAAGTATCTTGACAGTAGTGCTTCCCCTGGTGACCTCTTTATTGGCGCTGTTTATTTTGGGACAGGCCCAACTCATGAGTGCCGGGTCTGGTTTTTCAATTATGAGGTCCGGAACCCTAAAAATCACAATGAACGCGCTCTTCGACCGTTCGTGTTCCGCATCCTACGCCCGCAGCGCAAATACCGTCAATTTAAATATCAAGGATATGCCCAAATGCCAGTCCCAGGTTGCGAAACAGTATTGTCTAGTAACCTCTGCACTGCGCTTAACGACATTTGCAAGGTTTGAACAAACATATTAAAAGCATGCGCGTTCAAAATACTGTGGAAGATTGATACACTTTTATAACCAGTATCTGTTGTAGTTTGTCTGGTGGAAGGCTTCTGCCTGCTAGTTACCACCCTACAAACAAAAACGTAGCGCTAAGCGAGTTAGCGTTCCGGTACGATGTCGCGTAGAAACCGATTAGAGTTGTGGGTTTAATACAACTGCAATACTCCTAACAGGTTAGCCCGTTTCCATCTTAGACTGCATCATCATTTACCAGCTGGTGAGATTGTATTCGTGAGCTATCTTGAAGTGAAAAAAAAAAATATATTCTGATATTGTTATTCTGATATCTCGGCACTTCTTTTCTCTTGTGGGAGAGAAGAACTACTTATTCAAGATTTTCAAGAGAGCTTCAAGATTTTTCACAAATTACCATAGGCGGGCACCTAATAATAATGAGACAAACAAGAGGTTCTTTTCCAAAAAGGTCCGGATAAATAATGTGAATGCCCTAACCTTGGAGATAATCTTGAAAGCCCAATAACTCGCATGTGAGCAGCATGTTGTGTCTATGTTCTAGAACACTCTCTCCATGAGAGAGGATGTCTATGCTCAGAAGAAGGTCATTAATAGGCTGATGATGATACCAGGTAGTAAGTAACTATTAAGAGTCAAACTGTCTTTATAATTATACCTATTAATCGATTAAGTAATTTGAGGTTTTCACACGCTGTCATGGATGGTAATCCCCCGATGAGATGTCATGATATGATTACCAAGTAACTTCAATGTCTATTTAGCATTCTAATACGTTTCGTTCATGAGCTTTATTTTGAATTAGTTATTAATTGATATGTATAGCATGACATCATTTTATAAATAAACAATGCATCATAATTATACCAGTAGGTCCACTATAGGGCACGGGTCTCCTTTCACAATAAGAAGGGGGGGGGAAAGTAGCCGTGGACCACCACGCTGATCCTTTGCAGATTGGTGGACTCTACACACCTTTGAGAACATTACGGAGAACTCTCGGGAATGCACGTCGTCTCACGATGTTTTCCTTCACCGTATAATATTTAAATTGCTTTAAAAGCACATAACTTAGAAAAGTTAGAGGTGCGTACTGAGGTTCGTACTCGGCCCCCGAAAGCGAAGTCGCAGTCCTATCCACTGGGCTATCAACGTTTCGGTTTGTATAATCCCTATCACTATCCCTATCCCTACTAATATTATAAATGTCAATGTAAGTTTGTTTGTTACGCTTTCACGCAATAACTACTGAACCGATTTTCATGAAACATTGTCCAAATATTCTTGGAAGTGTTAGAAGTAATATAGGATACTTTTTATCCCGACATTAAGCACGGTTCCTTTGGGAGAGGGGATGAGTGTTTGACGATTTTACACAATAACTCCGATGAATTATAACCGATTTAAATAATTATTTTTGTACTATAGAGGTTATAAAATGTGTTTAATTTTGCCCAAACTGTGATTGGAGATAGAGGACGGAATTCCTCAGCGGACATCAGCAAACCCCTCATTTAAAGCTTAGCGACACTGAATACTTTAATTTTTTTAGATCTACAACTAAGTTTAATGCCACATAAAAAAACAAAATCGAAATCAGACGAAGTCGCGGGCAACAGCTAGTTAGAAAATATATAAACAGTCTATTTTACCTATGTAATAAAATGTAAGCAACTAAAGGTCATAGATCGTCTTACCTAGTGAAAATCTTGTAATGATAAATAAATAAATTTATATATTTACCGTCAAATTCTATATTTTATCTGTTATGTATATTATTGTTAGTGATATTATGTCTACATAACGATGTCTCTTGACAACCGTGAGTTATAAATGACGATACATAAACACTATATTGATATGAAAGTGTGCATACTTGCAACATCACATTGTAAATTACATGTTCAGAACATAAATCCCGAATGCCAAAGCGGTGTCAGAGGTATTAAATCATGACGTGTCGCAAATACTGTGGTATGAACAGGTAGGTACATACCTAATAGTCAAAATAAACGTAAACATCTATTCAATAACTACCTCGCACATCTGGCAGACTGAAGAATTTAGAATATTAAACTATAGGTAATCTATTCGTACTTTTATTTACTCGTATATTTTTTTTTACTTTTATGATCAGCAAGGTGCAATTTCTTTAAATTGCACCTTGGTGATCATAAAAGCATCGCAGGGTGTGCAAAGATAACGACCTAGAAAGAGCTTCCCGTTTTCCATCATGGAATGGCGATAGAATTTCAGACTTCATAAAAACATCGCAGGGTGTGCAAGGATAACGACCTAGAAAAAGCCTCTCTTTTTCCATCATGGAATGACGATAGAATTTCGGACTTCATAAAAGCATCGCAGGGTGTGCAAGGATAACGGCCTAGAAAGAGCCTCCCGTTTTCCATCATGGAATGGCGATAGAATTTCGGACTTCATAAAAGCATCGCAGGGTGTGAAGGATAACGACCTAGAAAGAGCCTCCCGTTTTCCATCATGGAATGGCGATAGAATTTCGTATTTCCCCGGTCGAGCAATCTCACAAAAAGCTTTACTTGGTCTATTAAGGTTCGATCATTTTGGGAAATTATAATAAAAAAAATGTCTACTTTAGTATGGCAGTATGCGTTGACCGTAGCAGGTTATTACAGCTACCTTCTAAGACTGCATCACGGTATACCGCCTGGTCAGATAAGAATAAAGGGCTAACTCGTAATATAGTACTAAAAAACAAAAAGTGTACGAATATTACATACTTAGGCACTGCGTCTAAATTAGAACCGACTGTAAAAAGTAGGAGTCAAAGTAAAATTTGTTGACTTGGTCTGACCAGCTCCATGCCGTATTTCTGCAAGGTCTTGAAATATGGACAGTAATTTTCATCCGAAAGGCATACGAATGAGGCAAGTCAAACAAAAGTTTGTTATAAACATTGCTTTTTATTCTGGGGAAGTCAATTAAAAGGTTCAAGCGACAAGAGCGCTAGGGATCGTGCTTTTGTTTCAAACAATTTATTACTTTGATATAATTAAATACAACGATTGTACTTTTTCGAATCCGCGTTTAATTAAAAGCTACAATCACAGTCTCGTAGACTTTGGTAGCAGTTCTTTGTGTCCCTAATTTAATAGGAAGGGTGGGTATTTTAATTAGCGCCTACGCAACTAGTCATCGATTCGTAAATCCTAGAATTGAATTGAACCTTAATTATCGTACCGAGATTGAATTGAAAACAGATACCTACATACTACATTTTCATTGATTATAATTCAAGGAAATGTCTATGTACCTAATGGTCATTAAAATACTTTTCTAACTAAAATTCTTCGTTACTAAATTTATGAATGAGAAAATGTTTTGTTAGTCGGTTCTTATGCCACGCAGCAAGAGGGCAACGGATTGACGCATACAAATCTCTGTAAAGGATACGTATATTGACATCTTGAAGTGGGTGTGACCATTTATCCTGAAAAAACTAATAAAATAAATTTTATGGATTTACGCGGTTTTTTGGTTTTCCATGAATCCTGCGGGAACCGTACATTTTCCCAGGATAAAAAGCATTGTATTTGATAATCCAGGATATAATATCTCCAGTCAAATTGGTCTAGTACTTTTTGCGTGAAAGAGTAACAAACATCCATCCATCCATCCATCCATACTTACAAACATTCGCATTTATAATATTAGTAGGATATGTTTTCAACATCTTTTATTATGAATGGAAGTACTATAAGTACGTACTAGGGATACAGTAGGTACGAGTAGATATACAAAGAAAACTACTCACCATATTTCTTATTGTCTTTGCCTTTGTCGGATTTTCCCCTCGGGAACTGTGTAGGAACGCGGTCGCTCTCAATGTCATCGTAATCCGGCTGTGGAAGGTAAATCGACATTATATATACTATACAATTGATGAATTTCTTAATGACAAGGTTGCTTGGAAGGATCCGGCTCCGCTTTCATCTCTCACAAGATAGAAAAATGATTGTTAAAATGTAAAATGTAAATTGTTGATGTTGGAAAAGTGCATCTGCCTTCCGAACCGATGGTAGAGTCACTACAAACAGACAGACTTGACGTTTCAAAAGTGCTTATATTAAGCCTACTTGAAATAAATTAATTTTGAATTTGTATTTGAATTTGAATTTATATTGATGACACTCATAGTAAAATTAGTTAATACGTGTTACGTGTCATCGGACTCGTTTGCGAAGTGGTGAGCGCTGTCAAAAAAGTGGGAGGTCTTGGGTTTGACACAATTTGGGAATTTGTTTTTTTGGTATATTTACTGTTCTAGTCAGGTAGGTTTCACGACTTTAGATCAACTTCCAAGCGTTTTACCGTTTCGGTATGATGCCGAGAAGAAACGGATAAAAAGAGTTTAATATAACCGCCCTAACATTTTTGTCCAATAATAACTTAGACTGAATCATCACTTAACATCGGGTAAGCGGTCATAATAAAAATAGAAATAATTTGCATCCTTAAAATACATTTTATCCCGCAAAAATAAATGGTTCCTGCGATTTTTCTAAAATTCAAAATAAACGGGGACAAGGTTGCGGACAACTACTAGTATTCAATAATATCGGACATTCACAATAGTGACTACACAATCTCTTTTGCAGTATTTGTTTTCTTAACTCTTATTACATTGTCTTAATCTATATCACTTAATATACAAGACTTAAACAAGTCATACAATCTACGTAAAATTGAAATGTTTAAAAGGATATATAAACATATAAACCGTGTCAATGCGATAGCGTTATCGGAACACACAGAATTATATGAAAAACCTGATTTGCTAATGCAAAACGACAAAGGAATTAACAGCAAAGAAATAAATGCGTGGGCACTTGACTATCCTTATCTTCTTACAAGGTAAAACGAGATCAATGAACAACTAATGGTGATACGACGCTCATATTGTAGAAGAGACTTATCGGGAAAAAGAAATACTGGCTTAAACTCGTTTAGTGCAAGTAAATAATAGCCTTGGATGCTAGTCAAAAAATTTAGCACTTAATAAAGGCAAACCGATCATCGATCTATCTAAGATTACTGATCACTAATCCCGGATGGGGTAAAAAATATTTGGGGGTTACCGTTCCGGAGTTAGAAAATTGGCTTTGTCACGGAGAGCACGCTAAGACGTGAACCCCGGTAATCTTGTGATAATACTAATAATTCTCATTGCTAAAGCTCACCCCGCATTTAGGCAGCTCTCTATCTAAAAATGAAGCCTCTGCCCAGCTTACTACATTAGTGGACTGGGGATGACGAAATGAATAAAATTTTAAGTAGTTAAAAGAACAATCTCAGAATTGAGGCATAATAATGTCCCTGGTGCATTGAAATGAAACACATATTAGGAAAATGAAAGTCATAAGGAATTAAAAGCTGATTTGATTATTAACGTTAATAAATTCGATCTAAATTGCCGACGATGTCCCTCGAAATAACCGATACATACTCGTACATAGCTTTTCACTTCTTTCTTTAATTTAAACTCCGAAGATAACGCAACCATGACTGTATTACGAAGGATACAGTTTTGTGTTGATAATTATTTTACTTAGTTGGCACAAAATGTCAGATACGTTCATAATCTATACATAAAGTTTATAAATGCATCCTTCTATAAATACTTGCACTAGGTAAATCGAGATTTAAAATGCTTACAAATATTCTTTCGATAAAGTATTTTAACGATACGATAGGCACTCCGATAACTCCATGCAAAGACATGCTCAAGTCAATCTCAGTAGTAAGTTCATAAATGGCTACAAAAGCAGAATATAATTGATTGCATCTTAAAGATCCTTATCAACTTATAAAGTGTCAAATAAATGCACGAGAGTGTTGGATCAATGCAAAAAAAAACAACGTAAAAGGGACAAAAGGCATTCCTCATCTTTGTAATGTCATAGCAAAAGCGAGCTATTTGGATTGAACCAATAAAAAGATAGTCAAGGTTACCACACGTACATTTATCTTTGGCGGCAATGATTTCTTTGATATGTCATCGATAAAGACTCCATCATTGTTCATTTAGCTTCGCTTAATATGCAAAGTTTAATTTTAATGTTATTATACACGACTAGTGACTTTTATTATGAAGATGAGGATTTGAAAGATGCTATTACAGAGCTTTAACAATTTAGTATGTGATATTGAAAAGACGACCCCGGAGTTCCTTAGATATACTTAGTCGTTTCTTAGAGTAAAAAATCTAAACTAAATTTTGACAAATTTTATTTTGTTTTCGGGTCTCCTTCCACAATGAGAAGGGGTTAAGGCCGTAGTCCACCACGCTGGTCCAGTGCGGATTGGTGGACTCCGCATACCTTTGAGAACATTATGGAGAACTCTCAGGCATGCAGATTTCCTCACGATGTTGTCCTTCACCGTTCAAGCGAGCAAGAGAATTGCTCAAAACGCACATAAATTAGAAAAGTTAGACGTGCGTGGGATTCGAACTTGGCCCCCCGAAAGTAAAGTCAAAGTCCTACCTACAGGGCTATCACCGTTTCAGGACCTATTTACTGTATTTTAATAACGAACAACTGAGTAAATAGAAACGTACTGCTGATTTGCTAAAGTTTATCCAAACAAAGTGCGGTAATGACCCGAAGAATATCTGGTGTTCTTTTATATAATGACTAATGATTACGTTTAGATAATTGCAATTATTTCAACATATTTAAATAATATATAATATCAAAATTTACCGTTAATTTATAATAAGTTAATGTTATTACAGCCGATGAAATGGCATTAGTTGGTAATATTTATCAATCTGTTGCAAATTGAAGACATATCATTATTCATGGCAAGGTGCATCTCGGAATCACTTTGTGTAAATCGGACCTTTATCAAGCAACACATTAAATGTCCCTTATATTATAAAAAAAATGTAATCTTACCGTCAAGGTTTTGATTTCCATTAAGAACCCGTTGTGATTCATGAGTCTGAATTTATTCTGAATTGTATCCTCTTTTACATTAAGATTAAGGATTTAGATGCCATTTACAAATGACAAGTAGTTGATAACTTATTTTATGAGCCACGTTTTAATAAGCTTGATTTTAAATTTGTTAGCGTTTAATTGGATTCATGCTCTTTATCCTGAAGATGCAAGTATAAAGTACAGATTGTTTTTTATAACGCACGAGGAATAAGAAACAATTGCGTAAATAAAGAAAACTACCAACTATTAACATTTCTTAAAGTGTTACTACGTATAAGAAATGTGGTCATGCTTAATGTTTCGTAGATTGGCTGTCCGCACTTTTAAAAATAAATCCCGTAAATGGAGTTCGCAATAAAGGTACGCGTAAAAAACGTATAAAATCACGTGCAAATTGATTTTTAAAATAGCACCTTTACTTAATAGTTGTAATGTGATTTGCAACAAAGATAATGCAATTTTCACTTGCAATAAAATTATATGGCAAATTATTAGCCACGTCTAATGTATAACAAATTGGATGTTATAAATTTGTTGGTCAGTCATAATTTTAATGGAATGGTTGGAGCGAATTGGGTTTCATTAATTTCAATCCTGATTTCAATCAATTTGAAGGGCAGGTTCTCTCATTAGGTACTTTGAAGGTAAATCTACTGTGATTATTATAATACATTTGTGTTTTATCATTTGTTTATTTAGTTTCATCAATTTAAGACTCAATTTATGTAATACCTTTATTTTTTATCGTTTCTTCACTAACGTTCGTGATTTAAATAATTTATCATTCTCTTTACATCATTATTCATACTTAATACAACTTTATTTCAATAAGATACACACAGAAATGCTTTTAACGGAATACCCATATAACGCGGTTCTTTCTTGTCCTTACCGCTCTGTTACTGTAGGTATTATAGTTTCTTCACGCATTTTTTGTGTTAACAAGTTTATTGAGTGAGATTCAAGTTTAAAATTGAATTTAGTACAATACAATACAAACAATATTTGGTTTTCATTATACATCATGTTTGGAAGATATTTCTTATAACGGTAATTCGCTCTTATTCCTATTACGTATTTTTCCTTCTGATCTAATTTTTAATCTTTTTATAGATTTTGAGAAGATGCCGCTGATTTACGTGTCTCCTGTATAAATTAAAAGATTTACCTACTAATCTAAGACTTTCGGTTATCCGAATAACTTAAAAGTGCAGCCTATTAAAGTCCCAAAGAAGGGCCCCTCTCTCACAGGAGAGACGGTTTTAGACTAGTATCACATAAGTAGTACTAAGTGATTATAACCAGGACACAAGGTCTAACGTGCTCTCCGAGGCACGGGGGTTTACACCTCATATTTACAAAATATCCTTTAACAAAAAAACCTAAGCCGGGATTCGAACCTAAGATCTCGTGTTCCATAGTTGAACATGTTAACCACTGAACTAACTAGGCAGTTTGAGTTTAAAGACAATAACAATTAGTAGGTTGAGTTATATATAATTTTCGTCAGTTTGACTTACCTTGGGAATATCAGCTGGGCCATAACCATTTTCCCTTGGTGGCAGTTTCGGAGGCTTGTCACCTCTCCTTTGTCCCATCTGCATCATCAGTTGTTCTCTCGTCGCCGCTACAACCCCGTGGCCATTGAGACCGTTGTGGCCGTTGTGGCCGTTGTGACCATATCCTCCAGAACTGCCGCTTGACCCAGAGCCGTTGGCATTTGAACTGGCGATACTGTAAGGATCCTCATCGGGTATCGGGATGCGAGGTCTGTTCTTGATATCCATTGGTCTTTGAACTGTTGACAAGAATTTTTACATTTAATATGATGATTATAATCAAAGAAAAAAACAAAACTTTATTTGGAACAGTTACAATGGCACTTATAATATGGCATGGGTAGTTAAAACTGTGCTTCATGTACTCCCACCCAGTTTGGAGTTATATGGCACTAATTGTAGAAATATTCCATTTAAACGATTGTGTGTATGTGTGTGTTTGTTTGTGTGTATGTATGTGTTTGTGTGTTTGTTTTTCTACCTGCGTAAACTAAAGAGTGATCTTTATAAATATTTTCTGACTTATAATCTTCATTGAGACTGCATTGCAATGAACCTTTGATCTTTAAGCTGCGCTTACAAATGAGCCAATTTAGCTCGAAATAAATATCAGATTCGGAATTAAAGTAGTGACTTTGATGTGGAATTTATTATATGAGTTATTTATAATTTGATTGAAGGTTGACCTAGTTATAAAATTGAGATTGATTCAAATTTTATTCCATACAAAATTATAATTTTTAATAAAAGTTCGTTTGAAATATTATTATATAGGTATACTGACTAGTTTTTGCTTGATTCGATGATCTATTTCGAGGTTCCAATTTTAAATTAAAAAATTAAAAGATTGAAAGATAATCATAATAACTTATATCAGAGGCACTCCTTAAATTGACTCATTTGCTTATATCGATTATGTTTATATGCCTATCGAATAAGCAGTTAGAGCCTAGTGGTTAGGACTACGGCCTTCCTTTCGAGGGGACTAATCCCCGATCCTCCATTTCTAATTTAAGTATGAAATACGTATCACTTGCTTTAACGGTTAAGGATCATCGCAAGGAAACCTGCAAGATGGAGTGTTCTCCATAATATTTTCAAGGACACGGCATAATTATATTATGAAAATTAAGCTAATTTTGCTATACTCCGCGTAAAGCAAGAAAATATGTGAATCCGGTTTCGGTGCGCAATGTACGTAGAGGGTACATTGCCGAAGGTCTGCTTGTTGTGAGTTTAGGATTGAAGAAATTATAAATTAGACCATACAGATTCTCTTGCTTTTCGCGGAGTATAACAAATTAAATGATAAACGACTAAGACACCAGGAGGTATCTTTGCATCGCTCGAGTCCATGTAGCACTGCGGTGCATCGCTTTTTCGGAAGGACACTTGCCGATAACCACCTGAGGGGTTGCTACGGCGTCACCGGGGGAGTGGGGCGAGCGCGAAAGCTCGCCATGAGAAGAGCCCCAGGGCTCGACGACATGCGGTGCATCGATAATGCAGTCATATTTATGTCAATACTAGCGGACCCCAGCGCCATCTGTCGGGCTGATTTGTGAATCTAAACCATCCAGGGTGCCACCCAAATGCATACCGAAAAATTCATTCAAATCGGTCCGGCCGTTTAGGAGGAGTTCAGTGACATACACACGCACACAAGAAATATATATATAAAGATACCCACCAACTCAATGTCATGAACATAGATATCTGGCAAATATGAATTTATAGTTATCAAAAGTTTAATTATTTACCTACTTTATGAATTTACTGTAACAAAACTTAATTTTCATAATATATCATGGGATTCCCCAAAGCAACTCCGGCTATCCAATACACGGCATTAGCCCTTTGGCCCTAAAGAAGGCCAGTAATGGGTAGATGGTGATAATGATATCTACCAAAAAACGGTGGAATTCTTTTACTGGAAATGGCTATATGTTTTAGTAAAGTTTTAAGCACAAGCCTCGATTCGCCCCTTTTATTTTTCAGTTGTCTCTTGTTTCTCTAAAATTTTAAATATATCTACGCTTAGTCACTTTCGACACTATTTTTTTTTTATACCACTACAAGTTATCCCTTGACTGCAATATCACCTGATGGTAGCGGGATGTTGCAGCCTAAGATGGTAACGGGATAACCTTTTAGGAGATAGCAGTTATATTAAACCCATACCTTATATTATATAATCTCTTTTTGGTAGAGTCACTACAAACAGACATTCTTGACGTTTCAAAAGTTTTTATAAAGTAGGCCTACTTGAAATAAACGAATTTTGAATTATACGAATTTATACGCGACATCGTGCAGGAACGCTCTTTGTCAGAAGGGTGGTAACTAGACACGGCCAAAGCCTCCCACTGGAAACAGCACTACAGTCTACAATACTGTCTAGTTTGACGCCACAGCCCGTCCACGGTTCCCAACATACGTGACGTGTCGAGCTACCTTTTGAAAGTTAACCTCAAGGTCATTAGCTAGGATTGGTATGCTTAATAAACGTATAATAATGTGGGTGGCAGCCTTTGTAACGTCGCGTCGCATATAACCATAGGTCCTCGTGTCTAGTGATTGCCATCCGATCTCTGGATCACGACATTCGATTGCGAAATGTTGCCGACTGTGCAAAGAGCGTGTTAGATAATCGATTGGATGTTTATATCAATTTTATTGTTCCTTACCTACGTACTATTCGGCGATATGCATTCGAAGCTCTTACCAATGTAAAAAGGTACCTATAGTACCGCCTCTATCGTCTGAGTCGACTGGACATAAATATTTTTATCTATGTCTCTCTCGCGCTTTATGATTGTCAACTCTTTACCGGCCCTGGCAGAAGGCTAAGAATAAGTGGTGATTAGAACTTTGTCCATAAAGCTAACCAAGTGCGGATTAGTGGTAACCACACGCTTGTTATAGAGAACTCTCAGGCATGCGCGTTTCCTTGCGATGTTTTCCTGCGCGAATAAAAGAGAGAACGAATGAGAGCTGAGTATAGTTTGGGAGAACCATGTTTTCGGCACCTTTTTTACTCAGATAGTATTCTTCAATGTATTGAAAATTATGTCTCAATATATCAAAATCCAAGATGCTTCTTACGTTTAGAAGCGAAATTAAACCAAGGGTTTTACATAATTTACTTGAACCCAGTAGGTAAGGCTAAGGCATAGGCAAAGCATTGTAATGCCCTTTTTCACTATATGCCTATGATTCCTAGTGATTTAGATGATTCATAGAAAAAAATTATATCTAACGTCGTTAGGATTCGTAAAAAATTACGACAACGATTCGACGGATAGTAATGTTGATGGGACTCGTAAACTGATAGGTACTTGACAGATCAATGAATTTTGTTTTTCTTTTTTTTTATAACCTTAAGTCCATACAACAAATAGAAAAAATTATAATACCAACGCGAAATACCAGACCTTGTGGCAAGAACCATAGACCAGTTAGGTTATGTGAGTTGCCTAGTGAAAATCGATTGGTGAAAGGAAAATGTATGCCTAGGAATCTTCTACGCGTTACTTACTTAGACATTGCCTTCTTGCCCGTCCTTAGTGAACGGGCATTAGTCCCACTATTACACGTTGAGAAAAGAGAAGGAAAGTGAATCGCGGTGAACATGCTTTCCACAAGACAGTATTAGTAAAGCGTAAAACTATCATCATATCAACCTATTACCGGCCCACTACAGGGCACGGGTCTCCTCTCACAGTGAGAAGGGTTTTAGCCGCGCTTGGTAGTTACGAGATCGGTGGACTCCACACAATAAATTCAAATTCAAATTCAAAATTTCTTTATTCATGTAGGCCTATCACAGGCACTTATGAAGCGTTCATACATATTTGTTTACATAATTGTAACGGGATGGCGATAACTTCGTTCGCCAACTTAAATCTAAAGCTACGAGGGTTCCAAACGCGCCCTGGTCTAAGAAGAGCCCACAACAAACTTAGCCGGGTAAATTTATTTTTTTGTTATCACCATCTTCCAGTATATTTAAATTAAGCTATGAAGCTAGAGCAATTCACACCCAAGCTTTTTTATCGTTTAAATAATCCTTAATGTTATAATAGGATTTTTCTGTAAGCTTACGTTTTATATAAACTTTGAACTTATTGAGAGACAACTCAAAGATTTCGTTTGGTAATTTGTTATAAAATAATATACAATTGCCCTTGAATGAATATTCAGAACTTTCAGGCATGCAGGTATCCCCACGATATTTTCCATTCACCGTTAAAGTGAAATTTAAATGCTTAAAGCGCTCATAACTCAGGAAAGTAAGGGACGTGCTAGGATTAGAATTCGACCCCCTGAAAGTAAAGCCGAAGTCCTAACCACTATGCTATCACAGCTCGATACTATACTTTCATAAAAAATGCTGTCGTAACTTAGACGCCTGCCTGTAATAAATAGCAAATGTATACTCAAGTTACTTAAAAGCATTGCAGTAAAACGTTACCCGATGCCTTTAACGACACAAATGCTATTTTAATGACTGTTGTAACTTTTGCACTGTTAACACTAGAAGGGTATGAAAATAGCATTGAATATTATGTGAAGTTCTTTTCTTTTAATAATTATTTATCTTAAGTATCAATGTCGCCGGTATCTTAGCAATTATTTTAATACGCTTTTTCAATACCCTGTTTAAATACTTAGGTACAGAGTTTTACAATATTTTAGTCAAAATGCTACAGTCACTAATTGGTTTTTAGTTAAAAGTATGTTTATTTAAAATTCTAACCTACGGATTACGAGGTGTTAAGTTCCATTCCTGGGTCGAGCAAAAATTGTACCAAGTAGGGTTTTCTGTTGGGCAGACTACAGTACCAGCCCGGAGCATATTTATATTTGTATCTGGTGCATCGGAGAGCACGCTTAACCACCGAAAACACTAATAAGGGGTACCTATGAGTTTAGGAAATTCTTCCGCCATACTCCAAACAAGTTAGTTTGCTACCATCATGTATCATCATTAACCACCAGGGGAGATGGCAGACGAGGGTACAGCTAGAGAAGAGATAATAATATGCTGATAGCTAGTATTTATACCATTCAAGTAAGTAGATAAAAACCTAATTTATTTAACAAACTAGTCACAACGGTTGATCTAAATCATAAATTACATAACATAAATTGAGTTAAAATTATTGTGACTTTCATTCTTATAATTAGGTCTTATAATTCAGGTCACACGTTTGTGACCCGAGTTTGTGACAGTTCAGCTTAGCACACTACAACCTGTTTGTACTGTCATATTAAATTAAATCGAATGAGCCAGCGGAATCAACTGAAAGGCTGCCTTTAAGAGTACACAGTAGGAAATAATTAATTCGTTATTAAGCAGGGCCCTTCGCAGGCAGTGACTCGTAGAATCGGGGGCGCTGAAGGCAATTATTATCGTCGTGTATCTATAAATTACTGTGGTATAATTTAAACAATCTAATATTGAAATGGGCCTTATAAGAAGGCTCAGAGCCACTCAGCGGGAGATGGAGAGAGCTATGTAACGATTGTCTCTACTTAATCGAATCAGGAATGAGGAGATCCGTAGAATGACCAGAGTTACCGACATAGCTCAACGAATCGCAAAGCTGAAGTGGAAATGGGCGGAGCACAGCTCGGAGAACCGATGGATGTTGAGGTTCCAAGGTGCTGGAATGCCGAACCCGCACAGGTAAACGCATTGTTGGTCAGCCCCAAACGAGGTGGACAGACGACATCAAAAGAGTCGCTGGAAGCCGCTGGAAACAAACGTGCCAGGACATGGATTTTAAAAAAGAGAGAATTCAGAGAAAATTAAGAAATTAAATTCCCAAACTACCTCTGCCAAGGATCGGACCCAGGACGCCTCTGCGGCAGGGAGGTCTTCAATCTTCTTAGTTAACGCATTCCATCTGACATACCAAAGCCTGCAGCGTGGCGGCGGCTTTCTACTCGCATAGCAATTGGTATTCGGCATAAAGGTGTATAGTATCAATCAGTTTGCATCGACAATTGTAAGTGACCATCGGGCAAGATCGCTGAAACCGTTGTCACCGATAAACATTCAAAGAAATAAAACAAAGGCTTTTAAAAACACATTATTTTCTTAGATACTAGATAAAGATGTAAAGGAACTAGATAAGCTGGTTTACGCGTTTTGTGGACCACCACGTATGTCTGAACGGGGTTAGAATCTAGATTAGTATAGTCAATGACCTGAATCTTAAAATGGCACAAAGTTTGCAAAGGCCAGGAAATAATCCTCATAAAATACGAGATAAAAGCATTTTAGATGATACAAACATCAAACAATTTTACCGAAGTTAAAAGATAATAAAATATGTGTGGTTGCAAAAAATCTTAAGGTATCGGGTAGAGTTCCTACACTCTGTATTTTATAACCATATATGTAATTTCAATTCAAAATCATCTTTTTTTAAATAGTGATGGCTTAGTGGTTTGTACTTCAGCTTCGCTTTCGGGGGGGCCAAGTTGGAATTCAGGCACGCACCTCTAACTTTCCTAAGTTATGTGGGTTTTAAGTTAAAATATCACTTGTTTTGACGGTGAAGGAAAACATCGTGAGGAAACCTGCATGACTGAGAGTTCTGAATAATGTACTCAAAGGCGTGAGTAGTATGACAATCCGCATTGGGCCAGCGTGGTGGACCACGGCCTAAATTCTTCTTCCTGTGGGAGAAAGCCGTTGTCCATCTCGCTGGTCAAGTGTGGATTGGTAGACCTCACACGCCTTTGAGTACATTATGCAGAACTCTCAGGCATGCAGGTTTCCTCACGATGTTTTCCTCTCTTAGGAAAGCCGGTTTCTTCACGA
Source organism: Pararge aegeria (assembly GCF_905163445.1). NCBI lineage: Eukaryota > Metazoa > Arthropoda > Insecta > Lepidoptera > Nymphalidae > Pararge > Pararge aegeria. The sequence continues at coordinate 17,040,127 of NC_053181.1, forward strand.
TGTTTTCCTTAACCGTTAAAGCAAGTGATATTTAATTGCTCATTACTAAATGAGAATTTAGAGGTGAAGAGGAACTCAGTCTCACCGAAGCCCTCACCACTAGATTATCACCACGGCATTATCAATTACGATATCCTAACAGTAATGAAATCAGTTACCAGTCTTACATTTGTAAGGTGTTTGCAACAAGGATCATTTTTGTTTTTCAATCACAAATACGCTTCCTCTATTCGATCATTTGCATTACTTTGCATAGAATCAGTCACGACCCATGTTTGACCAACATTTTAACGTTTCAATTGCTAATCTAAGATTCAAAATGCGCACTCTAATGAGGTATGGGTAAATGGTTCCATTCTGACGATCTAGTTATGCCACAGCCAGTCACGAATAAGACCGACCTTCATGTTGAAATCGAAATTTGTCGGTCCGGAGAACATGTCCATGTTAACAAAGCAACAGATAGTGTTACAGAAACAGCCATTGAAAAACAATGCGAAAGACCAAAACCATTAGACATTATGTTACGATGTTATCACAGTGCTCCAGTTATTAAGATTTTTAATCAATCTTCACTAAATGCCAGTCAGAGGTAATTAAAAGCTTTGTAATACGTATTGTATGATAACTATAACCAATTCCCATTACATTATGTCAAATTGCGATAGTTTGCATGACTGTCTGTCTACCGGCTAAACAGTTTAAACATTATATGGAATTTAAGCACGGACGACAAAAAAGTAAGGTAAGAACGTACAAAGTTTACTTTTTACGGCCTCCATTCTCAAACTCAGCTCAAACTGTTTAGCAACATACAGTTTAGTTTATTTGAGTTTGTATTTATTTAATTTAACCATAAAAGTTCTTTTTTCCGAGTAGTAAGTACAAATTTCTTACAGAAGTACGAAAGAAATAGAAGACGTAGTCACGCAATAATATAGCATAAAGTAACAAATAGCAAGTAAATATTAAATCTAGATCGTTCATGTTTTATTATTAACTTTTTGATTTAAGAGAACAGATGATCTAAAATCAATAAATTTATTTGAGCACCACATCCGATAAACAGCGGTAAGACCGCGAAACCGCTGCAGGAAATCTATAAACGTACTATCTTATCCGAGCTGGAAAATCACGGGAATCGCACTGTGTGGTTTCTTTCCCATAAATTCCGTATGATTTGTACAAAACCAATATCGGATTTAGAATAAGCACCAACTAAGTGTAGAAATATGGTTGGGCTAATGTAATATGATTCGAAGGTAATTTTAGTCCTTAAAGCATAAGTTCAAACATTGTGTTAAAAATACATCAATACGTCAAGTTTGGGTATTTAAAAAAATGATATTGACGGGTTCGCACAAAATGATAAGGCACTCTCTTCTTTCACTAGAAAATATAATCATTATTGCTAATTTCATCATCATCATCATCATCATCATCATCATATTTACCCATTACCGGCCCACTACAGGGTTGGGTCTCCTCCCACGATGATAAGGGTTAATGCTGTAGCCCATTACGCTGGACCAGTGCAGATTGGTGGACTTACACGCCTTTTGACATCATTATTAGGCATGAAGGTTTCCTCACGATGTTTTCTTCACCATTGGAATACATAATTTATATTCTGCGACAACGCACACATCGCCATCTAGCCCCAAAGTAAGCGTAGCTTGTTTTATGGGTACTGAGATCACTGATGAATATTTTTATGAATAATATACATAAATACTTATAATATACATATAAACACCTAGACACTGAAAAACATTCATGCTCATCACACAAACATTTTGCACTTGTGGGAATCGAACCCACGGCCTTGGACTCAGAAAGCAGGGTCGCTGCAAACTGCTCCAATCGGCCGTCAAGCAATTGAAGCAAGTGATATTTTAATTACTTAAAACGCACATAACTTAGAAAAGATAGAGGTAAGTGCTGGGATTCGAACTTAACACACTCTGGGGGCCTCCCCAGAAAGTGAAGCCGAAGTCTTCAAAAACTGGGCTATCACCGCTTTATTTTATTGTTAAATTGTAGAATGTTAATTTCTGAAAGGAAGCTACTTAGCTGTAGTAGCCATACTGGAAATTCTTAAGTGCTTGTAACGTAGATCTACTTGAAATGAATTAATTTTGAATTTGAATTTACTAAGTCAGAAAATTTGCCATAAAGTTGAGTGAAATGAGGTGCAATACATCATAAGATCGAAGTCAGATTACATTGTTGCACAACAATAAAGCGAGCTACTGAGAAGTGAGCCAGTGCATAGCTGATGCGGTTGCGTGCTATGAGAACTAAATCAGACTTGCAATTTGTTATAAAATTACTCGAAATGAAAATATTTGTTTTGATGCTAGCTCGTTTGCGCATACTATATTCAGCGTTCGAATAGCCATCTACGTTAACTCGATCATTCCGGAAATTCCGGAAGTAAAAGCCGATATAAAAAGCAATATATTACATGTGGGGGCTGATCACCTTGCTGATACGTACCCGAGACACGAACTGGTCGCGTTCCAAGCAATTTTACACCGATTTGTTCGATCATTGCATTGATATCCAAATTCCGTAAAACTTCCTACTAGATTATCTTTAAAAAGACTTTGAATTCGCGATGATAACATTATTAAATTCAGATTTTAATTTACTTGTGCTGAGTGTGACAGTAACGTAGAATTTAAATTTAAAGTAGCGTTATAACACGGATTCGAGAATTAGCAAGTTTGTGCAAGTCAAGTCCACAATCTGGAACCATCCAAATTAAAATTGAATTTTCTCTGGTTACGAAAACTTAACTTACCAGCCAAGGCCGTAGCGACGTTGTTCAAGAAGTACATTTACAGTTTGGCGTGAGAACGTTGCATTATAAAAATTAAATTTTGTTCGTTAGCCGTTTCTTAATGATAAGTGTTGAGGTCGGTTCATTGTTGTGTTGCAAAGGGGCTGTGGTCTCTGGAGGTCTTAGACAAGGTAACAAAAATATTGGACTGCAATGAATTAAGCTTAATTTGCTATAATCTATATTTATTAAACAAAGTCGTGTTACTTACACCATTGCGCAAGCGCATGCCTTTTTTGGTTACAAAGGAGGGAATCCTCAAAGATACCCGACCTCTGGGGAGATTGGTTTATGTGGGATTATTACTAACTAAAACCGACATGGTGGCCATCCTCGTCTTATAATTCTTCTCCTCAGAACGCACCGGTGCCTCCCTTGTACAACGCATGTAGAGAGATGCTATAATCTATATTTATTAAACAAAGTCGTGTTACTTACACCATTTATAACTTGAGAACGGATAGACCGATTTTCATTATTATTGATTTGTTTGATTCCTGTTAGTCCGGAATAGGATAAAAAGTATTAAAAACACAACTGACAGCGCACGTCATGTTGTCTATACCTAATCGTAAAACTGTTGATGTGACCTATAGAGGGGTACATTAATCCGGAGTAAGATGAGTTTTACGTATTGTACTTTATAAAAACATCGAGATGTAAAATGTATTAAGGCGAAATGAAATTCGCGGGGACAGCTAGTATAATATATAGTTTATAACGATAAGAAAAAACCTGTAGGTGCTGCATAACTTGTAATTTTTTTAATCTTATACACCATAGCATACAGATCTCTTGGCACTTTACGTTCTGAACCGGAGCATTGTAGGGAGATCTTCTAATACATTGGACTGGCTTCAATCACGTTTGTATCTCGACCCATGTGCGTCTCTCCTCGAGGTATGCATTCAATGGTAATTAATGAGCATATCGACGACACGTGACTGATTTTGTATAGTGTCCTTGCAATGTCAGTATACTCTTCAATAAAAAAAAGTTGTGGTATGAGTTTTTCTAACAATCATTTGAATTCCTGCGATCTTTTACCTGGTTTGCTAGTTTCAGCTACAAAGTATCGGATGAACGCGTTTTATCTGCACAGAATTTGTAACTAAGAAAGTATCAGTATTCCTAACATCTGTTCTAAAGGAAGAATAATTCAAATAATTCTGCATTATCAAAATGAAACATGGAATTATCTTTAAAAGAGTGTGTCTTTGTCATTTGTTTGCTATAATTTGTATTGTAGAGTCGCTTTAGATGTTTTATTTGCGATTTTTCCTGCGATTGCTCCGTGGTTGTGGCAGAAGTCAATCTGTCATTTATGTCACTTTAAATGAAGAGGGCACGCTCTTACATTAAGAACCTTTGTAAATGAAGCATTACTTTATATCACCTGGACAATAGATTTATCCAGTATGCTATTTCTTTTTCTTGTATTTTGTGTCCAACTACTTTGTTGTTCTAGTTGTAGAAATGCTTTTCTAGGGATCAAGAGGTCCTGTAACTCTGATTATTTGCGTAGGTTTCTTTCCTCAGATATGAGAGTTACTAAATTGGCACACACACAAGTTCTAAGATAAAACGCGCATGCCTTTTTTGGTTACAAAGGAGGGAATCCTCAAAGATACCCGACCTCGGGGAGATCGGTTTATGTGGGATTATTACTAACTGAAAACGATATGGTGGCCATCCTCGTCATATAATTCTTCTCCTCAGAACGCACCGGTGCCTCCCTTGTACATTTTGACTGCAAGCTGCTGCCTTTCCGGGGTCCTCGTATAAATTGACGTTACACTGCAAGGTCCCCCAATCTGGGGCTACCTATTGATCAGAAGGAATTGGGCGGGATTGCCATATCCTAGAACGCGCTTACTTAGAAGGTGTCTGTTATAAGTTTTGACAGGAAGCGATATTAAATATCCTGAGAGTGCACTACCGGATTAAGGATAGGTTAGGTTTGTCGCTGTTTTGTTCAGAGTCATGTTTGTTCTACGAATTCTACTAACTGATGATTATTGTGCCGTTATCAGGGAAAATACGGCATACTTGCTGACGACATTGCGTTCGGGTACTAACAGTATCCCAAACATGATAGCGGGTAAAGTTGATTCGCCAATACTAAAGTATTTTGCAGAGATTTTAGTGTGGTGAAACGTGTCATTTAATAATGTATTTTAGCTACTAACATAGTTCTTCAGTTATATATTATCAATTGAGCCGTAGTTCATCGTCATCATCATCACATCAACCTATTACCGGCCCACTACAGAGTACGGCAGGGTGATTACGTATCTCACGACAGGTTTGCGAAAGGCGTAAATCTTGCAATCACTGCTGTCAAACGTCACTTTTCCATACAATAAAAAAACAAAAGTTGGGCCACACTGGCCCAGTGCAGATTGGTGGACTCAACACACCTTTGAGAACATTATGTAGAACTCTCAGGCATGCAGGTTTCCTCACGATATTTTTTTAGTAGGCGGAAGCACCTACATGCTCGTGGTATGATAAGCTTTTATATTAAACGTCGTATTGACCGGTCCAAGGTAATAAAATGGGCTGGCCATAAGGATTGCTTGTTTTTTTTTTTTCGTTTTTTTGTCGAGCTATACCGTGACAAATTTTCGGTCAATGCACGTTTGTTTGTAGGTACAAAGGTTAATCATTGTCTTGAAAACCTGTACGCAACTGTACACGCAACTGTACCTAATATTTCAATGATTTAAATAAATTATGTATTAGTGATAACGATCGTTAACTAATAAAATATATATCCTACGTTTCGAAATTAAGGAAAAAAAGTAATTCTGTAACAAGGGTGTTATTACTATAATACTGTTTTAGGCGATAGTAGTAAGCCCTCTCTACTATAATGTATTATTTATTACTTATAATTCTATGAATGTCCTAAAAGGAAGGTATAGAAGTATGTACTATGTCTTAGTAAAGGGATCCGCTATAAACCAATTTGTTTGGGTTTGGTAGCGAGTTCATATTGAATCATCACTTACCATCAAGTGAGAGCGCAGCCTAGCGCTTACTGGTAATCGTATAAATAAATACCCAATAAATCGACTAACTATTTAGCTACTCCCTTGTTACCGTAAAATTGATGCAAAATACCAGGAGCTCAGAAATGTATAAGCGTTGCATTTGTTATCTCATTCAATTAGTCACTATTAGAACATCGCACCTTTTTTCTACCTATCTTACTAATTTAAAGCATTTGATACAAATTAACTCGTTTTCGAGTTTAGATTATTATCTAAGTAGGCAAAGAATTCAACGCACAAGTCTTACAAAACGAATAGCGTTTGCTAAAGGAATTTTATACGAACCGAAGGATGCCAAGGCAGAACAACGCATTTATAATTTGTACAAAAAAGTTACTACCGCGTGAAAAAGTTGTTTGAAATCTTCAAATTCTTAATAATATATTGTGATGCGCTTTATGTTTAGTAGCGGGACGAATCGATAAACGTTTTTGTGAATTTTCGTGAACTCTATTTTTCTTGATTGATTATGTAAGAAGCGGTGATAGCCCAGTGGGTAGGACTTCGACTTCATTTTCGAAGAGGCGAGTTCGAATCCTGGCACGCACTTTTCTAAGTTATGTGCGTTTTCAGCAATGAAAACATCACTTGCTTATACGGTGAAGGAGAACATCGTAAGAAAACCTGCATGCCTGAGAGTATCCCATAAATGTGTGTGAAGTCCACCAATCCGTACTGGGCCAGCGTGGTGGACTACGGCCTTAACCCGAGCTTATTGTAGGAGGAGACCCGTGCCCTGTAGTTGGCCAGTAGAGGGTTGATATGATGGTGATGATGAAGCTTACTACTAAATTCGTAATAAAGTAATCTAACTTGAGAATGTGGCTGCTGCAAAGCTGAGAGCTGAGAGCTGAGAGCTATAAACCTTAAGTTAAATCTGAAAACTTTAATTAAATTATAAATATGTACAAAAATCACATCCAAATCATCACATCAAATCAAAATAAAATAACTTAAAAACATGATAACAACATCCCTCAGAGGTAATGGAACATGTAAAGAAAACCTTCCCGAAAGTAATACATAGTGCGTAATGAAACTAACTGTTATTGAGGAATATAGCAACACATAAACGCACAAACACACATAAACACTCACTCAAATACACACACATAACCACTAATGCCAAAAGCATATTTACCTTTCCTGTATCCACTTGTACATAGGTGAAAGGATATATTTGTATCTAGGTACCGGTAATTATATAACCTTGAAATAAATAAGTCCCACAGAACATCACTGGTCAAATGTAATTATAGATTAAAGCGAAAACAGTTCTTCTACAAGAAATACAATAATCGCTTTATGATGAATGTGATGGTATGTACCTATCCCTTTATTACTATAATGATTCCAAATATAAATTGAGTGCTGTTTTAAACGTCACTTTTATTGAATACTGTATATTGCACGGTGCATAAGCGGTCAAAGCGCAGTTGGGGGGGGGCCGAGTCAAACTCCCAGCACGCACCATTTCACTTGCTTTAACGGTGAGGAAACCTGCATGCCTCAAAGGTTCTCAATGTTCTCAAAGGTGTGAGGAGTCCACCAATCTGCACTCAGCCGGCGTGGTGGTCTACGGGCTTAACCCCTTCTCATTGAGGGACTAAATAACTACATGGCATGGGTCTCCTACCCATGCCATGTAGTTATTTAGTAAGAAGACTTTACAAGGTGTGCTCTAGGTGACTTAACTTATTTATTACCAAGCAAAACCGTAAAACCCGACTGCTCCCTAAGAAATTGTAATAAAAATAACTTTCTTTTACTTATATCGCGAGAAAACGTTCTCGAGTTTAAGTGACACTAACGAATAGCATTTCATTTTTATCTGTATATAAAAGGCAAACGTGACTGACTTACTGACTGATATATTGATAATTCTTAAGAATTATACGACTTAAAACCTGCGACTTGTCTATCTTTGTATCCAGCCAAGGTTAAAATAGACTATCCCTAAATCAAAAAGTCATATACACAGGGTAGCATAAAGAGAACATAAAAATAAGTATCTTACGAAGGTCACCAAACGTTACCCGGACATTGTCGTGTGTAGTTCCTGTACTACAATATGAAACGTGTTTCTAAAAACTTGGTATGTTTATTATTTTTAACATTACTAAAAGGTCGCATGTGTTATATGGTCATGTTACCCATTAGTCAGCATCGTGATTGTCAGTCAGATCAAGACAGACAGTGCTCTCTGGTTTTCTTGACTAGGCTTTTATTAAGGTATTTAATACTAAAGCGAACGGTGAAGGTATCGTGAGGGAACCTGCAAGCTTGAGAGTTCTCTATAAAGTTTTAATGCGTGTGAAGTCTACCAATTCGCACTTGGCCAGCGTTGTTGACTCCATATTTCTATCCCACTATAAGGTGACCTTTGACTGCAATCTTATTTGATGATAGCAGGCTTAACCTGTTCGGGATATGACAGTTATATTAAACCTATGCCCCTATTCGGTTTCCACGAGACATCGAACTAGAACGCTAAATCACTTAGCGGGACGTCTTTGTCGGTACCTGCGGTAGCCACGGCCGAAGCCTCCCACCGGATAAAGTGTATATTGATATTATTATAAGGTTACCCTGCTTCTTGAGTCCAAGGCTGTGGGTTTGATACCCACAACTGAAAAATGTTTGTGTGATGAATATGAATGTTTTTAGTGTTAGGGTGAAACATCGTAAGGAAACATGCATGCCTGAGAGTTCTACATGTTCTCAAAGGTGTGTGCAGTCCACCGATCCGTAATGAGCCAGCGGGGTGGACTACGGCCTTAACCCCTTCTCATTGAGGGAAGAATCCCGTGCTCTGTAGTGGGCTGGTAATGGGTTAATGTGATGAAGATGATGGTGATAAAAAAAATTATAAACCTTAATAATTATAAGACTTACCCGGAGGCAACTTCGATTTCAGCATGTCCATGGCAACAACATTAATGATTAGGACCCAGATAGGGCATTCTAGTAGCTCGTTGTCCGACTTCACAAAGGCGATCGCACTCAAGCACTGCGTTTCAAGTCTTCTGCGGTCGGGGTACGCTCGGCGCAGCTCTCGGTTCACGTTGGATTGGAATTTCTTCATGTCGAATAACTATGAAAAAAAATTGTGCAATTTAATAATAAATATACAAAGAAAACACACACATCGCCATCTTTCTAATATCATTCATTCTTAAATCTGTGGTATATACTATTAGAAACGAATAGTGAAGGATGCGTAATATTAAGACCTTGGTTGCAACATAATATGAATTTAATTCGAAACGGGCTTCGCATAACCAACAGTCTGTAATTTTTTCTTTTTATAATTGCAATTATTATATAGATAATACTTAATTTGAGATTAACTCTTGTTTATGTAAACGTAAACAATATTTTAGAATTCAACGTGTTCGATAATAACTGTAGAAAATAAAATCATAGTTTTATAGGAATCTACTTAATTTGCATAAAATAATTTAAAGTTCCAAATTAATCACAACACTGGCGCAGTGGGCCGCGACCCTGCCTTCTGAGTCCAAGGCCGTGGGTTCGATTCCCACAACTGGAAAACGTATGTGTGATGAACATGAATGTTTTTCAGTGTATGGGTATAATATAAGTATTTATGTAAATTATTCATAAAAAATATTCATCAGTCATCTTAGTACCCATAACACGAGCTACGCTTACTTTGGGGCTAGATGGCGATGTGTGAATAGTCGTAGTACATTAATTTATTTTTTATTTATTTATTTATTAAGTCCGTGCACCAAGTTATCCGTAATATAAAATTTAATTAAGGGACGAAAACATTATTTTTGTAAATTAACCTGTCTTTGTATGAATGTATTCTACAAAATTGTGAAAAGGTCAGCATTATTTTTTTACAAAGAAATCGCCACTAATATTTCCTTACATATATTCCGTAAATATTCCGCAATAATATTCCGTAACATTAATTAATTATTTTAACATTTTTTTACCAATATTAGATGCACAACGATCATTAAAATTTAATGGTACCTGTTTCACTTTACAAAATCTCTATATTGTAAAGTGAAACAGGTACCAGACATGTTAAGGTACCAAAGTAACTTAACAAGTCTTAATAATTGTGAAAAGGTCAGCACTAATTTACTAACAACGAAATCGGCACCTATATTTTCTAAAATAAAAGACGATGTTCCGTCTCGTTTATTGATTTTTTAACAAATTATTTCTAATATACCTAATATAAATAAATGCAAAACTAAGAAGGTCGGCATTACTGATCTAAGAACAGCTTAATAAATAGGTAAAGGTCATGAGTTAGGAAGAGTTTTAAAACGGCCATAATAAGATGAAGCCACACAATTATTAACACACTGGAAGATGTTATCGCAATCATATTTTACATAACGAAGCATCATTTATTAATGAGAAAACAAACGCTCAGCTGCCGGAATTGCTGTTTGTTGCTATTGCTTCATAGTTTATCTTAAAGATATGTTTATAAACGATATATTTATTTAATAAACTTTAAAGTGCACCCAAAAAAAAAGTGGACCTTTGAAAAAGTAGATCGAAACTGCAACGTTTCCTACTAGATGACGCTACAGTCGCTATAAGACTGATGTGAAAGACATATACTAATTTCGGCATCCACGGTAGCAGACCCGTAGCTTAACTGGTGAAAGCGCTCAGGCCGCGATTGCCCGAGAGTCGCAGGTTCAAATCCTGTCGGTTCCGATAATTTTTATATGCATTTTAAATTTATAAAATTGATAATTCCTCCAAGTGTAGGTAAAAACACTAATAAAAATTATAAAGACCAATGATTAAATGACTGGTTAGCTAATTTACTCATTGATCAGAATTTCAAAAACCAGTTTTATCTTCCAATCAATTTGTATTACAAATGTATACGTACCTACCTATTCTTCTTAAATGGATTCGATTCAATTAAGTTTTAATATTCGAGATCTACGATAGAGAGTCGAGCTAGCTGCATTAATGAAATTGTATCAGGCCTATAGAGTTACCAAATAATTGCTACAGGCGTGCTGCCATGGTGCATGCAACGTGCTTCCAAAATTAATTTGACAGAGCTGGGGAAGAGACGTTGATGCTATCTGTAGAAAGCTGACCGCAACGTTACATACTCAAGGCACGGGTAATTTTGATCTAATATTTTGTGAAGTCAATAATTCATAGGAGTTGTATTCATATATCATACCTACTTAGGGAAAATTTGAGTAGAAGCAAAAAAACTAAATCAGTTTTATGAACTTTCGATAAATTATACTAAACGATGAATACCGGTGTACGTATAAATCCGATTGATTTTTTGTATCACTGTAAAAGTTAAAAAATATTATTATGTTAATTTATAAATGTAAGTATATTTTTGTAAGTTTATTTGTCTGTTACTCTTTCACGCAAAAACTATTGAATTAATTTGACTGAATTTTGGAATGAAGTTAGATTATACCCTGGATTAACACATAGACTGCTTTTTATCCAGGGAAAATGTACGGCTCCCGCATATTTATGAAAAACCAAAAAACAGCGTAAGACGCCGCGGGCAACAGTTAATAAATAAATATCGCAAACAAGGTACGCATACGGTATACGGTAGTGGCACATCGATCATTAATTAATCGAAAAGTCAAAGGTAGTAATTTTCGTATGTGCCAGCACTGGGACATTGATAGTGGAAGATTAAATAATAACTCAATTAGCTACACTATAGTATTATTTACCTTTACTATGTTTTTAATATAATCCAGAAAAGAAAATTGTGCAAAATGGTCTAGTAACATAGTTTTAACATTTTTCGAAAATAACTTTATGGCTTATTAACCATTGATACCGGACATAAATATTAATTAATTATACAAATTTATGTCTGATTTTAATGGTTATTTACTAAATTTACATGTGGTCAAGATCGGCATTTTTTGATATGCTTTCCCACGGAAATTTAATAAGGTACGAACTCTGAACAAAATAAGTTAGGCAATTACCATTCTTTTCCTGAATAGTGCTATCTTTCGCATTGTTCTTAGTATTACATAAACGGTAGTTAATGGTGTATGAATTACTAATGAACGTTTTGCATCGGACTAGGAAGTGTATTCTCTATTGTTTGAATTGACCCAATTAGTAAACTAGTATGTTGCAGACTTTAAACGACTGTGATGCGTTGGTTTTTATTAGGCAAGCAAATTTTGCAATAAAGTGAAGAAATTGAAGGATGTTGAAATAAGATAAGATAACTTTAATAAAATAAAATACTCAGCTATCTCATTCAAAGGCAATGTAGGTAAAAATCCTGGTACAATATACACCATTGTACCTACTTAAAATAGCCCAATATAAGCAAAACTCTCAGGTGAAGCAAACAAAAGTTTATGAATTAAAATCGACTTTACACACTATTTACTTATTATTTATTTATTATTAATCAAACAGGTGAAAATTAGTGGTCCAAATCACTAAGTAAAATTTAGATTTACCAAATTGAATACTACATAAAATACCAAAAAAATACGCAAACGAAGAAAAATAATATTTACTATAAGAACTTCAATCAGCATCGCAGCAGCGGGGAGGTCTAAGCTCATCTATCAGACAGTGGGCCTGCGACATTAATTAGGCTGATGATGACTGATGACTTTAACGATAATGAAAATAATAACCGCACCACTGACTAAAACAAATGAAACATCATAATCATCAAGAACGTATTAAGAAAGGGAATCGTAAAGTTTCGTAAGACAATCAAGTAAAATTATGAGGCAATGTCATGGCCAAGAATCGTGCATGGACCGATCGTGATGCACTTGAGCTGACCACTGCAGTACGTAATAATAATGATACGTTGGATGTTAGTGATTTTATTACCGTATCATTCATGTAACTTTTTATGTTTCGTGGTTTCATTAGTGGCGTTAATTTTTCTTTTTATTTGGATGCAAATGCAAATGCTTTAAATTATGAAATATTCAGTTGGTTGTTTGGTTCAATAATATATGGTGCCGCATTCAGTTCTACTAATCTTGGGGCACCTGTTTACACGGTTTATTATACATTAAACGTGGTAAATAGTATTTATTATAGATCATTAATAATTAAAGACTCAAGATAACAATAGCACTTGACTAAACTGTTAGTAGGTACGATCGAAAATCAATTTCATTGTGAAAAAGTTGAGTAGTATCTTTATTGTAGATAGTAACAGTAACCGTGAAAGCGGAATGTCAAAAGGGTGTATCTATTTGTTAATAAAATTGTAACGCCTCCTTGGAATTACCATGCTAGTATGCCGGACAATTATGCGGGCAACCGTGAAATTAATAGTCCAAGTTACGAAATTTCACCGCATAAAGGCATCCATCTTGACGGAAATGATTACACGTAAACACCCATTTCGTATACATGGACAAAGTGGTATTTAACTTTACATTAAACTTCATTATGTCGTCATTATTTGGTAAGCAGTAAAGGCGAAAATTGTTTAAAATTATGCATAATATTACGTCAGCGCATTGTTGTAAATTGTAGGCAATAATTGCTAGATGGAATTCATTGCTATGGGCTATTAATGAAATTTCGTAAAATATAATTTTTAATAAGCTATTAATTGAAAACTATTTCAAACAGTTAATATATAGTAAATATATATAGTGTGACCGATTTTATTATTTCGACAACAGCTATTACTGCAAAAACAAAAATTTCATTCTCCGTTGCTTACAAATATTAAAACTTATATATATGAAAATAACTGCTTTCGATTAAAGTAGTGTTTCTGTATTGCAGTCTCCTATTGAAATATTAAAGGTTATTTAACATCATGCTTTGACATTGAACGATACTTGATAACCGGGAAAAGAAGCAATAGTGTGGGTGGACGATGTGACATGAAGGCAGAATAACGGATGAAAGTTCATTTATAAAATCTAATAATTCTAACCACTAGACTAATGAGATATTCAATTATTTTAGTTAATTAACTGTTGGTAAGTTACCTTAAATATTTTCTCTTGTTCCAGCCCGTATCCCGGTAGTTTGGTGATGTCCTGTCCTATCGCCGTCTCTTCAGTGCTGGTAGCGGCGGTACTCTTCACGATCACGCTACTCTTGGAGTAGCGTCTGATGAGTATATTCCCGGCGTCGTCCATTTTTATTTTGACACCCTGTTGGAAGATTATAATGTTAATAAAAATATATATACACTAGAACAATATCTTTATATATATAATTCTTCTGTGCGTGTGTATGTCACTGAACTCCTCCTAAACGGCTGGACCGATTTGAATGAATTTTTTTGTATGCGTTTGGGTGGCATCCTGGATGGTTTAGATTCACAAATCTGCCCGAAAGATTGCGCTGCAGTCGGTATCTAGGTTATTTACCTATACTGCAACTAAACGGCTGATTTATTCAGGTACGAGTCTGATTTGATAAACTCTTTCAGTGTTGGATAGCTAATCTATCGAGGAAGGCTATAGAGTATATACCATCACGCTAAGACTAAAAGGAGCATAGGACCAATGAAGAATGTTTCAAAATCGGCCACTACGCCACGTGCGCTGCGTAAACGGTTAAAGTTTCGATAAAATCACGCATAAAAAAGTTTCTCCCTTTATAAGTTCTAAAAAAGCCTGGTACAGGAGACAGCATGTCTATCTTTTAAGGTTGACTTTTACGCGGACGACGTCACGAGGAACCACTAGTATTATATATATTGACGGCCGAATGGCGCAGTGGGCAGCGACCCTGCTTTCTGAGTCCAAGGCCGTGGGTTCGATTCCCACAACTGGAAAATGTTTGTGTGATGAACATGAATGTTTTTCAGTGTTTGGGTGTTTATATGTCTATTATAAGTATTTATGTATAAATATATATAAATTATACATCAGTTATCTTAGTTCCCATAACACAAGCTACGCTTACTTTGGGACTAGATGGAGGTGTGTGTATTGTCTTAGTATATTTATTTATTTATATAACATTAATTGCAAAAGTGAACGATATTTAAAATTAAACAGACAAAATTCATAAGGGATAGTATGATGCTGTTAAGGTTTATTTAGTTTCTCTTTCCTGATCTTTGCTCTCCAAAGCTTATATAATTACGACAATAAAACTCTTATGTAATTGCTATTTAAATAACATTTATAAGATCTACATGATTTCTCTGAATATGTAAAATTATTCTTTTAGAGAATAATGCATGAATGAATGAATGATTACACTTTTATTGTACATCAAAGAAAAAAAGTAGTTACAGAGATATAAATACATAGCAAGAGAGTACAATTTGGTATAAATAATTCTTTAATCTGAATAAAATATATTTTTCATTATTACCGTTTAATTCCGAATGTAAACAAGATACTTTTGACTCTATTTTGAGTATTTAGGATTAAAGTACCCATTGCGTTTTTAATGTTTATCCAAAATTTAAAGACGACAGCAAGATTGACAAGTTGAAATTGTATGGCCGGATTAAAAACCGCTTGGTTTACTACATAATTAATACCCTCACCCACTCAATAATATTGGCTTAATATACCCGTAAGCCTAATACCTTGCATTAAAAAAATGCATAATTGGTATACTTTAATGAAGGTTTGGGCTTAAACATCTTATAAAGCTAATAAGCTACCGAATTTAAGTTAAGGTGAAGGATTAATATCAGGCTACTGAATATTGGAATGGAAACGTTTTTGGTTTAGTGATATTAATTTCTGTCCAGATTAACTTTAAATTAAAGGATTTAAAAGATCAGAAATAATGAAGAATATAATATAGCAAATCAGACACATCAACAAAGATAAAGTACTGATAGAGGTTAGTGGAGTATAGTTAATTCTGATGTTTAGAAGGCCCTTAAAATGGAAGTATGAATGAGTTTACATAAAAAGGTATTTTTTATTCTCTAAATGAATGATATGAAAGAGAATAAAGAAATTTCAAAGAAAAACATCAACAATGTAAGAGGACACTTTAAAAATAAAAACCACAATAAAAGCACGTCCATAATTTAAGAAGTACTTTTATTCGACCCATTGCCTTGCATTCTGCACATAAGCGACATTTACAGATTATTTTGGTTACAGGAGATTGATCAAGTTACAGGGTGATTCACCTTTGCCCGAATAAGAAGCGGTAATTACAGGATCCGTTAGCTCTGACGTCACTGTCCTTGAACAAGTAAGTGCGAAAAGTGTGTTAAGCGTTCAGACAGGTATTATGATTTATGATCACAATAACGTTCAACAAAAGAATGGTTTCTGATGATAGAGTAAATCTATGACATCAGCCGGCTTTGTTAAACCATATCTAATTTTGTTTAAATTAAGTTTAAGTTGAATTTATTTCGTTCATTTGGTCTTTTGTAATTTTCATTCCATTTATCTAAGCCTATTTGCTAAAACATTATCCGCTTTCCATAATACTGATATAATTGTATATTTATCCAAATGATTATATAAATCTTTTCAAACCCCTTGAGACATTAATTTACTACCAACAGTAAAATAATATTAAATAAAATAATTTTAAATTACCTATATCTATTATATTTTAAACGTGATCCAACTATGCACATTAAATTGGAAATAGTTTTCAGGGTTGTGAGCTTTGAATACTTTTCAATAATTTAAACATTAGAAGTAAGAATAAACTTACAGTGCAATATACTAGGTTACATAAAATTCATAATTCGTTTAAAGGAAATTGCATACAATTCTACAATAAACTACCAATTGTCATCTTGGAGATGTCTCTTAAAAAGTTCAAAGTTTGTATTAAACGTAAGCTTATAGAAAAGTCATATTATAGTATAAAGGACTACGTAAACGATAAAAAAGCTTGGGTGCAAATTATTGCTCTAACCAGGTTGCTCTTCTAATAATTTAAAATGACATTGTGAGATGGTGATAAAAAAAAAACAAAAACACCCGGTAAGTTTGTTGTGGGCTTCTTTTTAGACCAGGACGCGTTTGGAACCCTCGTAGCTTTAGTTTTAAGTTTACGAATGTGGTTATCGCCATCATCTCACTACCGTGTGGTTCTTATGTACGCATCAAAAGTGCCACCTGTGGGCCTACTTGAATAAAGATATTTTTGACTTTGACTTTGACTTTGACAACAATAGAAAACAAATCTAAAAGAGTTTTGACTAATACTTGAAAAGTACTTGACTATTATAAAAACGTTAAATTTTGGTTTATACTATGGACAATGGTCGAAGTGGTAGAAGTCACCATTATCGATCCATTGCCGACCCTCTACAGGGCACGGGTTTCCTCTCAGAATGAGAAGGGTTTAGGCAACGAGACCACGCTGACAAAGTGCGGATTGGTAGACTCCACCCGCCTTTCAGAATATTATTAGAACTCTCTGGTATGCATTTTTCCTCAGGACGTTTTCCTTCACCGTTAAAGCAAGTGCTATTTTAAGTTCCTTAAATTAAAACGCTCATAACTCTGAAAAGTTAGAGGTTCCGGGGACCTAACTCGGTTCCCGAAAGAAGAGCAAGAGATGCCAAAGTTCACTTGTCTATGGTAAGAAGTGTAAACCCTAAAATAACACTGATACAACATTATGACAAGACGTGAAACAACATTAACGAAACGTGGTTAATTGTCGTTTAGAATACCATCGCGGCAGTCGACCGTGCATAACGAAATAAAACTGACACCAATCAAACTGGCATCACGTAACTTATTTAGTAAATAGCTATTGGTATTGAAAATAAAGGGTTTTTGTTCCTCGGTTCAAGATTCAAGAAGTTCTGTGAAGTGGCTGATATTTAGTTCGTTCTTTTTACAGTTTATTCGGTAGGTTAAGCAAAATCAGGCAAAATTAGCCAAAAATTTACTATTTGGTATTGTTTTTGCTAATGAGTATTACTGCAATTAATTGGTTGAAGATAAAATGTTCGATTCCAAAGCTTGTGATCGCTTTTGCCTCTATCGTTAATTAAATTGAAATAATTAAAAATACAAAATTAGAGATGTTAACAGAAATAATTCGTGATTTTCGTGAAACATAATGCATGATTTTATAATTCCGCTGTTTCATGGAAAAAATGGTCGTGGTTTTCATATGAATGAAAAATATGGGTGGTCTACAAGTAAGATTAACTATTATTACTTTTTGTGCGAAAACAAAGTATCCGATCAGATTAGTTCTGGATCATTAGTCAAAAAGCGAACCTTTGATAGGCTATTTCATTTCACACATAGTTAACCTTTCGTGATCAGTGATTATTATACGATGCCCGCTACTTCGATGACGTCAACAGAACAAAAGTTATCTCTGGATCCATCCAGGTGATCTTTGTGTAGATTACATATTCTTAAGATCATTAATTTTTTTTATCCAATCCAACCCAACTTCTAAAATACCTAAATATAAAAATGTCTTTTCGAATGAAATGTAGATTTAATTGTCCGTCCAATCACTAATGGCTGGCTTTTGACAAAAACGGGTTGTCTGGTTTTCTTCGATTTGGAAAAAAAATTGTTAAATCCTTTAATTTACTTCGAATAAGATTTATTTAAAATTTATACATGAAGATCAAATAACGAATCTACTGGTTCTAAACGAACTAAAGTTTTTCGTAACTCAAAGTATTAAAAATGTTAGTCCTTATCAATAAATAAAGCGCTAAGTTTCATTTAAACTCATCATTTAGTTTTTCATGATGCTTATTTATTTCAAAGATACAGACAGCAACAAAGACAGCAAAAAAAATGTTTTGGCCTCTATGTTGATTATTATGCTTCATTCAAACATAATTTTTAAAATATAACTAATCTAGATTTGTTATAGTTTTTAGTTTCTATATAACATCAGAATTGGCTACATGTTAAGCCCGAAGGAGATAATATTATTAGACACGGTTAATATAAAGTCGATTATTACTGCCATTAGCTTCTAGATATAAAACATGTACACTACGTACATGTTTTATATCCTTTTTTTATTTCACATAAAGTATGTTTTCCATTAAATGACATACGTTCTTGTTAGCTACTTATGAAATTAGGTATTGTTCGAATCTCACATTAAAACACGTTTCATTTAGTTTCATAGTGATTGCACTACTACGCACTACTGAGGTGAACGCTATTGATTCTATTGATTCGAAGTCAATTAAAAAAAAACCTTATATGAATTTGATTAATCTTTGAAATGTATCAATTCTGTTCTAATCATAACGTTTTAAGGAAGTATATTAATAAAAGGTAAGGCATCATTTCGTTTTGTTGTATCGTATTGTATAATCGTTAAGGAGTCATTTACGTAACTATCAAATGATTTTGCTATAAATCATCTACGTACTTATTTCCAATAGGGAAGACTAGTTGCTTATTTTCAAAGCATTAAAAACAAAGCCACAATCACAAATCAAAATACAGATATTGATCTTCTTATATTCAAATGATTTATAGGTTATTCTAATTATATGGACCGTTTAAAAGACCAAGTGACCTTCGGCTTGACAGCTCGTTAGCTCATCAGCTACGTGTCAAATTATTTTGACCCTATTGTTTTGTTCGTCTGTTTACTTCACAGTCACACGTTTTTATACAACTCCATAACAATATGATCCATCGCTTCCTATACTCAGAAATTCACTTCCATTGACTTATTCGTAGTTCAGTAGTGTTTGGAATTTTAAGAACTGCAGTTTGGATTTTTCATTTCATCTTCCACGTAAATCAACCTTATTATATCAAATGACCTTTATATAAATCGTATTACATACAGAGCTGTTCATGATGATGATAAACTCTTAATGGCAATTCCACCAAATATTCTATTTTTTTTTTTTTTTTTTAAATATCAATAAATAAATATACTACGACAATACAGACATCGCCATCTAGTCCCAAAGTAAGCGTAGCTTGTGTTATGGGTACTTAGATAACTGATGAATAATTTTAAGAATAATGTACATAAATAGGTACTTATAATATATAGATAAACACCCAGACACTGAAAAACATTCGTGTTCATCACGCAAACATTGTCCAGTTGTGGGAATCGAACCCACGGCCTTAGACTCAGAAAGCAGTGTCGCTGCCCACTGCGCCAAACGGCCGTATTGTATCTAAATCTTTCGTTTATAAAATAAGTCTTCACCAAAAGTCAAGGAAGTAAGTGATAAGTTAATAGTATTATTAATTTAGGATTATTCATCAATGTATTTATATACTAAATGACTTAACTCATAATCTAGTGGGCACTTATAAATGCTTGTTAAAACTTTTTGTACTAACTGTTACACACGCTTACATCATTGAGTTAAAAAGTTATGAGACTTGAAACAACTGGTAAATTGTCTAGTAAATGCGTTAAGATAACTGTAAGTTATTAATAGCCCACATACAATAATGAAACTAAATTTATATAGATATAGTATATAGTACAAAAGTTGCTGGCAGTATTGCCTCTTTGAACGGCCAAACTAATTCATCGGCGAATGTAATGCCAGTAGACTCAAGCCTATCTGATTGTTCTTTTAATAAAATACTGCTATCGTGTGCTCATTGACTTTTTTAAGTTATTGAATATAGAATTTCACACATCAAACCCAATTTTAGATGAGTTATGAACTGTTCATAAAATTTCGTGGGCTTGAACCTTTATTTTTCAAGATCATTTGGAAATTCGTTCCCAAAGTTAATATCTGTAGACATTATGAATAAAAATTCATCAAGTTGAAACTAATTCATCATTATGTTCGTATTTCGTATAGTAATGTTTTTTTTAATGTGTGGGCGTACCTTCAACTTGGATATTTGAAGCGGGGGCATCGATCAGGTCATCTTCATCCGGGCCATTACGTCATACTTTGTTTGATTTAGGGGCCTTAAGCGTTTTTAGTGCATATTTAACTCGAGTAGCAATTTAATAGTTTACTACGGGTACCCATTTGACTACTTTATTGCCTTGACTTCTTGTTGGATTCAAATGTTTTTAAATAACTGATTTAATGATCTATTACCTATATTCCTTGGATAATAAACGTGTTTACCCGCTTACCGTATATGAATTTGTATTATTATCTTTTATATACTACTAAAGAAATATTTTATAAAATACTAGCTGACCCGCGCAACTTCGTCTGCACCGAATCGGTTATTGGAGGTTTTAATATCTTAAAAAAAGTTAATTGCAGCGCTATCTACCAGGTCCAGTTTTATTTTCAAACTATGTTATTCGCGGCCGGGTGTCACGCTGCATTTTTCTTTTTGCTTTTCTATACCCGTCGCAACTTCTAAGCGATAGGTTCAATTTGAATAATTTAAAAAAGGGATTTGCAGGTATATATTCAAAATTATTAATGTACATAAAACTATTTATTTGGATAAGGATTAATATCATGATAGGAATGTCAACATCTTACGATTATACCCGTGTTTTGAATGAAAAATTATAGAAAAAGCAGCTATGTGACATAACTATAACAGTTAGACATATAGCCTCGCTGATTTTTTTGTAGATAATCATGATTACTTTAAACATGTAGTACATTATTTTAATGTATCATCTATCATTTTCGCGGCGTACGCCAGCAAAACTCGAAGTCGGTATGACATCTTTAGAAAATTATTATATTTCAGCCAATTTACAGAAAACCATAGTAAAATATACACTAAAACCATCCATCCATATACATACATATATTCATTTATTCATTTATTCATAGCTTCCATGTACATGCCTTACAACTATAGTACATACACATGATGCCCTGTCAGGGCGTTGCTACATTGTTGCGAAGTTCATTACATTATTCCAATATTTAGTACCTATCGATATTAATCTAATAAAATATGTCTTATATAATAGTTTGTTAGTTATTTGTTAATCAAAAGGTTTTAATTTAATGGCAGATTCATAATTAATAGTTTAATGTCAAAATGTATAATATTATAATTTAATAAGTATGTCAGTGTTAAAGATAGTTAGTCAGATTAGTTCTGTCATAGGTCCTGTCACGTGTTCGCTGTAGAGAAAAATGATAATGATGATGTTTACTAATTCATTTACAACAATTATAGTCAGCAACAAACACTTAGTTTAGTTAAGTTAGATGTACATAGTCGTTTTGAATTTAAATTATAAGCTGTCACGCTATTGAGGTCTTGAGTAGGTATATTAAAGTAAGGTAAAGTACGTCTAGTTTTAGGATTGCAATAGCTCATCTATCTCATAGAAGCAGTTGTGTATGAGCCATTCTTTGAGTTTCCGCTTAAAGGCTGCATCAGTATTTTCGTCAGTAATATATTTCGGGATTTTATTATAAATATTTACCGATCTGTTTAATGGGCCTCTGCTGGACATTTTAAGTTTGCACCTAGGGTGTACAAGCTTATTTTTGCGACGCGTGCTTCTCTCGTGTTTTTTTGCATTGTCCACTGTTTTATACAGGTAATGGTGCTTTCTAACAAATAGAGCCGTCTCCATGATATAAATTGAGGGTAGTGTCAAAATTCTTTTATTTAGAAAGTGGGGTCTGCAGCTTTCGCGAGGTTTTATGTTGACTAGAATGCGGATACATTTTTTCTGGAGGATGAAGATATCCTCTGCGTTGGTGCTTGCACCCCAGAGGATTATCCCATATCTTATCCAAGAATACGCGTATGCATAGTATGCGGAGAGTGCAGTTTCATAACTTGTATTTGCTTTTAGTATGCTGAGAGCATATACAAATCGTGAGAGCTTGACGCTTAAATTTTGAATATGGCTCTTCCAGTTCAGGTGTGTATCAATAGTTAGGCCGAGAAGGGTGAAGTCTGTAACTTCTTTGATTTTTGTAGTATTCACGAGCGATCTTAGATTTAGTGGTTGTTTTTGGTGTGGCCGGAATTGTATCAACTTAGTTTTGTTAACATTCATTTCGAGGTTATTGGAATTTAAATAGTTTTTGATGTTTGTTAGATTTTCTGAGATAAAATTTTCACAATCTGTCTCATTCGAGCACATGGATAGGATCGATACGTCATCCGCAAACATGATGCATCGCGAGTGTGAGTTTATCGAGTCTATATAGGTAGGTAGGTCGTTAATATATATCAAAAATAGTATACATCCAATGACACTTCCTTGTGGTATGGACCAATTAGAAACACGTACGTCGGATTCAAAGTCGTTTATTACGTTAGTCTGTTCATCGCGATATTGCACTTGTACGAACTGTCGTCTGTCCTTCAAGTAGGTTTCCAGCCATCGGTGAGCGTTCCCTCGTATACCCGAATCATAAATTTTTTTGAGCAGTATCTTGTGGGAAACCCTGTCGTAGGCCTTGGTCATGTCCAACAGCAGCCCGACACCATACTTTTTTCCCTCCAAACAGTCTAGAACCTCCTGAATGTATTTAAAGACGGCTAGGGTTGTCGATCGATTTTTCCTAAAGCCATATTGGGCTTCATTTAAGATGTTGTATTTTTCGAGGAAACCATACACACGGTTGGTTATGGTTTTTTCGAAAATTTTTGATAGTGCTGGCAATAAGGCGATAGGTCGGTAGCTACTGGGATCATTGGGTTTCCCGCCTTTCTTCAGAATGGGTCTTATTTTTGCTATTTTTAGTTTATCGGGGCAGTAGCCTTCGTTGAACGATTGGTTTATTAAAAATGTCAATGGGGAGGTTAATTCATTAATGCAATTTTTAATTAATATCGGTGGGATTTCATCTGCGCCGAAGCTGCGTTTGTTTTCTAATCTACGAATAGTGTTATGTATTTCGTGCTCGGTAGCCGGCTCTAGGAACAAAGAGTTAATAGATCGTGATTGTGCATTACACATATTATACGGGTTGCGGTTTTCAGAGCACGTCTCATCGTCAAAGGATGACCTTCCAACCGATATGAAGAACTCGTTAAATATGTCCGCGACTGCTTGTGGTTCCTGGACGAAACCCGATTGAGTAGAGAGTGTTATATTTTTAGTGTCTGTCTGCCTGTTCTATACATTCATCCATCGATACATCCATCCTCACAAACTTTTAAATTTGTAATATTGGTAAGATAGTAGGCATGCATTCGATCGTTGTATCATATGCCTTGCGACTTGCTGGTATCTGTGAAGAGTTATCTCCGACAATATCTATCAGATCTATCAGATTAAAATTAGATATGCTTGATAGTATTGACCCACCACTCACACACTCCACCACAGCACACACACACCACCACAGCACACACACACACACACACACACACAGCTAACACTTTACCAAATTTTATTTAAATCCGTTCAGTAGTTTTCACGTGATGCCCGGACAGACAGAGAGACAAACAGACAAAAATTAAATAAAAATCTGTTTTCGTCTCAGTATCGACAAAGTATCCCCCGATCAAAATTTTCAAAATATATTAAATGTACAGAAATCTTCCAGTTACAGTTTTATTATAAGTATAGATAAGAATTTCATTCTTATTTATGTAACGCGAATTAAACTGATTTTGTCAATGCCTAAATAAGAATAGTAATTAAAGTAGCATCAATTGCTAATAACATTACCTTTTTTGGATAAGAGATATAACTTCTAGGAGTAGATTCTCGGTCACTTCCTTTTTTAGACTTGGCAGGTAGCATCAATTTATGCGTCTGTACACTCTGTGTATTTATGTAGAAATTAGATAATTACTAGATCAAGGATGCCTGGATGGTATATTTGCATCTAAATAACTAGTACATGGTTCTCACATTGAAACTTAGAATCCAATTTCGCGTACAATGTTTGTAGGTTTTATCGATAAACATTGGAACAGTTTTGCGAAGAATAACTTATTTACTTCATCACAGCCCTAAACTTACCATCACTGTAAGTAACTTCATAATTTAAAAAAAATATATAAATTCTTATTTCAATTATGAAGTTATTTTCTTGACGGACACGGATATTAAAAATCTGTATCATTTTCTTTCCCACGTAAATAACGTAAAAGATTGTTTAATAGATAATAGATATGATTGTGAAAGGTCGTATCGTTTGGTGCATTTATTTTATAGTAGGTAGTATTTTAAGTATTGTTATCTAAGTTACTTAAGGAATGATGGGGCTAGCTTATCCGCGTTAGATAAAAGTCCCGAATCCTACTAATATTATGAATGTGAAAGTGCGGACTTTAGTAACTCAATCACGCAAAAACGGCAGAACGTATTTGAATGAAATTTAGCATGCATGTAGCCTTTGATATGGAAAAGAACATAGGCTAACTTTTATCCGGTTCCTTAAGATGTTCCCGAGGGAAAATTGAAAAATCAGTACGAGCTAAGCCGCGGGCACACAGCTTTGAAATTTGGTATGCATGTCACCTATGGGAAAGGACATGTACTTTCTAGATCGATCTCTCAAATAGTTCCCGAGGTAGAATTAAAAACCGAGGCTAGCGAAGCATTAGACCCAATCCTGAAGACTACGCAGACGAAGTCACGGGCAGAAAATAGGCATTTATAATTAAAAAAAAAGAAGAAAAGAAGTACATCTTACCTGTCCTATGTGTTTTTTCAGTTCTTCTGTTTTTGGATCTCTGTGTGGGTTGTCGAATCCGCAAAGGCCAATTCTGCAAAGACAGAAATATCGTGTTAGCAAATGATTGATGTAGATGCATTCGAAGCACGTGGCGCATATATTTTTTATGTGATGATTTCTGCCTGGAGACTAGCCAAGCGTTAGAAATACCTCTTTATGGAAAAACCCTATATAAAAAATAAAATATTAACGGTGATAAGTAAACTCCACGCCGTAATGTACTTTGTTCCAATGCAGGAATAATTTCACCTGTCATATGAACGTGATCGTTCACAGATATTTACATGCGTCGTTACGCTCGGAAGATACCGCATTACAGTAATTTATTAGATGGCATGTATGATTCAAGCAATGGCTTAAGACTTTTTCGTATGATCAGAATTTTTTAAGGCTCATCGCTTTGTAATGCAATAAACCTCCAATAGTCACTTAAGATCGTTTTGTATGGACAACGTTGGTCAAGTGATTCCTTTAACTACAGATCACGAGGTCCTGTACGCGATTCCTGGATTGCGGCATCGTACCAGAACGCTATATCACATAGCTACACGTATGTGTCGGTTGGGTCGTAACTAGTCACGATAGAATCCCACCAAGCTGGACTAGTTAAAATACAAAATAATGAATTCTCAAATTTCCCCTGCTGGAGGTCGACCTCCACTCATTAGATTACAGCACGCGATAGAGAGATAGTCAAATAGGCTTAGAGTTTTGAAACTAATGTTAGTGTTGGCAGCTAAGTGTTTTTAAGGAATAAAAATCTAGGGATTACAAACATACAAACAGACAAATTTAACCAGTGTAACAATGTGAATAAACCTTTAGGACTTATCTTTATATTTTGTTTTATATATGCGGAAATTATTATAAATTAAGTGCCGCTTAATGAGAACAAAACATAAACAAAACTTATGGGTTTGAATGCCATAACTTTATTACGTAAGTTAAAGGTATGTTTTCTTTAAGGCGGGAAGGAAATTACGTAAATATACTTATTTATTTACGTTGTTGATTTTGTTTAGTTCAAATATTTTCTGCTATATCGTGTTTTCGTATCGTTTTATAACTTTTCATTAGTAATTTAGTTCTTATACAAATAATAATTCTAAACAGAAATTATATGCTGGTTTCAATGGAAATGGTGGTGTGGTGTTTTTGTGTGTGTGTGTGTGTTTGTGTGTATCTAACTTGCTATTTGTTTTCTTTTTTTCTGTTATATTCTTTTTTCTGTGGTGTACAATTTCTTAATTCAAACCATTTCTTAATTCATTAACTTTGTGTATTTATTTACTTTCAAATGCAAGATCATGAAACCTGTTTAAAAAGTTACTTATTTTTTTTTTTTTATTTCAAATGCACAATTTTATTCCCGTTGCCTTTGGTCAAGAACAACCTGTCGACAAACGAGTGTGCAATCCGTTTCTCATGTAACAAATTGAAGAATGACAACAGAGGAATTTGTTGAACATCAATAGTTTCATCACGTACAGTATCGGAATATTGTTTTCTCAAAACTGTTCCCCGTTTGCCCTGAGAAATAACATTTGAAAACTTAGAGCAACACATTCACCATATCGTATAGCGCTTACTTTTATAGCTCGTTCGTTATATTCTATTAGATATTATATTATGATAGGTGTGCAGTGTGAACAGTCTAATCTTTTAATTACTGCAATAAATAAGGCCCAGTGCCTCAGAAAGGACGTCCAGCCGTCAATCCGGGTTATTATCACTAACTTGTGACAAAACCAACCGTGTTGTTAAAACCCACCAACACAAATTGGAGCAGCATGGTGGGCTCTACCATATTTTCCATGAGAGGAAAGCCTGTGCTAAGTGGATGTGAATAGGCTTTTTATGATGATTAATTAAGGCTAGTTACTCTAGGTCTTACCACTCTAGCCCACCAGGATAGTTGTCATGGTGAATATCACTGGGGTTAATGACACCTATCTCACTTTTCCTGTGTGATAGAAGTTATGTAAATAGTTTATTCTTTCACATTCCAGAAAAGAAATTGTTAGTGCTCGCTAAAAGTAAATTTAAGGTTGCATTTACTTTTTGCCAACGAATTAAAAGTTTTAAATCAGTTGATACACAATTTTATATAGCGCCATCGTGAAAACTTAAATGCTTACGAACTGCGTAGATTTGAATTGCATAGGATAGAGCTGGGAGCGTCTAAACGAATACATTTTTTTTAATCGTCTATAGAGCTCCAATTATTGCGACCGAATGGGCTTGTACTTTGACAGATGGGAATGTTTTCCATGTCGTCTCACCACCAAAGAGGAGACACATTGCTTGATTTTGTATACTAATCATTATTCCACAAGCGACGTCGTAGCTCCGAGCGGCGCTTACTGATACAAAATTTTCTATTTGACTATCGTGTAGTTCAAGTACATGGCTTTTGTTATTCGATAAACGGTTCGTCTATTTTAACTGTTTTAACTATTAGATTACTATCGAAAGTCGGTTGTTAATGTTTAAGAATGAACTCCGATACGTGGGATCCACCTTAGAGCAAAGTAATAAAGAAGGCGATGACATTGTAATACTTGTGATGACTAATTTTGAAAAACTGCCCTACTATGTTCGGAAGCATATCATATATATAATAGCCGTAACCTTCGTGCGCGAGTCCGGCTCTCACTTGGCCGGTTGTATTTTAATTATACATATACATATATGAATAAATAAATAAATAAACTACGGCAAAAATAAATAAATAAATAAACATAGCCATCTAGCCCCAAAGTAAGCGTAGCTTGTGTTATGGGTGCTAAGATGACTGATGAAGATTTTTGTGAATAATATACATAAATACTTATAATATACAAATAAACACCCAAGTCATTACACAAACATTTTCCAGTTGTTGGAATCGAACTCACAGCCTTGGATTCGGAAAGCAGGTTTTCTGCCCACTGCGCCAATCGGCTAGAATTAATATTCTAGCTAACGAAATTTAGGTACATTTCCTAAGTAGATACTATGAATAGGTGTTTGAATGAAACTCAATCCAATTAACCTATACACGTCGATAGTTCGTCGAACCAGTTGTGATCGAGTGAGCGGTACTGCGGCCTTGGTGGGTGCGGGTGGTGCGGGTTGTGCTACTGTGTGCACCGCGCGCGTGTCGCTCACTTCACTTGCCGTTTATTACCTACTTATTCACTTATTTGCCAATCCATACTAAATATCCTAACTATTTTTTTTTTTAATTTTCAGCAGGGAAATGCTTTGTCGCCCAGTACTATTTCAGAAGCAGAGATAAACTTTCGCCGCTTACGAAACAGTGTGCAGGAATTCCGGTATGCCAGATGCCCACTAAAAACCCGAGGATTTTATAATGCAACATCTTTTTTTACATGTTGTTTTTATATCTATGAGCCCTTATTAATTATATCATGCTAATTATTTGTACAATATATTCTATTACTTCTTATCTGTATAATATTGTTTTTTTTAAATCCTAACCAGTATTATATATGAATGTGAGTTAGTTTGTTCAATTTCACGCATTTCATAGAAAATCAACATTAATCTATGTTTACATGCTGTAGGGTTGCAAAAAAGGAGATGGAGTACCTTTTGACCAGAAAACGTCTGTTTCCGAGGTACAGAAAAGGCACAAAATGAACAATAACGCAAGCGATGTCACAGGATAAGTAGATAATAAACGGCAACCACTGGTATTAATAGTAATGCGAAAGATTGTCTATTTGTTTGTTTTTCTCTTGTCTGTTGGTTACCTCTTCGGCTCAACACCTGCACAAATTTTGACGGAATTTGGTTTGGTAGCTAGCTTGTATCCTGGAGAGTGGAGTCGTAACAAAGGGTACTTTTAAACAGCAAAACTAAGTATTCAGTTCACATCTGGAGCTATCTCCTTGCACTTTCCAGGGCTAAAGGTATGAGGTCCTACCACTTTGAGAAGGGGCTAAGGCCGTAGTCCAACACGCTGACCCAGTGTGGATTGGTGGACTCCTCCACACACCTTTGAGAACATGATGTAGAACTCTCAGGCAGGGAGGTTCCCTCACAATATTTTCCTTCACCGTTTAATACATTATAAACTTTTCAGCAATGAAAAATAAAAGTTTCCACGAAGTTTTTAAAATAACCGTAAGAACGTGGACGAAGTCGTGGGCTAGTAGTAGCAGCTAGTAGGTTACATCTAAGTTTTATCAAAAAAATTTGGCGCCACTCGGGAATCGACTCTAGGGACTCGTGATCCGCAGTTAATCATGCTAACCAATATACCAACGAGGACACAGTCACATGGTAAGGTATCATGACCAAACCCGTGGATTTTGACCCACATTCTTTGCCAACTGACACATAATTATAAATAACAAACCTCCTTATATCCCTCGCAATAAACTAAACGGTCTTGCGTGCGCGATCGACCTTTGTGTTCGTTTGCATTATTGCCTTAAACTTTTCTTATATCATTTTACAATTCCGTTAAAATTGACACAAATTCGATACGACCTGGAAAGGTCATTCCGAGAACCTTATAAGAGCGGTTTGTATCGGTACATACTTTAAATGCAACACAAAATGCAAATATCCTATAAGTCCTGTCACTTGACAGCTGCATTGAATGCTAGGTGTCACGTAAAATGAACGCATGTTCAGTTTATTAAACAGAAATCTCGATAATTAAAGTATATATAAAGTATGTAGCTTTTTTAACTACCAGTGGTGGTAGCCAGTAACGTAAAAATTCTAAACCCTTAGTCCAGAATGTTCTGGAAGATAGTATTAAAAATAAATAAAATTATGTAAAAGTAATTAAAACATACAGTAGTATAAAATAGCCATAAGCGTTGCAAATTTGATACCTCTGTCACGAATCTAAAATTTATTACGAGTATATGCTATGTCTTTATATTTCTCACAAATCTTTGATATTTCTGTATTTTATGACTACAAACTTAATTTCGATATTTAAATAATTAAAAATAATGACAAATTTCTTAATACATGAGAATATTTATTTAATTTAAATAATAAAAGATGAGGTAACAGAATGTCAAACCGTTATTTTTAAAGCATAATGACAACAACGGTACTTTCTTCAGCGCTCAGCTCCCTTTTTACGTGTCACCAACAATACGACCCGAAATCACGAACAAGAAAAGTACTTAAACTTGTATCATACTTGACCTTGATAAACTATTGTTATACTGTTTAAGTAATTTTATTAGTAACGTACGTATATATAGGTTACGTATTTATGTACGTTTCCATACTTACAAAAATATAATAAATAATAAATAAATAAAAATACTACGACATTACACACATCGCTATCTAATCCCATAGTAAGCGTAGCTTGTGTTATGGGTACTAAGATAGAATGTGTTGAATATATATATTTTAAATAATATAAAACACATAAATACATATTATATAAAAATAAAAACTCAGATACTGAAAAACAATCATGTTCATCACACAAACATTTTCCAGTTGTGGGAATCGAACCCACGGCCATAGACTCTGAAAGCAGGATCGCTGCCAACTGCACCAGTCGGCCGTCAAATAGGTAGATATATATTTTAAAAGGCACTTATGTTATATTGTTGACTAGTGAATTATAAATTATCGTTTAATAACGTTTTTTTACAAATTGGCAACCGTTTGTGTTCCCGGGATAAAAAGTAGCCTATGCAAAAACTCCATCTTATCTCCATTTCTATGCCATAAGTCAGCTGAGTGGTTGCTTAGTGAGGGTGGAAGGAAGGACAAACAAACAAAAACTCATTCGCATTTATTGTATTAGTATGTAGTAAGGATGAGTGAATGAAAATAATATAAAATATTATATTTTATATGTTCTATTACACTAACAGTTGATGTTAAAATGTTCTACATTTAAAAATCTTTATATATATATTTCTTGTGTGCGTGTGTATGTCACTGAACTCCTCCTAGACGGCTGGACCGATTTTGATGATTTTTTTTGTGCGAGTTCAAGGGGATTCGAGGGTGGTTTAGATTCACAATTTGATTCACTGGAAAATGTTTTTTAAACTAATTTTTCATTTATAAGTAGTTGTTAATTGTAGTTGGAATGTTTTACATTGGATCCGGTAGACTGCGCTACCGTCGCAGCATCAAATATTAAATATTATTTTCAGTTTGTCCCGACAGTTGGTGCTGCGATCAAATGGAGAAAAATATTTGGAATTTTGTGTTATTATAGTGTTCGTTCAATTCGTGTGCTAATTAAAATATTAACTACGAATAGAAATTGATGTTTGAAGAGTTTTGAAGTGTGCCTAAAAACGATACTTTTTGCGAAAATAGGGTGAAATTGAAGTAAGTATATTTTGATAAATTTTTTATCAAATTTACACGTAAGTTTTATAACAACCTACCTAATCTAAAAATGTATTTGTGTAGCTCATTAACTATATAAGTGTACATGTACGGTAGATACTAAAATAACTCTTGAATAATAATTTTCATAAAAACAGTCCAGATTGTTACAGCTTATTGAAGAAATTTGCAACTTTAGTACTAAATAAATTTACGGGACCATCGAACCGGACCATCGGACGAACGATAAAAACCTAGACGAAATACCTATGGATCGAATAAATAAAAAAAAAAGGAAATTAAAATAAATCAACATAGGGTAAGTATTATGTAAACCTACTTTTCTTTAAGAAAACATAAACACGTGACGACATACAGGGATACAAAAATAGATAGGTATTATAAGACGATACTTAAAATTTAAATATGGTGTCTACGATTTTCTAGAAAATGCTAAATATTATTAGCAGAGCCATTAGAACTGGTAGCGTTACGTAATAGTTTAATTTTATTCCTATCTCTGAAATCCAGTTGGTAACAGGACGAGTATGTTAATTATAATGCAACAACATTAAGGTGTGCCCTAAAATACTTGTTTATATGCACGAATTGAAATAAAAATCTTGTGAGATTATAAAATTTTACTTTTGTATAAAGGGTTTTCCTTACACTTTTGGAAAATATCAGTATACATTTATTATTGTAAAGCATAATGTTGGTAATTAAAAAAATCATAATATACACAATACTCACACCTTAATGTCTACATAAAATAGGTTTAGCATATTTTTTTTTTAGTAAATAAGTAAGAAAAAATTCCATGAAATGAAATGAAAAATTTATTTTTTCTATAGTTTTACTGAATTGCGTAAAGCGAAATAACGTGTGAAATGAATGATTCCTGATTTATATTACAGACAAAAAATTTAAACGCGGGCGGGCTAAAATATTTCGAGTGTAGCACTGCGTGGAATTTCTGTTATTACTTTAAATAGTTTCCTCGCCTCCGGTGTTATTAAGTTTGTACTTAATAGCCTACTACCCTAACTACAGCCAAAAAAAAAAAAAGATTGAATAAAGTAATAATGAAGCTATAACTATAATTTATGTCAAAAAAAAAAAAACGAACTCTTCCACTAAATTATTGTTATATACATTGCTAGTCACATCCTAATGCACAATATTTATTTCTCGAATTATTATTATTTACTTCATTTACTTTATCATAAATTAAATTTTTAATGTTGGTATAAATAATGTTTATAATTTATTACATATATTTCAGTACGTTAAGTAATGCTGCATTAAACGACACCTAGGCAACAATTAAATACTCTGAGTAACTATAACAACTTCTTTATTTACATAAACTTTTATCAATATATTATATAATCACATATTCTCATAAATATGTTTATAATATTTATGAGAAAATGTGATAATATTATTTTATACATTTTTCATGCGTGCCTTGTTAATGATGTCGCATACAATTATATTAATATAAGAAAACTACATTCCAATCATATTAATTTGTATTAAAATAACTTGAAGTTCTACTTTAACTACTTAGTTACCTAGCTTATGCCTCATACTTCGTCCGAATGAGATCTCTGACTTTATGTGAAACTAGAACTAACCTACGTACAAAATTATATCCCTCCTAAAATCTTGTTTGCATTTCCAATCTATAGGTTTATAGGCTTCTTCTTCTTCTTTTGATTTATGGCTTTTCGTAGTGCCAAAACAGCACAATGTACTTTGCCAGTGTCAAGTAGCTTGGATAAGGCACGAGCTAGAGTGGTCAGTAAAGAAATGTCTATTTCATAACTTCGTCCTGCAATAGTAGTTGTTAGTGAAATGGTTTATAGGCTTGGCATAAATGCAATGCACAGCCTGTCAATAAATCGGTCAGTCATAAGACACTGTTATTACAACAGAACCTCCATACAAAATTTTTCACCCCCATTTCATCCCCTTTGTTCCGGATTATAAGGAATCTTCTCGCAGTAAGTGAATCGATGATGCTACTGTTTCATAAATTCAAATGGAAATTCAAAACTTGACACCGGTAACTTCTAGCATTGCTTTAAATTTTCTAAAAACTATTCAAAAAAAAAATTCAAAATTCAAAATTCATTTATTTCAAGTAGGCCTAATACAAGCACTTTTGAAACGTCAAGTCTGTCCGTGTGTAGTGACTCTACCACCGGTTCGGAAGGCAGATTCTACCGAGAAGAAGCCGGCAAGAAACTCAGCAGTTGCTCTTTTCCAACATCAAAAATTTACATTTTATATTTTAACATTCATTTTTCTATCTTGTGAGAGATGAAAGCGGAGCCGGATGCTTCCAAGCAACCTATTATAAAAACTTTACCGAGGGCTAACTGGGGCGATGGAACACAACTGGAAAATGTTTGTGTGATGAACGTAATAAGTGTTTGGGCGTTTATCTGTATATTAAAAGTATTTATGTATATTATTGATAAAATTATTCACCAGTTATCTCAGTACCCATATCACAAGCTACGCTTACTTTGGGACTAGATGGCGATGTGTGTATTGTCGTAGTATATTTATGTATTTATTATATTCATTCAGAACTCAGAATAGACAAAGAGATTATAAGTAAGCAAGAATAATAACTGTCCAAAGCTAATGTCAGGTGCACAGCTGATACAAAATAACATGCATCAGGTCCGACCATGGACACGCGTGACTTGCTCAAGGCTCTCATAATGAAATGGTGTCCATAACGAGCACTAATTTGTTACCATTCCGTTATCTAACACAATAATGTGTTATTTCGTTATTAAATTTTCAGTCACGAACTGGACGAAATTGTAGCTGCGGTATGCAGATTATGTATTAAGATTGTTGATATGATCTGTGCAGTTGGAAAAATTGCTTTGAAATTGTCATTATTATCTATGAGAAAAATCTGTGTCAATACTTTTCAAAGGAACTTTGTGTTAATACTTATTACACACTTGACCAAAACAGAATTATTTCATCTTGGAATTTATTGCGGCCATTTTGAAATAAGTATAAGAATAGCCTGGCGCAGTGGGCAGCGACACTGCTTTTTGAGTCCAAGGCCGTGGGTTCGATTTCCACAAGTGGAAAATGTTTGTGTGATAAACATAAATGTTTTTCAGTGTCCAGGTGTTTATCTGTATTTAATAAGTATTTATTATATTATTCATAAATTATCTTAGTACCTACCCATACTAAAAGCTACGCTTACTTTAGGTGATGTGTGTATTGTCATAGTATATTTATTTATTTATTGGGTTATTTTGTTAACAAGATTTATACAGCGGATATATGTTAAATTAGAAAATTTAACAAAAAATGATACATTTTTTGTACAAAATCCCTTGAGAACAATTTGTTTACCCGGGCTATAAATTGGCCTAGAGGATGCAATATTCTCTATGCAAAAAATGCCAAGCTGTGTTTAGCTGCTAAGCGGTATAGGTTATCAAAGTTTATTATTTGAAATAAAATTATGTAGATAACAAGTTTCTTATGACCATTGTCCATTTCCAAGATGTTAGCCATGCAAAATTCCATTAATAACTGTGCAGTTGTTGAACCAAGTAAACAAACAAACAAATATGTTTTTTTAAGATTATTTATTCAAAATTAGAGTTTTAATATGGACTGTACACATTCTGCACTCCTTATTACTTTTGTACTTAGAAACGCTGCCTTGAAATTAAGATCGAATGCTCTATTACACCAGAATGAGATATCGGTTACTATAAAATTAAATTACCAATAGGTTTTGCTACATGTACTTGTATATATGTTTATATAAGGAAATTACAAAATATGAACTGAATACTGAATCTCCATTGAAATTAAAAACACAAATTAGTGATTTTTATCGATTTTTTTGTTAAGAGTCTTTAATATTTACAGAGTTAAAATTTTCACAAAATGTGTGTTAGTCTTGCTAAAATTAAAATTTCCGAAATAGCCTATTTAACAAAATCATTAAAAAAAGATGAAATTATAGGGATACCTCTTTGTTGTTTTGTGCTCGACCTTATAATGACTGATTATATTATAATATACTACATAGTTTTTCTTATTGTACTTTGGTATCAAACTCATTGTGTGTAAATCCAGTAGTGCTGGTTTTACGAATTCAGTAAAGCATATATCAACAAATAGTCGTTGGAACACAGACGTCCTAGACACTGCAAAAGGGCCAATGACATATTTCGGATATCTGTTTACGAACCACAAAAATGTCCGACATGCAACTAACTTCACACTTATTATTTTCAAAACAATCGACCTTTATATCGGATCCATAAAAAAATTGTAGATACAAATTTCCTTGAGCTGCTCGTATGTATAAATGTAACTGCAGTTTGATTTAAACCAAAGATATTACGTTATAATTAAACTTTTAACCTCTTCCATAAAAAATAACATACTCGTATGTCTTTTTAAATTAATTTTAATAAAAATGACCATTTAGATTGTTGAAAAATCTCTGAAGATGTAAGACAGAAATTTTCTAATCGTTGAGACCATAGTACAGGAACAATGTAACTTTTTAGAAAAAATGTGAAATGTGGTCGCTACGGGCCTCATAAGAAGGCTCAAAGCCACTCAGTGGGCGATGGAGAGAGCAATGTTGGGAGTATCCCAACGTGATCAAATCGGGAATGAGAAGATCCGTACCGACATAGCTCAGCGAGTCACAAAGCTGAAGTGGAAATGGGCGGGGCACATAGCTCGGAAAACCGAGGTTGGGGTTCTAAGGTTCTGGAATGGCGACCCTGCACAGGTAAACGCAACGTTGGACGGCCCCCAAGAAGGTGGACAGACAACATCAAACGCGTCGCTGGGAGCCGGAGCTGCCCAGGACCGTGGATTTTGGAACTCCCTACAAAAGACCTATGACCAGGAGTAGACTTCAATCGGTTCAAGTGATGATGACGATGATGAAGGTTGTAAATTTCACTATTATTTTAATAATACAAACTTTCGAAGCACCGGGATGAAATAATGCTTAAAAAAAATTTCTTCAGTCCATTTTTCTCTTATATGACTGTTCTGATTTGATTTTAAAATATCCCTATCTAAGCACTCGTCCATAACCTCTAAATGTCACTTTTGGGTGCAATAAAACAATGGAAAAAGTATTGCATGGTGCCTTTTGCAAGTTCAAGGTAAAAGAACGGACGTTCGCTTCAATGCATTGCGAATTTGCGACATTCACCCTAACATTGTTTCAGTAAACGGTACTAAAATTGTTTTGTAATTCTTGGTATTAATCAAACTGTGTAAAGTTTGTACAATTGTCTGCCGAAGGTAGGTTATCGACATCGGTTTGTCGTGTAATTAAAACTCGTATTTTTATCTATGTATTTGTATCTATACATTTTGGTATTTATGTATAAATATCAATACTCTTGGCACTATCCCGTTCTCTTGCTGTAAGTCCTGTGTACAAAGGTTGCCTGTAAGAGATTGCTTGCAGCAATAAGACCACCTTTGCATGTCTACATTGTCTACTGTATACTCCTTACTGTTAATTTCCTGTATGTTATCCGTGAAATAAAGTGTTTCTTGTTATTATTCTTTTTCTCGTACCCTGTAATTTTGTGAGTTGGTAGCACTCATGAAAATAGCGTAATAGCATGGTTATAACAATGCAGTTGATAGCACTAACTAACAGCTCAGTAATACAAATGGGGCGATGTACATTCAATATAGTCTTAATTAAAATAAATTAAGGAATTTTGAGAGAAATTTCAGATGCAAACCGATAAAATGGACAGATACAAATTATGAAAAACCTTTAGGTCTATTAAATGCGAATCTTATACGGACGGAGTCTTACTAGCTGACCACGGAAGTCGGAACAGATCACGCGAAAATATGTGTAGGTAGTTCGTCCGCGTAAAATTGATGACTCTCAGTTTCAATTCTAAAATATTTTAAAGATAGAAGCAAAAGCATTATCTAAATGATTTTGTTAAATTTTTAATGCTATTATAATCATCATATTCCTATCCTATATAATAAGAGAAAGGGGTTTGAAGCTAAGACGCTCCAGGCCTTGCCAATGCGGATAGTCTGGCTATTTTACTGTACCAACCCTTACATAATTCTTATTTTCCTTCAAACGTGCCGTGGGTATAATTATTATAATGAAAGTTGTTAAGTGTCGTCGTGACGGGACTATAGTGTAGTTGACATTGATAAATTTACTTTATCGATGTTAAATATATTTAATCTAGATTATATTAAAAATCTGTTAACGATAAATCTATTCAAAATAACAATATTTATTGTAATAAAACTCTTCTGTAAATTGTGTAATTCAAATAAAATTAATTTTTATATTATACTTCAGTAAGAAGAATCACACAACTTAATCCTTTTTTGGAAAACTTATCAAGAATGTCAAAGTCATTATGTTGACTTTAATGATATTATCTAATTAATGATATACTTTTGTTAACAAATCTTTGTAGTTCACCTTTGAAGTACGATTACAACATTTAAAAAAAACAAATATGAATACTTTAACTCAGTAAATTATGTAGGACACTGTACTGTCATGTCGAAAAATTTAATAAACTTTGAAACTTTTATTTATTGAAGACAAGTTAGCGTTTGACTGTGATAACACTTGGTGGCCAGTAATTGTACGCTATGAAATTGCTTCAGCGTAGGTACCTACACTTCTCTAGTACCTATAAATTTTAAATGAATAGCAAGTTTAGGTTAGGTTAGGCAATAAACCTGGCCTTTGAGCCACATACCACTCCAGATTGGTCTATGATCAACATGATAATCAGCGAAATTCCCACTTCTGGACACAGGCCTCTTCACACCCAGCCAGGAGGAAAACACACCAGGCTTCTCCAGTACGATGTGTTAGCAAGAATTTAATCTCAGACCATACGTTTATAAATCTACAGCACACATCTATGGGTCTTTGCGATCCGTCAAAATATTAATAAAATAGCTGATAAGAAATATATTAATTTTACTACAGCAAAACATACTTATTATCGATAAATTTACATAATTAATATATTTACGCTCATAAGATGTGTTAAAATAGGCACCTAATAAAAATAATAAAAAAAACACGTTTGCTCATGGAAATTATATTCGGAAAATAGTGTTTTTTTTTACAAAATACAAAGCCTTCATTACTCGGTTTGATAAAAAGATAAAGTAACTTTCTTATAACAAAATTAAAAGAAACAAAGATACGACTTAGTTATCATATAAAGACAACTTAAGTTCTATAAATATGATAAAAGATACATAAAAAAATCGCCCATTCATACATGCACTATGAATACGTTATACTCCTTTTTTGAGCAGTCGTATAAGAAGAAACAAAACAAGAAGATAAAAATAAATTTTATTTCAACAAAATATATTTTGATCGATAACTATAATCGATTAGTTGGAAAGCACTTTCGTTGCGGAAGCGTTCGAAAGTAAAAGCCGATTGGTCGGTCGTCGGTACTGGATTTACTCGAACGATTCATACAATTACGTGTAGGAAACGGTTCGTAGACCGTTGACATGGGATATTGTTTCCTTGGCCTGTATGATTTGTGTTTAGTGCAAACGATAACATTCATTAACAATTATTGGTTATACAGCCCGACAATACGAATTGGAGTAGAACACGAAGTAGAGAGGAGAGAGGTAGAACTTTAAGCCAAAAGAGTTACCAGAGTCAGGCCTAGAGTATCTTTTTTTGACGGTCGATTGGGCTGTGGGTTCGATTCCCACAACAGAAAAATGTTAGTGCGAAGAACATGAATGTTTTTCAGTGTCTGGGTGTTTATCTGTATATTATAAGTATTTGTGTATATTATTCATAAAAATATGAATCAGTTACCTTAGAACCCATGACGCAAGCTACGCTTACTTTGGGGCTAGATGGCGATGTGTGTATTGTTGTAGTACTTATATTTAAAATTTCATTTGGTATATTTTATGAAATTGGATTTTTGGTAATGTAATTTGCATTATACGGTCGGTCGGTATATAACATATGATAATTAGCTAACGAGGAAAAGAACGACGGATATAGATTTTGTACCCACCATGCCGGTCCAATGCGGGTTGGCGGGTTTACAATCTAAACCTATCTTAATAGTTTTTGGCTCGACCTGAGAATTAAATCAACTAACTTGTGACCCGCAGAGGCGTCCACAGTGTTTAGACCAGGGTAGGCATAAAGCGGAAAGATGGCATAAAACGGAAACATTGTATATTACTCGTATAGGAACGAGTAATACAAAAGCTTTTTGGTAGGCAGTGCTTTTGTGCAGAAGTGCACCTGCAGTTATTTATTATCAGGCTAAAATGACCGAGATAAAGTGCCCCAGAAGAAACGTACGTAATGTACGGCACAATAATAACTTTTTATGACATACTCGGAGGATATATACAATATCCTCTGAGTGTGTCTTTTATACAAATTTTTCTTTTTGGCATAAAATATGATATGTTTAACGTAATATTTGTAGAAATGTTCCAAATTTAAAAATTATAGTAGGGAATAATGTTTTCTCTAATTAATTTTTAGAAAATTAATAATTTAATCAATACTCAGAGGATATATAAAGTCACGTAAATAAAAACATTTTTAGCAGTTATCCAGCTAAAGATAATTAGCAAATTGTCCTTGTAAAGGCGTCTCATGATTCAACACTAATTAACGGATTACAATACATTGTAAATAACTTAAGCATTCTGTATAGGCGGATAGTTGGACAAAGCTAAAGTTCAGTTAGGTCAGTCTTTGTGATAGGCCTACTGCCTACCTAATGAATTTTCAAGGTTTTCGTCGGACTGCATTTTGTTACTACAGGCAGATTTTTTTTTAAATTTGAGTATCTTTCTTTTTTTATTTGTTTATATTGTTACTTCAATTCGCTTCATTTAGATATATTATAGACCATCAGGTGCTGTGCTGTGACGGCAGATTAGAATACTGTTGTCACCACTTATTGTGTTGTTTCTTGCCGCATTCGTCGTATGAGACGTTGAATGAAGTGAATAGAACCGTGAACTCGCACCATCCTCTTTGCTACTTATTCTATCTACAGCGATCCTCGACCCAGACGGGTATATGGAATAAGGTTTCGCTGTAGACGAAAGGCCTTGCATATAATCACCATGCTAGGCAGACACCTAGCGTGGTGATTATAAGCAAGGGCTTCCGTTAAGAGAGGCTTTCAGTACAGCAATGTTGCTGATGAAACCATCAGATCCCGCTGTCTCAAATAAATTTTGCAAAATGTACAAAAATGCACTAGCCTCCTGTCTCATAGGAGAGTGGAGGACCACCGCGCTGCTTAAACGTGGCTTAGCGGGATTTAATTATAGTAATTATTT
The DNA here is from genome assembly GCF_905163445.1 of Pararge aegeria. Lineage (NCBI taxonomy): Eukaryota > Metazoa > Arthropoda > Insecta > Lepidoptera > Nymphalidae > Pararge > Pararge aegeria. Next base: position 17,081,303 of record NC_053181.1, read on the forward strand.
TCATACAACTCTTTGAGATGCAGAGATGCGTAGTGCCAGTTTCGTAACTCGGTTTCGGTACTGAGGAATCTTTGACAGAATAACCAAGCAACTTCTGGCATAAACCATGATTCCATCCCAGGACTTCATCGGGAGTCAAACATTCTAACCTCCCATTGAACGAAGCAGTTCTAACTTTCTACAACCAGTTTTTTATTATATGATTTCCAAATGATTAAGATAAGATTGTGACGAATTCAGTTATTGATTACAGAAAAATACAAGTAGGTACTTCAGTTAAGGTCTATAAATTTTCAATCACCATAAGTACCCTTGATTTTCCACCATACTGCATCCAAAACAAACGGTAACTTGTAGGTCGATAAAACAATAGGGCTAGTGATGTGATCCGTGACGTCGATATTTTGTGCCAAGGCTTGTGACTGTCGGATGTGCAGCTGTCACCTTGCCTTTAGAATTGGGTCGATTGAAGATCAAAGAGCGTCTAAAGTGTTCTATTGTGTTGGGATTGCTAGAAGCTTTTACGATGTTGGTGAATTCAAGGAGAAATTTTCCCGTTGCCATAGGATTAATCGCAAAGACTATTTATGATCCGGAGAAAGCCAATTACAGTCCAGCCATTCGAATCGATGTTTTTGACATTACCAAAGTTCTGAGGAATTGAATTTCTATAGGCGTTTCAATTTTTTTTTGATTTATTTTATAGAAGGGATAAAGAAGGACAAAGAAGAAGAAAAATAAGTGGACTCACAAACACTTATTGCTTTATCAGATATCCTTTAGTGACTGGTGTTAGTTCGAGTTCTATGGAGCGTACTTTGAATTTCGAGTCAACGAAGTGGTAAAAAGAGTTAAAAAGAGAACTTTGTCTCGTTTTAGTAATGTCAGGCTTAGGAGTTTATAAAGTTTTACGTGTGTATCTTAAGTCTTAGCCTTAGCTATATTATTATATAAACTTTATTGTTGATAATTATTTAACAAGGATAACTTGCATATTTTATACACATTTTTGTATTTGCATAAAATATGATGTGTTAACCGTGAGCACCACAATTGCAGAAACTTTCCAAAGTTAAAAATTATATAGTAGGTAATAATGTTTTCTCTGAAATATCTAAAATAAACAATGTGTGCCTATTTGCATATTTTCAGAAAAATAATAATTTAATCAATACAGACAATTCATAACCAAACAATAACTATGTACAAAACGATAATTAACTGATAACACAATAATTGATGACGGTTTAACAAATATTTTTATGAATTGGTCACGCTTAAGCCGGTGTTCCTTCAAAAATTGATTTCGGGGCCTAAAATCGATTAAATGCGCATCACTACTTACTTTCTTTTCTTTTCATTATTCCCTTGCATTTGCTATTACAACCGCTCTAGTTAACATCTATGTCAATACCACGTTTAATAAGAGTATTTTACTCTTTCTTTTGTGTTAACACGTTTCTACAATTATTTAGAACTATTATCTCGCGTATACGAAGTGCTTTAGCTCAGTCTCGTATATTTTAAATGATAAAGAAACGTACTTGTATAACTATGCAATATTATGAACAAAGGTCAAGTCAATCCATTGACTGCTTATCGAGATTTGCGAAAACTAACATACGCTACTGTATTTTGGTATAAATGTTCGTAAAATAAATCTGAGGAATGTGGGTAATATTTGATAACTGATCTCTCTTGCTTATTTTTAAGCACGTTGTGTTAATGTGTAGATAGATATCTAAATATCATCATAAAATCAACATGCTCGTGTATTAGCTGCAGCAGGAATTCGTGTTTTACGTTAGGTACTGAACGACTCTTAGGTTACTATTACTACCAGGTATTTATTGTTCTCCAGCACGGCTAGCATGGTCAGGTGACAATTTTTCCCGGGGGAAAGAATAAAAATATATCTTCTCCCATAGATTTATCAACTCTCAGAGCATTAGCTCACAAGTTGAAATAATATCCAAATAATATATGTTTAATAATAAACGGGGGCCAACTACTTCTATTCCATGTACGCATGCTTTATCAAGTGGACGCGTTAATTATATCCCTAGTCACATAATTTTTGTTTTCTGCCTGTGCTAGTCCTGCTGTAGGCCCATTTTATATCTCGGTGGATATTAACCTACGTGAGTAGGTAAGTACCGTAAGTTATCTCAGTTGTCAACAGAGAAACAGAGAAACGGTACCTGTGGTGCCATTTGTGCTCGGTGCAACCGGTGCTCGGTTGGTAACTGATGTTACAGAATGCATAAGGGTTTGACAGATGTTTGATGGGTATTTACATAGTTTCAATGATAATTTAATATCAACACTTGACTAATTTGCGTAGTCTACTATGACAGAACTAACATAGACATAATATTCGCACCGCAATGCAATTAGGTTGTCAATAAATAGTAATTGGTATTAAATATTATACATATGCGTGAAAAATTCTCAATAAAAAAGATATTTACTTATAGCTTTTTCCTGTCGGTAACCAGATTCTAAGATCCATATAGGTAATAAATGTTTCAAGTTTTTACATATTGTAACTATTATAAATGACCTCTGCAATTCGCCAAGGATGAACTTGTTATAAAAACATCAGGTCACGTTAATCAACTCAATAGTTGGCCATAAATCATTAATACATTTTAAATATCAAAACAATTTGTTCATTGTTCATGTCATATATTTTTATTTCTCTTACATATAATTTTGCTGAAACATAAAATTATAATTTAGTGCCAGTAATAAATAAGACAACACGTTAAAACTTAAGACCTAATTTATCATAGTTTTTAGGTACTAAAAACATGTGATAAAATATTAAAAATATTTTTTTTGTTACGCACGTCATAAAATTTTTCAATGCCTGGGGGGGTAGGTTTGCAATTATATCCATGTTATAATATTCAAATGCCAACTGCTCACATCGTCTACAAAATGTTGCTTATCCCGAACCCGTTAATGGTTCAAGAGTTCTCCAGGCACTTCACCATCAGCGTAGTCACGAGCATAAATTGCTTACTGTACCTATACCATAACTGCAAGCACAACTAGTGTAAAACTAGTATTGTTTAGTTTCGGTGACTATCCTTGGTCTTTATCATCAGTTTGACGTGAAATGGTATTTTCCGAAAGAAAGTGCTCAAGTTACAAAATACTCAAATGACTATGGTGTTACTACATTTGAAGAGTTTCCTCGATTGTTCTAGGATATCTCCAATATAACTTTACCAAACGAAACCACCTCTGAAGTACCCAACAAAAAAAGAATTAATAAAATCATGTCTAAAAATATACAAATAAAAAACATACAGTTGAATTAAGAACCTCCTCCTATTTTTAACTAGTTGAAATTATTTAGAACTATCATATCGCGTATACGAAGTGCTTTAGCTCAGTCTCGTATATTTTAAATGATAAAGAAACGATTTTGTATAACTTCATTCATTGACTGCTTATTGAGATTTTCGAAAACTAACATACGCTACTGTATTTTGGTATAAATGTTCGTAAAATAAATCTGAGGAATGTGGGTGATATTTGATAGCCTCTCTTAACCTCTGAAGTACCCAACAAAAAAAAATTAATAAAATCATGTCTAAATATATACAAAAAAAAACATACAGTTGGATTAAGAACCTCCTCCTATTTTTAACTAGTTGAAAAATATTTCCCATGAATAAAATCCCAATAAACACATAAAGTCGTCAATGGTTTCTTTGAAGATCAGCTAAGACAATACACAGACTCCTAATTCTGTATGCAAATAGTATCAGAACTAACTTGGGAACTAATGCAACTTCAAACCGATTAAATCGTGTTAGCAATGATCTTGCCCGCACTAACTGAGTCGATTATACAAGTAGTAAAAATATATAATATTCTATGACACTAGAGTCTAACACTGATATATGTGATGACGGTTGAACAGATATTCATCAAAGCTAAGAATCATAGCAATAAAACTTTACCCCATATAAATAAACACTCTTTTAGCATCGCAGGCTATCTACCTATGTATATTATTTAAACTAGCAATATACCTTATAGTAACATAATAATATAAAAAAGTAACAATAGGAAAATCATTTATTTTGTTCTAAATTTGCAATTGTAATTCTTGATCCTAGATATGCGTATAAGAGTCACCTTCGGGATGATATATTGTAGCATTGATACACATAATCCGGAAAAGAACTTTGCTATATTATGTTTAAAACGACTCATAGGTATTTACTTCGTGAACGAAGTTGTCGTCAGTATTATTTTAGCTTAGCTTGGCTTTTTAAACTGTTTTTTTTAAATTTATTATTAGCATCATTAAAAGCTTTTAATTGACTGACTGCTGGAAAATTACCTCCTTTCTCATAGGAGAGAGAGAAATTTCGAGCTTAAATTAACTACTTGCTCGAATGAATGTTGATAGAATATAACTATAATTTTAATTTAGCAACAGACACCATAGAGCTAAGGTATTATCCATTGCACAGGGCCGGTCAACGCAAATTTTGCAAATATTGTCACAGAAAACCGTATAGATAAGCCTGATCTTAAATCGAACTCAGGACTCAGTGTCGATCATGCTAATCACTAAACCAAAGAGTCACTTTATTTTTATTTATCAGAAAGCGATTGTTCTTTTCTATTTATTAAAAATATGCAACTAATATCGAAAGAAATTATTATGCTCACTTAAACAACGAGCTAGCTTAATAGTAAGAAAGTGTGTATGTGAAAGTGTAAGTTTCAAAAAACTGAAAATGGAGATGATTCTAGAAGCCATTTGTAAACTGTATATCTATGGTTATTTTTAAATCAATGTATTGAAATCTTTGATTCAAGAATCTGACATAAGTAAGCCATTCGCGGGGGCCGCACGGGACTTGCGGGCGGCCATATCTCACCCAACTACAATGGACCACACAAACACTGCTAATGTGCAAGGTGTAAATCCACCTTTACATCATCCAGGGTGACATGTAAATGTACGGTTAACAGACAGATCTTAGATTACACTAGCTCTTACTCGCGACTTCTTGCATGTACGTACATTTTAATTGCATTAAAATCTTTAGCGTCCGAAATTAATAATAATCAATCTAATTCAAATATCTTGAGATGACAAATAAAATGTACTAGTGCTACACTTTCCTTACTCGCTGTATTATTGTTAACCCATTACCTATCCGCTACAAGGCGCCGGTCTATTCTTAGAATAAGAATGGTTTAGGCCGTAGGCCACAATGCCTAGCAAAATATAGATTAAATTCACAGGCTTTTGAAAAAATTATGAAGAATTCTCAGGTATACAAGTTTCGTCACGATTAAAGACATCACTTGACATATTTTCAAATACAGCGAAATGATATTTTCCTAAAAATTTAAATGCAAAAGCGATCTTAACGCTAAAGAAATACTTCTTTATCTTCTACTTATTTCTTTATATTTCTGTTTTTATAATATTATATACATGTTAATGTCGTGGTATAGAAATAAAGAGATGAATTGCCCTTGCGGCAACTAATTCCAGATTTAAAATAAGTAACCACCTAGAGACCTAGAAAGAAGTGTCTGGACATTATTCCCACACTTGATATTAATAGCAAGTTTGTAATGTGTACGTGTAAAAAAAATGTTTAATAGTAACAAATGTTATATCATAAAGTAATGTCTTATTTACCTAACATCTATCTATTTGCATGGAAAAGTAAATACCTACACTACATTAAAGGTAACAATTGGCTTTCTATAGTTTTAGTATGTGTATTGAATTAACACCCGTGAATATGTCCACAGTATTTGTTAACATAAGAATTTCTTACTTTCGCTTAGGAGAAAGTGAAAAACTAATTCCCGATGTGCGTAGACTAAAATTTGCTATTCGATGACGAAATTAGTTTTTAAGAATATCGCCCCGAGGGCCCGGAATAAGAATATATTATAAACATCTAGTTCGCTATGGCGAAACCTGATAATATTCCCGTCCCAAACTTTTAATATAATTCGTATGCTCCCAGCATACGAATTATATTATAAGTTTTAAACAGAATTGTTAAGTCGTTTAAAAACTTCAAGTAAATCCATTGACTACTTTTTTAGTTTTGCGATTACAAACGCAAAAACAGGTAGGTGTAAGGTATATTTGCAATATAAATATACGAGGCTATATTTTGCTCGTGACTTCATCCGCGTTTATCGGTTGGTTATTTATATTTTTCCAGCCTTTAAAGTAAGTGTTAGATGCAAACTATCTCGAGAGAATAACCTATATACATCTTAAGGAATGTAGCTTGAAATGTGTGCATGTTCAGATAGGTGCAGTGTTTGAATCGAACATACTTTACAACTAAAGACAACAAATAGACAGACACACTTTCGTATTTATAATATAAGTATTTATTCGAGATGAATATCTATTTTTTATAAAATATTATAAAACATAGTTCAAGGTACAGACCTGACAGTCCTATGGTTTTATTAACTGTATAGATTATCTGTCGCCATTAAGCCATTTATTTAATTCAATTCAGAGTGAACAATGCGTTTGTGTTCGCGCAGAATCGAACCCGACGACCTTCGCCACACCTACTGAGCCATTGATATACGTTCGACAACAGGATGTGCTCGGCACGACATTTCTGGTATACATTCTTACGAGGTACTATTTTTATCTTCCATAACAAAAAAGGGGGTGTTATAAGTGGAAAGTAACTGTGATAGCCAAGCGGTTAAAACATGGGCCTCCATTCGGGGAGACCGACTTCGATCTCTTGATGAACCTTTACTTTTCAGTTATGTTTGTTATTTTATTTATGTATATCACTTGCTTCAGCGGTGAGAGAAAATATTACGACGAAACGTTCTCCAAGACGTTCTCAATAGTGTGTGAAGGCTATTAATCCGCAATTTGCCAGCGTGGTTGACTATGGCCAAAACTAATCTTATTATGAGAGATCCGTGCCCTGGAGTGGGTCGGTAAAGGGTTGATCACACGTTAAGTACTTCTGAGTTTCAACTTACTTATTCGATTATGTTAACTACAAATTATATGAAATCGAAGAGCGCCATCTAGTGAAAATACTGTTTCTAATGGGTGGATTACATGAGTATCTCAGGAAGGTGTTTAGATATTAAAAGGAACAGTGCGGAAGTTAAAAAGATTTTATTTAAATTATAACTTATAATCAAGAATTTGAAATCTATTAAAGTGGTGATAAACTTTTCTATTTGATAAACGTAAAAGATTATTATGGACATTCTCATTGTTTTTTGACGAGTTTTAAGGATAGGCAAAAGTCAAGGACTTTTTAGACAGTTAATTTGTCAGCGATAATATGGTAATTTGAATAATGTGGTAGGTATAATTAGTGGTCATATTAATAATAAGATATTCAACGGTATACACAGGTGGCAGAAGACCACACATCTTAGCGGCAAACAAAAAAGTGTATACGTGTCGTATCGGAACGCTTGTATGCTTGGCGACACAGTTTTGCCAGCGGGTCGGTAATAAGACTCGATTTTAACTATCATCATCACACCACCATAGTATCCCACTGCTGGGCACAGGCCTCCTCTTTCATATGAGAAATGAATGAAATGAGAATGAGAATGAGATTAACAGGATAGATCTACCACACTGCCTAAATGCAAGTTTTCTGTTGAGTAATAATTGACGGCCAAGCAGATGGTAAATGAAAAACCGTCGTAACAGAGTAACTCTTTACAAACTGCCACCCTGTGTAGCATCAACCTGAGGCCGCAGCTTAAGGAAAAAAAAAACTTCAATTAATTAAAATCTAAAATTAAAAATTAGAATAAATTAAATTTCATTTAAAAAAAAAAACAATTAAAATTAAAATTAAACCACATGTGCCAGTAATTACACCGGCGACCAAGCCCTCAACAATGGAAGCAATGCTACTTGGAAGTTGGAGGCGGAAATAAGCATGGCCATTTTAATTGCATTAAAATTTTTAGCGTCTGAAATTAATAATAATCAATCTAATCCAAATTTGTGTATTATATTCATAAAAATATTCATCGGCTATCTTAGTACCCAAAACACAAGCTACGCTTGCTTCGTGGCTACATGACGATGTGTGTATTGTCGTAGTATTTAATTGTTGTGATAAAAACTGGGACAGATTACTTAGCGTCCGAGGGACGTGGGCGAGCAGTGTCAATAACCTATATTCGTTTCATCTCAGAAATTCAAATTCTAAACAATTGACGTAGGAATTTAACCTAGGAATTCAAAATAGAACAAAAAGAAGAAACCACGGCGCCAGAGGTCGTCAAAATTCTAAAGCGCAAACACGATATGTAAAAGAAATAATCTAATTAAGTTGTCAAGATAGCACTTAATAACTAATGATGATGTTAATAATTTATTGATGTTTTTGCTCATATTATCACTGAATTAGATCTATTCGTTGCGCGTAGGTATCTCGCATCCTATCTTCTGTGCAATTTGAATGATAACATCTTTTGTTTTGAGTTCCTCGTCTGACATTGAGTCATATTGACCATAAATATTATTCGACATGCTTTGCTAGTATCATCGTCATCATCGTTTTATAGTATCAGCAGACAGTGCCAGATTAAACAAGAGCGGGGCCCGTAGCATATCTTTCAATGATACCTTGATCTGCTCTGGGTTTGTATGTATGTGTGTGTTTGTGTGTATGTATGTATGAATGTGACCCTCTTTTAGCTTTTGATCGACTTGACCGATTGGAACTAAAAGGGGTTCCAAAGAGTTCCATCAAACTTTTTTTCACTCAAAAAATTACGGTCAGGGAGTGATGAGTGGATTTAAATATGGGGGCCCCCTTTTGAGCGGGCCCGGAGCAATTGCTACTCTTGCTAAGTAGTTAATCCGGCGCTGTCAGTAGAGCTGAGAGTGACAGAGCTCGTCCGGGGAAGTACTATCGTTATTCTTTTCCACCGCGCAGCAGTATTGTTGCAATGCTGTGTATTGTTCTGAAGGGGGTGGTTGCCGGTGTAGTTACAGGAACATGAGGTTTAACACCTACGCCTCAAATTGTTGGACACAGGGTGGCATGATGCAGGACGTGCTACTCGTATGCCCTGTGAAGTTTTGATTTGTTTATAGGCGAAGGTTTTCCACTTACCATAAGGTGCCCCATCTGCTTGGCCCGTCAATTATAACTAAAAAATAACTATGCGTATTAATGGCTGACTGATGGCCCCTTATCTTGTAGGATACTGTTAAACCTCGATAAAATCATCAGCTTGCAGTTGCGGGCTTCCTCTTTTAAAGGAGAAACGGAGAGAGCATAGACCCATAACGCTGTTCCAATTCGGGATGATCGGCTTTAACAAAAATATCAGGTCATTATCACAAGTAACTGATATTTGTGCACCTACTTCAATCGGTTAACAAGGAAGTCATAATAACCTCCAATCCGTACTTTAAAAATTTGACCCCATTTCTGATTAATAGTTTACCACAGGAATTGAAATTATGAATTTCGAATGTTTTCATCACTTGTGCTACAATGTTATATGTCAAAAAGATAATTCAGTTTTATTGTTTGTTTTTATTAATAGCGACGGGATTTTTTTAGCAATAAGAAATCATCGGCTTTATGATTCGATATAAGTTTTAAATTGGCACCTAAAGCTATAGAAAAAGCGCTTTAATAAACAGACGGACGAACAATAACGACCGATAACGAAGTGATCCTATTAAGGTTACGTTGTCTTTACAGAATCCTAAAAAGGAAATCAATGAAGTAAACTTAAATCACCAGCAAAGCAGCCGCATAACAAAATCTTTGTGTTTAAGAAATTAATCTTAACGAATCGCGAACGCTGTAATTATTAAAAACAATTGGTACAGACCTACTAATTCAATATTACGAAAGCTCTATTTGTTTTGTTTAGCAATTTATTATCGCAAGGTTGGTAGTTAGGATAATTAAGGCTAACGAGCCATTAAACGATAATTTCATAGCAGTATAACAAAGTAGGTACAAAGTATAATCACGCATATTCAAGTTTTTGATTGGAATGTTCTCTTACCACAATATAAAACCGTCAACAGGTTTATATTCTGTTTTATATAAAAACATTAGGTTTATAGGAAAAATAATAAAACAATACTAGATTCTATCATTCTTTGTAATTAATAGTATACATATATATGTTATCAATTCTACATATATACTATATAATGCATGCAATAGTATGACGGCCGACTGGCGCAGTGGGCAGCGAACCTGCTTTCTGAGTCCAAGGCCGTGGGTTCGATTCCCACAACTGGAAAATGTTTGTGTGATGAGCATTAAGTATTTTTCAGTGTCTGGGTGTTTATAATATGTATTTTCTAAGTATTTATGTATATATAATTCATAAAAATATTCATCAGTCATCTTAGTACCCATAACACAAGCTACGCTTACTTTGGGGCTAGGTGGCGATGTGTGTATTGTCGTAGTATATTATTTATTTATTTATTTATTTTATATATGTATATGTCTTGCTTAATGCTTAATATATCTATATTAAGCAAAAACCATTTACGTCTTTTTACGAAAATTGCGCGGCCAATTGCGAAAAGTTTTATGGAGAATAGAGTGCAGAATGCTATTTTATTTAATTATGCACAAAAGGCAACATTGTGAATTTGTCTTGGTCATTTTCAGTTGTGACCTAAGACAAATTCACAATGTTGCCTTTGCAAAATCTGTGATTATAGGAGTATAATCTTTGACAACAGAACCGTAATGATGTTCAAACTTATAAATCAAATAAATTATGGTTGAATTTTGAACACTAGGCAACTACTAGGAGTACACTAGTAATAGTAATTTCACTATTGATTATAAAGATTATTTGTAGACGTTATTAATACTCCCATACAAAAGACATCAACGAGACAATCAACGCTACGAGTCGAGTAGAATATTTTAATAATTTATTAAATTATTGACTATATATTCTTTTTCCTATTGGCGCCTACAATAATTTATAAATAAATAATAGTTCCCGTTGCTAAACCGCAAATACTCTTAAATATTGCCCTTGAAGGCCTAGTTTATATAACTTCCTTGGTATTTTACTCACCTGCTGTTTGGTTATGTTAATTTATTATTCGTTTCTATTCTTGAACTCAGAATACTTTAATATATGATTGTTTATAACCTTAAATCAACACATTGTCAATTAATAAAAATCTTATGATGTAAGATTTATATAAAAAAAATATCGACTATATATTTAGACGTTTACCAAAATAACCTGGCTGATATAAAGACAGAATTCTTGGCATCACTCTACGTGATTATGAGTTGAACGTGTATTTACTTAATATAATTTCACATATAGCTTAGAATTTATTCAATATTATTAATAATATGTTTATTTAAGTAACTAACCAGATCATAAATAATATACTCAACCGTTCAAATTTTCACAGTTACAAAATGGTTGACTTCAGTTTAGAAAGAAAGACTCAATCTATACCCTGTTTTCGCATGGTTATAGTTTTAACACTGTTTCTATTCACTATTTACCTATTCTATAATACGTTCGTGAATGTGGTTTTTGGGGCCTGCCTGTCCTGCCATCTCTTTTAGCAATATTATTTCAATATTGTTGATGCTTAAGTTTCAGGTTTACAATTCATACATTAGGGACTGCAAGGTATGCAATATGCAATAGTTATTTAAAAGTAATACTGCTTTAAACGGTGGTAGTAACCCCCTTCGGTATCATTTCGCCACTTATTTGTATTTACTTATAATACTGCAATTACATTATAGCAACAAATTAATACAAGCGACCTTTCTGATCTTGCAGACGAGCTAAAAGGTTACTTGGCCAATTTAAGGTATCAAAATGACTGAGTTACAACATAAGATGTATGGCCAGACCAGGTGTACCTACTGACCATTGATATGTATGGCAACATTACGACTGTCAGGTCAGGACAGCGTGTTGGACTACGGCCCCTTCTCATTGTGGAAGGAAATCCGTGCCCTGTACTGGGCCGGTAGTAGATGGATATGATGATGATAAAGACTAAAAGTTACCATATTATGAAAATTAAGCTTAACTTGCTATCCTCCGCGAAAAGCAGGAGAATATGTATGGTGTAATTTATAATTACTTCAATCCGTAAACTCCACAACTTAACAATTATTCATTGTAAAGTCAACATTTGACGGCCGATTGGCCGAGATCTTGCCGTTTATAAGTTTATAACGAGGTTATGGATACTCTTCAAGAGACACTTTAAATCCTTGGTGTAGGCTGATGGAAGGCTTCGGTCGTGGCTAGTTACGGGTTCAACAAATACGTCCGTCAAATGACTTAACGTTCGGTAGGATGCCAGGTAAAACCGCATTTTACCAGTATGGGTTTAATACAATTGCCATACCTCTTTCAGTTTATCCGGCTTTAGCAGTTAGCACCCCGTAAAATTGTTTTTTTCTGGTCTGGGAGGCTTCGGCCGTAGCTAGTTACCACCCTACCGATATATACGTGCTGCTAAGCGATTTAACTTTCCGGTATGATGTTGTGTTATTACCGATTATATATGGGTATAGCTGAGGTTAAAAACTTACTTCTAATGGATTAAAAAAGCTATAGTTAAAATAATCCCAATATTTATGTTTTCCAGGCAATTAATTCCTAATCACAGACAGACGTTTTAATTTTGATAATTTGTATCGTTTCATATTATTTCCGTAATACGAGAAGGAAGCAGGCGTATTGATGTTCTATGAATAAATTACGAGTAATTTCAAATCGAAATCTCATAAAAATATTGCCGCCGCATAGAAATTTTTAATGAAACATTGGCTAACTCGAAAAATTTAACTACCTTCATAGGCTCATACTTTAATGAAACGGGATTCATTACAAACATGTTTTTTCGAACATTCATTAAAATTTAAAGTTTTTATATTAAAGCAATAAGTACTTCACAAGAACTAAATCACGAGTTATGACTTTTATAACGAAATCAATTTTTGTACATTTATTGCGACTCAAAAGCAAAATAGTAATCTTGTGACAATGAGAATGTGGCCACATTCTAGTTGTGTTGTGTCAAATCATAGTAATTTCTTTGAGAATAATCAGGAAGTTTTATGTCTTCTGCCCGGATGCGTATAATAATTTAAAAGTTAAAAAAAAATATAACATATAGATTATAGATGTTTAAGTAATACAGCAATTTCAGATTTTCTTACAAAATAAAAAATACATTCTTAGATCAGTAAAAGAGAGTGTGTGCGTGTGTTAGAGTGAGTGTGTTTTTTTTATTTATCCCAATGTCTTTAAGATTTTCCAAAGTGCCGCTTAAATGTTATTTTAGTGTCGGAAAAGGTCAATACCTGAATAAGTTTATTATATGTTGCTATTCTAGTGATAGCAGCATTTTGGGAGTAACTTTTCCGGTTGAAAGGTACTTGAGATGAAGATGTATATAGGTGTGAATACTTTTTACCGACGACGTCTACGTGACTGCATAAGTTTTAGAAGTAATAATAATATTCTCTTATAATCAAAGCATTCTACGTTTTTAACTTTTTAATTGTTTTGTAAATTCCTTAATTGCTTTGCAAATGCGAAAGAATGGAAATTAATTATTTATTATAAACGACATTATAATTTTTTTATATTAAAAACAAATCAAATTCAAATTTAATTAGCTTTTGCGATTTTGTTGCACAAAAATTTGCCCGGTTTTCGCGGAATATAGCAAATAAATTTTAATGTTCATTGTATATCTTGGAATTCTAAAATATTATAACTGCTTTAAAAAAAGTGACATGTTATGAACGTCGGGATGCCGTGGTGCTGGAGAGGTTACCCTGCGTAGCTTGGGTAGTCCTTCACATGGTAGGAAGACGACATCAAACGAATCGCTGAGGCACTGAATACAAGAGGCACAAATCCGCGGTGAGTGGAAATCCAAACCTAAGACCAATGTCCAGCAGCAGACGTCAATCGTTTAAGATGGTGATGCAATGGAGTGAAACGGCGTGAAAGCTTGTTATCTAATTATCTCATTAGAACTAAAGTATATTCTTGTACATTATTCTAATGTTCAAATGTTCGCACACATGCACCCAATCTTAATTACCTCATTCATTGCTTTCCCTCTGCTCGATTACACAAAGGTCATGAAGGTGCGTAACAGTTAACACATCGCCGTAAGGCCTATCAAAAGATGAACATCAACAATGAAGCCACGATTTTCTAGCATTACAAGCAAATTTAAGCGCTTTGCACAACAATACAAAGTGGATTTTCCCTTGTACTTCGTTTCACCTTGTAGGTTATCCTAAAAGCACACCCACAGGTGGTTTAGCATTACCAATTGCAGCCATTAAGTTGGCTATGACTCTAATCGTCGTCTAACGAAACCTTTTTTGGGTTTCGTAAACTTTGTCACGTCCTTTGTAAAGTGAATGAATTGATATCATCAAGTGAGTCTTTTAGATTAAGTTTACCTTGAACTTAAACCACTTACAATTATTATTCTTCAAGAACGAAATAAAAAAGTTAACCGTATATTATGTCTAATGTATTTTAAGTTCGATATATAAGTTTTAGTCTATAACCTAATAATAATAAATATCTATTTTATTTTCTAGAAGTTTAGCTACCTACCTAGTTGACCCGTATAACTTCGTCTGACCCAAATCGGTTATTACCGGAAAACACGAATATAATGACATATGCTAAAAATGAATCCTAGCTATACTAAATTTCATGAAAATCATTGGGGCCTATTCCGAGATTCCAATTTTATATAAATACAAGAATTGCTCGTTTAAAGATTTAAGATAAAGGTCTTAGTTCATATAGAATAAAGTTAGTGTTTTATCAATATCTAAACAATAAAGTATGTAGTTTTCATGTATTTATATGAAAAAATTATTTTGTGTGGGCACTGATGGATTGCAATTTTAGACAATAAACTCTACCAACGTTAAAAGAACGAGTTACATGGATAATCGACATAAGATCGATATATCATGCCACAATGACATAGCTGATATCGATTGTAGGTCAGCATGCTAATTTATTATAGGTCGTAAGTGTAATTAAGCTATTGTTATTTTTGGGTTTTGTAATTAACTGATTTCTGATTTGCTTTCGGTTGCGGTCACGGAAATATCGTGCTGTTAAAA
This sequence comes from Pararge aegeria, assembly GCF_905163445.1. NCBI lineage: Eukaryota > Metazoa > Arthropoda > Insecta > Lepidoptera > Nymphalidae > Pararge > Pararge aegeria. The sequence goes on from NC_053181.1 coordinate 17,096,485, forward strand.
TTGTTGAAGGTTTCGTCGTGAAACAACCTACGGTGAATGTGTCACCGTAGGTTGTTTCAATACCAATTTAGTAGTTATGCATTTTCCTCTGATTTTAAAAGGGGGAAGTTGTCAATTTTGTCATTTTTTCATCACTATTTCGATGAAATTTAACCGATGTTATGAGTTTTAGTCACGTTATGAGTTGGTATTAAATTGAATCATCTATTAATCATCTTCGTCACCAAAGAGATTCGAAATTGCGGATGATTCCGTTGCAGATAAAGTTAAAAGCATGTTAAAACTAAAATATTACAAGACGTGATGGCCGTAGTAACACCTTTTGTGATCTTAGTTCTAAACAGGCACACCCGAGTCTCAGATAAAATCTTAAAGACCTGAATATAATATTTCATACGACGTGTTTCAGTCAATTTAACGTCGAAACAAACGTGTCAAACATATCGCCTCAAAATATGTACACGACTATGTAAATGACACCAGTGTTGACATGTCAGTCCACCAACAAAGTAACAGTACTTATAGCACGAGTTTCCATACTTTTTAAAACGAAATACGACATCGAGTTTGTCAAAACATCTCAAACCTATTTTAGATAGTATAACTTTGTAAAATACAAATGGTAGCGTAAAATAAACGACTCAACGTAGATCGGCTTAAACTGGCTAAATGAGAAGACAGCGATTAAGGAAGAGGTGCCTCATGTTACGAAAACTCTCTCCCTGTGGCCAGTTGTTTGTTGCTCTTGTAAGACTTTTTGTGTGAAGACACGAAAACCATAAATGTTTTCGTTACGTGCATAGACAGGACAGATTATTTGTGAATAACGGTGGGCATGCAAGATTAGTTTGTGTCTCTCATGTGTGTGCCAACCCAACAGGTGGGGCACAACAAGAGTATGGCAAGCCTCTTACATTATTGCATGAAAAGGTGATAAACAAAGTGAGAGTGTGATAAGCCTGTGATGTGAGAATGACATCCTTTATACGAAAATCATCGAAGTTTTCGAGAATTGCATACTAGTAAAAAAAGTCCCTAGTATTTGTTTGCAAAATTGACAGATATGTGTGCAAAACCAAATACGCTTCGTTTTAGGTAAACTTCTTCAATGCAGGGAGCTCACCAAAACCATCAAAGTTTTCGAGATTTGCCAAATAGTACTAGGGGCGCAGATCATTAGTGCATGGAAAAGGCGATAGGCGTGGCGTGCAAAATTAGAGTATGACAAGCCTCTAATGCAGGAACAACTGTGAACACGAAGCCAGCCGTGGGCAGAATCGGCGCAAGAGATCAGTAATAAAACACGGGAGCGACTTTAACTAGCCCACGTGCTCTCGACCATCAGATTGTTCACATTTGCATATATTGACAGCCCTAGACCAAGAGACGACGGTGATAAGAGTAGTTCACCGAACGCAAAAATGAATATTTATGTATCATATTATTTTCTTCTTAGTCTTTTGGCTCTGGACACAAATAGAGTTCCTCAAGGACGGACATTTATAGCCTGGAATGAATGAGAATGTTAAGAGTGCCTTAGCATTCTAAAGCACTCTTAACATTATTTTCCAGCACCATCCCATAAGAGCTAATATTATCTCTCTATTTCCTTCTATTATTCTATTTTCTTCTTCTCACTTTTTCACATTGTCTTTCTGAAGCTAAGGAGTATATAGGCAACCCAAGTTCTTTTTAAGATATTGCATATTTCTGAAATAAGGACGACAAATGGGAGCAATAAAGTTAATTGAGTTTGTACTCAAAATTGATACGATCGAGTTTTTGATTTAAAAATTCTTCATCATTTATAAAACCTGAATACATGATGTATTCAGGCTAAGAGATATCTGTATTGTCTGAAACTATTCCTTCTCCTACTAATATTAGTAGGATACTAATATTGAAAATGTGAAAGTGTGGATGTTTGCTACTCAATCAATCAATCAATCAATCAATCACGCAAAAACGGCTATAGGGATTTGGATGTAATTTGGCATGCATGTAGCCTTTGATATTGAAAATAATATATAATATAATAAATCTTTTATCCCGATTCCTTAAGTAGTACTCGAGGGAAAATTAAAAATTGTTAACGAGCGAAGCTTTAACCCCATTCTGAAGACCACACAGATGATGTCGCGGGCAGAAGCTAGTATAGTATATCAGTATACTACTTAACCGGAAAATAATCAGCATTATATTCCCGGGTTAGGAAGTGTTGTTTTCTCTTGTAAAACGCATAAACTAGTGTATTTTAGCAGCGTTAGGTGTCACGAAAGCGTTGCATGCGCAAATTGCATTAAATCTTAATTGAATTCTTACGAGTTGTTAGAAGTCGAATTGGTCATTTTAAAAATTAGATCTAGCACGCAATGGTCTAAGCTAAAGCTGACAGCACATTGTCGCAGAGTCGCAAACATTGTGACATTACATAAAAACTTTACACAGTCGCGGATTGCAATTCGTAGACCCAAGTTGTAGGAAGTCGAATGGGCTGTATTCAAAATTAGTTTTAGCACACAGCGGCCTTATTTGAAGCTAATAATATACAGCACATCTTCGCAAGTCGTATCTCAACAGCAGTAGGTACTAAAGGACGTTATATTTGACGGCCGACTGGCGCAGTGGGCAGCGACCCTGCTTTCTGAGTTCAAGGCCGTGGGTTCGATTCCCACAACTGGAAAATGTTTGTGTGATGAGCATTAAGTGTTTTTCAGTGTCTGGGTGTTTATATGTATTTTCTAAGTATTTATGTATATATAATTCATAAAAATATTCATCAGTCATCTTAGTACCCATAACACAAGCTACGCTTACTTTGGGGCTAGGTGGCGATGTGTGTATTGTCGTAGTATATTTATTTATTTATTTATTTATATTGATGAAGTGATGCAGGGCGCACCGATATTCAGATTAATCTTACTATATATAATACTAATATAAAAAACGGCTTTTGAAATATGGTATGTATATCACCTATGCTATGGAAAAGCACATGTACTTTCTATACTAAAAATTGTTAACGAGCGAAGCCTTAGACCCAATTCAGAAGTCCACGCAGACGAAGTCGCGGGCAGAACCAGTTATTTATCAATGTAATTATCTATTTAATTTTTTTTTACTATAACTTAAAGTGCGTCTAACCGGCGACATCATGATACAAAAGTTATCGGTAGATCATTTATCTCCGCGACATCTATATCTTAATCGAGACTACATACAAAAGTTATTTAATACCTACTTTTGTAAATTAAAAACACTTCCGCATTTATGATACAAGGAAAAGTAGGTACTATAATATACAATAAATATTGCTTTAACAAGATTCCTAATTAATGTAGCAAGCTTTTGACATGTGTTACTTTTACACGAAAACTTCACAGGTATGCAGCCGCGTTAGGATGCCAGCGTCGATTAATCTGGGCCAAGATTAAAAGGGCCAAAGAAAGTGAGCTCCAATTGCGTGGCAAAATAGATTTTCTCTTAGGAAATAAGAGAGAAATTTAAATTGTGGTTACAAGCCCCGTGAGAGCTGATATAATGATATTTGCAAAGAAAATTTCAGTGTTGTTCCTCAATTGATTTCAACCGCAAGCTTCTTGTATAATTTTACTATAACTTTGTCGATTTGTTGGAAATCAGTAAACAATTCAACTTTGAATATATCTTTATCGATCGTTTTATCCTTAGATACCTTTACACAAGATTTTATAGTTTGTGTAATATTAGTTTTTTGTTAAGACTGGTTTACATATTGCACAATCCCGTTTATCCTAATCCTGATTCTTCCACGAAGGATTGTCTTGAAGAGATAAGACTGTCTTTGCGCATCTATCTAGCAATGTTCAAGAAACATTATCTGACACAAACTTTGGCTAAAAAAAAATTGTTTTCGCACAGTTCCACAAACAAGATTGTTTAAATCTAACGTGATATTACTCGTATGATACGTGCATCAAATGTTGTTGGTTATATTCCAGTGAGGTTATTTGACTAGATTTGACTATTTTGGGAACTTTACCTCTTTGATAAATTTTTATGTCTTCAAGTCTAGGCCTAAAAGCTATGTTTTATCTGCCAGTCAGTCAATGCTACCTAACCTATATCAGTTTCTTTAAATCTTGATCTAAATTTTTATGAATAAGATTTAAAACTGGTCTAAATTGTGTAGGTGTAGCCTCATAAAATATGATTTACGTGTCCGTAACACATGCACTGGTTGAATTATTATACCAACAGTATATTTAATTGTTACATTTAATGTTACAAAGCGGCTTGCATAAGATCTGAAACAAATTCGTTGACACTGACCAATAAGATCGCTTGCAAAAGCCTACCTCAATGTCGTCCTACTTTCCAATCGTAACCGCAGATATAATCAAGTGAACTATACAAATAATTTTATTATGTCACACAACCTGTTAATTGTCAATACGAAAAGTAACCTTTCTTAATAAGAATAAAGATCAAAGTTGAATAAACGTAAGGAAATAGGAATGGCTTGTAATCGTAATCGACGGACAATAGAAATCAAGTATGTCCACTTTGTTAAGTCTAGGATAACATATTATTGGTATTTACAATGTCCACTACAATTTAAGTCGCGCTGCTAATATTTTAGAGTTCATATTCGATTGTCGCTAGTGACCAGGACTTGTCTAGCATCCGATAGTAGCCAAAAATTATTATGGCGCCTATAAAGTATTTATGTAGGAGTCAAATCTTAAATTTAGATTAATGGCGGCGGTACCAGCTGTGGCGAATAGTTAATTTTATGTTATTAGAGAATTTATGTATGGAGGCTTAATATGCGGCAAAGGGGCCAAGGACCACGATTGCATTGGACAATGTGAGTTATGTAAATAAAACCTGTGATTAATTATTGAACATTGTGCATTTGACAAAGTCCACTACAATATTTAGGCCCTCGTATTCGGCCCATAAACCGATTCGAGGTAAGAACAGGTTCTCTAGATCAATCTTAATGGATTGGTGCCATCAGCCACATACAAGAACTTCTATCTATGCTAAGAAAGGATACAGCGAAGATGATACAAATTATGGCTGGATGCGTAATGAAAAGGTCTCTAATCGTATGAACACGTGATAAAATGGGTTTTTAATTCATTTGGTTTTGCATAGGATACCTATAAATAATAAATATATACTACTACAATACACACATCGCCATCGAGCCCCAAAGTAAGCGAAGCTTGTGTTATGGGTACTAAGATGACTGAGAAAGAGAAAGTGTGTCGGTATGTTGCATATGGGCTCCGAAACGGCTGGACCGATTTTAATAAAACTTTCAGGGAATCTCTGGATAAACCTGGCGAGTAATCCTGTAAAGTTTGGTGACGATCGGAGCTGAACTGAACTGAACTGTCGAACTGTCAAATACAGCTTTTATTTACTATGATGATATTCTATTGTTGGGTGTACATGGGTGTAGATAATGATCTTCACCAGCTCGAGAAGAGAATAGAAGAGAATGAATACGGAGAGAAATAAATGAATTAATATATTATGAGACTTAACGGTACGCTAGTAATTAATAAATAAATTGTTTTCCCATTTTCCCTAATTAAGAAAACATTTTTAAATTTCGAATTTTAATTTTTTTAAGACAGATGAGGTAGCTATAACAAGCTTTCTTATTGACTGCGTGGCATAAACAAAAATAAAATTGTAGAAGAAGATTCAATTATTGAATGCATAGAATTCCCATAATGCACATGTATGAAACCATTAGCATAATGTTCAATACAACCAATCAATGATAATCTCAGTGGCTACCATATTACGTTTAATTCCACAAAAACCAAGGCCCTCCATTGTGCGACGGTACACACAGTGCGGAGTTCGGCGCGAACTAACAAAGCAAAGATATCGATAAGAACACAATAAACAATAACATTCAGCTAATGTTGCAACACACTAGTTATGCGACCGTGGATTGAGGGTACTTTATAATACACGATTATGTGATATTTGGAATTTTTAGATGTACCATAAAAAAACACAAAAAAAGTCCTATTCACTGACGTCTGTTCTTAACATTGGATTAGCTGTCTTTATAAAAATACCAGCTGAAATTTTGACGCAATTTGAATCGCCAGATTTGGCATGTGAATTTCTCCTGAACGTAAAAAACGACTATTCTTTTAAATCTCCTTCGGGTATTTTTTTTTATGGCTAAAAGTTATACTATGTTACTCTCCATCTTTTCAACTATATTCATACCAAAAATCAAGTTGGGTGCTGAGTAAGGGCGTTAAGGAAGGCAAAACTAACACCCTATCGTATTTATAATATCAGTTAGGATTATATACATTCTTTGTATTGTAAGCTGCCAGCCAATTCTGCTGCAAACACATCTTTTTTATAAATTAAAAGTCTAAACTTTTTATAAAATCTGTCAATTCAGCTTATTTTAGAGCCTTTTATATAAAAAATAGAATCGATGGAAATATTCCTTTTTAATTACATAAGAAAATACAATTTCTATATATTCCAATTGCTTGAAGATTAATAATAGTCTAAGTTGAGTGTGCTTACGTCCTAAAGAAAGGTAACTTTAAGGAGTCGTGTAATATAAAAGGATTAAGACGCGTGCCAACTTGAAATGTCGTGTGGGCAGACTGTAGAGACATTATCGACGGGGCTGGGCTACAGAATTAGGGCTACAGCTGGTGCTAGCGGCGTTAGGCGTTCTTGGGCAATTTGTTGGGCTGTGGGTAACGTGAATATTCTGCGCTATTTGAATGCAGTTTAGTTCGCGCAACCGTTGCCAAATGCACAATTTTCTTTGAAATATTTCAAATTATCTATTGTCTTAGTTTAGCACAGAACCTATGGAATACGTACGTAATATTCGATTTAAATGTCAGTTTCAATAGTTTTGAAAGATTTTACTGTATTCCTCAGAGACATAGGTTTAACTGTAAGATATAAATTATAATGTTTATAGACAAAAGCTCTAATACCCAAATTATTAAATTTTATGTTAGCTTACCTAAACTTTTAATTACCACTAAAATTTACAAATATACGATTATTTACAAATATATCTACGATATGTCTACAGAACTACAAAAACTGTGTATACGACTAATATTGAAGCATCAAAAGCACTGAACTTTAGATTGGTTTCTCGAACAAACGGTTCAGTTCATAGCATTTAGCAGTTGACAGTAATTATTTTGCCTCTTTTGTTCTATACGTTCATAATAAAATTGAAAAATGTGGAAATTTGGGACCTAGAAATATTTTGCGGGTGTAAACTTTATACGGGAAAGTGCGCGGGGCGTTTGCACGCGATAACTCTTTTCATGAGAATACATATTTTACCGGAGTAACATAACCTTTAGGTAAGTGCTTAAAAATAGCTTGATCGCTTTGAAGTAAAACAAAATGTAAGTTTAGCAAAAGACACTTTAATGATTGCGGTAGAACAACACATTGCTTCTATAACACAGAACCGTAGGTAGGTACTATGACAAAAGGTGCATTCAATTCATACAGTCACACATAAATAACCGTCTCCCTTGTATCAGATATATAAGTTCTGCTTGCTTCCCTAAACGGGTCATTTTGCACTGTTTTGCACCATTTTTGTTGGCGTGACAATGTGGCTTCTCTTGCGATTGTTCACCGAAGCCCAAAAGAGGCTTTATTTATTGCCTAGTATAGCGCTTGTAGATAATGTAATACAAAGCGTTTTGGCAGATATGTGTACCATAAATATCTGTATGTTGCAAGACAATTTTACATAGTAAACAATTTTTTTAAATAGTACCGAATGACTGTCATTATTATGAAAATTAAGCTTAATTTGCAACAGCTTAAGGCAACATCTCCTGAGGAAGCTCCGAAACCGGAGCATCCTCAGGAGATGTTGACTTTACAATGAATAATTGTTAATTGTTTAACGTGCGAAACGCGCGTAGAGGGTACACTGCCCGGGATCTGTTTGGTGTGGAGTATACGGATTGAAGTAATTATAAATTACACCATACAGATTCTCATGCTGTTCGCGGAATGTAGCAAATTAAGCTTAATTTTCATAACATATTATGGATTTCCGCAAAGTAACGCCTGCTTCTAACCAATATAAAAGTCATGTTCGTAAGTCTACTTACTGGCCTGTATAAAAACAAATTAAGTCCGTTTATAAGTTAGTTCGTAAGGCAATAGATATATTTTCTAATTAAGGAGGATAAATATGTCAAAAACTTGGATGTTGATGTTAATTTGGATTAATATCAATAGTTAGTACTTTGATTTCTCTTTCTTAGGGCCAAGTTCAAATCCCAGGACGCACCTCTAACTTTTCGAAGTTATGTGCGTTTTATGCTATTAATATGTGACTTGCATCAACGGCGAAGGAAAACATTACGAGGAAACCTAATTGCCTGCGAGTTCTCCATAATATTCTCAAAGGTGTGTGGAGTCCAATCCACACTGAGTCAGTTTGGTGGACTATTGCCTTAACCCCTTCTCATTGTGGAAGGAGACCCATGCCTTGTAGTGGGCCGGTAATGGGTTAAAATGATGATGATGATGATGATGATGATGATTAACTTTATATGACGTCATCAAAATCATTATCTCGATGGCCGTCCACTCCTTGTCTCTTGTGGAGCTTCTTAGCAGTTGCTAGCTTCTTAGCAGTTGCAGAGCTTTTTGTGACAGAACTCTTCTAGACAAGTACAACTCTTAAGTTCCATGCTTACTTTTGCCGCCAAGCAGCAGCGCTGCTTTATATTGAGCTATATTGAAACCTGTTCATTTTGTTTATTTATTTATTTATACTCTTTATTTACACAGAAGAAGAATAAAAGAAAACACAGACAGAAGAAGTATACAAAAGGCGGCCTTATCGCTTTGTAGCGATCTCTTCCAGGCGACCTTAGGATAAGAAAAAAAAAGGATAACATCCTGCAGGTCATTTTAAGTAGATAAAAGCGAAGATCGTTTAACTTTTTTGTTTTGTACTTATTTCATAAAGAGGTCTTGGTCATCGTCCTCATAAGTCTATGATTATCTAAAAAGACCTCCTATTTCATAGAATGGAATTTCCACTATCCTCTAAGCTGCTTCTAGCTTTAGTTTTTAAGTTTGCGAATATGGTTATCGCCATCATTTCACTACCGTGTAATTCTCATGTAATGTACGCATCAAAAGTGCCACCTATGGGCCTACTTGAATAAAGATATTTTTGACTTTGACTTTGACTTAGAAGTAAACGTCATAATAATAATTAATTTTCACCGCTATATAACGGCATTAAATAAATAAAATAAATAAACTACGACAACATCACCATCGCCATCGAGTCCCAAAGTAAGCGTAGCTTGTGTTATGGGTACTAAGATAACTGATGAATAATTTTTATGAATACTATAAATAAATAATTATAATATATAGATAAACACCCAGACACTGAAAAACATTCATGTTCATCACACAAATATTCAGTTGTGGGAATCGAACCCACGGCCTTGGACTCAGAAAGCAGGGTCGCTGCCACTGCGCCAATCGGCATTCGCTTTAGACCGAAATGAGCTTAGTCCAAGTATACTTAACATAAGTACTCGTATTATTACTATTAAAGTAGGTCTACTTACTATTCATTTATTTCCATAATCAGTCCAGTAGCAGACTTATAATATTAACTGTCAAACATAATAGAAAGTTATGGCGTCAGTGGCAACTCTTAAGCAAGTGCGCGTGTTAACATTTTGGTTACGGCCAGTTTCCACATACTAACATATATGCACTTGTATATTATGTTTTTGCGTTTATATTTTGCGTGTTAGTTCTTAGTTTGATTTTGAGTGATTGATTGGGGTTTTTATCAGACGGCTTTCTAATACAAGTGTTTACTGTTCGATTTTTAGGCCACCGCTGTTATTTTTTAATCAGGCTAGACAGTGGATTTAAGTTAATTAATTTAATTGAAAACACAATTCGATCATTCGATTAGATACTATTTTAAAAGGTGAACTATAAAACCTTTAAAACATATAGTAATAATTCTTCATATTACTTGTTAGCTGTGTGCTGAAGCAGTGATAGCCCAGTGGATAGGAGCTCGACTTACCTTTCGGGGGGCCGAGTTCGAATCCCAGCACACACCACTAAGTAATGTGCGTTTTAAGTAATTAAATATAACTTGCTTCAAATGTAAAGGAAAACATCACGAGGAAATCTGCATGTCTGAGATGTCTGCATAATGTTCTCAAAGCTATGTTGAGTCACCAGTCCGCACTGGGACAGCGTGGTGGACCACGGCCTTAACCCCTTCTCATTGTGGGAGACCCGTGCTCTGTAGTGGGCCGATAATGGGTTGATATGAAGATGACTAGAAACAGACATAAATTACACACACACACAGTACACAGTGACACAGTACAGTTAAATGCACCACCTACCTCTCTTCTTGAGCTGTTTTAAACGCCTTTGGTTGCCTGGAAGAGATCGCTATGTAGCGATAAGGCCGCCAAATTGTATACCTTTTGTTAAATTTTTACTGTTAATTATTATTTATTAATTTAATTTGTTATGTTTATGTGGTGTACAATAAAAGTGTATTCATTCATTTATTCATTCATAAATTAGTGATATCTGCATATCGTCTGAGAAAAGTACAGAAATCTTTTGTATATGCTTTTATAACATGATACCGAAGGTAATATTAAATCTACCTTTACCTAAGTTTAAACAATATATTAAAACACATTTAACAAATCGTGGTTACTACACGATTGATGAATTCCTTAACGACAAGGCTGCTTGGAAGCAGGCCACTCCGCTCTCATCTCTCACAAAACAGAATAATTCTAAAGATTGTTAAACTTTGAAATTATGTTGGAAAAGAGCAATCTGCTGAGTTTCTTGCCGGCTCTTCTCAGTGGAATCTGCCTTCCGAACCGGTGGTACGTCACTACAAACAGACTGACTTGACGTTTCAAAAGTGCTTATTAATTAGGCCTACTTGAAATAAATGAATTTTGAATTTTGAATTTTGTATTTTGATGATGCTTACTTGTTGTATTATTTAGAAACCTTTATAGGTATTTTTTCCTTTTTATTTAGAAACCATTCTTTAACACTTATTTCGACAATGTTAGCTTCTTATAAATGCAATTGATTATTAAAGTATAAAAATTTCATTATAATGGCTGGCCGCTTAAAGTTCTTTTTCAAATGTATATATTGCTAATCTACCTTAAATAATTAGTTTGGCTGGAATAAAATAAACGAACACGTTACACAAAAACATAATAAAATGACGTTAGATAGATTTTGTAATTTTATAAACTATTTAAAGATGCAAAATACACGGAAGAGAAAAAGACTGAAAATAATTGAAATGAAATTTCCTTTATTCAATTAGAAGTAGCATCGGATAGTCAAAGCGATGTCATCTCTCACATAAGCATCGAGAGGCACGTAATGACAAGGCAACTTGGTATTAGATCATTGAGGTAGGCTCGTGTCGAAGGTTTTTGTTTATTTTTGTTACTGTGTAAAGATAACACTTATACTTACTTTATATTATGACTCGAGTCATTTTAAACATAATTTGATTTTCATTTATCCCTATATTTGTTCAATATTTCATATTTGACTAAAACGTACAGGAATATTTAAAAAATATAAGCAAGAACAACGTGTAAATATGTGATAGCAATAGGCTTGACAGGTGTTTGTATTTTCTAAGGATGTATAAATTTATTAAATAGCAAATAATAGGTAAAGCATGATATTATGGGTCGGAGATCTGAAAGAACAGTATTAGACAACACTGTTTTTATTTTTCGTAATAAGTTATGTCAAGGTTACACAATCATTTGGGGAGTCCGATGTGGTAGACACACATGGGTTTTGAGGTGTTTGTTCTTGCTAATAAACTAAGTAAAAATAATATACTAATGTCAGGTATTAAAAATAACTTTAATACATGACATAAGTATATTATTTTTACTTAACTAACTTAAGTATATTATTTTTACTTAACTATACTGTTAACTAACTTGGGTGGGAATAGCAATGTTAAAGTTGTTTATAAAAAAAAACAAAGAACATTTACCGGTACCTATAAGTAGGAAACTCATCAAACCGCACTGGAGCAGCGTGGTGGGTTTATGCTGTGAAACAGTCCCTTGTAAGAGGAGGCCTGCGCCCAGCAGTGGGATGTTAATAGAACCCGGCTTAGTTTGTTTTGGGCTCTAGACCAGGAAGCGTTTGGAACCCTCCTAGTTAACGTTTTATAGTTTTAAGTTAACGAATGCATTTATCACCATCACCTCACTTAACATTAGTCGTAACATATCATAGGTATGAATGTTTCATAAGTGCCTGTGATAAGGTCTTCATATATACAAAAAAAAATAATTTGATAGTAAGAATACATCACTGCTAAAAATTCAAAATTGTTTAATATAAGATCTTTTCCGTAAGTACCTAAATAACTTTTCGAACCGATAGTACAAAACTAGGAAGTGTCTCGCACGTCGCAGCCCTATCAGATGCACACACACGAATTTAGTTCTAATGAAACCTTAACACACTGATTTAATTAGCCAGATCTAATGTATGTAGCCGGGAGCTCGCAAACAATAAAGATCGAGCATTCCCTCTAATAATTAGGACTGGTTTACGGAATACGGATGTCTGATAGGAAAATGGTCCCTCCAGAGTTAATTTTATTTGAATTAATGGACTCCGGTTTATAGGAAGTGGAGTTACTGGTATTGTTTTTGCTGCGACGGCACGCGATTTATTTATTGGTACTGTCTTTTATAAGAAATCTATACAATTCTTGCACGAAAACATTTTGTAATGAGGAGCTATTAGATTATCAAGTGTTACTTAGTTCTTATTCTTAGATCTGAAAATTCTTTTAATTCGAATATTCCTGGTTCACGGATTTCAAGATTAATGTGTTACGGTTTACAAAACTAAGTAGGTAAATATAATAACAGAAATTTTGAGAAAGTCCGGAATGCAGTAATAATAATATAATTCGCCATAAAGTCCCGAAAAGATAACTACGTTTAGGTAAAGAAGTACGAGTATACGATGAGTACTTTCATAGCTAGTGACTGGTTTCAACTCGGTGTGAAACGCCGAAAATAGAAATGTTGACCATCTAAGCGTGCCAAACTGTTTTTTATTCTAACTTACTTAATATCTCAAATTCTTCTGTTTCGATTTTCGAATTTCTCGCATAGATGTATTTCTCTATGTTGAGTTATGCTCCGATATTTGGATAAAAGTGGACATTTCTTATGCCAATGGAAGCCCTCTCACGATGGTGGCATAGGAGCGATAAATATGGAGGACATGGCCAAAATCTGTATGGGCGATCGAACTCAGTGTAAACCAATGATTTTAAGTGTTATAAATTCGTAATTATAGGCAGATTAAAATGAAAGCTGACAAGTTCAGAGAGGTTAAAGAAAGGGGTAAAAAAATCTCCACGATATTAAAGGGCATTTCGTGGATATAACAATCTCATTTGTTTATCTTGTGGTAAGTTTAGCAATGCTGCGCTTTCCGGTGTGGAGTGGCCACTTGAGCATCTTGAGACTGAATGTTTATAGGTCCCTGCATTTATGTCAGTAGCTAAGATTCTCTTACGTTTCTCTTCACCATTGTTAATGCAGTCTATCATCTACTGTCTATTTTTAAAGTTCTATTTTGTCAAATAGATTTTATTAAAATTCTCAACAAAAGATACTTTCTCTCTCTATGAGATGGACATATTTACTATGTATACCTACGTGGAATGTACTTTTTTGGCCATGTCCTTTAAAAACCCTTTGCCTCATAGCCCCGGTTATTATTTTTATAATATGATTAAAATCCTAGGATCTTTGTAGCTTTAGTATAAAGTTGTCAAATGTTATTAGCACTTTCACTTCATCATCATCATTTTAACACAATCCACGGTCCTGGGGCGCTTGCCTTCAACGGCTCCCAGCGACTCGCCTGATGTCATCGGTCCACCTCGTTGGGGGCCGACCTACGCTGCGTTTACCGGTGCGGGGTCGCCATTCCAGCACCTTAAGACCCTAATGTCCATCGGTTCTTCACTTATTAATTTTTTACTAATTTTTAAAAATGTTTTTGTTTTTAAATGTTTTATAGTAATAATTGACGGACCAATCATATGGCGCTGATGGTAAGTTGAAAACCATCGACTATGAATTTAAACAATTTAAAAGCCATCCTAGGAGCAAGTCCTGCAACATGCCGCCCTAGGTCCATCGATTTAACGCTATCAAAATTAAGATTTCCTTTTTTTATATAAACCCCTGACGCCATTTTATTACACCAAATTACAACAAAGCAAAGTTTTAAAACACATTTCTATGAGAACAATATTACGTCAAACTCAAAATGTATTCATCCACTGTTTAACCGTCAATCTATACGATATATCTAAATATATCGCTATAGATATATTTAGATATATCGTATAGATATATTTAAATATATCGGTTAAACTGTACACTCTCAGTTTATCCGTCTATCTATAGCGATATATTTAGATATATCGTATAGATTGACGGTTAAACTGTACACTTGACCCGTAAGAGGCCTATGTAAAACAGTAGATGAATGGCCTCTTACGGGTAAAGTGTACAGTTTAACCGTCAATCTATACGATACATCTAAATATATCGCTATAGATAGACGGATAAACTGTACACTTGACCCGTAAGAGGCCTATGTAAAACGATGGATGAATGATGATGACATAGTCTAGACGGTACCGGAAGAGAGTAAATCTGGTTCGGTCTCAATTCACTGTGCTCGAACAATTATCGCATCGGTTATGCAATAGTTCTTAACCAGCTCTATTAACAATACAGTTACGATTGTCACGATTTGTACTAGATTTTTTTTTTTTAACGATAACAGGTTAATTTCATCACGGTTTTAACTGTTGGCTAGGCGTGCTGATACTGTCCAGATAAAATACCTGCGCTTTAACTTTATTATGTGGCGCGGAAGTTAAATTCCGAAAATCCATGTAAATATATGAGTTGGTAGGCAATATGCCAAATGCACTGACATAGACCATTTTGGAAAATCATTTCTCACATCATAAATACAGATTACTCAAATATTATAAACTTAGATTACTCAAATATTATTTTTTGTTATAACAGTTCTCGTA
This sequence comes from Pararge aegeria, assembly GCF_905163445.1. Taxonomy (NCBI): domain Eukaryota; kingdom Metazoa; phylum Arthropoda; class Insecta; order Lepidoptera; family Nymphalidae; genus Pararge; species Pararge aegeria. The sequence continues at coordinate 17,111,681 of NC_053181.1, forward strand.
CAGAAATACTTACCAATATTACAGGCAAAGTTTGTTTGTTTGTCCTTGTCACACCCGCGCAATGTTGCAAGCTGACAAACTTATAACATTCTCCTCATTTTATGGTTAACGTTTAGAACATTAGAGGTAAAAAAATGCTGTCAACTGCTTAATGAAGTAAAGTAACGAACGGCCGAACAGACAAACACTACTTAAGTGGAGTGATTTTTGATGCTTAAATATTTTCTTAATTCTCGTTCTTAATTATTGGCTGTATAGTAATCAACTAAGAACAGTCAAGCTTAGGTCTATATTATAAAAAAAACGCGACCAAAATTAATTTATTAATTTTGATTTATTAATTTATTATTTATTTCCTTTTTTTATATAAACCCCTAACGCCATTATTAAACTAAATTACAACAACGCGAACTTTAAAAACACATTTTTATAAGAGCAATATTATGACAAAATCAAAATGTATTCAACTTAAATGTTCCAGATGCAGATGCAAATTTATTGGCTAAGATAGGTACCTACTATGTTAGGTAAGGTTACTTTAAACTAAGTCAATGATTTAATCATTGAAAGCTGGTATGCGAGGCAGACACGCGCCGCGCCGCCCAATGCCCTATCGCTTAGTAATAGCCAAACGCTTTGTATTACGAATAATAGTCATATAATTATAATCAAAACTGCCTCGTTGCAGTGACACTTCATAAATGCACAAGCACACTGCCTTGTGCCTAGTGCATACCCTAAAAAAATTGTGTTACTCATATCGTCATCATCTATTATCTTAATATATATAAATCTCCTGTCACGATGTTTGTCCGCGATGTACTCCTAAGCTACATAACCGATTTTAAATTAAATTGGCACACCGCGAGCAGTCTGGCCCAACTTAAGAGATAGGATAGCTAAGAACTTTAATTATAGTCGCAATTTTATTTTATTGCAAATTATTTGTCTATAATTAATTGACAGTCGCATGTTTTATATATATATGTATATATACTACTATACTCATTTAAGGCTTAGCGATACTGAATTCTTTAAAAACAAAATCAAACGCAGACGAAGTTGCGGGCAACAGCTAGTATAATATATATATTTAGGGGATCACAAGTTACGTTTTCAACATCATCGTTTTTGACGGCCGACTGGCGCAGTGGGCAGCGACACTTTTTTTTTTTTGTCGTGGTGGAAAAGCTTTATGGCTACCTCTGTCCTTTTGGGCAGGACAGAGGTTATGTGGGACTCGTTTACCCGAACTAAAAACCACCACGGCATGTCCCTCTTGTTGGCTTTATTGGCTGTTCGGGGAACCCGTTGTATACTTCCCAGACAAAGTGGGCAGCGACCCTGCTTTCTGAGTCCAAGGCCGTGGGTTCGATACCCACAACTGGAAAATATTTATGTGATAAACATGAATGTTTTTCAGTGTCTGGGTGTTTATCTGTATATTATAAGTATTTATGTATATTATTCATAAAAATATTCATCAGTCATCTTAGTACCCATAACACAAGCTACGCTTACTTTGGGGCTAGATGGCGATGTGTGTATTGTCGTAGTATATTCATTTATTTATTTATTTATTTATCATCATTATCTACTGCTTATTATCGTCCCACTGCACTGCACTAGTCTCGTTGCATGTTTGAGAGCATAGACCCACCACACTACTCCAATGCAGATTTGTGGGCTTTAACAAGTATTATCACGATAATAACCGGATCGACGGTTTAACGTGCTCTCCGAAAAACGAGGGTGGTCAAGAATGGTTAGAAAAACTAAAATGTTGACTATAGTATTATACTAACTTCATGGTGTCGGTTTTTTGTGACGGTGTGCGCGCGAATCTTAAAAATTTACTCTCACTATTTTTCCCTAACGCGCCAAAAGAAGTATAACTTCAATAATATGAGGAACTCATTCAATGTTACTTTTTATACCGATTTATGAAATATTATTGAGTTATGTTTTAGGTACATAAAAATATGTAGCTTTGTTTTTAACTCACATCAATCATCATCATATTCAATTACTTAGTCAGTCTCTTTCTTGATACTCGAAAGTGGTAAAGCTTACCTTCTCCTAATCCACTTCAAAGGTAGCTCTTTAAAATGTAGCTTACTCAATGTTAGTCCAAGTCAACTTATCTAGCCTTGTTCGAATCTAGGTTCCTGTATATTTTACAAGCTTGCTTTAATTGGACTCCGGTTTGATTGCATTGATTGCTGATTTATACGAATGTTTTGAATTAGGGCCGTATGTTTGGAATTTATATAAGATTATGTATATTTTAAAAATGCTTTACGAAATCTTACATGGAAATCTTCTTTCCAGAAATTCTGAGTCTTAGAGTAGTGGCTTTGCTTCTACTCCTAGCTTTAAAGAGCTTACTTGGCACAACAACAATTTAAAAATTATTCATTGTAAAGTCAATATCTCCTGAGGATGCTCCGGTTTCGGAGCGAAACTTGCGTAGATCTGTTTGGTGTGGAGTATGAGGATTATAAATCACACCGTACAGATTCCCCTGCTTTTCGCGGAGTATAGCAAATTAAGCTTAATTTACATAATAGCTTACTTGGCCGCCAATCTCGGCTATAATCACTAAAATGTGATAATAGAAACTGACAAAACGCATCGGAGTTTAGGCCCTAAACTACTCTCTTGTCTGAGAATTAATAACTTGAAAGTTATTTACTCTCAGACTAATTAAGAGATAAAATTGGATAGAATCGAATGACCTTGAACCCCTACGTCCTTAGATTATATCCAGTTTGAAATTTAGTAAAGTAAGAACCGTCAATGGTTTACCGAAATACCTATATCTGGCGATTATAAATTATCAATTTGCGTTATTTATTTATTTATTTATTTATAAACTAACTCATATAAAGCTAGATTGAGGTTTAAAAGAGGTTTTGTGGACCGATTGTGGTGGGAGTATTATTTGTTTAGCGCCAAAATTAGAGAATAGCATGAAAAAGGACACAGCGTGCACAAGGACAACATAACATATCTCCAATTCTCCTAAATATTTCTTCCAAGAGCCCTCGATTTAGTAACTTTCAAACCGAGTTTCGTTTCGTTCGTAACACATGTTTTCGCTTAGTACTAAAAATAGAGAAAAGAAAGAAATGGATGTGACAAAACAATCCTACCTCATTCCGTCGAATCCGTCGTCTGAACCGTTGATAGTGAGTACAGGCGCACGTGCGTACGCTTTCGCCACCCGCCGGTTCTTTTCGAAAACTATAACCTTTGCCCAGATCTCGTCGTCTATCTGCGTCCATTTGTCTAGCACTTCCTGTATGTGTTCCTGTGGGCAATATAAGCATATAATTAGTAGTATTATTCGTAGGCAACTATTTTTGATGTCTTTGGATCAACGATCGAAAAAAGGTTTCATTTTAATTTGATTTTAAAAAACTCTTAGCAACTTAGCTTAGCTTTAATGCTATTAGAAAAAAAACAAAAAAATGTTGATGTCTTCATTTTTTTGTTTTTTTTCTAATAGCGTTTTAAAAGTTGAGAAGTTATTATGTCCTATACTAGAATAACAGACGATGTTGAACAACGGTGGGGGGTGTGGAAATTCAGACAAAAGATTTATGTCCATCCGTGGAAGCTCGACGTCGGAATTTTATTTCTCTAAAGAAGATCAGCATGTGTTTATTTATAAAAATAACTTAGTCCTTTTATGGCCGAATCTAATGAGATAACTACATAAAATAAATAACACGAATTTTAACCATCTCAAATCTACACAAAAGCAAACAATCCCAAAACGCATTTTTACAGCTCAAATTATCTTTCAATCTGTTCACTCAAAAGGACTTTGCTCGGTTACAAAATGGTCCACTCCAAAACAACCTTGTTTTGTGGCGAGGTGTTCTTTTTATGTTTTTATGGAAGATTACCACAGTTTAGACATAATCCCGATGTGGCAAGTCTTGGCTCTTGCAGACGACATACTGGCGTAACGTCATGCTCTAGTAATTTTGCCAACATTGATCATAAATAGTAAAATTCGAGGTTGTTAAAACATGGCCCCTGTAGTTTTACTACATTAAATAAAAAGTTGCGTATTATTTAAATCATTATTATACCTACTCGGTATGTATATTAAACAGGACGAACAAAAAAAAAAACAAAAACTGTTTTGGTGATCACAATAACTTCCGATGGGACAATAACAATTTCTCAGTACCATCTAGTAGTAACAAAGTTATGTTCTTTTTTAGCTCGGGACCTCGGAGATCACGTTTTAAGCCTTGGCTGTATTACATATCTTTAAAGCCTTATCTGAATATGAAAGCGTCTGAAAGCGGGTCTAAGATCTTAATACGCCTAATTCTTCTATGACCATGGAGAAAAACTCACTACAGCTATAACAATGTTCAGTAAAAGAACTTCAATATAGATATATTTGAGATGTGCACTTTATGTTTTCCATTTTTGTGTTACGTGCCTCTTAGCTTTTTAAACCATTTAATTTCACTGTGAGATGGTGGTAACAGAAAAACCCGGCTAAGTTTGTTATGGGCTCTTGTTAGACCAGGCCGCGTTTGGAACCCTCCTAGATTCAGTTTTAATTTAATGAATGTAGTTATCACCATCATCTCCCAATAATGGTAATAATATAAGTATTAAAGTTTCATAAATGCCTGAAAAGGTCTACATGAATAAAACCAAAGAATTAAGAACATACAGAATCCTCATTCAACCATTATTGTATGATTTGTATGCAGTGCATTGTGTCCAAACAGTGAAAACGGCCCGCACACGTTTCACTTTACACCCGCGGAATGGTGCTAGCTCACAAACTTTTTATCATTTTCCCATTTTTTAGTAACCGTTTAGAACATAAGAGGTAAAATAATTACTTCTGACTACTAAATGGTATGGAGTGACTAACCTTTTATTCGAGAAACAACTCTAAAGTTGAGTAGTTTTTGATGCCATGCCTAATTCTATGTCTCCACCATTGATACGCCTATAAATAAAACCCACGAATAGCTTTATTTTTCGAATCGTGCAAACTACGATACGGTATATAAAGTTCCTCGTTCCTTAAAATAAAGCAAACGCATAATCATAATTATGTAAATTACCAATCCGATTATTCAATTGTTTCTCGCAGTAATTACTTAAACGGTTATTTGTCTCGTTTTCGCTCGCAGACCGTCGAAGAGCTTCGCTTTCGATTTTATACAGCTATCATACAGCTGTACGTTATATGAAAGTGGCTCTTGATTGCTGTTATTATATTATGTTACTACAAAAAAATCTTACTTGACGACTGGTTGTATCGGTTTTTTCGTATTATATACTTGTATTCCGGCAGTTTGTTTTGATGTTACTTTTGGCATTTATTAGATTTTGACATAAGCTTTTATCAGTGGATCATTAATTCTGGTGACCTTCTTGTGACATTTCATTGGTTTAGCGTTGTTTTTATTAAAACCCTTTGCAATAATTTAGATAGTTGTTTAAAGGCTTTTAAACGAGGTATTTTAGAAACTTCGGTCACCAGAATTGGTTTTTTAAATTCGTTTAATGAATTCCTGATAGTTAACGACACGCTGCCGCAACACGTTGCTCTCACTCGATACTCGATGGTGTGTCTTAATACCTCGCATTGATGATTATTTTTTTGAGTTCTCAACCTATTAAAGTCATACTACTGAGCACAGGTCTTCTTCTCAAAGTAGAGAGGGATTTAGAACTGAGTTTCAAAGCGTGTGAGCGGGATTCTAAAAGGTATAATCACATGACACATTACACAATCACATCACATGTTAGGGATAGTAGCAGAGTCTAACAGCACGTGCTCTCTTAAGAACGGCGGCGGACCGTGCCAATTTCTTAACTGGTACCTGATACTCAAAATTTCTTGACCACGAAATATAACCATCTGACCAATAGAATAACCAAGCAGTTATTTTCTTCGGTTTTCTTTAATTCTCTACTAAATAGAAGACTAATGTACCTAACATGAGAAAAAGTCGCCGTGTAGATATATTGAAATAGATACCAATGTTTGAATATTTGTATGTAGTTAATTGATAGTCTGAATTAGGTGGAATATAGCTACACAGTCCTAATGCCTTAACTAGTACTTAAATTGTATAAGCCCTGCTACAAATGGCACAGCTATATCACTGACATAGGTAACTAATTGAAGACACTTTCTCTCTATCATGTGTTGAATCAACTTCATTAGGATCGCGCTTCAGTCATCTCACATTGACATCTACATTATTATGTTATTATGTTCTATACATATAATAACTGAAGGAAATAAAAGGGGTTTGTTTGTTGCAAACAAGAGATATAAAGAAATTAGAATTTCATTTTCAAAACTAATCGATGGCCCATTTCCATGCAGCCTTAAGTCAAAAAGTAGGTTATCTCGAAATGCACGCGTAGAGTCAATTAAATTATTTTTAGTTATTTACTTCACTGGCCCAAATTAAGTGATTCAGAGTTTTAGAGTAGAGTATGGTCTATATGAACCTAGTAAAGGTTGTACATGTAAAGTAATCTCCTAACCAGCTTAATTTTTACTTGTTGCTGTATAGAACTAAACTATTATTCTAAATTTGAATTTATTAATAAAGACAAGTAGTGCACCAGTAGAAAAAAAAAATCGTGATCCAGTAATATACAGAAAGCTTTTGTTCTGAGAAATACAGGAAGAAATGAGAATCAACCTTCATTATGAGAGAAACTAACTCATGTTTGGTCTTATGAAAGTCTTAGGCCGCAGACATTCATAACCCTTGGTAGAAAAGCAAACATATCAGCTGATTAAGCGTATGAATAGGTTCTTATAAAATGCCATCAGATTTCAGTATCAACTTACATTTAACTTTCTTTTTTTTATCAAAAGATGCGCAAAGGTGACATATTTTTTTTTATTGCCAAACTGGTTAGCCAGTTTGTTGGCGAGTTAGCGCTCGTCTATATACATCTAAAACCACTTAAAGCTAGAAAATAATAAAAAACGATATCTAGTAAATCTTACTCCTAATTAGTAATTTTAAACATTATTAAAGATTTAAAAAAAACGTGTGCTCTTATGTACACGCGTTAGAAGTTATACTTCTTTGGCGTAACAAGATAAAGATCTTTTCAAAAAAAATATTTTTCTCCTTGTTCTACGTTTGTAGAAAAAACGACACTACCAATCTAGTCGACATTATCTAGTTATCTCAGTATCAGACAAACAAATTTCACTCAACATTAAAATTTAAGATTTTATTTAAAAAACTAAATGTTGACTATAGCTTACTTCAGGGTGTCGGTCTTTTGTGACGGTTTGCGCACGCATCGTCAAAAATTACTCTTACAATTTTTCCCTAACTTCCAAAAAGAAGTATAACTTCAAAAATATATATATATATATATATACACATATATATAAATATTTTTCTTTATTCTTTATATATATATATATATATACACTAGCGGATCCCAGCGCCATCTTTCGGGCTGATTTGTGAATCTAAACCATCCAGGGATCCACCCAAACGCATACCAAAAAATTCATTCCAATCGGTCCAGCCGTCTAGGAGGAGTTCAGTGACATACACACGCACACAAGAAATATATAAGTAAAGATATATATAAACATATATATATATATACATATATATATAAATAGGCTAAAACAAATAACTACTCAAGGCTTATAAAACAATGAAGAAATTAAAAGGATTTTTGTAGGACCTGTCATACGCAAAGCTGTGGTTATAAGATAGTTCATAAGCATTTTCGCTAATGTGTCTTGCTATCTGCAATCTACTGCATTGTGACGGGTACGCCATCTGTACGCTATTCGTGAATAAAGCTCGTTAGTGTCAGAGCTGAGGTTTTGTATTTATTCGTACTGAATCTGTCATGCTTGATCATTGGCCTGATTTATGGGTATCGCTTTTTACGCGAGCTCTATATAGGCTCTTAATAAACTGTTTCTGCTATTGACTGATGTCTATCGGCTTTGAATACGCGATTAAGGTTGCTATACCCAAGTAGCACCTACAAAGCGATGTAAAGAAGTGTAAGGATTTTGTTCTGATTGATATATATGATGATTCGTTTTAGTAGTAGTGGAGTTTTTTGTGACAGAGCTTGTCCGGGGAAGTACTGTCGCCTTGCTTATTTCTGCCGCTAAGCAGCATTGTTACAATGCTGTGTGCTGGTCTAAAGGGCGTCGTTGCTGGTTTAATTACAGGCACATGACACCTCAAATGACGAGTGACGCTTCAAACTGATGGACAGATGGCGGCATGTTGCAGGATGTGCTCCTATCATACCCTGTGAAGTGTTGGTCTCTTTTTTTTTGCCGATGGTTTTCTATTTACCATCAGGTGGGCCATATGCTTGGTTGGTCAATTATTACTATAAAAAAAATACTATAAAAAAGGGTTGATAAATAGCAAGAAGCAGTATGAAAATTCCATAAAGCGTGATACGTTTCATCATTCGATAGATATTATTGAGAAAAAATACAGCACTCAGTCACGTATGAATGCTTGATATTAAAAATGTAACACCAAGGCCTACTAACCACAAGCCAGTAACACTTTGATTTGTTAATAATTCATAACATATAGTAAGTAAATACATTAAATCAACTAGGCCTTATTGATTTATGTAACATTATGAGAAAACCGCGACTTGTGGGTATTATTACCGTTTTCTGAAAATTTTTTTCAAGTTTGTAATCATTTTTCTTTCAAGTATGTAATGATTTTTGACTTAATATTACCAAGGCCTTCAAGATTATTTGCACCGACTTTCATATGTCGCTGCTTTTCTTTATAGTGACATTTTTCACTATAGAGCAACAAGTCTTATCACATTATTTGGAAAATATTGTGCAAAGATACCAACTTATGGTTATTTTATAGATAAAATTTCACTCCGTATTTAAAAATATTTATATAAAAGAAACTCATTTTTATGTTGTGCCTGCATTATAAAAAAGTTTTTTGATTTACCAAAGTCGTCTATCTATAGTTAAATGGTCCGTAGAAATAACACAATAATAGCCTTAGTATTTTTTAGTAAGTAATAAGTATGGGCCATGAGAAGGCTCAGAGTCGCACGGCGGGCGATGGAGACATCTATGCTCGGAGTTAGAGTTAAGTACCAGAGTTACCGAAATAGCCCAACGAGTCGCGAAGCTGAACTGGCAATGGGTGGGGAACATAGCTCGGAGAAAGGATAAGGGTTGGGGTCCCAAGGTGCTTGAATGGCAGCCTCGCACTGGTAAGGGCAGGAACCTCGAAGAGGTGGATAGACGACATTGACGTCGTAGGGGTCTGATTGACCCAAGTGGCACAAAATTATGAAGACCTATGTCCACCCGTGGCCGGCTATGGTCGATATGATGATGTTGATGAAGTTATATGTTAATACATATAACAAGAATGTAATTTTAATAACAAATCATATCCGCTCTGGCATACGTCTCATATATGTGAGTGACAATTAAAGTTGCAATCTTAGTCAGTTTTAGAATTAGCGCGCTTATTTCGTAACAGTGGATGTTAATAATATTGTTATTACTAGTTGTTGCCCGCGACTTCGTCTGCGTTTGATTTTGTTTTTTGATGTGGCATTAAATTAAGTTGAAGTTTTTAAAAAAATTTAAGTATTCAGTATCGCTAATCCTTAAATGAGGGGTTTGCTGCTGTCCGCTGAGGAGTTCTTCCCTCTATCTCCAATCTCAGTTTGGGCAAAATTAAACACATATTATAACCTCTATAGTATAAAAAAAAAATTTAAATCGGTTATAATTTGTCGGAGTTATGGTGTAAAATCGTCAAACACTCATCCCCTCTCCCAAAGGAACCGACCATAATGTCGGGATAAAAGTATCCTATATTACTTCTAACACTTCCAAGAATATGAGTACAAAGTTTCATGAGGATTGGTTTAGTAGTTTTTGCGTGAAAGCGTAACAAACAAACTTACATTGACATTTATAATATTAGTAAGAATAAGGAAGTAAGGATTAATATTTTTTCATTATGTAATTCTTAACTAGCAAACACAAGTAACTTCGTTCGCGTATAATTTATAAGTTAGATTAGAAAGTTAATTTTTCCCATACTAACTTTGATACTAAGGTTGACTGACAAATTAATATTATACTAATTTATATGTTCAACGAATTAGTTTGGCCATCCAAAGGGGCAATGCTGCCAGCATCTTGGGAACTGTGCCTCGCTACGGTGGTTTCGAGGACGTTTTAGATTTTATTTAGTTTTTAAATAGTTTATTTTAGTTTATAGTTATGTATTAATAAAAATAATATTTAAAAAAAAAAAAAAAAAATTATATGTGGAATATCGATAGAAGCGGGTGGACTTCGACTACACTACCGGGGGTAGTTTTTCTAAGTTATGTGCGTTTTAAGCAATTAAAATGTAATTTGCAACAACAAAACAACGGCAAAGGAAAACTTCGTGAGGAAACCTGCATGCCTGAGACCATCTCCATCACCATAACGTTCTCAAAGGTGTGTGAAGTCTACACTTCCGCACTGGGCCAGCGTGGTGGACTACGTCCTTGATGAATGTGAAGTAGTATATACTTTAGCGCCTGGTATATCGGAACGGTGCCCATGATGTTTAATAAATTAACATTTGTAACATAGATATAATTGTGTATATAGCTTGATTTTCATCGGAGCAGCGGGTGCTCTTTTAATCGGACGATTTTAGTTCGCATTTAGTTTTAGGTAATTTTTAAACCGAGAAAATAAAAGCCACGAATTTTTCAGACCGTGACAAATGCGAACCGAAATATCAGCTATTATCAAATAAAGTAGTCATAAATAATCACATGCTCGTAGTATAAAATTGGCTTTATTGACAAAATTATTGCATATCATAAGTGCATTCTTTGTTACCTACATCGTTTTTTATTAAACCTATTAGTATTGATCCCAAAAAGACAAGCAAAATCTCTGATACATGTACAGGGCACTGATATCTGCTAAAAAGGACATCTTAATGGATTTTAAAGTAAAAAATATTGTATAAATGTGTTTACGTGTTTTAAGTGTTTATGGTATGGTATTTTAATTTAAGGAAGGTAAATTATCTAATTCAATAAAGTGTTGTAGTATATTATATTCGTAATGTGATGATAATTTTCGCACGACCTCAGTTGAGATTCACTTTTGAAACTTTGGCGAGATAAAGTGCATAATGCTTTAAGGACCCGATTGTTTATGTTTATATTGGTTTTATTTTTTATTGATATTGGTAACTTATAATATAAAATATAATAATTTTTCATTGTACAATAAAAATAGGTACGAGTTACATTATTTCTGTACAATAGGTATAACTTATACTATTCTTATAATTTACGTGGATATACAGAAATCAACTGTCCCTAAACTTGGTATACAGCTGTTTTTTTAAAACATACGACGATTACCAATAGCCTTTACTTCACTGCCGGACTAAAGGTGTTTCCCATTAGGATAGTTTGCTCATAATATGATGTTTATACTAGAATAAGACGCTGCTGCCCGTTCCAACATATTAGCTTGCTTGCATATAACGTGCTTCGTAACATATTAGTTAACTTGCTGTAGCATCGGAGTAGTTCCGCAGTGTTTTGTCACGCTCCGACATTTGCAAGTTGCTCTCAGTTGAAGTGTGACAAAAGCAGTTTGAAGAAGCGATTCGCTTTGATCGATAAATCATTTTGTTTTCAATATGTTTATTATTCTAAAATAAGTCTATTTATTTTGTGTTGTCGATATCTGGAATTATATACTACTTGCTGCTAAAATTCGAAAATTTGTTGGTTTGACTTTCTTTCCTGCAGCAACGGAGCAACTACGTGATTTTCTAATCATCATCATCATCATCTTGTCCACAAGACGTGCACTGCTGTAGATAGGTATTTCCTATACGGGATATTTTTATAGGCAAAAATTCGTGACCAAAAGTTTAAACCATGTATAAACCAGCCGTTCAAAAACACGATATCGCTTAGTCTGTCGCTGACAGTATTTGTACCTAAACAAGTGCATGTATAACTCTAACAATTTATAATGATGTGGGACAAGCATGACATTAAGAGAATAAAATAAAACGTGTGCCATATAAGGCAAGGACGTTAGAGGCAATTTATATAATTAATATAAGATTAAGTAAGCTTTCGGCATGCGGACTTTGTTTTGCAATCGAAAATTACCTATACCTAGTAGACAGAAAACGTTCATAGGTATCTATACTAATACCTATTTTCTACTAAAATATTACAAATGCGAAAGTGTGTTTTATTTTGTATTTAACGCAGCAAAGGCGTAAAGGATTTTTGCAAAGTTATAACTATTTTCTACTAAAATATTATAAATGCGTTTTTTTTTTACTTTGAATAGTTATAGGTACCTACCTTCTTTATGGGGCGATAAGTAAAATGATTGTAAGATACACATAATGATTGAAATACGTAACTTTTTTTTAACAAAATATGTAACACATTGGCATAAGGCAGTCTAAATCACTATAGTTTACATTAAAGACAACTATAGTATTTACTATAAAATAGTTTATTATTATTTTTTTAATATTTATTATATTATGTATTATTTTAATATGCACAACCTGCAGTCTGATATTCTTTTGTTTTCCTTATCCTAAGGTTGCCTGGAAGAGATAGCTACTAAGCCATAAGGCCGCCTTTTGTATGCTGCTTCTGTCTGGGTTTTTTTATTACATTTCTGTATTTTTTTTTGTTCAAATAAAGAAATAACATTTTACTAAGTATTTTTGAGTTGTCCGTTACTCTCTCAATTATCACCACGCTGACATACGGGATGGTGATCGCAGTAGAAGCACAGAGAATGCTGCGGCCCGTCGCCACGTATCTACTACGCCCGCGGGAAGAAGTGGGGTGGTAAAAAATGTATAACTGTATTCTGATCTGCCGCTACCACACCGCTCTTATCCTTGAATATTTTTATTCAGAATGCAGTAAAAAGCGTTCCTAAGTAATAACCATTCACCTGTTACTTCTTCAGAAGCTCAGTTTACTAAGAATAGAAAAGTTCACTTGTACATATATTTCTACACACCTGTTAGTACCTTCCGCATTCTTATAATGCACTTTTTCATCGTACAATTATAAACCTTAAATCGACACAGTAAAGTTGGATATTGTTTAGAGTAAGTTTCGAATGTTGCTCTACATAAGTAAACAGTTAAATGAAGGCCTTGCGGTCAAGTTTCCGTAATGTTCTTGTATTAGACTGGTCTATATGAAGAATGTAGGCTGTCAAGATGAATAAAAAGACAGCTTTTTAATAACCCCCGACGCAAAACAACGGGGTGTTATAAGTTTGACGTGCGTGTGTGTGTGTGTGAGAGTATATGTGTTTGATTGTGCGTGTGTGTGTGTCTCTCTGTCGTATCGTATTTCCTGATCGAAAGAACCGATTTTGATTTTGTTTTTTTGTTCGAAAGGGGAATTTGTCATGAGCGCTCTAAGCGAGTTTGATCAAAAATCGGTCCATGATCGCCGCCGCCACAAAATGACGAATTACAGAATTACAATTTTATCGATATGGGTATCAAATGAAATGTCTTGACTCACTAGTCTAGAACACTGTATTGAAAGAGTTTGACTAGTAGAACACTGTACTGAAAGGGTTTGACTAGTAGAACACTGTATTGAAAGGGTTTGACTAGTATAACACTGTATTGAAAGGGTTTGACTAGTAGAACCTTGTATTGAAAAGGTTTGACTAGAAGAACACTGTATTGAAAGGGTTTGACTAGTAGAACACTGTATTGAAAGGGTTTGACTAGTAGAAAACTGTATTGAAAGTTTGACTAGTAGAACACTTTATTGAAAGGGTTTGACTAGTAGAAAACTGTATTGAAAGTTTGACTAGTAGAACACTTTATTGAAAGAGTTTAACTAGTAGAACACTGTATTGAAAGGGTTTGACTAGTATAACACTGTATTGAAAGGGTTTGACTAGTAGAACCTTGTATTGAAAGGGTTTGACTAGAAGAACACTGTATTGAAAGGGTTTGACTAGTAGAACACTGTATTGAAAGGGTTTGACTAGTAGAAAACTGTATTGAAAGTTTGACTAGTAGAACACTTTATTGAAAGAGTTTAACTAGTAGAACACTGTATTGAAAGGGTTTCACTAGAAGAACACTGTATTGAAAGTTTGACTAGTAGAACACTGTATTGAAAGTCAGGAGTTTGTTTAATTTTTAATTTTTTTAAAATTTAAAGTCTCAAGGCATAATATGGGATGTTTAATCTTTTTCATAGTAAATTCAAAAATATGTTTCACAGTTTTTACATTAATTAAAGCAACTGTGCACTAATACACATTTATAGTTGTTTTATTTCGACGTTTTATTGACTTCAAAACAAACTAATTAGCTATCACTCCTTAAAACTCGCAACCTTACTTGGTTTTTAAACTGATCGCCGACTACCGCAAGACTGTTGAAATCCTCCGCATCAAAAAACTAAACTTTCTTGAACACATCGTTTACGGCCGAACACAGATTCTCTATTACATTCCAATTATAACATGCTTATAACAACAATAAACTGTGATCCAAAATGACAGTTCGTGGGCCTATGAAGAGGTGTCTCGTTACGACTTGGATAGAAGCGGAATTTAATTTACGGAATTTTATCATATAGGTACACTGATAATACAAATTTTCTCATAATCCGTATATATTTTGTATAAAACAAACTTATATAGAATTACATAAAACCAAAAATATAAAAAAAAAACTAATTTATAAATTAAACCACTCATATTTTTTTTGCTGTTGCGGAATCAAGCATTTGAAGACATATTTTCGTCACAAAGTACATTCTGTGTACAGATTTGACTTCAAGCCTTATAGAATGAGGTGAAGCTTGCGACCTTTCGTACCTTAGCGGCTTATACAGATCTTGCGTCACGTATGGCAGTGTGTTATAAACTTTAAAAAGGTAATGAAAAAGGTGACATATAACATCCACTCCTTTGAATACCTCGTAACTATTGATTATATATTGATAGTTAAATGAGAATACATGATAAATTTTAGAAATTTGAATAGGTATTTGTCATACCTATATGGTGAACCGGATCTAGCCGACAAACTGTTGGTTTCACCAAATAATATAGGCATTTACCTTTATGGTGTCACCATCTTTACAGTAGCAGTTCGTTTATTTAAAAATAATTGAATCGGTAGATACCTTCACTATAAGTTTTTGCCCCACTGAATTGCTATCTCAACCTGGCAAGCTATTATGCAGGCTTTTTGGCTTGAACTATGAATTATTTAACCTGTAATCCGTACCAGTAATCGGTTACGGTTTCGTACCGGAACGCTAGATGGCTCGACAGCACGTCTTCGTCGGTAGGATTGCAACTAGCCGCGGCCAAAACCTATCAAAAAATATTGCTACATTGCCTAATTTAAAGAGATTGTACCAAGAATAATAAAACTATATTTGAGCGGCCAGTTTAACATAATTAGTGATGCGTATTATTAAGAAACAAATCGGATAATGTTTCAAATGTTGAAGTTCAAGGGCGGGACGAAAATATAAATTTGTTACAAAATATTATTGTTGAGACTTTAAGACATATTGTACCTATAGCCAGATGCTTTTTTACTTTTTTGCATATATATATTGTATATTCGCATGATTGGCTTCACCAATTTGATGCTTGACGCTTTTAGTACTGTATGTAAGGGATCAGTGGAAAAACCAAGATCACGTGCGTAACTTATCAAGTTGCTAAACTAAACTAAGGACTAAAGCAATCTGTCAATTTGTATGGATTTATGCACGCTTTACGCTAACGTGAATGTGGCGTCAGTTCACTTGATAACTTAGAAGTCTTCTAAGTTAACATATTATGAACTAATTATGTAACTATGAACTTTTAAATTAACATGACAGACAATCGCGTAAACATGCATGTGACGTTATTTTAAATTATAACTTACTTACACAAAGAACTTCTGAGTTAACATATGAACTAAGAATATAACTATGAACTTCTAACATATGAATTAACTATATAACTATGATCTTCTTAGTTAACATAATAGACAATGGCGCTACGTTTATTATATATTGACGGATTTACGCAAACATAAATGTGACGTTAGTGTACAAGATTAGGTACTATAGGGCTACGGGGACCGAATAAGTTAACAAAGTTTGACGGCCCATTGGCGCAGTGGGCAGCGACCCTGTTTTCTGAGCCAAGGCCGTGGGTTCGATTCCCACAATTGGACAATGTTTGTGTGATGAACATGGATGTTTTTCAGTGTCTGGGTGTTTATCTATATATTAAAAGTATTTATATATATTATTCATATACATAAATACTTTTATAACATGAATTTTTTTAAGTGTCTGGTATTTTATTTGTATTATAAGTATTTATGTGTATTAAATTTATTAAATATTCATCAGTCATCTTAGTACCCATAACACAAGCTATGCTTACTTTGGGGCTAGATGGCGATGTGTGTATTGTCGTAGTAAATAAAAAAAAATAAAAAAAAGTGACAGCCGCAGTAAGTGTGCCAAATCATAGGCCAAATCTGTATGCAGTTGTAAAATTTTAACGTTTGACCGTCCATATAAAATGTTTGTTTTCTTGAAATGTAGCACTAAGACATTTCCTTTTTGCATTATTACATTAAAATTTTGTATTTATAATTATTATATTAGCACTCGGTGGTGGTTGGAAGCGTTAATAGCCCAGTGGGTAGTACTTCGACTTCACTTTCGGAGCGACGAGTTTGAATCCCAGCCCGCATCTCTAAGTTATGTGCGTTTATTAAGCAATTAAAATATCACTTTCTTCAACGGTGAAGGAAAATATCTTGAATAAACTTGCATGCCTGAGAGTTCTACATAATGTTCTCATAGGTGTGTGGAGTCCACCAATCTTGGCAAATGGGAAGGGGTTTATTTAACCTTAAATTTTCAGTTTTCCGTATTAGGAGTAGATTATTCACATTAAATATTATGATATTTTTCAAATTGACATAATATTACCTCATTATATGTTAATAACCATTATATGTTAATACAATTTTAAAATTCTAATTTATCAAATACAATCTTTTAAAATAAACTTGATAGTTTACTTATTTGAGTATTTTATTTACATAATTTAGTTAAAACGTGAATCGATGATGTTGTTGTTGTTGATGTTTATGAAAATCATGCTAAAAATAATAAATAAATTATTAATAAAAAAAAAATTTCATTGTCAACTAACGTGAGGTATTCTGTTTACCTAAAATATAATATGACTATAATATTTAAATATATGAGATAGTATTAAGCGGTGATAGCCTAGAAGTGTAGTGACTCTATAGGTGCAGGAAAATATCTTGAAGAACCGACATGCCTGAGAGTTCTTCATAATGAAGAGTTAAGTCTACGAATCCGCACTTGACCAGCGTGGAGAACCGGTATAGCCATCTAATGGTTCGCTTATTAAACTACGGAACGTTCAATGTAGCAATATCTGCTCAAATAGTGCTAATGTTAGTGCGTTGAAATTCGAAAAATCAACTGACCTATATGTCGTTTTCCATGGAAGTAACTGTTTCTTAATAAACATTTATGATTTATAAGCTTACATTTGCTAAAACATGTAAAAAAACAAATTAATTACAATAACTTGACTGTATTTTAAAGAACAATACTTATCTGTCTAGAAAGAGATTGAACCCTCAACTTATAAGAAATTTAATAAAAGAGTTTTACGATTTATCATTTATTTGAATAAAAAATAAAATACAACACAAATCAACAGCTTTATCATTAGGTTATGATACTTTATATCAATTCTTTTGACCAAGAATTAATACAAAGTAACCATCTGGCTGACTCATCACTTAACCTATTTCTATGTTTTCTAATTATGTATCATAACCATGTACTTCCGAAAAGCGGCAAATTTCTTTGAGAAGTAAGTACAAAACCTTTGATGCCGCATTATCAAAGTGCCGATGGTTAAAACATAACTATGCATGCACTCAGTTTGATTTTAATAGATATTTTTTTATTCGCTATGTTTATGGTATTAGTCGTAATGCGCATAGGTCCAGTTTTTCATATTCTTTGATATAGTTTTTTGCGTCTCATAGAATTCCTAAGCGTACCTACCTACCTATACACCGAACTGTTAAACCTAACTACTCCGTGAAATAGCGCTAAGTCCTAGCTGCAAGACGCAAGAGTCTTGCAGGCTATGTCTTGTTCTTGCTCAAGTCTTGCACGGTCAGTCTTGGTCTTGGTCTTGCTAAAAATACGCGGTCTTGTTCTTGGTCTTGGTCTTGCAAAAACGCAAGAACAAGACCAAGACTGCAAGACCAAGACTGAATTTGGGCAACACTATCTAGCACCAAAGTAAGCGTAGTTTGTGTTATGGGTACTAAGATAGCTGATGAATATTTAATAAATTTAATACACATAACAACCTATAATACAAATAAAATACCAGACACTAAAAACATTCATGTTCTTCACACAAACTTTTTCCAGTTGTGGGAATCGAACCCACGACCTTGGACTCAGAAAGCAGGGTCGCTGCCCACAGCGCCACTCGACCGTCTAAATAATGATGATGATGATGAAAAAAATGCTTGTCTGTGATAATATATATGGACTTTTAGATATATAAATAAAATTTATTAAGTATGAACAGTGACCATTTTTCATCTTTAGAAAGCATCCTGACAGTAATAATTCACTAAAACATGTCTTTGCAGCAGTAACCATGTTCTGTAGAAGCAAATCCCAACGTAAAATAAAAAAAATACTCTTTCACTTCGATACACTTTGTGGAAAAATTTCCATTAATAGACCAACAATCAATAAGTGAAAACCTATTCTTGAATAATACATGTTTGTACTCGTATACAATAACATTCCCCTGCTTGCACATGCACTGAACTAGTTTTTCTTATCTACGTCTCCTAGCTTCTTATTGACATGACGCGATATGATCGCCGAGAGTGAAAGTGGACACTGCTCGACATCTCGTAATGTATAAAGTATAAAGAAAGCCACAGATATGTTGTTATATTTACTCTCGCGGCGGGCTTATTATTATAGTTTGTCGTGACCATATGACAGGTTTTGTGAAAAATTTTATAAGTTCGAAATAGCAGATTTCATTTCCATATACCTCTTCTACAGAGCATCAAATTTTGATGTGAATAAACCAGCAATTTATACTTTAAATAATAAATGTGAAAACGCGTGCGTAGACCCTCTGTCCCTCATCATTCGAGTTATTCCAGCCACTATCGGATTTCAAAGTCTTATTTATATATTATATTTTTATTTTAGGGAATAAAATTCATTCCATTTTCGGTTTTCGGTATACAACAATTAAATAAATACTTCGTTTGGTGCTGAAGAATTAGAAAAACAATGCTTAGAAACTTCCAAATTTATTATTTTAATTATATTTTTATAAAACCGTACATCATTTTAATGAAATAATTGGTAATAATAAAATCATGTAATTCTAATAAATAATTATTCATCATGTAATTCTAATAAAAGTTATAAAATATCTGCCCACCATATTCCTATAGCCAAATGTGAGCATATTAATACCAACGAACACCACAACTGTACCACATTTGGTAAATAAAGATTATTTGATTTGATTGAATACCAGCTAAACCTATTCGCCAAGCGTTTTCCAACTACAAATTAATACAAGATATTAAATTAAGTAGATACATAGGATTTTGTTCTGTGTGTCACAAAGAGAAAATCTGTTTAAGAGAAGGAGATTTTTTCAAATGTCTATTCGCAATGATGTATATGTCTAAGACGGTAGCGGGGTAACCAGTTGGAGGAATGATAACATAGTTATATATCTTATATTCATAGTTAGATAACATAGTAGTTATACATAACACATATAGGGGTATGGGATATCTACACGGCATCGTAATGGAACGCAAAATAACTCGGCGCACGCTTTGTCGATAGCGTGGTAACAGAGGTGTCGAGCCACAGCCGATGTCTCCCACCAGTCAAAAATAAATTATGTTCATTAATTATTATATTCAACGTTGTAAAGTAATGTAAATTAATTCTTGGAAATAACAACCGGCAACCCACAACAAATAGTTCAGCCTTGGTCATCCCTTGTTGACCTTTCTTAGGTATGTCGACCGAGTGAGTGGTAATGCTGACGAAGTGTGGGGTCAGCTGGATATTATACTTTACTTGTTTATCATATTATGTTTTTGCTTGGACAACTTTTCTGTATCTCTATTTCTTCGTAATATATCCAGTATTTCTACGAAGCGATGTAAAAAGTTGCCAACACAAAACATATTGTAACATATTATTTATTCAAACAACATTAATACACAAAACATATTATTTATTCTCGCTCTCACGTATTTATTCTCGCTCTTGTTGTCCTAATCCTAAGGTTGCCTGGCAGGAATGGCTTTTAAGCGATAAGGCCGCCTTTTGTATTCTACTTCAGTTTTTCTTTCCTAACTGTGTAGTTGTGTACAAATAAAGAGTTTAAATAAAATAAATATTTCGACGGCCGCTTGGCGCTGTGCAGATACCCTGCTTTCTGTGTCCAAGGCTTTAGGTTAGATTCCCACCACTGGAAAATGTTTGTGCGATGCACATGAATGTTTTTTCAGTGATATTATAAATATTTATGTATATTATTGGTAAAACTATTCATCAGTCATCTTAGTACCCATAACACAAACTACGCTTACTTTTGGGCTAGATGGCGATGTGTGTATAATCTATTATATTTATTTATTTATATCTTGTGCTGTTGAACTTTAAATTCCATACTATTTTTCTGTAGTCTGGCCTGCTGGGAGGTTTCAGCTCTTGCTGGTTACCAACCAAGAAAAAAGTGGTTAATCCGTTACCATCTTAGACTACACCATGACATACCATCAGATAAGAACCCAGCCTAGGAATTACTTGTTGTGGAACTACTCTTACCTGACTGTGATATTTGGCATAATTGAAGTTTATAGGAAGCAAAAAACTGACCTTTATCGTAAAAACATTAATTGAATTTCAGCCGCCAAATGTCCAATGGTTTGTGACTTATCTCTTCATCGACTAAATTTTGAATAACGATGAAATAGGCCGTATTTCATTATATTTTTTATATCTTTTGGTATGTTTATCATCTATAACAACTTAAGATCTGACAAGCCCAAAAATAAGTTGTCAAAAAACCAAGCGCCTCAACTCATTCAACTCTTTCCTAAGGCTTGATGACCGGCGTCTTGCATTCCAACATTTGACGTGAACAGGTGTTGTTTCTTAGAGAACTGGCAATACCATTTAGTTTTAATATCAGCACGTAATTCTAGTTCTTATTCTTATCGCATAAGAGTTAGAATAGTTTGAATTTGAAGACTTACTTATCTGGTTGGGTAAAAGAGTAAAAAATGAGCGACAGTGTAACGGAGGCGTAAAAAACAAAAGACACGTGCTAGTTTGATTGATGAGCCTGTTAGAAAAGAGATAGCTTTCTTGATCGGTAACAGTTACATAGTGTTTTGTACATTTGAAAGATAATTAAGAACTGTCCTTTTTGTTTTCTGTCTTATGGTTAGCATCTTCGTCTGCGGATCATTGTATAATGGGTTTAGTTTTCGAGTAGGCCCACCTTTTTTAAGATTTGCGTCTTGTCGTCAACGTATCTCGTTGGTCTATCGGTTAGTACGTTCGTACTGAAGATTAGGATGTCTGGTTTCAATTCTTACATCGGATCAATTATTTTGAGTTATGGACTTTACGTCAATAAACTCCTTGAGAGAAAAATAGCATCCGTGCTTTGAGGTTTAAGTTGAACCTTTGGTACCGCAGAACAATATTACACAGGCAATATTATTAACTTGTTTATAAAAAAATAATCTATGTGCCTTTAGTATCAGTTGTTATGACTGAAATATGATAATAATAGTTAAAATACACTTTTATTCCAAATCTTAGGAGAGGGGAAACCGGTTGCCAGTACTAGGACATTATATGGCTGCAGAGGATGGTGGATGTACTACGTAAGGTGCTGTGGTGTAGTTGCAAACGGCTTTAAACGCCAGAAAAATACGGGTTATTATTTCCTGACATGCTATTAATTAACAAGGCAAAAGTGACAGTGATACAATATCAATCCTTATCGTCATCTCAGTCGGAGGACGTGCACTGCTTGACATAAGTTCTGGGCCCTTAGTCTGCTTTTACAAATACTAAACTATTTCACAATAAACCAAATTTCCTTTGGCAAAATTTTTTCCGTAGCCTAATCAAGATGTGTTTACTTTTCTCTCGATTACCGTAACTTTTTTACAATGAATTTCAAAATGCCTTTTTGCTTTTTCTGCAACAAATAGTAAAAAAAAAGTTGCAATCATGCATGTTTAAGTTCATTTTTCATTACTCGTATGACCAGAAATGCGCAGCTTGAATAGGCCCCAATAACGTGGAGCAATGGCATTAATCCAACGAAGTCGCTGGATACCACATCGTTGCGTTTGGAAATACCTATACAAAAGACCTACAACAACAATATTACCTAGTACCTACCATTGTCACAGTAAGGTATCTTGATTCGCTGACATAACAGTCGCCATTATGAGGGAAATGTGTCAGTTGCTCCAAACATTATGAGCATATGACCCGTCATATCGTGTGAAAATCAACTCGCACGCACCGCGCGCTCGTGAAAGTCGGGGTTGCGTAAATGCCGTAGTGCGTTTAACACTGTTTTGTGCGCTTAGTGTGTACAATACTGGGCAACCGTACTGTTACTAGGTGGCGCTGTTCCGATATCATATAAAACGTAGTTAACTTTCACGCAATCGAATAAGTAAACGTAAGTAGAAAATCCCGCACTTGGTATTCTGAGCACTGTGATTGGATCATCAGCTACAAATAAGACAGGCATGCGTCCTCGTAGTAGGACAACAATGTATCCCACATGCGGCCCAAGTCTCTCTTTTTTTCGTTACAACTTTTGCCTGGATTGCAATTCCAGCTGGCAGTAAATGATGATATTGCTAAGATAGTGGCTAACCTGTTAGAGGTATAGCAGTTAATTATATGCTCATACCTATAATATATTATAATCCACAGTAAGTAATAAATTATTATTTATTACTGAATTAAGTTAAGTAAACTGAATTAAGTAATAAGTAATTAATTATTATAATATTATCTTTATATATATAAATCTCCTGTCACGATGTTTGTCCGCGATGGACTCCTAAACTACTTAACCGATTTTAAATTAAATTTGCACACCGTGAGTAGTCTGGTCCAACTTAAGAGATAGGATAGCTTAAATCTTTAATTATAGTCGCAATTTTATTTTATTATATATATATATATATATATATATATATATATACTCATTTAAGGCTTAGCGATACTGAATACTTTAAAAACAAAATCTAATGCAGACGAAGTCGCGGGGAAAAGCTAGTATATAATATATATTGATACCTATAATCGGCATCGTATTCGTATTTGTTGATAAAAAAGCAACTGCTTCGTTTCTTGGCTTATTGTCGGCAGTCTGCTTTTCGAACAGATGGTACAGTCTTTACAATACACAAAATAGCTTTTCAAAAGTTATAAAGTAGGCCTACTTGAAAAAAAAAACACTGAACTTAAATTTAGAATTTCGATTCGAATTTCAATTTGACTGATTGTATTTAAGGAAAGTATTGACACTTATTATGATGATGTACGTACCTACTAATCTTATTGTTCCGCAAGTTATGTTAACTTGAACAATTAGCAAAACACCAGTATGCTACAAATTACCAAGTTAAGTCAATACAACAAATCACACATACAGAGCTAAACAAAAAAAGACCAAGCGATGTAAAGTATCCGCTCTTTTTGCGTGCATTGCTAGATCAACTAACAGACAAAGCAAAAGGAACCTTAAGCTGATAGCATATAGTTAATTATGAATTGATAGTTTGCATTAATAATAAAGCTGCAGAACGAGACAGGTGCGCAAAATAGAAAGTTGTTCGCTTCCTGGTTACCAGTTCGCCTCGTGTGGCCGCGGCTTTAGGTTTATGCAAGGACATCGCAACTTAGTTACTGACCAATTGGTAAGTCTGCTACTTACAATATTTTAAAATCGCAAACCTACCTCTTTGGCTGAACTTTGTGTTCGAACACTAATAAATTTGGCTTGGTGAATATATATATTTTTTTTGTAGGTATTTTTGGCTTCGGCCTCTATTAAGGAGTACCCAGTTCGATCCCCGAAACTTTTCTTTTTTTCGTTTTAATGATATATAACTTGCTGTAACGGTGAAGAAATACATCGTTAGGAACCCTGCGTAACTGTTCGGAGTTATGTGCGTTTTAAGCATTTTAATATCACTAGTTTTAACGTCGAAAAAAACGTCGTGAGGAGTTCTAAGAGTGTCTATTTAATTTTTCCATAAGCGTGTGAAGTCTACCAAACAGCGCTTGCAGCATGGTGGCATACCTCTAAAACACGTATGGCCTGATTTATATCTCATTCTAAGAAGATACCCTTGCCCTGTAGTGATCCGGTAAAAGGTTAATAATGGTGATAATGATTTAAATATGTCCCGATGTGGGTTCGATTCCCAGGTCAGGCCGAAAATGATAAAAGGTATTACTGAGGTGTACCCCATTTCGTTGGCGTTGTCCACTATCGTGTCCATAATTAATAATCGTGTCAATCCGCCAACTCGCACAGGATCACTGTGGTGGGTCTAAGCTTTTTAGCCCTGTCTGCAATAAGAAAAAAGGTTGGTCGAAAGATGTCACAAAATTATTATCTAACAATGGGGAGTTGATAAACCATATTGACTCTACTTAGACTCTACTTACTAAAATAACTTTTTTATAATCACACGGGCGTAATATACAATAACGTGATTATACATATAAACAATCTATAGTAATAATAATGTGTATCAGGCAATATATTGATTCGTAGAAAAAAAAAAATTACTAGACGCTCCGGTGGATATTGCGACTATAATGAACAGATTAATATGTTAATAAAACTTGACTAAAATTCACTACAATCATTGCTATTTTAATTGAGTAATCGATTTAAGCTTGTACCTGAATTACTACATCTGATAAATTAGGAGTGGACGGAATGCAATCAAACGAAATTGCTATTTAGATTAAACTAAAGCGAAAATAAAATTAAAATCAATATCTAATGAGGCAAAAAATATCTAATGAGGCAAATCACTATAGCTGTTCTAATAGAGATGATTATACTTTGAGCACATAAATTTTTTTTAATTTAGGATATACTAATTCATATCTATAAGATTTACTTATACTTAGAACTTAGATGAGTATGTAAGTAAGACTATGAAATTAGTATTCGTAAACCAATTGTTTAAACTATTATATTTCAAGGTTAAACCAATATGTCTCAACAGTCAAAAGGTTTGGACAAATATGTGACCTAGTATTCATAAATAATAAATAGTTTGATTGTTTTACGGTTGACTTTAGATTACGTAATATAACATAAAAGCCGACAAGATTCTTTAATTAATGAAACCTGTGCCTGTTTTTCGTTTCATTTTTGGATAATTTAACGATTTTATTATACAGCATTCGAGACGAAAGGAAGAGTTGGGAGTCGAGATAAACGACTTTCACTGCAGACGCTAAAAAGTGAAACTGGAATGAGCGGGCGCTCAAATTATGACTAAATGGCAAATTTCGGTTTTTGCAGGAAATACAAAAACAATTGTGATGTACAAGAAGATTTTCGTAAACTATTATACGAATATTGAGTGACAGCTTACTTTTGGACAACTCAGTTTTTTAACTAAGTACCTATACTAGTTTACCTAACTACTTTTGTACTCATTTTATTGCAAGTAGAAAGAAAGAAGGAGAAAGACAGAAGAAGTCTTTTATTAGGCCAATACATATACTTATTTTTATATACCACTAATTTCGTCTGCGTAGACTTTCAGAATTGTTTCTAAAGCTTCGTTCGTTAATAAAACTTTTAACCCTACCACGGGAACTATTTGGGAGATTGGTATAGAAGGTACATGTCCTTTTTTCATAGCATAGGTGACAAGCATACCTAATTTCAAAGTTATCTGCCCACGGCATAGCTTGTAAGCAATTTTCCATTTTCCCTCGGGAACTTCTTAAGGAATCGGGATAAAAGGTAGTCTATGTTCTTTTCCATGTCAAAGGCCTACATGCATGCCAAATTTCATTCAAATCCGTTCAGACGTTTTTGCGTGATTGAGTAACAGACATCCACACACGACACATCACATTTATAATATTAGTAGCTGATTAAGGTTTTTTTAATTCCCGCGGGAACTCTTCTATTTTCCGAGATAAAAGGTAGCCTGTGTTATTTTCCATGTCAAAGGCTACATGCATGCCAAATTTCATCCAAATCCGTTTAGCCGTTTTTGCGTGATTGAGTAACAAACATGATAACATGCACACTTTCACATTTATAATATTAGTAGTATATGTGAATATAATATTATGTACAACGACATTGACATTTAATGGTAACCCACTCAGCATAAGTTTCAGTAAGCTGCAGCGCTGGTTTTCTGTGAGCGCATCATCAGATGACAAGAGCGCATCAACAGATGAATTTACGTATAGACTATAACTACTACTACCTAACTACTTTAATAGGAATCAAACATATTTTATTTAAAAGTATTATCTTGCAAAAGTTAAAATATCTCAAATTATTCACACTAATAAAACCAATTTCAATACACGATAGTGTAACAAGTGCTGGAACGATAAGTGACAAGACAAGACAATCAAAAGTTAAATTTAGGTAAGAAATTTTTGATTTTATTATATTTTTTTTATATTTTGTTCAGTTTTGAGTAAAACTTTGTTGACGTAAAAGGTATATTCTCAAGCTGGATTTAAATGCTCCAGCAGATTTCATAGGTCAGTAATAGCAGAAAAAAATATTGTAAGTTTTAATTACTGAATTATGTTACTATAACAAAACTCCGGCACGGCAAAATTTTCATATAAACAAGAAAAAATGTGGAGTTTATTTTTCCACAAAAAATAAAATACCAATTTGTTAAAGTACTTTACGAATGTAGGATAGTAAAAAAACGTTTGGAATAAAAAACTGAAAGGTGAAACAACTGTCGCAGACGAACAGCAGGTAATTTGGCTTCGGTTTGACTTGAAGGTCACAGAGGTAATAATAAAATGTAGATGTGTCACATGAACTGCCCGTTAAAAAATACAAATCCTTACATAAAATGATGAATCCTCATTCAGCCATTATGGCATGCAGTGCATTGTGTCCAAAAATAGTAAAAACGTCCCGAGCACGACTCACATCACACCCGGGGTATTTTGCTAGCTCACGAAATTTTACCATTTTCCCTATTCTATGGTAAGCGTTTAGAACATTAGAGTATAAGTTATTACTGTCATCTGCTTAATGAATGAATTGACTAACCGCATGTTCGAGAAACACTACTCAAGTGGAGTGGTTTCAATAATAGTGTTCACGGTTAAGGTTTGTTCATAATTCTGTGGATAATAGTTAGTTTTATCAACATCGTCATCATTTGCTTACGAAGTTGACAATAATAAATGCGTTTCTTTTATTTTCTTGAGTGTTCAGTCTTAAGCGGTGATTGCCCAACGGTTAGGACTTTTGGGGTGGACTTGATTCTTTAACGGTATCACAATATCACTTGCTTCAGCGGTGAAGGAAAGAATCGTGAAGAAACCTGCGCTTTCGAGAATACTATAGAGGCATCTATAGTATTCTCGAAGGCGTGTGCAGTCCACCAATCTACACTGGGCCAGCGTGGTGGTGGTGGCATTAACTGGCCCACTATAGGGATCGGGTCTCGTTTCGAAATAAGGCTTAAACCGTAGTTCACCACGCTGCCCCAATGCGGATAGGTGGACTTCTCACACCTTCGAGAATGTTATAGTAAACAATTAGACATGCAGGTTTCCTCACGATGTTTTCCTTCAACGTTGAAGCAAGTGATATTTTAATTGCTCATAACGTACATTACTTAGAAGAGCTAGAGGTACGTGCGGTGATAGACCTGTGGATAGGACTTCGACCTCACTTTCGGGGGCCGAGTTCGAACTTTCTAAAAATATCAAATAATTTGCAATTGAACAGTAATCGTATGAAATAAGCTTTTTATTTAAAACTAATTCAGCCTTGTTAAGTGAAAAATGTACATGATATAATTATTAAACAGTCACGATTCCAAAGAAATCGATGAAGTTTCAATCGGTAAGTGTACGTATTCATCGGCTTTTATATTCGCTGATAACCCATGTCAAGATCACTTCAATCAAGATTGCATTATTATCGAAGTCATTTTGTTTCATTTATTAATCAGGTCATAACGAAATGATGGAACCTTAAATGTGTTATACAATGTTTAAGGTCTTTTGAAACCACTGAAACATATAAGCAAGTTTTTCTTATCAAAATATAAAGCTTTTGCTTGTATTGACCACAGTTAATTATCGACCTCTATTCGCCGTTATTTAAGTTTTAAGTACGAGTAAGATTCAGACATGCCAGTTATGATTACATAGAGATTGATGTATTTCGAGTGAAATTGGCAATAAAAAATGCTACTGAAAGCGAACGGACCATTGCATTCATGTGGTCTCAATTGATTCTTACGTGTATTTGATTCTTGCACCTTATATTATTTACATAATGTGAAGAAATCCTTTGATAACTGTAAAACCTAGTGGACTTTTAGGTGGCCATCTACAATAAAGTCTAAGATGTGCCAGATGTGATTACCAAAGAGATTGTTGTTCTTTGAGGAATACTACGACTATGGAATTCTCATTTTTTACTAAATTCTTAAATACAATTATTAATTTTTTAATTCTACTAAAAGGGGGTTAGCCCTTGACTGCAATCTCACCTGGTGGTCTAAGATGGAAGCGGGCTAACCTTTTAGGGAGTATGTTAGTCATACTTGACGGCCGACTGGCGCAGTGGGCAGCGACCTTGCTTTCTGAGTCCTAGGCCGTAGGTTCGATTCCCACAACTGGAATATGTTTGTGTGATGAACATGATTGTTTTTCAGTGTCTGGGTATTTATCTGTATATTATAAGTATTTATATGTATTATATTCATAAAAATATTCAACAGCTATCTTAGTACCCATAACACAAGCTACGCTTACTTTGGGGCTAGATGGTGATGTGTGTATTGTCGTAGTATATTTATTTATTATTAAAAAAAAAACGTTACAATAAAACTTATGCCTATAAAATATAACCTAATCTCATTACAAGACAAGCCATGCTAACGTGGATTGGTGCCAAGAACGCTGGCTGCATTTCCGCACAT
Source organism: Pararge aegeria (assembly GCF_905163445.1). Lineage (NCBI taxonomy): Eukaryota > Metazoa > Arthropoda > Insecta > Lepidoptera > Nymphalidae > Pararge > Pararge aegeria. Next base: position 17,141,134 of record NC_053181.1, read on the forward strand.
AGCAGCCAGGATTAATTAAAAAAAAAAAAAATACTCCTAAACACGACAACACTAAATCGCTTGGCGGCACGGCTTTGTCGGTATGGTGGTAACTAGCTATGGCCAAAGCCTCCCCATCAGAACAGAACAGAGAAAATTCAGAAAAAAATAAATTCCCAAATTGTCCCTGCCGGGAATCGAACCCCGGACCTCCTACCTAAATTCACAGCGCTCGCCATTGCAAGGTTCGTCGTCTAAGTAATATACTTAATAGTATATTCATGTCGTATGTTTAGTGACACAATATTATAGTAATTTTTACGTTCAAAATAACCGGCCAAATCGTTTATCTATATATACGAGTATCAAGGTAGCATAAATCTACGGGTTCAAAGTAAAATGAGTTATAAACAAACGTCTGTTTTTCAGAAGAGCGCATATTTAAAAAAAAGACGTACTAGTTTTTTGTACGTGACAAAAGTACAAAGATTAAGGCAGTACTTGTCATTTCCTTTCTTTTAATTAGCTACTGCAATAATCAAAAGCTCCCTAAACTTCGGTTAACTTTTTTTACTTTGCACTCGACTATATAACGAAGATATATAATAGACTGTTAAACACAGTATGATTTCTTAGCAACGCACAAACAATACATAAAATTCAGAAATGCATCTTAAAATTAACAAAGTTTTTGCTTACGAACGTAGCACTATAATCATTTCACATTTAAGTTGTTACTCCAGTACAAGGACCATCAAAAGTATTTCTGCCCGGATGTGGGAAGGTCTGTAGTTCGTGCAAGGACATTACGAATGCCCCTAGTTCCCACATTATTAAGGTCATCAGTATATGGATGGCTGATTTTAAACACTTCGTCTGCACGATTCGCTTTGGGGTGTTTTTGTAACATATTATATTTTTTGTTTTTTAACGGATCTTAGTAGGACGGATCTTCGTCCGTTGGAAAATATTGTTACTTGTACTTATGATTGTTTTGGTATTGTATTTGCGTATTACTATTTATATATAATATAATATATAATACATAAATTAATGTTTTTACGTAGATGTCCACCTTATTTTTATTATTTATGTACCATAAATTGTGATTGTGAACATAAGATACATGAAGTGTACAAAGGAAAGCTTATGTCTATAATAGATCTCTTCCAGCTACCCCAGGATTTTTTTCTCTTTATCCATTTAATTAATACCTTGCTATGGCATCTTTATAATAACAACCTCCCCCATATTATGACTTCAAGCTTGCAACTTAATTTACATACTGCAACGCAGTCACAACTAACGTCTTTTACTCGCGAGGTTACCATATAGCAACATCAAATATCTACTAGAGTCATATCAGATCATTATATTTTTTAAATAAAATTAATTTAAATATACTTACTATTGTTTTAATTTCATAGTTTAGACATTTAAAAAGGTAATCAATAAAATCAATAGGTTATATTGATTTTGTTTCTAAATGACTTAACTATAATGAGATATATACGTTATGTATTGTAAAAGCAGCTTCATCCAATTACTTATCAACCGGTGCGATTCAGTTTTGATTTGATGAACCTTAATACAAGTCGTTAAAAATGATGATTTACCAATAACCTAAGCAATCGTGACTCGACGCAATCATCGCCTGTGTTTAGCTAGCGGCATTTCTCTTAAGTTAAATGTCAAATATTGACCTATTGTGCTTTGCCACTTGTCTTTGCATTTCAAATATCTAACCAAGCAACACGTATAATTAATGCAGTTACTATAAAGTTATGATATGTTTTGTATTTAAATCATCATCTAACCTATTAACGGCCCACTAAAATGCACGGGTTTCCTCACAGAATAAGAATCGTTTAGGCCATAGTCCACCACGATGTGCAAAAGCGAATTGAGAGACTTAACACGCCAGAAAACTCTCAGGCATGTAAGTTTCCTCTCGATGTTTCCCTTTACCGTAAGAGCAGACAGTGCTATCTTAAATACCTTTAATTAAAAAAAAAGGACAAAACTTCGATAACTTATTGGCGTGTTCCGGGGATCGAACTCGCCCTCCACCTGATTAGCAAGCCGAGGCTTTACCCACTACGTTATGACCCACTGTATTATTTAAAGAATCAACTGTATTTATATAAATTTGCGTAAAACTACTGGTATCTATTGCATTATAGTATAGGATTCTCGGTCACCATATACGTACAGTTTAAGTATAGACTATCCTTTCGTTTACATATAGAAATAACGTAATTCTCCTTCACCAACAGACACAACATTGCAAAAATATTACGTACTTAACAACATAGCCTTATAGATTTTGATAAATGTTCCGCGATACGAAAGTCAGACACAATAGGATGAGCTTAAAGACTTAGAAGCTAGATTCGTTCATTTGTATTCGGATTATAGTTGTAATCAAAACGTACTAAGCAATTTAGTTACGCAACTACGATTTACAAAGAGTCACCATCATCATCATCATAACTTTAACAGATTGATATCTACTGCTGGACATAGGTCTTTTGTAGGGAGTTACCAAAGCTACGATACTGGTTCGCTTGTTTCCAGCGACTCCAAGCGGCTCTTGATGTCCTTTTTCCAAGTCTTTTTGGGTTGCGATTTCAGCATCTTGGGACTCCGACGTCCATCGGTTCTCCGAGCTATGTCTCCGCCCGTAGCCACTTCAGCTTTGCGACTTGTTGCGCTATGTCAGTGGCTCTAGTTCTTCTACGGGTACGGATTACAAAGAGTACCTTTTACAGAACTAAAATAATATCATACGTCCTACCAAGTAGGATTCGTGGCCTAAACCTTGTAATATCTTATTTATAGCTGAACAAAGTTTTTCAAAGAAAAATTAGTTTTTTTTAATTCACTTATGTGACTAAAACATCATTTTAATACTTCCCTTTCGCTACCTTTTCAATTATCGATTGTATATGTTATTTTGATTGCATATTCTTTTATTTGAGTTGCTTCGTATGTTTATCGGATATAGTTTTTGTGACCATTCGCCAAATTGAGCTGAAATTGAAATAACGGGCCTGAAACGATCTGGATTGATGCTGGCGTAGAAAATTGTTCAATGACTTCCTATATACCTATTTGATGGATTCGCATAGTTTGGGTCCTTTAGATTTTTCTTAATGAGTTGGTGGACTAATGGCGATTAGGCTATCCATAAGGATATGGCATTAAAATCTTGTTTATAAAAAGAAGTTTTAAATTAAAATGATTAAACTAGCCTTTCGCAATCACGATACACATTTAAATTGTTTCCATTGTACACAAAACAAAAAGTAAGTAGCGACGCGTTAATTGCTTTGACTTACAACGTTAAACGTCATTGCAGAGATTTAACGAATGTACGTAAAACTAAGTTTCACTTTCGGCACGCATCACGCATCGGAGGTCGTTGATATCTTAGGCCGTACACTGATATTGATTAAGTGATTCCATCTTTATTTAGTAAGTGTTCAGGTTGAATTTCTCTTGGCAAGAGAAGTCGTGATTTCTGTACAATTAAACTATCTGAAGCCATCACAAGCTCCGGCGGAGATGAGAAATGGCGGTAGCGTTATGTAAAGCGAATTCGGAATCTCTAGCGTCTAATTTGGTTTTTGTTGACCCATTCGAGTACAGTTAGAACTCTAGGCTTAAAGTCATTTTATTAAATCTAACATTACCATATTTATGATCAAAAGCTTGTCTTTTAAACTCTTTATTATAATATACTAGCTCTACCTCACGGTTTCACCCGCGAAAACAAAAGGTCGTAACGTAATGCTATATTGGCGGATACCATAGTCAGGGACCCTCCTTCCTTACGCTCAGTTATATTAATTTTTATTTTCTATTAAACTATGGGCAAGGTTTATAAATACTAGATTTTCTTCACAATAAACTCACTCTTTTTTTTTAAGGATTAATAATTTATGCTTAAAAATGACGATTGATAACTTAATTTCAATAATTCTTTCTATTAGACTATCAGACGATATGAGAGAACCACACAATATTTTGGTTTGATAAGTTATTTAGTCATTGCATGCGGATAAAAAAACACGTTTCTTGTGGCTTGATTTAGAAATACTATTATTTTAGGCCCCAATATTAATATAACTAAAATAAAATGTGGCCTTTATTACTTCTGGCTAAAATAACTTTATAATAGTAATAAAATATTTATTGAAATCGGTTCAGCAGTTTATTATATAAGTATACATAAAGAGGGGATATTATATAGTTTAAGGTTATAGTTATAATATACAGTGTAAAATTAAGTTGTGTAATTTGACATCACGCTTGTTTTATATTTGTACAATATTATTAAATCTGTTCCTCTTTTTCAAAAAACTATAAAGATTTGTCTCTGGCACCAAAATAAAGAAATTACACGTATACTATAATTTATCCGTCATTACCACTCTTACTCCCATAAGCTTATGAACAAATAGTTACAAACTATACTGCAAACATGTGATTTAGACAAAATGTACCGCAAAACGAGTACGCTCGTCGAATTACCAGTCGCCAGACAAGTATTGGGCAATCAACTTGCGACACATGAGAACAGTGGCCAGTGCCAATAGAGTAATAAGGACATGGTTGTATAATTTACGTTCACAGTGGCTAGTTGGAACCTTGTCGAAATAAGTCAAGAGGATATAGCATGGACATTGGATACCGAGACACACGCTGTAAAGGTATTGCATTACAGAAATACATAGTACGTTAGATATAAACGAGTATATGACTACAATAATTTGATTGCATTTGAATAAACCAAGAATAAGTTAAATAATAATATTTTAAAACATAAGAATAAGTTAACATTTAAGATTTTTTAGTTTAAATTATAGTTAAAATAATTTAAGTAACTAAAATATTTTAATTGAACGTCATGAAATATAGAAGATAACAGTGGTTATATTTTGATGAAAATTGGATGAAATGAAAATATAAATTTGGGTAACCCGTAATGGTAATAAAGATTAGATACTAACTGATACACAAGAAAGCTTAGATATGTAAAGGGATTCGTACTGACCATTATGAAATTTTTAAAGTGAATTTAAAATTTAATGCAACGATTAAACTCTTCTAAGATTTTTGAAAACCTTTTATTTATCCTTCGCAAAAAACTTACTTATCATACAATGACTAAGTAAGTATTCAAACTCGATTAATTGAAATTTATATTGAAAAAATGCACGGCGCGGTGGTGAATGTATTTTTAATGGTCGTTAAGAAAGTAAACTTCTGAAAGTAATTCTGGCATAAAAATTGGTTTTATATTAAAAAAGCAACCAATTTTATTTACAGAAGATGATATAAACAGCAGCAAAGCACAAATGTAGCATCAGTAGCACCTCTGCAGGAGTCATAAACGCATTGTTGGCTTCTAAGAAGTTCGTTCATTAGGCCTGCAGATAAACTACAAATATATTGCAACACCATAGATCAAAACTACAAAGAAGGCATATAAATGCCGAACTATCGGACAGGAATGATGAATAAATCAAATAAATACAGCAGTTTCATACAATAACAAACAGCAAGCACTAGATTTGACTGAAGCAAAGGAAATCGTTTTATGAAACTTGACATTGCATGGTAAGTAAGGTCAAACAGTTAAGCCTCATGCTTTCCGGGCGATTTGCAGTGCTGTAATACACCATTGTTGTAGATCGGTCACGATCTCGATCAATGGGTCAGAGTTGACCCTCTTGTCAGGAGTGACAGTTGGTCACGAAATTAGCAAGCTGAGCTCCCGCGAAACTGTTACTTTAGATTCTAGTTACATTTCCTTGAAATTATTTCCGGATGTCTGTTTTAACTTTTCTACTTACGTTTCAAGACACTTAATAATCTCTCAATGCATTTTATCAGGCATTCTTTATTCACAATTCTATGTCCAGATGTACCTTTACGAAACTTTATACTTATATAAGTTTATGTTTGCTAAGTTCTTACAATAATTTATCTCCCCTTTGTTTAACTAATAATTCAAATACATTCGTCACATATAAAGACTTATTTAATAGATTTTCCAAAGTAAACATTGCATTTAAAATGCAGTAAAGATTCATCAGTTACAGAGGTCAAGAAAGGACCTTAGGACCATAATCATGTATTTTACATGATGACTATTGTAAATTCGATACAGCTATTTTATGCAACGATGACTTTAAATGTGACTTTTTTATTTATTTTATCATTAAGATCTTGCATTTCTGCTGGGTTGTAGGTATAAAATATTTACAATATGTTGGGTATTTGGTTTTTGTATTGATACCATGACATCGCAGCATCATCTCAAATATCAAGCTGTTTATGCATTTTTCCTAGTTTTATCTATAGGATCAGAAATAAAAAATTTCGATTGTACTACTGCTTTGGCTTGAACACTACAAAAAAAGAGCTTTTTTACTGATTATCGTCTGAAAAATAATAAAACGATAAAGTAACTAAGTAAGTAACGTACACATGTATATATCGTTGCTAGAAAGATTGAATGAATGAATGAAGATTCATAGGTTACTTATTATAATTAAGATATTGCAAAAACGAAGATTGATTTTTAAAATCCTTGAAATATATCGCTGCTATCATACACTTGAACTTATTAATAACAACCTAATTATTGACAATTGATGTTCAATTATTGACAGTTACAATCGGTACCAATTAATGTGTGGAAGCTTAATGTAGCGTGGTGCGCCTTCAAAATGCATTGTAAGGCACGAATCATTCTCACGTCCTTAATAACTGTGAGTCGGAAACGGTAACAAAAACGCAACCATAGACAAAGGAAATGAAAACATTATGTACGCGGAACAACTATGGGACACCGGTGTTTATTAAATTAAGCAAGCAAAAGGCAATTTGTAAGACCGTGCATATTTCGCAAGCGTTATTTTGCAATAAACACTCGTAACTTAATGAGTTAACACATTCCACGTTCAAAATACTACAAAATCCTAATTTGCATCCTAACGAGTTATTTATACAAGCTTTAGTAATAGATTTCATCGCCTTTATGCTGACGAAAAAAATCGGCAATGATGAAGGCAACACAAAATGCGCGTCATAGTTATCCGACTTCGGAAAATTTTAATTAACATTGGTTTTTTTTTTCAGATTTTTGTCATCATCGTGTCTTTTTCGAAATAGCGAAATGTCTTGTTATTTATATATATATACATATATCTTTATTCGTACACAGCTACACAGTTAGCAATATAAAGTACGAATAGAGAGAAACACGAAGACTGAAGTAGGATACAAAGGGGGCCTTATCGCTTAGAAGCGATCTCTGTCAGGCAACCTTAAAAATAGAGAAAAAATAGGCGGTGTAAAATTATTATAAACCTACATTCAAATAACTACATTCGAATACATAAACAAAAATTACACAAATTAAAAAAAAAATATGAAATGAATATAAAAATAATAAAGTAATATATATTATGATATTACTTTATTATTTTTATAAAGAAGATAAAAACTATATGTGTTGCTACTCTTAATACTGAATTGTTTATTATTGCTTAAAAGGTTGACCTATCTACACCATACACATGAGTTGTTATATTGTTATTTCTATTTACTTAATTTAAAATAGTTCGGGTAGTACAAGCGTTAGATGATATATAGAAAACGCACTATCCAATTTCTTGGCTAACGCATTATCCTTGGCTTTGTTTTTATGTTCCCCGTATGCGTCCTACTTTGATACTAAATCTCACAGTAAAACATAAAAAAAAACTTTCTTCCTTGAAGATTTTTAGGTTGATTTTAAATCTTTCCTCCATAAAAATGTCTACTTTGTATGTCCTGCTATCAAGTACACTTTTCGTATCTATTAAAGGCAAGTGATTTCTCCTAAGTCTGTCATTTGTACTACCTACCGACTGTTATTACAATATCGGTGTGAACTCAGGCGGAACGTTACTAACGTTGGCTCGTCGACCTCGTGATTGATGTGTAGAAAGTAAGAAACCGATTAAGTGTTATCGAATGTATCTGTTGCACTTTTTATTGTTTTGTCATTCAGTTGGAAATAACATTGACTTGGTGCAACATTTAATTGGCGAGTTGGAAACAATAACAAAATCGCTAGTAAATAATATAGTAGGTAACCTCGAGTTATCGAGTAAGTTTTTTCTAGAGAACTTGTCTCTATCGTTAGCTTTGTCTATCAATGCGATTGAAAAAATAAACGGAGGGATGGTACTGAGTATTTAGAGGACAATATATAAATTAACAATAATAATATTATTATAATATTAAATATAAATGAAATGTTTAAGACCTACATATGTAATAAATTGAATCTTCCTAAATCTGTAGGGATATGTTCACTAAAAAATTGGTTAGGTTTCTTAATTCAAATTATTTCAATAGGTTAGTTATGCAAGATCCCCTTATAACAACAATATATAACAGATACTGACAATAGTATAACAGGTACTGACAATAACGTCCCTTACGCAATATCTGAGAGTGGATGGTACGTTTCAGATCTACGGCTCAATGAATCGAAGCTGATTGCTTTGCTTATCAAGGAGGAACTCAACGAAGAAGAAGCTGGCTTTAACTATTATCTATTGAATGCAATCAGGCTTACCTTGTAAAGCTTGTCTTTCTGATACCATACGTCTTCTTCTTCTTCCAACTGAGTGGATATAGCCTGAGTGAGGTCATCGCGAGACCGCGAAAGTATACGCCGCCGTGACACCATTTCTCCCCCCGTCACCGTTTCGAAAGGACCTAAGCTGGAACAAGAAAATAAACAAATAAAATAACTGATAATATAATATTTAGGCAAATTTCTATCTTTTTATCAATCGTCAAGTAAACTTTACTAAAATGGCAAAGTTCCTTAAAAACTGATGTATATGACGAATTTATACCACAGATATAGACCGGTCCTAGAAAAGTTATGACATAAGTAAGTAATTAGACAAACGCAAAACGATGAAAAAATTGCAATAGCATACTAAAACTGAAAAGTACTTAACTGATAAATAAAATAATAAATTTGATAGAAAGCTACTGAATGAGTTCATGAAAAGAAAAATCGGGTTTTTAGAAACGTTCGATTTTGTCAAGCCTCTATCTTTCAAGCTTGGGTGTGGAACATGAATTTCACATGTACCGTCTTCGTGGAAGAATGAATTCCAACTGTTAGATGGATGCAACAATCGGACCTTATTCTTTAGTACATCGAAGGTTGACAACAATAATAAAATTAATAGAATTAATTACTAAGACAGACATGGACAGACGTAATCAATCTTTATTATGATAAACGCTCTGTTTGAACGGAACTTGTGATTACTCTCCCATCAACAAATGAAACAATTGTCAAACTTTCTACACGGGATTAAGTTGATACGTAACAATATTATCAAGCAAAACAATGCAATCGTGAATGCGAGGCGTTTTATTGTATTTTGTATCGTTTAATAGCCACGTTGGCGTCACCTCTCTCATCAGATCTCTCCATTCACGTAATGATAATATTGATGATAGTCTGTTTATCAATGTAAGACTACACATGTATTTATCTCTTTAAAATGTATCTTTGAGCTAGGGATATTACAAATGAAAAAAATCTTGTTCCCTATGCATTATTTATCTACGTTGAGTTTACTTCTTGATTTTTTATCGTTTACGTATACAGCGTGTAACCGAATTACGAAATAATGTTGAGGGATGCATAAGTATATTTCATAAGGAGCCACTCTTTGAAAATATTAAATCAAAAGAAACATATTTATTTTTCCATACAAACGAATTTAAGCTTTCTTAGTCTTTACTTTTGACAACCCTATTGAAGATAAAAGACCGACACGTGCATACTACCTACGCTACGCGATGCATACCTAATAAAGTCGCAGAAGTCACATGATTTTAATTTTGCATGTGATATAGGGCTGCATCTGATTTTTTTCAGTAAAAACAGTGGTTTATTTAAAAACTATTAGGTTTTAGGTTTCACAGATAAGTTTCAGAGACAGCACTTAATGTACCTTTGAATATTATTTCGGTTTTTATTTAAACGTGGTATATGCTTTGTGCCTCCCTTCAACTCTCCTACTGACATCACTTCAAGCAATATTATTTATAAATATGAATGGTAGTAAACCCTCAAGATATTCCTTTGTCCAAATCGTAGAATATCTTATAAATCTGTTTACCATTACCTTTCAGGAGTATCATTATTTTATGTAAGCGTATTCATTAATTAAACAATAAGTCATTTCATATCACATTTCATTGTAATATGAAATAGCACGGCAGTTTTCATGTTTCAGTGTTCATCTTTTTATTTATCATTAATAATAATTAATTTTGGTACCTAAAATAATTTACGAAGGCACGAAGGTATTATTTGAAAATCCTAGGTCCTAAACTATATATATATTTTCATGTATTTATCTATCATTCCAATAATAGAGTTCTTTACTCTACGTTACATAAAACAGAATTTCGTAGTGCGTTAAAGACACCATCTCATCACTACCATCTTTAAACCAGGGCTAACAAAGCATTATACGCTTCCTTCCGACTCAAACAATATGTGGCATTGGATTCGGCATTGGCATTATCTAATGATCGTACAGTTCCTCCCATTCATCGTACTTTGTTTATATCTTAGATGCTGGTAATGTAACAATGGGTAGTGTTGTCAGAGAAAGTATCGATAAGGTAGTGTTGAACGCTCTTGTTGACATTGTTAGAATGGTGCTAAGTACCTATCTAGTAGTGAAATATAGCTGCCGGGCATTTTATATTTTTAGGGTTCCTCACCCAAAGGGTAAAACTGGACTCTATTATTAAGACTCCGATGTTCGTCCGTGTATCATTATGTTCGTCTGTCACTAGGCTGTATCTCATAAACCGTGATAGTTAAACATTTTAAACTTTCACTGACGATGTATTTGTGTTGCTGCTATAACAACAAATACAAAAAAAACAGAATACAATAAATATTAAAGAGGGCTCCCTCAAACGTTGTACTCGTTTTTACTTGATATTGATGACGGCAACAGCACATTACATTTACATTATCAACTCATTACCGGCCCACTACAGGGCACGAGTTTCCTTTCAGAACCTCGGGTTCAGACCGTGGTCTACCAAGTTGGCCAAGTGCGGGTTGGTAGAGTTCACACGCCCTTAAGAATGTTATGAGGTATCTACTCTCAGGTTTTCGTTCATCGTTTACAGTAAGTAATATTAAAATTTCTTAAAATAAAAACGCACGTAACTCCTTAAAGTTAGTGGTGCGTGCCGGGGCTCGAGCTCGGTCTCCACGAAGGAAAGCTGAGGCCTTACTCAGTAGGCTATCACAGCTTAGACGGAGCATTTATATATATAGTTATATTCACTTTTAATACAAATAATTTAATTCAAATCAAACAAATATGGAAGGGCGGTTCCGGTACAACTTGTTTTTTTTTTTGCCGTTTTTATAGATACGGGAACGGCCGTGCGCGATTCCGACTCGCACTTAGCTGTTTTATTTTTCAAGCATAACTACCTACGTGACAGTAAATAAGCGCCCTGACCAGAATGGTTTTAATTAAAGGTGATTAATAAGATTTCTATCTTAAAGACATTTGAGGTGTAGAGAATAGTTATGTTTTTTTATGGTTTCGTAAAATCTTTACGCTTTTGGTTAAGATAATATTTCAAACTAACTGAACTGTCACGTTGGTCTAGCAAACGTGTTTGGCTACGTATCTCGAAGTCTTGGGTTATATTGCCGAGTCAGTAAAAGAGATTATTAGCTGATGGGTTTTTCTGTCAAGAAATTCACAGTCAAAACCCGGAGTAAGGAAATACACGAAAGTGTCCACTCTCCACACTCTCCGGTAGTTGTCACAATCTCGGTCCCTCAACCGATATTGGAATAACGTGGACGGTTTTACTCAAGTTTGTGCCCAACCTTGGTAATTTGATAGGAAGTTGGAAATTAAAGAAATTTAATATTTTCTATTAGAAACGGAACGGTTCTACTACTTTAAGTGTATCTTAATACAAGCTTTATCCGCGTTTATAACGGTTTTTTTACAAATCCCATTGACCTGTGTTACTCTCTCTCCTTTCAACTAACTCTATAACAAAAATTATTTGGTCGGTGGCTAAGTCAGAGCGTGAAGGATGGACAAAAAAGCAAAAACACGAAACAATGAATCTTCTTCTTCTTCTTCTTAGGGTGCCGTCTCCTTACGAAGGTTGGCAATCATTAGGGCTATCTTTACTTTGGACACCGCTGCTCTAAATAATGATTTGGTGCTCTTTGCAAACCATTGTCGTAGATTTTTGAGCCATGATATTCTCTTCCGGCCAGGCCTCATATATGTTGAATAAATGAATAGATATATAAATAAATTTCAGTTAAGCCTCATAAAGCCTTATGTTACGTCAACATTAACACACTTGTTTAGACTTTAGTGTCAGGTTGAGAAGACCTCTGTGACACTTGCGACCCGTTATCTCATGCCGATCGAGATAGCTTTGTTGCGACTGCCCGCCTATGCGATTTGCATAATATTCTGTGAGTTTGTCGCTAGCTACTCGCTTATATATTTGAATAAAGACTCGGAACTATGCTTTATTTGTGGCAATAAAAAAGGGTATTATAGTTAGGGAACAATTATAACTTAAAATAGACACATAAAAACACATTTAATACAATACTATCGATGAATTTCCCAATTAAAAGGTTGCCTGGAAGCAAGCTGCTCCGCTTTCATCTCACACAAGATAGAACAATGATTGTTAAATTGTAAATGATGTTGGAAAAGAGCAACTGCTGAGTTTCTTGCCGGCTTCTTCGCGGTACAATCTGCCTTCCGAACCGAGTCACTACAAAAAGACATTCTTGACGTTTCAAAAATGCTTATATTAGGTCTACTTGAAATAAATGAATTTTGAATTTTTTGATTTAGTCTTACTTTTGGGAAAGTGGACCGGATTAAAATTATTGTGGTACCAGGAAGATATAAGTTCTAAGTAAGTAAAGTATTAAAAAACTAGAATACAGCACATATTGACCTTTGGTGGCAAGGGCTTCTGCTTGGAAAAGCAGAGCTATGATGCACGTCACAAGATTATTAAGTCTACGTATTTTCTCGACTTGTATATTACGACGCTGTATATTTAAAACAATGGACGGCCAATTGGCGTAGTGAGCAGCGACTCTGCTTTCTGAGTCAAGGCTGTGGGTTCGATTCCCACAACTGGAAAATTTGTGTGATGAACTAGAATGTTTTCAAATATTCATCAGTCATCTTAGTACCACAAGATTTGGGGCTAGATTGCGATGTGTGTATTGTCGTAATAAATTTATTTATTTATTAAATTTATTTTAGATCAAGTATGAATGTTGGCTTTTTTATATGTTTGGCTTGCAGACAATGTCAGTAAGAATGTTGCTTAATTATCTTATATCTTTAAACGAGCAATTCTTGTATATATATAATTGGAATCTCGGAATCGGCTCCAATGATTTTCATGAAATTTATTATACACTTGGGGCGATAAATCGATCTAGCTAGGATTCATTTATAGAAAATGTCCTTTTATTTCTGTTTTCCAGTAATAACCGATTTGGTGCAGACGTAGTTGCACGGGTCAGCTAGTGTCATATTAAAAGACCAAAACAAACGTCGTCGTAAGAAATGTCGTAGAGTTGAACGCAATCTCAATTCTGTCCTTAGACAAATACCTATTATAAAATAGCGGAATGCTTGGAAGTCACAGCACGCGCGCGTACTTGCGGAGACCGGAGTCGTTGATCGAGCGTGTTTCGCGAATTCTACAACTTGCTGAATATTTCAACTACACCAGTACACAGTCAGACATTTGAGAAAACACGAGACTAAAATTATAACATTTTTTTTAAATTCTATTCTACAATGTCATGAAACCGATTAGGAGTGTGAGTTTAATATAACCGCTGTACCCCTAACAGGTTATCCCGTTACCATAATAGACTGTATCATCACATGACAGCAGGTGAGATTGCAATCAAGGACTAACTTTTAGGAAATTAAAAAAAAATTACATTGCGGACAGGGCTAAGCCACAACTTAAGAAAAAAATATTCGCTCTGGCTAGCTCTGTGTAGCATAGAGACAGGAAGGACCTACTTTTTTATAGTTATAATTGAAGGACCGAGCAGATGGCCCACCTGATGATAAAAAAGTGGAATAAAATCGCCTATAAACCAAGCAACACTTCGCAGGGCTTGGCAGAAAATCTTCCAGCACCGTGCTGCCCTATGTTCATCAAGGGTCTGAAGGGCGTTGTTGTCGGTGTAAACGCCTCAGTTTACACCGACAACAACGCCCTTCAGACCGGACCTTCAAGACCCTTTCCGTCAGAAATAAGCATGGCAGTATCTTCCCCGATGAGCTCTATCGCAAACAGCTTTAATTTTACTACTGCCTACTACCTATAGCATTACACTGATAAATCCCGTCACATTAAGTTTTACATAAGCACATACATAAACAATGCATCTATTACCTATTAAATAGTAACGAGTGGGTGCTATAGTAATAGGCGTTTACAGTAATTACGTCGGCGAACCTGTTTCCAACTCACTGACCTATATCAGCAAGTGAGCTTGGGGATTAGCCGAGAGCAAGCGTTCTATCGCTTTAGAATTTCGAACGTATCGATAACATACTTGTGAATTATAAAAAAACGAGGGGGAAATAATGTTAAAAAATACAACTATGAATCCAGTCTTTTAAAAATCTCTTTTAACAATTATACTTAATTGCGACTGATGCAAAATTTGGTGAGAATAAGCGGTTGCTTGTTACTCAATTACGCTGAAATGACTGAAAATATTCAATTGAATAGCCACAGAGATAGATGGTATGCCTGAAAAAACATAATATTATATATATTTTGTAGACTGTTTTGCTTGGAAACTGATTTAGTCCGGCATCCATGGTTGTTTTTGAGTAGGTTCTTATAAATATTTCATTTTTAATGTTATTAGACCAAATAAGTTTTACTATAATATAGTTATAAAATATGTACCAAAATAAACAAATACACTGGGGGAAATTGTAAAAAACAATAACAAAAGCTTAGTTACGTAATATTGAAATGCATAGCTTTGTTGTGTTGTACTAAAAATTATTCACGTCAAAACAAATAGAAACCGTTCGATCGCTATCAAAGTAAGCTTTCGCTATCGTCTTAGCGCATCGCATTCCCGTTAAGCCTAGACGGGCAGTCATTACAGGAACCTAGCGGAACAAGTTGGACTCTTGGTTTCTTTTTATAGCTCCATGCAATTACGTACGGTATACACACGGACTAAACGAAAGATAGACGAGGTGGAATAATAACTAAAGTATTAATTAAACTTAAGCCAGAGGGAAAGTTCTTCTTGGTTTGCCTATCAATTTGGGGGGTAGACTGCAAACTTTTGTTATTCTTAAACTATACTACTGATATGTACTTAAAACATGCATGAATAGGAAATTATTATTTATCAATTAGATTTTTTATAGCTGTTTGTGATAAACAACTTGTTACTTTTAATATATTAATAAGTTGTACACATTGCATTTTTAGTATTTTGACTTAAGACTATATCACAATTAATGGAGCCAAGATGTACACAAAGCTTTCTCTGTACAACTTAAAATTACCAAAATATATTAGTGGAATAGGTACAAAGTTTAACAGTTTTAAGTTTACGAATGTGGTTATCGCCATCATCTCACTACCGTGTGGTTCTTATGTACGCAAAAGTGCCACCTGTGGGCCTACTTGAATAAAGATATTTTTGACTTTGACTTTGACTTTGACAGCTTCGCATCCTTATAGCGTAGCCTAGTAACGCTTGTAATTAAAAGTAAATAAAAGTATTCAAACTAAATTTATTAAGGCTTACTATATAAGCACTTTTGAAACGTCATGTCTGTATGTTTAATTTAACCACCACCTTGGGAAACAGATTCCAAGAAGTAGATGCTCTTTTCCAGTATTTAACAATTATTTTTCTATGTAGTAGCGGATATGAGCGAAACGTTTTTTTATTTATTTTATTTATTTATTAAGAGCACTAACAACACGCATAATACACGTTTTTAAATATAGCACACACAGAAAAACATGAACCGATATGCATGCCAATTACAAGAGCACATAGCATTGACAAAGCGTCATGTAAACTTAATTTGACGAAAAATTTAACTCACCGATAAGTGTTCGGTGAATTTTAAATGATAAACAACTGTTCACTTGATATCTATAAATTCGTTTAAAAAACTAGTCAAGTTTCCATCTATTATCTATTCTCTTTACTCTGTGGTATAGAATGGCCACGTGCTCTGATGTAATCATTTCCATCGTGTGTAGAATGACGCGAGGATTGGAAGCGGTTTTCTATAAAGTAAACGTAACAGGTTGTGATGTTTTTATTGGGATGTTTGTTCGACATTGTAATCAGATTGTTGATGTTGTTAACGATTAAAAATTAGAAAATTTCTGGACAGATAGCTAGTAATTATTTAATCTTTTTTCTATTTTGTAAAGCACGCATTCCACACCCGCCGCCGCCGCCCACCAATCCCCATTTGAACAGCGTGATGGGTATAAACTCTTTTTGACCAAAACTATCAGGGTTATTTCATGTTTGAATGCAATTCATAGAGACAGGTACAATTACCGTTATACATACTGGAACGTACATTGCAACACTTAAAAATAAGTAAAAATATACATTCCTCAGTTCCACTTTCCAAGTCAAATGACAACGTGCTTGAGATCCTAATTACAAGTCTATTATGCTTTAAAACTTCGTGTTTGTTACGCGATTTTAGTAGTTTTGCACTTTATTAATAAGAGTTATAGTCGTATGCAGAGAAGCCTAGTCGTGGATGAGAAACATAAGTAAACTATAAACATGAAATGTGTACACATTTCTTTCAAGGATTTGTCGCGTTCTATTTCCAAAGAGTGTCCGATTGTTCGAAAAAATATTTTCGCAACAAGTGTTTTAAGTTAAATTACACACTGCTGCAAGAGAGATTATAATTAAACCTATGATAAAAACTATCACCTTTCATTTGATACCGTTAGTCGATGTGTTGTACATTTATTTCAAGGATTGTTCGCAATGTATTTCCAAAGAGTGTTCAATTGATAAAAAAAAATATTTTTGGAACAAGTGTATTTAAGTTAATTACACATTGCTGCAAGACTATAAAGATCGCAACAGGAGATTATATAAATTGCGATGTGTTTTTTTTGGCTATTTTATTCAAATATCATATCACCTTTCATTTGATACCCTTTGTTTTTTAGACGGTAACAATATGTACAATACTGCTCCAATGCTGGTTGATGGGCGATGTTCGTGATCATAATCGTAATTGATGGCTTAATGTATTCGAGGCACAGGGAACACCACCAATTTGTGAATTCTGGACTGGTACTGAACATTTGAACAGAATAACCCACTAACAATGCTTCGCCTGACCAAGGAATCGAATCCAGGACTCACTGATGGACGTGATTCGTAATTGAAGGTGCTTGTCACCAACGAGACTGTTACCTAGACAACCTACTCAACATAGCAGTGCAAAGTGCAATTACACACGGAAACTAACCTCAGTAAAGTAGGCTATTGTAACCAGATTTTTCCATGTTGTTTTAAGGGTCAAAATTGTGTTTTATGCATATTTTTGAATATAGCCGACATGAACTCAACGTTTTTCTTTTATTTCCGGTGCGTTTCGTCCCAATGAAAGTATTAGTTTCACTGTGCGATTAGCATAGTTGTCATTATAACTATGCTAACTATATTAATCTACGCCACTACCGAGTTAAGCAATGAAGTCATATAATTAAGTTCACGGACGATTTTCGACACAATTTTTTTTTTTGTTATTTATATTACACTTCACATTTGCGCGTTTTATGCGGCCTTGAACAATACGAGGTCTAATCGTTTGTAACGTTTTTATTAATTTTGGGCGCGTCTTGTGATCCGATCGAATTAATTTAATTATTTTACTGGCCCGTTAAATTAATTTACTTAAAAATTGTATGCCGAGTTTTGTTTTTTTATGTTAAATGTGTTTATAACACTTTAGTTATTTACCTTGACCACTCCAAGTGTTTTGAAGTTTTGCCTAGTTTTTTTTCGTGTTATTAATTTGTGTGAGAGTGTTTTTTTTTAATGAGTTCAAAATTGCGGATGCAGATTTAACAGAGGGTCTGAAGTCTTACCCCAAGATCCCGGATTTAAACCCCGGTAGGAGTAATTTCGGAATTGTTAATTCTGAGTTCTAGCTCAGGTGACTAGTTACCTACCGAAAGGAACTATGGTGAAAGGATGAAATCTCCGATAAAATATTTTAAATCTTTACTGGCAGTGTTGATGTCGCGTAACTAATTTTAAATTTATTTGAATGCGTAAAAAACATATGAGTTGAATACTGTTGACAGAAACACACTCACATTTCTCTGGACCTAACCCTTTGCGTTTCTAAATGCAAATCGGTATTCACTAAACATATATAGGTGTATAATATGACAGCATGCATAAGTATATAATACGTAATTAAAAAAAAAAAACTTTCACTTTTTTTCTATCAAACTTCCACACCACTTCTTAACATTTAATAGTTGTAACTGTATATAAATAGAAACTTTCACAGTAATTTTCACATTTGCAAAACTGTGGCTTTGTTGTTTGCATTATACCCAAATCAACGTGGGTGTCCCGACGTAACTCATAATATTTCAACGAGATTCTAAGTAGATTATTAATTATGCAATAATCTCTCTACAGTATTTAAAGTAGATATTACGGACATTATACTGTGTAATCAGAATAAAGAAATATGAATTAAGAGTTACTCAATTTGTAATGTAACATTTTTTTATGAACGAATTAATGTTTTACTTTTATTTTGCAGTGTTAACTTACACTGCCGGTGAATTTCTAAAATGAATAAATTAATAAATAAATAAATATACTTTGACATAAACGTAAGCGTAGCTTGTGTTATGGGTACCAAGATGACTGACGAATATTCTAATTAATAATATACATAAATACTTATACTATACAGATGAACACCACACACACTGAAATACATTCATAATCATCACACATACATTTTCCAGTTGTGGGAATCGAACACGGCCTTGGACTCAGAAAGCAGGGTCGCTTACCACTGCGCCAATCAGCCGTCAAATAAATGAATTAGTGAACTTTTCTTGTTCATCATATAGAAAACTAAGTAAAATGCAAATACAATAGGAAAAACCATAAAGTCCTATACAAGATTGATAACAAAGGATATTATTATAATGCGGTGGGAACTGTTCCTTTTAGCTTATCCGGATGTTCATCTACAGGGTAATAAAAAGCGTCGGTAGTGGTAAGAACTTGAGCTTCCCTGAATTATTTGTTGATCGAGTTAGATCCAAGCATCTCTGACTTTTTTCTGAATTATTAATTTTATCGTTAAAGTTAGTGATTACTTTAAATTAATGAAATATCGCAACGAAATCTGCAAGCTTGAGAGTTCTCCATAATGTTCACAAACTCTTGTGAATACGACCAATACGCAATTGGCAAGGGTGGTTCTTTAAAGCCTAAACTCTGCTCATTCTTAAAAGGAGACACTCGCAATCTAGTGTCCCGGTAAAATGTGGGTAATGTTGATTATGGTGTATGAGATGCGAGCTATTTGTACTAAATTTCATCATGATCGGTGCAGTATTTGTGATAATATATAGGACAATAGGACAGCTCAGAATTAACAGCATACAGAACCCTCACTCGGCCGTTATTGAATGCATTATCAGTGTAAACGGCCAACGCACGTATCACTTCAAACGCGCGGAATATTGCTAGCTGACAAACTTTTTCCCATTTTCCCACTTTATGGTAAACGTTTAGAACATTAAGAGGTAAAATAGTTACTATCAACTGCTAAATGGTATGAAGTGACCAACCGCCAGTTCGGGAAACACTACTAAAGTAAGTGTAAGTGGTTTTTGATGCATGAATATTAGACCTGTACACGGATTCTGTATGTTCTTAGTTCTGTGGGTAACAAGGTAATAAACCGACTGTTCTATGTCTGTGCCCCATTTTTAAGACTACAAAAGAGGCCGACATTAAACGAAAAGGCTTACATCGTTTCAAGCCAGAAATTCGTGTCGACGTCCATTCTCGTATACGTTGTTTTTTATTTTTTCCTGGACGTATCCAAATTCCTTAAACAAAATTACGGATTATTTCGGATTACTCAGATTATAGGTCCAATATAACTACGGCCATAAAAGTAGGCGTAGTTCATTTCGATTATTTTATAGCTTCAGTCTAATAAAAACGTTTGTGTATATTTTTAGTGGATAGTGCACAAAAACTTCAAGGTCTTATTTAACACCACTTAGTTTTACCTATTCAGAATATTGCCTGTCATTATAAAATTGTACGTCGGTGTATTTTTGGACAACAAATATTGAATGCCCATCGAGCAACGGAACTGTCAGCTCACCGTCCTTCTAGAAGAACTAAATTAAAAATTGAAATGAACCTACGAGTACAAGTATCAAAATATATATTTATGCATTGGTATATCTTATGATTTTCTGAGAGATGTCACTACCGACACATTGACGAAAATGTCATGATACGGACGTCACAGTTATATTTTTTCTACAAGTAAAATCTAGGCTGCGATATCACCTGGAAATGATGAATGATGCAGCAAAAGACGATAGCGGGTTAATTTGTTAAAGGTATGGCAGTTTACCAGAACGCGGCATTGTACCAGAACGATGGTAGTCAGTAGGATGGTAACTAGCCACGACCGAAGTAGAATAGTTAATTAGCAACTTACCTAGGAACTCTTACTTATCAGGCCGCAATGCTGACCACTGCGTCGAGAAATTTTATTCGAATGAGAATCTACTTGAGATTAGGAAGCTACATCTATTCGAGGTGTGATAGTTGTTTTATTATTTTTTTTTAATCTCTTTTCATATTACATTTGTCTTACATCCGTGAAAGCAAGACTGTGAAGATGTTGGTCTACTGGTTGGCATGTCTATTGTCTAGGAAAAGGGTGAAAAGTTTTGAAAAAATCCATCATAAAGAAGCTTGCTATTATAGAAATTGTTCCCGTCCTATTTTTTTTTATCGAAACAAAAGTTGAACGAATTTCTACGAAGGTCAAGTTCAGTTGTTGAGTAGGCGTATAAACGTTGGTAAATCTGCCAAAAGTTGTCTAAACGTGTAAACCATACGTGTAACCGATAAACCTTGAGGTCGCGCAATTTTGGAGGACGACATCAAAGCTGTCTGGCCGAAAACGCTTTATATCTCCTCAAATCGTGTCTTCTCTTTGACCTTTGTTTATTTTAAATACTAACTCATGTATTAAGCTTTTGCTAAGCTTTGTAGTGGAAAAGAAATCTTTTTTTTTTTCGCACATTCGTTTCCATTGTTTGTTAAAAATCTATAGCGTGAAGTTGTCGATGTCGCATAGAAAATGATTAAGGGGATGTGTTTTATGTCAGCCCATTACCAATTTAGCCTGCATCATGTGATTGTAGTGAAGGGCTAACCTGTAGTAGAATAAAAAAAAAGTTTACTGGTAAAAATCGTCACGTAATGAAAAAGCGTTATGCGACTGCGGAACCCAACGTGAAGTTCGGTTCGAACCGACGTAATTCCTGTATTCACATTTGAAATTGGTGAAACAGTTTTTTCTTCGTGCTACTGATAAGAAACACATGTGAGTGCCTTTTTTGCATACTAGTGGAGAATGTTAGCTTTTTATGTCTCCAATGTGAAAGGAGGCTAATAAAAGCTGTGTAGCTCCCTTAATACAGAAGCCAATAATAAACTGATTAAGAGTTCCGGTGCGACGTCTCGTAGAAATCTATTAGGGGTGTAACTACCTTACTCCCTAACAGGTTAGCCCGCTGCCATCTTAGACTGCATCATAACTTAGCAAGGGCTAACTTGAAGAGGAATTACAAATAAAAAAATATTAAAATGCTTATTTTTATCTGCAGTTCCGAGGTCAATTGGCACTCTTGATGTAACGACTTTCGAGGAAATCTAGGCAGGTTATCAGTTGGCCACAGTTCAAAACAAATGTACATTTATGTACATTTGTTGTTGTTTGGGCAATGCCAGGAAGGTTATTGTGGTGTTTTACTTTTTTTAAACTGGTTTACGTATTCAAACCAGTTTGTACAAATTTCTCATTTCACCCTAGTATGTTTGCAATATTAATATTTATGAAAAAATATCCCCTTAGCTTTTCAGTGTGTCAGTTTAAAACATTCAAATATTATCCTCTTAGCTTTTTAGTGTGTCAGAACGATACCGAACCGTACCTAATAATGGTTTTAATTAATAAATCAGAGTCTCAAAACATATAAGGGTGACTACCTACTGTCAACGATTTCACAAAGGTAAGGGAGGATTCCTTTACCTTGGTGAGGTAATAGACATAAAATAAGCGTCAACACTACTGAACTGAATATAAATAATGATGAGGTTTTTTTTGGATCTACGCCTAATCTCGAGAACTATTAGTTGAATATAAAACTATTTTTACATTTAAGAGTCAAATTCCTGAGGAAAGTAATAGGCTATTTATAATCACCCTTCAAGGTTAAGAATCTAAGGAATCGAGACAATCACGCGGGTGGGCGAAGCGACGCGGTGGGTTGGGGTACACAATCAGAAATTGTTAACGGATGTAGTCGCTTCGAAGCGCTACTCAATGAATATAAAACAAACGTCCATACAAGAAAGAAAGGTTCACTACTGAAATTTTAATGTAAAAGCTACTGTCTTATAACATTAAAATTCAACAATACATATAAGGAAAATATGTTTATTATCTGATTCATTGTTTGTTAACCTTACGAATTAACTTCCCGAGTTGAATAATGATATACTGTGGACGCAACTTGAACCGCTATAAGCTCTTACGTTGCGTTATCTGCCGTTAACATCGGGTGACATTTCGTGGTCCGCGAATTCTACCGCTGATTTGGAATTCTTTGCACTCCGTGATAACAGGTAGCCGTCGTGACCTCCATGTGGGTCACTCTGACTTTTTAGATGCGCTTAGATGATAAAACAGCTTTTTAGGGCCCCGTACCCAAAGCGTAAAGCGGAACCAGGCTGTATCTCATGACCCGTAGTAGCTAGACATTTGAATTTTTCCCAGACGATGTATTTCTGTTGTTGTTGTATAAAATACATCCCTCCCATACTACAAGTTTATCGACAATGGTACTGAACCGTTCGGAGCGAGTCCGACTAGCACTTAGCCGGTTTTTTTTTACTTTTTTGTGGGAATAAAAAATTTATGTGTTCACCCGTTGTGGGGAGACCCTGAATAAAATAAACTCTTTTTACAGATTAATAAAGCGTTCTCCACATTCCTCGTGAGACGAAACGACGCAAGCAAAATGAGAGAGTTCGTCCACACTTCTTTGGACAGCTTTCTGGACAGAACTGGCAGGATAAAAAGTTGCTACTCTAAAAATGAGATCAATTGATATTAAAAGAACATTAAATTGAAAAACCATCAACAACATACGTAAAAACCCCCATTTTCAATATAGTGTACATTATTCTACTAGTCAAGCCCTTTTGATACCCATGAATTGAGAGTCATGAAAAAATATGTAAATCCGCCATTTTATGACGGGATCTTGAACATCTCCAGCTTACGTAGTGTAATAAAAAAAAAACTTTTATCATTTTTGCTTCGGGGGCTATAAAGGATATCTGACTAAATTTGAGGATCACTCTTCAGATAATGCTTGTTAAGGCTAATTATGACCTATTAGGTCAAATAGAACATTCGTCTAACAAGTTTTTTTTTAAAGTACTTCTTCGTCTTAACCGGTACGTTTCCAAAATAATAAGTGGTAGGATTTTCCTGCATGATTTGATTATTGCGAACAAAAAACACAACATTGTTTTGAATTGAAGATAACCTTTGTTTGATATACTAATTTGATAATTGTTAGGAATTGAAATATTTTATAGCGCCAAGCAAGTACCTTCATAGTTAAAACAAAAAACGGTTGTTCTTGGCGTTTATTTACTGTAGATATTACATAAAGCCGGCTAAGTTCGAGTTGCGTTGGCACAAGAAGGTTTCCGGCTAAGAAGCAAAACAAAACACTCAATTTGTAAATTTCTCACTCATGTCACAATCCGATTAATAGTTATAAAGAAAACGTGGACGTAACGTACATACTCAATATAATCTAATTTCCTTAGAGGTTACCTTATGTCGACGGCACGTTTCGTAAGAATTTATATTATATATTTATATTATAATAGTATTAAGGCAACTTGGGAATTTTGGATAATAAATTAATGATTAATAATAATAATCTATACTTAAAATAAAATTGTAACTGGAAGATTTCTGTACATTTAATATGTTTTGAAAATTTTGACCAGGGATGCTTTATAATCGATACTGAGTCCAAACAGATTTTTATTTAATTTTTGTCTATCTGTCTGTCCGGCCATCAAAACTACTGAACGGATTTAAATAAAATTTGGTATATAGTGGTAGCTGATATCCCAGGTCAACATATAGGATACTTTTTATCCCGATAAACAATAAGTTTCCTCCGGGAAATGGGATGAATTTTTTTATTAATTTTACATCATAACTCCGTTAAATTTCGACCGATTTTTATAATTCTTTTTTTATTTGAAAGGGCATTTAATGAAGATCTGATAACTATTGTTGGAGATAAAGGACATAACTCTTCACAGATAACAGCAAGTCGCGAGGCATAAGGGACAACGATCGAATGCATGCGTATCTTCCTACTAAATATTATAAATGCGAAAGAAATAAAATAATATAAATATAAAGTTTGATTGACCTGACCTTCAAATTCATTTTTAAAATATTGAAATAGAAGCCATAGCTTAGAAGTTGCGACGGGTGTAGAATAACACGTACGGCCGCGAATAACATAGTTTGGAAATGGTAGGTAGCGCTGCAATCTAGGTTTTTTTAAGATATTAAAACAATTTGGTGCAGACGAAGTTGCACGGGTCAGCTAGTACACATATATAACTTTGTATGTTTGTTTCAAAGCTCTAATACATTCTAATTACATACAAACGTGTCGAATTAAAAACCCCTATTTTTTAAAGAGATTTAAAAAATTATATATTCATCAGTAAATGCTTATCAGCTGATGTGGCAATAGTGAGGATCTTTTCATGGCGGAAAATTTTCTTAGTTTCACAGAAAAACATATCCATCAACACTTAGACAAAGTAGCTCTAGGATTATATTCCGAAAACTTAGACGAGTATGCAACGTTAGTTAACTCAAACAACTCTTACGTAGAATCCGCTCCCAGGCAGTTTTTATAAGATTAACTTTAAATCGAAGTCAAGGCAGACTTTTTCTCACCCGAGGCTTAAAAACATTTACTGTAATATGTACTGCAACAATTTTATTTATTTCCGCTAACACCAAAAATAGATTCTTGTTACCAAGTAAGTAACCGGATATAATATGGATAATGCGGTTATATAAAATAAGCCACTTATTGTAGGTCCGTTTAAACATAAATGTATCTATATAACTAATTTTATAACGATGAAAGACTGGTTTCGTTTTCTATTTATTATCGATAAACTTTAAAAGTACTGAACCGATTTTAATAATTCTTCCAACATTCGCTTTCTTATTCAGAAGTAGCAGTAATAAAACGATTACAGTCTGAAATATTTAACATACTTATTAGTTAATCAAGCCAGAGAAAAAACATGTGTCGCTAAATGATTCGTCATTCGTAAGTTCTGTGTTACAAAAATGTTATCTCGTATTTAATCGATCTGAAATAAGCTATAATATGACAAATCTATCTCTTTTTGACGAGCTCCCTGGCGCTTCGCTTTGCCGAGCGCTGTTGTGTTAAATCTGTAGCGTTGTGTGTTATAAGTCGGAGATTCTGGGTTCCGGTTAAGATATTGAAAAAATGAAAAAATTAATTTATTGTGACAACATGATTACATTTAGCAATACACAAACAAAAAGTATGGACGGTCTCTGCTGCCTAACTTAGGTAACCCTGTGCTATAGGCATCGGCGACCCACCCTCCTTAATATTGATTAAGTACTAAGTAAAATAACAAAATCAGTGCATTCTTAAGTAACTAATTTACTTAATTTGTGTGTGCGTGTGTGTGAGCGCCTGTATGTGTGTGAGGTATGTGCGTTTGTGTGTGATTGCCTTAATATGAATCCTAAAAAAAAATCCAGTAAATACGCTTCAGTAAGTTGTCTGTTTCAACATATATTAAACTTTGTAAATAATTAGTCAATCCTTTTTTGCAATTAAATGTATTCATTTTATGTATGGATAGCGTTTTATAATGCGTAGAAATGGTTTAGGGGTATGGCGTATAACTACCATAACAGGTTGGCACGCTACCATCTTAGACTGCCTTATCTCTTACATTCAGTTAGTAGCACTTAAACGGTTAAACTGGTAGTGGAATAAAAAAATCTTATGTCACAAAAACGCTTTTTAGGTAGGTAAGTTCTTTTTCATTTTTTTTATTTTCTACCGTCAGTGTGTTTTCCCCTCCATAAATTTTATTTACGACTATCAAATTCGTAACCGACCGAGTCACTCTATCTAGCACATGCACTGATTCTCAATGAATTTTAAATGCATTCTTTCAAAGTGTTTCTATTGTGACTGTAATATGAATTTTATTACAAAGCTCAAGGAGTCTAAAATAGACTGCAGTAATTCAGGTCTATATTAAGACAACAAGTGGCATCTGCCAAAAAAGGCTTTAACTGCTTGTGATCTGAAATGTTTTACGTGTATGGTCGTGAGAAAATTGTGTACAAGGTTACATAGTACTTAGGTCCGATTTTGCTTATCAATCTAGGCTATTGTCATGTATCTCAACATAATAATAAGAATAACATATATTTTTGATCGATTTAAGAAAGGAGTTTATTATTTCGACTCAAATGTGAGTAGGTACGACAGCCGTCCAGCCTTTGCGACTGGATATAAGCCTCCTTTAGCTTTAACTATTAACCATTTTAGGCTTTGCTTAAATGCCTTGATCATCGCCGTAGTTTAGGAAAATTCGGTGTTCAAAACAAGGCAGACGAAAAAGTGAAAATGTTTTTACATTTAAAATTTACAAATTAATTGTTTGATTGTTATATAATCTGATGTTTTTTCAAACTTTTATGGTTTTCGAATTCCGAAAAACAATAAAATTATAAACCATTGTATAATCCGCACCTACTTACGCAATAGATGCCGAATTAATTCAATTTAATATCGTTCAATGACTTTCACTCAAACTATTTGCCAAGCGCATAATTTGTACGTTAATTTGATTGCTAGCCCATAAACGCCCGGTGATATTATTGGTAGCTTTGACTTACATAATCGCAATCGCGAAGTACTTGCAAACAGTTGGAACAGATCTGTTTTCCTCATGTTTTCCTAATCGGTAATTCGGTTGCAGAAGTTAAAGGCTGCCTTTTGAATTCTGCTTCTGTCTTTTTTTATCTATTCTTATTTCATTTATTTAACTTATAGTTGTGTGCATATTAAGAGTAAATTAATTAAGTAAAGTAATTAAGTAATTAAGGAATAATTAAAAGATCCTAACCCTTTCTCACTGTGGGAGGAGACCCGTGCTCTGTAGTTGGCCGGTAATGGGTCGATATGATAAATAAAAGAGCATAAATTTATAGGTTTAAGAAGCTTAACGTTGGTAGCAGGCACACAAACAATGAACATTTTTTGTAATGCTGTTATTTTTAAAATCCTGAGGTAAACTTTTACAGTAGCTTTTCAAGGATAAATTTAAACCTATTTAAAATTAAGATTACCTAATCTAATAAATAATAATAGTCAGAGACAATACAACATAGAAATAACAATTTAAGAACATGGGTGAACACAACCATCACAGTTTTCCGTCTCCTTCACTTTTCATATTATAATGAAGTAAAAACTGAATTCAAACATTAGATTTTGGCGATTCATTTAAATTCATATAGATTTCTATCCAATTTCCTATGGGAACAGGTATAAAAATCGCGCGGTTGCGAATTTATTATCCCACTCCCAAACACCTTAAAGCTCCGTAAGTCTACAGGATTATAATAAACCGCTTTGGGAACAAAACAATCTTATATTATAAGGAGCTTATATGTAAATAATATCAGAGTTTTTGTACCTGCTGATTAGCTTGTCAAATTGATATCAAGGCTATTTCACTTGCCGAAACTTGTGGCTAAATTGGATTAGTTTTTTTTCATACATAAAAACAAAAGAATAGCTTCTCAGATGGGCTCAAACCACGGTTAATACTTTAAATACTACCTTCGTTGATTTTGATAATTTTTTTTAAATATTAATATACACTAGTGGCTGCAATCGCACCTATTTAAGCCATTATCTTTTTTTTTATTTAACTATAAGTTATCCTTTGTCTGCAATCTCACCTCATGGTAAGTTGTGATGTAGCCTTTTTTTTTCTCGTGGGGAAATCCTCATGGATGTGGTATCCATGGGGATTTCCATCATTCCACCACGGGGAGGTGCAGTGGTTATGCCGGACTCTTACCGACTAAAACCCCACGGTGTTCCAACTCATCGCCTGGTGACTGGGTCATGGGAACGCTCTCGCACACAACCGCAACCCAGCCAGAAGTTATGACGTAGCCTAACCTAACCTAACCTGTGATGGCTATGGCAGTTATATAAATCCACATCCCTAATCGGTTTCTAAGCGTCATCTTATCGGATCGGTACGTTAAGTCACTTTGATTCATCAGAAGAGTAGCACGCTAGCACGGCCAGACCAGAGAAAATGCAGAAATTTTAATTTCTCAAATTACCCCTACCCGGGACCTTTCATTTATGAGCGCTGAGCAGTGGTATAAAAAAAGGTAAAAATAGACTAAAAGTGAGAGAAGAAGTAGATTATAATATTATTCTTAGGCACAAATATATCCTGCGATAGATATACAAGCGACCTGTAAAATCTTAATATTTGTTATTTGACTGTGAAATTAACATATTATTGCACAGTCTGCTGCAATAAGTGGATTGTGATAACTAAGCAACATGGACCCAATGTGATAACTGGATGGGCAAACGACTTTGAAGTTCTGGGCCTTTATTCTTTTCTTGGTGTCATTTCACGAAGATATTATTATGTACACGTGCCTAATAATTAAAAATGCTACATTATTTATTTCCTTTGCCTTGCATATATTATAGCTGTACCAAGGATGCTCTATAATCATCTTGTCTTATTAATTAATTTACCTAAGCCGTTATTATAATAATAATCTATTATAACAACACTTGTGCGATTATCAGTAAGTGAAGAAAAGTATTTGCATAAATAATGAAATTAATTAATGGGTTTGTTCATTCCAATAAATATATGATGATAAATCCTTACCTACCTACCTTTCTAAAAGGTATATCATTTCCTTATAACTTATTTTCTTCAATTGCATAATATTTAATAATATTAAAGAGTTATTATTAATATATTACTGAATATGTTCTCTCTTACTTTCACCTTCAAACTTCCTCTGCCGTAGTGTGTGTCATAATAAAGTAACTTTTTTAAAAGTTACAAACTAATCATTTAAACATATTTAAATGGTTGTATCCCTTTAAACTTTTGATGGATTTTTAGTGTGACAGTTTAATTGGTTCAAGACGGCATAAAGCTGGAACGCCTAAATCGTTTGAGGTCACGGCTTTAACAGTAGAGTGATCCCTATCTATTCCGAAATCTTTTACTAGTCCATATATGTTAACAAATATTTAAATATTTACACCTTCTGCTTTTGTTCGGATAGCCTTGTGGCCCCCACTCGTCAAAAATCTCTCAAGCAATTTTAGACTCTAAAAGTTTAAAAAGTTTAAATCGTTATAAAACTCAGCCTGTTAATATCCCATTACTGGGAACAGGCTTACCTCTTGTTATTGATGGTTTTTAGATTCTGATTTAAAGCAATAGTTGATAATAATAACGATAAACGTGCTCTATGAGACACGGGGTGCTCAAAGTAAATTTTCTGACACTCGGGTACAAAGAATTTACCAACTATAATATTTATCTGGCCTGGAATTTTTATCGAACCCAGAACCTCGTGAGCACGCTTGCTACTTTACCAAGGTAGTTAAGCCTTACATAAAAATTCGTTAACCGTGAACATGCTCGCGAAAAGCACACTTTCTCCAACACATACCTCGGCGTAGATATCGAAGATGACCGAGACAAGTTCGTCTTGTTCCGCAGCCGGAACAGCTTGTGATTCCGCAAATCCATGTTTCCAACAAACAACAACCCCAACAACAATCCCAGCAACAAATGCAACAAAACAACACCACAACACGACCACACACAACGCGCTACCACACTTAACTAATGAAATAATTAGAACAGCACATCGCAATCTTATTAACATAAAAATTTCAAGTTTTAACCTTATAATATCCAGTCATTAGAGGCAAGTACATTGTTATAATGTTGGGTAATCCCGCTCTAACCGACTAGCAAACTGATATGAGTGAAAGAGAAAGGTGCAATCGCGATTGCATTGTTGAAATTGCTGTTGTAATTGTGAATGCTCATAAGGTAAATTTTCGTAGACGAATCCAATTGAAATCATGAAAGTGAAAAAAATTCTTTGATATTATCTAATGAAATTCGGCAGATGTTACACAATAAGTTGCATCAATTTGCTTTGTCAATTTAATTTAAATAAAAAAACGTGCGTACACTTTAAATACCTACTTTGATGACCATAATAGTGTAGTAGTTTATGCTGTGGCTGTATAGAGGATCTCGGTTCGACTCCCTTTGACGGCTACTACAAGCTTTCCGGAATAGATCTAAGCAATTAAGCGACCTGATATGATGCCACGTTAAAACCACTTGTAAGCATTGTTCTGTTGCTGAAAAAACTTAATGCTACTCTGTAGGATGATAATCTTAAAAAAGTTTGAGATTCATTAAAGGAGTTTTTTATTTTAATACTCTTAAAGCAAGAGAATGATAATTCACACTACATAATATTACCACTCAGATATTGAAGGCAGTGTATTCACAAGAAAGAAAAATATTTTTGTTCACTAAACTGACCTCAGAAAAAAGAAGCCTTGAATTTGATTTGTAATATAAAAAAAACTTAGGGAAAATTTAATGGGACCAACAATATATAGTATAAAATAATTTCTTTATTTATTTAGGAAAACCAACCGCTAATACATTTTTTCTTGTCCAAGTTTTTACGTTGTGAGCTAATTGAATGTTCAGCTTATTACAGGTTTTCACAACGTTTGCAAATAATTTGAAAATTAATTACATTTTATATATTATTACATTATAAAAGAAATGTCTAAAAATATTTTACAAATTAATAAGGTCATAATGTTAAAAAATAAAATAGAAATAAAATTAAATTCTAATTAAATTAAAAATAAAATTAAAAAAAAAAAAAAACTGTTTCCTGCACAATAACTTTCGACGAAAATATTACGTCGACGTAATATTTTTTGTAAGCTCATGATGTCATTTATATTTAACAAAATATACATACGCTTAAGTGCTGTAAAACCTTTGTAACTGTTTATTTTAGTTGTTGCATTTATAATTGCAAACTAGGAAGTCAGCTTAGATACTGATAAACAAATTTTAGCGATGCACGTACCGATAGCATTATACGCGGCGCTTTTGTAACGAGGTTTAAAATATGATCCTAGTTTTAATAGGATTACTCAATTATGAGTTTAATTGGATCTTTGGATTAAGCAATCTGAATTTTGGTGTTATATTTTATTTTAAACTATCCACGCCCTGCATTTACACTCATTTTTAGATTCATTATATATCATAGCTCAATGTTTGATAGCATTTTACTGACATTATATTTAAAGAGTATCCGGCAAATTTAAAGTGATTGTATTAATCTTTTATCTCGTAGGATTTTAGATGAATTCGATCGAGGTTCTTGCCTAAGCTTTTATATAGCATAAAGATTAACAGTTTTCGAACGAGTTTTCTGTGTCCAGGAGTTTCGCTGGACGTGGATCTGTCAGTCAGTGAGTAAATCTCTAACTTTCATAAGTATCGATATAGGCTATTATTGAAAAGGAAAGGAACAAGCAAGTAATAGAAAAACATGATGTAGAAGTAGGTATTATGGTTCAATACATGCGATTTGAACCACTAAACTTTCAGTATTCATCTGTTGGTCTTAATATTTGAATCGATTTTCTTATTTGATTAAAAGTATTCGTACTATTTTATTTTTATTCCAAAGCGTCATTCTGGCATGCAGAATGATATAAATAAAAAATTTTAGATGTGCAATCAAAATATTCTCAAAATTATTTGTTTTATAAGGCACAGGAGATCTATGGAGTCGAAAAAAATTCAAACGATATTATTTTTTTTATGTCAAAGTGAAATTGAGACGATAATAAGTTTGATATCAGCATACCAATGGTATTGCGTTCACATTAATATTATATAACCACCAATAAATAAAACTGACGCGACGACGCGCAGTCCTGGTTAGTATCACCGTTATTGTACGCTCCTCGAATATAAAGCGCGGTATAGAACACATTTCGCACTTACACTGCCGAAGTAACTGTGCTAAATTTTTGTACCATGACATAAATCTTTATTGTTGGTTTATTTTACAATGCATCGATATTTGTAGAAGTTCCAGCAAATTCATAATTTATCATTCTCAGCCTATTGGCGAACCACTGGACAGCTAGCACGGGCAGGAGACAATTATCTCCCCGGGGAAAGAATAAAAATTTACCTTCTCCCACAGCTTTATCAACTCTCAGAGCACTGGCGCACAAGTGAAAATAATATCCCAATACTATATGTGTATTAATAAACGGGGATAAACTTCCTCTATTCCATGTTCTAGTGATTTAGCAGGTGGGCACGTTAATTATATCTCTTGTCAGGGGATATAATCGTGGGATATAATTTTTATCTCCTACCCATGCTAGCCTTGCTCATGTAGGCTCAAGCCTCTTCTATATTAGGAGAGACGGAATTAAAGCGTCGTTCCATCACGCTTCTCCTAGAAGTATTGGTGAGCTTTAACCAGGCACCGATCGCGTTAGTCGTCATACCCCTAATCGGTTTCTACGTAACATCGTACCGGAACGCTAAATCGTACGTACAGACATACCCACTATATAATAAGATGAAGAATATTTCTTTGGCAAACAATCAATTATTTGGCAGAAGAGTTCACTATGTAGAGCAAATTTAACTATTAATTTATATTTCATGACGTACTAATACTAGAAATGTATATATCCAAATGGGATTAGTGACTTAACGATGACGTAACAAAATGCCTATCTGTATAGCGTGTGGAAAAAACTCCAACGAAAACTCTCAAGGGACAACACAGAGTTGACTAATAGAACAAAATGATGACTGGTTTCACAGTTATTTACGACGGGAACTAAGAAGTATGTTAGCTATGACACGTGTCTACATGCTCAGTTAACAATAGATGAGTTGTTGTGTTACAAATAAAATAGCCTTTAAGTCGATATCGGTAAGAGCTATAATAGTTAAAGTGTCGTGCTCTTCTGTAGTTAATCGTATGCCCGCAAGTTACATGACTTGTTGCATTAGTAGCATGGGAAAATTGTGTAATTGTTCTGGGGTTAGAAATAGCATTTTAATTAATTTGTAGATCACAACATATAAATATGGGTGATGTAATTTTTTTTTTTTTTTTAATTTATTGTTCAAAATAAAAAGTTACAAATATTTTTCCAACATAATTATCCATCCCCTTAGAAACTATGCGTTTATGGTGGGGATGGCAGGTTCGCAAGTGTATATCTAAAAAAAAAAAAAGAAAAAATTTATTCAACTACTTAATCTTAATGTAAAAATATTTAAACAATCTTAATCAAACTTAATCTTAATGTATCTCATTGCATTTGTTGTTCGCCGCCAAGGAAGCTGAGACGTGAGGTTATTGAAAATGACTTTATTACTAGTACTTAATGATTCCTAACATTTAATTTTCCATTTTATTAATAATCTGGATTTTATGAATTATCCATAATTTTGTACCTACTAAAAGAAGATAACACTAACTATGCAGGCAACTTATAATAAATACAAAAGTTTTTTAAATGATTCGACAATTACAAATTGGTTATTTTTTATGTTTTTTTTTTGTACTTGTTAGTTAACACGGACGAATTTGTCAAGCTAGGAATTATATATATATTTTAAAAGCTACGTAACTTAATGAGTAAATCAGTAAGTTTGAATACTAGTTTGGGCTACAAGGGCATAAAATGATCCATTTTATCCGAGATGGTTAGAGTCCACCAATCCGCAGTGAGCCAGCGTGGTGGACTACGGCCTAAGCCCCTCTCATTGTATCTACTGAGGATTACGTGCTAGTTGCAAAGACGTGCCGCTTTATATATTAAGCTTTCCGGTACGATGTCTTGTAGAAACTGACGAGGGCTATGGGCTATATGGCTTTAATAAGACTGCCTTACCTCTGACAGGTAAGCCAATTACCATCTTAGACTGCATCATCACTTACCAGTTGAGATTGCAGACAAGGGTGTACTTGCAGTGGAATAATAAAGACGGACATAATAAATATATTTTTTATTAGTGGGTGGTATTTTAGTATGTTAGTCAGTTAATATTATTTTCTAATCAGCTGCTAACTTTAATCACCAGTTAACTAATTTTGCTCGGTAGGTGAATATGTAACGACCACAAATCGTGATTGTAATATTCATCCCTGATTAGCTATGAGGTCATTCGTCTTGATTGGATTCAGGTTACCTAATTATAAATGACCTACTCTTCAGATTTAATTATACACCTTGCCGATCTACAAACAATTTGCCAAGAATAAAAAAATAAACTTTATAATCTTACTTACTTATCTTGCTCATTAATGACGAATTTTAGTATCTTGTTTATGTTCATTTTTATTGTCTATATGTTCTTTAGTATTTATGTATGATTGAGTATATATTAATTTATTATTTTATATTTATTTTGAAATTTTGTTTATGTATTTGTATTTAGCTATTTTAATGTAGGCTTATAATAATTTTATACCACCTGTCCGCTCTCGCTGATCTTGTCCTAATCCAGACGTTGCCTGGCAGAGATCACTACTAAGCGATAAGGCCGCCTTTTGTATTTTACTTCCGTCTTTGTATTTCTATTGTACTTTGCTTTTCCTAACTTCATAGTGGTGTACAAATAAAGAGTTAAATAATAATATTAATAATAATACCATAATCTGTAATGTAAATAAAAAATGTAATAAACTTTCGCATTTAATGCGAAAGTTTATTACTCAAACATACCAGAATGGCTGGACACATCTGGATGAAATTAACAGAGACTGATTATTGTCTGGAATACCACATACGGTACTTTTATACTGGAGAAATATATGTTCGGTTCCCGTAAAATCATATATACAAAATAAAATTTTACAGAGCAAGAGTGTTTTTAGCATACATTTTATTGTGTAAAGGTAGATTAGAGGGCAAAGAATAACTAAATAATAGGTTCACGGCAAAATTTCCCCTTGAACGAAGTCGCGGGTTATAACTATTAAATTTATATAAATATATAAATTATATATTTTTATAATAATTACAATATAATGTTATCGATAAATATAAATCCAAAGCATTAAGAATCAAAGTGTCAGTAGGTAATGAGTTAAAATAGTTTAGACATTAAGTTCTTTATCTCTAATGTTTTATATAAAACCGAGCTTCCACTCACGGATTAATCACGAAATCCCAGGAATCCTTTTTAGTCATTCGTTAAGAAAGGACTTTAAAAAAATTCCCCTTAATTTGTGAATTAATACGAGTATAACTATAATACAGTGCGGCAGGCAGGTGGATCAATTGAAGTAAAAATGGGTGCCTGTTTATATCTGAAGAAAGTACTTCTATAATAATTCATATGACATTTGCTTCAGTCTAAGCGTTCGATTGAAATTGATCAAAGATGGTCACACATAAAAATAAGTGGTTAATTGTCGAGTATTATAGAAAGTGGACGGCGTGATTTTAACAAAGGTGGGCAGAAATACGAGGTTCCTCTATAATCTATTTATTCTTTGCCCTGGTATAAACGATCGATTAAATCAGTTGATCAGTCTTAATTCACAGTTAATTGTTTTGTATCAGGGAAAGTGGGCGGAGCGATCGTATCTGAATTGATCACGCGAACGGTTGTAATTAAGTGTCCTTTTAATTATCTATTCGGTACTTTCGTTTTTCTGTAATGTCTAAGTGCAAAACAAACTTTACTTAGATACACCATTTTGGAACCATTTTGGCCATTTTGAAACCCAATATATCGGTTTTTAATAAACTAAGGACCACAAAACTGATAGCTGAGTATACATATCGGGAGTCAAGGAACACACAGTTTTTAAAAGTATCAGACTACAACTCTAGCCCATCTATTCGGCTTTATATTATGCTATTTCCGTCTTCATGGAGCTTCTTTATCTGATATTTCAAGCCGTGCCTAGGTATTTTTTTTAATCCAGTTTTCTTGGATAAAAAGTTAACTATATCCGCCTGGAGGATACAAGGTATCTTTGTAAATTGCATCCTACCGAAGACTAAATCCATATATCTTACGTGTCGTTCACTTACATAAAACCACAATACAGTACAAAGGAAGGTATTTTTTTTAGGAAAATAAATTGTATGAGGTTATACTTCACTTTTCAGTCACGTTGAATAAGAAATTTCGATGTCAACAGCTTCCAGATCTTGACTAAAAAATATGACTTGCGAATGCGAATAGCGAAAAATAAAAAAGTGCACTTGGTATATTGTTAACATGCGCCTCGATATTCAGTCTCTACGTCGCCTATTCAAATCGATTTGAAAAAAAAGGAATCGAAACCTTTTAAACGTCCGTGGATTTAACATTCACTTCCATTTATACGTGGGCATTGAGATAAAAATATCTTATACCGGTGTTTATAAAAGAAACGCTGGTTGACGCGTGCCTCAGACACGCGACTGCAATCTGTTCGATCTAGCTACACAATGGGCATTCAGTGTTCACGTAACGACGACGACGCGTTACCGACGTGCACGTCGAAACGACATGCCATTTGCGTCACGGGTGTGAGTGAACATATTGATGTTTATGGGAAAATGCATACGGGTAAATAATTTTGTCGTGGCTATAAATCTCTGCATGAAGTATAAAGACCTTCGCACACTACACGACAGTAAAACGAGGCTGGGTAAAATCAACTGCTGCAAAAAACCTGGGTTATGGGTATGGTTTTTCTTTTTTAATCGTACTTCTTACGTTGTTGCAATGTTTCTTCGGCTAATTGGTTTTTATTGGTCCGATAAAAAAAATGTCATCGAGTTTGAGTAATGAGATTTGCAAATTCAAAGCGGTTGTAGGTCGATACTACTATGTAAAGTCTGATAAGAATATTGAGCGTCAGTCAGTCGTCACTCGCTCGAAAATGTTTAATTAACGTCCAAACACGCGACGTGATACAACTCACTCATCCCTAAGGCGTCCCTAAAATAGTACCTACTTAAAGTAGCTTAACATATAAAGCAATTTTTGCAGCGTTAAGTTACGTTAGTATAAATGATTTCCAAAAGCTTATTTAACCTTACAAAAAAAAAAGAGCAACGAATTGACATATTTCTCGTATCTCCGTACAACAATTTTCCGTACATTTTGAACATTATACCAAAATATTGCACGGTTTTTATGGCAAAAATTATCTTTTAGTAATGAAAGAAAATCATTGATTACGATTTCTAATACCTAACAGTAATAAGTCTAGATTTTTAAAGAAATTTTATCTTTTATCAAAGCACAATCATAATAGGGATAGGTATTTTATAAGGATTGAGTTAAGTGACGCTTTTCAAAAAGACTGATATAATATAATAAAGTTGAATACACTCGTTTCTATACATAATAATAATAATTAAAACGTATTAATA
This sequence comes from Pararge aegeria, assembly GCF_905163445.1. Lineage (NCBI taxonomy): Eukaryota > Metazoa > Arthropoda > Insecta > Lepidoptera > Nymphalidae > Pararge > Pararge aegeria. Next base: position 17,179,282 of record NC_053181.1, read on the forward strand.
ACATCATCAGAGTTGTGAAGGGCCCTCTCTTCCCTTCACATATGCTGTACGTATGCTATTATTAAAAAATTTACGCTGAATTTATCGTTTATTGTAAATGTGTTCACAGAAATTAAGTTAGTGGGCCATCTGTCGATGGAAATGACACGAATATATTCATTCTCGATTTCTTTTGCTGTATATTTTTTTTCAATTCTAGGTTACATGTAACTGGTAACAACAAATATTTAATTTATATCAGAAAACACATCGTTCATGTTTATCGTATATACATTATATATATAATGCGGACTTTATTATTAAGCACAAAAATTGAGAATCGTCTCATAGATTTGAAATACATGTTTAAAATACGAACCGTTTTTGTATATATATAATAATTACAAGTATAACACGTCTTTATTATTTATATTCCATTTGTCTTAATTTTAGCGCAATCTAAAAGTACAATTAATTGTTTGTATTCTAATTTTACACACATATAAATTGTAAGATTACATAATAACCGCATATAAATTAATTTATTAGATAATTCCGAAAAAGTTGTTCTAGTTTGAGTATCTTTGAAGACCTTTGAACTTATAAAAAGCATTTGCACCTTTAATTAATTTATTTATTAGTCATCAATCATTATGTTAGATATTTCCTATATGTTTATAAATCGAATTTTAAAAAATCGTATCATTCTAATGTTTGAATTATAAACTCAGCTAGGACATCCTCTTTATGTGAACCCATTAGTGAAGTGTTAATATCTGCACTAATTACTATATATGCATAAAAATGTTATTAAATTTTTATTGATACTAATTTTAATATCAAGACTGTCGCTCCAGGGTATATGAACATTGAAAACCGGAAGGTCATAAGGTTGCAACCTGGTCATCAATTAACTGTAGGCATAATTCATAACAATAATTAAAAGAATATGTAAATGGAATTTAATTAATGTATATAATATTTTGACTTGGTTTTTGACATTCGATTTGAAAACATTGACATTTCATTTTAATTTATATTTATTAAAGTACGTGTTGTTTTATATCTATTTTACTAATGTTCTTTTTTAATATCAACGTACATAAAAAAAAACGTTATAAATTTTCAGTTTATTTAAGTAAAAGAACATATTAGGAACATCGTCACTCCTGTTGTTTTTTTTTGTGCCAGCGAGACACAACAAACCAATAATTTCATCATCAGCATCGTCAACCCATTACTGGCCCACTGCAGGGCACGAGTATCCTCTCAGAATGAAAAGGATTAAGCCCGTAGTCCACCACGATGGCAAAGGACGGATGGTAGACATCACACGCCTTTGGACATTATGGGAAACTATCAGACATGCTAGGCTTCCTCACGATGTTTACCATTAAAGCAAATGATTTTTAAAATGCATATAAACATTTTCGGAACCGACAGGATTTGAACCTGCGACTCTCGGGCAATCGCGGCCTGAGCGCTTTCACCAATTAAGCTACGGCTCTCCTAACTAAAACGCACATAGCTCCGAAAAGACCGAAAGGAAGATTAGAAGAATGATAGAAGCCCTAACAACTATTCTACTACTCCTTTCTTTCATCAAACCAATCTTTATGGTATGTAAATATATAATATTTATTAAAAAAGTTGCAATTGATTGATACAATGATTACAGAAACTTCTAGATAAATATTCACTTCAATTGTGTGTGTAAGTTTCTTTGGATTTGTATGCAGAACTACTATTCAGTTTGAATGGCTTATGCCCATCACGTCATAGGTACCGTGGTGAGTTAGGACACCTCATGACGTCACTTTTTACGTGTGCATGCAATTAAGTTGGTACTACTATTTAAAATTAGATGACAATTCAAAAGACGATGATTTCGTGGATTATCTATCGATTTGTCGGTTCTCCTATACATATATTGTCATTTTTATTTAATAAAGAAAAAAGACACATCTTACTTTTCCAATGCAGATTCGCTGATAAAGCTCAACAAATGAAAAGGCAATCAATATTATGTAAAATCACCGATGTATTGTAAATTTCGCTAAGCTACTTACATCTTTGTAGGTTACATTGTAAGAATTGATGGATTTGTACGTTCATCCATACAAAAGTATTCAAGTATGTGACTTTACATATTTGATGAATAAAGATTTTGAACAGCGACATCGCTCTGTCACTGTTGGAATGGCAATTTTTTCTCGCAATTCATGCTCCACTATTAGTCTTTACATAATACAAAACCATACAATCAGGGTTTAGCTGGGTCTCCATGCAGATATATAACACTCGTTAAACATAATTTATATTGTCAGCTATTTAATTCAGATATGATATTTCAAAAAATGCATAACCTTTCCAGAGGAATTTTAAGCATTTGTATATGATCTGCCAAAACATAAAATTTTACAGAATGTTAAACCGCTTATTCAATAAAGTACCTAATTTTTGATTGATAAGAGGTGATCTATTCATATAAATGTATTTTTTAGCAAAACCTACTTAATATGCTAATGTAATTAAGGGTTGTGGTGGAGGTTCGGGCCGCCTTTGGGCATTTCTAATTTTGTTTTGTAGGTTTAATTTTTTTTCTTTGTCTTTCAACTGTGTGCAATAAAAGTATATTTTATCCAATATTCTGTTTTCTGGATATTAAAAGTAAAAGATTTAAGACCTTTTACACAAGGCGACTAAAACTATTTCCCCACGGGAAACAATTTAAACACATTATTTTAGTATATTATGTTGATGAAAACGCATACAAACATCGTCATGTGCAAAGGTTTATAAACAAACCTTGTTCAGATCCTCCTAGGCATCTAACTTTTACGGGAACAGTTTCGGTTCTGATACATACCTGAAACAACATAATGAAAAATTTATAATATTTTGATTAGATGTTCAATTTGATGAAATATCACGATAATGGCATTTCGTATATTTTCGCATATAACGTTTAAATTATAAGTAGAGTTCTCTCTAATTTCCGAAAAGAAGTACAAATTCTACCTCATATTCTACCTAATTAAAAGGGTCTAGAACTAATGTTTTATTGTTTTTATTAATCTGCCCAATTTAAGAGGCACCGGCAAATTTTTAAACTTTGAAGAGCCCTGAAAAGAACGCGATTGGATAATCCCTCACAGTCTTATGAAGCCCTGTGAAACATAAATAAGTTCAAATCAACGACCCGTAGTAGCGTCTCCAATCAGTGAGAAAATACAACCAATACACTCGTGAGTTTAACCAAATTACTTATCCACTAGTTTAAATTATTACGTAACCAATAACCGTCCGTGGTATGATTAGATTTGTATGCATACAAATCGATTACTTTCACCGTATCTTCACGCTCGGTTCAACATCATTATAAAACATGCGTCCGGGAGCCCACTGTAGAGTGTTAGAATAAGTATTCAGTGACCAGATAATTCAAAGGAAAAAATAAATAGTTTTGGAATACCATGCCGTATATTTTGATAGGCCAGAGTCTTAGGAGGGTGGTTAAGTAATTCTATGGCAAAGCGCTACCAGTATTATCAGTGCAGTATGGATAAAAAATGGGGGTACTATGTTACCCAAGTTAAGCCAAGAAAAGGACGACGCAGCTGCCATGTGTTTTATTATACTAACCATTTCTGTCAACTTACGACCAAAACTTAATCTAATCAACGTGAATACTCGATCGACTAAGACGTTAAAAACATTTAGTATTTTCATATTAATAATCCTGTAATGATTCTCGAGGTATTGATCTGAGAACACCAGTTTTCTCACAGACCTATCAAAGTTATCATCAGATCAAGCTGTTTTTAGTTTAATCACCGATCATTAGCCGAATTGTTTGCTACTGGTAATTTTTATTTTACTTCTGGATTTACTGAAAGGATGTCAGTCATCGAAAGTTACTAGTAATAAAGTCACCATTCCCGAAAAATATCGCGAAAATGTCTAGAAACCGATTGTAGATAAGGTCTCTGAACACTAATTAGTCGAACAAGAAAATACAACGCAGCTATTTACATCTGGTTTAGAGCGCTTTCACATTTAAATTCCAATGTGATAGAGCCCTAAACGAGACAGATATAAACCATTTCCTATTAAATTGACGCCCATTACTCGGACGTCACGCGTTCGGTAAAAATGATTTATCGTACCAGTCAACGATCTGTAATGCCTTCGAGATAAATAACGATAGTACGATACTAACTGTGGTTTTCTGATAAGATAATGTATAGTTAATAATATTATTTTAATGAAGCACGTGGCTTTTATACAACTATTTTAAATTAGGTTTGCATTGTTTTTTTTTTATTCACTACAAATTAGACCTTGACTGCTATTACACTCGTGGTGAGTGATGTCGCAGTCTAAGATGGTAATGGGCTATTGGGGTATGGCAGTTATATTAAACTCTGCCCCTAATAATCGGTGTCTACGCGAAATTGTACCGGCACGGTAAATTGGTTGGCGGCACTAATTAGGTGATCAGTAGGGTGATAACCAGCCACCAGAGAAAAATTACAAAAACTACAAATTGCCTCTGCCGGATTGAATCCAAGACCTCTTGCTTATAAGACCACAGCACTCGCCACTGCGCCAGAAAAGTCAAAAAAGTTCGGTAGTAGAGTCATTACACACACTTTTGAAACGTCAAGTCACTCTGACTTGACGTTTCAAAAGTGCTTATAAACTATGCCTACTTGAAATGAAATAATTTAGAATTAAAAAACTTTTTAAAATTACACTTGCGTTTAATTGTTATTAATTTCTTAGACCCTAGTGAAAAGTTTTGAAAGGGACATATCTAGGAATAAGAATCAATATAGTTCTAAGAGAAATACAATACAATGATGGGTGTACATGATAAGGTAAGATGACTTTTTGGTGCAAAAGGTATTTTTGTAGGAGATAAATAACAGTTAGACATCGCAATTTAAAATAGTTGGAAAATCCAAAAGTGCACGCCTCATAATCTCATTCATTACAATAAAATTGAGATTATTTGTAAATAATAATTGAACTAACTACATCTAATTATACCGTGAAAAGTAATAGGCTTCTATTCAGAATACTGAAGCCTATAAAAAAAACCAACTCGATAAGTGAAGTATTTCGCTCGTTATCGTCACCATAATATTCGGGATCCGCACATACACGGACGTCCAAGACAGAATTATTTTTTAATTCAAATTCAAAATTCATTTATTTCAAGTAGACCTAATATAAGCACTTTTGAAACGTCAAGTCTGTCTGTTTGTATTGACTCTACCACCGGTTCGGAAGGCAGATTCTACCGAGAAGAAGCCGGCAAGAAACTCAGCAGTTGCTCTTTTACAACATCAACAATTTACATTTTTACATTTTAACATACATCTTGCGACAGCTGAAAGCGGAGCTGGATGCTTCCAAGCAACCTTGTCATTAAACAATTTTTTAATTAGTTCAAATTATAAAAAGAGATTTAAAAATATCATGAGTGTTAAAAATGGTGTTTTTCTCAACATTTTTCTGTTTATATTCACTTACTTAAGCAATAAAGAATAAAAAAGTGACATTTTAAGTTGGAGAATCACTCGGTGTGCGTAAACTGACAGTAATACCCACCTCAACGCTTTGCTTATGAGGCGTGCAATATGACTATACAACCGAACTTGTTGAATAGTCATATTTTATGATTAGCTAAGATAGAACAATTAAAAATATTGATTAGGAGATTGCATGAATAAAATACACTCTTAATTATAAAAATTTGTTGAATCATTGTTAAAAGGACAAAATGTCAAATTGAAAAGCTTCAATGGACACTAAATGCTGTATCGACTGATCGTTCAATAGCACACAATTGATTTTATGGTATTCCAATACGGTCACGGAAGACCATGACTGGCATTCAGTTCCGGTAACTATTCTCTTGTATCCGGTTACTTCATAAATGTAGCATAGACTGTGACTTCTTTGTATCAGAACTTATTCGAAACAAAATCCTGACCAAGAAATTTTCATTCATTCCAAATATAATAAAGGCCTGGAGATTGAAGAGAGAGTATAATTTTAAAATATCAGTTTTAAGTTTCAAGGAATGTCATACATACCTTCTATAGCATTCATTTTATGACGTCAATTTTGACATCACAAGTTGAATTTTCTCCCAGGAGGAGTTTAAGGAGAAATGTCTTGTCTTGCTATCAGTATTGTATTGAAACTACCGAGTAGATATTAAATTGAGAACTCTGAAGGGTATGTCAAATCATAAAGATCTGCATTTAAATTGAATAACTAACGAAACAGTCCTCTGGAGCATTTACGTACCGCTATAAAGTATGACTCTAGTTCTTTAAAACCCCGTTAATTTTATCAACAACCCAATTAAAAAAAAAAAAACAGGTACCAGTACCAGTATAACAGAAATTCAGCTACATCAATCGACAGGTAATTGACACAAATCCCTAGGTAAAGCCAAAAGCTATTATTATTTTACATTACGTACACATTTTATTTACGGGGCGAGTTTAATTTAACAGTATTTTTACAACACGGTAAGCACTAACAAGTTTTTTCTCTTTCATAATTACATTTAGTTATCTGTCAACAGTGTCTATCTTTTATCATTGATCGGCTTAGACCGAACAAAGCATCTCGGAGAGATTATTCGGCCACTTATCTTGTGTCAGGAGTTAAAGACAGCTGACTTTTGAGTAATGATTTTATAACATTCTGTCCGTAATAAAAACAACTGCTATCTTTTATTCTCGTCGTCCTCATGCTCAACCTATAAACTTCTCACTTCTTCGTTCAGGGCTATTCAAAATAAAGAAAAGAGCGATTTCAAAAAAAATTGAAATTAATTTATTTCAAGTAGGCCTAGTTTATAACCTTTGAAACGTCAAGTTGTCTGTTTGTAGTGACTCGACCACCGGTCTGGAAGGCAGATTCCACTGAGAAGAGCCGATTTAGACCGTATCCCCACCACGCTCCAACAAAGAGGGTTGGTATGCTTATATTTCATTATACATGCAGTTACGAAAGGCTTTTGAATTATTGGACCAAGTTAGCTTATTGGAATAACCGCAAGGTGCAGTGGGTGACGGCAGATCAGAATACAGTTTTCAGCACCTCTTCCTGCGGGTGTCGTACGAGGTGACTTCTTTTTTTTTTACAAAAGAGAACGGAAAGCAGCGTCCTCTGTGCTTCTACTACCATCTACTGCGGTCATCAACTGTGGTGGTTATGTGCAAACCCTCTCGTTGCGAGAGGCCTTTAGTCCAGCTTTGGACTGTTATAGGATGATGCTATAATTATAAGCGTTTAAAAAAGCTCAGAATTTATTCCATTACCTGTAAAAACTAAAGTCAATATATTATAAAACTAAGTGAGAAATATGTTACGAGCTTCTACTTTTTTCATGCAAATAAGGTTATGCACAGGGTATGCAGATGATATAAAATGAAGAAAATCTCCCTTACGAGTAATAAATACTTAAGGGTAGGTTTTTATAACTCTTACAATGCCTATCCTTAAGTTTTTTATAACTCGTACTGGAGATTTTCTTCAATTTATATCATCTATATACCCTGTGCGTACCCTCTATGCACGCCACTGGCAGTAATACCTATGTATGTAGTAATAAATTGTACTAGTAGAATTTATCTACTCGTACAATTTATTACAATAATTAAAAAAAAAATCAGTGATCGTAAAAACGATTCCCACGTCCTTTCTACCGTATACCAAAAAAAGTATTTTTTTATTATTACTTAAACACAAATTACCTTAACAGAAAACAATCGGAGTTACTGTTAAAATGCCCTTAGTAATTATACCTGTATAACTTATATTTGGCTCAAGGTTACCTTACCGACCGTATCATACCGTTTCTTGCGGCCTGTCACTCGATACCGATATCCGAATATTAATATTGTTATTTTCATTGTGATACCTATTCATATAACTTACTACGCCAACTTTGTTGGCGTACACACTTACAACTTACAAGTTTGAAGTTTCCCATACAAACTTACATTCGCTTTCCTAACTAATATTATAAATATGAAAATGTATTTATTTGTTATTTTATCCTTCGATGAAGCCCTAACTGAGTAACCAAACAACTTGATTATTGACATTATTAGACCGCCAAATTGTATATTTTTTGTCAAATTTTTATTTATAATTTTACGATATGTTTATATGGTGTGCAATAAAAGTGTTTTCATTCATTCATTCATTCATTCATTAACACTGAGTTAGTTGAAAATATAGGCCACTTTTTATCCGAGGACAAAACTAAGGTTTCCACGTGATTTATAAAAAACCGTAATAAACGCTGAGAAGAAAGTGGGCAACATCCAGTTCTGGATAATAAGCCCACCGTCACCTGCCCGTGCTTTTAAATCATTTCCTCAGCTTCTAAAGGTTGTAGTTTTATGTTAAGAAGCCTATAATATTCCTCGAGAACTACAACTACTAGAAGGTTATTAATTGCAAGAAGGAAAATAAATGTTCAAATCTGATAGGTAGTTTATAAGATTAGCACGTTTGTCAGTGGCTTTGGCGAAGTCTAGTTAACGACAAAGCCGTGCGGTGAAGCGATTTAGCGTTCCGTTACGATGTAGCCTAGAAGTCGTAGGGATATTGGTTCAATATAACCGCAATACCTCAAACAGTTTAGCGCGCTGCCATATTAGACTGCACCATCATTTGCCATTAGGTGATTAAACGTAGGAGGTTAAAAAAACTCCTAAGCTTTATTATATTCGACTACAAGTTAGCCCTTGACTGCAATCTTTCCTGGTGGTAAGTAATGATGCAGTCTCAGATGGACATTATATCGCGTTAAAATCGCACCGGAACACTAAATCGCTTTGCGGCACGTCTTTTTCGGTAGGGTGGTAACTAGCCACGGCCAAAGACGCCCACCAAACAAAATTTCAGACAAACATCTAGATGTATTCATAACTTCCAAACATATATTCACTTGCAAATACGTTTAGAAGCAAATAAATTTATAACAGCCAATTTTTATTATGACAAAATATGAGAATTCTTGCTCAAAGGCTTAGGAGTAAGTTTTTTACAGATATCTTTTGAATCTACCTGAGCTGTGCAGATCGATTTGAATAAGTATAGGTATTATTGCATCCACCAACCGCTCATTAATTTTCCTGACGAAACCTCGCAGTAAAAATATAACAAAGGTCTACGGCAAGCCACACTTAAGCGTTAGGTCTTCGGCCTTGTCAATATTTTAAGAATTGATCATTAATTGTATTCGAAGTGAAAAAAGAAACTGGTACAATGGAATGGTTGAAAAAAAATCAGCCCCCTATCGGAGAACTTTGATGAAATCATTGATCATAGATCGAACGACCTCAATGTTATGAACACGACTCTTATAACAATAGTGTAATGTTTGTTAATAATTAAGACATACATCACATTAATCATATTTAAGTGGTATACGGCAAGTTAGCTCGAAAAGGGTCACCAGGACCCAAACCATAAAAAATTCCACTAGAAATCGATTAAGAGAAATTATTCGGTTTTGATTTCAAACGATGTAGTAATATTTCAGTGTTAAAATTTATTGTAAAAAAAATTGACTACCCTACGTAATTTTAATGACTCGAACTTGAATTACTTTTAAACATGCCTGTGTTTCTATCTGTTAAAGCGTTTATATATATGTCCACTAATTATATAAAGTACCTTTATATATATATATACGCAAGTAATAGGAGCCCCTGTATATATAATATTTTTTTTGGTATTGTTTGTAATATATGTTATAATATTATACCAAAAAAAATATTATATATACAGAAATCTTTGCTAATGTAAATAATGCATGATTGAAAATTTTGTGACATGTAATCCGACAAATTACAGATTCAACGTATGAAATTTTATACATTGAATGTAGGTACTCTTTTGTAAAAATATCCGGAATATATGGTTTCTTAGGCAGAGTAATTTAATTGTTCGACACATAATGTTTGTCGGATTACCGGGGGTCCACTGTATATATGTAGATATTAAATATATGCATTAATATGGAATTTATAGTATACTGTTTTTCAAAAAAGCTAATTTGCTGTAATTGCCCGCACCTTCGTCTGAGGTTATATTGATTTTATTAAAATTCCGCAGGAACCGTATGTCTAAACTTCTTATCTCAAGAAAACTAACGGGATTCTTAAAAGACCATAACAATCGCGGACGAAGGTGCGAGCCACAACTAGTATTGATAATAAACGCTTCCAACCACATCATTCACCTAACCACAGATTAAGCGACCTCATGAACTAATAACCGACAAAAAATTACACAAAGTGTAACCGCCCGTCACGACTGTTTCCAAACTGTGGCGGAATCTCCTCAGTGCACGATATTAAGCCTTAAACTCCGGATTCCTTATTCGTCTGCGCATAGCTGAAATGATATTGGGTAATAAAGGAAAGTGAAAATGGTTTAAACATACCTAACTGTTGAACTAAACACGGCCTAGATCCACGCGGCTCTTACCTATTTTAACGGAATGAAACCAGTTCCATTTGATCAATAAAATTAAAATGATATGTATCTAGTACGATATAAGCGGTTAAAGTGGGTAAGGCTTTTTCGGGTAAACCTTTTTTGGTACCTCCAGAAGGTAGGCCTCCCTTCTGGAGGTACCAAAACAGTTTTGGAGGTATATACGTTTTAAGCAATGAAATATCACCATCTTTAACGGTAAAGGATAACATCGTAAGAAAACCAGCATGCCTTGGAGGTCTCCTTTATGGACGTTGATGATGATAATGATCATATTATCCTTAAGATGAACATAGATATCTTTTATCCTAAAAATGTGTCATGTGTCAAAGTGTCATCCAAAGCATGTATGTAGCTGTGCATATGTATGCACAGCTTAACAGGTAAACCGATCGTGATTAAATTTAGGATAGAGATAGCTTGTATCTAGAACATAGATAGATACTAAAAGTAACTTAGTTATTAATACTTCAAAAAGAGAAATAATCTATATATAAAAATAAAAAATAAATAAATAAATATACTACGACATTACACACATCGCCATCTAGCCCCAAATATGAATATTTCTATGAATATAATACACAGAATTACTTATAATATACAGATAAACACCCAGACACTGAAAAACATTCATGTTCATCACACAAACATTTTCCAGTTGTGGGAATCGAACCCACGGCCACGACTCAGAAAGCAGGTTCGCTGCCCACTGCGCCAGTCGGCCGTCAACACAAATATATGCCAAGAGAATCTTTGATTTGGTTAAAATCGTAGGTTTAAGTTGCTTTAAATTGCAAGACCTAATCTCATTTAATAAATGTAATCGCAATCTCTTTCTTTCTTTGTGCTAAGACACTGTCGTGTAACCTGCTTGTATAATAAGTTAATTTGGCGGATATATGCTATCAGTTCGCATCAAGCTATCAAGCCAACAATTTATTTTATTCTTCCACACCTATTTCCTATAAAATAAAGAAAAACTTTGATACAAAACAAATTAAAGTCATTATTTTATACTAATGAAAATGTTCCGCCTCATACCCAGAGCGTGCACGTGTAGCTAAGAACGCGAATCTCTCCGCATTTCTCCGGCTTTCCTCCGGTTGAATAACCCCAGTCATTGCGTTAGGTAATTACGTAAAATCAAGAAAGAATGTATAATTTATGCTCTCCTAGTAGAGTCTTACGACTGCATACGGAAAAACGCCGGCTTATGTAAAGCAAGTAATATAAGAAAAAGTCAAACAAACGAGAGTTAAGTTTAAAGGAGCTTTGGTTTTGATATTTAATTTTGCTCAATAGAAGTTCATCATATAAACCCATTTCCAGCCCTCTACAGGGCACGGGTCTCTTCCCACAATGAGCATAGGTTAAGTCCATACTCCACCTCGCTGGTCCAGCGCGGATTGGTAGACAAGACACCAGTTATGTAGCTTTTAAAAGTTAGGGTTTTTTAATTTAGACCCTGTTTTACTTTCTACATACTTTCCCATGTCTATTGCTACCATCTCTATCCGCGGGTATTAACGTAAAAAAACGTATTATTATAAGTACCTACGTAGAAATTATTTCTTTTTTACTAAGTCAGTTCTGAAATAGAGTGAATGAATGTCTGTATGTAATAATAATTAATACCTCAAATGTACTACAATAAACACCAATCAAAAGTTTCTTTGTCAATTTGTCTCTCGGTACTACATATTGTTCAGGTTCTCAAACCGCTCGGATAATTAATGAGATATTGTTGGCTACGACGTTTGGTTCCGGGCTAAGCCGAAGGCAAAAACTAGTGATGAATGAAAGTCTTATTAGTATTCATTATTTATGTGTAGTTTAGCTTGCGGCAGCCATATTTTTTATCGATGTTTAGAAAATAAACTAGGTATATTTATTGGAAAATATTTATAGCAATCATATATTAATTTCGTAAATAGTTAACGGCGTAGATAGTTTACTCTCCCATATATTTACAAACTTTTATACTCTTATTGAAAGTAAGAAAGTATGTCTGTTTGTGTGTTACCTATGTTAAGATCATTAGGTGAGCCGATGTTGATGAAATTTTGCACAGAGATAACTTGCATCCTGGAGACATGAAACAAGTTTTGCAGAAATTAAAAAAAAAAAACCTAAACAAAACCTTAAGCTCTCTTGACAAACAATTAGTTTTAACACTAATAGCCTGATGGTAATTTATAAATTCATATTGTTTTTCTTAGCCAACTCGCATCAGAGCAACGTGGTGGGTTTACTCTCTATAACCCTGCGAACCCTATGATACGTTCATACAGCGGTTACGATGACGAGGTGTTAAAAAAAACAAATAATGATTTTACCGTGCTTTATATACAACAAGTTGTGTTAACTTAGTATGGACAGGATGATAGGGTTTACATTTATGGGGCGTTACTTTGCATATAGAGCGCGGGAAACGGACATTCGCGAGCACATGCAGGCATGCTATATTGCCAGGCTTAATACAAGCTTGAAATTTGCACATAACAGCTTGTCAATGTATGCCGTAAATAACGATGTATCGACTGTGGAAACACTCAGTGACTTGAGTTCAACCAGCCAATAATATGGAGACAGATAAAGGTAATAAGTGTCAGAAGTGCTCGCAAAATGTCCTTCTCAAATACGCCCGATGGGTTTTCTCGTAATGGCATCCTTCTCTTAATATTCCGTTGATAAACACGTTTTGTTATGGCAATCAAATTATTAACAATCAGCAAAGATGTTAGCTAAAACACGGCACTAGAAACTAATCGCTCATAAACAACTGTGTTAGAAAGTTAACATAAACATTATTAAAGTGAATGATGAGTTTCACTAAGAAAACGAACACGAAGAACAACTCTCTATGCTTTAATCTATTGTTTTATTTTTAAATATTAGACAACGTGGAATAAAAGTGGAATAAAATTTCGAAATAATATTGAAGTATGCATAAGTATATTCTATAAGGAATCAATCTGTAAAAATATTAAATCAAAAGAAGCATTTTTATTTTGCTATAAAAACGAATTCAAAAAACTCTAAGTGTTTACTTATGACAACCCTATTGAAGATAAAAGACCGACACGCGCATAGTATCTACGCTACGTGACGCGTACCTAATGAAGTCACAGGAGCCACATGATTTTAATTTTGCATGTGATGCTAGGGCTGTATCTGATTTCTTTCAGCAAAAACTATGACAGTTTTTTACTCAAAAATTATTAGGTTTTCGCTTTCACAGATAAGTCTCAGAGACAGTATATAATATACCTCTTAAGCCTGTGAAGTATTATTTCGTTTTTCATTTACACATTGTAGATTGTTCTTTAGTATGTCAACACATAATATAAACATAAATAGTAGAATTTAAAGAGACACAGTGAAATGACACACAATCTTTTATTTACACATCCTGTCATACATAATACGATTGTGTATTAGAAAATAACAATTACGATGTAGGATCGGGGACAACATTGATATTACTCTGTCGTAGTTCTCAATATTTAGGCCTTGCTGAATCTGATGAACTTTTTAGGATTTTTGGCAAAGAATTAGTTGTAAGGACGGATAGTGACATAGGCTTCTGTAAATCCCAGCAAAACAACCGGCTCCCATGGGATTTCAAAAACCGTAATAAACGCACATAACAGCTAGTAAAAATATAAAATACATAACCATACTAAATGAATCCGTTTGCGCCAATCACTTGATTATAATGAAGGTGACTGTAGGCAGTAAGGACGTCTGGTTTTACACGATAGGTATAACAAGTTTTCCAAAATGTCACACAATCGCAACATTTTGTTTATAAAGAGCCGTATCGATCGGTGCCACTCGGCAACCGCGTGGAACCTAAAAGTTTTGATGTTTATTTTTACCCGCGATCGAAAGCAGAGATGTCGCGAATATTCTTACAATTACTGTTGTCTCTGATAAATCGGTGACTAGCGGTTGCCTGTGACTTCATTTATGTAGACTTTCTGGTTTACCGCGAGATTCGGAAGTGTATTGTAGAACTTTTAAATAGAAACAATTCCACCACACATTATCTTCGCCTAACTGTAACGGTTTTTCCAACATTTACAAATTATACTTAAAAACTTAATTCATACCTATGACGCTGACTTCCTTTACTATACCAATTCGAAATATATTAATCGAAAACACACAAAAACACTATAAATGCTATAAAAAATATCGATTCCTCGCAAATATAATATCACGTGTTGGCTTCGTGATCTAACAAGTTATAGACGTAACATACTATATGCATATTTATGTATATTTATTCAACTGTGATGTCCGAAAATATTTTAATAAAATTATTTTAAGGTGAACTATGCATATTTCGATTTAATTCAATAGAGGCTCAAGCCGACTTATTACCTATTCATTCAGTGAAACTCTACCACTGTTTACAAGTAATAGATAGGTAATAATATTTAAAAGAATAATAATTTCGATAATAATAATAAATAAATAAATAAATAATAAATATACTACGACAGTATATACATCGTCACCTAGCCCCAAAGTAAGCGTAGCTTGTGTTATGGGTACTAAGGCGACTGTTAAATAATTTTATGAATAATATACATTAGTACTTATAATAAACAGATAACCCCAGAAGTATATACAAATATTTTCCAGGTTTGGGCATCGAACCCACAGCCTTGGACTTAGAAAGTAGGTTCGCTGCCCACTCCGCCAATCGGCCGTCAATAATAAACTGCCACTGCCAGTGCCAGTCTACAAACGCTTTACTTTCGCTTTACTTTGAGTTGACATCAATTCCCGTTCCTTAACTTCTAAATTAGGGATAAAAATTATAAGTACTTACGAGTCACAACAAAATATATAGAGATTTGACTTTGTATAAAAAATCTAATCAATCCCCACAAAGTAATGCGCGTAAAACTTTTAATACGTTAATATTTTCCATAAAACATTCATCCGCTATTCTACACCATTTACTCCGACTCACCGCGTTAATTCGCCCATCTGCACTGTTACTTCGTTTTCTTGGCTTATAAAGATCGTTATGTGATGATAAATATAAAATGCTATACCTACTCTTCTTCAAGAGTTTAGCTATCAAAAGCAATGAAATGTTTTTTTTAAAATTCGTCAGATAATTCTAGATATACATACAACGCACTAACGTTAAAACAAAAACAAAACTTTAGCTGTATCCATTATAATTAGTATAACAAACTTTTTTCTGCATTTTTTTTTTTAAATATTAATAGCGGGCAAACGAGCAAGTCAACGAGGGTCACCTGATGGTAAGTGATCACCGCCGCCCATAAACATCTGCAGCACCAGAGGAGCCTCCGATGCGTTGCCGGCTTTTAAGGAATTTGTTTAACCGCCCCTTGAATAACCCTAGATTGTATTTTTGAGGAAACACATCAGATGGGAGATTGTTCCATAATTTGCAAGTGCGCGGTAGAAATGATCTGGTATTTCGAACAGTAGAAGAATACCAGGCATCCAGATGATGAGGGTGGAATTTATTTTTAATCGGCATTTTTTTTTGTTATAATCAGACAACGGAACTAGTTAACGGAAGTATCTCGCAAACATTGCAATACTTTATATCACAGCGCATAATATTAATTAAAGTATGATAAGATTATTTCAAAATCCTAATTAGTATATACGAATGCACAAAATAAATGACATCATTTACTTAATTATTATTGTTATAATATCGGCTTACTAATAAGAATTTAAAACATTCTCATATAGTTACGAGATTAGAATCTAGTTGGTAGGATCCGGTTGACTTGTACCCTTGCCCGAGATCCTCTTCGTGTTAATTTATATCTCCTTGTTTTGTTGTTAATCTTCTTTATGTATTTTAAATGGGACATTACCATATATCACTCGTTATATTATGTTTGGCGCTTTTAATAGTCAAAATCCAATCAAAGTTTCATTCACAACTTTTTTGGGAAGTTGGTTTTTAAATTAAAATTAAACTTTTTTTTTCAAATATGCATTGAATCGGTGATTGCTTAGTGGTTAGGACTCCGACAACACTTTCAGGGGGCCGAGTTCGAATCCCAGCACGCACCGCTAACTTTTTTAAGTTAGGTGCGTTTTAAGCAAATAAAATATCACTCGCTTCAACGGTTAAAGAAAACATAGCGAGGAAACCTGCATGTATGAGAGCTTTCCATAATAATTTCAAAGGCGTGTGTAGTACTAGCACTGGGCCAATGTAGACGGCTTGAACCCATCCGACTGTGGGAGGAGTTAACTGGCCCTTCAGTGGGCTGGTAAGATGATGATGATAAATCACAACTGTCATTACGTGCCACAATCGTCATTATGACGTGCAGTCGTTCATGTATTGCTTAATCAACGATCAAAAGTCCCGTTAACTAAGCTACGTGCTTGTGGTAGTCTGCAATCGTTTTTCATTTATTAACGCAAAGTTTTTATGTACACATTGTATAACTCGTCCTCTGATTATTTACCCAGATAACTGCGAGTGGCATTGGGAAGTGCCAAGTGACAATTTGGTTTCGAGATTTCACTTTTTATACCGTCGAGCAGGAATAAATAAATATGTTATGGCTGTCGTGTGAAACGGTGATAGAGGTTAGGACTTCGGCTTCACTTTCGGGGGGCCGAGCCCGAGTCCCGGTATGCACCTCTAACTTTTGTTAGTTATGTACGTTTTAAGCAATAAAAAACGGTTTAAACGGTTTAGGAAAACATTGTGAAGTAGCCTGTTAGCTTGAGAGTTCTCTATAATGCTCACCAATCCGCACTGGGCTATCATGGTGGACTACGGCCTAAACCCTTCTCATTCTGATAGGAGATCGGTGCCCTGTAGTATGCCGTAATGAGTTGATGATGAAGATAATGATCTGCCAAGTCAGTCAAATGGTTATCAAGTATTACTACGAATGAAGAGGTACCGAGTTTTAGGGTCTAATGACAGATAATGCAACTGTCTTTTAGTCAATCGATGACATCTTTGTATAAATAGGAATATATCATCATTATTGACTCTTTACCAGCCCACTATAGCCCTTCTCCTCTTCAAGTGAGAAGGGATTAGGCTGTCCCCCAAAAACTCCAAGTGCAGACTTCACATACCCTGGAGAACGTTATGGAGGCAGGCATACAGGTTTCTTCAAGGTGTTTTCCTTCACCGTTAAAGGAATACTTCTATACTTCAATTGCTTGATTTTAAAATGCACCTATTACCCTGAAAAGTACCATCTACCGGGGATAAATATCAGACCCCCTGAGGTAGGGAATTAACTTTCACCCGTACGCTAATTTTATTATCAAAATATTATGTGCTAACAATAACTTAACCTAAGAAGGTTTGCATGTACAGTCAGTTTGAAAAACTTACGGTAACCTAGCGACAAGTACATACACCTTGATTAGGCACCCACGATACACACTTGTTATAATCTGGGTAAGCACTAGGTACCATTGGAAATTATAATTTTTTAATAATTTAGTGTGTTAATAAACGTTATTTACAATTATTTTATTATCAATTAATTAGCGGCCCAATACAGGTCATTTTGTTTTACGAAGTTCCCAATACTGGAGCCTGGAGTAAAAAAAAACTGGCCGTATCCAAAGCGGCTAGAAAGCCCGCTAAGCCATCATAACATCTGGTACCTATGAAGTAACTTATGAGTTCATTACCTCAGAACGCCAACCCGGATTTGAAAAGCCCACCAATCTAATAAGCTCCGTATTTTTCGCTATCGAATATTATAAAAACGAGTTTAATAGTTAGTTCATTTTGTTTTTATAAGACCTTAATTAATACAAATATTGCTAAAGATTTGATATCATTTATGCAGTCATAGTTGAATTAATATATGTATTTTTAAGTATTTATGTATATTATTCATTAAAAAAATATATTCATCAGTCATAGCTTGCATACGCTTACTTCGGGGCTAGATTACGATGTGTGTATTGTCATAGTATTTTTTTGTTTTTTTTTTATAATTAATTAAATTTTGACGACCTCCCTTACGCAGTGGTTAGATCTATAGGATATATTACAAAAAAAATTATAAGTCGTATGTTAAAACTCCGGCAGAGGCTGTGTTAGAATTTATAATTTCTGAATTTTCTGGGGTCTGGGTTTAACATAACTACCATCGCAATAACATGTAAACTCGCTACCATCTTCGACTGCATCATCACCATTGACCAGTAACACTGCTGGGCTTGACATAAAAAGGCTGATAATAATTCCTCGCCTTATTAATGAATTACCCACTGATGTACGAGACAATATTAATCCTGGTAATATTAAGAAAAAACTGAAGTCCTTCTTTTTAAGTCACTTATGATCATTTTCATACACAACATGGTAAACTGGCAATAATGTTCTGTAGTTAACGTACCTAGACTTAATTCTCTGTTAGCATATATTACAAACCTGGGTGGTTTTCTGATGCTAGCTATAAGTATTTTTTTTTTCTGTGAACTTTTTGTAAATAAATAAATAATGTAAAGATAAATTATATCAAAGACAAATAATAAAAATCGTTACATTTTTATCTTTTTTCAAATCAATACAATATTCTCGCATTATCTGATTGTACAAGTTAAGTCATTTAAAAAGAACATCATATTTAATTATAATATACAACGTAAAATGTTTCAACACTTGTTGCCTTTTTTTTTTATTCGCAAAAATACAAGCGATCGCCATCTTAAATGTTAGAACAGAAAGAACTACATTTGCATAGAAAATATTCATAAAAATCGTAACTCGTTGCCGAGATGTGACCTTATCACGCCAATCAAACATGTTTTATCAATACTAATATAGCTACACGATTGCGGAAAACGACGCGACGTCAGTATTTAAAATTCAAGTTATTATACGGGCCAGTTTCATCGGCCCTATTCAGATGTAATTCTATCTACTGAACTTTATTATTGAAATAACTATAATAAATGTGTAGTCTGGACGTAGAAACGATTGCGTTTGGACTCTGAGGCTAAGGCGTCGCACACAAAACAATTGAATGTCTAACATAACGTCTCGTGTCATAATAACTAATTTTTTTCTGAAAAAAAAATATTAAAAATATTAAAAGGTATGGCAGGGTTTTTAAAAACCGCAAATCCCGGACTAATTTGTACCAGCTGGCGTACAAAAAAGCAGAATAACGCTGCTTTAAACTGTTACTTCAAAACTAATTTTTGAATACAACTCCCCAAAAAATTTACAAAAAAAACCTTATTTGTAGCAAAATAAGATAAAATTCTAAGATGTCACAGTGTTTGCTATTCGGCAGATTTATTACCAGGACACACGTTGAACTTTTATGTGTGCATAAATAAAATAAGCTTCACAATTTTAATGTGTTTTCTTTAAATTCATTTGGTTTTAGAACCATGATAAATATAAAATGCTTACTACATTAATGAAACCTGGCTGCTATGTGCGGAAATGCAGCCAGCGTTCTTGGCACCAATCCACGTTGGCATGGCTTGTCTAGTAATGAGATTAGGTTATATTTTATAGGCATAAGTTTTATTGTAACGTTTTTTTTAAATAATAAATAAATATACTACGACAATACACACATCAGCATCTAGCCGCAAAGTAAGCGTAGCTTGTGTTATGGGTACTAAGATGACTGATGATTGTTTTTACGAATGATATACCTACATAAATACCTACAATATACAGATAAACACCCAGACACTGAAAAACATTCATGTTCATCACACAAACATGTTCCAGTTGTGAGAATCGAACCCATTCTCAGAAAGCAGGGTCGCTGCCCACTGCGCCAGTCGGCGTTTGCAATATGTGATTTTGTATTTATTATAATAAAGGTATCTTTAGCGACCAATCAGAAAGCACCAGAGCATACATCAGCATCGTCAGATTCAAAATGGACGTCAAAAAGTTCAGTGTACACGAGAAAGTGGCATTGTCACTTACGACTAGTGTGCGGGAGAAGCAGCTCACTTAGAGAAATTGGTGGTTGAGTGAGAAAGATGCCAACTCACCAACCTATTTTCTATGCATATTAGGTTTCTATGCAACGGTGTAAACGGCCACCGACAACTAAATAGTTGTGCAACCAAAAATACTCTGGACTAAGATAAAATGTTACAAACTATCTCGTCTTATCTCATACAAATAGGAAGCTGAAATGATAGACATAATTATAGCGTGCCCTGCATGTTAAGTCTTACAGAAGAGGTTTCCTCCATAGAGCTGGAAGCGCTTTTTGTTGTAAGCGCGACTAGTTGCGCTGCCACTGGTGTCCTAGTGAGCCAGTGCCATTAGAGATTAGAGCTCGGTAAAATTATCTTTATGATTCTCTACATATTCAAAATCACCATCATAGGGTCTAGCCTAATTCCATCCTAGAGCTAGCTAATATAAAATTTAACTAGTCATATTATTTGCTAATGATGAAACTACAAAAAGTATCTAAAACCAATGAGGTAACTCAGCACTAATCTGATAAAAACTTGCCATTTATTAAATTAATTGAAATGAACTATCAATCAAATATCACGAAACACGCAAAATAAACGTGCACACAATAAGTGCATACCAACTGCATTTTAAGGATAATTTGGAAAATCGCCTGAAAGTACCGGATATGCTAACAAGGATTTTGCAACCAAAATTAAACCCTATTACCAATAGTTTTAAAGTACGATATATATTGGCACTGCGTATTCGACCACCGTTTCACGAATCGGAAAATAGATAATAGTGCTGTTGTAAAGTACACGTATTAAATCATGTTCTTCCGATGGCCTTAAGACTCGGAAATGTGAGTAAAACAATGCTATATTACGCGTCTCTATGCGTATGTAATATGTAAATCGTTTAGTATATATGTTTAGCTGAGATTGTTGAAACAGGAAAATATTGGTCAGCGTCTCAAATCTTTAGGACCAAATTGAATTCGCTAAACTGAAATAAATTGACTATGAATACTGTTAGATTATGTCCAGCAATGGACGTTAATCGTTTGTAGTCATAGTGATGACAATGATATTATATTAGCTCTATCTGGCCACGCTTCGCTATCGCTAAGTCTAGTTTAGATTTCCATCCTGGAACCATAGGAAAGGGTAAAAAAAGGAATATTAACAGAAAAGGAATATTAGCTCCATTAATTTTTATAAATTTAAGCACCTTATTTTATTATTAACGTCCCACTTCTGGACACTTGCCTCTTTTCTCATAGGGTTTTAAAGCGTAGACAAAAATAGACATAAATTAAAAACAATTTAACCGGGTTTGAGACAAGATATCATGTTTATATATTAATTTTTTTTATTTTATTACAACACATTTAATAAATCGTGGTTACTATACGATTGATGAATTTCTTAACGACAAGGCTGCTTGGAAGCAGGGTCAGCTTGAGAGATGAGTCCCTCACAAGATAGTGAATTTAAAATATTGAAAACTGTAAAATTATGTTGAAAAAAGCAATCTGTTGAGTTTTTTGCCGGCTCTTCTTGGTGGAATCTGCCTTCCGAACCGGTGGTAGAGTCACAACAAACTGACTGACTTCGGGTTTCAAAATTGATTATAAACTGGGCCTACTTGAAATAATCGAATTTTGAATTCTGTTTTTTTTTTTTAACTTTATGTGGGCTATGTTAAATGCACCTTTAAGTTTAGCTGTTTGCATTATTACACAGTTTAGGGTACGATTCTAGTTTCCGACTGAATGTTGTTGGGGTATTGGGTTTTCTTTTAAAATATTCTTCTATATATTCTCTAGTAGTAGGAGAGCTTGTTGTATCAGAGGTCGTCAGGGATAGTACTAACGCCATTGATTATTCAGTGTCTCAGTAGCATTGCAGGGTTCTGGTGTAATTGTGGCAAATGAAGCTTAGCATCTTCGCCTCTGGCTAATAGACACCGGAATGCACTTTGTAAGACGTGCCCGTTGCATGCCCTAAGAAGTGTTGCGGTGTTTATAAGCGATAGCTTCGAATTATTATCAGGTGAGCCATCTACTGGGTCCGTCAATTATTACTATATACCTATGTTTAGCCCGATGTTCGGTTTTTGTTACTAACTGGTACCGAGAATGTCCTGAACGTAAGTTTAGTGTGATTACCTGATAAAGCTAAATATTTAGCATTATTTAGCTTTTATTATTTTTATTAGTGTTTTTACCTACACTTAGAGGAATTATCAATTTAACAAATTTAAAATGCATATAAAACGCTATGTCAATCTATCAATTTCAAATATCATGTCAAATTATCAATTTTATAAATTTAAAATGCATATAAATTTTCCGAACCCACAGGATATGAAACTGCGACTCTCTGGCAATCGCGGCCTGAGCGCTTTCTCCAATTAAGCTACGGCTCTCCTACCGTCGATGCCGAAATTAGTATATGCCTTTTACATCAGTCTTATAACGACTGTAGCGTCATCTAGTAGGATACGTTGCAGTTTCGATCTACTTTTTCAATGAGACACGTTTGAAACAAGAGATGATGACACATTGCTTGTTTTATAATTTTATTATTTTTATTAGTGTTTTTACCTACACTTAGAGGAATTATCAATTTTATAAATTTAAAATGCATATAAAAATTTATAAAATTATAAAAGTTTTGATCTTCAGCCATCCTTCCTTTGCAAGTTTTCACGGTGTGTAAGTGAGGTTAAGCGCAGATTTTTCAGAGCATAGGTTTGTCAAATATTTTATACGTGCAGCTTGTGGGTGTCATATACACAGACGGCCTATAACGACCTACGTATACAGTACAATAATAGCTTCAGAGTATTGATGCGGCTGCCACGATTCAGCAGTGCATCAAAAATGTTTGCGGAAAATCACGTTTATGACTTTTACGCAATCATGAGAAAAAGGTCTGCATAAATGATGAGCAGGATGCGTTGAAGCCCCAATAGTATTTTGAAAATAAGTTATAAATGGGAAAATCCCTTTATGGAGCACTGGGTTAGTACACCACACCTCGTACACCAAATTCTCCTGAGGGTACTTACCTTAGTTAGGATTTTGGCAAATTTTAATTAATAAAATAGTTAATAAGATAATTGTTACAAGCTATGGAATATTTAATCAGAAATAAATGTTATTATTAGTACCCATTGATCCGTAGTCGATCAACCTGTGACGAAATGCCATAATTAATTCCACATACATCAAACATTGCTAAACAACCTGCAAGCGTATTATTGTCATCCACCACAATACCAAATATATTCGGCTAAACGGGCCATTAGCTTTCCTTTGTCATTTATTTGTGTATACCACCGTTGTATATGATCAAGAACGTGGCATTTTAAACTCTTCGGCGTTGTATTAAGCGATGCAGACAGCTACTAGGCGGGTTTGTTTTTATGTTAATTTCTATTCTTTAGTACAACGGCGACGTGATGAAATTCCATGGAGGGGCGTGTAGCGTGGGACTTTCGGAATCGTTCAATGAATGTTTATGTCAATAATGACATGAGGTACAGGTAGCGCTTAACTTATAGTACTTTGAACACGAGGCAAGTGTAGAGTTGCCAACCGTATTCTTAAATATAGAATTATTTCAGTAGTTTATTAAGTGTACTATTAAAGTATTTTTTTTTATTAAATAGACGGGCGATTGGCGCAGTGGGCTGCGAGCCTGCTTTTTGGGCCCAAGACTGTGGGTTTAATACCCACAACTGGTGTTTGTGTTATGAACATGAATATTTTTCAGTATCTGGGTGTTTATCTAATATGCTATATATTTCATGTATTTATGTGTATATTATAAATAAAAATATTCATCAGTCATTTGAATACCCATAACACAAAATACACTTACTTTGGGTCTAGATGGTGAAGTATTGTCGTAGAATGTTATTTATTTATTTAATCTCTAATACGAAGAAAGTACCTACACTGAATACTTCTTTTTAAATCTTTAATTTATCAACCAAATAACTGCCCTGCAATTGTTAATTTGTTGGAACCAAGGGCGGAATTTATTGAACGTAGCACTCATTAGTGACGCAAAAATTTAGATTAAGAACGTTTGGAGTCAGTCATACAGAAATGATAAATAAATTGTGAAAAAATATTCTGTGCTGAAAAAGCCACAAAAATGGGTTCAAAAACAAAAGGCAAAATGGTACTTATCTATTTTATCTTTGCCTGTCTATATTTATTCATTTCAAACAACGTAAGGGTATTTTAAAAATGCAACATAGACGAAGTCTCGGGCATAAGCGAGTACCACATATGTATTATCAACTAGCATAATACTCCGGAGATAGTAACGTATTAAAAGGAGGAAGGTAAATAGAAGCCTCAAAGGAAAGTTGTCATAACAGCTTTAGCTTATAAAGGTGACGTAATCTCTTGTGACCTAAGAGGCTAAGATGTTGTTTACTTGTTTACTAAACTACAACTTAGAATCAAAGTTTATCCTTTCTTTTAGTTTGGTATTTTTTCGTAAATAAGTAATATTAAATTATGCTTTTTATAGTAACATAAAATAGCAGTTCTACATTTTTCAAACGATTTTATGTCTGCCTGCACCGTATATACTTTTATCTTGTTTGTGTAGTTGTTTTTATTCATGCTGCATAAGCAAGTTTAAATTGTGTTTTATTAAATATAAATCTGTTGGTAAAATAATAAAAGAAAAATAGACTTTAATTTTTGCGCGGGTATGAAATGGACAATTGTTTCGTTGGTGTAGTGGTTAGTATGTCCAACTACGGTTCTTGAGGTTTTGTGATCGGTCGGGTCAGGCCAAAAATTACTGAACCACCGCCACTTTCCACTTCTGAATACAGGCCAACTCTCTTAAAGAAAAGATATATACAGCATGATTGATTTTTCGGGCTAAAAACTATCCTGGGCATAGGAAGGTCATACGGCATAGGATTTCTAGAATATATAGCTATTTCTTTGCAAACTTTAGTGAAGATCGAACTAAACCGTACTTAATTATGGCTAACCCAAATGGTAAAAAGGTTTATTTTAAATCCCGCGTAAACAGTTATCGGTAGCTATTGCGTCGTAAAAAATATTCTATTCCTACACCCATCTTCAGAATGCAAGCTTTCTTCTTGCTGAATCTCATCATGGTGGATTCAGTGGTAGAGTAAAACATAGTCAACCGAGAAACACAACACTTTCGCATTCCTAATAGATACAGGGCTAAATACATTTGACAATAACACAAACTACATAATTAGTATTTTATTTTATTACTCTCCTAAACTGGTAAAATATTTTTGCTGGCATTAATATGGCCATGCGAGGTCGCTAGAAATCCATTAAATTTAATGTATTGTAATATGCACTTCACTTACATTTATACATTTTAATATAATGTTTATTGATTCATTAAAAGTCAAAGGTTGCACAACTGCTCAGCGGACATGTTTAATTAAAGAAATCATTAAAATCTGAGTCAATAACTTGCCAACCATCAAAATGCAATTCTAAATGTTCTGATGTGATGATAATTTATTTGACAATTGTTTATAAATTTGTATTTGAATTAATTAAAAGTTAAAATCAAACCAAAAATATATTTTGATACGCAACTAAAAATATGAAACCAATAGAGAAAAGATAAATAGGTAGTTAAAATAGGGTTGTTATAAACGGAATATACATAACTATTTTCTGCCTTAACTAATTATAGTATTAGTCACTATAAAATACAGTGCTAATTATCAGGCATATTCTATATAGATATATATTTACAAGAGCTGGTGCTTATTTCTCCCATAGAAATCTTTTTGCAATTCAGAGGAGAAATAGTATCAGCGTATTGGGCAGGACGAAGATAATGTGGGACTTCCCCTAATTTTAGGTATACACTCCGTATACCCAAAATTAAAACCAGCGAGGAATGTTTCTCTTGTTGGCTTTGTTAGACGCCGGGACACTTGGAATTCGTTGCGCTTCCCGGATGTCTACCAATTACTCCAACCGATTGCTGGGGCTCCCTGACGAGGCGGGAATCTCGATATCTCTTAGACAGTAGAGTGTATTGAGTGACAGGTAGCTAGCCCAATAGCTGCCCGCAGAAAGAAGCTGGCGAGCGGAAATTTGCCAACATCTTTTTCCCGCCCGTTTATGCTTGAGCACAATGTGACAAGCACTACGCAGGACAGCGAGAGGTCCACGTCGATGGTCGCCACCAGAGTGCGGCGCTGAGGACCAGCGTATTGGGCTCTTGCCTAGCGCGACCATTTAAAGAAAGGCTTGTAATTTTTGTAAAAAAAATTGTTACACTTTTATAATTATGTCATTATTATTATATCTAAAAAAAATCAGCCTTCAAATAGATTACATTTTTTAAGTTGGGTTTTAATCAATTCATCAAAATGGAGAACAATTATTTGTATTTAAAGTGAAAGTACTTGAGCCTATTAATAATTAGAGTGACTTAATACATTGTTTGTGAAAAGCAAATTGACCTCATGCAAGATTTCCTTTTTATAAAAGGTGAATACGTTTACTTTTCATGCGTAACGCCATCTATAGATGCATGCAAATATTCAAGTTCAAAATGAAGATGAATTTTTTCGATTCATATTAATATTTTTTTGATTTTATAACAATAAATCACTGGATTATTTAAAAGTGATTGCTATATGATAGATAAGTTTTAAGTTTGACTCTGATTCAATAACCCTAAAAAAAACTCTAGACGAGTAGAAGTAGTAGTAGAAAAAAGTGCCTCTCAATGATACTTGATAAGCCTTTAGATATATAAACAAATATGTATGAAAAAAGTAGGTCATATCGCGAGTATATTGCTCTCAATTTCATCGCGATCGTAGCGCCAGTGTAAAGACATCAACGCGCGTTTTCTCGTTGATATCTAATATATCGCATATATCTAATGTAACTCCACATAATTATTAAACAATTATATTATTTTGAAATTTAAACGTTATCTTAAATTGTATTTGATGTACGTAATTAATATGCTATTTTGTATATTAAACGTTTGTATTCAAATCCAGTTCCGCATCAATTTGCGTATAACGCACGCACGTCTAATTTAAACGCAACTATTTTTGTATGCATAAAAACTGACGTCAATGAGTTATCTTTACTAATATTGGAAAGCTGGAGATATGTCTATTTGAATTATCTGTTACAATACGCAAATTTTTGGAAATAAAAATTTGATTAGAAAAAAAATTGGCTTAACCAGAACGTTTTTGTAAAGGCTATACATATTTTAATATCCATGGAAGAGTTTCGTCTTTCAAATCTTCACCTTATACAACCACGACGGGCCATCCGAAATAGGCAAAATTATACGGAGATATGGTGTAACATCGCATAAAAACATACGCGACAAATCGACAACCTACTTTTGCCAGTCGTATAAAAAATATTTTTTTTCGTGCCATTGATTTTTGTCACCAGTTCCGTAATTGACATTGCGTAAGAAATCGATTAAAAATAAACTCAAACTTACCGCTTGCAAAAATCTGAAGTGAAAGTCGTAAATAGCAGCTATTCGCAAGCTTGGAACGTCACTATTGCGAGCACACAACACTGTTGCACTATTGATGGGATAAAACACTGTGTTCTATATTTGAATTTTTTCAGGGAAATAGGGCGGATTCGGAGAGCGCGCTTCAGTTAGGCGCGCGCATTTGCGTCGGGCGCACGGAGCGGCTGGCGGCGAGAGACTGCGCGCGCGGCTCCCACCATCCGCGCCCGAAATACTAATCACCTTGCTATCGAGTGTGATTGGAACGCAAGTTAAAAGATTCGGCGGATTGATATATACCTCCTTCCTGGTCATGATGATCTGCTTCCTCGGTGTAGTTTTAAATATGTTTGATTACATTACTGGGCCAAAAATTTTAACAATTAAAAAAAACCTGTCCGTAAAATCTCAGTATCAGTCTGGAGTTATTCAATCCCAAACTCGACTTACCGATTATTATCAACAAACTTTATTTATTCTAATTATTCTTATTATTCTAAAAGTTAGCCCTTGACATTCATTCACACATTCACAACCTGGTGGTAAGTGATTATGCAGTCTAAGATAGTAGCGGGCTAGCCTTTTAGGGGCAAAACAGTGACATTAAGCTCATACGTATGTCGGTTCTCTGCGACATCGTACCGCTTTATTACTAAGTGGCACGGTTATAAATACATCCAGCTAACCCGCATTACAAGTACGGAGGATCTAATCGCTAAATCCTAAGAATGGTGATAATATATTATTTATTAAAATGCTTACATTAAATTACCCACTCTTCATTTAACTTTAAGCGTAAGTGTATGTTTGAATTCTACTAATCAAACAATATTTGCATCAATGAATATGTTTACCATGAATGTGAATCAATAAATCTAAAAAATAAGTCACTATTATTTTTTAAATTAATCCTTTTATTGCATCGAATAGTTCTAAAATAAAAACCTTTTGCAAAATACGAGTATATATGAATCTTTGAATAAATAAATCTCATTTTCCCTCATCAATGCTATGTTACTAAATACCTCAAATGACGTGAAATTAAACGCCCGAATCTCGTCACTTAAACCAAATGATCGAAGGTAAGACACGGATCTAAATGACGATTGTCATTTCTCCCACATTATGGGTAAGGTCACTGTAGCACCCATCTCGGTCCTGACGTGTCAAACTGGCAACTCATACAGGTCATTGTCAAATTTGACTAGTTCTCTTCCGCAGGAGTAACCTTGGCATTTCTTAATATAATTATTTCGGTGAAATAACCTGACTGCTCGGATTGGAAATTAAAGCTTCGATAGTATTGACTGACTTTGAAAACAAGATTCAATGAAAAAATAAGCGGCGGATAAACAAGTGTCTCAGAGGCCGGAGACACTTTGGCGGTTCCTCTGGTGCTGTAAATGTCCATAAGCGGCGGTGTTCACTTAACATCAGGTGACCCGCATACTCGTTCGCTCGCGATTTATTTATTTATAAAATAATATATATATATATATATTTATACCATGATTTATTTCCAGACATTTCCGGAGTAAATTTAATTAACGGAATTTTTCTAGATAATTCTAATAAATTTTTTGTTAAAAAATGCTGATTTAGTTTTAAACTGCTCCAATACAGCATAAATAAAGCAAGCGGGAAATAGTTTCAAGATAACTGACTGAGCACTGGACAACCTATCTACTATACGCAAAAAATAAATATGATTATTTTGGTTATTTGGTATCCATCAGTTGCAGATCCTACCACTAACAAAGAATAGTAACGTTAAAGGAAGAATCGAAATCGCATTGTTAGTTAATTCATATGCTCAAGGTTAACCAAGAATATTTCTAACATTTTTTATTTAGTCCTAGCAATGAAGTCCTGATAAATGTTTCAACAATTCATGTATGTGTGTTGTTCCAGTGTCGTTAAAGCTGTCTGCTGAGGACTTCTTTCGTCTATCTCCAATCATATTCATAAGACCTACAAAGAAATTCAGGCTAAACTAAAATATCAAGTACCAAAAGATTTATTTTAATCGGTTAACATTTGACGGAGTTATGTTCTAAAATCATCAAAAACTTTTATCCCCTCTCCGAAAAAACTGAGTTGAATTTCGGGATACAAGTATCCTTTGTTCAGCCTCACCCAAATCGTGCAGTTTCATTTGAATTCATTCAGGAAAGACTGACACGAATGAAAAAAAAATACACTTTTTGGTTAAGTATCGTTTACAGAGTAAAAATTTAAAATATCTTTAATATACAGTTTTGTTAAAAGTAAAGATTTAGCCAATAATTTAGAATTTCTTATTAAGATAATGACTATATCGAAATTGCCCAACAATTTAAATTTCCTACTATCTATCTTGTTATCTTCGAACAGAACGATAACGTATCTTTTTCCAATTATTTCTTTAGATAATTCTTTAATATATCAATAAATATGTACAATGGAATAGAAAGAGGTATATTAATAATTTATTAGTTTTCCAATGTTTTTCTTTGTTTACAGATCAGAAATGTACAAAAAATTCAAAATTCAAAATTCATTTATTTCAACTAAAAACCTTTATATGAACTTATGAAACCTCAAAGACGTAAATTTGTAATAACTCTACCACAGGTTCGAAAAGCAGATTCTACAGAGAAGATTTTTTTTTTCCTATTTTGCGTGACATAAGAGCGTGTGTAACAAGCTACCTTATCATTAAGAAATTCATCGATGAATGTGATATCTGATCCATACAAACTCACTTCCGTATGGGGAATTTGATTTTTCTTAATGCCTTTTTTTCTATTAACGAGTGAGAAATCTCACGAGATACCAGGGTTCCTAGGGGGTGCAATTTTTATCCATTAATCCTAATTATGTTTTCAAGAATGAAGAAGACAAGTTGTACCGACCCGCAAATAAAATATCCCTCGTGACCCTCGTGAAATATGGACAAGAAGAAAAATGAAGAATCTCGGATACATAACTTTGGTTTTGGATACATAACAACCCTTATTGGTGTACTCTGGTAGGGCTGAGATGAATATGCCTGTTTTTTATGGGAGAGAGGAATGTGTCCAGCAATGAAATCAACGAAGTTAATGCTAATGAGGGTAGGTAAATAAAGCACTTTAATATTTGCGCAAAATATACATACCAATTATTGCTATTTGTATAATAACAAAATGATTCATCGTCTACAGCCTACGACAGGTAATAAACAATTAAACATACAAGACTATTTACACCTAAAGGTACATTTAGCTGTAGGATGCGCCTTCAGGCATCAAATGTTCATAAGGCCGTTTAAATATCAACGGTCTTTTGTAACAAAACTAATATTAATAACATTCTCAATATTTATTTTATAGTCACGTATTAGTTTTGAAGGTCATAAGAGGCGCGAAGCTCAAGTAGAAATGGACGCGGCATCTAGCTTGAGAACAGTTGGGCATTGGGGTTTTAGGGTCCTAATAATGACCGCACACCGATAAACGCATGGCTGGTCAACTCCATATGAGGTGAACGGACAAAATCAAACGAGGAGCTGGAAGCCGCAAAAGCCAAAGACCAAAGTATCCGTCCGTGGGCATCAATCAGTTAATGCGATGCCGATTATATTACCTATTTACAAGCAAAAAAATTTTAAAATTTGACCATGTTTTGTGTACATATCAAATCTGAACCACTTCAAATTTAAGTTATTTTACACTATTTAAAGTTTCTAAGGAGATAGCGAACAGAACTTGTTAACGGAATTAATAAAACACAAACAGTAGGTAGGTCTAAAGTATTGCTTGACATGGTCATATAATGCGGTGGGAAGAAAATTTTGTTACCGAAGGAATGTTTTCAAATCCAAAGGTTGCCTGGCAGATATGGTTACTTAGCGATAAGGCCGTCTTTTGGATTCTAATTCGTCTTATATGTTTCTTTTCATCATCATCATCAACAGTCTATCACAGTCCACTGCTGGACTAAAGGCCTCTCCGAACTGGAGGATTTGCCCATAACCACCACGCTGGGCAGATGGGTTGGTGATCGCAGTAGATGGTAGAAGTAGCACAGAGGACGCTACTGCCCGCTCTCCGTTATATTCTCTTAGTATGTTTTTTTTTATTTCCTTGTATTTGTCAGTAAATAAATAATGTTTTTATATTAATAATGTTTTTATATTAGCCAACACACCTGCTTTATGCTGCCTTTGCACAGGAAGTCATCCAGCTAATTACAAGGGATGTAAAGTATATAAAGAAATATTGTCCAGAAAAATTCAAAAACCATCAAAACTGCAAAATATCCGCAAACAAAATGAAGCTGAATCCAGCAAAAGAGCTGTCATGTATCCTCACAAAGAAAAGGACACTATAGTACAAGGAAAATCACAAACCCAACTCTATAGTGAAGTAGTGAGGAGTGAATTGGGAAGAAAAATGAACAGTAGAATTTTCGAAGAAAAACCGATGTATAACGTTGACAATAGAAAGTCACAGCGCACACCCTACAGCACTGAAGCTGAAAGAAGACACGCTGAATCAAATGATTCACAGCCAAAAAATAAATTAGAAACTCTTATCATTAATCAGGCAGAAAAGATAGACCAGCTCCTTCAACACATGGGCACTCTGATGAGTCTCATCACTACACTGTTGAATAAATTGCCCTAATAGGTTCTTTGAGGATTGCTACCTGGAACATCAATGGCTTACTGCCAAATAAGGAAGATCTAGATATAGTTCTTAAAACAAACAAAATAGATGTAATCTTAATATCTGAAACACACCTTAACGACCGGGCATGCTTCAAACTTAAACACTATAGTGTGTACACAACAAATCACCCAGATGGAAGATCTCATGGTGGCACAGCAGTAATCATAAAAAGTAACATTAAGCATAACATGCATAGTGAATTTAAAGAAAACTACTTGCAAGCTACAACTATCACTATAGAAGATAAATTGGGCCCTATAAATATAAGCGCTGTTTATTGTCCCCCTCCTAACAAAATCAAGGAAGAAAACTTCGCCTGTTACTTCAAGAGCTTAGGAAACAGGTATATATCTGGAGGAGACTGGAATAGTAAACACACTTTTTGGGGCTCCAGATTAATAACGACGCGAGGTCGAGAGCTTAAAAAATGCATAGATAGTCTCCATCTAACTGCCTTATCTACAGGAGAACCAACCTACTGGCCGACAGATCGTAATAAAATACCCGACTTGCTAGACTTTTTCATTATAAAAGGACTCTCTCATATGCATTACATTGCAGAGTCATGTCTCGACACATCATCTGACCACTCGCCGGTTATAGGCACATTTAGTACAAGTGCAATTCAAAAAAAGACACATCAGGCACTTTGTAATTATAAAACGGATTGGGATTCATTTTGTGACTTCCTTGAGAGCAATATTGATCTCAAAGTACGACTAAAATCAGAAACTGACATTGATGAGGCATCGTTTTATGTCACAAATAAAATACAAGAAGCGGCTTGGAGATCAACACCAGATCTAACGATGAGGAACAGGATTCCGAACATTCCACTTAAAATACGGAAACTTTTAGAGAAGAAAAGGAAACTTCGACGTCGCTGGCACACAAGTAGATTCACTGAAGATAAAACAGCATTCAATAAAGTGGCCAAAGAATTAAAAACAACGGTCACAGATAATTGTAATAACGCTTATCAACACAAGCTCTCCACCCTATCAGCCAGTGGAAGGGATGGCTACACCCTTTGGAAAATCACAAAGGATCTTAAGAGGCCCAAGCGACCGATCCCGCCACTCAGACTACCATCAGGTGACTGGGCTCGGACGCCTATTGAAAAAGCCGAACTTTTTGCACAATACTTGAGCGAAGTATTTGAACCCAATAACTCCACAAACGAAGAGTTTGATGCAATAGTTGAAGCAGTAATAAACAGCGATCAACAATTGTCGATGCCTCTAAAGTTAGTTACGCCAAAGGAATTAATCCGAACTATACGGAACCTAGAGAATAAAAAAGCTCCCGGTTTTGATCTTATCACTGGTGAGATCCTAAAACATCTACCAAAGAAAACAATAGTCTTTCTTACCATGCTTTTTAATGCTATTATGCGAGTGCAATATTACCCGAAAATATGGAAGATTTCCCACATCTGCATGATACCAAAACCTGGCAAAGCACCAACGGAACCTTCTTCTTATAGGCCCATTAGCTTGTTACCTATAATATCAAAAGTATTTGAAAAGATCTTATTAAATAGAATGAAACCAATACTAATTGAATCACATATAATGCCAGATCACCAATTTGGGTTCAGGGAACAGCATTCAACTGTAGAGCAGGGACACAGGGTGGCACATAAAATAAGAGAGACTTTAGAAAGAAAAGAATATTGCTCCGCAGTATTCTTGGACATACAACAGGCTTTTGATAGAGTTTGGCATGAGGGGCTTTTGTACAAACTGAAAACTTTGCTCCCAAATTCTCTATACATGATCCTAAAATCTTATCTTAGTGGAAGAAGATACCAGGTAAAATTCGAAGACGAACTCTCCAACATTTACAATATCAAAGCATCAGTACCACAGGGCTCAGTGCTTGGACCAATCCTTTATTCAATCTATACAGCTGATCTGCCGTCCACTTCAGAGGTAGAAACAGCAACGTACGCTGATGATACAGCATGTCTAGCAAGTGACATTTACCCTGACAGAGCATCTCAAAAGTTGCAAATTCATCTAGATAAAATCGATCAGTGGCTCTCAAAGTGGCGGATTAAATACAGTGCCTCAAAGTCAAAGCACATCACCTTTACGTTGCGCAAAGACAGTTGTCCACCAGTTACAATGGGTGGCAAAGAGTTACCGAGTGAAACAACTGTTAAATATCTGGGCCTACATTTGGACAGGAGACTGACCTGGGCACACCATGTCAAAAATAAGCGTAAAGAACTGAACTTTCAATACCATAGCTGGAACTGGCTAATAGGGCATCAGTCACCCTTATCCCTGAACAACAAGTTACTAGTATATAAGTGCGTAATAAAACCTATTTGGACCTATGGCATAGAACTCTGGGGATCAACTAGCAACTCCAACCTTGAGATACTCCAGAGGTTCCAAAACATTGTCACACGGAATGACGAAATTCACAAATATTTGGAAATACCAACCATCAAAGAGGAAGTGAACAAATACTCCAAGAAACACAAACTCAGACTCGAGAAACATCCCAATATCTTGGCACAGAGACTGCTTACAGACACAAATACTAAACGCCTGAAGAGATGGCACATACTAGACTTGGACGAAAGATAAAGCTTTACTTACCGGACCATAATTAACTCTATAGGGGAGGATATTCACTGGAATACCCCTCAAAATCAAACAGCATGTAAACATACAATCTGATTATGGCTGGAAAAGCCGATGGCAGATAGATATAATGTAATAAAAAAAAAAAAAAAAAAAAAAAAAAAAAAAAAAAAAAAAAAAAAAAAAAAAAAAAAAATATTAATAATCGACGATGATAAGTGGAAAACCATCAGCTATATACGTAGCATCAATTGATGAGGCACGCAAAAAGCAACTCCTGCAACGTGCAACTCTGTGTCTATTAACTTAATGTGCAGGTGATGAACCTCATCTGCCCGTAATATGCCTGGCTAACACGCCCTTCAGACCAGAACGCACCATTGGGAATGCTCCATAGCGGCAGAATTAAGCATGGTGGAAGTATTTCCCCGGACGAGCTCTGTCATAAGAAACCACTACTATACATTAAAAGTATATAATGTTAAATAAATATTTTAACTATCAATGCGAATATATCAACAGTGAAATATAACCTAAAATAAACTAAATAAAATCTAAAACGTCTTCGAAACCACCGCAGCGAGGTACAGTTCCTAAGATGCTGGCAGCATTGCCCCTTTGGATGGCCAAACGAATTCGTTGGCCAAGGTGACTGCCCGCTCTAGGATCACCGGTATCACCGATCATCATTGATAGTTTATATATATATATTTGAAAGGGCAAAGGTCCTCTATAATCCACTTGTCTCTTACCTTGTTCTATTAAATACGATAAAGAAGTGTGAATTGTGTAAAAGAAGATTGGACTGACATAGAGTTGTGGATAGACAAGAAAAAACATTGAAGCATTTAAATAACGCGAATTTATAACTCCAACAAACAAAAAACAAACAAAAATCTGTCTTGTGGCCTTAATGTTCCCAAAGTGACATATTAAGGTACCAAATCAGTTTGCAGGTATGTATTCCAAATCATATCCGAATTCCGAATGCAAGCGGCCTTATTCTGTATCATCGCTTTGACATTTGGCATTGGCCTAGATGTAGTTGATTCGATATTCGGTTGCGCCACGCAGGTGACGGTGTAAGCGCGCGAAGACTCGTTTTCATAATGATTCCATCATCATATACATATTAAGTAATTAATAATTGAAACCTAAAAACCCTCCAAATTTCGTTGTGGCTCTATGCTCTGAAACCCCCATCTCCTATGTGGGAGAAGGCTTGGGCCAAGCTGTGGACTATTAAAAGTAAAACTAAAGTAATTTATGGTTTACTTCAGCGTACCATTAAATACGTGTACCGGCTACCATTAGTGCAGAAAATAAGCGCTATGTCCCTTTTTTTAATGAAAATATATAATAGCATATGTTTTACTAATTACACACATATTTGTTTTTAGTAAGCTGGGAAGGCCCCTTAACTAATCATTTAAAATTGCGGAATAAATTTTTTTGAGTTGTATGAAACTTGAAACTAATTGGTTAGTTTTAATTTTCATATTTATCAATTTGCGAACTTCGATGATAAAGGTCTTAAACTTCAATGAAAAGTCAACTACTTATCATTAAAAATTATCCATCATGACCCATGTCTGCGAAAATTGCAACGTGAAAAATCTAAACTACTAATAAGTAAATTTGGCGATAAAAGTAAGGATTAATGATTTTTTTTCTGCAATGAAAAAAAATCATTAATTGGAGGAGGGGACTGTCTCTTAACTGAAGTCGACGCCATTGTTGCTGTTCTTAAAATTAAAACTCTAGTTCTAAAGAAGGAGCGGTAACAATATCAAAATAATACTTCTTTAAACGATGGCAGTTTGTGTATATTTAATGATTAGTATAGTAGCCGTGGGGCTTACCACGATCGCTTAGGGTGATGCTTGAACTTCAACGAGACGTCAACATTAAAAATTACGAAAAGACAGTACATCAATCGTCAATAGTCATGTCTGTTAAGTTTGCAAGGTGAAATATCTGAACTAAAAATAAATATATTTCGGATATAACAGATAACAGTGAGGTCTTCCTGCATTTTTCAATAAGTAGTTAAGGGGCTGTTCGCACTTAAGACCGTCGCTTAAACAACGTCTTTGTTGTTGTTCTTAAAATTATATACTATAGTTCTAAAGCCAGAGCAGCAACAATATTAAAATGGGAGGATTGGTCCATACTAATCACCACGCTGGACGTTTTAATGACCCAATAGATGGTGGTAGACCGTCATTATATTCCCTTTGTCGTTCTTGGTTATATTTCCTTAGCTGCCTCGTAAAACAGTTGCGGAAAGAGGCTGGTGGTGTCAACTGTATTCGAATCTGCCGTCACCCAAAATAAATAAAATTTAATAAAATCTATATTTATAAAAGAGAAAGTTTGTGGAAATGTTCCGTATAGGCTCCGAAACGGCTGGACCGATTTCAATGAAACTTTTAGGGAATCTTCGAATTGACCTGGCGAGTAATCCTAGTTTGGTGATTATCGGAGCACTCCTATTTTTGAACTGTCAAACTGTCAAATACAGCTTTCATTAAAAATTTAATGATGTAAGTTTATTGTTTAAATAAAATAAAGCAAAACCTAGCCCGGCGAAGCGGGCTGGGTACGCTAGTAATAAATAAATAAATAAATAAAATAAAAAGCCTTTTAATTCTTGCTTACAATTCATAGATAACACCGCAATACATATTATGATTTTACGTGAAAACATTAAATACAAAGAAATGAAATAAAAATAAACAGAAAAAATAAGAAAACATAAATTAAGTAGTTCTAAATTGCATTCAAGAGATTAGTAATTATTATCTGGTATTATATATCTTCTAGCTAGAACCCCTCTCATGCGAGGGTAAAGGCCTCTTCCAGAGATGACCACCGGTCTCTATCCTTGGCTACTTGCATCCAGTTTATGCCGGCAACTTTAGCGATATCGTCGGACCATCTTGCATGCGGTCTGCCTACCTTTCTATGGCCTGCAGGACCTGGACATGACCTCAGCCTTATTGTCCAACGATAATGAAATATAAAGCCAATTAAATAAATGTGTTCTAGAAACCTAGCCGAATCTATCCTTCAACTGAATTCCTGTCGACTTTCAAATACCTATCTATTACATGTTAATACGTCATAATTAGAATGTAATACCATAATCAAGTCAAACAGGTCTCCCGAACAAATCTGACACTGTTCAAGAATAAACTGCTATTAGGCTAATTATATTATTACCTGCGCATCTAATGGGCCGGGGCCGTTCATGAAGAGATAATCATTGTTAATGGAGCTGTCAAAACGCACAACAACAAAGTGTGGGATACGCAAATCCTAATAATATTATAACTACGTAAGTTTGCATGGATGGATTGATGGACGTTCGTTACTCTTTCACGCAAAAATTACTGAACCAATTTAACTGAATTTTGGAATGAAAAAAGATTATACCCTGGATTAACAAATAGGTTGTTTATCCCGGGAAAATGTACGGTTCCCACAGGATTTATGAAACAGCAAAAAACCGCGTACATAAACGTACATAACGTACGCAACCGTTGGTTAAAAATAAATAACACATTTCATTTGGAATGAGCTTCTCTGCTCGGATACCAGTCATCATTACCCTAATAATATTCCACTGCTGGGAGCAGATTCCTCTCTACGAGATATAACTTTAAGAGCATTGACCCACCACGCTGCTCCAATGCCGATTGTTGGTAACATTATCTAGATATTAATACATGAAGCAAAAACTTTTTAATCCTTTTTACGAAAATCGCGACACACACATATATACTCATCACATACAGCATTTTTTGGATTATAATTTGATTGAAACATTTACAAATTAACAGCGTCTTAACAATTATTCATTGTAAAGTCAACATCTCCAGAGGATGCTCCGGTTTTAGAGCGAAACGTGCGTAAAGGGTACATTGCCGAGGATCTGTTTGGTTTACACTATACGGATTGAAGTAATTATAAATTACACCATACAGATTCTGCTGCTGTTCGCGGAGTATAGCCAATTAAGCTTAATTTTTATAATATATGGGTTTCCGCAAATAACGCCTGCTTCTATCAAAAATTTTACATTCGTTATTTTATCTTGTTAGATATGAAAACCGAGCGGTTGACTTGTTCCAAGCAACCTTGTCATTAAGAAACTTACATCAATTTTATAGTAAATTCGCTTAATATGATTAATTAATGAACACTATAACCATCCTAGTTAGCAACTGAATACCATGTGAAGATAGGTCTTACTTTTTAAACTCGTAAAGATTCCTGTAATGATAACTCTCGAATGGCGACTGAACCATAATCACCGATGTTGTGTTTCAGTAATTTTATAAAGTGGGTAAATAATTAAACTTATGGATATCTATCATTTGATTTATGCCAGACATTTTATTAAATTTATTAGCATTTTAACAAATGTGCTGATAATTCTTATTTAATTGATTATTTTTGGTTCACAGTTCATGACATTATTCCGGTGGGTATTGCGATATAAATATGGATGTATTTTCGATACACTTCAGTCTATCGCATAATATTATCTTCAAAATGCGTACAGTCATATAGTAAGTATTGCTATTCGTACCTACAATTTAATAAAAAGTTAAATCAATAGACACAGTGAGCAACAAAGATTATAAGAAAATTATTCATATCACATTACTTGTAGCAGCAATTAATAGGTAAACCACTTTCCTTAATAGTTGTTACCTAGAAACGAAAAAATATGTGAGCAAACATACCTAGGTATATGTTTTTTTAATATTAAAATAACCGAAGGGCCTAGTACATTTACTACGCACCTTGAAAACCAACGCCTAAAACAGAGCAACACTTCGCAGGGCATACGAGGAATACGTCCTGCGAAGTGGAATACAGCAATGGTGTTTTTTTTTTCTACAAGTTAGCTCGTGCCTGCAATCTCACCCGGGGGTAAGTAATGAGGCAGTCTAAGATCGTTGCGGGCTTAATTGTTCGGGCATATGGTAGTTATACACCTGATCGGTTTCTACACGACATCGCACCAGAACACTAAATCGCTTAGCGGCGCGTCTATGTAGGGTGGCTACGACCAAAGCCTGGGAGGCTTTGGCCAGACCAGACCAGAGAAAATTCAGAAATTATAAATTCCCCTGCCGGGAATCGAACCCGGGACCTCGTACTTTAATTCACAGCGCTCACCGTTGCGCCACGGAGGCCAAACCAAAGCTGATACAATTTAATATAGGAAAATTTAAAAGCTTTTAAACCAATCAACATCGCCTATAGCTATCTATTTTTTAGACACAAATGCAGAACGTTAAAATATGGATTTAAAAAACTTATGTAATAATACTATGTGAAAAATACGTATTACACACGGTCAACTTATTATTCTTGCTAACCTTCACAGTTCATTCCCACCATACATCGATGTCACAGGTTTTTACATATCTGTAGCTTTGAATTTAGGTGTACATTAAAGCTTAGATAAAACGAGTATGTAAAATGGATTTGACGAAACTAGATTCTACGCTACATCTATTGGGGTGAAATTCTAATAATGGCATCGGTATAATAAATGTTATTACCTTGTTCCAATGTGTAAAAAAAAGTAGAGCTTCCTGCAACTAATTCGGTATCGCGGCACCAACTAACAAGTTAATGTATCAATAATAAAAAAGGATTGAC
The DNA here is from genome assembly GCF_905163445.1 of Pararge aegeria. NCBI lineage: Eukaryota > Metazoa > Arthropoda > Insecta > Lepidoptera > Nymphalidae > Pararge > Pararge aegeria. The sequence continues at coordinate 17,220,272 of NC_053181.1, forward strand.
ATGAATTATTGCTCTAACTAGGGTTTTTTTAGTCACTTTTTGGAATTGCAAGAATGTGTTAATAGTTTAGGTAATTCTTTTGATCACAACTTTTTTTTAAATGATTTCTATACCAAGAGCATAGATTCCAATGACTGAATATCGAAATCTAAATGGAAACCTGATTATCTTTTTCTTGTTATTTTATTTGATACGATGAAAAATATCTTTGATGGCCGAGTGGCGCAGCGACCCTGCTTTCTGAATCCAAGGCCGTGGGTTCGATTCCCACAACTGGAAAATGTATTTGTGATGAACATGAATGTTTTTCAGTGTCTGGGTGTTTATATCTATATTATAAATATTTATGTATATTATTCATAAAATTATTTATCAGTTATCTTAGTACCCATAACACAAGCGACGCTTACTTTGGGGACTAGATGGCGATGTGTGTTTTGTCGTAGTATATTTAATTATTTATTTATTATTAATCTATAGAAGTCAAATGTTTAAAGAAGAGTTATTACTATAAGGCCACGGGTCTTCTCTGAAAATTAGAAGGGTGTGCCAAAGACAAGCACGCTGGCCAAGTGCGAAGGTAGACCAAACACATCTTTGAGAACATAATCGAAGAAAATTCTAATACATGAAGGTTACCTCACGATGATATTTCAATTGCTTTAATTGTTTCATTGTTTAATTTATTCATGTAGACCTTATCACAGGAAATTATGAAGCGTTCATACATATAATATGTTACCATTAGTGCCAGCCAGACAACCAGAGCACGGTCTAAAAAGAGCCCATGACAGACTTAGCCAGGTTTTTTTTGGCTATCACCATCTCACAGAAAAATTAATATTTAGCTATGAAATTAGACCAATTCATATACAAGTTTTTTTTTTCATTTATGTAATCCTTAATATTATATTAATAGGATTTTTCTATAAGCTTACGTTTTATATATAATTTAAACTTATTTAGAGGCATCAAAGGATTACATCGGTTAATAATTGCTCTTAGGCAAATTATTTATGCAGAGAGTTCCAAACGCACCCTGTCTAAGAAGAAGCCCACAACGAATTTAGTCGGTATATTCATAGATACAGGTAAAAAGCGGTGATAGCCAAGTGTTAAGGACTTAAATCTCTCTTTCGGTTGGACCGAGCTCGAACCACGGCACGCTTTTAAGTTTTTTTTAAACTTATTTTATGCGTACTCGTTATTTAATGGAGCCTAATTAACTGCACTACAAGTTTTTTTTAAATTCTTACATTAATATTTTTACAGTTAGTGCTGGATCGAATTCGGTTTCCCCGAAAACGAAGTAGAATCTCTAACCACCTTACTTAATTTATACATTAGAAATAGCTAATATTTCATTGAATCATTGTTCTTAAATAATTATCAATAAGCCAAGACACGTAAGACTCAAACTTTGCCTTCAACTTTCCTACGTCCATTAAGAACAACGTTATAGCATCGTTTCTGTTTATTTTCTCCAACACCGAAATCGCCAACCTACAGTACTACGTAGTATGTGGATGTATAAAACTCCGTCTTGTAAGTGCAACCAGACATAAAAAGTTGGTTTTTGAAATCGGTTCGAAGGGTTCTTTACGAACTTAGGAATTCACCACATTATATTTGGAGGTACCTAAACCTATCGGAGGGCATGTTTAATACCTACGTCAAAATAGCTTTTGCCTGGGTTAAACCCAACGAGATGAAATCGATGACGTGTTTCTACAGTTACAATCTTAAAACATCTGTATAATTTGATACGTGATATCTTATTGTAATGTCATAAGAGTGATATTTGTCTGCAACAACATGTGGATATATGACGTGGCCTTGGACAAAAAAATAATGAGGACGTAAACTTTGGAGTACAGTCATGGTTTGGGTTAAATGTTAACGTCATAATTATAGCGTCCTTTAAGGCTTTAAGCTCTGCTGCTGTCAGTGACGATGATTTTTAACACGCTTTTAACCTTGATCTTGCGTACCCAAACTGCAATGATCTTAATAAAATGTTACACTCGCATCTTGGTTATGTACATAAGATATTTTTATCCTAGAAATACTGGGCTATTTAAAAATATAGCTTTTTTATTTATTTTTTAATTACCCCGAGAACATTTTCTTTCCCGTTGTAATAGATATTCTATGTCAGTCACCAGGATGCAGGTTATTCAATAAAACTCCAGAACGTTATCTCTATAACCCTCAAGGGGTCTGTCGATATGAGATGTTGACGACCCGAAGTCCCATGTTCGATTTCCTGACTTTATATTTTTAATATTCACTGGTCACTGGAAACCGATATCGGTTGAACATACCTTACCCCTGATAGGTTAGCCTGATACCATCTTAGACTGCATCATCACATTGCACTTAAGGAGCAACTTGTTGTGGTTAAAAATTGTATGGGGAAAAAAGATATATAAAGAAAAAGATATAAGTAATGTGTGATAAATTGCTGCTGATATTCGCAAAATTTCAAAAACACACATCCTTTGTTTTCCTATCGTCTAAGAACAGTTGTATAAACACGTCCGCGGGCGACATTTTTGGAATATTACTTATGTTTAATTTCCTCAAGTCACTCTGCAAATGTTGGGTCCCTTTTAAGGCGGTTACTGGGGAGCGTTGAACTTGCTTAGATATTACCTTCTGAGAGCTTGTGACATCATTGTGTCCTACAAAACAAATGTCAAGATAATAAGATTGTCTCATTGAACCGTCCTGATTGTCCGTTACATTCGAAACGTAACATACCTTTGACCATTTTTTGTGACGCAAGAAAATCTACTTCCAATTTCAAATCATAAATCATATAATTCTTTATTCAAATAAAACAATCACGTTAATTGTGTATACAACTATACTGTAACTACGTTATTTAAACTAAAACTAAAACTACGAGGGTCCAGACGCGTCTCTAAGGAGGTTTATTTGCCCCTTGAACCAAGCAAAATCTTAGTTTTACTTAATGTAATCATGGTATTTAAATCAAGCGCCTGTGTTATTTGGAATTACTTTTTTTAATAATCATAACATGGAAATTACTTTTAAACACCTAAATGTTTGAACGGTGAGCAGTTTTTAAATCCTAATGTGATCCACATTAGGATTTAAAAACTGACATTAAAAAATTATATACCCAAAGCTTGATAACTTTGAATTAATTTTAAAGACTACTTAAAATAGAAAACGCTAAATAAATATTTAAAAAATTACTATTAATACACTTTATTTATTAGTTTTAAAACATTTTCTTCTTATTTCTTTTGAACATTTTGATATTTAGGGCGTGCAAAAATAAGCTGTGATGCATCACAAAGCTGAAAGTTTGTTAGTATAGGTCGTTCCTTTCATAAGTACACTAAAATAGAAGAAAATTAAAAAAATACAATTTAGCAACCTTGTAAATTTAATTCTGAACAAGTATCAGAAAATATGCAATGTATAAATAAAATTCAAACTATCGGTTGCACACTACACTATTATGTTTTATTACTATCCAGTACCACCCAAATTTAAGCTACCATTAAAATTTCATGAACCTACCGCAGATAATACAGCAAGTCAATAATTAAGCCAGTCTCACGTAAGCTCGAATACTCGACTTATAAACATACAGGTTTTATCAAATACCCCCTAAAAACAACCCACGCACTCTCATCGTATTAAGACTGCAAATAAAAAGACCGTTCTAGAACTCCGATTTTAAATTGTTCAATCGAAAAGCCTGTTACCCAAATGTATTTAAAATTGAATTTATTTTCTTATTATACAACTTTAAGCAATTGATACATTTAAAATTGTTATGCAAACATTTTAATTGCGATTAAATTTTGAACGCACGCACAATAATCATAAAAATATTCAAATGAGGGCAATTTATTCCCTTTGCTTCGACATATCATGATGTATGAGTAAACCAGGGAACATTTAAAAACCTATTACTCTTAACACGGTATCCGAATGATTATTTTAAAAAAAGAACATAAATCGATTAAACTGCTTATTCGATTACAAATAAAAATCTCACTCGGCCTCGCGATTGTGATGAATCGATATTTCGTTATTATTTTGCTTGTTTTCTGCACTGATACAAACGACTACATGAAGTATTAATTGGTAAATTTGCTTTATTTCCTGACTTACGCCAATTATTTGTTTTATTTAATTAATAATACAATATATATTGTCATCAGGTAAAGTTTTACGCAAAATTTACATACTATATTTACTATACTCCTACTTTATCTAACTATCTAAATAGGTAAAGCAATAACATGTTATTCAGTTTTTGCTGTCCCAGAATGAAACCCAACTAATGTGTCATAAATGAAACGTCGGTACATTGGTCCAGTGGTAACCATTTCTAGACACGGATTAAGAGTTTCTATATTCAATTCCTTGATCAGGCCAAAATTTATATTGTTTTATTATTAATTCTTTACGATAACTATTAAGTGACGGTCATCTCTTTTTGTCTGTGACTCATTTTCATAAAAGCATGATTACAGTCCAACAAAACTATATATCTTCCTTGACCTACCACATTTTGTTCGTAGAATTTATTAAAAATTAATATAAAATATAATTGTTTCGTAATATTTGTCTTGCCCCGAGCGCATGCGATAACAGGAATAAATCAATTGCAGAGCAAAGATACTTCCGTGCACTATCTGTCTTCTTTTCATAGGCTGCCGGCACACACGGCAATACTATTGACAAAATTTTGCATATTATCAATAATTGTTGATAAACTTATTCCCTAAAAATGTTGCTACTAAAAGAAATTGATCGTTGCTGCTGAATTTTTGCAAGTTTGTTCATGTAAAAATTTTCATTTCATATTATTGATAGAACACCCATATTCAAATTCAAATTCAAAATTCATTTATTTCAAGTAGGCCTAATACAAGCACTTTTGAAACGTCAAGTCTGTCTGTGTGTAGTGACTCTCATTGCAAAGATTTTGGATAATTCAAAAGTCCTTATATAGTTAGTGCCCTACTAACTATATAACTAACTAGCTGTACCCTGCCACGCTACGCTGTGGCACATTGTGATTGAATAGTTGAGAAAAACAATCCTTGATGCGTATTATATATTATGCTAAAATTTCAGCTCGATCGGTGTAGAACTTTTTGAGTTTTTGAAGCGTACACAAACCATCATAACATTTTTATGTATATAGACTAACTAATTAAAATAAATAACTATACTATTAAAATAAATGAATTTGAATTTGTTTTTATTTCCTGTAATAGGTACGTGCAACGTACTAGCAGGTACAAATTTATCTGAAGCTCTATTATTATTTATTTCAGAGATTTTGCTTTAAAAACTTCGGATGTTATTTTATTTATAATTTTTCATGATAACTCTCAATAAAACCTATTTTAGATCTGCAAAATATCATACACATGAAGATATATTTCAGTTACACAGATTAGATATACGAGTACGTAGTAACCATATTTTATAAATGTAACTCTTTCGACTTTACTACATTGTAATGAAAAGCCGATTAATATTGTCCCTAAAAATATTTAGAATCATATCCATATTGTAACAGCCCTTAAATAAATTTAAGGTTGCAAGACAAATTACAAACAGGTTCGTAGAAATTGGAAAGTTTGCCGAAAAGAAAGCTTTGCCAATAAATATATCAACTCACTAAACGGTTATTTATTAACAACAATCCTGATTTATTAGATCGAGACTTCTTTACTTAACAAGATAATTATGAGATTTATTGCAAAGATATATAATAAAATTATAAGAAAAAAAAATAAGGAAATCCATCTTGGGGATGGGTATATGATTTGGTAATGATACTGAAGGTATATTAATTAGATCTACCTTTATCTAAGTTTAAACAATATATTAACGCTTTACTACACGATTTATTGTTTTTGCCAGCTCTTCTCGGTATTATCTGCCTTCCAAACCGGTGGTAGAGTCACTACAAACAGACTGACTTGACGTTTCAAAAGTGCTTATAAACTAGGCTTACTTGAAAGTTGAAATAAATTTAAAATTTTCGAATTTTGATACTATTATTATATCCATACATTAAATTTTGAAAAGTCCATGAGAGCAAATAAAAATACCGTTCTAGAACTCCGATTTCAAATGGTCCAATCGAAAAACCTGTTTCCCAAATGTATTTTAAATTGAATTTATTTTCTTATTATATAACTTTAAGCAATTGATAAATGCAAATTTTTGTCTACCCACCTGACTAGTATAGGGATATATGTCAATCTATATTCAGAGTTCCATACCATTTAAGGGTAAAACATGACTGTTATAAAATGGTCACCAGCGTATCAGTCAGAAACTAAAACTACATTTTTTTTTACTGTATAGATAGCTTATTAGTTTTAAGTCTCACCGTGAGATTTAGTACACGGGTAACAATGATTAGTTTTAGTTATGAACCCTTGTCGTTCATTTTCTTAAGTTATTCTATTTAACTCACTTAACACACACTTCACAAAAGCAACAACGTTAACGTATTGTAAGTACGTTATTGCGGCCTGAGTTATCTCTTCGTGTTAAGTCTTGCTGATTTTTGGTACGATTTTTTTTTATTCCACGACAAGATCGAAGCATATTCAGAAATTATAAATATCCAAATAGAAGCCATGATAGCCCGGTGAGTAGGACTTTGACTTAACTTTCCGAGGGCCGAGTTCGAATCCCAGCACGCACCTCTAACTTTTCTAAGTTTTGTGCGTTTTTAAGCAATTAAAATATTATTCCTTCAACGGTAAAGAAAGCATTGTGAGGAAACCTGCATGCCTGAGCGTTCTCCATAATGTACTCAAAGGTGTGTGGAGTCCACCAATCAGCACTGGGCTAGCCTGGTGGACTACGGCCTTAACCCTTTCTCATTATGGGAGAAGACCCGTGCCCTGTAGTGGACCGGCAATGGGTTGATGATGAAGATGATGAAGACGGATAACTGACTCGCCACCAATGTGGTTAAACATTTAAAAAAAAAAGTGGTTATGGCAGGCACTTAAGAGCATATCAATCCCGCTCATAAAAGCTGCTAGAAGGAGTCGCTGTGTCGAATGCGGTCAGGAGGAATATAGGCACAATTAACTCACAAAAAATCATTTATGACCGTCCCGGGATTCAAGCAAAAATTTATCAACGGGTATGGAACGGAAAAATTATTTTGAGTTTATGCTTACACTTTTAAATTAAGAACTGTGATGTATATTATGTGTGATGAGTTAATAAACCAATAAAAAAATGAACCAGGAATTCATGATCTGTATTCGAATATGGTAACTACAAAACCAAGGATCGCTGACGCATTGATTTGCGAACATGGCTGATATAAGCCTATCTCATTATTTTTATTCAAAAACATTAGTTTTTACGGTTGTGATTAATTTTATACAAATGTATAACCCAATCGTATTTTGTCGCCAGATGACTTTATAAAAGGAAAATCTTGGGGAATCCCATGGAAATACCCATTGTTTATTTTGAAATGTCACTAGTCACATATGTAATCTGGTATAATCTTATAGATTTGGATAACTGGTTTACTCTCTTTTAAAGTAGCGATTTAAAAAATATTTTTTGTTTTATTTATACTCTTTATTTTCACACTAATAATAAAATAATAATAATAATAGACCTGATATAGTGCTAGTCGATCGATCAGTGCGCCGTGCAATAATTGTTGACATTACTATTCCACATGACGATAATCTGGTGAAAGCTGAAAAGGAAAAAGTATCTAAATACTTGGACCTTGCTCACGAGATTACCGCCATGTGGAATGTTGAGTCGACCGTTGTTGTTCCGATCGTCGTTTCGTTCTCGCGAAAAGCTTCGACCAACATCTTAAGAAGCTTTCGCTTGGTTGTTGGATCAAGGGTCGGATACAGAAGGCAGTAGTCCTTGAAACGGCGCGTATTGTGAAGAGGTTCCTCACTCTGGAGCCCTGACCACCGGTTGCTTGGGCATTCAAAAGCCTCGCAAGTGGAGGGTGGAAGTTTTTTTTTTATATAAATTTTTAATAGTGTTTTTTAATTTATTTTTAAGCATTGTTAATAATTTAAAAAAAAAGAAAAAGAATAAAAGATAGAGAATAAAAATAATAAAAAATAGTGTACTGTATATTTTTTTTAATTCGCTGGGAGCCGCTGGAGGCAAGCGGCCCAGGACCGTGTATTGTGGAACTCCCTACAAAAGATCTATGTCCAGCATCTATCTATGGACGTTCGACGGACGGACGATCTATGTATGGACGTTGATTGGTTGACATGATGATGATGATATTTGTTTTATAGTTACAATTGACGGACCAAGCAGATGACCCACCTGATGGTAAGTGGAAACCCTTCGCCCATAAACGAGTGACACGTCCTGCAAAGTGCCCTGTGTCCAATAATTATTGTATGTTATATATTGAATATATAACGAGAGCAAAGATTTTTTTTAAATTACAACACATAATGTGTTTTTTTAACAACCCTGAAATAAGTAGAATATAGAAATAAAGTTTATATGGATAAAAAATATTTAAAATAAATTGTATAAATAAATATACTACAACAATATACGCATAGCAATCTAGCCCCAATGTAAGCGTAGCTTGTGTTATGGGTACTAAGATAACTGCTCAATATTGTTATCAATAAAATAAATAAATACTTATTATATACAGATAAACACCCAGACACTTATCGACGGCCAATTGATCGACGGCTGATTGGCGCAGTTTGCAGTGACCCTGCTTTCTGAGTCCAAGGCCGTGGGTTCGATTCCCACTCCTGGAAAATGTTTGTGTGATGAGCATGAATGTTTTTCAGTGCCTGGGTGTTTATATGTATATTGCTATTTATTTATGTATATTATTCATAAAAATATTCATCAGGCATCTTAGTACCCATAACACAAGCTACGCTTACTTTGGAGCTAGGTGGCGATGTGTGTATTGTCGTAGTATATATTTATTTATTTATTTTATTTATTTACTTTAAATACTTAAAAACTCATGTTCATCACACAATAATTTTCCAGTTATGGGAATCGAACGGATTTGGACTCAGAAAGCAGGGTCGCTGACCACTGAGCCAGTCGGCCGTCCAAAGCTGAGGAATGCGGAGGAAGTCGCGATCTGCCATTAGTTAATGATAATATTTTAAGTACTGTAACATAAAAATATTTGTTCGTTAAACAGAAGCTAAATTTTGAAAGCTTAAAGTACTACGGAATTTAATCGAGAATTTTGTCATTTCAATCCGCTTAAAGTTAATGGATTTAATTGAAAACCGTAGTATATTGTCAAAAATAAAGATAACATCCTGTCCGCATATCAGTTACGTAAAAGGGGGACATCATTGTATGCTTAACGGTTTATTGTTCGACGGTTAGCGCACGACAAATAACTCTTTTTGGCGGTAAAACGTGGGAGGTGTATTTTTGAGCCACAACAATGTTCTCTACAATATCAAAGTGAACTTTAAATATAACCGTTAAAGACTATTTTCGAATATCAAGAGTTCTTAAATAATTTGGTTACGTATAAAATTGTATATTTTATACGGAATTTTGGCATTTCGTTACACGTTACACCGTAAGCTACGATCCTCGGTTACATTATTTTTACGTACCTACCGTTATTTCACACTGCGCGTCCTAGTGAAAACTATAATAAGTATAACAATTGCGTAAGTGGCCAATGGAATAGTTTATATCACGAAGTTGTTTACAGATTTTAACCGACTTACGGACGTTCTCAATTTTGTTGTATTTTTTTATTTTTATATTTATTAGCTCAGAACTCACCGATTTGGGAATTATTTGGATTTGGGTTTGAGGCGGTAAACTTCCCATGTGGTCCCATTTTCATCAGGTCAAGATCTGTTGAAGGGATCCAGGGGAGAACTCTTCAAATATTATAGGGACACCTATAGCAATTTGAATATTTTGATGTGAACATCTATAGGCGGGGGTAAACCTGATTATTGGCGTGGCGACACAGGCCGTGGCGACGCATCGTCGCGCTATATGATTGAAATTTTGTATTTTTGTATTTGTAACAATAAAAATTAATATTAATTTTCGAATAAAACAGTCATTATTAACCGACTTATAAAAAGGACTGGTTATCGATTTGGTTGCATTTTTTTTTATTTGTGAAACAAATTTGTACTGCTTTATCTTTTTATTATGCAATCTGCATTATCTTACAGAAAACAATTTCGATGTTTCACATCTGCCAGGCGTCCCGTGACGGCTCATACTTTTTTTTTATATTTGTTAGCTCAGAACTTTATCATTTATTAACCGATTTGGAAATTATTTTTTCGTTTTAGACGGTATACTTCCCAATGTTTTCCCTTTATCAGGTCAAGCCCTTTTGAAGGATTCCTGGCGAAATCGATGGAACTCTTCAAATATAATTGTGACCCCTATAGCAAATTGAATATTTTTTAAAGTAACTTAAGCATTTGCTATCGAAAAGCACCATTTAGTCAAGTAATATTGATGATGAAGACTACGGATGGCCGCTGGAACTACACAATAATAAGTATTAAGCTGGTTGCACTTCTATTATGGTAAATAGTTGGTAACCAGTTTATGCTCGTCACAATAAAGGAGCTGATGGTGAAGAGAAGAATGGTGAAGAAACTCCTCAAGCATTAACACTCCGGCTTTCAGATAAGCAATAAGTCGTTAAGCGGCACTTCTTTGTTGTCTTGACTACAAGCACAAACAAAGCCTCCCACAAAACTAGAGTAATTTCCGAAATTATAAATATCCAAAAACCCCCACAGAGAAACTGTGACCTACCACCTGTAAGACATAAACGCTCACAGCTGAGCTAGTTAGGTCGAAGTTTTAAAAAATTGAAAGTAATAAATTCGTCTTTAGAATTTAAATAAATTATCCGCATCCTATAAATATCCCACTGCTTGGCACAGGCTTTATATAGGAGAGTTGGTTTTAGAGCATAGACTCACCAAGGTGGTAGAGTCACTACACACAGACAGACTTGACGTTTCAAAAGTACTTATATTAGGCCTACTTGAGATAAATGAATTTTGAATTTATTTTGAATTTTCAAGCTGCTCTGATAGGAGTTGTTGGGCTAAATAAATCAAATACCTAGGAGTAAATAATTATGTATCTGTAGGGCAGTGCAAAATCCCGTAATGCCTCACTTGTCCCGCTCATTGGTCCCGTAACGTGATGTCGGTCAAAGAGGAATTGTGCCATCCCACCCGCGGCTCGATATACGATCCCGTCTGCGACTACTCGTAAATTCTTGTACGTTGTTATACAGATCCTCCAGTAATAAATTGATGCTATGCGTGGAAAAAGCTATATTGACGATATCATACTAATGAATGAATGATCACACTTTTATTCTTCACGACATAAAAATACTGGAAATATTATAAATAACACACGATGTATACAATAAGGCGGCCTTATCGCTACTTAGATCGTGATCTCTTCCAGGTAACCGATGGCGTAAAACACAGCTGAAGGCGAGGTACTCTTCTTATTTACTAAAATATAACTTATCGACTCGAACAAGTTGTCATTTTTTGCATTGATAACTTTTCAAAAGCTTTAAGGCTTTCTAACAATGAAAAAGTTTTTTCAACTGTGACTAAAAGTGTTGTAAATTGTATTTACAGACATAAATAAGTCGCAAGCAAAAAAAAGGGATTTAAACCTTTTGGATATTAAATATACTTTAACCATTATCAGATATTCAATGTTTTTCTAGATTTATGACATTCCAATGCTGAAAACAAGGCTAAGACGAAGAACGTCAATAGGCTGAGAATAATAGTAATAACACGTTGAAGGTATCACTGTTAAGGGTAGTTTTAAGATTCAATCAATGGCTTGTCATTCTGTCGGCGTCGTGTTTATGTGTGCGGGTTGCTTCTACCAATCCGCCAATCCTTTTTCATCGGCTATCGTTATGCCATATGCCTTGGTTTTCGGCACACAAAGCTTCGTGCACTTGAGTCAAGAGCAGTGTGGATTTGATCCGATCAAAGCACTTGGCTGCGTCCTCTAGTTCTCTTTTCCATATTCTCTAGATTGTCTCTCTGAAAATAGGTCGTGTAAAATTTATGAAAATAAAATTTTACATACATAGGTATAGAAAATAAAGCTTTTAATCATTGTTCATTGTATATCACTGTCCGCAAAGTGCAAATTTGTAATAAGTGTGTTGTGGTAGAGTCACTACAAACAGACATACTTGACGTTTCAAAAGTGCTTATATTAGACTTACTGGAAATAAATGAATTTTGAATTTGAAGTAAAAGTTCAAGTAATTCTATCCGATTTGACAATAATATTCTTTTTGAAAAACATGATACGGAGAAAATAAAGCTGCAAATGGACTACTGGACTACCAGCTTTAAGTTAACGAATAATGTCGAGGACGGACGATGGCACCCGGAACCGCGCCCTTATTCTGAAATACTTAACAAGGACGGGTTTCTCGATATTGTAGAAGAAAATATAAAACTCGAGATCGCACTAAGATCGATTATATTATATTATTAGTGAGTCACGACAATAAGGATGTATACTTTAAAAGCGCTTAAAAAAGGTCTTTATTCAGAAACATTCTGGACTTACGGTGCCCCGTGACTTGGTCCGTGTAAAACTTCTGATAAGTAAAATCTATACAAAGTTTGATTCTACGACCCTTTGCTTGAGTTACATCTCCCGCCCGTTGCTAAATTCCTATTGGGCATGGCCATTTGACAGATCGAGTAAACAGCAGATCTCAGAATATCATTGCGGCTGGGCGTAGAAATTTGCAATTTGAAAAGAATATATTTTGGGCCTCTAGGAAACGAAAAAAGTTTGTATGTAAGTCTGATATTTTAAGGTTATAAACATGAGACTATGTATTTAAGTTTCAGATGAAAAAAGACAAAACGTGTTGCTCAGTTATTAAAATAGGGACTCCCCCAATATGTTGAATAAACTATTTATCACTTGGAGTAGGAATAGATTTACAAAAATATTCAGCCAATTAAAAATTGAATGTTCTAAACATAATGTCACAGAAATAATGATTCGATTAAAATAAAAATTTGATAGTAAAAAAAATAAAGTTCCTGATTATATAAATTGAAATAAGTAATAGATATTATTTACCACATTAAAAACTCATTGGTAAATAACCTTTTACTCAAAAATAATTTAAACATGTAACGTCTAAATGATAGCAAATTCATTTCGTGACATTGCGGTGGCACTTGGTAGATGATTTTAAATGCGTATATACACATTTTATTAAAAGGTACTTTGTTATATCAAAAGGAAGGGTTTTAGGAAAACTCTATCTGTTTTTTATATTTTTAAACTACTTCGAGTAGTTAGGTTTTGACTACAATCTCACCTGTTAAGTTATGATTCAGTCTAAGATGGTAACGTGCTAACCTGTTAGGGATATGGCAGTTATATTATTATTTCTACGCTACATCGCTTAGCGGCACGTCTTAGCCGGTAGTCTGGTAAAAGCCACAGCCGAAGCCAGCCACCAGGAAGGGATATCAGAAATTCCATGCAAGACATATTGCTGGCATCCCCTAGTCTGGCATAAATGTAAGGTTTCAGATTTTATCTGGCGAGCAGTTAAGCTTAATTTATTCCATATCGCTCCATCTCACATCACCTAACTAGTCATAAAAATATTTCTGGACTTACTTCTAAGTAATATCAGCTTAAAAGGCTACTGTTACTAGAGAAATGACCTAACGCGTTAATCCCACTTGCCTCGAAACCGCTGTATTAGGTAATCCAAGTGACAGTCGGACATAGCAATGCATTAAAGAAAAAACAAGGCAAATCAATATAACCATGTAAAGCTAATGAAAACTAACTAAATAACTTCGATAACTTATATGGTTGATTTTATTCTATGTCCGATCATCTTTTTATTAGGGTTCTGTACCAGATGGGTGCATATTACTATGCCTCCGCTGTTTTCCGTTCTTCCGTTCGTCAGTCTATCAGTCAGCTATATCTCATGAACTGTAGTAATGGTAGAGAATTTAATACCAATGTTTATTTCTGTTTCAACACCAATGCATTACTGGAAGGGTCTTTTAGAATGATGTTTAGGCCGTAGTTCACCATGCTAACCAAGTACAGATTGCTAGACTCCATGTGCGTTTGTTTATCCCCTGAAAGAGGTGAAAGAGGGGGCCCGTAACCAGCAGTGGGGAGTTAATAGGTTGCGGGTGATAAAGATGATACGCCTTTGAGAACATTTTGGAGAACTTTAAAAGTCAAAGTCAAACATTTATTTATTTAAATAGGCATATAAATGGCAATTTTGATGCAATGGCAAAATATCTGAACATTTGTAATGTGATGGCGATAACTACATTCGTAAACTTAAAACTTAAACTACGAGGTTTCCAAACGCGCCATGTTCTTTAAACTTTTTAAGAGACATCTTCGATTTACCGGTAGATATGGATCTCAAGATGGTGCCCTTAACCATTAGAGCAAGTTATATTTACTTACAACTAATATAACTCTAAACCAGAGTTGTGAGTCGGGACTTAATTACCACTGTTTTATATTCATATAACAGCAAATAATAAAAAAAGTGATTTTGGTGTTAATGCTCGTTCTTAATGTATGTAGTGTTTCATATTGCACCTTGGTAAGGAACCCGATTACAAGCTAGACTCGCACTTAGCCGGTTATTTAAAATTCGAAGCTTTATATTACAGTATATAGAGATTTCCATTTTCAACTGATCTACAAATTCCTATTCAAACAAATGGAATGAGTTTTTAATTTGACGTTTATATTTTCTTTCCAATGCTACTACATATCTTCATCTAAGTCCCATTTTGATGGTTACTTCTTCATTGGAAATAAAAAATAATCACCTAAGATGATGAATACACAAAAGGAATTTCGAATCAACAAAATTATTACATTTTATAATTTTGAACAATTTTTTTATTTTTTTATTTTCATCACGCAACAAGGCCCATACAAAAACACAGAAACAAAACCAAAAGATATACGAAAATTAACAAGAAATAAAGACATTCACTAAAAGAAAAATTCTTGAGAATGTTATAACTGTGTAATGATGTTGAAAAAAAGCAATCTGCTGAGTTTCATGCCGACTCTTCTCTGGTATTAAAGTCACTACAAACAGACAGACATGACATTTCAAAACTGCTTAAAAAGTAGGCCTAGTTGAAATAAATGAATTTTGAATTTGAAAATACATTACCAAACAAAAAATACGCAATCCTAATAAGGGACTTTTTGATTCGTTTATCTTTATCGTCGAATTTAAATACGCTTCAACTTCGGTATATCGACCGTTGGAAATCGAACGCTGATAGATAGCTCATAGATAATAATAATAAATATACTACAATACACACATCGCCATCTAGCCCCAAAGTAAGCTTAGCTTGTGTTATGAGTACTAAGATGACTGATGAATATTTTTATAAATAATGTACCTACGTAAATACTTATAATATACATATAAACACCCAGCCACTGAAAAACATTCATGTTCACCACACAAATTTTTCCAGTCGTGGATATTGAACCCACGGCCTTGGACTCAGCAGAAAGCATGGTCGCTGCCCACTGCGTTAATCAAACGTCATAGATATATCTCAAATTTGAATACCTAATAAGTATACACGGTATATCAGAATATACCTCCCCCAGTATCAATATCGGCGGCCAGTGATGCAATAACGAGATTACGGTACCTCGTATTTATTACCGACGCAGCTTCACTATAAATAACTTACTCTTAATTCACTCAATGCGAACTCATTGGCCATTCATTGATTTATTTGGCAGATTTAACTTTACACGTGAAAAAATAGCACGACTGGGGCTTGTACTTCCTTGATGCTGTTTTTTTTGTCTACAGGATTTGCACTGCGTTCTTAGATACCTCAAATGTATGACCTTACATTCCTTTTTACCACGATCCATTTTGCTACATTTATTCTATTGTTTAAAGTCTTACTTTTTATGGCGTAGGCGATCTATCAACACTACGCTTTCCAGTAAGGGGTCACCATTGAGCACCTTGGGACTCTTAGTTCATCGGTTCTCCGAGCTATGAGAACTGTAAAGAGTCGCTGGATACGAGCGTCACAAAACCGTAGCTCTTGGAAATCCCTACAATAGACCTACATCAGATGGTGGTTCAGATGCTGATGAAGATAATATCATAATAATAATAATAATAATAACAATTCTCTTAATTACAGTCATAGCCTATAGTTATACATTTAAGAATTAAAAAATTAGAGAAAAAATTGAATAATTAGCAAAAATTAAAATGCAATATAAGTACATTAAGATGGCATGTCATAAATATTAACGAAAAAAAAATTACGATAAATAAAGATAAAATTAAAGAAAAAAAAACTGTTCGTGTGTGTATATGTAAGCCCACCCAGTGCTTCCAGAACGTAATTAAAGTCTGATTTTAGTTTTGTACCAATCAGTAGTTCGAATAGAGTAATATATTGCACATTTTAAAGTTGCGACTGATGTACACAAAAAAAGTCTAGAAGTGTTTTTTAATACAAATGAATAGATTGAACTATATATCTAGTATCTATTCCGTGATTTCCAAAAATTGTTTTTAAATATTGCTTCTAATTATTTTAATTATTTTAATATAAACCAAACACATATTGATTTTATTAATTTTGGATGTATGCCAGTGCTGTTTTTTTAAACAGCTCTCACAATCAGAGGACAGGTGAAAATACCACAGGAAAATACCTAAAGTAGTCTCACAAAATAACGATTAAGTCTGATGACCAAATTCTTTTTTTGAACAGAAATATCGACTGAATGCTTGAATCGATAATCCCATTGATCTTTCTATATATTTATAAACAAAAAGTCGTTATAAACAGTAGACTTACTAGAAACGGATATAAATTAGTGATATCTGCATATCGTCTGAGAATCCTTACAGAAATTCTTTGTGGGGATGGGCAGTGGCGTGCATTGCATATATGCAAATAAGCAGTGCATACCCTACCCTTAGGGTCTTAAAGAGCCTTCAGATAGGACCATTAAAGTTTTGTAATTAAAAAAACACTAAGTAAAAAATATATGAAAGCGCCATCTAGTAATGAGCGGCCAAACTTCTAGGTCAATTGTCGCTAGACAGGCGACAGCGCAAACAGCGCGCGCGAGGCGTAGGTATAGCGTACAAAATAAAATCTTCTACTTCGTATTTTAATTTCTAACCGTAAATGCTAAACATTTACCTTAACATTTACGTAAAAATACCTATATTATTATTTAAATCTCATGTTATCGATTGCAGGGTAAATCAATTATTATAAATCACTCGACATATGACGCCATCTACTGTTGCATAGAAATATCAAATAAAATAATCACGCCTAAAGAACGAATCGTTCTGCTAGATGTGTGGGTGTAAGTTAGTAGTGTGTGTCGTGTAATGTTATAATCGTGCGCTTGTACTTACAAGATTAGCATCGGTCTTGTGTGAACAGTTTCATTCATAAATTCTCTAAGTGTAGGTGTCTATAAGCACTGCTTACGGAAGTGGAGTAATCAATTACGTGTTTGATTTTTTTATGAATAACATGATTTGCTTGGTTTGTTATTGTTGTATACTGCCATTATTCTTTTTTAGAAATAAAAATATCATTAACAAGTGTAAATACCTTACAGTGTCTTTTAAGAAAATTAAGAAACTAATATTATCAAATGACTAATTTGTTATAAAAACGAGTTATGAAATCAAACGCTGTCTTAATTATGACGAATGAATAGTTTACGTTTTTTCGGAATCACTGGAAAGTGAGAAAGTTAACAAAAAATATTGTTTTTATTTATTGTTTACATATCAAAGTAAAATAGCGTTCTAATCTATACTTACAAAAAAATTAAAAACATATTTTGACTAATTTCGATTGCAATATTTTCATTGGCATATTCAATCGCCATTATTGTTTACCTTCGAACAATGCTCTATGGCGTTGGTGATAAATAAACGGTTCAAGTGCATAAATTCAGTAACTTATAAAAGTTTGAGTAGTGATAGTTTAATGTGTTAAGGTTAATTTATAGTTTATTCATTCATTTTATAATGAAAGCATATTCGTGCGGCCTTTGTTTGGGTTCAGTGTGCCTGGAAAAAGTACTTAGAGAAAACTTTAATTTCTATCCTTATATCGTAAAATTAGAAATCATTCGCAAAGGAAGGTGTGTACCAATGTTACAAATATCCCAAAAAAAATGTTTGAAAAAAACATTATCATCAGTGTGCTTAGAAAATGCTGCCGAATGGTGTGTCATAATTTTGTGACGTAAATCAGGGTATGTACTTTTATTCAATGAGCAGTAGATACACGATAGTATTAAATCAATCAAAGATATAACTTTCGTAAAGTAATTTGATTATAAACCGACATACCTATATAAAATCTAAATTTTACTTTATGTTTGTTGCTGAACACCTTGTTCATACCCTGGGTCCAAGGGCTATGCACGCCACTGGGGATGGGTATATGCTTTGATAACATGATACCGAAAGTAATATTAGACCTACCTTTACCTAAGTTTAAACAATATATTAAAACACATTTAACAAATCGTGTTTACTAAACGATTAATGAATTCCTTAACGACTAGGCTGCTTGGAAGCAGGCCACTCCGCTCTCATCTCTCACAAAACAGAAAAATTCCAAAGATTGTTAAACTATAAAATGATGTTGGAAAAGAGCAATCTGCTGAGTTTCTTGTCGGCTCTTCTCAGTGGAATCTGCCTTCCGAACCGGTGGTAGAGTCACTACAAACAGACTGACTTGATGTTTCAAAAGTGCTTATAAATTAGGCCTACTTGAAATAAATGAGTTCTGAATTTGAATTTTGAAATATACTACAATGTAAGTGAGAAATACAAGATAACTTTAAGTCTTAATACTGTAACAAAATGTGAGCGTTTCATCATCATCATATCAACGTATTACCGGCACTCTACAGGTCACCGATCTCCGCCCACAATAGAAGGGTTTAACGCCGTAGTCCACCCAGGGCATACCTTAAGTAAGTTAAGTTATCGTGGAAGCGTTATAGCCTAGTGCTTGGAGCTTCGGGGCTACCGAATTCGATCCCCGTTACGCACTTTTCGGAGTTATGTGCTTTTGTAATTTAAGCAATTAAAATATAATAAGCTTGAAATGGAACTGAGCGGGTCACATATGTCGAAGGGAGGACGGGCGGTGGAGCCGAGTGATTCTGGATTGGCAACCGCGCACTGGACACAGAAGCATTGGCCGACCACCAGCTCGATGGAGAGATGATATTGTAAAGGCAGTAGGGAAGAACTGGATGCAGCTAACCAGCAATAGACCGAGATGGCGTGCGAATGAAGAGGCCTTAGTCCAGCAGTGGACTGAGATAGGCTGATGATGGTGGTGATGGTGGTGGAAGCTTGAACGGTGAATGAAAACATCGTGAGGAAACCTGCATGCCTGAAAGTTCTCCATAACATTCTCAGAGTGGTAGACTATACCTACGGCCTTTCTCATCTTGAGTGGGGACCCGTGCCCCGTAGAGGACTGGTTATGAATTGATAATGGCAATAAGTGAAAACCATTACTCTCTTAATATATTTCTATTGTAAACTTAATCAAACTGTATGATTATTAAACTGTGGTACTCATGATATCTGCGAAATGCAAGTGGCGAATTGAGTAACGATTTCATGGAATGCCTGTGAGTTTATTTGTGCGTAATTTATTTGAAATATTCTTTGAGCGTTTCTTTTACGTCAGGAAGTGGAAGTCGTATTTCTTACGGGTGGCTAGTTTGTTTGAGATCCTTAGGCAACCATCAGTCGAAATATAAAGTATGTAATCCATTTTTTTAGATGAAAACTGACATTCCTTATTATACAAAGTTAAAAATTTATTAAAAAGGTTTTATATAAGCATTCATCATCACATCAGCCCACTACAGAACACGGCTCTCCTCCTACAATGAGAAGGGGTTAAGGCCGCAGTCCACCACGCTGGCCCAGTGCGGATTGGTGGACTCCACACACCTTTGAGAACATTATGTAGAACTCTCAGGCATGCACCTCTCAGGTTTCCTTACGATGTTTTCCTTCACCGCTGAAGCAAGTGATATTTTAATTATCAACGTTAAAGGAAAAAATCATGATATGAGAGCATCAACATCTGCATGTCTGAAAGTTCTCTATAATGTTCTCAAAGGTGTGTAGAGTCCACCAATCCGCACTGAATCAGTGGTCTACTGCTTTGCTGCCTTTTTTTTTCTTTTTTTTTTCTTATCTTTGATTATGACATACAGCTAAAACACCTTATAATTCTATTATAGTGTACATATGACATTCTTATAATTACAATTTTTATTATTTTTAATATATTTGCAATTGAGTGGTGATGTATAAGATGATGTATAAGATATATGTAAATTAAGATTTGCATGACGACTAAACATGTATAATATTTTGTCATGTTTTAAGCAAATAAATGAATTTGAATTTAACTCTTTCTCATTGCGGGAGGAGACTCCTTTTTTTTTATTGGCTCGGTGGAAAAGCTTTATTGCTACCTGAATTGTAGGGGGTCGGTAAAGGGTTGGTATGATAATGATGATTTACTTTGATGGACTATTTAGTCAGCGCTACTACAAAAATAGTGGTCTTAAGTCGATCCTGGAAAAACCGCGGAGCCATGTACCTATTTACAAGGGCGGATCCAGCTTTGGCGCCAGGAGGGGTCACATAGTCGTGGTCAAGTCGAGAACTTATAATTTAATTTTGATGCCAATAGATAGAAGTAAAAAGTAGGCATTTTATTAATGTACCTAAGTACTGTACTTAAAAAAATTTATTCTTTATTTTACACTTGCAAAACTTAACCTAAATAACTTGGACATATACGCGTACATAATGCCATCTTCTCTTGAAGACATCCAGAGAAGAATTATCACTCACGGAATGAGGCAGCCTATTTATATTCCATAACCGTGGTGAATGATTTGCCATAACAGCTAGAGGTATGTCGAGGGGTATGACGCAAAACTCCGCAAGAGTGTAGGGTTCAACAAGCTCAGGGGGGGGGGTCATGACCCCCCTGGATCCCCTTTTGCCTATTTATGTGTATAAAAAAATAAACAAATGAAAATATAAATAAAATAAATATACTACGACATTACACACATTGCCTTCTAGTCCCAAAGTAAGCGCAGCTTGTAACCGATGAATATTTTTTATGAATAATATACATAAATACTTATAATATATAGATAAACACCCAGACACTGAAAAACATTCATGCTCATCACACAAATATTGTCCAGTTGTGGGAATCGAACCCACGGCCTTGGACTCAGAAAGCAGGGTCGCTGCGCCAATCGGCCGTCAAATAAGCGACAATAACGTATTTTTGGACGAATATAATTAATAAATTAAAAGTTGCTTTTCAGTCGTCATTAGAAAACAAAACTCCTTTATTATCAAGACATCCTTATATATAAATATATGTAATATCTTAGAAAAAACGAACTTCTGTTTTTAGTACAACTGGCAATTTCATACTTTAACCACTACAAGTTCAATTCAAAAATGCTTTATTCATTGTTACAGGCACTTATGAAGCGTTCATACGTTTAATATGTTCACTAATGTTAGTGATGGTGATAACTGCATTCGTTAACTTGAAACTAAAGCTAGGAGGGTTCCAAACGCGCCCTGGTTTAAGAAGAGCCCACAACAATCTTAGCCAGGTTTTTTTTTGATATCACCATCTCACAGTCTAGTTAATATGGACCTATGAAGTTAGAGCAATTCATACCCAAGCTTTTTTTATACAATAGTAGTTTTTATCTTATAAGTAAAGAATGATAGAAAAAAAAAACGTAATTTGTTAACTTAGGTAGTGGTCTAGCCTTTTTGAGTCTTCGTTTGGAACAATCATATTCACAAGGACCACAGACGAAAAACCGCCGATTTATACGATTTTTTTTACCATAGATTATCCCCTATCTATAGCATCTTAGTATGCCACGTTAGCAAATAGGTTTTGTCCACACAACCAGTTATTTATTACGTTATAAAGGGTATCACAGATCGAGCGTTTCGGACGCCCCGTGAACGCGCGATGACGTATCAAATTTATGGTGTATGACCATTGTCTCGTAGGTCGTGATGTATGGTAGCTACGTATGATGCATTTCGGGATAGATTCGACCACATACCACGCAAATCTACAAGGGAAATTCGCCACTATCATGTCAGAGAAAGAGATGATTTTTCAGTAAACTTAACACGCGATCGTATTAACATATGTTCCACTGTGGGTGTCAAAGCAAATAAATAGTGTAATATTCGTGTTTAAGCTTTGTTAAACATGAATACATGAACCCTCACCTAGCTTTTGTTGTGATGTTGCGATAACTATTTAGGTAGGCGCTTTAAAACTCGATAAAATGAATTCTTTCGAATTGTTACACGTTATTTATGGGTAGAAGTCATCTGATATAAGTTGTATTGTTTAAAAATATTTTTGCGGCCCTTGCCGTATCGACACTTTAAATCAGCAGAATTCTTATTTTCCTCTATAATATATTTCTAATTTAATTTATTATATTACCTGCTATTCGCTTATAAATATTTTATTTGTAATGTCTATTATGCAGAGGGATTTAGCTCTTTTGTTTGTGCTTTGTATTATTTAAGCTTTTATATGTGAAAAAATATAACTATGGTAATCAAAAAAAAGTTACATGTTTTTAACGGCTCAAATTTGATCTTGGTTATCCTCAGTGCCCCAAAGAGCACTTTAGACTGAGATTTAGGACTTAAACCCGCCACGGTGCTTAAACGTGGAATGGTGGGATTAACGTTTTTATCCCCTTGAGATTATCACGCTCTGGGTTCATATCATATCACATGTTAATTATAATAACCGGGACTAATGGCTTTAACTTATTGAATGAGGCGTATAAACGAAAGAAGCCTATTTCCTAACTCATGTAACTCTCAGGAATTAATATTTTATAAAACTTGCTCGCGTAAGTCAACAGTCACACTTCAAATACAGATCGCGGACATGAAGTGGCTGACTTCTAGAACTTTTAAGGAAGAATAATTTGTTTATACACTGGTTAGGCGTAGCTTTAACCATTCATATGCATAAACGCATAGGGCACATACAGGAAGCCCTAAAAAAATCCTATTGGTCATATCCCAAGAATACAGAACTGTAATGGTGGCGAGATGTTTTTTAGCCTATAGCCTTACTCAATTAATGAACTATCCAAAGTTCCAGAGAGTAGCGCATTCAACCAAACCAACTCTTTCATCATCATCATCATCTCAACCAATTGACGTCCACTGCTGGACATAGGTCTTTTGTAGGGAGTTCCACAATGCACGGTCCTGGGCCGCTTGCCTCCAACGGCTCCCAGCTACTCGCCTGATGTCATCTGTCCACCTCGTTTGGGGCCGACCTACGCTGCGTTTACCGGTGCGGGGTCGCCATTCCAGCACCTTAAGACCCCAACGTCCATCGGTTCTCCGAGCTATGTGCCCCGCCCATTGCCACTTCAGCTTCGCAACTCGCTGAGCTATGTCGGTAACTCTTCTACGGATCTCCTCATTTCTGATTTGATCACGTAGAGATACTCCTAACATAGCTCTCTCCATCGCCCGCTGAGTGACTCTGAGCCTTCTTATGAGGCCCATAGTTAGCGACCAACCAACCAACTCTTTAGCTTTATATTATTAATATAGTAACAACTTTACTATATTTATCAAACGGCTTGCGGCAATGTCAAAAACATAATATCCGTAGTGGGAAGAAGAGAACTCGTTGAACATCCTTTTAGTGCTTTATTCAGATGCATAAATACGGGTACAATATGTAAAATGAATCATTAGACTGTTAACACGAGCCATGCTGTCCATAGATCCTCTATGAGAAGATGGCTCTACAAGGAAGGTCTTGTTCCTATTCGATGAGGACAATGAATACATATTCCGTTTTTAGGCAAATCTTCTGAACGCACGTTTTGGATCGGATACAACAATAAAGTGAAACGAGCAAGCGAGCGAGCAATCTGAATAACACATTGTCTCCCCAGCTCAGCTTGTAATGACTTAGCGTGTTCTCAGAGGCATAAAACCAACTTTCTAACTGGTAACTTCCTTACAAATAAGCTCGATACTGAACAATCTTTGGTCTTTTGAGTCAATCATGTTAACAATTTTCACCAACAAGGCAGTTAACCGTAAGTACTATCAAAACGTGACATTTATTAGATATTTTCCTAAAGATAATTTGATGACTGAATAAGTGGTCAGTCCTGAATTAAATTACATACTTAACTTTTTTTAACAAATAACAGACATTTTTTTCATCATTGCGAGATGATACTGATGACATTGTTTAAATATCATTATTATTTTATAATCATTCATATTGTTGTTGATATTGTCTAACCCAATCGAAAATATGGTTAGAAATTTATAGTTTGATGAAAACTCTGGAACAAGTTATTTTACCGGTATAGTAAAAATGGTGGCATCGGCGTGAGTAAGATTTCGAGTGGTTCTGACCTTTGTAAAAATTAAAAAAAAAAAATCTCTGTATATATAAAAGAGCTTAGTTCTCGGATTCTCAAATCTAATTCTATTTCACTGACCTATGCCATTAAAGTCTTAGATAGTTGGAAGGGCAGGTGTCCCAATGTCGACATCCCAAAGAGAAAAGAGAATACAAAGGCACCCATAGTTGGGTTTTGGTTTCACATAATTTACCATGGCAGTTTGTCATCGTTCTTTTGTGTTTCTGTATCAATAGTCGAGTGCGTACAAACCCTTCCACCTAGCACGGTGCATCCGCCGGCGGCAGCTGAATACGCGCAACACAATGCGCGCGCATCGCATTGCGTTGTCACTAGCCCGCGCATAACTATTCATACTCGTATGAGTCTCGTAAGCTTGATGGACAATGGATCTGGAGTTATATAACGTGATTCCTTAATGCCTGAAAACCAAAGTCTTTAACAGTGATAATTTTGGGCTCAAAGCATGGTCACTAACTATAGGTCTGAAACCTTTTTTATAGTGATAATTGACAGCGAATCACATTCATACAACTTACCGCTATAATATGATTCAAAATAGGGTAACTCATCTTGTTCTCGATCCCAATAACCAATCCTAGCTGTGCAACAAGATATTATTATTTCTCTTATCGAATTTCTTAAATAAACTAAGTAGATGGCCCGTCATTGACGTCCACTAGTGGAAATTGTTTTTTTTAGGGTTTTTTTGAGTTGCACGGTCCGGGGCCGCTTATTTCCAGCGGAACCGACCGACTCGCTTAATGTCGTCTGTCCACCTAGTGGGGCGGGTAGACATGAATATTGCGCTTTCTGTTACAGGGATGCCATTCCAGCAACTTGGGACTCAAACGTCCTTCCTCGGTACGTACAACGCTACCGCGACGTGTTTATAAGCCACTTGAAAATGAGAACGTAAAATACGATAAGGTGAAGCGTACCGAATCTGATCTAAGTTATTTGGCTATTAAAAACTATTAGGTACAAATTGAAAGGGTGTGGAACTGTCGTAAGCGCCTTCAGGCGCCGCACGCGAACTATAATGAAATCATAAGTCACGATCTGCCGGGCTCAATTGCTATTATCACCACATCAATAAACCAAGGCATAAAGGACTTTATTACCTTAAATTAAAGTACAAATTTCTGCAGTATCACTGGCAGATTAGAGGCTTTATATATATAGATAGAAAGAATGTGTTACAAAAGTTAAGTCAAGGTGCTCTTTATGTTGCAGTAAAATTGTTGAGTTCAGATGTTATTAAGCGTGGGACATTGCGTAATCTTATTCTTTGTATTTGAATAACTGTCATTTGAGTACTTGACCTTTCATACACCTAAATTACGAATAATAATTAATATCTAATTTGGAGTCCAACTATTCATTATTTGCTACAGTAATTGATAAAAATTATATGTCTAAACCATTTGTTAAAAGAATAGAATGAGATAATTTAGTCGTTATTTTTTATAGATGTAACTTTGTGAATTCGAATTTGAACCGACAATATAAGCAAGTCGTAGGGAATCGCTGGACCCAAGAAGCAAATTACCGTTGAGTTCCAAACTCAAAATCCTTACAAAAGCCCAGTCTAATATTGGACGTCCATTAGTTGAAATAATCATGATAATAATGATTCCAAAACAGCAATCTAATTAATAGCTGATAATAAGTAGTTACATTCCAGTACTAATTCCATTATTAAGCGATGTATTCACCACTCACAGAATTAAGAACATATAAAAACCGTGTGCACAAACTTACATTGTAGCTTCAAAAATCACTCCACTATAGTAGTGTTTCTCGAACAGGCGGTTAGTCATTTTATATCATTGAGCAGTTGCCAGTAGTTATTTTACTGCTAATGTTCCAAACGTTTACCGTAAAATGGGAAAATGGGAAATGTTTGTGTACAATTACTTTATAATCAGAGACACAAGGTGCCCCGACTAAAACTAAACTACTAACTATATTCTATATTCGGTAAATTAAATCTTGACCCTTGAGCGTATTAGACCGCTATCTCAATAGTAATATTTAAATATTGCAGCAACAGACACAGATTTTCAGATGTTTCAGATACATCAAGTATATATGTTTCTCAAACAAAGTTGAGTGATATATAATATGATGGGAAGAAAAAACATTATGTGCAAAATAGTAATAAATTAAGACGGTCTATAACAATAAATTTTCTACATTTACTCTTGCTTAAGATTAAATAAGAATAAAAGTATTTTTATTTTATAACTTTTCCTGTTTTAAAAATTATGTGAAAATCAATTGCATCGGTACACTTTATGAAAACTCTAATTTGGCTGGACATGTAAAGGCAAAACGTTAAGCGTTTAACAACTAGGGAAAAACGTCAAAGCATTTTTACAATTAATGTAAAATATCTTCATTTTAATTAAATTCACATGAACATAGGAGTTAGTATAACATAGGGTATCAAGGCAACATTGTATCCAAAATAGTAATAAATTTAAGTAGAGTAGTACAAGAACAAATTTTCTTAATTTTCTTAAGTATAACCAAGAAAAAAAATACTTTTGCCGTCTATTAAATAGCAACTGTGAACTATAAGAAGACTCACGCAGGCTTTATCTAGACAGGAAAAGGTAAACAGTTGGGCGTTACAACGAGGAACAAACGTCAATACATTATTGCAAATACTATTCACAATACATTAATTTTAATACAATTCCCATGAGCATGGGAGTTAGCAGAACTGATAGGGTATCAAGGAACATTGTATCCAAAATAGTAATAAATCGAGGCGGTGTATGGGAATAAATTCCGTTTATTTACACGGGCTGGCTGCAGCTAGTCTGACTGCCTGACAGATTGCAGGACGATGAACACATCTTGTAATTGTATACGAAGCGCGGAGGTCCCGAATTGACGGAATAATAGAGCTTCGATGCAAAAGGAATCTCCGCTTTACTTTACCGATGTCAAATAATTTCCAAATACAGAGGATAGGATGTCTGTACGCATTATTTTACTTTTGTTTGCGATGTGTTTACGCTATTGAACCAAGAGTGAGTGGATATTATGTTCGGATCTGAAGAACAAAGATAAGGAATTTAATTTTTATTCAATTTTAACTTAATCAGATGAAAAATTTAGTGTCTTTCAGCTAATGGTTTATTTTTATACACTATACGTACTGGAAACTTTGATGTAACAGTAAAATTATTCCAGTTCTTTAATTATCCTCATTAATTTTTATGTTTATATATTTATGAATCGACCCAATGAAAAAATTTGAACCATTATCTTTTCGCTGCGTTATGCGTGTAAACACGATAATCACTTAATCTCTTGGGATTAAAGCCCAAGAGATTAAGTTAGTTACTAATCCGCATCGAAACATCGTGGGGGGTTTCATTTATATTAGTTTGGCATTATATTAGTTCGTCCTAAAAGAGGCCCTACCCATGCTAAGTTCATATATAACTTCCTAATCCGATGGGGAAATTATCTCCCGCTTGCTTATAGTCCATCGACTAAAAGCTGGATAATATTGACAAAGCAACTGTCCTGTTCGTCTCTTGGTTTCCGAATGGTGACAAAAATTTTTGGTACTGGGTTTTTCTATTAAAGAAAAGACTTTTGAATTGCCAACTTGTTGTAGCTGGAGTTACTGAATTGACAACAGCTCTCAGACTACACGAAGTGTGCGATTCATTGTGATGGCTACAGAATATACGCTGTAAGTGGGTAAGATGTGAAACTTACGAGTGTGTTGTAAAGTTAAATTAGGCATGATGTACATTATTCTAGGCAAGCCCGCACCCGGTACCGTGTCACACTACATTACCTTTTTTGCTTATTTTTTATAGCTGTTTGCCCTAAAACTGGTCTATACAGTGTTGGAAAAACCTCCCAGCAGGGCTAGCACAGGAAAGAGACAAAAATTATATCCCCCGATTATATCCAGGGGATATAATTAACGTGTCCAATTGCTAAAGCGCTTAAACATGGAAAAGGAGAAGTTTACCCCCGTTTATTATTACATATACATTATGTGGACATTATTTCCACTTGAGTGCAAGTGCTCTGAGAGTTGATAAAGCTGTGGGAGAAGATAAATTTTTATCCTTTCACCGGGGAAATAATTGTCTCCTGCCCATGCTAGCAGAGATTGTCAAATTAAGCTTCAACTCTGGATAGGAGCATGACAGTACAACTTACTTAATCTGATTCACAAAAGGGTAACTCATCTTGTTACTACAAACTGACACACTTTCGATGCTTATAGCGTAAGTCTTCTTGATTTTTTTTTATTTGAAATTTTTAGGAGTGCATAAATACTAGATTGTATTTATAGTCACAATTACGACGACCCCGATGGTAAGTGCATATAAACAGAGCATTCGCATGGCATGCAAAAAAAAGTCTAACAAATCACAGCCCTGTGTTCACCAATAGTACTCCTAACACCTAGTAACACCTAGCCTCATGTACTTGCAACTATGCCAACCACTACACCCTTAAGACCGGAATACAGTAATATAAGACAAAAAAATCTCTCATACTAGGTACTACATTATTATGTTATTGACGTTATAAAATACTAGCTGCCCCCGCAACTTTGTCTGCACCGAATCGGTTATTAGAGGTTTCAATATCTTAAAAAACCTAGAAACAAATTGCAACGCTACCAGGTCCAGTTTTATTTCTAAACTATGTTATTCGCGGCCGGGCGGCCCGCTGCATTTTGTGACTTAAAAGTCGGCATGACATCTTTAGAAAAAATCGTTATATTTCAGCCAATTTACAGAATTTTTTTATGGATGGTACGCATGCATTCAATCGTTGTGCCATATGCCTTGCGACTTGCTAGTATCTGTGAAGAGTTATGTCCTTTATCTCGAACAATATTTATCAGATCTTCATTAAAATTACACAATACATGATTGTTAGTATACACTTTCAAATAAAAAAAAAGAATTATTAAAATCGGTTTAAATTTAACGGAGCTATGAAGTAAAATTGATAAAAAATTTCATCCCGTTTCCCGGAGGAAACTGATTGTTTATCGGGATAAAAAGTAGCCTATATGTTGACCCGGAATACCAGCTACCAGTATACCAAATTTTATTTAAATCCGTTCTGTAGTTTTAGCGTGATGTCCGGACAGACAGACTGACAAAAATTAAATAAAAATCTGTTTTGGGCTCATTATTGATTATAAAGCATCCCCCAATCAAAATTTTAAAAATATATTAAATGTACAGAAATCTTCCCGTTACAGTTTTATTATACTCGTAAGTACCGATTTTCTATTTATATTTAAATAGACGTGATTAAAATCCGTTGCAATCCTCCTCAATTGACTTTTAACATAACATAGGCTCATCAATCTTCAATACAAAATGTCCTGTCTTACAATAAATACACAATGATAATTCCAGCTGCAATCGTGTCATACATTTACTTTCATATCAAATTATGTACATTATTAATAGCGTTCTAATCTAAGCTAGCAATTTTGTCTATTATATTATTGGCGAGATGGCCTTAGAGCCGACAATCATCGGGCCTGGTAATAAACACTTAATTATATTTTATTATTAGTTCACAAGCTGTTCGTCAATAAAATATTAATTTGCTAGGTGCAGAAACTTGTATTCGCCTTTTAATTTCAGATTCTTGTATGCATTAATTGAATTTATTACGATAATCCCTCTTGACTTCACTATTTTATAAAACTTATAAGTTGTTGTTCATTCGCTTTTGTTTTGGGTTGTAAAAATCTTGATACGGATAGCGGTTAATATAACGTTTATAAAGACCTCTTCGCAAATAATGATTTTTTTATTTAAGAACAAGTTTTATTACCACCAAAGTTAATGTGAGTCAACCTTTAAAGATTGGCTTAATGTGCTGTTCCCAACTTTATTTTAGAGATTTTAGAGGGGAACAATTTAGAAATTACTAACAATCAGTAGTAGGTAGAAGAAAATGAAGCACTGATGAAATACTGTGTATCATATTGTTTTTAAGGTGTAGTTAACTTGAGGTGTAGTATTGAGGTTGACTCGATGGTCTTGGATGTTCAACTCCAGTCCAAAAGGTAGAGAGAGTATTTGTTCCCGGGTTTGGCTAATAAATAGAATTGCGTTGTTCTGTCAAGAACCAGTTAACGAAATTCCCGTAACTGGTTTTGATATTAGAGTACTCTTTATACTTGTGATGTATCAAGTTATCTTCTGACAATAAAAGAAAGAGGAAAGTAAAAAGTCTTGTTCTTTAGTGTAAAAGTAGAAAGTTCGGCTTTAGCAAACGGATTTATTTAGAACAGCCCTTTAACGAGGTGTTGCTGCAACATCACAACAAGTTATCACATCATTACAGTTTTTACGAGCGATTGAGAAGATAAGTAAAGCGCAAAGTTTTGCGTTTTGATGTACATTTGCACTTTATTTATGGGCATTCGTGTCAATTTCGTATTACAGTTGCCGAAGTAAAAGGCCCTTAAACTAAAAGGGTCTAAACTAAAATTATAAAAAAACAAACGTTGCAATTAAACCGACCACTGCTGGACAGAGTATTTTATTTAAACTTCACGATCTTGTTTTGCCTGCGACTACTGAATTACTTACTGTGACTTGTAAAGTTTCATCACGTAATGACAATTTTCTATATTCAATCTATCCGTAATCTGCGGAATTCCATGATTCCGGTTTTGGACAACGTGCGGACATTGCCGAAGATTTGTTAGGTGTGGTTTGAAAAATTTAAGAAATTATAAATTACACCATACAGATTTTCCTACTTTTCGCGGAGTATAGCAAATTATGCTTAATTTTCATAATTGAGTATATATTAATACTTAGTTTAGGCATCAATGGTAAAACGTTGTCATTTTTATGTAACAATAACATTATTATTATTTTTATTAATTGATTACATTGTTATATAGCAAGGTTGTTTCATAAAAATATCATATTATGGTATATGATATCATACCATTTTTAACAAAAAAGCAACATTGCTAAGCAATTTATCCACAGATTACAGATATATTGAAAATAGAAAACTAACCCTAGTGGTGGGTCTTTCAAAGCCGTGCTTGCAGTGTGGGGTTGCCACTTTAGTACCTAGGGAACATCCTAAGCAACTCGTAAACCTGTCTCTAACTATTAGAATAGAAAATAATATAAATACTTTATTGCAATAAAAAACAATAGGAAAAACACAAGGAAAATAGTAATAGTACTAAGTGCAAGGGTGCACAGGCGGCCTTATCACTAAAAGTGATCTTTTAAAGCCAACCCGAGCGTGCGGAGCCGATAAAAAGGTGGAAAGTACTGTTCTTAAACAAGGGTCAAATTTGTCGAACCATTTTCGACTTTTTGCGAGATCTGCATGGCAATTAATTTTGATATACACATTTTATAGATAGACTTTAGGTCCTAATCCACGTTGAATGGTTATTATTTTGACTTTTAAAGTTAAACCCACATATTATTAGATAGCACTACCACTGTTGCACACATTAATATATATTATTTCTTATTTTTGTGTATTATTTATTATTTCTCTGTCATTATCATCATTATTAGCAGGTTTTAGAGTATAGACCTACCACGCTACTCAATGCAACTTGGTGGGCTTTCCCCGTATGGGCAAGAAACTATTTTAAATAACTAAATTTTGAGTTATACCCTACATTGCATCCACAATGAACTTGCAATGTGTCATAACAATTTCAACATTGAAATAAGGCAACTTGAGTTTATTATTGAGTGTAAACTGAGCCCTATTAACTTTTATGCGACATTTTTTAATATTTCCTAACAATCGCACAGTTCGCTACTGAGAAGAAATTTTACATTTTAAGCCGCCTTCCAAAAAACTTGTTTCGGTCGTAACCACAGACTCAGGTTAATGTTAAACTTCGTAACATAAACAGTTTAGAATAGTCCCAGTACATAAAACTAATAGAAATATGATGAAACTTGTTGCATTGTAAACAGAAGAATTTTATTTTTTGTCTTAAAATAAGCATTCGCATTAACATAAGTTAATAAAAATAAGCTCAATACGATGAATGAAGTCGACCAGTTATGAAGGAGCTCTTAGACAAATAATATCTTTCCCTCGATTGAGAGAATAATCTACGTGAAAATAACAAACGTATCGAAGCCAGTAGCTGAAGGGGAAATGAACGCGGATCATAGTTATTATATCGTCATTCTGAGGTTCCGGCTGATGATGGGGTCCCACAGTGTTGGAATGGCCATCCCGACGACATCAAACAAATCATAAGAACAATGTTATCGCTGAACCAGAATACTACAAGAGAGCTCTAGTGATACGATTATTAAAGAATGCCGACACGTGCCCTGGTTCAATCCGAATTTCAGTTTCATGCGGTTTCATTACTCTAGAGCACTGTAAATGAAATACGAGTAGTTAGTTTCGTTGAAATCGGTTAGACTTTCCCAGCATGAAAGGATCCTAGAAAACCTACGTACGTACGTAACTTATCTGTCCCGCTAAGATCAGTTCGTACCGTAGATAACAAGTAACAAATAAAACTCAAATAATTCAATGAGCAATAGAAGTTTTAATACGAGTAAGAGTATTAGTGGAGCTTTTTGTGGCAAACAGACGAACTAGCGCCATTTTGATTTCTGTGCTCCGGTCTGAAGGGTGAGGTTGCCGGTGTAATTAAAGGGACATCAGGCTAAGGTTGATGGGCACAGGTTATTGGGCAGGATGGTTAATCTAGTCAAATCAAAACATTCCAGTCTTACACCTGAAGAATTAAAATTCAAAATTCAAAATTCATTTATTTCAAGTAGGCCTAATTAATAAGAACTTTTGAAACGTCAAGTCAGTCTGTTTGTAGTGACTCTGCCACCGGTTCGGAAGGCAGATTCCACTGAGAAGAGCCGGCAAGAAACTCAGCAGATTGCTCTTTTCCAACATCATTTTAAAATTTAACAATCTTTAGAATTTTTCTGTTTTGGGAGAGATGAGCAGCCTTGCCGTTAAGGAATTCATCAATCGTGTAGTAACCACGATTTGTTAAATGTGTTTTAATATATTGTTTAAAATTAGGTAAAGGTAGATCTAGTATTACCTCAGATAGCGATACCTGTATGGAGATAGAACGATCCTTTTAATCGCATAGCCATATTATTAACATCATTGTGAACTGATTGATTGTTATAATAATATTACACTCAAAAATAGAGCTTTCAGAGTTTTACCCTTCCTTGTGAACATTTAGGTAAACGCCGGTAGGTAAACGCCGATAAATTAAATTGTTTCCTCTTAACGCGAGGTCTCAGTCAAAGGCGAATCACTATTGTATTAAGTACCGATACAACAAACATATAAACATCCAATTAATGTCACCCTAACATTGTATACGTTGCGCCAAGTTACTAACGGTAAATTAAACAAGGAATGATAAAACGACATGAAAAAATAATGTTTAAAAAATGTTGTAAAGGCGATATCACACGATTATGACGATGTACAAAATAATTCGATAGTCATCGAAATACCTACTAAACTTTTGTTAAGAATTAACTACTTCTTCTGCCGCCGAACTAAAAACTTTATTTTTATTTTAATTGACTACACTACAAAATATGTTATTATATATGAAAGAATATAATTACAAAATTTTTACAAATCTTTAATAGGACCGTGCAGACTTAGGGCTTACCTCCTAAATAGGAATCGGAATAAGACATGTCTACATGGTTTGTCTATTACTATAATGTATCGGACACAGTGCTTCTTTCCCTTTATAGTTTTCTAAGTATACTTTATATTATATAGTTTAATATTTTGTCTGTTCGAGCGCACAATCTCAGGCCCTGTCTAGTTCGAAACATTGATCAGATAGCCTGCTTATTTAGGAAGGAAATAGGCAAGTTTTGTTCCATAATAAAACTGTTAAGATTCAATATGGCGCAACTTAGTCAGTTTGCCACAGCTTCATATAAATACTGCTCGTAACTGTAAAATAAATTATTTTATTCAGAAATAATCTTTATTCTTTCAAATATCATTGAAAATGAATTCAATTATAACTGCGAGTCACAAATAGTAAATAGTTAATATTTCTTTATATAATTACTCTTATCATTAAATACTATGTCATGATGCCACTTTATTCACTAAACAGGTTGCTGCAAGCTGTTAACCGGACGTACATGACAGGTGTATTTACGATTAAAAATAAATTTCGTATGCAAGCCCTGCCTTAAAATGGTTAATTTTTGATTGCAGCGTGTCTAATCGCCTTAATACGAAATGTTGCGCGCTAATCGTTTATGCGTAAATATCGCAACTCAAAAAATATTTTAAGATCTGTCGGCGATTTGACAGACGAAATGTAAATACCTTTTAAAAGCTTATTTGGTTCGCTTTCGCCCTAAGAAAAGTGCAGACACAGAGACAATCATACAACTTTGTGTTATTGTGTTTATAATTCATAAATAATCATCACCTATCTTAGTATACAGCTACGCTTACTTTGGTAGCTCCAAAGATGGCGATGTATAGTCGTGATATTTGTTTTATAGTTTTAACTAGCTGTAGCCCGCGTTCTCCGTCCGCTTTGATTACCGTTTTTCACAAATCCAGAGTAAGACCAAAACTGCGACATGACTACTATTGTTAATATATTTCCAAACAAATTATGGAAACAAACTTGTAACCTTCCTATTCTCGTAATCAAATAATATTGCAAAATATACAGAAGCATTCAAAATGCGCACTGAACTTTTATTATCAAGATTTAGAAGTTGCTTAAAACAATGGAATTTAATATAAAAGAATGTCTGGAATCTTTTTTGCGATTGATATCTTTGTAATTTTCTCTCAATATATCAATATTCTTTCTTTTCTCAATAAATCTTTATGACATTAAAATTACAACATTGTTATTCCACTAATCCTACTAATCTATACTTAAAATAAAACTGTAACTGGAAGATTTCTGTGGATATAATATATTTTAAAATTTTTGATTGGGGGATGCTTTATAATCGATACTGAGCCCAAAACAGATTTTTATATAATTTTTCTCTGTCTGTCTGTCTGTCAGTCCGGGCATCACGTGAAAACTACTGAACGGATTTAAATAAAATTTGGTATGCTGGTAGCTGACATTCCGGGTCAACATATAGGCTTTTTTTTTCATGTAGTCCTTAATACTATAATAGGACTTTTCTATAAGCTTACGTTTAATACAAACTTTGAACTTTTTCAGAGACATCTCCAAGATATCAACGGCTATACAAATTCCTTTAAATGAATTACTCATTTTATGTAGTCTAGGATATTACACTGCAAGTTTATTTCTGCTTCTAATGTTCAAATTATTGCAGTCACATTTTCTCTTAAATTTAGATATATTTTTGTGAACATACATTAGATTTTAAGATCTGTCGGTACTGGTTGAAAACTGTCATTATCTTAACATCTTTAAATTTATCTCTCAATGACTCTCTCGGACCCATTTTATAGATCGCAAATAAACATTTTATAATATCAAAATCAAAAGCCACATTAAATCCACCTAGAGCGAGTAGATGAAACTCTATATGCAGAACGCGAGGAATCTCGAGAGACACAAAAAAGCACCTCGTATTAAAACATAAATTCTCACTTACGATCCATTATCTCAATTGCATTGTTAGCTTATCTCAATGATAAGGCCGGATCAATTAAAAATTTGTTCTAGTAATAAATAAACCACACAAGTTAAACGAAGCGAGCGACCGGCGGCGTCGCATTGACTTGGTGATGCTCCGCGTTTACTCCTTTTTGTAGACACTGATTGCATATAAAAATGTGTGGTGAATCGCACCTTTTGAATATTTAATTCCATTTGCACATGCTCAACTAAAATGTGCTCTCGTTCCCAATAGAATGTTTAAGTTAAAAGGAATTATTTTTTTACTAGAATGTTCGAATTCAATGCGATTATTCATTAGGTAGACTCTGCTTTATTGCTTACAGGAAGAATTGCAGTGAGAATCAGATTAATTGAGCAGGTTAATAAATCACAGAAGTTGATCTTAACTAGCCGTGATAGCCCAACGGGTAGGACTTCGACTTCACTTTCGGAGTTCGAATCCCAGCACGCGCCTTTATCTTTAGTAAGTTATGGTATGTACGTTTTAAGCAATTAAAATATCACTTGCTATTGCTATTTATATATACAATTACCTACTGATCCTACTAATATTATAAATGCGAATGTTTGTAAGAATGGATGGATGGACGTTTGTTTTCACGCAAAAACTTCTGAAATGGAGATGAGTATACTCTGGATTAACACACAGGCTACATTTAATCCCGAAAAAATTTACGGTCCCCGCGAAATTCGTGAAAAACCAAAAAACGTGAACGAAGCCGTGGGCAACAGCTAGTATTATATATTCGAAAGTTTGGATGGATGTTTGTCACCCAATCATGCTGGAACGGCTCTCCGGATCTGGATTAAATTAAATACACAATTTAGTCTGGAAAAGCATATGCATATAGGCAACTTTTTATTCCTGAAGAATGAATGGTTCCCGTGGGGTACATTTGTCTTTTTCACAGAGCATGTTTTATGAATAGTGCTAGTTCAGTGCTCAGAGAAAAAAATAATAATGAATATGTTTTTCTACACTACATAGAAAACAGTTAATATCACAACACAGTGATAAGGCCTCATCACTTTATCTCTGCCACGCAACGAATGGCGTAATACGGAAATATACGAAAATGCGAAAATAACATAGGCGGACAAACTCGCGGGCTAAGACTAGTGATTCATACACAAAGTAGGTAACTAAGTCCATCTACAAGAGTATTAACACCCACTATTGTGCAAAACAGTTGTAACACTGAGTTAAACCGTCGATAAATAACATTAATTTTATCTAGAACACGTCAATTTGAAGCGAACACGACTTACCCTGGCTTAAGGGGCGCGTCTAACGTATTAATGCAACTTTTGCTAGCCCATAAGTTTGTAAACTTGTTAAGTTGCTTTATAAATAGAAATTAAAAAAAAACATGTTTACACCATTGAATTCAGATCATACAGAATCCTCATTCAGCCATTATTGTACGCAGTGCATTGCGTCCAAAATCAGTGAAAACTGCCCGCGTACGTCTCACTTTCCACCCGCAGAATGTTGCTAGCTGACAACCTTTTACCCATTTTCCCATGGTATGGTAAACGTTTAGAAAATTAGAATTTAAAAAAAATACTGTCAATTGCTAAATGGTAAGTAAGATGTGACTAACCGTTTGTAAGATAAACACTACTAGAGTATAGTTTTTATGCTTTAATATTAGTCGTGTACACGGTTTCTGTACGATCTTAATTCTGTGGTATAAACCTACAAATAGTTGATTTATTTTATTTCTTTTTGCGTCCTTATTTTTAGACTCGTACTTCAAACTGAAAAGTAAAAGTCTATGTTGGCGGGCTAAACTGTTACAAATACTTACATACGAATACTTAAGTTCAGTCGGCTAAATTGAACGCCTGAACCCAAAACTTGAGTTTTATTGCAATATTTCAGCCGCACCAGTTACCCTATTCATACATCACAATGATCGATGATATGACATGGAAATAACACTTAGCCTATATCTGAACTCCTACGCAGACATGACACGACACTCCGTGTTATAAAAGAGGCTTTACGTAATGTCGAGAGATACAATCAGTCCTTACATCAAGTGCTGTTGTGAAAGTATTAGTATCAGAGCTTTTCGTGACAGAGCTCGTCCAAGGAAGTACTGCTTGAAGATGCTTATTTCCGTCATTGCTGTGTTCCAGTCAGGGTATGGTTGCCAGTGTAATTATGGGCACATGACTGTCAACACTCACGCCTTAGATTGATTACAACAGGGCGGCAATTTGCAGGACGTGTCCCTCGCATACCCTGCAAAGTGTTGCTCTGTTTGGGCTGGAACTTTAGCCACTACGCAATTATGCGAGGTTGTATTGTGGAAACAGAATAAAATGATGAATAGGTGCCAGGTTGTATATTAAACACATGGCTCTTAACACCAACGCCTCAAATTGATGGACACAGGGCGGCACATTGCAGTACGTGTCGCTCGCATACCCTGCAAAGTGTTGCTCTGTTGGGCGTGGGCTTTAGCTACTACGCAATTATGCGAGGTTGTATTGTGGAAACAAAATAAAATGATGGATAGGTGCCAGGTTGTATACTAAACACATGACTCTTAACACCCAGGCCTCCACTTGATGGACACAGGGTGGCACTTTGCAGGACGTGTCCCTCGCATACCCTGCAAAGTGCGCAGGAGCTTTAGCCACTACGCAATTATGCGAGGTGGTATTGTGGACACAAAATAAAAATGATAATAGGTGCCAGGTTGTTTACTAAAATATTCAAACCAAACGAAAAAACTCTTAATTGTAGCAAATCAAAGCTGCAAGCATTATTTATAAGCGGTTGGCATTAACTGTTACCAAAGTAAGGCAGGCCGAATAAGAACCAGATATCCTGACCTCTGCCTCTGATACAAACGCTCATCAACAATTAACTCATTAATCATCGCTACAATTCAAGCCAAATAAACGTTATCCTTGACCTTCAGCACTAATAGGAACGCGAATCACTGAACTGACCCAAAATATATAATTTTAACTGTTTTTATGATCACTAGATATAAAGGTTGTAACTATAAAACAAAAAACATAAGTATTCAATCATCATGTTTCAATTAAGTTATTTTAGATTATATTAGTACCAATTTATTTGCACATAAATGTCAATTTAAACGACAGGCCAAAAGCTAACTTTGTACACTTTTGCTTCATCATCACATCTACCTATTACCGGTTCACTACAGAGCACGGTTCTCCTCCCACAATGAGAAGGGTTTAAGGCCGTAGTCCACCACGCTGGCCCAGTGCGGATTGGTGGACTCCACACACCTTTAAGAACATTATGTAGAACTCTCAGGCATGCAGGTTTCCTCACGACGGTTTTCTTTACCGCTGAAGCAAGTGATACTTTAATTATTTAAAACGCACATGACTTAGAAAAGTTAGAGATGCGTGCTGGGATTCGAACTCGGCCTCTCGAAAGTGAAGTCGAGCTCCTACCCAATGCGCTATCACCGCTTCAACTTTTGCTTACAGTGAAGTTACATTA
The DNA here is from genome assembly GCF_905163445.1 of Pararge aegeria. NCBI lineage: Eukaryota > Metazoa > Arthropoda > Insecta > Lepidoptera > Nymphalidae > Pararge > Pararge aegeria. The sequence continues at coordinate 17,260,123 of NC_053181.1, forward strand.
CCTATGCTCAGATTAACTAAACTAGACACTACAGTAGTGCATCTCGCTAGCAAGTAAGTCATAAGTCAAAGTCAAAGTAACAAATACCTTTATTCAAGTAGGTGACACTTTTGATGCGTACATAAGAATTACAGGGTAGTGAGATGATGGCGATAACCACATTCGTAAATTTAAAACTAAAGCTACGAGGGTTCCAAACGCGTCCTGGACTAAGAAGAAGCCCACAACAAACTTAACCGGGTGTTTTTTTTTGTTATCACCATCTCACAATGTCATTTAAAATTATTAGAAGATCAACAGCAGCAAGTTTATTCTTGCTTCTAATGTTTAAGTTATTGCAATCACATTTTTTCTTCTTTATATAAATTTTTATAAAATATATTCGTTAGAATAAGCTTATTCACAAACTAAGTAAATACCGTATTTGGATAAACAAGTTGATATTAACTGGGCGTGTGTTTCCGCTGGGCATACAACGATATTATTTTGAATACACTATCATACTTCTTGTATTCCTTACCCTTTTATCACAGGTACTAAGGCCATGATCCATATGAATTAAACTTATTATCAGTGTCTATATTTCTAAAGAAACCTCAGAAATTAACGAGAAGAAACAAATGTGATTCGAAAACATATATTACGAAGACATTGAGTTTACTGAATGTTAGTCGATCTAAGTAATTATTCCGCAATTAGTATTACTTACTGTTATCCAATTTATGATTCGCTATCGCCGTTCGCTATCTATACAATTATGTAGGATTTGATGCCTCTATATTTTACTGACAATTTTCTGCCGAATAATATAGATAAGAATATAAATCTGAAATAAATATCTCAATCAATGGTAATCCATATATATGTCTTTCAGGGCCAGAACACACCGGCGGTTTCAAAACGCGCGGTTTCATTCGTTCACTTTCCGATATTGAAACATATTATTGAACGCTCAGATAAATGATGAAGCATTGTCGAAAAGCTTCATAACAGTCCTTGATCAAGTGAGCGGACATTTACGTTAAGAAAAAAGTCATGAGGACTGTGCGTTTTAGTATCCTCTGCATACTTAAAGAAATAGATCCTTTACTTAGTGTAGAGAATTAAATGACAAAGTATGGAGTCCAATAATGGCGATAAGTTATGATAACTTATTTTAAAAGCCTATTTTAATTTAATTTCATTAGAACTTAAAGCTCACAGATATTTTGTTAGTCCAGTTTGCTGTTACATACTTACAACATTATTGGCTGTTAGTGATAAAAACGTTTATAAACAATATGACAACAAATAAAATTTCTGTGGCTACACTAGGTAAATCGGTATCGTGGAAGCCTATTAAAGTTGTTATCTTTGCTCAGTCCCCGTGAGTTATTTCAAAAAAATTTACGTAAGAAAAACGGGCATTGATAATCGGAAATATGACTATTTGTTTCACATAGTATTTTAACTAATATATTTATAATATTTATTTTTTTCATTTTACGTTTTGTCATTGAACGAACACTGAGCCACAATCGCATAACAGACAAATTGTAGATAGTTTATACCTAAGAAACAACTGCGTTGAACATCTCGCAGGCGCCCACTCGTGTGCCCTGGTCCTTATGGCAGTGGAAGTAACATAAAAGTTTAGACACTAAATACTTCTTGCATTGTTTCATTATATAAAAAACTGACAGGGCTATTAAACCAAAACAACAACCACCGCACCCGATAGCGTCGACTGAAGTCATCAACTTAATTACAAAATACATAGATTTAATTACTCAATTATGTTTTTGTGTGAACCGTTTCTGATTTGTTCATCTTTATAGATACCGATAAAGCGTCATAATTGCGCTGATTGGGAACATAAGATGAATTCATAGTAGACCTTAGTGATGCTAAAGTGTTAAGAATTTGTACCTGCGGCGACGAATAGGTATTATAGATTCTTCTGCTGTCTTATGAAACGAATTACCTTTCAATATTTTTGTTTTGATTAAGGGTAACTGGCATACTGATTTGGCGCTGTGCTTTTACTTTTTATTATTTATTTGAGTATTTTTTAGCGATCGAATAATCCCCGCTCTTTATTTAGGTTCTTTTTTATTCGTAATTTTATACATAAGGTTTTAACTAGTTTCTGTATAAAAAGCTCTCAGTTTAAATACTCAGTTCTCAGATTGAGAAGATTAGAGTATTTTTACACAATCCGCATTAGAGCAGCGAGGTGGGTCTATGCTTTTATTTTTAGGTTAACGAATGCAGTTATCACCATCACAAACATTAGTGTAACATGTTAAATGTCTGAACGCTTTATAAGTGCCTGTAATAAGGTCTACATGAATAAAACATTTTTGAATTTTGAATTTTAAACCTTTTTACCATAAGATAGGTTAACTTAAGAGAAGTGATAAGGCCTGAACATAGAAGAGCATTTTTTTGTTTCCAAAACGTTTCTGAGAAAAAGGAATTTTCATACATACCTACTTTAAAAGTTCAGTAACGTAAGAAAATTAAAATAATTTAATGAAAAAAATAAATAAATACAAAGTTATTTAGATAATGAGATACTACATCTGATATACAAAGAGTTTATAGTAACATGTTAAACCAATGTAATAAAACGTCCACTTACGCCATCTATCGGCATAACAGCTAACTATGTGGTAGTTATGCAGTTCTACACATTCACTCATAATGGTTCTCTCTACTCATATGAAATGTTTCCTAACATGGCCACTAGCGGTGAGAGGCGCTCAGCTCCGTCTTATTAAACAACTTAACTTAATTCAAAACGCACCTTGATTTTGAACCATAACGTTAAGTTACGAGTTATTAAAAATAGTGTATTTGTTCATTAAGTTTTGTGATATTTTTCTATACTGGACTGATTTGAATACTGTTTTTGCAGCACAGAGATATCCTTACAGATATTATAATGTCCCAATAATACCTATTCACTGCCTCGTTGGTATAATGGCTAGCATGATTCACTCGGGATTCAAATCCCAAACGAATCATTTTTTTCAAATCATCGGTTTAACTGAATTCAAATCGCACCTTGATTTTTAACCATAAAGTTCAGTTACGATATCATAAATTGTGTTTTTTTTTATTAAGTATTTGTTATATTTTCCTGAAAATTGACCGAACTTATTTCAATACTGTTTTTGCAGCACAGACATATCCTTACAGATATTTTATTGTCCCAATAATACCTATTGACGGCTTCGTTGGTGTAGTTGTTAAAATGATTCACTCGGGATTTGAATCCCGAGTCGGGCCAATAACCGCTTTGTATATTTATATTTGTATATATACTTTACTGTTACATACTTTGTACATATAAATATACAAAGTATGTAACAGAAAATATACAAAAATATTATTATATTTGTATATTTTCTGTTACACAATTTTCGATACTAACCCCCGTACCTCGCTGAGCACGTTAACCCATCGGTATCACTTCATTGTGATAATAATTGTTAAGACCCACACTACTGAATTTGGAGCAGCGTGATGGGTCTATACTCTAAAATCGACACTCCTCTGAAAGACGAGACTTGTGCCCAGCAGTGGGACTTTAAGTGGCTGGAAGGAATACCTAAGTATTACGTTGTACCTACCATAAATTAAGGCTTATTACGCAGTATCTAATGTTATTTATAACTTACTTATACTGTCGTCAAGTCTAACTATCATTACCGTCATAAACGTCCTAAAGCTCCTCACTAGCCATGCATATTATAGGAAAGATGGTTTAGAGCAGGGACGCGCCACGCTGCTCCAATATGGGTTGGTGGGCTTTAACAATTATTATCACATTTTAGTGATATTTCGCCTAGACCAACGGGCTTAGTGCGATCTCCGAGGCAAATCACGCCCGTTTCCTAACTAAAGATGGGTATCCAAGATCGTAGTCCACCACGCTGGCCAAGCGCGGATTGGTAGAGTTCACATACCTTTGAGTACGTTATGGGGAACTCTCAAGCCTGCAGGTTTCCTTAAGATGTTTTCCTTTACCGTAGCAAGTGATATTTTTAGGATCTTATCTTATCTTATTTTATCTTATCTTAATGTTTATCTTTTTTTAGGATTTTTAGTTTTCCGATTTAGATAAGGCCGCCTTTTGTAACCTGCTTCATTCTTCATGTGTTCGTTCTTTTTTTTTCTCGTTTTTCTGAGTGGTGTACAAATAAAGAGTATAAATAAATAAATAAATATTTTAAATGCTTTAAATTAAAAACGAACATAACTCAGAAAGTCAAAGGTGCGTGCCGGGGATTGAACTTGGTCACCCCAAAACGGAGGCCGAAGCTATAACCACTTGTAGGAAAATAAAAAACATGCGATATTGTATCGTCATGCTCATAAATCTCGCGACTTATTTAACGAGCAAACGAAAACTTTTATGTCGATTAATTCACTGAATGACTACTGGTGCTAAAGTAGATAAAGGGGCAGCTTTAATATCAAAACTGCCTAAGTTAAATAACATTCCTGAACTAGTTTAGCGGCCTGCAATTATCTACATAGTGGTGTCTAATCTTGCGAAAGCTTGTTCCTTTCTGTATAGAATTTATAAGCTCTAGATTAGGTGCAGAAAGTGGGTTAAGTGACTAACAGCCGGTTTTTAGGCCAACAATGATATAATGTCAACTAGAGGCAGTAACTAATGTAGAGAAAAGTACAGCTTAAAATCAGCTCTCTTGTCTTCGCGTTTGCGAGCGTAAATATACACGGGATTTAATATGCCTGAAGGATCAAATGCATTTTAAGGCATTTTAAAGCCCAGGCACATATTATGATTGCCTGGAAGAGATCGCTGTGTAGCGATAAGGCCGCCAAATTGTATACTTTTTTTTTAATCTAAATTTTTCTATATGTTTATGTGGTGTACAATAAAAGTGTATTCATTCATTCATTTATTCATGATCTTTGTGGGTAATAATATCGTTGTTGCTTAGTTAGTTATGCTTTTTAATTAATTAATAAATGATATAACAAAAATAAATCTACGTTACGTTACGAAAGATAATAATTAAGTGTGTATTGTATATATTTTGTTACTCATTGACATTTTGGTTGAGTAACTGCTTCCAAGAAAATATTTTGTTAAAGTTAAAGAGGTTGCTTCCGGGCGAAGCGGGATTAATATCTACGTGTACGAAAGAGGGTAAATGAAGCCAAATGCGGCCCTTAACATAAATTTGACTAACCTTTGTTGGGTTGGGTAAACCAAACAGGCCTGAGAAGACGGCTTACCGTATTCCGCGGCGGACTCTGCTGCGACCAGGCTACCTACGACAAAGGGGCCCGCCGGACGAAACCTTGACGAGAGTGTGGTGGCTACGCAAGTACATCTCTTACTCTTGCCTATAGGTCCGTCAACGGAAACAGTTTTAAGTGGGTGCGAATAGCACTTAACCACTTCATTTCCCCCAACCAAGTGGCGTGTGTAAGGCATTTTCACTGCATTAAAATAAAAGAAAATAAGCCCATAAAAGTAATCATAAGATAAAGTCTGACCTTGATCTATTGGAATAATAATAATAAAACTTAGGTAAGTTTAAAATCGAAATTATTGAAAGTAAAATTTAATTCATTTATAAAAAAAATATTAAGCTCCGATTCATCATATTATGTGTGAAGATGCGATTTGTTACCACCCTAGTACTGGACGCATATAGCTGATTTGATAATTCAATAATAAATTATCGATCAGCAATACGAGCCTATGCAACGTGTAACATAATTACGAATTAATATTGAAGGATGCTTAAGCATATTTCCTAAGGAATCGTCCTGTATAAATGTTAAATCAAAAGAAGCATATTTATTTTTCAATACAAACAAATTCAAAACATTCTAAGTGTTTACTTATGAAAACCCTATTACAGGTAAAACATCGACACGCGCATAGAACCTACGATACGCGAGGCGTACCTAATAAAGTGACAGGAGTCACATGATTTCTTTCAGTAAAAACTATGGTAGTGGTATACTCAATTTCTTTCTCTCAGTATCGCCCTATCTCCATTCTTCCCTTTTTATCTAAAGTATTGGAGCGCATCGTGCATTTCCAGCTTAACTCTTTCCTGGTCAATAACAATATCCTCAGTCCGTATCAGTCCGGTTTTAGACGCGGCCATAGTACTGTAACTGCTCTTGTTAAAGTTTGTGACGATATACGTGCTAATATGGACAATCAGCTTATTACAATCCTTGCTTTATTAGATTTCAGCAATGCCTTCAACACTGTGGATTTTGATATCCTCCTTGCTATTCTCAAATCCATTAACATCTCAGAGGCAGCTATTGATTGGTTCCATAGCTACTTAAATGGACGTCAGCAATGTGTTTATAGTCAAAATAAATTCTCCTCCTATTCTTCTCTCACTGCTGGTGTTCCTCAAGGTGGCGTCCTCTCCCCTCTTCTATTTGCTATTTTTATAAACACTGTTTCAAAACAACTTTCTTCCAGCTTTCATCTCTATGCCGATGACTTACAAGTTTATATTGGATCCCCCTCACACAGTATTTGTGAGGGCATTACTGAGGTTAACAATGAACTACTCAGTATCTACACATGGAGTAATTCATATGGGCTATGTGTTAATCCCAATAAGTCACAAGTAATTATTATTGGCAGCCGTCAGCAATTAGCAAAAGTTAATTTTAGCACTCTTCCTTCTGTTCGCTTTAACTCTACTGATTTGCTTCTTAGCACTACAGTAAAGAATCTCGGCCTGCTTATGGATACCACCCTATCCTGGTCCCCTCAAGTAGCTGAGGTGAGTCGTAAAGTTTTTGCTTCGATCGGTTATTTAAAACGTTGGAAAAATTTCCTTCCAGTTAAAACGAAAATTTCTCTTGCACAATCTCTTCTTCTTCCGTTACTTGACTACGCTGACTCATGCTATCCTGATCTTACCGAAGAACTGCTGAACAAACTCGAGCGCCTACAAAATTTATGTATCCGGTTTGTTTTTGGACTGCGTAAATTTGACCACATTTCGGAGTACCGGGTTAGACTTAAATGGCTGCCGATCAGATTGCGTCGTGAACTTCATCTCCTCTCATTCTTGTACTCTATCCTAAATAATCCAGTTACACCCTCGTACCTTAAATACCGTTTTCGCTATATTTCTGATTCTGCCTCACATACTGACCTCCGATCTCGGCACGATAACCGCCTGGTACTCCCATTTTGCAAAACCAAGTTCTTCGGTAACTCTTCCACTTTTAAGGCTGTTGTTCTTTGGAATAATTTGCCTGCTGACATCCGTAAAAGTCAATCCCTTCCCATATTTAAATGTCGTCTTAAAGACTACTATCTGTCTTTGAGTGAAGTAATTTGAACAAATATCGTAATTAATGTGTTTTTTTTTTGTATTTTTCTTTTTTCATTATTTAATTATGTATGTATTTATATATATATTTATTATATATGTATTTATATATTTATTTATATTATATGTATGTCTATTTATTGCCGAATATATATGTATATTATATGTAGTATAATTGCACTATCCCGCTCTCTTGCAGCTTTTCCTTCTGTCAGAGGTTGCCTGTAAGAGATTGCTTGCAGCAATAAGGCCGCCTTTGCATGCCTACAATTCTTGTTGTTGTTTATTCTATATTTTATGTATATTCTGATGTTTGTGTGCAATAAAGTATTTCTTCTTCTTCTTCTTCTTCAAAACTGTTAGGTTTTCAGTTACACAGATAAGTCTAAGAGACAGTACATGATTTACCTCTAAAGCCCGTGAAGTATTATTTCGGTTTTCATTTACACTTTGTATAATTGATACTTATCACCAAATCGAGTCAGTTCTTAGTCTTCAGTCAAATTGCTGCCCAACTAAGGACCTGGTTTCTGCCTTACTACTGCTTCAATAAACCCTTCTTTAAAGTTCTGTGACAAATTATATTATAAAAGTTGATAAATTTTATGTAATAAAGTGATGCAGAAAGTTAACACAGAAATTTCCGCTCTAATAGATCGTCCATGTTTTTGTGTATATAGTTGTTTATTAGCGCTAAAGTATTACCTTCTTTCTCTCCGTTTTCTCTTCGTCGTGCTGGTCCCTTTGATGGTTCTATACAGGGTCATCATTTTGAGAAAAAACTCTGATCACTTATCACTCACACTAATATTAATTATACACAATATAATTTATACTAGCTTAGATTGCCAATTTGATCTGTTATATTTATCGAAGACACCATAAAGACCTTTGAAAAAACACTAGAATCACGCACGATTTTCAGGATCTGTAAAAGAAGAAAAAATATATGAATCGTTTTTATGTATAGCTTTCTCATTAGTGTAGTTTGCAGGTTCAACATTGGAACACGAGGTCTTTGGTTCGAAAGTTCGAAACGCGCGCCACTAACTTTTCTAAATCATATATGTTTTAAGCAACAAAAATATTACTTGCTTCAATGGTGAAGGTATATATCGTGAGGAAATCTGCATGCCTGAAAGTTCTCCATAATATTCTCAAAGGCGAAAGGAGTCCACCACACGACTTTAAGAATCCGCACCGGCCCAGTATTGTGGAGTATGGACTAAACCCTTTGTGGGAGGTGACCTTTTCGCTGTAGTGAGCCAGTAATGGGTTGATATGATGATGATGATGATAGCTTTCGCATTGGCAAAGTGGTTAGCAGGTTCAACATTTTGTAACGAGGTAATTAGATTGACCCCTGGGTCGGGCGAAAATTTTTATCTGTAAAAAAACCCGTTTTTTCTAAAAGCATTTACTATATTCCACCAATCTCCTACGTAAAACATGAATCAAATAATAATCCTATATCATAGTCTGAAATATTTTTTCATATTATTTAATGCAAACTTGATAGGAATTTTTGGATAGGTACTAAATGCGTCGGTGCTATACAGGATACATTTTTTTCAGTGCGAATATTTTAATATGTCATACATGAACCAAATTTATGATCATATATTTTTATTTTTATGTTTTACTCAACGATACAGAAATAACGGTTACAAACGATTAGTCCCCGGAAAAGATAATTATGGGCACCCTACAATAGCTCTCAGCTGTTAACTTGCGATCAATCTTCTCTCACTCGGTCCTACCGTCGCAGCGGTAATTCCATAAAATAAAACATAATAATGACTTAAAAAAATAAAATTGAAAAACCCATTGCTTACCTATGCATGCCACACATTACGATTATTTTTTTAAATTCTATACAAGTTAGCCCATGACTGCAATCTCACCTGGAGGTGATTATGCAGCCTAAGATGGTAGCGAGCTATTATTTATTTAGGTAGATACCTATTACGAGTAGCCATGATTTGTTTATTTTATGCTCGGACATGGTAAAAAAAAAAAAATGAAAATGTTTGTGAAAATATGTTTTATTACTGATACCGAACCAAAAAAAAAAATCCGCAGCGGTTTTAAAATTATTCTGTATAGTTAAAAATCGATAGTTTTATTAAAACTAAATTCGTTTCTCACGCCATCGGAAACAAAATTAAAATGAAGTTCCTATTATCATTAAGTAGGCGGTAGTGAATTAGTGACCGGTTCGTTGACCCAGTAACCGAATGCCTTAACCGAATAATTTTACGATCTTTTCCGGTGCCTACTTACAATAGATAGCCAACCGAGTGACAAAAATAATCTACTCATGGAATAGTTAAAACGTTTTTTTTATAAATTAAACTTAAATTTACCCTGTAAGAAGCTGAAAATCAAATTGTCAATGGTTTTGGAATATCATAAAGATTTATTTCACGGTCTTCGGAAATCTGTCACTGCAGGAAACTACTGTAATTTTTTCACTGTAATGTTGCCATAAAATAAAAAAAAATGTGCTACCATATTAAAGATAATGGTAGTATAAGTACTTAAAATGCTTTAAAAATTGTTACAAGCAGAAACGCTCTAGACGCTTTACTTGTGGTGAAATAACCGTACTTAGTACTTTTTGTTAAAAACAAAAAGTGACCAAATAATGTGAGCAGGTCGATTACTAAAGCACCTTGATGGTCTGATTATATATATATTTTTTTAATCTTCTCTCAGTCAGTCAGTCTGAGTAGGTAACCACATTATCTTTATCACCATTAACTCTATGACCCTAGAGAAAATATTATTATGTTGACCTCAAACTTTCATCGGCGGAACTTTTTTGTCGCCTCGGGCAATTAATTTCTCTTTGACCATATTGTACCTTTGCTTCAACAATGGTATTATTTACGGAGCTATTTAGGATAAATTATAACGGTAATTTATCCTAAATAGCGTCCATTATGTAGGTATCTAGTAAGTTTATTGAACTGATACGTAAGTATTTATATAGGCAGTTAACTAGTAATAAATACTTGACATGTTATCAAATATTTTATAAATAAATATACAACGACTATACACACATCGCCATCTAGCTACAAAGTAAGCGTAGCTTGTGTTATGGGTACTAAGATGACTGATGAATATTTTTATGAATAATATACATACATAAAATATATCGATAAACAAATCGATAACAGCATTTTCCACTTATGGGAATCGAACCCACAGCCTTTAACTCAGAAAGCAGGGTATCTGCCCACTGCGCCAATCAGCCATCGATTTCTTATTTGACCACGTAGATATACTCCAAGCATAGCTCCGCTAACTTACAAAATATGAATAGGAAAATCTTGATCCGTATGTACATGCCTTTAGGTATACGTATAGGAAATAGAAAAGTGACAACAGCATCTGTATGAGAAAAATGCTAATGCGAATAACAATCGATGGAATTTCTCTTTACGTTCCTACTTTGCTATTAGGTCTCTGTTGTCAAGTCATTAAACTATAATGAAGTCGCTATTCTAAAACAGACATACAATAATGTTGTCCTTTCATAGAACGCTGCGTAAACTAGCTGTCTGGGTTAAAGCTAGTATTCAAGATTTTAGACCAAAATTCTTTAAGCTTTCCTTAAGTTAAGTCCAGTCTAAAATACATTTATCAGTGTGATTTTTACGTGGGGTAAGGATCTGGTAGGTTATCTATGCATAAGTTGTGATTATAAACTTATCATGTTGTATGCCGACAGCTGGTAGGTTTTTGATTACAATTAAAAAAAAAAACAGTTGCATCATACCCCGTCCCATAAACCCTGTGTGGTATGAGACGAGGTGAGTGACCTAGTCTTCGGCGTAGAACCATCCGCAAGCAGCCGTTGACCTAAATATTATATAAATCTACTAAATAATGCATTTAAACTTTCCGAGTAAGAAAATATAATCTCATATTACGCACAGCACAAGATCCGTCCGCTTTCCTCTCATAAAATATGTATGTTTGCAGCTGTCGTGTAACAATTAGCTATACAGAGCACTCCGATTAGAATAAATACCAGCGCGAGCATCTGTACATAACATGATGTCACACAGACAGAAAGTTGTTACAGGTTGAGATGCTACTTACGAACGCAGTACGTTTTATATTTGTAGCTAAGTAGGTAGGCAGTGGGCAGCAACGTGGATAGAGGGTATGCACAGGGTATGCAGATGATATAAAATTATGGAGGGTAGAGGTAAGGAGAGTCATCTGTGTATATGAAAAAGTGTCGTCAAAATGTATTAAATTAGGATGGCGCCACATTTGCATCAGGGTAACTCTTAAAAGAAGCGCCAAATATAAATATTGTTAGAGTAGGCTTGAAAAATAAACAAGGAAGTATGGAGATACAAGGAAGTAAGGTTATATTTACCACAATATTTTGTACAACGTAAGTTGTTGAAATTCTCAATAATTAACTACTTTACTCGATAATGACATTAATTTTTTTAACTCGGCATACTTCAATTCATCTACGATTGCTACATTCATACCATACCCTGTGCATCCACCAGCGCCATTGTGGAGGATTTTTGAACTGTTATTTAGCGCAACAACTGGACACTTTTTCAACTTTTCTCCCATATAAGATGACTCTCCTTACCTCTACCCTCCATATATAAAATGAAGAAAACCTCCAGTATGAGTTAAAAAAAACTGAAGGCTAGGCATTGTAAGAGTTTTAAAAAGCCTACCCTTAGGTATTTTAACTCGTTCTGAAGATTTTCTTTATTTTATATCATCTGCATACCCTGTGCATACCCTCTATGCACGCCGCTAGCAGTGGGTGTGGCACAAAGCACTAAGCACCGATGGAGGTTGGGTCCCAAGGTGCTACAGTCGCAACCCCGTACAGGCAAACCCAACCGCTTGTACCACCCAACTGCGTAGACAGTGGACTTCGAACGTATGGCAATTGGCATGGTGCCGCTAAGTAGAAGCGGCACCAGAACATGGGATCTTGGAAACCCTACAAAAGCCCTTTGTCTAGCAGTAGACGTCCATCGGGTTTAATTATTATGAGAGGGGAAGGCATTGGAATGAAGAAGTACAACGCCCAGTTATAACTTTCGTCACTAAAGCAGAACGAGAAATACCTAATATAAGCATTTTTGACGTGACAACGTCTTATAAATTGGTTTGCCGGGTGACACTTCAGGAAACTGCGTTACGCTCCGCTCACGTTATGCGCTCACAATGAGAGCGAGTGAGAGGCACGCGTCCCTTCCACTCGGGCATGGTTAGCCCGCCTAAGAGCGAGAGAGACAGACATAAAAAGTGAAAGGCACGCGTCCCTTTGTAGTAAACGCTGTTTCATTGTACGCAAATGTATTGCAAGTTATTGTATGTATATTTGTATATAAATACGTATGTATGTGTAAAGGTAAAAATAAAATTTTGTTAATATGAAATTCAGTGCGAGATTCTTTGTATAAATTAATGTTTTAAATATAATTCTTTGTATAAATAAATGTTTTAAATTGTTACTATTATTTCATCCTTCTTCCTACTATACGAATGAATATTCACATTAAAATTATTTTACCACTCAAAGTCGTTGTCACGTAAAACTTTCGCCCGTATACCGACTTTACAGGCAACCAATTTTTTTTGTGAATAATAACATAACCGCTTATGAATGAAACGATGATCACTGTAAAATTATGAATATGCGTAACAGTGATCACGCTCACCTCCAAAAATTTAAAATTACCAGTTCACTGGATATTTATCAAGAAATCGAAATACATTCAAAAATATTAATCAAAATAAAATGAGATAGAAAACAATGATCAAAAGAGATACATGAAACATGCTAAGCTTAATTTCGAGTGTGTGTATTATCATCAACAACGTGACGGTGATGTGATATTGACTCGTTACCGAGTTTATTTTTTTTCATTATAACTCTTGATTTGCACACCACTAAAAGTTATGGAACCAAGAGAAGAAAATATGTATAGATCTAATGACTGCCCTAGTAAACGCCCGATACATAAAACTTTGCAGAATTGAATTTGTAAAAAATAATTATTTGTTATTTTATTTAAAAATAATTTAAAAACACCAATAATGATAACAATTAAACTTTTTTTAAATACTATAAAGATACACTTATAAAATTTTATAATTTAATAAGGGTCTCTTTGTTTGTTGAATTCACATGTTTACAGCATACCAACTAGTATTGATAAGGTTAACTGTATCTTTTTAAATTATTATATTACATATTGCTAGTATATGTAATATAATTTGCATTGCATTCGCTAGAAGTTTTGGACATTTTGCACAATAATAACCAAAATTGCGTTTGTCTTAAACACGCAACTAAGTGGTGAGTAACAATTATTTCGAAATCGAAAGTCCCGAGAGTGTTCGGCTGAGTCAGTTTATTGTTTCTTTTAGTTTGGTCATGGTGCTATATATAATTTCTCGATAACTGATTTATTACGTAAACTCCACGAAACAGATGAAATCTTTAATCTATGGACAAATAGCTGCCCAACTTTTTTGTCTGTGATTGAAATGCACCTACATTTTTAGTAGGAAATTATTGTAATCTACAATTTAACTTGCAAAGTTAGTATGTGTGTCAAGTCTTGCAACTGAATTTCAAACAATTTATCCCGAACCAATTCAGTCGATAATATGACACGTTTAGCTTGGATATTAATATATCGTAGCTAAGTGACATAATTAATTGCGATATGGCGAACTCCCAAAATGGCGGATCTATTATTTTTATACTCCCAATGACATGTGTTGCATGGTTCATGGTTCACCGACGACATAAAGAGAGTGCCGGGTTTAAATTTCTTCCCATGAAATAAAACCAGCCAGTAATCAATAAAATATCGTGAACTAGGGCCAATGACCATCAAAATTCTGATCCTATTATGTATGCGATGTCCTGCGTTTATAATTCTACTTACTGGTATAATCGTGCTGGCGCGTTGGAAGGCAATAAAGGCCAAGTTAGTGTGCCACACTTCATATGCAAAACGCGTTACCGCATCCTGAATCCCTGATTGGAATATAAGCTATAGACCAACTTAATATGACCCGCGGACTTCTGTCGGCTGGGCGTCAAAGGGTTTTATTGGTGTTGGTCGTGTGCAGTGATATTACTTTAAGAGTTGATAAACGGTTTTATCAAACTGTTTATACATAAAGTAACGTTGCAGTCTTTTACTTGCGGTAGATTCTACAACCTAGTAGAGGAAGACAAATTAGCGTTGGATGTTACAAATAAATACGGCAAGTATGTCTGCAAATAAGTTAGAAAACCGACAATACAAGGACTTGATTCTCTACGGCAACAAAATCTGGAGTGCGCACGAAAATCATTTTGTGAGATAAATTCATACACATCTTTATACAAGAATTTTGGCAATTTCAATAGGTCAGATTAACTTAAACTTGGGACATATTTACCCATTTATAAAATAAATACAATTCTCTTTAAAACCAAAAGATTTATCTTAATGTACAGTTTTTAAAATGTGCGCTCAAAAAGATTCGTTCCGAAGGTACAAAAATTTAAAATTCAAAATTCATTTATTTTAAGTAAACCGACATACTTTACTCTTCAAAAATTCTTAAAACGTCTGCCTGTTTGTAGTGATTCTACCACCGGTTCGGGTAGATTCTACCCGAAGTAAGAAAAGCCGGCAAGAAACTCAGTAGTTGCTCTTTTCCATTATAAACATTTACAAAATTGTATCTAACTTGTGGGAGATGAGAGCGAAGCTGAATGCTTCCAATCTACCTTTTCATTAAAAAAATATCATTAAAAGTATAGTAACCTCGCTGTATTATATGTGCTTTTACTCGATTTTCAACGGTGAAGGAAAACATCGTAAGGAAACCTGCATGCCTGAGAGTTATACGTAATATTCTCAAAGGTGTGTTGAGTCCATCAATCCGCATTAGGTCAGCGTGGTGAACTACGGTCTTAACCCCTTCTCATTGAAGGAAAAGACCCGTGATCTGTAGTTGGCCGGTAATGGTTTGATGTGATGATACATTATATACGCTAGATATTGGTGATGTCGTAAAATATAGTCATATTTTTCAATTAGATACGTTTTTTAGAAATCATTTACTAGCTCTTAGTCTATGTTGCATCACATGCAAATGCATTACTGGGGACACACGCACAAGTTTTGTTGAATTATGGTCCTTAAAGGTTTTAAGCTAAAGACTACACGTGTTAAACCATTTTTATAGGGCCATATGAAGGAAATGAAGGTTGAAATTTTAAATGCAAGCTTAGGATGTTACGAGGTTCGCTCGTCGAGTGTTACGCAAACTGTTTATTAGGTTAATCTGTATCCTTCGGGGAAATCAGATTCTTGCTGTTATTATTAATTAATATAATTGCCATAATTAACTAATTGGTGTGAATTGAATGAGATCCTAACGTTTATGTAGGCAATATACCGTGTCAATCATTATTGTTAATAGGTTCAGTAAATTACTTATTGTTTAGGATCTTATATTGTAATTATATAATTATATCATATTTTATATAACAAAATACGTTAAAATTCGAACTTGCCTGCCATCTCATCGGATAGTAAGTTTTGATGCAGTCTAGACAAGGTTAATGTGTACGTAAAACTTTACTGGCTATTGAGATGATGGTGATAACTATATTCCTTAACTTCAAGCTATAAAAAATTAGCGTTCATACATATATGTTGACACAATTGTGTCTACATATATGTATGAAAGTCATATGGTGAAAGCTTCGTTCACCAACTTAAACCTCAAGCTTCGAGGGTTCCAAACGCGTCCTGGTCTAAGAAGAACCCAAAACAAACTAAGCCGGGTATTTTTTTTGTTATCACCATCTCACAGTATATTAATATTAAGCTATGAAGTTAGAGCAGTTCACACCCAAGCTTTTTTATCCTTAACATTATAATAGCAATACTTCCAATAACTACTCCGAAACACTATCCTATTCATAAACCAATTGACATAAACCGAATGACGCTGCAGGTATTTCCGAGCGTACAAAAAAACCTCAATAATAAAAGATATTTTGCATTCCATTTATGTGTTAAGGACTTTTAAAGAACCAAACTGTTGAGGGAATCAAAGAACACTTGACTCATCAGTCGTTAATGAAGGTAAAGAATTCTCACGAATGGTATTTGCGGTTTGATAGTTCGTTTAACAAATCTATCTACGAGTGTGTACGGCCTTGTGTCGAAGTCGAACTTTTTAAGTAATTTTCCTTGAGCTCGAAAGCCCGATAGCGAAGCGTTTTTTGCAAGTTTCACACAAACGCATTTTTGCATTAAGTTTAAGGCTTATGGCTGTTTAAATATTTCCAGAAGTTAAAATAATTGAACAGTAGATCGAGCTGACTTTTGTATATGGTACATGTCTCATTGGTTTAGTAGTTAGCATGTTAAGCTGCGGATCACGAGATCGTTGGTACGAATCCCGGGTCGGCTATAATTGTTACTTATTGTGTTTTACCTATTGAAGAATTTTCAATTTAGGAAATAAGCGGTGCTAACTTTTCGTGCTTCGGTTATTACCACTCACTTGTGATAATAGTCGTCAAAGTTGTTAATGGCGCAGCGGTGAGCGCTGTTGTTTTAGACGAGAGGTTCGGGGATCGATTCCCAGCAGGGGTAATTTGGGAATTTATAATTTCCGAATTTTCTCTGATCTGGTCTGGGTGGTATTGTCCGTGGCTGTTTATCCCCCTACCAACAAAGACATACCGTGAAGCGATTTAGAGTACCGTTACGTTATCGTGTATACACCTATTAGTGGTATAAAGGCATAATATAACTGACATACCCCCAGATGAGATTGCAAACCAAAGCTAATTTGTAGTGGATTTAAAAAAAACTACTTTTCTATGAAAGATAAGTCCAATGACCAGTAGTGGGACAGATGATGCATGAAGGCCTTGGAGAACTAACTTTTAACGCCCTGGCCACGTGAGCTTAAGCGAACTATTAAAGAGTTGATCGAGTTTTATTTTTATAGTAAAAATTAAGGGACCTTGGAGTTGGCCCATTTGGTGGTAAGTTAAAAACCATAGCTTACCTAACATGCTAGGAATACGTATCTACTACAAAGTACCGTTCTTGACCATCAAACATGATAAGATGCGTTGGTAGGACTTCGACTTCACTTTCGGGAGGACCAGTTCAAATCCCAGCACGCACCTCAATCATTTAAGTTATGTGCGTTTTAGGCAATTAAAATATCACTTGCTTCAACGGTAAAGGAAAACATCGTGAGGAAACCTGCATAACTGTGAGCTCTCCATAATGTTCTCTAAGAATGAATGAATGAATGAATACACTTTTATTGTACACCAAAGAAAAAAAAGTAGTTACAGAGATATAAATACATATCAAGAGAGTACAATTTGGTGGCCTTATCATCGCTACATAGCGATTTCTTCCAGGCAACCAATGGCGTAAAAGGAAAAAACGTAGAAAAAAGGTAGAAATAAATAAGATTTAAAATTATACTAATATATAAATAAAATATATATATATATAAATATATTACATATATATAAATACAAATAAAATATATAACATAAATACCTATATAAATAGAGTCTCTAAGGTGTGTGAAGTACACCTAAACGCTTACGCCTTAACACCTTCTCATTGTGCCAGGAGGCCAGGCCCGCGCCTTGTAGTGGGCCGGTGATAGATTAATAAATCTAAGACATAGGTAACAAGCCTCATGTACCTGTAATTATTGGCAACCACGACTATCAGACTGGAACACAGCAAAGACTTAGAGACACTGCTTAGCGGCAGAAATAAGTATAGCGGTAGTGTTACAAAAACTCTACTACTCTTGAAAATTTTGCACCTACAAATATTTGCCATTACTTCCATGACGACAGACCTCCATCTGTACGTAGTTGTAAACCGATTGTTTTGATTGTACCATTAGGGCGATGGTTTTCGCTTGCAACACCCGCTACGGTGTAATGTGTACAGATGGCAAACAAATCGGTCCTCTCGCAAATGACGACTTCGTTGGCACCATTATACACATGCCTATTGGTACCGTTCACAAATCCATTTATAGAGAGACGGCATTGAAAAATTGGAACGCGGTTCGATAGTGCGATGATCTTAGCTTAGAAAAATAACATTTTTGGTCTCCAAAATAACTCAGTTGTGTGTAAAACTTAAAGCATTGTAGTACTTAGTTCCGACAAAGCGATTTGCGTTCAAGTACGATGTCGCGTAGAAGACGTTTAGGGATACAGATCTGACATATCTCTGCCAGCCGGATCTAGAAGGGCAAATTTTGGCACTCGATCAGTCCGGCAGTTTCAAAAGGCTTCAAAATCACGATGAACTAACTTAGGTACTGACGGTTGTCTCACCATTGTCTTGTAAGACAAACACAAGCCAACCATTATATATTTGCCATTTTTTTAAAGTAATTCATATATAAATCATAGATCCGGGACTGACTCTAACAGGTTAGCCCGCTACTATATTAGGCTGCATCATCATTTACCTCCAGCCCTAAGCTATTTTTGTCGTAGTTATTGCTTGAGTGTGCCCATTCGCTATCAAAGTATCCCTATTTCCTGAGTAAAGTGTATTTCGGTAAAGTGTTTCGTTGAAATTGTGTATTTCAGTGAGGCGAAAGATTTATTTTATTAATAAGGTTTTATGAAAACAATTTGCAACAGTAGAATGCACTACACTATCTGATTGTGCGTTATCCTATTGGTCGAAATTTCAGTATCGACTTCATCTTTAGGTTGGCATGCTTTTTTCGGATAACAAAAAGATTTTTGGGTACCTACAGAAATATAGGTACAGAAACCGTGTACACGACTAATATTGATGCATCAAAAATCAATCCACTATAGATTGGGGAACAAACGTTTTGTCACCTCATACCATTTAGCAGTTGACAGTAATTATTTTAGCTCTAGCTCTGTTCTAAGCGTTCACCATAAAATTGGTAAATAGGAACAATCCGCGGGTATAGTGAGACGTGCGCGGGGCGTTTTTACTGTTTTTGGACACAATGCACTGCATACAAAAACGGCTGTATGATGATTTTGCATGTTCTTAATTCAATGTTGGTACCTAGTTGAGTTTACGTTTTCCGATTCAGTAATTTTCCTGGCAAGTATTGTCTAGTTTAAATACCTTTGTAAAATTGGGGAGGATTTCATTTATTTATTATCAAATCGATTCAAAACACCGTCCTAATGATTATTCTATAATAAAGTTATAAAAATTACACTTTACTATTTTATGCGACGATTTTATGGCTATGGCCAAATCTATTGAGGCTAACAGTTAAAACAACGATTTCAAGAGCCTTCAAAAAATGCGATAATCAAACAATCTTTCCGTTACAACATGTTATACAGCGGGTAATAAAATAAATACAACTCTTACACAAACGAACGACTATATTTACCGATTTTTTGTATACATGCAGAGTTTTTCTAAATACGACTATTATGAACAAATAGCTAGAAATAGATATAAATTATTGACATCGTCCTTTTAACTACGAAGACGAAAAGAAGGCTTACTATCATCGCTTAAAGCAGCATTATTTTAGTAGTACTGACGCTCTTGTTTTAGAATATTATAATAATTAATTAATGGACGTCAAGGTATGCCATATAAAAATATTATTTTAAACAGAATTCCTCTAAGGCTGAAAGCACAGCAAATAAATGGTTTTAAATCTACCTTAAAACAATGGGATCTTAAAACAAACCCTAATCCCCTTTACATCCCTTTCGGGTGGATTTTGATAAAATATTATTGTGTTTAAATTTTAAACCCATTCTAATTGGTTTCCACGTGGCATCGTACTGGAACGCTAAACTGCTTAGCGGCACGTCTTTTCCGTAGGCAACTAGCCATGAAACCTGCCACCAGAGTGTGTGTGTATAAGTAAACTTAACACAATTGTTAAGTAATAGAAAATAAAAGCCAATGCTTGTACCGGGAATAGAACCTAGGACATAACGAGTAAGTAACAGTGGCAGTGAGCAAGTATTAATGTAACAACCATTCGTAAGCTGACGGTACGTGTGATGTGTCCCGTTAACCACTTTCGATGCTCTTACGCAAGAAATACCAGTCATATGCGATTTCATTCATCAGCGGCTAACATTCTTAATCACGTTTACCGTGAACATTTTAATACTTGAAATAAAATAAAGCGATAAGTCCGCTTTTTTTTATTCCAATTTTGAAGTTTATTTTTTTCGTCTTTTTTCTTTTGGTGGTGTACCTCAGGAACTCCTGATTCGAATTGAAATATTATTTCAGTGTTGGATAGCCCGTCTATCGAGGAAGACTATTGGCTAAATATCATCACCCTAAGACCAATAGGAGCATAGCACCAATGAAGAATGTTTCAAAATCGTGTTTTTCTAAGAAAAGATTCTCTTTGGATTTCTAAGAAAAGTCCGCGACACCATATGTCCATCTTTTAATGTTGACTTATACGCGGATGAAGTCGCGAGAACCGCTACTATATACTCGTATATAAAAATGATATAAAAATGTTGTTTTTTTTTTCAGGTTCATACATACTCTTCACTTAAACACAGTCTGCTTTAGTGTAATGAAGTTTGTCGGCAGGAATGTAAGTATGTTTACCTAATATATGTGGACACCCTCCGTGGCATAGTGGTGATCGCTCTGTTCTTATAAGTGTGAGTTTCCGAGTTCGATTCCCGTCGGGAAAAATTCCGCCGGGACTGGTTACGACCCTACCAACAAAGACGTACCACGTGACGTAGTATGGGTTTAATATAATATATCATTGGTACATCCAATCGGTAAGCCCGCTAACATCTCAGACTTTATCAGTTAGCATCAGGTAATATTGCAGAGAAGGGCTAACTTGTAGTAGAATAAAAAAAAAGTGTGTGTGTGTAACTTTTACGCGCGATTAAAGTAAAACTTATTATTATTTATTGATGAAAGAGTAAAATGTTCCTGGGACTGCGCCATTTCATTTAATATTCGCTATTTAATTTTATATTCTATTTAAAAATCATTAATAACATTTTCACATTCTATAAATCTTTTCATTTGATAAATAGAATAATTGAGAGTAGGAAATTTAAGGTTAGATCAATACATGTCAATAAAACCTTGTCATTGAATATTATACATAGAATGTCGCAACCGTCAGAAAATTTATTAATAATTTATTTATATCAAAAGTCATAAATAAAAAAGTATATTTAGAGATATTCAAAAAAATTGGCATATTTTTTTTTTTAATTGAATTTTGATCCGAATTAAAATATTGGAAATAAATAATCCTAATTGATTATGATTTTTGCCACTGGCTGGTGTATAAGTCAAGAAGCGTGGAGTATATGTCATATACTTATGACCAATTCAAATTATTATTTTTAAATAACGGAAACTACACAGACGATTGACGTAAGCGTTACTTCCGTCTGAAAAAAGATTTGAGTTACTCTCTAACCGCGCCTAAAGAAGATTTACTTCAAAAATACTGTAATAGCGGAGTTTTAGTATTCAAGTTTACTTAGCCTACAAGTTTGTTAAACTCGCAGGTTTTGTTAATTTTAATTCATATTTTATGTAAAGGAGCTCCATAAATGTAGGACTAGATAAAAACGAATTCCTTTAATGGAAATACTTTAAATTAACAACTTAAAACGAATAAATACATTAAAATGGAGTGTTATAAGTGAAACCAAATCTACTTCAATTTAAAATTAATGATGTGAAGATAAATCTTTGCTTTACTTAGTTGTATCTTTGTAATTATTCTAATGTGTTTGATTTATCTTTGCTTGAGCAACAGTTTCTTAATGTGGAACAAGTAAATTATTGTATATACCGATGTACAGGAAATAATAGTTGGTATGTACTCAATTGCTCTAAACTTATTAGTATTAGTATAAGTAATCAAGAGGTGATAGCCCAGAGGATAAAACTTTCACTTAACTTTCGGGGGAGCGAGTTTGAATCCCGACACGCACCTCTCACTTTTCTAAGTTATGTGAGTTTTAAGCAATAAAATATCACTTGCTTCAACGGTGAATTAAAACATCGTGAGGAAACCAGCATACCTGAGAGTTCTCCATAATATTCTCAAAGGTGTTTGGAGTCCAGCAATTACTAGTCCAGTACAGCACTGGGCCAGCGTGGTGGATTTCCTTTAGGTAGTGGGGCTAGTCCAAGATTAGTGCATTGGATCTCAATACATTCCGCCAAATTGTCCAAAACAAAACATGCAACAAAAAACGCAAAACCTTTTACCTTATTGTATATGTACGAGTATCTCTGTGAATTTTCTCTGTGGTGTACAATAATAACTTTATTTAGTCAGAAAAACGTATACATTTCAGTGTCTCTCCTATATCTAACATCAAAAGTTTGACAAATTAACAGGCTCACTATATAAAGGGAAAAAATAAATGAGAAAAAAGAATGATATAAGTTTTTGAGGTGATTGGGTGTGCGCATTTTTGTATGTTTGTATTCTTTCATTCATTCATAGATAGAGATCCGAATAAAAATAATTTGAAACACCTTCAATGTGATTTATAGTATATCGTCAGAAGAAGAAGAATATTTACTTATTAATTTTCAATTATGATTTTTTTATGTCTATTTTTTTACTCGGTCTAGCCAAATGGCAAACTGAAGTCCTGACCACTGGGCTATCATCGCTTTTGCGAGATCTATTTCGTAATTATTTCTCAGTTTCCAGCCAGTTTTCAACCAATGGTAGAGTCATACCAAAGAGCCTGTGAGGTAAGGCTTCCTTCCTTGAACTAAACAATACTTATATTTGTATGAGGGAAATTATGACGAATGATGAATAATATCTGCACCGCCTAAACCTTTCTCTTTGTGGGAGGAGACCCGTGCCCTGCAGTTGGCCGTTAATAGGTTTATCTGAAGAAAAAGATGATTTGTAATACTAATACTTTAAAATAATCTGAACAGTGATAACGACTCAGACACCGTAAGGTATCCTCGCTCCATCTGAGTCTCTTACAAGACTGAAGTGTATTGAGGAAGTAAGTAAACATCTCCTGAGGATGCTCCGGTTTCGGAGCGAACCGTGTTAAGAGGGTACATTGCCGAGGATCTGTTTGGTGTGGAGTATACAGATTGAAGTAATTATAAATTACACCATACAGATTTCTCTGCTGCGCGGAGTATAGCAAATTAAGCTTAATTTTCATAATATATTATGGATTTCTGGAAAGTAACGGCTGCTTCTATCCAATATTTGATATGACCATGATGACAATTTAGTCCTTGACTGCAATAAACCTAATGGTAAATGGTGATGGAGGTGATGGAGCCTAAAATAGGAGCAGGCTAACCTGTTAGGGTATAGCAGCTGTATTAAACCCATAGCAATCATTAGTTTCTTAACGTCATCGAAGCGGAAACTACAGCAGGCGCGCAGAAACACTTATTTTTTGGTATGATGGTGAGGCTCCCACCGGACAAAATCTATTGAAATCTTTGAGCTTAGTAATGATCAATGGTAATAATAACATTAATTATAAGCGAAAGTGAAGCTTAATGTTAGAAAAGAAGGAAAGAATTTATTAATATGTTTATTCATAAATTATGCTACATATTACAAATTATTTATAACCGTTATGCACTCTATGATGTTATGTAAACAGCCTTTCAGAAACCGGCAGTAATGTTTAAAGTAGATTATAATGTTAATATTATTAATTATGTCAATTTCAGAATATTGTTCCAATAGACTAGATTCTGTTATGAGTTACAAAATAATACTTTTTATTTAATTAACCTTTGACACGCCTACTAGTAATCTACTTTGATCTGTGTCAATGTTTCTTATAACATGGTTCGCGACCCCAGGGGTGGGCAACAATTTAGAATTTAGAATTTTACAATTTACTTTAAATTGAAGCAGCGGGCGATGGAGAGAGCTATGCTCGGAGTATCTCTATGCGATCGAATCACAAATGTGGAGATTCGTAGAAGAACCAGAGTTACCGACATAGCTCAACGAGTCGCGAAGCTGAAGTGGCAATGGGCCGGGCACATAGTTCGGAGAAAGGATGGACGTTGGGGTCCCATCGTGCTGGAATGGCAGCACCGAGTTGGTAAGCGCAGCGTGGTCGACCCCCAACAAGGTGGACAGACGACATTAAGCGCGTCGACAGGTAGCCGCTGGATCCAAGCGGCACAGAACCGTGGAATTTGGAACTCCCTACAAAAGACCTTTGTCCAGCAGTGGACGTCTATCGGTTGATATGATATTGATGATGATGAAATTGAAGCATGTCTACGTAAAATATACCTTTAACTGCCTGGGCTGTTGCCCGCAACTTCGTCTGCGTTTGGTTATTTTCAAAGCATATTTTAAGTTGTGTATTCTTGTTATCACTTGTTGTGTGTTCAATCAGCTGTAGTTTGTATAAATAACTTTTTCAATTAAGTAGTAAACAAGTAATTAAGTTTTATTTTGGTATATACTTACAATTTTTAAACTCGCTGTAACTTCTACAGTAAATGTTTGATAGGAATGAATTAAAGAGTATTTTATTACTATATAAGTACCCTAGATGATCAATCTATTTATTTGATAAGAATTCATACTGGGATACTAATGTAACCCATTACCGGCCCACTACAGAGCACAGGTCTCGTCCCGTAGACCACCACGCTGGCCTAGTGCGATTTGGTGGACTCCACACACCTTTGAGAACATTATGAATGTATGAACATTATTTCAGGCATGCAGGTTTGCCATTGTTTTCTTTCGCCGTTGAACTAAGTGATATTTTAATAACTTAAAACGCACATTACTCATAAAAGTTAGAGGTGCTGGGATTTGAACTTGGCCCTCCGAAAGAGAAGTTTATAACATGTTATTCTGTTGGTAGTTCTTCGAAAATAAAAAAATAAAAAAATGTTGGTAGTGGAATGAATAAAATGTACTGAGACGGGACTGGTACTGACGGAAAAACAGAAGAAAGAGAAGAAGGAAAGAAACCTACAGCTTATACCAACTTAATGTTTCGTGGAGAAAAATTAATAAAATAATACCAAATCTTGGTATTCTTCAAATAAAAAACTTGGATTTAAAAACAATAAGTCATGATTATATTCTTTAAATAATTAGAAAAAAAATCTATATTTCAATGTCGAGACGAGACGTTAGAATCGATGATGTAACTTTATTTCGTGTATCAAACACACGTTTGTTTTTATATCCTCTTATATCGGCGGCCTCATAAGCAATAATATATTTAAAATATTGTATTCAGCTGACTACACAATAAAGTAGTGATAAAAATAACAATAATCCAATGTATCTTTTTGAATGTTAATTACCTGACGTGAATGACCGGAAAACTTTACACCGCGCCACCGCGCTCTGCTTCTTAATGCACCTAATTTTGTATGAACTCTGATGCAATCCAAACTAATATTATAAAAGCGATGCGTCTGTTTGTTTGTTTCTTTGCCAACCGTTGAATTGCTGAAATTTGGCACACACTCTGCTCGCATCCTAGAGATAGACATTAGATAATATTCATCTCGGAAAAACTACTGCTGAATCCGCGGGATTAAAAAAAAACATTGGTTACCTATGGAAGATTTATTTCAAATATTTTGCATACTGGGGACAGCCATAGGGCACATTCCCGGGAAAGTAAAGGGTTCATGCTATAGGATATTTGGAATGACCATCCCCATTATTAAAGAAAGAGAGAGTATACATATAACCCAGACGTTTATTGTAACTTTATTTACTGAGACTTTGACGTCTGACGTCTTACATATTCTGTTGTTTTATTTTTTTAAATGATAAATGCTACGTAGGTGACTCTGGTTTTTCTACGGATGTCCTCATTGCTGATTTGTGTAGACGGAGAGACATCAGATACTCCAAGCTACTCTCTCCACATGTATCTCTCATATATATAATGTGCTCTCTTTACATGTATGTGCAACTGTTATCTTAGGACGTGGTCACGACAAAAATAAAAATGGTTAAAGCATGCAAGCATGGAAAGTATCAACCTCGTTACATTAATTTCTTGCTTATTAGTTTTAGGCTTTCACTTCACTTACAACTTACGAGTACAAGTGGTTATGTGGAATATTATGGTTATTACTTAAGAGATACGTGGAGTCACGAGGAATAGTCGAACGACGTGGAAACTCTCCGTGGACGAAATAACAATTTGTATCAGGCAATTATATAATCAAGAAAATATAAGGGCCTGGCAATAAAACCTAGACTAATATTGGAACGAATTCAGGCTTTTGTCACGCTGAACTGCAGAAGAACGTGACATACGGAATAATGTTCCGACGTTATTCCACGTTAATTTCTAAGGCATTAAGCTTCTAGTATGTTGATGTATGCTTTTAATATATTAGAAATGTTTTGCGACAAATTTCTGTGATTCAACTATCCGCAGTGTAAAGTAACCTTGCAATCTGCTCCAACTGTCTCACTGGAAAAGTTCCTTTGAAATCGGTTCAAATAAATTTCACAGGATGTAGCTCCATATAAAATATGAAACTACTTATCCTCATCATCATCAAATCAACCGATTAACGTCCACTGCTGGACATAGGTCTTATGTAGGGCATTCCAAACTCCACGATTCTAGGCCGCTTGTATCCAGCGGCTCCCCGCGACTCGTTTGATGTCGTTTGTCTACCTGGTTGGGCGTCAACCAACGGTGCGATTACCGGTGCGGGGTTGCCACTCCAACACCTTAGAACCCCAACGTCAATCGGTTCTCTGAGCTATATGCCCCGGCCATGGCCACTTCAGCTTCGCGACTCGTTGAGCTATGTCGGCAACTTTAGTTCTCCTACGAATCTCCTCATTGCTGATTTGATCACGTAGAGAAACTCCTTATAGCTCTTTCCATCGCTCGCTGAGTGACATTCTTATGCGGCCTATAGTTAGCGACCATGTCTCAGATCCGTAAGTTATCACTGGCAGCACGCTAGGCACAATTTTAAATTAATTAAAAAAAATTGGACTCAGCGCCTAAATTTCAATAAAATATCTTGCTAGAAGTGGGCTATTGGCCTATCTAATGTAATAGTAGCTTTTTGTAACAAAGCTTATCATAGGAAATACTGAGGACCTCCTTCACTGCCGTTAAGCATTGCTGTGCTCTAAGGGTATGGTTGCCGGTGTAATTACCAGAGCATGAGACTTTTCAGCTACGGCTCAGCTTGATGTACACAGGACGGCACTTTGTAGGACGTGTTATTTGCATGTCCTATAAGTATTGCTTTGTTTATAGGCAATGGTTTTTCACTTATCAGGTACCTAGTAGATAATGTTTACTCTGTACTGTTTAATTAAACAGTTTTGTAAAATGCTAACTATGTGCTAATTATGTACATTTTCTTACTTATTTGTTATAGTGGCCTTTATTTAAACAACTTTGTCATTTCTTCATTAACATTTCCCAAAAAATATAATGTGTTTTTATAAAGATTGAACTATATAATGTGTTTTTTTTATCCAAAAGATACAAAATGGCAACTTTAAAATAACTTTTACCTTAAGCAGATGTTAGTTGTAATTAAATGTTGTAGTTTGTAAAGATTATATATTCAAGAACCTGCATATTTGAAACACGCGTTTTTATTTGTTTTAATACGCTGCCAGCATCTTAGGAACTGTGCCTCGCTGCGGTGGTTTCGAGGACGTTTTAGATTTTATTTAGTTTTAAATAGTTTATTTTAGGTTATATTTATAAAACAATGAGTTTATTTTAGGTTATATTTAATTACATGATCATCAATCAGATGGTAGCTTATTAAATTATTTGTTTTCCTTTTATATAAGATTAGGTGTAGATTCAGAAAATCTCGCTTGCCATTACGTTCATTGGAATCCTGACTATAATTTTTCGGCCACCAAATATTCTACCGCTGGACTAAAGGCCTCTCCCGAGGGGAGGGGTTTGCCCATAATCATCTCTCTGGGCAGACGGGTTGGTGATCGCAGTAGATGGTACTTGTAGTAGTAGTAGTAGTACTGAGGTCGCTGCTGCCCGTTCTCTATTATATTCCCTTAATCGCCTCGTACGCCACGTCAAGAGGTGGATCGGTGATAACTGTATTCTGATCTGTCGTCCACACGACATATTCGTGAGAAAGTCTAGAGAAACACTTGGGGATAAACGCACGATTTCACTTAGAGGTCGATATTGCTGAACTAGTGGCGTGGGTATGCACAGATGATATAAAATGAAGAAAATCTCCAGTACGAGTTATAAATACTTAAGGGTAGGATTTTCAAACCTCTTGCAATGCCTATCCTTAAGTTTTGTATAACTCGTACTGGAGATTTTCTCATACCCTCTGTGAACGCCACTGTACTCAACTAAATATACAACCTAAGTGTTTTTTCAACCTAGGAATCGAACTAAGGACCTCAAACTCAGGACCTCGTTATCAGTAGGTTGGAACATCGCTTCAACTACTAAATCAGCAAGACGGTTTACTAATAAATCTGACTATTGAGTCGTTCATTACCAGGAACGCATCAAAACAAAGAAGTTAGCGGTATGAAAATGAACTACCTCGTCTGGACCAACGGGCAATAACTGCATCACTCAATAATAAAGCGTGACTTTTATATAACGAGTCTATGTTAAGGCGTCACATTCTCTTCCTATAGATTGTTTTCGATACGTAATAGCTTTACAGAAAGTGCTGACATGTGTTATGTGTGAATATAAAAACGTATATACGTGTCATTTAAATCTATCATTGTTTCGAGGCGATCTCTCTTGCTTAACGGTGTATATTCGCCTTGGTAACATGAAATCTTAAGTTCTTTTCCCAGTTGCGACAATTTTGAAAGTTATTTTTGTGCATAGGTAGGTACGACTGTTTATTTTTATTTTTAATTAAACACTTTAGTTGCTCAACACTATAAGTTAAAACACAAGCAGAAAACAAAAGGCGGCCGTATAGCTTAGTAGTGATCTCTGCCAGGCAACCTTAGGATTAGGAAAACATGAGAAACAATAATGGCAGTGGTCCAAAATTAAGAAAAAAAATTAATGCGAATAACTACATACTAATACTTGAACTAGACTAAACAAATAAAATAATGCATAATATAATAAATATTAAAAAAAAACTAATTAACTAATATATTTGTATAACATATCATAAATTCATAAATAACAGTAAAAACTATTAAAAGTCATCTTTATGGGATATATTGTTTGCATTTAACTCAGAGCTGGCACTAGGAATTCCTTAACAGAAGTTGAACTCAGGACCTCTTATCGAACAGTCTAACCACTACATCAATGAGGCAAGGAGGATATTTTACATGCAATGTACGCATCAAAAGTGCCATCTATGTGCCTATTTGAATAAAGAAATATTCGACTTTGTCTACCGACAAAGACGTGCCGCTAGGCGATTAAGCGTTCCGGTGCGATGTCGCGTAGAAACCATACTCCCTAATCTATATATATATTATACTAGCTGTTGCCCGTGACTTCGTCTGCGTTTGATTTTGTTTTTAAAGTATTCAGTATCGCTAAGCCTTAAATGATTATCTTAATATATATAAATCTCCTGTCATATGTTTGTCCGCGATGGACTCCTAAACTACTGAACCGATTTTAAATTAAATTGGCACACCGTGAGCAGTCTGGTCCAACTTAAGAGATAGGATAGCTTAGATCTTTAAGTAAAGTCACAATTTTATTTTATTGCAAATTATTTGTCTATAATTAATTGACAGTCACATGTTATATGTATATACAACTATACTCATTTAAGGCTTAGCGATACTGAATACTTTAAAAACAAAATCAAACGCAGACGAAGTCGCGGGCAACAGCTAGTAGTAGTATATATATCAATCTGACTGACTGAGACTGTCAATTAATTATAGACAAATAATTTGCAATAAAATAAAATTGCGACTATAATTAAAGATCTATGCTATCCTATCTCTTAAGTTGGACCAGACTGCTCACGGTGTGCCCATTTAATTCAAAATCGGTTAAGTAGTTTAGGAGTCCATCGCGGACAAACATCGTGACAGGAGATTTATATATATTAAGATAATTACAAACTTTGATGTTCAAATAATTATATTAGTTCAATTTGTACCTTAAAATGACACACATTTCATTGTCGTAACCGACAACTTAGCACTTTACATTTAGCACTTTTGTTGAAATAAAACCTTATATACCTTGTAATCTTATTCATTTTTGTTGATATTCATGTGACCACCCTTCCTCTTTCCGCGGGCGGCATACGAGACCAATTATCATAAAATCTCTTTATTGCTTTCATCATTGCTTGAAACAGAATAGTATAAATAAATAAAACAGAGCTAGCAACACAACATCCTTATTTGTCCTTTTACACATATAGTACTCGTACATATACAATAAGGGAACATAAAGGATAGCTGCGTCTTTTGTGCTACTACTACTCTACTCTCTCTCTTCTACTCTACTACGATTACTAACCCGTCTACCTAGCATGGCGAATATGGGCAAACCGTCCTGTTGGGAGAGGCCTATATCTATTGATGATTCAGAAATGAGGAGATCCGTAGAAGAACCAGAGTTATCGACATAGCGTTAGTTGACCCCTAACGAGGTGGGCAGAATAAAGAGGTGGGCACATCAAGCGCGTCGCAGGACTAGCCGCTGGATCCAAGCGGCACAAAACCGAGAATTTTGGAACTCCCTACAAAAAAATCCAGCAGTGGACGTCTATCGGTTGATATGATGATAATTATTATATATAAAGCTACGAATAATATTTATACAAAAATTGCCCAATTTCCGAACGTCTCCTAGAAAATAATTTTGATTAAATAATTCTTGACTCTGATTTATTATTCCGTTCTAAATAGAAGTTTTTGTGCGGAAACATCATACAACGAATGTGTAATAGACTCTTTTTACTTTTTTTATATTATATTAGTGAGTTAATTAGGTAATGCTCAGAAGTTTATGTAGCCAATCAAATTTTTAAGTGCGGAAGTGACTGTTAGGTATTTGTAGGTACATATTATTTAACTAATGAGACTTTTCCACCAAGCATCCGTTTTCAAGATTGTTTAAGCGAAATAAGCTGGAACAGTTTTGTCTCCCGTGTTACTGGCTGAATCAATTAAGAAGATCGCTAGCAGATTCTTTTTACCTATCCCTAATGGCGACTTATAATTTTAAGCGGTGGTAGAGTCACTACAAATCTACTTTAAATAAATTAAATTTGAATTTTGAATTTTTAAGCAATGAGATAAGGATTTGGAGCCTTTTTTATAATGGTTACCAGTAAGATTGTCCCCTCTTTGGTAAGTGCAAAACGATCGGCTTTAAACAGATCAATATTTAAATAATGGATATAAGCAGGCGTTACTTTGCGGAATTCCATGATATATTATGAAAATTAAGCTTAAACTTTAACTTTTACTTAACAAGTCTTTGACTTAACGATTATTCATTGTAAAGTCAACAGCAACTGAGGATGCTCCGGTTTCGGAGCGAAACGTGCGTAGATACATTGCCGAAGATCTGTTTGGTGTGGAATATAAGGATTGAAGACATTATAAATAATAATAATAATAATAATAAATATACTACGACGATACACACATCGCCATCTAGCCCCAAAGTAAGCGTTAGCTTGAATTATGGGTACTGAGATGACTGATTAATATTTTTATTATCTAATAATATACATAAATACTTATAATATACATATAAACACCCAGACACTAAAAAACATTCATGCTCATCACACAAACATTTTCCAGTAGTGGGAATCGAACCCACGGCCCTTGACTCATTAAGCAGGGTCGCTGCCCACTGCGCCAATCGGCCGTCAAAATTACACCATACAGATTCTCCTGCTTTTCGCGGAGTATATCAAGTTAAGCTTTATTTTAGTAAGAGCAATATATCGCAGGCCATGCAATAAAGACGTCTTAAAAAGTTCCGCCATGTTTCCATCATCCTAAAGTGTGTAAAGGCTAACTTCATCATCATCAGCCGCAGCCATTATTTTGTCTACAGCGCGGGAAATCTCCGGAAAGAGAAATAAAAATTCGATTTACTTTACTTTTTTTATTGAAATAACTGACGGACCAAGCTAATATACAGAGCAACCCTTCACATACAGTGGCGTGCATAGAGGATAGAGGTATTCACATGGTATGCGATTATATAAAATGAAGGAAATCTTCAGTACGATTTATAAAAACTTAAGGGTAGAATTTTTATAATTCTTACAATGCCTATCCATAAGTTATTTATAACTCGTACTGGAGTTTTTTTTTATTATCTGTACGCACTGTTCACAGGGCATGCAAGGAGCACGTTGTGCAACATATCCTCCTGTGTCTTTTAATTTGAGGCGAAGGTTAGGCCTCATGCGCCTGTAACAACTTCTTTAATAATTTATTTATTTATTTATACTCTTCATTTGTACACCATATCAAGTTCAGAAAAACTTTAAATAAAGAACAGACACTTCAAGTACGTTGTCGGATAGAAAAGGCGGCCTATCGCTAAGTAGCGATCACTGCAATAATGTTCTCAATGTTTTCTAAACCGCACTTTGTATGCAGTTTACTAGGCTACACAAAATTGCAAATTCATTCAAGGGTAATTGTATATTATTTTATAACAAATTACCAAATGAAATCTTTGAGATGTCTCTCAATGAGTTCAAAGTTTATATAAAACGTAAGCTTACAGAAAAATCCTATTATAATATTAAGGATTACTTAAACGATAAAAAGCTTGGATGTGAATTGCTCTAGCTTGATAGCTTAATATAAATTTACTGGAAGATGGTGATAACAGAAAAAAAATAATTACCCGGCTAAGTTTGTTGTGGGCTTTCTTAGACCAGGGCGCGTTTGGAACCCTCGTAGCTTTAGATTTAAGTTGGCGAACGAAGTAATCACCATCCCCTTACAATTATGTAAACAAATATGTATGAACGCTTCATCTTATTTATTATATTTTTTTGACTGTGATAGGCCTACATGAATAAAGAAATTTTGAATTTGAATTTGAATTTGCACTTGGTCATCTTAGTGGACTACGCCCTAAAATCTAACTTTTTTGAGAGGAGACGGCTGGTAATGGGTTAATATTGATGATTATAACAAAAAACCCCAACCGATTAAAAAAAAAATTAAAATCTCTACTTGAACAATTTAAAATTATTTTATTTGCTTTTGGACGAATCGCGTTCAAAATTAAAAAACCAAGTCTCAGATTGATTATATTACATAAATTGAACTGATGTGGATAATATAAACAATAAAAAAACTATTCGTGACTCATGTATCCACTAATATGTTACGCTATTTAAAATTATGCTCATTATATAAAATTCGTCGTGAATATTAAATATTGCGATCAAATTTACATAATATATTTACCATGACATAGGATATATAGTTTCTTGAGGTCAACACTGATGTCATACGGTCATCCTTGAGAATTTTCGATCACGAAGCCATAAAGCAATTATGGTAAACTTTTTGTAAATCAGTTTTACATTTATTATGTGATTACTCATTAGGTCGATAATTATGTATCAGTAGGTACATCATTCTTACGTCTTGTCAAGGCAATATTAAATAAATAAAAAAATATACTTCGACAATACACACATCGCCATCTATCCCCAAAGTAAGCGTAGCTTGTGGTATACTAAGATAGCTGTTAAATATTTTTATGAATATAATACATATAAATACTTATAATATACAGATAAACACCCAGACACTGAAAAACAATCATGTTCATCACACAAACATTTTCCAGTTGTGGGAATCGAACCCACGGCCTAGGACTCAGAAGGCAGGGTCGCTGCCCACTGCGCCAGTCGGCCGTCATTATTCACTCTTAACCTCTAGTAACTTTACCTACTATCTAGTCATATATGGCTAAAGTGTCAAAAGACTTAACGTTATATTTTAGTTATTTCAAAGAACATAATGAAATCATCTCTTTCCTTTTTTTAAAGAGCCCTCAAAAAATTCCTTATTTATTTTCAATTTAAAATCTGATGCCAAATTGTTTGAAGGTCTCATTCGTACTTGATTATTTCACTGCACTACTTCTTTATATTTTAACGGAGAAAGAGAGAGAGAGAGATCTTCTTATATTAGTTTTAAAACAAAAAAGTGAAGTATTAAAAAATATATAACTTACGTAAGATGAGAAAAACTATCCCAGAACGTCTAAAAACTTAAAAAAAACACTGCACCCACTATTCAAAAAATTAAACGTAATCCTTAATCCATTATCGTATGAAAACACTAAAGTCGAAATATTCGATCGGAGAACACAGACGCGGCGACGAAATAACTTTCAATCTTATAACCGATTGATAAAGTCGGTAATTCAGTGGCGAACCGTTGGTTCAAAGAGATGCACGTACGCGTGTTTGCGGCGTCGAGTTGCCCGCTAATTTGTGGTTAAAGCTTGATACACCTGCGAGTCGCCCACCAGCAACACACGGACGCGGCAGAAGTGGGTGACGTCGAATATGGTACCTGACTACAATCATCACAATATCTAATAATGTTGTAAATGCGAAGTGTGTTTGGCTGTCTGTCCTTTCTTTACGCCCTAAGCAATCGATCAGCTCGATTTTTGGCATAAAGTTAGTTTGAAGTGCGGAGAGTAATATAGGCTATTCATTGTAGTAAAACAAACGGTTGCCGATTTAAAAATCCCAGATGAGAACGCGGGCAGCTAGTCTATACTAATATTATAAAGAGGAATGTTGTTTTTGTTTATTCGTTTATACCCGATTCGGTTTAAGGAGGCTCCCAAAGAGCTAAACCGATCTTAAACCATTTTTTTACAAAAAGAAAGCTAGAAAAAGATGTTTACTATCACAAAGTAGACTAGAGGTAGAGTAGGCAATAGCTTTTTTTTTTTATTAAAGATCCTTAAGAAAATTGCATGGCATGCGCTGAGAAAATTTATGATGATACATAAAATTTATATACCTACTACACGATTACATAACACATAAAAAAATTATAAAAAACAGTAATATAATGAACAGCAATATAATGAAAATTAAATTAAATTTCTGTTCGATGACTCTTGACCTTTCCAAAATGATATAGAGTGAACCTACTTTGAAACAAATAAATTTTTAACTTCGTTTAATTGTAAAGGGTTCAGACTTTTCTGTTAAAAGCACGTTCAAAAGGCAAAATATATATACCTTCCCTGGTTTTCAAGATTTCTGTCCTACTAAAAAAACTTTCCCTTAAGAACGGGTGTGCTCTATTGCACACCGTTAACATAATAGGTAATAACATAATAGGTTTAAATGTTATTATAGTATAAAATTAAAAATTAAATCAAATGTTTAACATATGATGAGTTGATTGTTTTACTATTAATTTATACGTACGACCTCGAGTGTCGCCCCCAGTAATCACGTTAGCAATAAAGCAAGGTACGTCATATATGCATCTCTATGAACCGTAAGAGAAATCTTTGCGCAAATACCTATCATTGAACGCGAACTCAAATAGTAGGTAGGTAAAAGGTTTTTGCTTTTTATATACTTAGTCTAGTTTCTATTAGACTTTCATTTTTAATATTATAATGTTTATAGGTACATTGATTGGTACGTATATTGACGGTTAATTTTCTGAACAGCGACTTGTGCTGGGAATTGAAAGCGAACTCCCTTTCATGTAGGTATTACCTATTTTTGTTATTTAACTTTGTTAATAAAATAATAGTAATTACTTCTTTAGCCACATAGTTAGGTTAGGGAAGGTCAACTATGAATCACAGAAAAGAATTATTTGAGTTCTGCATAATGTTTTCATAGGTGTGTGGAGCCCACCAATCCGCATTGGGCCAGTGTGGTGGACGACCCTTCTCATTGTGGAAGTAGACCCGTGCTCTGCATTGGGCCGGTAATGGATGTTGCTCACGTCGTTCGTCCACATTTATTACGGTTTTTGTATGAACCCCGTGGGATCCATATGTTTGTTTTCATTGGATAAAAAGTAGCTAAAGTTACTCCCTTTCAGAGTTTTTGTCCAGGGTAAGCATAAGCAGGAAGATAGTGTTAAATAGAAAAATCTTAAAGAACGAGTTATATGAAAAATTTAGTGTAGGCAGTGCTTTTGTGCATGCATGAAATGCACGCTACTGCTCTGTGTCCTTTCAACTAACTCTATTCCAAAAATCATGTTGATTGGTTGCTTAGTAAGGACATGAAGGAAGGACAATTTGGTTAGTTTTACTTCGCGATGCGAGGAAGTGTTCGCCATCCGCATAAGGGCAGCCCGTTATACCGCATTGACCGGCCGCTTCACTGTTGCGATGACTCAATCGAGCTACAATATTAATAGATCATTACTATTTTGATGTATGATAGCCTAGTGGTTAAGACTTCGGCTTCACTTTCGGGATGCCGAGTACGAATCCCAGCACGCACTTTTGCAAAGATATGTGTGTTTTAAGCAATATAAATATCACTTGCTTCAACGGTAACAATAAAATGGTGGGGAAACCTGCATGCCTGAGAGTTCTCCATAATGTTCTCAAAGCCGTGTGGAGTCAGCCAATCCGCACTGGACCAGCGTGGTGGTCTGAGGCCTAGACCCTTCTCATTCTGGCTGTTTTATTTCATGTTTGTATATGTTAATGTTGTGGTATACAGGTAAAGAGTTAAATAATAATCATTACACCTGGGTACTATTCCGGGTGTTTATGCTACGTGGTGATGGTAGTTAAGTATACAGTTGTCACCACCCCTCTTCTTCCCGCGGGTGTTATATGAGGTAAAGGGAATATAACAGCGCTACTACTTCGATCTACTTCGATCTACAACCCGTCTGCCACCTGGTGATTATAAGCAAATACCCAACCGCTGTGAGATACCTTTAGTCCAGCAGTGGACTGTGTTGGAGAACGTGAGGATAGGACCTTGAATAATACTAGTTTTCACTTATTACATTTGACAAATAATCAAGCAGAGTTTCCCAAATTATTATTCTATTATTATGAATTATATAAAGCAAAATAAGCAAAGTACTATTAATGCAATTCTATATTATTGAATCTTGTAGAGACGTCAATAAATAAAAATTAAACGTTTTATATCAGGTCGGGGACGCATGTACCTACAAAATTGAGAGATATAAAAGACACTCAGATTAAAAAAAACATTTTATTTTTGTTTTTTTAACAATTAATATTAAAATTTAAATTTAAATTAGGATAAATTAAATATACAATTAAAATTCAACTATATTGTATTTCAGGTTCAGAATCTGATGCACTTTTGCTGTCAAAAATGTTTCAAAGAAACGTTGTCAGGGGATGCCTTAGCGATTATTCTAATGAGCTTATTATTAGAATTCAAATATGTAAAAATCAAAAATATTTTCCTATTATATTATAGACCTTATCACAGGCACTTATGAAGCGTTCATACATTTAACATGTTACACTAGTGACTAATTTTAGTGATGGTGATAACTACATTCGTTAACATAAAACTAAAGCTAGGAGGGTTCCAAACGCGCCCTGGTGTGAGAAGAAAAAAAATTGGACGGTTTCCCAGAAACTGGCAATTCTTTTACGAAGCACAGCCTAGAAGTCGGGGACTACGGCATCTGCAAACATGCCCGACAAACTACAATACCTCGCCTCGTTAAACATAATGCGGAGCGCGTCGTTGTACTGGACTCTGAGGGTATTAAAGGATAGCGCTGCGAAATATAAAAACTTAAATAAAAAGCTTATAATAATAATAATAATAATAAAGCTTTATTTACATGCCTTACAATTAAGTACCTTACTGGCTAAATATAATAGAGTTCAATGCAATTTTTCTTAACTATGTAATATATTGCCCTTATTGTTCTTATACTATCTAATTTATAACATTTATGTAAGAACCGCCAGCGGAGGTAAAAGCATTCTCCATATTTTTCCATTTGCACCTGTCCGTTGCAAGAGTACTCCATGTCTTACCCGCAACTTTCGCGATGTCGTCCTTGCATCTTTTCAAAGGCCTACCGGGTCTTCTCTTTCAATCCATGGGATGCCAGTTGGTAACAATTTTTGTCCATCTACTATCTTGACATCTTTGAACGTGACCCGCCCATAAAAAGCTTAGATAACATGAATTAAGCATTAAGCTTGTTACCTAGGCATGGGCTACCATGTAACCTTGAGTAGGTACTATTACTTGTATAAGGTTTCGTTCTATAATTAGTGTCATGTAGTAGTACATTAAATTAAGTAAACCAGGATGTTCGTGAGACAATACATCAAGGCTCTTAAAACAACACTAAGTGACCCCCATAACAACTCTATAAAACACATTAGCGCCTAATTGTTAACATAACGGGCCAATATAACATTGTATGTGCCACACACTAATAATATAACAAGCCAAGCCAAGATTTCTCTTCAAGTATGTGTTTATAGAAGAAAAATAACCGGCTAAGTTCAAAAGGGTTCCATACAAAAGTTGCAATTTTTTTTTTTTTTTATTAGCAGCAATTCAAATTGTAAAAATTTATCTCCACCTATCATGATCTATCTGGGCATATATATAAAATGCCGTTAAAGCTTCTTATCTCACTCAATAAAGACGACTGTTATTTATTTATCTACTCTAACTCATATTTAAGTATTCATGGTACCAAAGAATATATTAGTATATTTATTTTTTTATATTTATTAATAGTATTGTTGTACTTGTGTAGTCTGGTTTATGTATTAGTATGTAGTTATTCGTATGTACGTTTTAAACAGTGTACCCTACCTTTTCGTTTTTCTTTTTAGTTTTCCTAATCCTAAGGTTGGCTGGAGATCGCTTCACGAACATGTTGAGGAAACCTGCATGCCTAACAGTTCTTCATAATATTCTCAAAGGTGTATGAAGTCCACCAATCCGCACTGGGCCAGCGTGGTGAACTACTTAACCCCTTCTCATTGTGGGAGGAGAACCCGTGCTCTGTTGTGGGCCGGTAATGGGTTGATGTGAAGATTAAAATCCAACGAGTTGGACAGACGGCATTATATGAGTCGACTTGAAACAAGCAGCCCAGGACCGTGCTTTTTCGAACTCCCTACAAAAGATTTACTGTCCAGTGGAAGTTAATCTGTTAAATTCTTGATGATATAAAATGATTGAAATAAATATGTTGTCAATTCATAGCATGTCAATCATTGGTATGTCAAACGGGTCGTTCAGCCAGTGGGCATTCTTGTTTCGAAGACTCTGCAGCCCAATTTGCAGACTCACGAGCACTTTCACTGGCGTGCTATTATATCTCGATGATACGCGTGCTTGGACACGCAATCTCGTTTAGACGCGATATGATTACTCGCTAGATTCATAAAGATATTTATGTAATTGACTCCCAGTTTATTGTAATATTGAAAAAGTACATTGAAAAAGTGGCCCTGAACCCGTACCTACTGAAATTAATATTTATTTATTTGTTTTACATCTTGTTAGTACGGCACTTACTATATCATTTATGGACAAATTTATGAAAAACTATAAGACAAATGAATGAAAGATGATATTAAACAGTATAAAAGACAATAATATACGTTTTAAAATAAAAAATAAAAAAAATTATATATAATATTAAAAGTATGAAATGCGGCTCAAGCATCCTGTAGATACACTTTTTATACCCGGAACTGATGCCGCCGGATTAAAAATAACAAATGTTTATTAATAATATTTTTTATAAAATTCCTACTATAGATAGGATACTTTAGTCCAGAAATATCCCCCGGAATAAAAAAACGTGGACTGCGTCACAATCAATAACTAAATAAACCTTAAAACAAGACTTTAAAACACAAACAAAAACGTTTGTTTGCACATATACCTATTTTGAAGCTAAGATGTAATGATAATATAACCTAATCAATAACGATTTAACTCGTCATTTGGAATACAAGTAGAGGACTTTTTTAAAATTAGGTACTTTTATACCTTTACCGCCCTTTAAGCGTAAACGACAAACGGGAAATTTGCAAAAGAAGGTTTATCAATATTTCGACGGATAAAATATGAGCTTTAAATTAAAATTCAACATATTATTACGTTAAATTCAAATTCAAATTCAGATAAATTATCGTTAAATTTAAATAGACGGTCTATATATCAGGGGAATAAATTGGAAACCTTAATTGCGCCTATAACTTTTAGGAGTTATGTGCGTATACTTACTCGACACGACTCCACGATTATCACCGTCTAATCATACCTAAAATCTATCAAACAAATCATAAACTAAACGAATAAGTTGAGTATTATTTAAGATTACTGTACAATAGTGACTAGAACAGTGTAGGTCGTGGCATCGCAAGGTTACCACCATTTACAAAATTTTAATTAGAACCTCCTCGGTTCCTTGTTTTTTCATCAGCGGTTAATCATCTCCTGACTTGTCAATCAATGTTTGCATACGATTAATTGGACGAAGGATACAGGATATGCAAAAAGTACGATGATGGAATTATTAAGATAAACTCGGGTTTCGCGAGGATTTCTAAAGTGGTTTTTTGCCACCATTCTTTGTGTGGTACTTTTATAGCTATCAGTTTATAATTTAATTAAGTGAACTTTGCATAAAATAGAAATGTATCAATCAAAGACAAAGAAACATTTTTCTCCAGTCCAGTGATCTGAATAAGTTCTTAAATTAAATTATTCCCATAAAAATTAAAAAAAAAACTGAAATATAATGTCGAAATAAAGAAAATATTGGGAACTAGAGATAGATAATAATGAATTATTAAAAGAAAACTTAATAGGACCACTAATAATAAACTTTATAAATTATTAAATAAATAATAGATGAAATAAAAAAAAACATACTATGATAATAATATGGTACCTTATGTATTGATATGTAGCATTAAGGCTTCCAAATAATTGTAACTTCTATACTGTACCTCTGTATTGTAATTGACGGCCGACTGGCGCAGTGGGCAGCGACCCTGCTTTCTGAGTCTAAGGCCGTGGGTTGGATTCCCAGGGCTGGAAAATGTTCGTGTGATGAACATGAAAGTTTTTCAGTGTCTGGGTTGTATGTCTGTTCTTTTAATCAGCAATTAATACACAAAATATATTTTATTGAACTATTAAAAATAATATAAAAATTAAAAAAATTACGAACAATAAATTAATAAACAAATAAATATACGACGACAATACACACATCGCCGTCTAGCCCGAACGTAAGCTTAGCTTGTGTTATGGGTACTAAGATGACTGATGAATATTTTTATGAACAATGTAGGTAGGTAGATAAATATGTACTTATAATACGCAGATAATAATGTTTTAATTTTTATATTATTACTAGCTGTTGCCCGCAACTTCGTCTGCGTTTGATTTTGTTTTTTGATGTGGCATTAAATATAGTTTTAGTTCTAAAAAAAATATAGTATTCAGTATCGCTAAGCCTTAAATGAGGGGTTTGCTGCTGTCCCCTGAGGAGTTCTGTCCTCTATCTCCAACCACGGTTTGGGCAAAATTAAACACATATTATAACCTCTATAGTACAAAAATAATTATTTAAATCGGTTATAATTTGTCCGAGTTATGGTGTAAAATCGTCAAACACACGTTCATCCCCTCTCCCAAAGGAACAGAGCTTAATGTCGGAATAAAAAGTGTCCTATATTACTCCAACACTTCCAAGAATATGTGTTTCCTGATGATCGGTTAAGTAGTTTTTGCGTCAAAGCGTAACAAATAAACTTACATTGACATTTATTATATTAGAAGGATAGGATAGGATTAGTAAGATCAACATTCAACAGTCCAATAAAATATGTGTATGAAGTCATCGGTGTTCTTTTAATAATTGCTTATTAAAAGAACACCGATGTTAACTTACTATATCTATTATTTCATATCTACTACACGGCTAGCGTAGGTAGAAGACATTTTCTCCACGGGAATATTCACGGGAACATCTGTTTATCTTCTCCCAGGCATTTACTATGTTCTACTTTTGTTTTATTGGTACTATACATTTATTGTTGGAAGTGGGCGTTAATTGTTGCGACACAGTTTTTACTACTGCAACAGTTATCGTGGCACCATGTTTATTGTGTCAATTCTGTACCCTTACCAATATTCTGAATAAATGAATAAATCTTCTCCCAAAGTTTTACTCACTTTCCGAGCATGGGCGCACGGGTGGAAATAAAATATAAATAATACACGTGTAATATTAAAGGGGGCTAATCTTCTCTTTTTCCTTGTACCCGTGCTGTGGCAGGTGGACAAGAAAATTTTTATCCCTTACCAGAGGACATAATCGTATGTCCTTCCTTAGCCTTTACCCTTTTCAAAACAATATGTAATACGTCTAGACACCTACTACCTAGTACTGAATAATGTTGTTTGTATATACTGTGCCTTTTATTATATTCGAATGGTGCAGTTAACATCTTATTCATATTTTTGTACACATCGCCCCATCCTCCACGCTCTTGCAAACAAGCCTACACTCGTACTGACAATAGAATACATTTGGAGAGTGGGCCAAGGTGGAAGATAACTAGCTTTTCATATCCCTGCCAAGTTTAAGTTTAGTCATTCATAGTAGCTTATACATAATAGCTAATTTAATTTTCTATTATTTGTAAAGATTTATAAAGGAACACAATAAAGTGTTTTTTTATAATAGATACTGATCGATGGGCAGAGAATATAAGCTCATCTGATCGATTTGTGGAAAACTATCGTCTATAAACAGAGCAAAACTTTGCGATGCATGCAAGGAACACATTCTGCAAAGTTCCGACCTGTAGCCATAGACCTGAGGCGTAGCCTTCAATAACAATGGTAACAACGCCCTGCATACCGGAAAACAGCCGTGCTTCTAGGCGGTAGGCATAAGCCTTACGGTAGTGGTACTTCACCGGACGAGCTTTCTCACAAAAAACTCTACAACTGAGGTCAAAAAATTCCAGTACCAGTTCAGATTAAATTAATTGGTTTGTCCACCCCCGTGCATTGGAGAGCAAGTAAAACTGCCAGTCTAGTAAATGCATTTTACGTCACTATCATCCCTGTGGTAGCAACCAGCCGAACGCGATAGAAAACATTAAGCGCCTCGCCGAAATCACACGATCGTGTACAAAGTTATCTCGCACACACTCATTGGGCTTATACGCGTAATGTTAAATTCGGCTTTTACGAGTAATGTCAGAAGCTTGTGATCACTCTTTACAAATTCTGTGTGACTATCCATCTATTATCTGTGATATGACTATCTATGATATTAGCCACTCATTTGTTTCTTGCTACTTGTTTAATCTACAGTCTATTCGCGTCAGGTTGATGTTAAGAAATATCAAAAGCAGCAAAAGATTTAACCATATTTTATTCTACAATAAGAAAATATCGAGATCAAGGTACGTAGTATGTAGCACTTAATTGAGAATTGCATTTCATTATCTAATTAGCTTCGTAAGAATAATCCAGTGCATTTATTCTAACGACTCAATGCCCACCTACTGAATAGATGGCAAGTAGATATAAGGTTTGGAACAGACAAACTACGCGGCGGTTCCAAAGTCCAGACAAGTACGACCTAAGCGAAGGCCGCTGGCGCGCCGTAAGCGTTTTGGAATGTAATTCATATTTATTCATCAACCCATTACCGGTCGACTACAGGGCCCGTCCCTGTAGTCGACCAGTCTCGTCTTAGTTTTAGTAGTTCTTACGCCGTAGTCCACCACGCTGGCACTTGGCCAGGACGCGGGTAGCCTGATTTGTAGAATGCACACGCCTTTGAAAACATTTTCGAGAACTCTAAAGCTTCCAGGTTTACTGACGATGTTTTCCTTCATC
This sequence comes from Pararge aegeria, assembly GCF_905163445.1. Lineage (NCBI taxonomy): Eukaryota > Metazoa > Arthropoda > Insecta > Lepidoptera > Nymphalidae > Pararge > Pararge aegeria. The sequence continues at coordinate 17,304,425 of NC_053181.1, forward strand.
GTTAAAGTGAGTGATACTTAGACATATTTAAAACATATATACCTATAATTCTATTAATATTTCTTCTTCTTCTTCTTCTTCTGGGCAGTTTCCGCACGTAAGCGCTTCGCTTGTTGTACGTGAAATTTCCCATTGTTCTATTAATATTTATTGATAATAATTAAAGAACAGGACATAAAAAGTTAACTTAGATCTGTTATCCTTATAATTATAAGTTGTTAGTTTGATCTCGCTCTAATGTGAGAGCTAAACGTACGCAAATGTAACGCCCACCAGAGTCACAGAATTAATTGAACATTAAAAGCTTAGTAGATACAACGAAAAGGCAAATAAAAGTATTTCTAGAGACGCAGTTTCCAACCAACGAAATAAATTCGCGTTTTTTAGTCGATTACAAGTTATACTTCAAGCAGGGTATGTAGGTAAGTATGTGACTATTTTTATGCTACGCTTCTACAATCACCTAGGTTGTAATATTGATATATTTTTCTTAATGCATCATCATATCAAGCGGTACCCTCTAGGCTTTTACCGCTTGGGTTCAAGGCTATTCCACTGTCTCTGAAACGAAGACGTTGGGACTTTATCGTTTCATGCAACAGAAAAAAATATTCGATTGAGTTCTTAATTTGATCTGGAACTGCTTTCACATTTCTAAATGCAACAACTAAAGTTAAGTTTTTTTTTATTATTGCTGTAGTAAACTTAAATTATTTAGAATATAGCTAAAAGTTGCAGTAGATTAGAGTAATACTATAAAAACACGGTGTATTTACAAACTTCTGTGAAAAAATAGCTAAACTATAGTGCCTTCACTATATATAGCGGATAAACAGACAGATGAGGAAAGCGTTTTGTTAAAAACTACTACGTTAGTATGTTGTATGTTGGTTTGTTTTATGCTATTAGTGAAAATATATATATTTACAACAACCTAATTATATCGCTGTAAAGAAACTTTAGATGCCCCTTTACGGCCCACGGTTTCCCCTCACAGAATGGAAGGGTTTAGGTCGTAGTACACCACGCTGGGTGATACGGATCGGTAGACTTCACTTGCGAGCATTATAATGGATTACGCTCAGGTATGCAGGTTTCCTTACGATTTTTTCCAAGTGACATAAAATTGTTTAAATTTAAAACGCAGGACACTCCAAAAAGTTAGAGCCGCGTTGCGGGGATCAAACATTGTCCCTCCGAAAGGGAACCCCAAGCCTTGACCACTAGGCTATCGCCGCTTAACTTCAGGTGGCCTTACGTATACACTAAAGGAATTTTAAGTATCATTAACTTATTACATCACATTGACCTCTCATCCAAACTCTGCCAATATCTGCAAAAGTCATTTGATGACATCAATGTGACTATGAGTCATTAAACATTTGTACCAATACATTGATTTATGTTTTAGGTACCTTGATAAGCGGGTATGTTAACATCACCATCTAAAAATACATCTTAAGAATATCACGTGTAGTTTAAATTTTTACAAGAGTCAATAACACTTTATTGAACTTTATTGTTACTTTACTCACTCCTCTTTTGCTGATATTTTAAACTCTTCTTCGGCTTCTACTTACCTTCATAGTAGTTGCTAGTTGTAGAGCTTTTTTTGTGCACGCTACACTTTACCAGGCTAACAAAGGTTCCCAGGGGATTTGTAAAACACAATAAACGCGGACAGCACTAGATAAGGACAGAATTGTCACCACGAGTGTCATACGAGGCATATTACTGAGAACAGGCAACAGCGCCCTAATACCATCTACTGCGTCCCGTCCACCCGTGGTGATTATGAGCAAACATTGGCCTTTGGGACTATGAGCTTTTGATGATGATTTTAATGATTTAGTTAAGAGCCTCGAACTATTCATAGATAGTTATATGATAGTCCAAGGTACGCAGGAAAACTTGCACCATAAAATCAAGTTTTTTTTTTAATTATGAAATCATCATCAATAAACTCATATAAATATTCATTACCGGATGTTAGATTTGTATGGTCCTTGTTATTAATTAGCAAGAGGTGACAAGGTCGAAGATGCTGCAATAAATTATACCAACCAAACCTCTTTTGATGATGTCAATGACTGCAAAGATCGATCCAGGTGATGCAGTGGCGATCCTAGGGCGTGGTTTTTAGCAAACCCAGTTACTTAAAGGACATATTTAACTCGTCATGATCTCTAAATCACCGTTCTTGTTGTATTAAATGACAAACAATATCAGCTAGTCTTTGAAAAACCATACGATTAAGGTCAACACGCGAATTATGATTGGAAATTTCGATTGAAAATTGGTTGGATGAAAAAGTATCTATGCGCTGTTTTCAGGGAATTTTGGTCTCTTTAATTTTTCATAGCGCCTGATAATTTATTGCATATCCAGATGAGTTACAACCATTCTTTTAATTTGAAAAAGCAATATGCGATGCCACCAAACAATTTATAAGAATGGGAGCATCAAACAGAGTTCTACGAACTGTATTTTGAAGGCTTAGTATAAGAAATACACAAATCAATAATCATTAATCTGTGGAACTAGTTTACGTCATAAAACGCGTGAAGTTGTTTAAATTCGCTCGCTGATCATATCTTCACTAACTTCAACTCACAATCTGCCATACTAAATTATTAAATAGTTAATCTAGATTGTCTCTGCTAAAAACATGGAAATTCTCATGAGTGAAAGCAGTGAAATAAAAGCCCCATATAAGAAAATAAGTGTGAGCGAGACAAAGCGAGACCTCCGATCGTGTACGAAGACACGGGAAGAGCGCGATCGTGATATTTCAGCGCGGCGCTTAATGTCATTCTATCGCGTTCGGCCGGTTGCTACTACAGAGTCTAAATGCCAGAGTAACGTAGTGCTTGCAGTAATCCAGACAATGAGTATACCTACTCTATGTTCATACATTATTGAGCAAAAGTAAAAACATTGTATTTATATCCTCATTACTATCAAGTGTTATATATTTTGTGAATTTAAAAGAGATATTTATTGTAACGCAAGCCCGGCTTTTTGGTTTCTATTATAGTACCGCCACTGAGGTGATGTCGATGGGAAAAGTTGTGACAAAAATAAAATTGAAGTCTGAAAGACTTGAATTTTATTGTTATTTTCACAACTTTTAATGATTTCTAGCTAGGTTTAAGGTGGTATATATTCATTTTCACATTCAGCGTAACAAAATTGTGTGATCCAGTCATACACTTACATTTATCTACACTATTTATCAATAAAATAAAATAAAACGTTAATTTAAATAACACCTAATAATATTACTAGCATTCATTGACATTGCATTTCATTGTGGGTGTTGGGAAAAAATATTTAATGCGCCATTTTGTGGCGGCGGCCATCTTGGACTGATTTTCATCAAACTCAACTAAGAACATAGCCGAATAATTCACCTTTAAAAACAAAACAAAACCAAATCAAAATGAACCGTCATCCGCTCGGGAGCACAGATACACAAATACGTTTTCATTAAAGATAATAATGTAACTAAACTTGTACCAAATACAATTTTCATAATTATTAAGTAACAAAGTATTGCTATCGTGGTATTATAGCTAACTAACTTTATCCACTACCACTAATCATTGTACCTATAGGCAGGTACATTTGTAACACATTAAAGTTAATAAATATACTTCAAACGATGTAAGTAAATTTGCGTTATTTTCTAGAAATAAAAATATCCATAAAATATATTATCATGAATAATGTGTTAAAAAAAAAATGTACTACGACGATACACACACTAGCCCCAAAGTAAGCGTAGCTTGTACTTAGATTGATGTTGAATATTCTTATGAATATAATACACATAAATACTTATAATATACAGATAAAACCCAGACACTGAAAAACAATCATGTTCATTACACAAACATTTTCCAGTTGTGGGAATCGAACCCACGGCCTAGGACTCAGAAAGCAGGGTCGCTGCCCACTGTGCCATTCGGCCGTCAATAAGGTTCCCTCTTCATAGCCCAAAAATATAAAGTCTCACAAGTTTAACTATGTGCAAGTAAAACATAAGAATGTATTTATTTATATCCTTTATTCGTACACTACAATATGAACAACAAAAATAGTAATATGAAACAAAATATAATAAAAAGGGCAGCCTTATTGCTTAGTATAACGATCGCTGCTTGCTTTCAACCTTAATATTTGGTTAACATGAGATTAAGACAGACTGCATACCTACGGTGAGTAGGCGTGATCGTTTAACTGTCTGTTATAAGTTTGCCTAATCGGGTTGAAAATGTAATTTTCTCAGTCATCATTTAAACTGCACAGCCAAAACTCTCGAGCAACCTCTTCGATGGGTTAGATTATAGTGAAGCGGTGATAACTAAGTACCAAAGGCTTGGAACACTCTCTTAGGGTGACTGAGTTTGATCCGCACAAGGCACCTCTAATTTTCGGAGTTATGTGCGTTTTTAATTAAGTTATTAAAATGTCACTTGCTTTAACGGTGAATCAAAACTTCGTATATAGGACATTCTTTTTTTGGTTTACATGTTATAATTTTTATATTGTGAATGTAATACGATCACTTGTTATTGATATACATATAAGAGAATTTATAAATGTTTTATAATTTTTTAAATTTATATGGTTATCCCTAATATGTATATTTATATTTTATTTATTTAAACTCTTTATTTGTACACCACTACACAGGAAAATAAAGGACGAATAGATAGAAACACAAAAATTGGAGTAGAATACAAAAGGCGGCCTTATCGCTTAAAAGCGATATCTGCCAGGCAACCTTAGGATTAGGACAACAAGAGCGAGAACAAATAGATGGTGTAAAATTATTATAAACCTTCATTTAAATAACTACATACGAATACATAAACAAAATATACACAAATAAAAACATAAAATATAAATATAAAAATAATAAAACTAATATATATAACTAATATTAATTTATTTTTAGTGTCCTTAATAAATAAATAAACCTAAGAGTTCTCCATAGTTTTCTCAAAGGCGTAGTCTTCGCCAGCGTTATGGTACTACGGCCTAAACTATCTCATTTAGATGAGACCCGTGACCTGCAGTAGGCCGTTTATGTGTTGATTACGATTAGTGTTACGCAATATTACATTACAGCAATAGTATGTAAACTTTACTAATATATATATAGCATGGGCAGGAGACACTTATATCCCCGGGGAAAGAATATAAATGTATCTTCTCCCACAGCTTTATCAACTCTCAGAGAACTAGCGCACAAGTGGAAATAATATCGAAATAATATATGTGTATTAATAAACGGGGGTAAACTTCTTCTATTCCATGTTCCAGTGATTTATGAGGTGGGCACGTTAATTATATCAGGGGCTATAATCGGGGGATATAATTTTTATCTCCCGCCCGTGCTAGACCTGCAGGAAAAAAAACGTTTCCCAAGGTATTTGTAAAAAAAACTTTTAAAGAAGAAGAAGTCGCCGGCAATAGCTAGAATAGCTTCCTAATAATTGAAAGAGTATTTAAATCTGCAATAACAATGCAACGCCAGCTAAAGTCCACTTCGATGGTTTGTCCTTTGTCTTGAGATTGAATGTCCAGACGTAAGTGGGTCCCCGGGTGCGTGTCTTGTACACCGGGCATTCATACATGTTGCGCAAATCCTGCTTGTCTTGTGTTATTGCCTGGAAAATAATTAAATCCTGTACAATAATGAAAGAAATGAAGAATTGAAGAGATAAGGCCGCCAAATTGTATTGCATAAAATTTTTATTTACAACTTTTCTGTATGTTTATGTGGTGTACAATAAAAATGTATTCATTCATTCACAACATCGGAGTCAAGTCATACACAACGGAAGTGACACTTCTGAAAAGTAGCCTACGAGAGATTGAGATAAGTCAATGTAACATTCTCAATATTAATTAAAAGTCAAAGAAAAATATTTTTTTATTCAAATAGGCACATAGATGTCACTTTTGATGCGTACAATACATGTAAAATATGACATAGAAGTGAGTTGATGGCGATAGCTAAATTTGTCAACTCAAAAATAAAACTACGAGGTTTTTTTTTTTTGGAATAGAAGGAATGACCTAAAAACGATTCTTATTGTCTATGAAATCTTTCCTTTTATTTACTACTGCAGTTAACTTTCCCTCTTCTGAGAGTTGACATGTAGCCACGAGCCGCCAGCTTTGCGTATAACGAGGTTCAATTTTCCTGTCTCCTATTATCTGGCCTCTAGGTGACCTTTGAGTGAAAGTAACAACATCGGAGATGGTGTCATATTTGACCAAATCAACGCTTTCCACCGCATATGATTGTAGTGACTCTGATTTTTAAGTTTTTATCTGTACGTTTGAATGTACTATTGTTTTCTTTATTTCAGTATTGCCAACGTCAACGTCTATACCACGCTGAACACACCGGTTCTAGTCCGAACACCGAAGTTAAACAAAGTCGGCCGCGGTCAGTACTTGGTTGGGTGACCGCCTGGGAAAACCGCTTGATGTCGTTTTTTTTAACCTTTTCAATCGGATGTTCGTAAACAACTACTTAATATAATACTTAAGTTGTAAATTTAGAAATTAAAATTGTATTACCCGAACGTTGATAACTGGCATAGGCGGGAAAAGATCCTTGAGGCGAGAGTCCATTATGATCCCTGCATGCATGTCCCACCGCGCACCCTCCATAAGAAGGCCATGCACATATGCACCATCTTTTGGAGCCGACCGAGAATCAGCTATTCTGTAAAATAATGATCTCATAAAAAAGTCGTTTCGCTTTCGTCCCCATGAAAGCTTTTAGACTGCTTGTTTTCAGTAGCGGTTAAAAGTTTAAAATCAATTCAGCAAATAAAAGATTGATGTCCAAAAGCACATCAGAGTGCCTAGCGTGGGCTTTTCTACCTACGTCTGCCTGTTCAAATAAAAGGTTATGACCCACACGCGATATTGCTACTGCAAATGATTTTTGTGATACCGCTTCTAACGAGTAGGTACTGTCAACTTTTGCGTCAAAAATGGTTAAAAGCGTGTTAAGATAGGAGTGCAATAAAAAATTCGGGACAAGCAAGGCCCAAAAAATAACTATGTTGATTTGAATGAGTATTTTTTTGGCATTATATGTAGGAATACATATAATGCCACTTCTAATCAAAATCACAACCAAGATAATTAACAGTTATTTCGAGAATTATGAAGTGATCTCGAGAAAGAAGATTGAATAACTCTGAACCACGGTAATTGCATAAATGTAACAACTCAATTCTCATAATTTATAAATGACAACTAGGTACCCTATTTGTAAATACTACTTTTATAATCGGAAATTTAATTGATAAGTTTATCTCACGTGAAATCCTCTTTCATTTTCTTGGTAACATCGCACTGTAGACACATCTTGTCAAGGGGTAGCTCATAACGTCTTGCCGTGCTCTGCATGATAGCCGTCAGCAGACTTTGAGGATTGAAAAAACCTCCCAACCACACAGATGTTGGTAACTAAAAGACGTAAGATCCTAGGTTATTATTACCTTATCAACCTGAAGTTAATAATATCCCATTACCAGACATCAACTCTCGTAAGAGAAAGGGAAACTATTGTAAATAACAATGAACATTTAGGGTGCTGAGGACTGCTAAATGAGGTTATTAATAATCACAGCGAAAAAAAATGTTATTTTTATCCATATTTTTGACTAAACAGTTGTCCACTTTAGATGAATCAGAAATAATTCTCGATAGAAAAAAAGTTATAAAGTTACCTGTAACGAAAATATAAAGTCAGTTTTTTCCAGTTTTAGGGTTCGAATATAAAATAATATTTAGGTAGGAGAGCATTTTGGTTGTTTAAAATTTTTAATAACAAATTTATTTTATTATATCCTCTGAGTCTAGATAAGACTTAAATAATAATATAAAGTTGGACACTTGTTCAAATCGACGACTCCTAGAATTAGTCTAAAATTGCATACTGAAATCAAATCCGGTCATATCTTAATTGAGGTATAAGACATTCTAAACACTCAATTAACGAGGTACTTAATAGCCCATGACATTTTTTTCCAATATTTAAAATAGGAAATATACTAGAAATATATAGAAAAGATACTGTACCACAAAATCTGTTGCCCAAGTTTCAAGTTCTCGTAGACGTAGTAGTAAATCTACGAACCATGCTGATAGACCAAGTAAAGACGGATATGCCCTTTTAGTCCAAATGGCGGGAACCTAAAATTTTAATGTTACTTCTAGAGCCCGTGCTTAGTACAAAATTTAACGATTGGCCGATAGTTGAGCTGATTACAAGTCATTAAGGCAAGGTCTTCATACCTTTTAAGAAAATAATTTAGGTAATAAATTTATCACCGTCTTTCTTATTTGGAGAAAATCTGAAGGCTTACCTGATCTAAAAATAGAGCATTTTCCAATTCTTCCATGTCTGAAGTTATTGTTAGTTCACCCTGAAATAATAGATGTAAGTAAAAACATTTATCTTCAAAATTTACTCGTAAATATTTATTCTGCTACATTATTCGATTGCCTTTAAAATGATTATCTATTACCATTTAATTTATGATGCTGAATTTCAAAACATTATTCAACGTTTTTATTTTAAAGGTTCTATGTCTCTGTCAAATCGTTATTATTAGTAATTAAAAATAAATTTAAAAACACTTAGCAATGAGAACTTCGAAAGGGAAAATAATTGAAATTTTATATTTTGTTTTAAATAAGGGGAAAAATATGCCTCTCAACAGGAAATGAGGACCTATTTAAGAATATGAAAATAAAGTCATTACCTTTTAATATTTTAATATATTTAACTAGAAACATGGAATATTCTCATCCATTGGCCTATAGCCATTACTGAAGAGAAAGGGCTTTGAGACACGGGACCAGTGGCGTGCACTTCATACATGCACGAAAGCACTGCATACCCTAAAAATTTTGTATTACTCATAAAGGGGAAGGATTTTTCAATTTTATGCCATTTTCCTTCTTTATGCATACCCTGGTCAAAAACCCTGTGCACGCCACTGCACGGGACAGATGGCCGAGTCTCTGATATGAGGTTCGGAACCATAAAACCAACTATGTTAATAACTCTATTATTACCTTAAGACCAAGATCTAACTCTCTTAAAGACCTCTTCATTTCACCAGTCAAGTAATTCATACGCTCACATTCTTGGAACGCTACAATCACATATGGCGTCCTCTCCTCAACCTTGCCCATTATCTCGACCATGTTAAACTCTTCGGGCAACTTTTCCACCACTTCATCTAACATTTGTTTTACCTGAAACAATTGTATATACTTATAGACAATATTGTTGCAAATCATTCCGCATTCGTTTTTTTTTTTAATGTCGATGTCAACCTTCGTACATCGAAAAGCATGTTAAGCTATCGTTCTCAGTTACTATCACTGGCATGTGATAGTAGTGTTAACAATCCTTCGACGTGTATTGAAGCAGCGTTAAATCCTTCTTTCATATAAAAGAAGAGGCCTGTGCGTAGCATAGCAATGGGACCAATGGGACACCAGCAAGTATAAGTTGATTATGATGAAACAGACCTTATCTTCTCTTGTTACAGTTGTAGCTCCAGATGCTTGAGCGTCTCTTGGTTGCATTTCAAATATTGTCCTAAACAAATTCTCTGAAGTAGTAGTTAAAAAACCAATTTCAGCATTAGGATGGAGTCCATACAAGTAGGGTGATTCTGTAGGCATTGCATCTTCTATATACTGATGGTACCCGACGTAGTCTGTATTAGGGGGCGCAGGAAACCCTGGAGCTAAGTGTAGCTCTCCATCGACCTAGAAATATTTTTTTTTTAAGTAAACACCCTGACCGAAATTTTTCAATTCACCTGTTCAATAGTACTCTTCTAGTAAACTGAATTATATAAATTACCAAGTCTGGTTGCATCAATTCTTCAAGATAGGCGTTACACAGTCTCCTATCCCAGTCATCAGTTATGTGACCTCCATACATGATCTCTCCAAAAAGGTACCTCAAATCTTCCCAAGGAACTTTAGAATTTGCCTCCAGGTAATTAAATAATACGAAAACACTAATTGTTAGGTCACCTGATGAAAATATAGTAGATTAGTAACTATTTCATGAATACTCTGTAAATTAAATGTGTGTATGTGTATCTTACCTATATTAAAGGGATAAATTTTGTTCCACCCTTGAGGTCCAAATTTTCTTCTCTCGGCAACAACAGCATGAAAATAACAAAGAGAGAAAAGAATTGCTTTGAATTCTGCTTCTTTCCCACACATTTCCAACGTTTCTTGGTTAAAATTGTCAAGGGCCTTGTGCAAATTTGCCTAAAAATAAGTTTTGGATTAATTATTGATGAAGAGACTTTTGGTAACTCATCAAACTTTGGCCTTTATATACCTGCATGCCCGTAGGTGGTTCATTAGTTATCTTAATGCTTGATTCTAGTATACCCTGTGGTATTATATGCGCAGCAGGAGTAGCAGCTGGTTCGGCTGACATAAACAATCTGAAATCGTGATGGCAACCTCCTGCAAAACTTTCCATTTTCTTTTCTAGGCTTGGTAACCATTTCTTTACGAGATGAATATTCTACAAAAAATAAAATCGTTATATAATAACCTAAAACCCAAGAAAATTAAAAAAAAAAAGGAATACCAAAGTAAGATTTTCTCAATCTTGCTTATTACTTTTCAAACATTTCTGTGTTTATTACCTGCAAAACTACCCAATGGCCGCTTTTAAGAGATTCATCCATCGCCTGCTCAGCGACTATTTCTTGTCCCTGACCCAAGGAAACATTATGAAAGTTTCCATTATCGGCCGTGAACCCCATTGCTCTCCCTAAAGCCTCAACATCCTTGAGCGGATTAACACCAGGAGACAAAATGAAAAATATAGGAGTAGTTGGACTGGTTTCTTCAAACGACTTGCTAAATTCTACTGTTCGGTTTTCGACATATTTTGAACCCATTTTTTCTTCAATGTAGGTTCTGCAATTAATCCCTTTTTTATTAATACAAGCTCTAATATTAGAAGTATAATAATAATATTTCCATAATACTCACGCAACTGCGTATGTCATTCTATCGGGCCTTAGTGCCCTTAACATGCACAACCTTTGAAGGGCTGTTTTATTTTTCCATTCCTAGAAGTAATCAAATGTATTATCTAATTAAGTCAAATGAGCGACATTTTATTCTACAAACTAATACATACTTGTGGAAATTTCTCTCGTTCAGGACATTCCATTTCTACTATTTTCTTCCATCTCTTAGGTGAAGTCTCAATATCTCTGTCTAAATTTCTAAATTCATCTTTACTAGCTAAGGAACATATTCCTCCCCAACTTTGATTAGAGAGGAAGTCGACTGGGCTTGTTACATGTGGCTTTATTGGAAAACGTAGAAAAAAATCCAATTCTGCTGGCAATACTTCTTCACTCATTAGAAGAACCTAAAATAATTCATTTTTGTTATTATTTTTATAATATTTATGAAAATGAAATGATGTTTTTAGTAAAGCTCAATAAATTCACCTGAAAAGTCATCTGTGATGCAAAAATAAGCTTATCGCATTCAAATAATCCTCTTGAAGTATATTGGAACACCGAATATGAAATACAATCGATTAAGTTTTTAATTCTCTGGCTTACTTCGTCAGCTGGTTCTGCTTTTGATATCGCTTTTTGGAAAACCACGCTAAATGCCTGGTAAGAAACAAATCATAAAGTGAAATGCCATTTTAATTAAAATAAAAGTCAAAGATCTATATGAATATTTTGGTAGGTACCTTTAGGGAGAACTGATAGATAGGGTTGATTGTATTCAAGTCATTTAAAATAAAGTACAAAAGTGATGCTCTAGCAGCAGCTGGTCGGTAGAATTCACGTGCTTGATCTATCTGGTGAGAAGTTATTTTTGCCTCGGCTACCTAAAAAGATTTTAAATTATAATTATCTTTTATAACTAAGCTAACTTTTATGGAATCCATATCACCACCATCATAGCTATACGAAAAATTTCATACCTTTTTCTCAATGTCAGCGGCTGTCTTTTTGGTTATTTCTAAATTTTCTATTAATGCTGTATCACCTAAAATATTTCCACCGGCTGAGGAAAGGCGTGATAACAAATCATCTTCTAGCTCTTTAAGTTGAATTTTAAATTGATTTTGCTGTTTTGTCAGTTCAGCTTTCAACTCTTCTAAATCTGGTCTTTCTGCTTTAACCACTTCTGCTAAAAGTTGATCTTCAAGTCCATCTCGAGTAACGGTAAAATTAACTAAAGTCGTTTGCGCCTGCATTTCTGGTTTATAATGTGGATTCGCCAACTTGGTGTGCAGAAGTAATTTAAATTTTGGACTGTACTCTACTTCCTTATCACCTATTTTTATAGCCCTGTAATTTTAATTGGATTAGAATTAATTTATGATCAACATGATAAAAACATAAAGTAGAGAAATACATACCTTCCTTTCTTAATCAGATTTCTACCCAGAAGTGGATCCAATACGGGATCAACCGTTTCTCCAATATTTTCTAGCAGAACTATATCTCCTTTAATAATAGCTTTCTCTATGGTATCCAGATATCCTTTTTGACCAAGCCGAATCACTTGTAATATATCCCCATACTTTTGTTTTATCCACTTGACTCCTTGTAGCTAAAATAATATTATATAAGGACAATATTAAAATTAAAATATAAAAAATAAAAATAAAAACCCGATATATTAGTTACCTGTGGATCAATCATTAAAGGCCAGCGATCAGAATTCGAAAGAATCGTCGCATTTTCAGTACTCATGCGGTCTGAAGGGAGACCTTCATTATGCCACATGGCAATTGTAGTATCATCAGTTAGCATTGTCAAAGGATCCAAGCCTTCAGTGATAGGTATAGGTGGCTTAAAATATAATATTGGGATATAATTTAGTAAATCCAATAAAATCACAAAAAATTAATACGTTTTTAATTAAAATCTTGAAACTTACCTCTAAAGTTTTTAAAAAGACCAGCCAATTTTTGTGCAATAAATCCATCCTATAAGTTTTAGTGAAACAACCAACATAGGATATAAAGGCGCACACTAGTAGCACATCCCCCGGCAATGTTGTACTCTGTTGCATAAATCTGCAAAAGATGAAATATCGTTGCAAGGTAACATTATATTGTGGAGATCTTAAATTGGCCTGTATTTTTCCTCCATCTCCTTTAAAGAGATCCAATGAGGAGCAAAATAACGAAATACAATCTTAAATTTAAAGTCGGAGGTTTTATTACTAAAAACCAAAACATAAAAATGATACATGAACAGTCGTATACTCGCAATACTCGTATACCAACATTGCTAGCGGCAACGAAGGCCGCAAGACGGGGCAGTATTATCACTTGCTTAAGTATTATTATTAGTATCGTATATGTACCCTAAAATTTTTATTGTTTTTTTTTTGTGTTACCTTTCTTGCTGTTTCACTCACGTCACTTGAGAAGTAAGCGTTCTTATCAATTACACTATAGTAATTAACACCTATAGTAATTCCATAGCATATTTATTAAGTTAAATGCAAAGGGGTGTCTTTTTGTGCAATTGTTTGTTTGATTTTCTGTTTGGTACCTAGTTTGGCCTATACGCCTACACCGATCTTAACGATCCCAAGGTAAAAATAGAAAACTTTTTGTCACGGAACAGCATTTTGGAAATTGTTACACAGTTATAAAATAGAGTAATAGAGTAATAATAATATTATTGTTATTATTATTACTCTTTATTTGTACAACACATGAAGAATTATACAAGAAAAAAAGAAACAAAAATAGAAGCAGAATACAAAAGTCCTCAATGACAAGGTAGAATGGAAGCAGCCAGCCTCGCTCTCATCTCCCGCAAGATAGCAAAATGATTGTAAATGTTGATGTTGGAAAAGAGCAACTACTGAGTTTCTTGCCGGCTCTTCTCGGTAGAATCTGCTTTCCGAACCGGTGGTAGAGTCACACAAACATGCATACTTGACGTTTCAAAAGTGCTTATAAAGTAGGCCTACTTGAAATAAATGAATTCGAATTTGAATTTGAATTTGGCCTTATCGCCAGTGGCGTGCATAGAGGGTATGCACAGGGTATGCAGACGCTATAAAATGAAAAAAATGCCCAGTACAAGTTATTAATACTTAAGGGTAGGCTTTTTATAACTCTTACAATGCATATCCTTAAGTTTTTTATAACTCGTACTGGAGATTTTCTTCATTTTATATCATCTGCATACCCTGTGCATACCCTCTGTGCACGCCACTGCTTATCGCTTAGTAGCGATCTCTGCCAGGCAACCTTAGAATTAGGGAAAAAAGAGGATAACTAACTGCAGGTTGTTTACCTATGCAAATTTTCTTAGCAAACCCGATCCTCACGATATTTGGCATCTGACATACAGACGTACGGATATACCGGGAAAACAATCGGTTTCTACGAGATTTGTCAAGCCAAATTTCCTTACATAAGCCAACCAACCTGCAATTTGGTGACAGTAAGCTCTATATAACTCTAACCTAGGAGAACGGAATCCTTTGTCTGACTATTCCTTCGGACTTGTCGATATGAGGCTTCTGCTGTGGCAAGTTACCTCCCTATCGTAATGTACCTGCTTACACCTTAGACGGCATCATCAGTCATCAATGGTCAGGTGAGAGCAATAATTTAAACATTAGAAGCAAATTTTATAAACTTAAAATGTATATATAAAAAATCTCAGAACCGACAGTATTTGAACCTGCGTCTCACATAAAATGCACATAACTTAGAAAAGTTAGAGGTGCGTTCTGGGATTCAAACTCTGCTTCCCGAAAGTGAAGTTGAGCTTCAATCCAAAGCGCTATGACCGCTTCAACAAAAAGAACACCCGATTGAACTTGTTGTGGGTGTCTTGGCGTTTGGAACCCTCTCAACTCTAGGTTTAACTGCAGTTATCGCCATCATCTCACTACTATTACATAGTTTTTATGGAATCTGCGCCAAATGCCAAATGCCAAATGAAAAGGGCCAAATGTGCCTATTTCAAAAATATTTGACTTTGACTTTAACAGATTGCAGTCAAGGGCTAGCTTGTAATAGAATAAGAAATAAAAAGTACTTACATTGATACAGCTTCGGCCCATCTGACATTTTCACTAGCAAGACCATTGACTAAACGATTTGCGAGCTGAATAGTTCTATTTGTAGCGTCTGCTTCTTGCTGACATTTGAGCTTCTCCGCTGTTGCTTTCTCGAAATCTGCCGTAAGGGTTGCAAGTTGCTCTTCTAAGGACTATGCAACATAAACAATCATATTAAATCAGTTTAGAAACTCACCTGCTCGTGTTATTTTAAGTTGTTTCTACAGAGTATATAGAAACAAGTCAGCTGGTCACCTGAAATACATGTCTTTGAAAGAGCTTATGTCGAATAATGCTTAACGAATTTTATTATACTTCATCAAATATATAATGTTTCTCAGAAATTGCTTACATATACACATATTATCTTACACTTATTAATAAAAAAGATGTTTAGTTAATTTGTATTCTTATTTTATTTATATTCATAACTCTTTGATTTATCATGATTCTAAGTAAATAGTAACAATTAATATCATACATAGTAATCGTTTCGAAGGATTAAGCAAATTGTTTTTAAGACGAATAATTCATACCTAATTTTAATATCTTATACTAATATATGAAGCTGAAGAGTTTGTTTGTTTAGTTCAACGCAATGATCTCAGGGAACTAAAATAATTGTTTTTTTTTTAATACAGGATTTAAAGAATTCTTTCAGAGTTGGATAGCCCATTTATCGAGGAAGGCTATAGGCTATATATCATCACGCTAAGACCAAAGGAGCATAGCGCCAATGAAGAATGGTCCAAAATCGGGTTTTTTTTTCTTTTCAGAGCTTCCGCTGCGTGCGCTGCGTAAACGGTTAGAGTTTCGATTAAATCATGTATCAAAAAGGTGTTCCTCTTTGTCGTCGTTGCATAAGTCTTTCTTGTAAGGTTGACTTATACGCGGACGAAAAAACGAGGTATCGCAAGTAATATTATATATCGACTCATAAATACTTTAATCAGCGTAAGGTAGTCTACTGGCAAATGTTCCAGGAATCTGTTAATATAAATTCTTACCGCAACTTTAGACTTTATAGCCTTTAGTTTTTCTGTTGCAGCTGCCAATTCAGCGTTAGCCGCAGCAAGTGCTTTTCTCTTTGGTTCCACGTCACAGAATACTTCATAGAACTTTATAATATTGATAACCCAGGCGCAAAGACCAGCTGCCGCAGCTGACTTTGACCTTATGAATTCTGTAATAAAACCACGACTGTAAAAATCCATACTTATTTATTTATTTATTTATTCAAAGCACCACCATTGTATTTTTTAATTTGGATTCCTCAGACAGCCAAAGGATAGGTCCATTTTATAACGAAAAAATAAAGGGTTCGTAGCGGTATTTTTAAAAACCCTAGATAAGTGCAGTCGAATGCGGGCATTTGTATTATAAATGAATCTAGCCAATTATAATGTTATATAGCTATGTCTTACCTGGTTCAAATTCAGAGTCTTTAAGGTAAGGTTGTATAGCCTTAATGACATCGGGATGAATGTTTTCTTTATCATAATTTATCAGTAGTTCCAGAAATACGTCGACTTTTGCCATCATCATCTAGAAATTAAATCTCCGTTATTGGGCATCGCAAAACTCGGAAATAGCTGCCGGATTGGGTATCGCAAAACTCGGAAATAGCTGCCGGATTTGAAGACGAATACAGGCGATTTAGAAAAAAATCAGGAAAAACCTAGGAACATCCTAAAAACATCTTTTGTGTGGAAAATAATAAGCGGTAATAGCTAAGTGTATGAGCCTACAGCTACCTTTGTAAATACCGGGTAATAACACTTGCCCAGACGGACAGATTGCGCTCTTTAGGAGGTAAGTTATGGGTTACCAAACCATCAAGTAGAATATAAAAAATTAACGCATACATTATAAGATGGCAGACCTTTGCAGATTTCCAGCTTCGATCTTTTGGAATTTTACCACCAGGCGCCAATAATACCATAACGGCTGCTGTCACATTAGTAACAGCTCCTGGTGGCGAACCGAAAGACTTCAGTTCAGTCAAGTTTGCTTTATTGAGAGTGTTTAAAGCCTCTTGTGCAGCAACTAATGCAGGTTCAGCTTTTATAAGGTCTTCCTCGCAATCTTTTTGCTTTTTCGATACCTCTTCTGCTATGACTGCTACTCTTTCTTCCTCCTCGTCAGCTAAAATTTAAACACAAAATTTAATAAATGTATTTTTGTACACAGTATAACAATAATAATTTCTTTATTTTATCAAAATAAACGTATACATTTCATGAGTGTGAAGCCCTGTCACCTGCGGTAGTTAAAATTGTATTACAGAAGACAGTGTCTTCCCTATATCTATGGTCTTATTAACAAACGTTTGACAATTTTACAGGGAAAATTATATAAAGGAAAAGAAAGAAAGGAAAGTATATTTAGTCAGTTACGTATATTAGCTTTAAAACAAACAGCAATAATCTAAAAAACAACCAAATGTGCTTGATTGTATCAGAGATAGTGTCATCGGTATTAAAATTTAATTGGTAATGAATTATTAAGAGTTAATATTATTATTATATTTCAGTTAATCAAGAAATGAGATACTTTACCAAGTGCTTTCTCGGTTTGCACTTTAGCAGTTTCTACTCCAACCATTTCAATTAGTTTGTCAGCGGCTTCATTCTTCTGAGTTAATTCAATTTCTTGTAATGCCAATTTAGCTTTTAATTCGTCCACTTGTGATGCTGTACTTCGTAGTTTCTCTAAACCATTTTCCAACCTACAATAAAAGTTATTCAATTCCGTATATAATTAAATTAAAATAATACCAATTTTATTTAATATTTCTGTCTGAATGATATAAACCTGACTATTTTAGCACGAAGCTCCTCGGTTTTCTGGTTTACCAATTTGGCGTACAAACTGATTTGCTCGAGGTAACTCTTAGGCGTTGTATAGTTGTAACGCCGTTCGTTAGATAAATATGCTTTAGATATAGTATTGACTGATGTATGTACATACGCCATAAATCTGGAGACCGAATCCCGAAGAGATATCTAAGTATGTTAAAATTAAAAATTAATTAATCACATAAATATTTCATGTAAAAAAAAAATTATAAAAACTCCTCAT
Source organism: Pararge aegeria (assembly GCF_905163445.1). Lineage (NCBI taxonomy): Eukaryota > Metazoa > Arthropoda > Insecta > Lepidoptera > Nymphalidae > Pararge > Pararge aegeria. The sequence goes on from NC_053181.1 coordinate 17,322,671, forward strand.
AATAAAATAAATCAGGATACATTTACGCGAAATCAATCAGATAAAACTAGACATCGGTGAGTTAACTAAAAAACGTTATTTTAGCGATTTACATTACAATATTTTATCTCTTTCTGTCATCAGTAATTTGACATTCAAAAGATGAAGGCAAAATACTGCATAACTATGTAACCGCTTAACAAAGTTCATAGTTAGGACTGAAATGTTTTTAATTATTTATTCTTCATCACTAAGCAGTTTCGTAAATACATACGGGCAACGCAAATAATTCCTCTAAAAACTTCATCGACACCGACACCAGAGCTTCTTGTGGCCATTCATGAAACCAGTTAATAGAAGTGCAGTTAATCAATGCAGGGAATTTTCTGGATCGTACTCGCAAAGTAGATCCCACAGGCGAGAAACACAATACAACTTTTAGCTGCTTACGGACGCGATCGATAAAGAATTTCCAACATATTTCTCTGGTATCCGGTAAACCTGCACCTTTGACCTAAAATAATAAAATAGAGACGAAATAAAAATTGCCTGACAACTTTTAAAGACAAAATTATGTGGTGTTTTTTTTTAAACTTGCCTCATTTCGAACACCGCCAATAATATTTTCTATTTCGTCATCGGGAAATAGATCTCCAACTTCACCTGAAGCTAGTAAATCATTGACTAAAACTAGAAATTGCTCATTAGCAACTTGAGCATCAGTCATTAAGAACATAATGCCAACATTTTTCAGTCCTGTCTTGATATACAAGCCGGAAAGTTCATGCTGAAAACACAAATCACATTTCACATTTTATTTATTTATTCATCAGGCAACAAAGATCCATTAATTAAATTATATTCAAAAGCATAAAAAAGCAATCTACGGTAGTGTTTCATTACTAAAAGGAATTGCATCCCCACACAGTAGAGAATAAATAGATAGAGTTTCCACACTAGAGGACTATCCTTCATTTCTGCCATCATGTGCAGAATGTTGTTGCTGCTTTTGAGAATTCTCGTTATAAGTGACGTCTTTTGAAAGTTAATATGAGACTCACGTAACTAAAATTATATAGCAATCAATGTTATAAGTACAACTATTTACTTTCAAATCTGACACACCGTATCCTTTTTTCAACTGGATTTGAGATACTTCCAAACTTGATATAAAGGCTGCCAAGCGTGATAATGATTGTTTGCCAGAACCTCCCACACCCACCAAAAGAGCACTCCCACGTGGGCTTTCAAGAATACGGCTGATTCTAAATCACAAAAAATTTGGCTTTATCATTAAAATTTCGTTTTTAAATGTACTTTCGTTTTATACTATAATATAATAATATATAAATGCTGGTTCCATGTTTTTGTTGTTTCTACCTGCAGATATGCATCATTGCATCTTCAAATAGGACGAGGTTCATAGCCGCTATAAGGTCATTGTAGCTCGATAAAGCCTCAGTAAGAAGCTTGTTAAGCTGCTCCCAGGAAGACACTGGCATGTATTTTGGTTCACCGATGCCACCCGCAAAATGGCAGTAGATATTCGGTCTTTCAAACACTGTACCCTCATCGATTTCCTTGAAAAAAAAAACTTATATATTGACACAGCAACAATAATATAGCAATATGACAAACAAAATATAATCACCTCAAAATTTTTTTTACACAGATCCACTTGCATCTTGAGGAATGCATCGATATCTTTATCTTCTGTCAACTTATCTCCATAAACTCTATGAGTCTCATGTAGCCAAAGCCGTATTAAGTCTGAAGGAATTACTAAACATTCATTTGTACTAAAAAGAAAACCCTGTAAAAAAAAAACTTCTAAAAATGATAAAACAAAATAAGGGCAGTGAAGAAGGATGAATAAAATATTACCTGAAATACGTTCGATAAATCCCTCAAATTAAAGATGTAATGAAATTTGATTGCAGTTGGTAAAAACACTTGTGATACTTTATTATGTAAAGCTATCGTTGCCGCAACAACATTTCCTGTTCACAATCAAAAGTAATCAAATATTAAATTCTTAACGAGATGCATATGTGTTGTGAAAATATGTACAGTAAGCAATTGAAACATGTGGTTCCAGTACACAAATTTTATTCTTATCAAAGTGGACCTAAATTAAATATAGTTTTGCGGGACATACGTCCCGCAAAACTATATTTAATTTAGGTCTGAACGACTAAAATATATACAAACAAATAGTATATGACATGAGAAGGAAATAAAGGTGATAAATGTAATAATAGCTTACTTGATATTTTAGCAATTTGTCCACCAATTCTCAACTCGGGGTTTGCCAAATGCTGACTCAAAATAGAATGGTAGATATTATTGAGTGCCTCAATATTCGGAAAACTTATAGCAAACACACAAAAGTGTCTTTTAAAGTTAATTTGGTTCGGTCGTACCAATGATTGTAGTCTAAATGCTGTCGTATAATAGTATGGGGTTGTACGGTTCCGTAAGGATCAACTTCTGGCATGTGACATACGTCCCGCAAAACTATATTTAATTTAGGTCTGAACGACTAAAATATATACAAACAAATAGTATATGACATGAGAAGGAAATAAAGGTGATAAATGTAATAATAGCTTACTTGATATTTTAGCAATTTGTCCACCAATTCTCAACTCGGGGTTTGCCAAATGCTGACTCAAAATAGAATGGTAGATATTATTGAGTGCCTCAATATTCGGAAAACTTATAGCAAACACACAAAAGTGTCTTTGCAATCGGGGATTAATTGTGAAACTACCAGAAGTCGGGTTCATACACGACACGTATTGAGTGTTGTGGATTTCTTTTAAAGTTAATTTGGTTCGGTCGTACCAATGATTGTAGTCTAAATGCTGTCGTATAATAGTATGGGGTTGTACGGTTCCGTAAGGATCAACTTCTGGCATGTTCATGTCGTCTATAAAGTATATAAGTGTCTTGTTTCCTGGGGGTCCGTAATTACGACCTGCCTTTTTTTCTAAAGGTTTTTCTAAAATCTTTTGTAGCATTTCAGATGTTGTATAGAAATTGAATGGAATGGACTGTATGGCATAGTTTTCTGAAAGGCTGAAACCATAGATTTATAAACAGTTGACGCAATTCAATAATTTTAATATAAAAAATATGCATAAGATATACATAAGAGATTATACAAAACCTTTGAAGCTTTTCATTGACAAGAACAGTTTTGCCACAGCCGGCACTTCCTACTAACATTACGGGATGTTTGTTTTTCATAAGTAAATCCAAAAAATATCGAACCCGAATTGTTTCTGCTGTTGGAACTAGTACTGCCTAAAATAACACGGCACGTCGTTTAATAATTATAAATGAAACTTCATTGAAATCAACTCAACACTTATTAACAAAATGTACCTGCAAAGGAATGTCACTATCTAATTCAAATTTAGTAATTTTCTCAGTCCAAGGTGTAAACTGCTTTGTTTCAGGATCAATATAATAGTCAAAAACTGTTCCACCAGGTGGAAATTTTACATTTTTAAACTCATTAACCCACCATTTTGAAAATTCTGTAAAATAAGATTTAGGATAATAAAATAAAATTAAATACGAATATGAATTATATGAATTATAACATTATTTTTCAAGCAACTGACCAATCCTGTAATCTACATTCGTGTCTTGGAACATAGCAGACCCAAAGGCCCAAACACATGCAAAAACAAAAAATATATCATGCCAATCTTTTGTACAATCTGGAGGTGTGTTCTCTGGGACCAATAAACAACTTAACAAATGACATAGCATTTGTATGTGGGCCATGTCTGCTATTGGTGTTATCTTCTTAAACCTGTTTCTTATATTTTCCAAACAAGGAGGAATGTATTTGTCAAAAAGAATGACCAAATTTGACTTTTCCGCAGGTATTTTTCTAGTCTCAACCCAGCTCGTTACGTACCTAAAAAGATACCAGCGATTACCAATACAAAAATAATCGAAAATTTAATTTTAATATAATCTTTTACTAACGGATTCCATCCCAAATCTTGTTGATTGATGTATAAAATACCAGCTCTTGAAACAGTTGCCGGAGTAGCGGTCCTTAAATTAGAAATTTCAAACATTAATCTCATGCTTGGTGTTAGAGCAATTCTCTCATTACTCGCCAAAGTAAGGATTTTATTATCATCCATGACCGTGTTCAATGATTCAATCCACATGGGATCTATATCTCCATCTAATACTATCCATTTTGGGTTTTCGCCCACAATATTTGCCTGATCCCTCATGATAACAGAAAATAAACCATCTTTCCATTCTCTTGTAGCGGGATTTATTATTCCAAACAATTCATCATTAGTTACTGCCTTTGGATTTAGGTCATTAAACATTGGTTTCTTCTTTAGATTTTGGTAAGTTTTAAATAGACTTTTCCAAACTTGAGTTTTGCCTGTACCAGCGTTGCCAACAATAAACACAGAATGCCGAACTTCTAGAAGTTCTTCTAACTGTACTACTTTTAAAATAAAATTGTCTTCTGGTTGTAAGAGTAAGTCCATAGCCGCTTGTTTAACGGTGCGCTCAAACTCTAAATCTCTTTTTCTAGGAACTTCAAGAGCGGGAAATAAATCACCAATTAAACCCATAAATACAGGCATATCGTCGGTTACTATTTTTGGTATGTTAAAATCACGTAATGTTCTCATTAAAACTTCTTCTTCAGGTCTCCCAGGATCGCCTCTCTTAAATTAATAGTAACTTATAAAAACATGTACATACCTACTAACTAATTTTACTATTAACAGTGTTATAAAAACATACCTTCAGGGAACCAGCTACAACCAAAACTGATTTTATCGCCCGTAGACCCCAATCGTAATGATCTTGTTTGGACAACAGTTCTTTGCACAAAGTGTATAAGGTGATAAATTTTCTAGCCAAGATTTTAGCATCCTGAAATCCTTCAGCAACTAACATTATTTCACAAATCAACTCAAAATCTGGTACCACCATAGCACATGGCCTAAAAAGTGCTTTCAGGTTCTCAGGTAATTCTGTTCTGCCTGCATAACCAGGATTCATTGTAATAAAAATTCCAACTGTAGGTACCAAAACTATAATTTCTCCCATGAAATTAAATTTCTCTTTTTTATCCCTAAAATTGAAATTGTTAACATAAATGTTGGTTTGTTACACAGATCTAAAATAGAGTTAATAGTATAATTACTAACCTTATGGCATCTTGAACAGATTTCACTTGAACTGCTACAACAGATAATACTTCAACTGAAATCCGATTGAATTCATCAAAACATCCCCACGCACCAGTCTGAGCTAATCCTTTATAAATATTTCCACAGGACTTGAAGAGAAAAATATTAGTAAAGTAAGGAAGGTATCCTTATATCGAAAAAAACTGCACAATTTTAAATTATATTACCTGGTAGTCCATTTGTTCAGAGCAATTGAAAACATACACCATAATGCCTAAAGCCCTTCCAAGATCTTTCGTTGTTTCAGTTTTCCCTGTTCCTGCGGGGCCAGCAGGGCCACCCCCCATAATTAAATGCAAAGACTGTAAAAAGAATAACTTCAATCATTACATTTAATTAAGGACGATGTTCCCACAATCATAGGTAATGTGTTTCTAAAAATTAATTAATTAATAAAGATTGTAAAAACGAATTTACTTGGGTTAGCGTTATATAGCATCGATCCGTTAAAGGTGTAATAACCAATCTTGGGGTATTTCCGAGATATTCGTAACTGTACTTAAATTGAGCATCACAGATGTTTGCGAAACAGTGTAGTTCTTTTTCACCCCATCTAAAAGGAAAATTTAGCATCGTCATCCTCAGTTAGTATTAGTGTAATAATGCTCAACAGACACAACGTCTCTCATAAAAGGCAGAGAAAAATCCATGACTTAGCGTGCTCTCGACAACAAGGAGGTGTACAGCGACATATTTTAACTTTCAACTGGTATGATACATTTAATGATTACATTTTATGAGTAAAATTAAATATATATCAATAACTGTATTTTGCTGTTTATTATCAAAATTTATGTATGAGAGCAAAACAAGTAAAGAGGCTAGAGAAGGACTAAAAATGTAAAAAAAAATTATGAATGAAAGTGGAAATGAAATAACCCTTACAACATTGTGCAGATGATTACTACAAGGTTTATTTAAAACCTGTGTCTAAGCTGCGATTGCCACTGAAATGCTGAGCCAGCTTCCACCTTTCCTTGAATTAATTTGCTGACTACATCTCTTGAATGCACATCTATGGTACAAATTGTCATAATCTTTTGTCGATCTTGTTTACTAAGCTCTCCAATTAGTAATGTTATCAACGTACTGAGTTGAGACAATTGTTTTTTATAATAATCCTTGAGGGCATTATCATATCCCTCTTCTAATCTACCGAATGCGATATTAACTTCCGATGTCCACCAGATTTGAGAGCAGCATAGAGATACTTGTGCCATAAAGTCGAACAACCATTGTTCTCGTGATTTTTCTTCGTAGGATACGATGGCTTCACCGAAACACTGTCGGATAGTGGATCTCATTATGTCTTGTAATCGATTAAGCCATATTTCAACCTAAAAATGATAAATACGACCATTTAGACCAATAAAATCTGTACGAATTCTTCATTCTCGTCATAGCAAATGAAGCATGATGTTCATTTTTTCTGCTTCTATTTAACATACAATTATGTTATGAGTAATAAATAAAATACAAATTACTAATTTATGAAAGATTTACTACTTACAGCACCAGTACAATCGCAGCTACCATGAAATGGAACTAGTTCACCATCTTTGGCTATCATCCCAGATGCAACCTTCTCATTTGGTTTGTCACTATCAATAAATTTAAGTTTTGCAATAGAATCAAAAAGTTTTGTTAAATGCCTAAAATGAAAATAAATTTTAGGCTAGGGAGATTCGATATAGAACATTTAATGTTATTTTTTTCTTTTCCATTCTAATTTCGTACCTTATAACAAGTTCAGCTTGATTTCCATTAGACAAAATATCTAAAAGATCAGCGGAAGACACAAAATAAAATCGTGGAAATGCTAATCTTTTAGTTTCTAGATATTCTGCTAAAGCTTTTTCACATATAACGAGATCCTTTTGTAAACTATCTAGAATCGCTACTAGCCCTTCTTTGTTAGTACCTTCAACAACATTTGGAGTTTTTGACATATCTTTTGATAAAATCTGTAAATAATATCTACTTAAAATATTAATGCTCATAATATTTTTTTAATTAATTTTTTTTCAATTCCAGATTCATACTTTAAATTCGGCATCGATCCTATCAAATCTTGCGGAATCATCAGGTAATTGCTTTCTTATATCCTCAGAACTCATAAATATACTTTCGAGATGTGTCCAAGTCCTTTGCACCTCAAACCACACTGTGATTACTTGATCTGCTACTGAAAGTTTTTGCTGCCAGCTGGACACTTCTTCGAGAAAATGTGCAATAAATTTTGATGTAATTAAATTTTGAAGTTGCACCTGTAACCGTTGTGTTAAAATTAATTTTATAAAATACGATTTTCGTAAATAAAATTATAAATAATTTCATGAATCAGTAATTTACCTGGTTCTCTTCAAGAGTTTCAATGAGTTCTTCGCTGGCTCTTAATAAAACACAACCAGTTCTTGTGTGCATTTCTTGTTCGAATTCCATTCCACTCCATGTTGTGTTTAAATCTTTCAATATTTTCTCCATTGACATTTCTTTTACTGCTTTATCAACAATGTTTTTTACTTCTTCCTCAAATTCATGCAGATTTAAGGCTAATAAGTCTGCTAATGTTGTGTTTGTATCCATGACTATTCGCACCTAAATAAATTCCAAGGTTAGATTATGATGTTTTGATGTATTGATATATATAATATATATATGTGCAGATGTGTTGCAACTTGCAAGTGCTATAGCAAGAATTTAAAAGTACAAATAATATGCCCATGCTTTATACATAATCACTTGCAATGAAGACAATATTTGTTTTATATACTAGAATTATATTATAATATTGTTTTTTTATCTATTCCTTTGTTCATTATACTTACAGTGAGTTCAGGTGGTAATGCGGCTAAGCTCTGTGAATCATAAACGTATTTACAAATTGAAAACATCAGCCACACACAACTTATGTAGTTATTAAAAATTTTAAATACTTTATATGTATATGTATATATATTTTATATATTTACAATTTAGAAACAATAATTGTATGCATCAGAATATTTAAAAAGGCAGAGACAGCAAATTGAAACAAATCACAACACCGGCAAAGTGAAGTGAACATGCAAAAATGCTTCACACAATAAACATTTCCAATTCAAAGTTCATTCCAATAAAATAGTGCCAATCAAGTGACGTACATCAAATATACACACATTTTATTTACAAATTTATCAAACCTTACAATCACTATTGCACAGGGTTATTTATTTACAATTTTTAATTTTATTCTGAAATTAATGTCACCTTAGTTGTCCTCATTAGTTGATCCCAATGTCTTTCTCTAATTGCGGGGTTTTGTAATTCCGCGACTGCTCTAAGAGAGGTCAACATATTTTTCACTGTTGCTTCTAAGGTAATATACGTATCCCAACTGTAAAAGTACTATTACATTTTACATAATTCAGTTTATTTTTAGCATTATTATTTATTCATGACATTACAAGCCCACCTTCTCATTTCTTTATCAAGTAATCTTATCTCTTTAGCAAACTTCTTGCATTCAATGTCCATATTTTCTACATCAATTTTACGCCAGGGGGTCGTTTTCCAGTCTTCTATACTTGTTCTCACAATATATACGTAGTCCCAGAGTTGCTAAGTATAATACATAATTATTTAATAACTTCAAAATACAACATATTTGCAAAAAAAATCAAAATACCTTTAACATTCTCAACTCTTTCCTACATTGCTTCAACAACTTAAATTCTGGAACATTAACTTCAAAAAGTGAACCTGATTCTTGTATGCCTTTCATTTCGTCTTCCAGGTTGAGCATTTCCTTATCTACTCTTGACATAACCGCATAGGGTTCGTCGCATTCATATTTAAAAAACTGAGAAAGACATAATAATTCATGTTAACCTTTGTACGCAATTTGCTGTTTGTAAGTAATTCTAAAAATATTCACTTACATCGTATTTTTTAAAGACGTCTCTGTAATAAGTAACGTGTGAATCAAATGTAGTTATTTTCTTTCTAATACCAGCAACTTCAGCAGCTTGTAGAGGTGCAACTTGTTGCTTCACAGTAAACGCTAACTTTTTAGTTGCCTGCCATTGTTCCGGCAATTCCTATAAACACAAAAAAAACCTAAACTATTAATTGTCAAAAAGTTAATCTAGATATTGTTTTTTAAATTTTATTATGTTAAAGAAAGATATATAAAAATAACAGACTTGTAACAGCACGTTCACTTCTTCAGGTATATCCATGTCATAAAACTTGAGCAGTTCAATTGTCTCAGTAAGAGGCTGAAACATATCGTCAGTTGTAACAGCTCGATCTTTAACGTTCATTAGATAACCCATTACTGATACCAGAGCCTCGTAACTACCCTCGGGTACCGGCTGTAGAAGACCTGAAATATAATTGTATGTTACATTTAGATGAATATTGTGGGCTTCTCATAAGATAAATTTGTTACCTTCGTCAGCTTTTCGTATAAAACTCCCCAAATCACTGAGGCTAGATGTAACATTATCTACTAAATGCTCCTTGTACATGTTACCCCATTTTCTCACAGTGTTTAGAAGGGCTTGTCGGAATGGTCTTATGTCTACCTGCAATAAATTCATGCTCAATTGCCATTTATTCCTTATATTTATATTAGGCATATGTTGTAGTCAAAAGCCAAAAACCTGGTTTTTACTGGCAACACGAGTTTTGCCGGAAAAGCGCCCGTATAAATAAAATTAATTCTATTCTTAAAATTGTAATGCAAGGTCTTTATTTTAGATATTACGTAGTATACGTTACCTGAAACCAGGAATTAAACACTTTATAAGAATCCATGTCTTCTATATCCATAAATAGATTTTCGTAATGGTCTATTTGTTCTCTGAAAGCCTCCATTTTAGGTGCACAAGGAGTTGGTGGAACAACTTCTTTATCTTCAGAACCAATCCGATCTATTTCATCAGGAGATAATATTCTACCATATGTCAGAAATATTTCCATGATAGCATCGCGCTCCTCAAGCCATAAATAACAATAGGTCTCGAACGTTTTACAAAACTCATTTGCTTCTTCTATCACCTGTAATCAAGCAGTTCAATTAATATGAAGATAGTTAGTATAATCATGCGAAACTAATTTATTACGATGTTTCATTACTCTTTCAATCCCACTTAGAATTTCATCCTTCATCTCAATGATGTCACTGTGGCTTATAATCTGATCATTGTAGGATTCCTCTTTCTTTGGATCAACTCTTTTAACGAATGTTGACATTTTTAGAATATCATTAATCAAATTATTAATCATAGCTGTAAATCCTTTTTCTTCGTTAGGGTCTAAGCTAGGACAGAAAACCATATCAGGTTCTAAAAGCTCTAACTGGGCTTCAAACAGTGGAGCTAGTTTATTCTTAGGGTTCATGTGTTCGGAGACATAACCTAAACTGCAATAATGTTAGAATTATTATTTATCTTAGCATATATTATCGTTTATGAAAAAAACTGTTGCCACTTCATAAAAAAAAATTATATACCTGCAAGCTATCGACTTAAATAAAGTTTCTTCAATTAAGCTATCTATAAATGCAACATACGACAGCCAAATATCACTGTCCTGATTATCTTGCATATTAAATAGTTCCATGTTTTCTTGAAGAAGCACCATTATTCGATCAGCCGTTTCTTTAATTTCAGTATAGCGTTTGTTCGTCCTTTCTGGCCAGTCATCTAAATTAAGCAATGTGTCCTGATGCAAATAAATTAATTTTAATTAAAACTGCTATTTATTTAATTAAATCAGTCTCTTCATTATCTTCATAGTTAACTACCTCGTTGGTCTAGCGGTTAGCATGTTCAACTACAGACTACGAGGTACTGGGTTCGGATCCCGGGTTGGGCCTAAAATTGTTAGGTATTATGTCCTTTCTGTCAAAAGTTTTAAATACCAGCTCGTAGTTTGAAAATTGGCTTTGTTAATCAGACAGCCCGCGTGCCTCGGAGCTTAATAAGCCGCCCGCCCTGGTTATTATCACTCCGACCGCATTGGTACAGCGTAGTGGATCTATGCTCTAAAATTGTTTCTTCTATGAGAGAGGCCGGTAATCTTTAGTGGGGGACGTTAACAGGCTGCGGATGATGATGATAATTATTGTATCCACTACGAATCCTTTTTACCTTTTTCTCCTCTTTTCTTTCGAACAATGGCTGTGACGTCCAAGGTTTCATTATAGCTTTTATCTCTTTCAAATTGTCTTGTATTCTTGACATACGCTCATACAAGTTACCGACCAGTTTATGCAACTCTTGCAAATAATCCCAAAGATCTGCGAAACATTATAAAATTTCAGCATAATAAACTTAAAAATACTAATGTTTTTCCTTAAATAAAAAGTTAGTAACCTTTTGAATTCCAGTTTAGTTCATTTTGTCCCATTTCAATCCTTTGATCTATCGCTTTTATTTCATCTTCGACTAGATCAAATTCCACCTTTTGGCTATTTTTGCGTATCTGGTTATACCAGTCGATCGTTATGGTAAGATTAATACGATACTGTCTGAATATTTCTTGTTTCCCAAATAACTCCAAACTTTCACTAGGCAATTCCTTTTTTAGTTCAGGATTAACTCGTAGATGATGAACTTCTTTCATTAGTTCAAAAAGCTAGAATTTTCAAAAGCATAATAGTACCGATACAGTATAACAGTTGAAGGCAGTCAGAGTAATTTGTTTTTTTTTAATTAACTTGATTTTACCGCTGGACTGAAGTTTAACACGAGATCTGAGCCTTGTCGCGCTAGGATTGCATTGTTTGATTTTTCCTCGATAATCTTTGGAATTGTTACAGCCCATTCATGAAAAAATTTCTTCTTAAACTCATTAATGTCATCCATGAGTTTCTCGTATCTCGTAAATAATTTATTCGCATCCTCGCAATCTTTGATCCTATTATAACATTTTACATTAAATTTCATTAAAAATAAATCAAAGTTATCTATAAATTTAAGTTGGCACCATAAATACAATCTGTAAAGATTATGCTTATACATAAAGGTTAACAAGTAACAATAGAATCTTTGGCAACTTTTGCATGAGGAATCCATTTCTTCCGTTGCTAGAAAGTCAAATAATCGGCTTTCGCAATTTGCCCCACCCAGATTACTAACGGGTGCGGCAAATTGCGAAAGCTGATTACAGACCAAACCATTTCTTCATACACGAATAGAACTCAAAAATTTTCGTCTTCAAAACCTTCTGAAATATATGCGAATATATCTGAAATATCTAATTACATATCTGAAAAGGCAATAAGCATATTAACAAATACGAAATTATGATAATCCTTGCTTAGTTTCCATTTGATTTATAAGTTTAAGATAGACTTACGGGTGTTGTAAATTTCTAAAGCAAGATACTGGTTTAGTGACTCTAGCAGCTAATGTCGTCATATATAAAATTCCTCCCGCTATAGGTGGGAAGAATGCGTCTATTTCCATGTGACCATATTTCTCTTGACGTTTGCATTGTTCTCTAAAAAGTTCCTGTTTCGAAAAAAATATATCCATATTAAATTATAATTATTATCCAAATAAAGTTTTAAAAAAAAAAGTACCTGTATCGAAAAAGATATATCCATATTAAATTATAATTATTATACAACGAAAGTTTTTATTTTGTCAAAAAATCATTAAAAATATTCTTTAACTTACTTCGCAGATACCTATTTCTTCGTCGAGCATAACGATTATTTCGACGTATTTGGCTGTAAATTCGTTTTTAATGAGTGGTCGATCTAACACGGAGCCCACAATATCGATCAACTAAAACAAATTCAAACATTAGCAAAAACACAGTCATAGAACTACTAAATCATAACCAATTCCACATTACCTTAAATATTCCTTCTAAAGTAGAACAGTTATCAAACGATTCAACTAGGACTGTGGACAGTTTAAGATCCAAATCAATTATATTTTCCTGGAATGCTTTGAAGTCCTCGTTAAAAGTTTCATCATCGGGATCTAAGACATCATAAGATTTCGAAGCAAAACTATGAAAGTATGCGTCGAATTCAGCTGAAATATCTCTGATCTGTCCACCTAGTACACGTCCTTTCATTCCACCAATTTCGATCTTTTCTAGTTTTTGAAACTCTAAAACTGTTTTGAAAAACCACTGAATGGTATTCAGTCTCCCTAAAAATTTATTCATCCTTTCGAAAACTACATTCGGATGAAATGTCCACGGAATTACTGCGCGATCAATAAAATATTTGGGCAAATTTTCTTTAAAATAGTCAAATGTGTTTCGGAAGCTTTTCAATATGTCAATCGTCAACTGAATTCGTTGCCTTGCTTCATCTATGTCACTGTGAAACAGGGTACTCGGGTCAAGGCATTTCTTGGCCTGAAACAAGAGTACTAAGTATTTACTTTTTACTTTATAGTTATCTATTACTCGTAGATAGACTTGATAATATAATAATTTAAAATAATAAATAAATATACTACGACAATGCACACATCGCCATGTAGCCCCAAAGCAAGCGTAGCTTGTGTTATGGGTACTAAGATGACTGATGAATATCTTTATGAATAATATACATAAATTCTTATAAAATACAGATAAACACCCAGACACTGAAAAACATTCATGCTCATCACACAAACATTTTTCCAGTTGCGGAAATCGAACCCACAAACTTGGAAAGTGGCGTGCACTGGGTTTCTTACTAGGGTATGCTTATAGTAGGAAAATTGCATAAATGGCAATAATCCTCCTCCTACAAGAGTTATATATATCAATTTTAGGGTAAGCACTGCTTTTGAGCATGTATGAAGTGCACGCCACTGGCCTTGGACTCAGAAAGCAGGGTCGCTGCCCACTGCGCCAATCGGCCGTCATAAAACATAGCTTACACATTTGCTAGCTTACCTGATAGACAAGTAAATTACAGATCTGCTTTATCAAAACCATGAGCTTTGACGAGCTACAGTAGTATTTGGAATCGCGCCACACCAGACATATAACATGAAAGAGTGGGCGAAATAATGGTTGACACTCAGTAAAATCAGTATCTTCAAGTCCCTGAAAATGTTTCTCCAAGGTCCTTAGGTATAAATCGATTTCTCGCGCTTCCGCCAATGCTAAACAAAATAAATCGATAGAGAAGTCATTTAGAAAATATAACGAACATTAAAGTATTATATAAATAACATAATGTCATGATATCGGGACGGGTCTCCTCCCACGATGAGAAGGGGTTAAGGCAGTAGTCCACCACGCTGGTCCAGTGCGGATTGGTGGACCCCACATACCTTTGAGAACATTATATAGAACTCTCAGGTTTTTCCACGATGTTTTCCTTCACCGTCGAAGCAAGTGATATTATTAATTACTTAAAACGCACATAACTTTTAAAAAGTTAGAGGTGCGTGCTGGGATTCGAACTCGGCGCCCCGAAACTGAAGTCGAACTCCTACCCACTGCGCTATCACCGCTACAATAACACAATGTGATACTTAATATATATTTACCTGACACAATATTTTTAAACAACCGACTGAAACAAGGGTAGTAGGCGGAGGTAGTTTTTTCCAATATAACGGCCATGCATCGAACGCGATCCGTGCGTAGCTGATCGTAAATGTAGTTGAGATTACTCAGACGTGACTTCCAAAAGGCGAGTTCTGAAAATGCGAATCTATGTAAATATGTACCCTTATAACTTACATATATACAAGCACATCGACCATTTTCGGAGAATTCGTCGTTTATAATTTTTTTTCATTCCACTATTACTTAGCCCTTGACTGCAATCTCACCTGGGGGTAAGTGGTGGAAACTACATCTAAGACTTAGCGGGCTGGGGAATGTGGCGGTCATTAACACGTACTCCTATATCGGTGTCTACGCGATATCGCACCGGAGTGATAAATCGCATAGCGGCACGTCTTTGTCTGTAACTAGCCACGGCCAAAGCCTCCCACAAGGCCAGAGCAAAGAAAATTTAGAAATTTTAAATTCCCAAATTGCCATACCGGGAAAATAACGGGAGAATTACAACGTACAACTACGGCGGTCACCGATGCACCAAGGCGACATGAAAAATTAAGGAATACTTACCCACACTCGGCAAAGGATTTTGTCCATTTTCAAATGCAAGTGCTGAATCTTCCATCATGACATCATTGATTTGCTGAGCCCATTTTATAACAACTCCTTCAATGGCACTCTTTAAGTATAAGTCTACTTCTTCCCCTCGTAAGAGCCCTTTTTCCGCTTCATACACTAGTTCGACGCCAACTGGCATTGGCAGCACCGTTTGGCCATTCACTTTACCTTTAACCTACATTAAAATGTTTGTAAGTGTATACAACGTGTAACCGAATTGTGAAAAAACCGTAACCGAAGGTGCATAAGTATATATCATAAAAAATTACGCTGTGAAAATATTAAATATTAAATTCAAAACATTGTAAGTGTTTACTTATGACACGTGCGACTAATAAAGTAATAGCATTCACTCGATTTTAATTTTGCATATGATGTTAGGGCTGTATCTGATTTCTTTAAGTAAAAACTATGGCGGTGGTTTACTCAAAAACCAATAGCGTTTCGGTTTCACAAGTCAGAGACAGTAAATAATGTACGTCTCAAGAATGTGAAGTAATATTTCGGTTTTCATTTACACGTTGTATAGTGGAATAAAAGTAAAAACTAATACTATGTACAATGTACATACATATATAGACAGCATACATATACCTATCTCATGGGAAGCGTGCGGTGAAGATGACGCGAAGTTTCACGCTTTTTGTTCACGCAAAAAGTTCTCAACGAGCCTAAAGCAGTTTACATTTCTAAACTATAATCTTACCTCATAAACCGTGCTTTTGAGATTATGTATTTGCTTGAGGATATCTTGAGAGACGACAAGTGGCCATCCTTCATGGTTCAGTGGATTCGATAGAAGAGGAACGAACACTTCATCTACCAAAGATGCCAGCTCGTCTATCAATCTTGGAGCGAGGTCTCCTGTTAACATTTCACAAAATTTCATATAACATCCGAAATGCGGGATAATACAAAACCCTTTCTGCCACTTACATAATTTTGCACTTACCAAAAATTACCATCTCAGCGCATTTCTCTTTAGGAACTACGTCCGGTTTCTTTTTAACGAAATAAACTGCTTTATTTTTCAGGTAACAAGGAAAGGATACAACTGGGACAAGCTGAGCGGCATGTGTCAAAACTATCACCAAAAGAATGGGATAAGGTTTGTCTAAGAATTCCTTTAACGTGGTTCTGTGCTCCTCTATACTCAACACACGCATCCATTTCTCAGGTTTCAGTTTTAAAGACTTGACAACGTAGGATCCAATAAAATCGCATCGCGGGTCCTGATTGGATGAGGATGGACCCGGCTGATCCATTTTTGGGATATTAAAATGTGATTTTCATTATAAATTTTGTAAGAAGTATTAACAGACGAACTGGAAGTCAACTAATGCTGTGCCGGTCGAGGAGATAGTGACAAGCTGCGGCAGAGCCTGGCAAATGGCAAGTCACGCAAATCCAATGGTATGCCATTATGGAACGATGTCTCCTTTGTAACGAGCTATCATTTCGCCTACAAACATGGATTATGTACGGTGTACGGTAACCAAAAAAAATATTTAATTTACGACTCTTCCAACTTAAAGTTTCTTCACAAAAATATTTAATTTTAGCTTGAAGTTGCCTTAAGGCCTTAAGGAATTTATGATGACTTTCATTTTATATCTTCCACTCTCCGTCCCTTCAACTGACTTTGAATTTAAGGACTATTGGTGTTATTTAGAGCGTAAAGGAAGAAAGAGCAAACAAACTAACATACATAATATTAGTATAGATTATTATTAACCTTTTCTTCGAAAAAGACAGGAATGATTCCTAACATATCCTAGAGCTGGATATATAGAGTAGCTGGATATATAGAGCTAATCGTAAGTTTTGTCACTTTTTAACAATAAAACAAATGAGAAAGACAAAATTGGCTATCCAACACTTATCACTTATCAGTTTGATTTAGTAAAAGAACTTTCTGGTATGAAGCTTGTCCGGGGAAGTACTACCGCCATGTTATATTCTGCCTCACAGCAGCACTGTTTCAATGCTGTATTCCGCTCTGAAGGGCGTGGTTATCGGTGTAATTACGGGCACTTGAGGCTTAACACCTACGCCTCAGGACGATATACACAGGGCTGCTCTTGGTAGGACGTATTCTTTTCATGCCCTCAAAGTGTTGCTCCGGTTATAGGCAAAGGTTTTCACTTACCCGGTGAGCATTTGCTTGGTCCGTCAATATTACCTAATATAAATAATAAAAAAATTTATCTTAAATACACTTTTATTGTACACCAAAGAATAAAAAAAGTAGTTACAGAGATATAAATACATATCAAGAGAGTACAATTTGGTGGCCTTATCGCTACATAGCGATTTCTTCCAGGCAACCAATGGCGTAAAAGGAAAAAACATAGAAATGAGGATCTTATTATAGATCTTATTAGCTATATATCTTTTAAGTAGAAGTAAGCTGCAGACGGTACAATTTTCTTGTACTTTTCCAGGCGCGTACCAGGTACGTGCAGTTCCGCCCCGGACGCCCACCAGATGACAGTCGCGACGTCGCGAATAAGGTCAACTGTCGCTACAAAAGTTATGAGCCTAAGCTATAAGCGGATTGAATTATGAGGGTAGTAAGAAATACATTATATTATACTGTCTTGTGCATTATGGTAATCGCTGTACTTCGGCATAAAAGCAACGGGTTCACGTTACGACTAACTTCTAGCAGGGCTAGCTTAAGAAGAGGTCAACAATTTTAGCCTTAGATTATAGTAACTGACGAGGGATAAAATTCACTTGTCCATTTATTTATTTATTCTTTTTAAAAACTTTATTGCATAATAAAGGAAACACACACAGGAACACTTACATTAACATAAATTATATGCAAAAGGCGGCCTTACTACTAAAAGTGATCTCTTCCAGGCTACCTTAACTATTGGAATAAGGCAATGAGAGACGGGAAATCCATCTGCACTTCTACGAGCAAAAAGAGAAATTATCACCGTTTAATGTTAAACGTATATTATTTTCGCGCCTCGCCTGGAGAGTGATTTAATCCGTGCGGAAAATTATATATTTTACCCTTTTCTCATAGAGAAAATGTTCCTGCCTTGCAAGCGTGTCATATGTAGCAACAGTGTTACATTAAATCATATCTCAACCCAACACTAATACTTTCCATCCATATGAACATAGATAAATGCACTGGTTACATAGAGGTAAGTTATAGATCTAAAATATCAACACCGATATTATTCTAACCTGAATGATTTAGGGTAAATTTTATTATCATTATATTAAATCATTTACAGCAGGGCACTCTCATAAAAAGAATAGTTAGAAGTAGTAGTTCAACACGCTGGCAAAGTGCGGTATGGTAGACTTTACACGGCTATGAGAACATTGTGGAAAATCTTCAGGCATACGAAATTGTAAATCGCACATAACTCTGAGATGTTATAGGTGCTTGCCGGCAAACACAAGCGGTTCCATCAAAAGAGAGGCCGAAGTCCTAACCACTACGCTATCACCAATTACATAATTTTATTCGCAAAATTTATTTCATCGCAAATAAACTGACAAGAAACTCAGTTGCCCACCTTTTAGGCTGGCTCACATAACATTTGTTTATTATTTAAAACTTTATTTCACACACGATTGCGGGAAAAAAGAGAAACAAGTTTTAACATAGCGTGCAAAGGCGGTCTGATCGCTAAAGAGGTCTATCCCTCGGGTTCCTACCTTTGGTTAGTGGAAATCCTATAGAACGAGTGGGTGCGGCAATTAATAAATAAATAAAATAAATAAATATACTACGACAATATACACATCGCCATCTAGCCCCAAAGTAAGCATAGCTTGTGTTATGGGTACTAAGATGACTGATGAATCATTATATTAATAATATACATAAATACTTATAATATATAGATAAACACACCCAGACACTGAAAAACATTCATGTTCATCACATAAACATTGTCCAGTTGTGGGAATCGAACCCACGGCCTTGGCTCAGAAAGCAGGGTCGCTGCCCACTGCGCCAATCGGCCGTCAATCATTATTTTGCACTAGGTACTTAACATTAAAATACACAATCCAGATATATTTTTAATTTTGCATTTTATGTGAGGGGTTTATCTGATTTCTTTCCGTAAAAACTGTGGCTGTGCTTTACTTAAAAACTATTAGCGTTACGATTTCACAGATAAGTCTCAGAGACAGTAAATAATGTACCTACTTTTCGAGGCAGGATGATGTCCACCCAGACTCACAGTAGGTAACTATAACATTCTATTGTATGCAGAATATAATGGATTTTTGAAAATACCTTCCCTCTCTCTCTCGAAAATAATCAGAGTGATTTTGACTGACAAAAAGAAAAGAAGCAGGAAGTTCCAAAGCCTAACACAAAAGTCCGTATGTATCTATCTTCTATATATATAAAAGAGAAAGTGTGTGGGTATGTTCCGTATAGGCTCCGAAACGGCTGGACCGATTTCAATGAAACTTTCAGGGAATCTCCGGATTGACCTGGCGAGTAAGAGTAATCCTGTAAAGTTTGGTGACGGAGCACTCCTATTTTTGAACTGTTAAATACAGCTTTTATTTACTATGATGATATTCTATTGTTGGGTGTACATGGGTGTAGATAATGATCTTCACCCGCTTGAGAAGAGAATAGAAGAGAATGAATACGGAGATAAATAAATGATTTAATATATTATGAGACTTAAATTAAAAATTTTATGATGTAAGTTTATTGTTTAAATAAAATAAAGCAAAATCTAGGCCGGCGAAGCGGGCTGGTTACGCTAGTATATAATAAATACTATGTATACCGTGCGTACTGTAAAGAAACTTAAGTTTATTATCTGCTCAAGAACGAAGGAAGATTCTGCTAGCTGCACATCGGAAATGGACTGGTATAGTTTAGAGCCAGGAAATGATGAGGAGGTATTTCTATAAAAGCGCCATTTGTTGTGCGATGCCTTCTGGTCTGGCTTATGAACAATATTTTTTTCCACTACAAGTTGGCCCTAGAATGTAGTCTCATCTGGTGGTAACTGATTCTGCAGTCAACTTGGTAGACAGCTTACGCGTTAGAGGTATATCGGTTATATTAAACCACGACTAGGGTGGTAACTAGCTACGGATTAATCCCCCACCACTACCAGTCAAAATCAAAACCAAGTGGGATGTTTTCGGGATCGCTCCTTGTTTCAAGGAGAATGAGAAGGAGAAGATAAGGATTGTAGATAGTATCCTAAGACTCGACTCAAAACCTGGGATAGGTTAAACTCATTACGCTTGGCAGCTGTTTTATCCAAGCTCTAATAACTAATCTTTCAAACATAGGAACCGTACCAGGTCGTTGTAATCCTCTTCTTAAACTTCCTAAACTATATAATAGCTATCGATTAAGTAAAATAAATTTTATTCATGCTCTATTGTAATTTGCCATTAAAATTGAGTACAATAAAATAGTACCTACCAACATAAAACAGCCTACTGTCTCATCGATTTCTCCCTGATACCCATTGGATCGTGACTGACAAACGAAAATGATGTTCCACAAATCTGCAATATTGTATCGTGCAAGCTTAAGGTATGTTTTGATGCTCTGATTTTCAATAAAAAGATCTAACTTGGGTACTTAGTTACTGTTTTCAGATTATATGCATAAATCTATTATGATAGGCACTAATATAACAAATGCGGATAGATGTACGAATGTTGGTTACTCAATTACACCAAAACGTTTGAACGGATTTGAATGGAATATGGCAAAGAGTTATATTATAGTCTGGAATAGCACAAAGGCTACTTTTTAACCCGGAAATATGGTCAGCTTTCACAGACCGAGAGATGGGCACTTTTTTTTTGCATTTACGGGCCTAGCCTAGCAAGTTATCAGGTGTTAGAGATAAATACAACATACCAACCTACACGTCAAAACTTTCAATATAACAAAGTCGCTGGCTGAATACTAGTATAATTATACTTATGATATCCCATCAACACGTACAATTCGCTTCGCTTTTGTTTCCTTCTCTAGTCTCTTAAATTATGTTAGTCACATTGTGGCATAAACGTTTATTTCTACATCTCTCTGCTGAGCTTTATTGGACTCCTTTCAAGCGGGGAGGACAGTAAATATCTTATTTTAGGTATGATCTTCCTAGACGAGATGACTGTTCTCTTATCTCAACCCGGTGGCAGAATTGCCTCCGTTAATCAAAAAATTCGAGCTAGATTTTAGATGCGATTTGAAATAGTTTTTGGAATACCTTAGCTGCACTTTTTGTCTGGCGTTTAAAAGTATATGTCTCCAATCAAGTACGAAGGGATTCTAAGGGTTTTTCAACTACGGGCCGATTTTTCAATCAATAAGTCCTTGACCTTACATCTGGTAGGTAACACATAAAGTAACAATTATCAAAAAATCAAATACTTAGATGATAAAGACTGTAAGAGCCGGATGGCAGCGGCTGAGCAGAAAATTTTTATCGTGAGCCTTTTGGTCGTTGGAGTCCTAAACCTTGGGGTCGATCTTTAAACATTGGCACCTGTATCCTGTTATTACTAGGTACGTGTGAATTGACGTTGGGTTTAAATTCAAACACGCAGAGTGCTTGTATTAATGTATAATGTATGCAACCCCCGACATTATGAAAATTGAAGAATCGGCTTGAAAAGAAATATATATTATAAATAAAATATATTGAATAAATAAATGAAACAGAGTATTTTATTATACATTTATTGATAATGACAGCGATGGTTGACTCGAATCCGCTACTTGGCAAAAATATTTCCACTAGAAGTGAACTATTTTTGTATTTAAATATTAAAATCTCTTTATTAATAATGAAGACGCAACCATCTATGCTACCAAGTAGCTGCCTAAACTAATCGCTTATCACATAAAAAGAAATAGAAATACATTATTTTGATTTGTGATCTATAATTATTTTACACAATCGCTAGACTGGCAAAACAACGACCTCGCGTCTATTCTAAAAATGAATGTAAATAATACCAAAACTATACATAAACATGTTGTAAAAGCTCATCGAATTGACTGCAATAAATACGAAATCATACTACGCATAATGTAAAAAATAATTATTAATTAATAATATTAATAATATAAAACAATTTCATTTATCTAAAAACTATCGTTTAAAACAAAAGCACAGCACATGGTCAGCTTAATTTCTAAACAAAAATTAAATTACGAGACGCTCGCACTGTTTCAAGGTCACTATTACCCTAAGCCTAGGAACCCTAGTGCGTTTCGTTGCGATGCGTAGTACATCCTGACTACTTCCGCGTCTCCCACTCCGACCGGTAGATCTTTGCCCGTGGTCTACCAAAACTACAGGACAAAAGCACATCGAGAGTTTAAAGACACATCCTACAATATATGAAAACATTTTATTTAAACTTTTTTCCTTTAGATTTTATTTATTTCGGCTACACATTGAGCTGCCCTAGTCGAGGCCTTTAGTGTAAGTTTTCGCGTAGCGTAAGTAAGCTTCTCTGAAGTCGAATTTGAAAACTTAGAAAAAAACTCACCGCATTGTTGCTATGTTATAATAACAATCAAAACATCAGATTGCATGCGCAAAACCGAGTGCCAAGTATTCGATTTTCTACCTACGTTTACTAATTTCGCGCAAAATCTAGTTACAATACTGGGAAACCGTACTGTCACTAGATGACGCTCTTCCAAAAGAATATAAATCGCAGTTAACTTCAACGCGATCGAATAAGTAAACATAGGTAGGAAATCTCACATTTGGCACTCTGTATCTTTTAAGAAAACCTGACTCCACATCCGCAAACTTACAGAAACTGTCAAAAACGTTACACACGTTGTCACAATAGCGTTAGACTATCATGAATTACATACCAATACTCTTCACACAAATTCGCCTGTGTCACGTTTCTTAACTTGAATACTCACACTAGGGGCACACGTCACTTACTGTCAAATGTTTAAAATGCACATACTTCCTAATAGCCCGGCACATGATACGCAAGACGACACATCCCACCACGTGACGCCACGCATATTTAGGCAATACGAATTAAATATTTGTAAAATGAGTATATTTCTTAAACTAACTTATAATCGCATTTCCCCACATAATAAGCGATGTGCTTGTTTTAGAAGTATTTCATTGATTTTTTCAATGTATTCCCCCAATAGCTTTGCTATTGCGGTTTGAGCTTTTAATCAATTTGTATTGTTAGAAACGTTGTTACGTAGAACCCAAATATTACGTATTTTATTATATCTATAATCACGGCGTCATGTGGATTAAAGTGGCGTGGTGCTAATGTGTTCCCGGCTTGAGTCGCGTCTGTCTATAAAATCTAACTTAAAATCTACGCCATGTCCGGGAGAATAATAAGTATAATGCAAAAATGGAATGTTTAAGTACGAGTCTAATAAGCATTCGATACAGTGAACATGGGACAAAACATGATGTCAGTCGAGGCTTAAGAATGCCGGTAACACGCCATTATAATACGCAACCCCACCTAAAACCGCACGCATGTTGAATCAAATAGAATCGAAGTTTATTCTAACAATTAAAACACAATTCGACTGTTCGATTTTTGAAATTATATATTCGTAGGAAATATTATCTAAGATTTGATTATGCTCAACACGCCTAACGCGGCTTCCGATTGAGTTGCATGTAATAATTGTGCCCAGCCCATTACACTACGATTGTTATGAATTCTTCAGTGCATAGTTAAAAACGGCTGAATATATCTTTTTTTTTGGATAATTTTTATAATTATTTAATATTAATACTATATAATTACTTATGAGTAAATGTTAATATACAACGTAGTGTACAGGAATGGAGGCAAGTGGCTGGCTATGAATTTACGCGTAAAGTGATACTTACAAACTCTAGTAAATAACGAGGCGCCTTGAAATTCTATTTCTGTATTTATTAAGTGTACTTATATGTTAATTTTCTAAGAGGATGGAATATACATTACGTGAGCTATAGACTATACCGCTTCTATAGAGTAGCGAAACGCGTCATGTGGACAATCCCTAACATGATAGGTACTCCGCTATATATGATGATATCCACTTCGCCTATCGAGATACCGACAGCTATCACCGATTCTCACACTACTTAGAAGAAATATACAGTTTACCGATTATTGTTCAAGTGTGGATGGAGATAATAACTTCAGGACAATAAATTACTTTGATAATGATTTCTCAATGTAATATACAATTGCCAAAAACCACTACAAACACTTATGTTACATTACATCTCAAAATTTACCTACACAACCTAATCGATATAAAGACAGGGGCCCAAGTGCCGAGCGAAGCCAAAGTTCCAGTTGCGTTGTAAACGATAAAGCCAGGAACACATTGACAACAATCTACTCGATGCCGCTTGACGCCATTAATATTGACTCAACACAAATCTTGCCATTTTACATGACGTGCGCGTGAGTATATAAAATACTAATTCTTAACTCGAATCAATGATCATGGCGTCAAATGGTATTAAGGTGAAGTGTCGCATATGTATCCATGCTATAAATGTGTCAAAAGAGCAATCTATGATACAAATGTATACGAAAATAAGCCTCGTCTAATAAAGGCGGCGGTAAATGTTCGATCGTCACTTGAGCCGTACAGAGTCAGTGTTTTTGGGCATCTTTAGTCCGCGACGAGGCTTTTAGTGTACTAAGTACAAGTCTTTTATTGAGGACGAAGATGTAGCATTGGACGATTTCGTAAAATTGTTTCAAAATTAATAGGGCAATAAATGTTATCCCATAATAATGGGATTAACTTCTTTAGTCCCGGTGGCAAGAAACTATCACAACGAATTGGCAACAATGCCGACAAAGCAAACTTGTAAGCATTTCACACTAAATAGCATAGAGTGGCCTTTAGAGATAAGCTGTCAGTGTTTGATTATTCAGTGTTTTAGTCCTTGGTTCTTACAAAGGATTATCAAAACGTTTACATTGATTAAGGAACCTCAACTGTTGTAAAGTGGAAAGTTTAATGGAGAAACTGTCATACTAAATGTTTAACCTTGAAACAAACTACGTCGAAATTTTAAACTCTTTTTTGGACCTTTACAGAGCTATCCTGA
The DNA here is from genome assembly GCF_905163445.1 of Pararge aegeria. Taxonomy (NCBI): domain Eukaryota; kingdom Metazoa; phylum Arthropoda; class Insecta; order Lepidoptera; family Nymphalidae; genus Pararge; species Pararge aegeria. Next base: position 17,348,136 of record NC_053181.1, read on the forward strand.
CAGTTCAGCTCTAAAGACTTTTAGTACCTAATTAGTAGTAATTGGCCTCAAAACAATAAATGCAATCAGTAAAGGTTCGAAGACAATTAATAATGAGCAAGACAAATTTTCGAACGCGATTTAAATCGGGGACCATTTCGAAATGCTTATAGGAACTAAATTTATTAATATCGATGTCACTTTTTCACAACATCGCACGGTTACAAAGTGTCTATAATCTCTAGCATTTATTTGTTGTATGGCAGTCAAGACTGGTCCTGATGTTTCAGACAAAGTTATTATAGCCCTTAAGGTCGTTACGGCTTAACGCCGCGCCATTGTTATCCCGCTCACAGAATGCAATTATGAATTTGAGCTTTAAGCGGTTGTAATACATTTCTTAATACAAATGGAAAACTTAAGACACTTGTTAAGGTCGTTTACTAAGCCATATCATAGATAAATGCATGCAAAGTACACGACTTAAAGTCGACATTCGATTGACGAGCTGCGAGCTGTTGAGTGGAGCGACGTTAGTCGGGGACGACCAATTAAGTGAAGACATATTGCGAAATAGTCTAGAAAGGTCTAAGTGATTGCTATGAGAGAGATTACTTTAATTAAACAGTATATCTTTATTAAAAACGAAGCATTCACTAGACAAGTGACCTTCCGCCGTATGTCCAAACCCCAATATCAAATTGAGACAAAATGTTTCGTAGCCGCAAATGTACCACATTGATAAATGAGACAGAGGTTAAACACTGTTCTGTTTGGACTAACTTTAGCTGTCATGAATTTAATCCAGTAGCCTTAGTACATTATTTTCACTCGCACGCCATCGAGGAGTCGCTTTCGCATATCAGATTATGTGTCGTCAAAGTAAAATGGACCTAATGTCACTCGTTTTACAGTCGCAGATCTTGTTCTTCTGATTTTTGTTTTGCAAACTTTCTGTCAAAAGTCCGTGATAAAGAATTTTAGGAAATTTGAGCATTTATACTATATAAACAAATATGATCCAATTTAATCCGATATTCAAGTATTTCAATTATCGAAAACGACTCTTCCATTACGCACAAGCAAATCTTGTACTTAGGCGATCTATCAAGGTTATAGACCAAACTGAATGTGTAACCTCAATCTTATTCGTGTACCTATACATAAGTAAGAAGAACATTAAGCATAGTGAATGAGCTAAATATATAAATAATTTACGCGTAAGTCTACACCACAAACTATACAGTAAAAAAATTACTATACAAATAATCCGCGCGATTCTTACCGATCACAAAGAATTCATTGGTTTTCCACTAAATCATTATTATTTATTAAATTATCGACATAAAACATACAAAGATTCACATATTTACATTATGAAACGTAACAAAATTAAATCACAATAATCGAATCAATCTATTTACAAGTTAAGATGTCAATGAATATAATAAAATTGGGTTTAAGCTTTTGCACGAAAACTTTCGATTCTGATAATTTGAATAGTAATTATGAACCATAATACAAGGTTTCAACTAGATCTACTGTCGAATCGAATTAATTTTTAATGCTGTTTAAGAGTATTTGAGGGAACATCCTATCCATATTATAAAAACACATAGGGTTTTTATAAAAATATATAAAAACCCTTTGTGTTTGTGTTTTTATAATATGGACTTTGTTGCTCGAGGCAAACAAATGTAGCTCAGAACTTGTGAAATTTGTACTTAAAGCCATATAAACCTTCCAATTTACCCGGCTGGAATATACGTCATGAACATTTTATGAAACACCTATGTGACCTTGATATCAAATCACGCAATCGCTACGCTACTCAGATATAATTGCCGTGCAAAAACTAGAGTTCAAAATACAGTTCATTTTTAAAAAGTAATATAAAAGAATAAAATGTTTTCGTGCAAAACCTGTAATAAAATAGATAAATAATAATTTACGTTGTATCAACGGCGTCAAAAATAATCTACTTCGTATGGAAACATAGATTTCCATCGACGGTTTATTGATTTTTATTATTTCAATAAAGGTGAGGAATATGGTTTCCAAAAATCATTACAAACAACATGTAACGTGAAATAAATTTATAAATAAGTACAGGGTGTAAATCAAGTACACTTCACTTTATCTTACGAGCCCTATTACGTAAAAAATCTTTCAATTACTTTTCAGTATAAAGATCGTTCTGAAAAATATTTAAAAAATAATAAATGTATTCTACATTCAGAAAGAATATCTCTTGTTATTTTTTATTTATTTCAGACAGACTTATTTTTCAACAGATTTGTTTTTCTTCTATCTTTAAATCATAATTTACACTAAAATGTAATAAACTGTCTGTTTACATAATAAGACAAGTTATAAAAAATATACTTCATGTTATTTGTGTTAAGAAGCTTAGATTTGGAATGCATGTATCCAGTCTTGAGTAAGATATGAAACTTTCTATTATTATTTCATTATAAGTCTTTTATTTGTTGTCAACTTGTTTTTTCAACATTCAATTTGATTTATACCCTGTACTTAGTACTGAAAATGTATTGCTTCAAAAATGGTACCAATTAAGTTGAACTCAAAACTTCTAACTAAGATGACCGAATTGAATGTAAAGTCAATTTAGTTACGTCATTACCTTGGATTCAACATAATTGCCTTCGATATGTACGAAAAGGTGTGACTACCGTAAAATATAAGACCTCTTCCAAGCAAGTGCAAAATTCCTACCTTAATTTCAGTAATGCATTATACCTGAACTATCATCCTTCAAGCATGATGGAAGTACACCTATACGTCCCACGAGTTTCCAGGGCTGCAATATACAATATACTTATGCCGGTCGCGGTTTCGTAAAAAAAATACCAAAGCTGGTATACTCATTGAAATCATTGGTCAGTAAACCAACTACAAGAATAATCTTGAGTATGTTTTTAATGCGCGTAATGATTAAGTATTTAATGTTTAATTTGACACCATTATAAAACTTGCAATTGTTAACGTAACCATTTGTAAATTGGTATAATGAAATTTAAAACACAACGAATCAGTCATTGGCCCTCATTGTTAGTACTCCGACGTACGGAAAATTCAGGAAAAGATGCACCGATTATTAAATTGCAATAATTCTACACATTTTTATATTTCTAGAAATCGTTTGTCTAGTGGTTAGCATTTTTAACGAGGTACCAGGTTGGGTTTTTCTGTTAAAGAATTCTCTACCAGCCCGGAGTTAGGAAATTTGTGGTGCCAACCCCCGTACCTCTTAGAGCACGTTAAGCCGTGAGAGGCCGGTTATTACCATTAGTAGCTTGCGATAATAGTCCTTTAAACCCACAAACTCGCATTGCAGCAGCGTGGATCACCAGCAGTGGGACGTAAATATACTAAGGATGCAAAACTCGGTATTTATATCGGTTGGAATTCAGCAAGTGTTTAAAAGAGACAAAGCACCATAAAGCGTTACAGGACTGCAACAAAAATAGACTTGGACGAAACAGTAAATTCGGTCCGAATCAGCGGGGGCGATGCGGGATGCAGTGGGGGATCTATTTCCCCCGAGCCTTGGTGCCCACTGTGTTTATACTGTCGCCGCGACTCCTCGATCTGTGCAGGTTGTGTAGGCCGTCACCTAAAAAAGGATTATAACCTATAAGTCTTTCATCAAATTTCTAAAGCGAAGGGCAAACAAATGCTTTCACATGCGTTCACGGTAGTGTGTAAAATAACAAGACTTCCTAAACTCAGCGCACGTAGAATCCAAAGTTTTTACGACAACGTTTAAGCAAGTTAAACACCTTTGTTTGTCCTTCGCTTGAGTTTAAACTAACTAAAAAAGACTTTTCTGGTAACCCTGTCCTTTTTTGTGCCAAACATATTGAGTATCTGAATTTGTTATATTGAAGAAATAAATTCAGTATTGGATTTCTGCAGAAATTGATTTCAAAAATTAAAAAAGGTTTTTTTTTTCAAACTTTTTTTGCATTTGCATTTAATATAAATTGATTTACAAAACGATTCAAACAAATTTAGCGATCCGCCATAACAGTTGAAATGCCGAATTATGACGTCAAGTCTATAATTTTGTACAGCTTGAATTTCAAAAATATCTAAAGCTCTAATTTGCCTATGACGTCACGAGCCATGGCCATGGCACCCTGCGATCGTCTTCGAGCAAATAATTATTCAGAATATAATTTGCATTTTATATCGAAACCATTAATTTCTTCCAAAGATATTTTTTGGATAAAGTAGAATACTTCCGAACTTCATAGTACAGTTTTTTAATAATGGTCATCGTGCCTATTTGCCGCTCGTGTGCCCATACGGTATCATTTTCAAGTTTCGTGACGCGTCGCCTTACCCTTACTGGAGGCGCGTTTCATCTCGCTGTCTCGGAACGCGCGCACGGAGCGTCCGCGTCGGTCCTGTACGAGCTTGTCTACGCGCACGAAGATGCCGTGCCGCGCGCGACTGTTGAAGTACCGTGTTCCGCCCACTGACCCGTCGTTTTTACCTATACATGTAAAAATAAATGTATACTTATATTATAAATAACTAATTATAAAAATAAAAATAAAAATGCGGACATTCTGGATTTAAATGCGATATCGGAGAAGCGGTGATAACCTAGTGGGCGGACTTACTTTCGGAGTGGCCGAGTTCGAAACCCGGCATGCACCTCTAAATTTGGCTAGTTATGTGTGTATTGCTTTAACGGTGAAGAAAAACGTCGTGAGGAAACCTGTATTCCTGAGAGTTCTCCATAATGATGTCAAACACGTCTGAAGTCCACCAAACCGCACTTGGCCTTCACTACAGCCTGAACCCGTCTCACTGCGAGGAGACCAGTGCCCTGAAGTGGGCAGGTAATGTTAGGGCTTCAGTTCCCCTTTCAATCAAAACCGAGAGCGGTCGAACCAGACCGATTTTTGATCCCCAGGCACGCACCTCTAACGTTTGTGTGCGTTGTTTTAAGCAATTTAAATATCACTTGCTTTAACGGTAAAGGAAAGCATCATGCATGCCCCTAAATATTCTCAAATGCGTGTGAAGCCTGCCAAAATGCACTTGGCTAGCGCAGTGAACTGCGTCCTGAGACTTCTCATTCTCAGCGGGAACCCGTGCTTTTGAGTGGCCCGGTAATGGATAGTTATTGATGATGATAATTAAGAGTCAGCTATTTGCTGGATGCCGAATTGAACTTGACATTTCTTCCAACTAACAACTGATAATAAACTTTAGAAGCCTGATGAGAAAAGTAAAAAATGAAATGTAAGTAATAAAATATTATCAAAACATTTCTTTGACTACAGGAGCTAATACTGAGAGAACATTAATTCTGATAACTGGAAAAAAAAGTGATACACCAATAGATCGTACCAGTAGGTGCATCCAGTTCCACCCCGACCCATATACCAGGAGCAAAATGCGTAGGACCTATGTAAGCCACAACGCCCGTACTACTGCTTAGTCGAAGCTGAACGCTTTCGCCAACCGTCAGCCATTCTGGAATTGTGTGTACACGCCCGCTCTCCGAAGATTCTTCTAAAAATAAATAAGTCACGAAAGGTTTTAATATTGCATAAGATTTGAAATAAAAGCAAATAAACTAATTAATACCGAAATTGTTACCTATGCAATTTTATTTTAAGCACGCGGGTCCCTTTTACTTACTGCGGGTAGCTTTTCCGGAATAAATATTATCCTATGTACTTCTACAGGATGTATGTGTATCCTATGTACTTCTACATTTGTGCTAAATTTTATCAAGATCGGTTGAGCCCAAAATTTACACGCTTTATTAGTATGGTTTAAATAAAAATAAATCACATCGTTACCTTGCAGTATCATTCTGCAAAAAAGGTACCTACCTACACAGTAGCAATCATTGCAAACAAAACAAGATCACATATTTTTTTGGGCAGTGCGTAGAAAAATAAATTTGAATACTTACCATCGCCAATTCGTTCTGTAGAGGAAGCGGGCGTGTCACGTAACGCGCGTACGTGTGCGTTTACGGGCTCGTGCGCAGACTTGGGACGCGCAGCCGGATACGATTGGCGCATGGCGTTGCGTGCGGACGCCCCTGCACGGCGGCGTACCACCTATACACACATATGCTATATAAAAGGAAGTTATCGTGGATACACCAAGACCAAGACTAATTTATTAGTTAAAATAGTCCCGACCCTAAATTACTTGTATGAAATGACAACCCTTCAAATAAACTTATAAGGAACACTACGTACCTTTCCCGCAGGCAACGAAGTGTTGACGACTTGATCTGTCCCAGGAGAATCACTTTCTCCGACAGAAGATGTTTCACGACTCCGCGTCTCGTGACTTGACTGTTCCGAACTCTCTGATTCTACTTCTGCATCACCTAATTTGGGAAAAAAATATTATTTCTTCGTTTAACAGTAATTCCAAAGTGGTGATTCGAAAATTTATCTGGTATCGATAGTAGAAAAATAAAAATGTTGGTTTCGCTATACCTATCAATGACTATCAGATTAAGACTTCTTAAAAAATTAAAGGGGCAAAAACACTTCGATCGGGCTATAACAGTTTATATGCATAAATGTACGTACTCAGCCGCATTTTGTTTGGATTTGAAAATACGGTACAAATGTTGTAGTTTGTGAAACTCTGCTTTAAACTAAAGAATGCAATGTTTTTCATTGCAAGAGGGTTATGTAGCGATAGGGCTACCAATTTATATGCTGAGTCGTGCTTGTTTGTTTGCTTTCTTTTTGAGGTTCCGGGTTCGATCCCCGTCAGGGCAACTAGTGAATTTATTATTTCAGAATTTTCTCTGGTCTGGTTTGGTAGCTTTGGCCGTGGCTAGTTGTCATCCTACCAAAAAAGACGAGTGTTTCGGTGCGATGACATGTAGAAACCGATTAGGGGTATTACTACCATACACCCTAACAGGTTAGCCCGCGACGTACTGTATCGTCACTAACCCCCAAGTGAGATTGAGTCAAGGACTAACCAGTAGTGGAAAAAAAACTTTCGTGTACATGTTTTCATCGGTTAATCTTTTCTTAACTTACCAAACGACGTTTCGTGACTCGCCTCCCCGTTAACTTGCACAGGCTCTGTTTTGTGTGACTGACTAGACAATACGGTGCTTTCCACAGGCAACGCTCCCAAAGGATCCACTAATTGATCACTTTTCGGAGCCTCCTCACAATCTCTTAAGAATGGATTAATACGATTTCTAGAACCAGGGGTTAGTACCGGCGTCTTCGCTTTCGAGTTTTCGAACGATGTCTCTTCTAGTTCGTTCTTTGATTCGACTATTTCATTCTTTAGTTCAGTTATGTCGTTCCTGAGTTCGGTGATTTCGTTCCTAAGTCCAGCCATGGAGGTTTTCGTCCGACTAAGATGTGAGTAGTCCATTGTTTTATCGAAGTCAGGTGTGTCGTCGACTGACATACTCCTTATCGAGAGCGTGTCATCGTTTGTTAAGTTTGTAGATGACACTGCCTGTGAGCCTGTAAATTATTTAAGTTATGACAGGCTCCCAAGGTTATAGTGCAACTTTGAGAGGTTCGTTTATAGTTTTGTAAACCCAAATAACGATGACAGAAAAAAAATATGCATTAAGTTATTAAACAGGAAACTGATATAATAATTCATGATAAGTATATTTATTAAAACCAGAAAAACATGCGGCTTATTCCACTTAAAGTTTTACCCCGTATTCCACACTCTTTATTGTTGTTTTGAAAATAAAATCTTATTTTACAGAAAAGCCTTGAAGGTTCTTTTAAACAAACCGCTTTTAGAGATACTTATTTTATTCATACCCATGCTGGTATATATTTAATATTCCTAACTTCATGAACGTAGGACTTCCATAAAATCTACCAACCCCCATTTTTAGTTTTATATGCTATTGATTTTATTTTAATATTACAAACAGTTAAAGTTTATATATTTGTGATGATATAATAGTCGCAATAGATTGCATTGGTTGTCTATTTATTCGGTAAATAGATTAGTGTGACTATGGAGGTTAGAAAAGCGTATGTTTGACCAACGGTCTCGGTCATTATCACTACCACTTGATACGATATTGGTAAGTCAAAAAACGAGGCATCTAATAAAAACGTTGTAGAAGATACAGACGCGAACGTCTCGGGGTCAGAACTATAAGTTGCAATGCGTTACCTAAGCGTGGGGCAGCGTCGCTGAATTACCAGCTTTATTTTAAGGGACTTTAATTCCGGTGGTGATGCTGACAATGATGATGATGACGACAAAAATAATATTTATTAAGAAACTTACCATATCCACTGGATGATATTGAAGGAGAGTTCTTATTCGGTACTCGTTCGCATGCAAGTTCGTGAAGCGAGTCTAACGTCTTCGAAGTAGGTAAGAATCCACGTGACGACGCTCGGGTACGCGTGGCATGATCCGCGTGAATTCGCTAAAATGTTTCAATGTATTAAATACACACAAAATATTTAAACTTAACATTCAACGCCTTTGATTGATCACTTTTTAGTTTCAAATCGCTCATGAAATCTTATGTTCCACCAAATTTGAGGTAACTATGAAATGTTTTGTTATGCTTTAGTTCAAAATTTATTCATTTTAAGCAGGTCTATCAGAAGAATAAATATTATTAAAATATGATCATTTCTTTTTTTAATATTGCGGGCTTGACCCGCATCTCTTTGGATATTGCGACCAAGATCCTTGAACAATTCTGCAACGGTCAATTTACCGAAACCCTCAGAAAAAGTTCAAATGTCCATTAATTCAACTTTGATATATTTTTTCTTCATTCTCCGATCAATTCATTTAATCTACTCTCAATAGTCAGAAAGTAACTGTTTAAGGAGATGTCTTATGATAAACCTTTACTATAATTATTACTTATCCAAAAAATTTTGTATTATGTAAGTTTATAGCATGAATATATATCATAATTATCTATTCTAGTATATGTACATTTATACCGGTATTTCTGTAGTTATTATGTTAATATAGTATGTAAGTTTGTTACATTTTTGTAACATGCACATTTTCCACCTTTTTATCGGCGTCGCACGCACGGGTTGCCTTTAAAAGATCACTTTTAGTGATAAGGCTTTTCCTTGTGTTTTACCTATTGTGTTGTGTTGCAATAAAGTTTTTGTAGTCTAATCTATTCTTTACCTGCAGGGCAATTTTTCAAACCAACACATAAGCAAATCTTAATAGACTTACGTTATTGACTTGAGATCGCGGTGTGGTAAGTTCATCGGTAGGCGCCGCCTCTGGTTCGGAGTGCGAATCATCATCGTTCCTCCGGCCGGGCTCTTCGTGCAACGTTGTCATACGCAGCCCAAGCTTGGCGCTCGCTGGTGACGCTACAACAGTTAAATCTCTCATAATATGTATAAGCATGTGCAAAAATATTTAAAAAAGATTTTAAAATCAAACAGGCGACTTTATAACAAAGTGTTATAGAATAAAAACTCGAGAATGTAAAGCGAGCCAAAATTGTATGAAAATAATCACAAGTGAAGTAATAAGATAGACTATTGTGCTAATTGGCTAAATTCAAATCCTGTTCAAGTCCATACAATACCAGTGTACCTACCCTGTTAAACAAAATAACACAATTTTTAGAGCTGTCAATTTAGCGTACAACCAAATCAGCACCAAATGTTTAAAAACTACTGGCTAAGGCACAACTTAAAAAATAAAACAAGCCTACATAAAGTTTTTAACTCTTAAGAGTATAAATAAAAGAAATATTTCTTAAACCATATAGAACAGTATGTACAACGGCAGCCTTTTAAATTTTTTAGCAATATTTAATTATTTTAAATAATAAACAAATTAACTTCTAGCTTTAAAATTTTTACCAAAAGTATCAAAAGATCAGAGCGGAAAAAATATCACAAAGTACAAACAGTATATACAAAGTCCTGAAATTTTGACAAAATGCCAATTCATGCTTCGCTGTAAATTTATTTTCATGCCAATTCATAAATTAACAAACTCCTACAGAGTTGTAGCAAATAAATATTAAACTGACACTGCTTAAAACCAAAGAAGAAAATTTAAATTCCACTTAAACTAAATTGATACATATGAACTTATTTTAGTTCCGCTAAGGCTAGCCGTAATCTATCACGCAGCAAAAGATAGTAGGAATTGGCAGAGCATAGCAGTTGCCCTATTAAGGTACGCTGCGATACAGCTAAACGTCATAAATCGACCATTTTCGTGATATTATCACAAAAGATACACGCAATGTTCAGGAAAATTTTGAGATCAAAATTTGCTCAGAGCTGTCTAAGATGGTCTGCATCTCTCAAGACTTTTAGCTAATTCTGCCTTACGCAGCTCAGAGATTTTTCCAACTTTGTGTCACCGTTACTGTCAGGTAAAAAGAGCGCGAAAGCTCTATGAAAGATGAGAGCAGTGATTGAAAAATCTAAGAAGATTCAAAGAAAATTCGAAGAAGACATTGATCGTGGCTTATTTTAGGCGATCAGGACGGGCCAAGAGCCTCGTGCTCATGCTCTGCCATACAATATGTTGAATTTTATCGCTAGCGTGTCAGCTTACGTCCATTTTTGTGTTTCAAAAGTACCAATAAATAACTAGATAAAATGAGCAGAACCAAAATTTTATGAGACGATACCAAACAAAAGTGTATAAACAAGCCAATCTAATGATTCTACGATTTAATATCGTCACGTACGCTTGTTTGGCGTCTGCAGTCGCAGTGAGTTCAGGTTCAAATTCAAGTTAAGGAACGTTGGCCGAGCTGCAATAGAAATATTAAATACTTATAACTAAACTTAGATGGTGGTGTAGCGCAAAATTATGTTCCTTATACATTTTAAAATCCTAATCTTGTTAAACAAATTATTGTAGATTTACAAACCTTTTCGCTCCAGTACTCCAAAACAAATTTTTAATAACAATCAAAACTTGAAAGGTATATTACTATATACTAACCTATATGTGCTTAAATGTAAGAGTAGACTTTTTCTTATTATTTATAAACCGTGAGTGCAATTCATAAGTATTTAACAGTCAAGTAATGTAATATTAACGGTTGTTATATTTATCCAACTATTTTACAGTTTCTACAATGCAAAATTTTATATCTTATCAATAGCTTAATTTTTACAACACACATACTTTAAAATCTACAGTAATTATAATTTTTGTCTAAATCCATGCGTCGATAACATCTTTTCTATCCACAATATAGTACGTCTTCAAGTATCAACCACACGTTTCATTTCGCTACTTTCATGCATCTGATACCTAACACATACACAAACGTACGACCAATTCTTGTCTATAACTACTTTTGCTATCTACTTTTACACTTATATAAAACTGTCTTTCAAGTTTTTAATTTATCTGAAGTCCTAAATAAGGGATAATTAATTTGGCTGTTTTACGAGTATTGATAAAATGTGTTCCCATTTTCACTTTTATAAAATATTTTATATAGGGAATTGTAGTCGTTAATTCTTAGCTGAAACTTTCCTAAACATAAAGCTTTATTTGCTGCAAAGGTTATATAAAATAGTTCACGTGAGGGAGTGAGAGGAATAATTACAGGTCATGCTTTTCCCATGCAAATAAAAGAGACACGCAAACAAATAGAGGGTAAAATAACGACTGAAGCCAGCTGGATGCTCGAAGCTTGACATTTTTACGATTTTACAGGAGTTCTTATATTATTAGTATTGATTATATTTATCGAAAATCTCTAAAGAACTACGATATATCCTAAAGAGTTTCATGAGGTTAGCAGTGTTATGCTTCAATTTTACCTCATAATCTTTTGATCCAATAATTTTATTTAACATTTACAGTTCCTGGTTCAAAATGCTGATATAAATATATACAATATATGAGTACTTTTAAAATTATTGCGTCGTCTTAATATTCCAGAAAATATGTTGTTTTCATATCAATAATATTTTCGACACAATTGTTAGCCAAAATAATATTTTTACTCGTTTTAATTTGAAAACAATTTAACAGCCAATCAAGAATTCTAATAAGTGTATGATTTCAAATATATTTTTTACAGCAAACTATTTTGTTCCAATGTTGCATCAAACAATAAAGTCTAATAATTTTGCCATACAGTTGCCATTCCGAGTCAGTACCATTGATTGTCATCGGTTTACCTGATAAAAACGAGCCTGAAGGTAGCGAGGAATCAAGATACAAAAAAAAACATCGTTAGTTGAAGTTGGGTCCAAATTTTAGGGCCACCTGGCTCTCGTAGTCTCTTAATATGTAAAACGAAAGCATTATTTGAACGTAATTCCGTATACAAATTACCAAAAATATGCTGATAAGCCTACACTTAAGAATGTTACATCCGAAGATCTGTTTTCAGCGACGATTTAAATAAATTAAATGTGCACAAGATTTCTGCGCGTAATGAAGCGTTTGTATCGTTCGCAGATTGTTTTAGCCTAGTCCTTTAGTAAACCTTTTTGACTACGCGTAAGAAAGGTTTCCGGGCTCTTGCAATTAACTGGGTTTAATCTTATAGCGTTGACACATACAATTCTGTTTCGTTGCGTCGAATTTGGAAAAGCTACACGGAATTCCATTCAAATCTATACTTTGCAAAAATTTTGATGAAGTTATTCCAAGGACGATCTCGACTAAGAAATATAGATAAGAAATGGGAAGAAAGATAGAGTGATAGTGTATGGAGCATAGCATCGCCACGAAGCAACTGGAACGAAATGTTAAATCATAGTGAAGGTATGAAGGTACATGTGAAATTACATGTGGGATTTAATTCGTGAAACAAAAAAGTGAACGTATTACATGTGTGATGTGTATGTTTGTTGAAACACATTTATATCCGTTCTATGAGGATTTAACTACTCAGTTCGTAATAAACTAAACTATATTAAAACTATAACATCGTGCATTTGGATCTTGATTTTCTTTTAAACTCTAGATTCTGTCCTAATCTACTTTGTGCTTCTTTACTAAATATTTTGTACATACAATTTATTTTTTGTACATAAATAAACTATTAAATGAACGACATATGATAGAATAAGATGAATTTTAAAGGTATGTGTTCTGTTAAAAATGATAAGAATGAGAATTCATAGGAATGAGAGAAATTAGAATTTGGTATTGGAAAGGAGTGTTTCATTTTTATCTCATGTAAGTGCAGTTTTAATCGAACTGAATAAAAATCGTTACACTCATAACTTTACTACTAAGTTAGCTATATGTATGACTTAAAGATAAATAAACATTCTAGACCCTGTATTTATAAAATAGCAGATTATTTAAAACAATTCATTGTATTAAATATACTTTAATTGGAAATTATGTAGTGTAAAAGGGATGGCCACTATAATTCATCTGGGAAATTCACAAAAAAAGTTGCAATAGATTCATACTCAATATCTGATAAAAGTTACAAATCCAAATATTGATTAAAAATGATATTCGAACAGAAGTCTTACAAATCAACTTACCAAGGCCGAAAGGTTTAGTGGGAGTGACTATATCGGAGTCGTTATGTGAGGGCGCAGCGAACGAATGACGGTGCACGTTGCGACACGGCGTTTCGTCCGCAAGATCGGCCACGCTGCCCGACCGACCACTGCCAAGCCCTGACAGCGACTCGAAGGACGAGTCCAGGCGCATGATCTGCGAAATAGTTTATTTTACTGAACTTAGTTAAACGCAAAAAACTTACATATTGGCGGTTGTAAACAAAAACGAAATATTCTGGCCGAAATATAAAGAATGGCCATCTTCTTTTGATATCAGTGGAAGAGTAGTGCCATTTATAAATTTGCGATGAGATGCTCATCAATTTTTGACATAAACATGTTTGAAACACTCCACTGTCGCCTAGAACATAACGACTCATCATCTGGATCCGTAGTATTCATTATAATAAGTGTTTTTGATTGATTCCATGCACGTCATTTGACTAAGGGGTGTTAAAAAATATGTCATTCCGCCAATAAACAATGCAATTCACACTTTTAGTCTTCGTAATTTTGGTTGAATAGGGTACAACCGCCAATATGCCGCCGAGATCCTATAATTTTGTCGGTTTAGTATGATAACAAGCACATGTCGAGCAGAATTACTTTAGTGAAGAAGAGACGCATGTTTTGCGAGATTCCACATTCAACATACATTTTCTAGAGATAAATGATTAAGACAGTATAGAAATGGGCATTATAATAAACCAAAGGGTTCTGTTGCTTCCAAACGAAAGAACCATTTTGTGTGTTCAATGAAAATTCCCTTTAAATTGATTCAATGCTTAATCCGTTTACCGAAGTTTCATAAGTTAGTAGATCCTGTCGTTTTTTATTTTACATGTTTTTGCCATTTCCTTCATACACAAAAACTTTTATTGAACCAACCGCCACTTTATAGTTTAGAAGACCTTAATAGTATAATATTTGTGCACAACTTTCATAGCAATATTTTGCTACCAGTTACCTCGAAATTTGAAAGGTAGTGCTTTGGTATTTTTGCAATGAGAACAACAAGGGGAAGTTCTGTGCTTTGTGCAGAAAGGATTGTGCACCATTTTTGATCGTGTAAAAGTTTAGTTACAAGTCCTTGGTCTCTATTTTCTTTGTAATTAAAATCTAAGAAAGATAGAATCTTGAATAAAACTTAAGTATGATAACTAACACCAAGGCTTTGGATTCGTCACTAAGAAATAACCTGAAAAGTTGCAAATCAGACATTTTCTGATGATAGCTCCCTACAAAAAAAAAGTTTAAATATGATAGCGTAATTGTATCCAAAATCATTGCGTAAGCCACAATACGACTATTGAAATTTGATGATTATAGTACATTCAAAGATATCATATGGCAATTTACAACAATATATAGCCCACACAGATAAGAGTTACTAGATTTATAAATTACACACCGAAACAAACTCCGGATTTGTGATTGTAACGCACAAAACATTTTTTTTTGCATTCTTACCCAGAATTTCCCGAAATCTCCCAAACGTTATTATGGAATGTGATATAAATAAACAATATTTTAAACGAAAATAAATTTTGGTTAAGTTTTGTTACAAATTGAGATATTCTTACATCCATGGACTATACAGTGCTCTATTATGTGGACATTAATTCCAAGGTAAGTGAATGATTTATTATGAACTCTACATCTACGATTTTTCCACACTACCGTGGTATATCTACAGTGCCCAGAGAGCATCCTGGCTAATATAGATGATATTGCAACCAAAAGTTTTGCAAGGCTAAATGAAGGGCCATGCTTTGACTCACGTTCGTCCCGTTCTTGGCCGCGTTCTCGAGTGCCTGCGACAGCTGCGCACGCGTTCGTAGCACAACACACACATTAGAGATTGTCTACACAAGCAAGTTTTGCGCGAATTTTAGATTTATAAATGTATTTAATGATGTATAACATATTATATAAGATGGGTTATAAGATGGAGGTATCGCGTCCTGTCAAATCCTGCAATTCTGTTTCGTACTCCTCATGAACCTTAATCTTATTGTACAACCGCTGACTAAACGCCACCACAAATCATGTGGTGTGTCTTGACATAGGGTAATAAAACGGTGATACAATCATACCAAACCCACTGGTAAGACTTTCCAAGGTCCCTTGTTCGCTCTTGGCATCCACCTCAAACTTTTCGAAGTTATGTGCGCTTGAAGCACTAAAGTATCACATGTTTTAACGATGACAGAAAACCTAGTAAGAAAACCTTCATGGGAGAGTTCTCCATATAAACCTCAAAGGGTGTGAAGTCTACCAATAAGCACTAGGCCAGCATGGTGGACTACAGCCCCTAAACCTTTCTGAAAGGAGACCTGTGCTTTGTGGTGAGTCGATAATGGATTAATTCTTATGATGGATGAAGGATAGTTTTTTACACAATAATGCAACAAACTTTACTAATTCACACATTGAGATAAATATTATGATGTGAAACAATTCCATCACACATTAACATGACATATATTTCGGCGGGTTCAGTGCTAGCTCAAATGTGGTCTGACCAGGGCTGTCTAAAACGGCCGCCGTTTCGCACAACAACTAACAACTAACAGCACGAGTTTGTCGTTTCAGTCGCCGCAATAAGCACATTAAGTTTATAGGAATACCAGGTGAATAAGAAACAAATCCAAGAGTTCATAGGGCTTTCACTATCATCAGACGTTGCAGAAATCTGGTGTTAGTAAACAAAATACGACGGCGAAGGTCAGGTAGGTTGGGCTTCCGGACAGCACCCAATTCCACTCGTATAGAATTTTGAAACTGCTGTCGCAGCTTAGAGTAAGTTGGCGTGGGTGTAGCAATGAGTGGCTTATACGTGGCGGAATATGTCGAAACTTCACGTCAGGTAAGATATGTCCAGGATAGTCCAGTGATTCAAATTGATTAACTTCAAAAATATAGTTACCGGCTATAAGAGCCGTTCTATATCCCAATCCTTTAACAATAAGACTCGTAGATTATTGGGTATATTGTGGCCAGGGTCACAGATTGTATGGAAGCAAAACTAAGCGTGAAACCTCCGTCTTACAAGTGTTTGGTAGAATATGATTGGAAAATCGCATCGACTTAACTCACTCGTATATGCAATTCTTTGGCAAGCAATATTGATAAAAATTAATAGTAAATTATTCGTAGTGTAGTGTTGTAACGCTTTTGATTTTTGTCTTACACATCGATATTTATAAAGCGCGTTGTTTCGACTAGTTGACTTCTACAAATGTTTATTTAACTTATCACTACTATCTCTTAGAATTTTTATACAGTAAAAAATATACAATAGACTTTAACAACTCTATTTGCGAGATAGTATCCTTCTCATACACGTAATCATCATGAACGATAGTTTCCATTTTTTATCTCGTTTCGCGTCCGTATAATCTCACTTCGCGATTAGTATCGTAACTTGTTTAATATTTCTATTGCGAAATGTAAATTGGTATTATAAAGTGTAAAATGATATTATTAGATATTACAAAACAAATGATATTATATAACAACAAATTGTTAATATGTTAGTCACAATATTGATTACCAGCAGAAGCAATTAATTTGTTTAGTAAAGCTTGCTCGCACGTTCATACAATTTAATGTGTGAAAAGCTTCACAACATCGACTTAGCCGGTGTAGAAACGATACATAACAGTCTAATAGTTTGTGACAGACAAACTGTGCCGATTCAGCGCTGTATATATTTGTAAAGCAGACGCAACATAATGTATTAGGGTATTTTCTCACCACGCTACGCGTCCCAACGCTTTCTTGATCGATTTGCACCGAATCCGACAATTCCGCACCTTGCAATGTTGATACGAAACGTACAACATATTGCGTTGCGTTGCATAAAGTTTGTAACGCATCGCGTCGTGAGAAAGTTCCCTGAAAATACCCTCAATAAATTAATTACACACTAGTGATACTATGGTACGTGTCTATTAATTATACGTCTGCGTTAATTGGTAATTGTGACTTTACCTATTTGTATGTTAAGCTGTGATTACGTGAGCAAAATAATAAATTGTTAATTAATATAAAGTTTGATTGCTTTTTTTTATAATAAAATGTTATAACTGATGAAAAATCATTGATGATATGGTTTTAAACAGGATCGTCAAAATATGCGGAACTTAAAGCATTGTCAAGTTATTCTTTGAATTAACACGTAGGAGTAGTAAATAAACAAAGTTACAGGAATGATTGAGGACACGAAATGATTTACGCCTTTCACTTTTCCGTTTGTTGAACTATAACCGAGGCTTTTGTTTTAAACTAAATGTTTCCACATATTGACGTAAAATGGCTAATGAGCCAATTAACGTAAATATGTGGAAACATTTATTTGTACCCTAATTACAAAATATGAACAACCAAAGACAATGACTTCCCATCAGTTATATTTTATAATAGCTGTGTAATTAATTGTAGGCATACAGCCGTCAAAAGATATTTATTGTCATACCATTATTGCCGAGTCCATATAAAAAATGGACCAGCGCAATAAGAATATGAATTACAAAAGTTGACTGTAATAAACAGTAAATAAGGTGGAATATCGTAAGGTGCAGACTTACCTGTGAGAAGTTGGGCACCGATGCGGTTTTCCTCATTGTGATTGGCTGTCCGCGAGCCTGTTCCAATTCCTTCACGGCGACACTTTGACGCAAACGGTCGAGTGTGAGTATGCTTTCTACCGCACTGACGCCACGTGTATATTTTTCTGGAAAAATAAAAATTGGCGTTATTTATAAGCGATTTCAAAATAAAAATTTATTAATAATTCTGTTGAATGCTGTCTGAATTGCTGGTCAAGTCTTTGGTAACTTTTTTGTGACCCGGAGACTTCAGCTCGCCGTACGACGTCACGTAAGCCATTCCCGACCGACCGACAGACCTTGAGCAAGCCTAGAGCATCCATATCCGCGTCAGTGGTCCCGAACAGGTTGTCGACACCTTCCGTATACTAAACACACAGTACTTATGTGTTAATTTTCTTATTCTTTTTTTTTTTCTCTCTAAAGAATACCTTTATCAACCTATCCTTGACGGCCGACTGGCGCAGTGGGCAGCGACCCTGCTTTCTGAGTCCAGGGCCGTGGATTCGGTTCCCACTGCTCGAAGGTGTTTGTGCGATGAGCATGAATGTTTTTCAGTGTCTGGGCGTTTATATGTAAATTGTATGTGTTTATTACTTATAAGTATTCACCAGTCATCTTAGTACCCAAAACACAAGCTGCGCTTACTTTGGGGCTGGATGGCGATGTGTGTATTGTCGTAGTATATTTATATTCTATACGTAAAATTAAATACGTACCGATATAGGTTTCACCGTCTGCCGCACTGGCCTCTTCACCGGTAGCGGCAATTTGTGCTAAGCTCTCACGCTCTTCCAACTCTTCGGATGCTTTCGGAATGTTCGACACCACTTCATACGTCACGCCCGTCGCCGGTAACTGGTCAGTTCTACAAGCAATACATTAATATTTAAAAAATATTTGCCACGTGGGTAAACTTGGTTGCTTAAACAGAGGTCATCGAAAACACATAATTAATTATTTCTAACTTTGATGGTGTTAACGTGATATGGAAATTGGCATTTAGTATCTGTGTAATTTTTTCTCGCACGCAAATAACCTCAATAGGTATTTGTTTATGAAAATATAGACACTTTTCGTTTGTTTAGTAACTCGTGGAACTATATCATTGGTAGCACGACAGTTCGCCAGATTAATTGTTTCGCACTGCGTACGAAGTAACGTTTTATCTAAATATAGACAAATGTCAAAATCACGCTGGATGCAAAGCCACATAGTGTTAAAATAACGTTGTGGCCATAGACACGTAGTGTCTTAATCAAGTTGTCACAAAGTACTGCCATCTCTTAAAAATCAGAAGACATTATGCCGATATCTATAACATACCTAACTATCTTCTTGCGTATCCGATCTGTGAAGCTCTGCCGTTTGTAGATATTCAACGCGAGCCGCTTCCGTAAGATGAGGTCCATAGGTGCCGGATGCGACAGTCGCACCGTCGTTTTTAATATGAGGTAAACACGTTCGTTCGCTGAGTACAAAAAACAAAACAAATTTAATACAATTTAGGCTAAATAAATTGATTTTATTTCTTTAGTTCTAAAAATGATTTAGGGCCGCTTAAGCGATAAGTAGAGTGCTGCGAAACCTGCACAATATTTGTATGACAAGACGATTAAAATAACTCTGTTTTAATTAACTCCTATAAAAGACTAACTAACTGACTAACCCCTTTTTATTCTTGTTTTAACATATTTAAGTTCGTCTCATTGATTATTGCAAAATTTATAGTATTTGACAATTGATGTAACTATATTACTGTTGATATTTCTTAACATCAGAAGTGGGATTGTCATGAAAACTTTCGTATCAATTAGGCGATTTAAAAGAACCAAACGGTAAGGTACGTTAACAAAACGCTTTTTGGCCCGCTTCATATGTGAGGAATGCGTGACTAAACTGATAATGTTCATAAATATTCATTAGAAGACACACAGTACATGCGCATAGTTAAATTATAAACCTGTTGGTATTTTAATCCTAGTACAAATTTGCCAAAAGGATGTAGGTTCTGTACTGGACTCCGATAAAGATTATATAGAATATTATAAATTTAACTGTGTACTAAATATAACTTTTTGTCTTAACATTGGAACAACCTCTACGTAGGTCACAATTGGTGCTGGAGTGTGTTATTATTTTTAAAGTATTAATGAATCATTACAGAGTTATCTAAATAAAATTGTCGGAATGAAATAGATCTAAAACGCCTTGATTTTTTATTTATAAAATTCAAAATTCTTTTATTTAAAGTAGGCCCAGTTTATAAGCACTTTTGAAACGTCAAGTCAGTCTGTTTGTAGAGACTCTACCACCGGTTTGTAAGGCAGATTCCACCGAGTAGAGCCGGCGAGAAATTGAGCAGAGTGCTCTTTTCAACATAATTTTACAGTTTACAATCTATAAATTTTTCTACCATGTGGGGGATGAGAGCGGAGTCTGTTTCCTTTCAGCCTTGTCGTTAAAATACAAAAATATGTATTGGCAAAGGGCATTGATTGTGTGTGCCTATGAAGTCTTAGAGTATTAAGAGTCAAATAGGGCAATACTAAAGAAGAATAGTGAAAATAAATTATGGTTATTTTTATAAAAAGAAGAAGAAGAAGTTACCTTCAGTGATGCGGTTGAGGTACTGTGAATCGTGAATTAAATTATGGTTATTTTTATAAAAAGAAGAAGAAGAAGTTACCTTCAGTGATGCGGTTGAGGTACTGTGAATCGTGAATGGAGGAGTCCCAAGAAGCTACAGCCGATACGTCCTTGTCGTGGTGATGCAATATTGTGAGCTCGTAGAACTTATTTCCGTGCTCCTTCGGCAGGATGGAGTTCATGCCGGCTACTGTCACTTCCTCGCCTGATGAATGCGTTGTGAGGTCGTCCGCTAAATGAGACATTTTGATTATAGTGATTTTTCATAAGTTTCCGAATAAAACGTTACTTCATTGTAATGCCATAAGTTCAGTACATAAATCCTAAATAGTTCAGCATGTAAAACTGGGTCAAAATTTTTAAGGAATAGGAAAATTCTCAGTCAATATTAAGATCTGTCATTTCACGCAAGTCTAGGGATTGATGTACAGAACAGTTGGTACCATTGTAAGCTGTTTATACAATATAACAATGTAATATAACAGTATAAAGAAGAGATATAGCAATTCGATGCCTTTGATCTTGTGGCAAATGCCGACTTAACCAAATAGTGTTATGACAGTATATAAATATAAATGTTGTAGTCACTTAATCATGAGGCCAGCACCCTCTACCTTTCCTCACCCCATACAGACAGTATGGGGTGAGGAAGAGACTCTAGACAGCTTAGTCAGACCTCCGAATCACTCTAACCTCTATCCTTACACAGAGTAAGATGATCCTTAATATGAAGTCAAGGTCAAATATTTATTTATTCAAATAGGCCCATGGATGACTTTATATGCATACATTACATAAAAAATATGCACATTGTAGTGAGATGATGGTGATAGCAACATTCGTAAACGTTAAAACTAAAGCTACGAGGGTGTTAAGCGCGCCCTGGATGTTAGGACCTACCGTTGAGATCTAGGAAGAGAACAGGTATGTGTTGCTCCATCCCTGCTGGAGGATTCCAAGCAGCCGGCGCACCCGGTATTGGACTTCCCGGACTTGGAACCAGCACCTGAATAAAAAGTTTTTTTTATATTTCAAAATTTAAAAAAAAACAAAATTCAAAATTCATTTATTTCAAGTAGGCCTAATTAACAAGCACTTTCGAAAACGTCAAATCAGTCTGTTTGTAGTGACTCTACCACCGGTTCGGAAGGCAGATTCCACTGAGAAAAGAGCCGGCAAGAAACTCAGCAGATTGCTCTTTTCCAACATCATTTTATTACTATTCCTTTGTTAAAAGCGTGTGAAGTTTTCGGAAAAGTGCGTGGTAAGTCTATCAATACGCACTTGGCCAGCGTGATGTAATGAAACCTAAACACATCTCATTTTGTGAGGAGACCTCACAACTCATCAGGAATCGAACCGACGCACCTCCAAATTACAACCACAGCGCTCACCGCTACGCCAGATAGGTTTTCAAAACTATTGTTATGGTAACTATTGTTTTTTAATCTGAGTTTAAAAAGAAATAAATAAAATAAATATACTACAACAATACATACATCGCCATCTAGCCCCAAAGTAAGTGTAGCTTGTGTTATGGGTACTAAGATAGCTGATGAATATTTTTATGAATATAATAAACATAAATACACTTGTGGGAATCGAACCCACGGCCTTGGACTCAGAAAGCAGGGTCGCTGCCCACTGCGCCAGTCGGTGTTTAACAGTCGCGGCGGGCACAGATATTAAAAAACTAAGTAAACACTAACCGCATTCCTCTCTTCAGTAAGCGACACCCACTGTTCGACGAGCGACTGTTCTCTTTCCGTATCACGCTCGCTTTTCATCGACGGCGACATATTAACCAGTTTCTGGAGAGCACATAAAAATTAAACTCGTGTAAGGTGATATACAGGGTTAAATATAATATATTATATTAACAAAATTAATCTAAAATTAAACGAACGTACTTTTTGTTGCTGGAATACATCAGTCATCTAAATCCAACCTAGCTTATTTTCAATATGCGCTTTAAACGCTAAGTTTGTGAGTGTGCACTAAACTACCCCCGAAATGATCTAGGAAAAGAGGATACTAGCTATTTTTTAGCATATGTTTTTCTCTGTATGTTAGTAATATCATCTGTTGGTAGTTGCTGAGGCTTTGGGTATTCCGCAGATGAGTCGATGTTGCAGAATCAGTTCAAGATGACTAAATTCTTGAAAATACCACTGAACTAACAGTACTCAGTATTATCAACTAAGTTAGATGACCTTCAAACGCCTTTAAGCATCTCGAGCACAACTGATTTCAAAAACAGTCCATTCGTGTGTGAGCTATTAAACCATAGACACAGTGGCGTGCATAGAAGGTATGCAAAGGGTACGCAGATAATATAAAACGAAGAAAATCTGCAGTACGAGTCATACAAAAGTTAGGGTAAGTTTTTTATTTCTTACAATGCCTATCCTTAAGTTTTTTATAACTCGTACTGCAGATGTTTTTCATGTTACATCATCTGCTTGCTTAGTGCATATCCTGTGCATAACCTATATGCACGCCACTGCTATGTCTATGCATTGGCGTGCACACAGTCAAACGCTAAATATACAACACATTTGCGTCAAAGGTGAAAAATTATTAATACACCGCATTTAATTATTTCTTTTTTTTTTCTCTAATTTTATAAATTTTAAATGTATGCCTGAAATAAAGAGATTAATATTATTATTTACCTGCAATTGAGCATGTAAATGTTTTCTGCGACGAGTAAGAGCGTCGCTCCAACGGTTTCTCAGCATCGCTAGATCCTCTTCCTGATACGAATCCAATGGCTTTTGCAGACGTGACCTACAAGACCAATTTTATCAATAGTGCTCGTAGTTAGAAATGTAGACATTTGGTCAATACATATAAATAGTGAGTGGCAAAATAATGGATAGCCTTCAACGATAAACTCATTCGATATGTTCTTTTTTTTTACTTTATGTTAAAGCCATAACATGTTTTACAGTAAGGCAATTTTAAGAACTCATCCAAAGCAATATTTTTTTTTAACGGTTAGATTATAACTTGGTAAAATTGTTAGCTTGAGTTGCGTACCAAGACTCATGAACTTGTTTTGTATTGGAATCTTTGATATTTATCTTCATAAAATTCAGCACAGAGATAGAGTTGCAAACGTAAGCTTGATGCCCAATTAATTATAAATCAGAAATACTAAGCGACTTAAGCTGCTGACATCATCTAGCAAGGGGCAACTTATTTTGGATTACAAGTGATTTTTCCACAGTTTGAGCAAGATCTAATGCTGGAATTGGTGGCAAGACAAACCACACACTCTCACACACTCGGAAACCTCTGCTCTGCCCTATCTTATTGCGCTACTATATCTAAAAAATTCGATATTACAATTATATCGAACTAGAGTACAGTCTTGAGTATCGAACTTTCCATAAATATACATACCTGACTGTAACAGACCCCAGTTCAACACTAACAATGTGCTGACAGATGATAGGCAGCGTGCCGGAGTTAGCGGCTGGACGGACCCTGACGCCGACGCGTCTCTGCTGCCCTTGCCGGACTTGATACACGCCGCCCGTGACTATGTCGCTGCGCGGCGTCACCTGGAAATAGCATTATACGTTCAGTAAGGTCTATTAAAAATACGCTTTAATCCTAAAAAGTTCGATTTCGATCGATCGGGACACAATTTTTCAAGACGTTTACACAAACAAAGCTATTTATGAAAACTATTATTGGGTTGAATGAGGTTTACAACAAACCATTTTTATTATACGCTTTTTACTAGCTTCATCTGCTTTCAGTATGTTTGTTTTTATGTTTTATGTTTGTAACAGACTCCTTTGGACTTGATTTAGACCCTCTTCAAATGCTATGAATTCGTTCAACCATTGTCTTTAGCCGATTTCTCTAATATTAAAAAAAAATCATGGTGGGTTACGAATAATTTTGCTCTCATAAAAATTTTATTTGGAGAAAAACAAAAAAAACACGCTTTTAAAAATAAACTAAACTAAAAGGTTGACTACCTTACCAGTCAAAAATCTGTTTGGTTTTTAGTACCAAGCGTGTTGTTTAGTTTTTTGAATTATTAATATTTATTTTCTTACATTTTTAAAAATATTTTATTGATAACCATCCTATCATCAACAAGATAAAGATGTTAAAATAACAATGTTTTGTTTATATCCCATTACATTATTTTATTGACTTCATCACTTTGTCTCTCTAGACATTGTGACACCTTTAACAATAGCGACGCGTTTTAAGAAAGCCTCCTAAGAAAATATCGATCCGATATCGAAAACATCCTTACGATGTTTTCCTTCACTGTTGAAGCAAGAGATATTTTAATTGCTTAAAACGCACATAACTTAAAGTTAGACGTGCGTGCTGGGATTCGAGCCAACCCCCGAAAGTGAAATCGAGGTCCTACCCGATTGGGCTATCACCGCTGCTTACTTACTGCGTGCTAAAGAATATACGTTACAATGCAAGTATTACTCAGAAGTACAGTGTTGTTGCTAATACTAACCTCAACAGGCGCGTACTCGCCCTGCTCGTTGAGCTCATGGATCTCAACCCAGAGTTCGATCTTTCGTGTGAGCTCAGCCCATCGGTCGGCCAATGAGCGCGCCTTCGCTAACTGCTGCTGTTCAACCTCCCAGTTGCCGCACGTGCGACTGAAACCCGCAGATCTGTGACCCCATACTTCGATGGATAACGCACCCTCTGCGAAACGAAATTAAATGAATTTATTTGTGTGATTATCTCATAATAATTAGGTAATTATAATAATAATAAATTTACTAACCAAAATTCACAAGTAGACTTAAAACTATTATGGTGTAATCATAAATTCTCACGCATTTTACCATACACCACCGTAAAGTAACAAGTTCTTAACAAAATAAAAGTCGCAACATATCCAGTCAAGCAACTCCAACATAAGTTATATAATCTAGTTCTGAGGCTTTAATTGCACCAACGATATCAAAATACAAATTATTTATATAAAAAAAAACAAAAGAGTGTGTGTACTTATGTACACGCGTTAGAAGTTATACTTCTTTGGCGTATGGAAAAAAGTAACTAAAATGCAGTAGTGATTAACGATAAATATTAAAATTAGTCAAAAAGATTGTATTTAAATAAAAAAGGTTTTATTAACGTTATAATATTTATTTATTCACACTGTTTGTACTGTTACCAAACACGTGTTCTAAATATAAAAATACTAGAATATACAATTTGAACATAGTTTTCATTCCACCTAGAAATAACTTTACGATGTAGAATTCAGGTGTCGAGGTGCGCGCGCATCGTAAAAATTCACTCTCATCATTTTTCTCCATCGCCAAAAGAAGTGTAACTTCAAAAAGATTTTTTTTTTTTATAAACGATAGACTTTTAAAATTTTTTGAACAGATTTCAATAGGTAATCATTTCCAAACAAATAGAATAATATAAGATTACAATAATTATATGATTTCGTAAACCAAGCTAGAAGAAAAAACGTCTTAACGAAATAATAGTGAGTCCTATAGAAATAGTATGTTCTACAAAAATTTAAGTCTTTAGTAGATTCAAAAAGAAGTCAGCAAAAACCGTATACACACATCTTTTCTTCATTAATACTTAATAATCGATGGATCAAGCAGATGGCGCAGTGGAAAACCATGGCCTATAAACAGAGCAACACTCCGCAGACATATGGCCTCATGTGCCTGGAATTACACCGGCACCCACACGCTTCAGACCGTTATTAATGAATTACCCACTGATGTACGCGACAATATTAACCCTCGTAATATTAAGAAAAAAGTGAAGTCCTTCTTTTTAAGTAACTTATGATCATTTTTATACACAACATGGTAAACTGGCAATAATGTTCTGTAGTTAACGTACCTAGACTTAATTCTCTGTTAGCATATATTACAAACCTTGGTGGTTTTCTGATGCTAGCTATAAGTATTTTTTATTTTTTTGGAAACTTTATGTAATAATAAAAAATAACACATTGAAACAATGCTGCTTAGCGGCAGAAATAAGCATGGGGATAGTCCTTCCATGGACGAGCTCTGTCACAAAAAGCTCTAAAACTACTAAACATTTACTAAAATGCGTTATTGAACTTCGAAATAAAAATAAAATGTTATTTTCAATTGCCATTTTAGGCATTAAATATGAATCGTCTCAAAAAATTCAAGTTTATTATCAAGACAATCTTTTAAACATACACCTTTTTACTCACAACATGTTATATGGTCTTATGGTTAGGAGTTTTTTTTTTATCTAGCCCCAAAGTTAGCGAAGTTTTTGTTATGGGTGATGAGATAGCTGATAAATATTTTTATGAATATAATACACATATATACAGATAAACACCCAGACACTGAAAAACATCCATGTTCATCACACAAACGCTTTCCAGCTGTGGGAATCGGAGACCCACGGCCTTGGAATCAGAAAGCTGGGTCGCTGCCCACTGCGCCAACCGGCTGTCATTAATTAATACCAAGTTAATGTGTATATATATATATATATATATATAGTATACACTATATATATATATATATATATATATAGTATACACTATATATATATATATATATATATATATATAGTATACACTTACCAGCACAATGTTCAATGAACTCCTCAGTCAGCGGTACGGTAAAGTCTATCTTGTGGTCGAATCTGAAGGTCATGAGCTGGTTCCTAGGCGAAGTAGGTGCTGGGACGGTGGTCGGTGACGTTGGCGCTGGTGGGGTGTCCGCGCTCACATGGGGCGGTACCACCACTGGGTCCCCACCGCCCCACAGTGTATACTGGCAGAAAACGAAGTTGGAGAGCGATGGAGGTAGCCCGCTCGCTTGTTTGATCACCACTCGTATCGTTACCTGAAAACAATATTTTTATATAAAAAAATAATTAATAAAGCCTAAATTTGTTTTTTTAATAATCTAGATAGTTCGGATTAAGAGTCCATGATTAATTGATATTACATAATCAAATTAACTTTTCTATTGTCTGTTGTGGTGGGAGTTTTCAGCCGAAACTAGTTACTTAGTGGCCACTCAGTGGACAGCACTTCATTTATGCTCAAATGCATTGCCTACCCTAAAAATCATACAACTTTTATAGGAGAATTTTTCAACTTTATGCAATTTTCCTGCGTTATGCCTACACTGGTTAAAACGCCACTTTGGCCTCAACTGCCAAGCGATGCCGCATAGATATAATCTTCTGTATAACTAATATAACTACCATTTCCTGTTTATAGTTACCACCAGGTTAGATTGAAATCAAAGGTTTAATAAGATAAGAGTGAACAAACGTACGTTAATTGCATAAAAAATAATGTTATACTAACATGTTGTGCAGCGTGATCGGCGGCTTCGTCATAATCGCGCATGTCGGCTGAGGTGTCCGAACCAGCTTCACATATTCTGTCTTGGGGAAATTCACCACTCACTCGACTTATTTCAACCTGAATAGAAGCGCATACACTGAATAATGGTACAAAAATGTTGTTTAAATTAGTATATACGTAACAAAAAGGCATTCAGATTGCTCGATACACACATATTGTGTGTGCCGCAGAAAAACGGAGATAAAATAAAATATAGTACACTGTGTGGTGTACAATAAAGTGTGCTTACTCGGCGAACAATGAAAAGAGCTATGTTAGGAGTATCTCTACGTGATCAAATCAGAAATGAGGAGATCCGTAGCAGAACTAGAGTTACCGACATAGCTCAACGAGTCAAGAAGCTGAGGTGGCAATAGCCGGGGTACATAGGTCGGAAAACAGAGGGACGTTGGGGTTCCAAGGTGTTGGAATGGCTACCTTGCACCAGTAAACACAGCGTTGGTCGACCCCCAACCAGGTGGACCGACGACGTCAAACGAACGTCTGGAACGTCCTACAAAAGAGTGATTATGGTGATGAAGGGTTGACTGCAATCTATTTACC
Source organism: Pararge aegeria (assembly GCF_905163445.1). NCBI lineage: Eukaryota > Metazoa > Arthropoda > Insecta > Lepidoptera > Nymphalidae > Pararge > Pararge aegeria. The sequence continues at coordinate 17,376,851 of NC_053181.1, forward strand.
TGTAATCTCCCAGCAACTTCGCCCTGCTGACTTATGATAGGCGTGTGATAGTCGAGCGTGACGTCATGGAACAGCGCCTCCAAGAATATGTTCGCTACGCCGATCAAGTTGTGGTGCTCTTGGGTCTCGTAAAATGGATCCAGTGCTTTATCGACAATTTCCTGCAAAGAATACAACCCTCAAAAATTCTGGATTACTGTGATCCAAAATTTTTGCACATGATGTCTCATTCGAGAACAAATTAGTAACCATAAAAAACAGTTTTCACCATCGATTTCATGTGCCAGAATAGCTTTGAAAATGGTTATGTAAGAGCTAAAAACTGTTCTTTAGAAAATGGGCAAAAATTTAAAACATTCCAAAACAATGGTGCCAATAATAATGTCGAACACAGTTCTTTATGCTGTATGAAACTTTAGCTATCCTTTATTAAACGAAACATTGTAAAGAGGACTATTAGAAGTCTCAAACTACTTGACTTCATTCATATATGTTTTTGTTTTTTTTTATCACATTAGAGTTAAACCAGTAACTCACCTCGTCTCAAACCACACAGGGTTTATGTGACAAAGGATAATTATATTATTTTTTTTATTTTATTTAAAGGTTAAGGTGTAGATCAAACTGATGCTGACCTTTATTTGGTATGTATTGTAATAATTTATAATATAAGTCTTGGTATGCATTAGGCCAAATTAAAAACTTTTCCTTTCTTTCTTTCTTTCAGTATTAGCAGCATTATATTAGATTTACGCATAGATCATTTTTACGTTGTTCTTTGATTTTATCTGGTATTGTTAAATTAAAACGCATTTCGTCGCTTGGCTCACATTACCCCGGAAAAATCCGAATCGTTTTGAAGAGATACAATAAAATACTTTCTTGACATTTATAAAAAAATAAACAAATGATACACATAATAAACCAATTATATTATGTTACTAAAGGATTTTTGGATATTATGGTAGGCGAGTGTCTTTTGTGAGTCGAAAACTTCGCGTGACATTGTTAGCTAGGCGACGATTTGTACAAGGAAGGCATTTGCAGCATTAACAACACTGAATTAATGAACTGAATTAAATGGGAATTACGATATCTTGTGAACTAACGCTATGACAAAACCGAAACTTTGAAATAATAAAAAAAAACATTAAGAAAAAAGAACCGCTTAGGAAACCCGAAGCTCCTACATAATATTGGAAACATGAAGAAAAGGAAAAGATGAAAAGGGAAAGAATAAATATTTTCGGTTTTCTAAAATCTAAAGCATAGGTATTATAGTGTATTTACAGCTTGGAATGAAACTATACTGTTCAGATAATAAAGTTCCCGAAAAATAACAAATGAGTTAGGCCATAAATAAGCGATTTATCAGCCCAGACATATAGCTCTAATGGTTCTAATGCCCGTTTTCACTAATAACGTACAAGGGAATGCCAAAATATGTAAGGTCTAATCTAAGGATTTCCTATGCGTACATCAAACGTTCACCGATATTACCTAAGAGTTGGTGAAACGTTTTTGGTCTATAGACATCGCCTAGATTTAGTAAAAACGGGCATATGTGATCGTTAATGTGATTTCTTAGCCTAGACGCACCGTTGGGGTCTCAGGGTCGATTGGTGCCACGTCCTGGGAACAAGTACGTTAGTACGAATGATGCGTTAGTAAGAGCGTACTTATTAAATCTAGCTATGTTAAACTTTTTTTTTATTTCATTGATACATAAAAGCAAATTTTATGTAATAGGAGTCATCAGTTGATGTCAAAATTTACATGTATTGGTGAAATGTGTTTCTCTTGATCTACGATATGAGTACCGTAGCAAATATCTTATCATATCTGACTTAGAACATTTCGTCAGATTTTTATTACTCTTGTTTGGTTTTGTTTTTGAAGTTATACTTCTTTTGGCGCATTCGGGAAAATGGTGAGAGTAATTTTTTACGATGCGCGCGCACACCGTCATAAAAAACCGACACCATGAAGTTAGCTATAGTCAACATTTAAGTTTTTCTACAAAAACGTTTGACAGTTGACTTTCAATAATTCATGTTTGAATATAATAATAGAACCTTTTTTCTATTGTTAGTGTAATTTTTACTGACAAAACACACGTAGAAAAAGATGAAAGATAAATTTTTTGAAAAGACTTTTATCTTGTTACGCCAAATAAGTATAACTTCTAACGCGTGTACAAGAGTACACACACGTTTTTTTTATTACTACAGTTTAAGTAAATACTCTATGTACAAGATTTGTACGCTCGCAATCAATTTCTATTTCCTAGAGTTGATTTAAAATATTAAAACTTTGTAACGTCAAATGAAATGGAGCTTATCGACCTTGTTTAAAGTTCAAAATAGTCTATACTTCCACAGCCAATGCTTTGGCAGTGCTTAAGAAAAATAATAATCAGCAGCTCAGAACTTGCAACTCTAATGCGAGTTAAATAAGGTTTATTTATCCAAATACAAGTTAGCCTCTAACTGCCATCCCACATGATGATGAAACAATGATGCAGGCTAAGATGGTAGCGGGCTAACCGGTTAGGGGTTTGGTGGTTAAATGAAAACCATTCCCCTAATCGACTGGCGCAGTGGGCTGCGACCCTGCTTCCTGAGTCCAAGGCCGTGGGTTCGATTCCCACAACTCGAAAATGTTTGTGTGATGAACATGAATGTTTTTAGTGTCTGGGTGTTATCTGTATATTATAAGTATTTATGTATATTATTCATAAAAATATATATATATTCATCAGTCATCTTAGTACACATAACACAAGCTACGCTTACTTTGGGGCTAGATGACGATGCGTGTAGGTACTGTCGTAGTATATTTATTTATTTATTTATTTAATCAGTTTTTAAGCGACATCTTACCCGAAGCACGTCTTTATTGATAAAAAAAAAAGGTGGTAACTAGACACAACAGAAGTCTCCCAATAAACAAAAAGGTCAACGTTACTTTTGTTGGTGTTTCGATAATCGAAAAGTACACGTCGATTGCGAGTATACAAACCTTGTAAGTATTATTCATTTAGTTAAATGTGGGTAGTAAAAAAATAACTTACGTTTTCTATGATGTCGTCACGCTGTTGCCTGCGACGCCACTCGTCGTACATGTCGCGCATATCCACTAGCTTGTTCTCCAACTTCTCCATGGACCACACTTGAGCGCCCCGCGTTGGACGCTTCACCATAATGGCTGGCTCCGATACGAAGGCGCCTCGCTAGATTATAAGACGCACTCATAAGAGATGAACAGAAATAACATTCCTCATTCTTTCAAAACGAAAAGAAGTTACCGTTGTTTTGGAAGTTAAATAGACTCAATTTGTCATTTTTAACTCTTCAAATGGACTTAAATGTTGGGCTGTTGACATTGGTGAGATGGTGATAAGAAAAAGAGCACTCGGCTAATTTTTATCGTGGGCTTCTTAGACAAAGGCGCGTTGCGGACCCTTGCGATGGCACTTTTGATTCGTATATTACATATTTTTATGTAATATACAGATCAATGGTGACATCAATGTGCCTATTTGAATTGAATTGAATTCATGTTCTTTTTACTTGATAGATAATTTCGGCATGGAAAATATTTATAAAACAAAAAATGTTTGTTCCATAACTTTTTCCCAGTAAATTTCCCAGTAAAAGCTAAAAGGCTTCCCGAAAAAGTATGGGAGCAAAAAAAAAATTAACACAAGTCAAGTTGAGTAATTATCCGTAAAGATGTTAGACCTTGCATTATGCTCAAACGCCCAAAATCAATGATCAATGTAATGCCATATCTTCAAATGGCAGATTTAATTATTGCTATCCTTTTCCTACTGTTCACTGTTGATAAGAATCGCACAACTAAGTTCAATCTATCATCTGAAATGTTTAGTTAGAGTGATTGACATTGGGCGTAAGTGTACTAAACAAGAGTCATACCTTTCTATTAGGGCTGAGGTTCTGCGGTGGTATCTGCAACGTGACGCTGAACCGCGTGTTTCTGCGCATCTCCTCTGCAAGAAAGTTCGCTTCCTGCACCAGAGCATTGGCCCGGAGTATGTCGGCTTTTAAACGGCTCAAGGATCTCTTAAACGTGTCGTCTCTCTCCGCAGCCCATCTCTCGACTCGCGCTGCGGTCGTAGGCGTGCACGCGGTCATTTTACCTATACAATATAGAAGTTAAGCTTCGATATCGAGAATAAAAACTGAAAATAAAACGTTATAAAAACAAAGTATGCTTAGATATTTAATGTTTGATGATGAAAACCATTGCGCACTAAGTGAAGTAAACAGTTGAGGTCTAATATTTTTAGTCGACTAATGGACATTTCAAAATAAAATCATTCACTTTAGATATAATTAACAGTAACAGATATACAGCAGCGGCCGTTAATATTCTATTTTCTAACTTGCTGTTGGCAAAAATGCTTAAGAAAGCTTATTTTCTCGTCGTGGAATTAATCCCACTTCTGATTTTTGGTCCCAGCACTATATATAACGACTGCCACAATGCTGAAGCTGAGCATTGTAGCAGTCGTTATATACAATCAATGTCGAAGAAGTGAGAATTATTTGATGGGGGTCCTAAATAAGACACTGATTCTGATAATAATAATACAGTTTAAAGAGATGCAACCTTCCTAAGGGAATTTGGTCCAGTACCGTGAACTATTTGACCCAAATATTTTGTGTATAGGCAGTAACTGTTCGCATTGCGATATATATATATATTTGCTTTCACCTTTCGGGTATCGTTTTCAATTTATTTGCGGCACCGATATTCTACAACTTTAGTTTTTCGTGGGCAAATTTGAAACCCAAAATCAGAAGTGGGATAAATGTACGCATCGTTTTTTTAAAAATCTTTATTCATTATTTTAAGCTTATCATTCATATACTTATCTTGAAGCTATAGTTATACACTTATAGTTAAATTTCAGAAGTCCAGGTGGTACGAAATGTGATATACGAATAATCTCACCTAATTTTAACGGGTCATAAGAATACGGCGGATACGGTGTGGACGGTGACAAGATGTTTCTGAGCTGCTGAAACTGACGCTCGTACTCTTGTCTTTGCTTCTCGAGTGCCACTGTAATGTAATAAATCCGCACTTTAAATATATTTTCGATTTATCACAATCGAACGAAAGACACTAATTTGCTTTATTCTTGTACCCTAAGTTTGACTCCACCTCAATGGCAAATTAACGCGATATTGAGTGATTGATTTCAAAATTAATACAATATAATCCGATAATAATATTATTATTATTATTAGTTGTGTACTTTTGACCCACTTTTTATTTTATATCCTCCGTTGTATTCAAATGTTGTACACCAGAAATGGTTGAACGCGTGTAATTTTTTGTGTACACAACAATAAATAAATAAAAAAAGCAACATGCAAGATCAAATGTCTTATCAATCAATGGTCTTTATAATGCGTCGTTACACTAGTTAAACACTGTCATAGATAGCTGAGTAACAAGTTGCAATATGCTTTTAACGTTAATATTTCTGATCTATCAATCTAAAGGAATATAAGGATAAGGGATATCGTAATTTGACTGATAAATAATTAATAACCTTGCTTGTCTTCTTCGTGCTGCCTTTCAAGACGTGAGATGGCAGTCTGTATGGGGTCGTTACTGAGTTCGTTCAGCATGATTTCGTCACGTGCGAAGTTGTAGTCTATCGGTTGCGCCGGAGTCTGAGGCTCTGATGCGGCCGCTGCTAAAAAATAAAAAAATATATATTTGAATATATACTATTAATGATCAGCTAAACTGTATCAGTGTTTTGTTTATTTGTTATTAGTGCACGGGTATGTCATTACATTCATTGATAAATTAAAAAAAAATCTAGGGAATTAAATTTTTGTTTTCCTAAATTTTTCCTTTCCTATCCAAATTCCTAACATACAAAGTGATACTTATTAATCATCATTATCATCTTGACCCATTACCAGCTCACTATAGCAGGTTTAGTTGCAGGTTCCTCGCGATGCTGTCCTTCACCATTGAAGTAAGGTATATTTTAATTGTAAAAAATCAACTAACTTAGAAAAGCTAGGCCTCCCGAAAGTCAGGCCGAAGTCCTAAACACTATCACCTTAACTAGATATCATACTTACTGGTTTCCTTAGGACAGTTAACCCGGAAGAAGTGATGGTTCCCCCAAAGGATCCTGTCAGCATGTCCAAGCCGCACTCCTGATACGACCGGCGTGCCGTTCACGAAGCACCTGGCACCGCCAACTGGCTCCATGTGCAGGCTGCCACCTTCCACCACGAGCATGCAATGCTGTGGTTGGATTCCGAGGCCAGAAAGCTGAATATCTGCCTCGCTGTCAGCGCCCACTAATGTTCTGTCCTATAAACATTAGAAAACGCCGCTGAATTTCTTGTTGAAGTCATTTTTGTTAGCACATAGTAAGAAAAGTCTTAAGAGGTTCAAAGAAGCCGTCTAAATAGAGCAATCAAACGGTAAGACTATGGTTTACTGTGTTTACTTGCAAAAGAAACACGGAGCGGAACATTTCAGATCTATTAGTAAGTGAACAAAAGTAAAATATACGGCTATAAAATGCGAAGTTTTATTTACCTTTAAGTAATAAACCAGCAATTCATTAAGCGACGGATCCGCATTCAAATTTACAAGATAATATTTATTTTTCTCCACTTTGATGCCACTCGCTTGTACACTAATTCCCATTTTTTCGAGAGCGTGCTGCCTTTCACTTTGTATTCGACCTGTTGGAAGAGTTAACAATTGTTTAAAAAAATCATATTCTGTAATTTAAGTACTAGTGTCAAACCAAACAATTTGGATAGCAGCAGGCGTTCCTTTACGAAATTCCATGATAAACTATACAGATTCCATGACATATTATAAAGATTTAATAAATTATAACTAACACCGTGTAGATTCTTCTGCTTTTTGCGGAGTAGAGCAAATTAACCTTAATGTTCATCGTAAATAACACATTGTTAAGCATTAATTTTCTTTGTTCAGGAGTTTTAAGGACTATGGTCAATTTATTTTGCGGTATTATTATTCACCAATTACGTTATATTAACGTTTCCTCCGCAGCGGCAAAAGTAGGTATGCCATTTTTTATATCTAAGGGAGGGTCGAAGAACCGCGACCGAGAAATCACAAATCGAGCGACCAATCAGCTCCTGCTCGGATGCGCGCTTTTTGCGAATTGTCGTTCTCGTCGAGAGCCTTGCTATAACAACAGTAAAACTAACCAGTTTCAACGAGTTTCTCTTCCCACGTTCGGGACATTTCCTTCATTAGGTGCTCACTTTGAGCCAATTGCTCGTGCACATCTTCGCCAACAGGAGAACCCTGGAATAAAACATTCCAGGTAATAACGGTTAACCAACATTTGAGAGTCTACATGTGTTTAAAACGTAAGACCCATCTATTATTCGTATACAAGTTATTAGTTATTGGACAAAACACGAAAGACATTAGTGACAATATTATCATAACCCACCAACCTTCATTGGAGCAGCGGGGTCTATACTCTAAAGTCTAGTCTAATATCTTATAAGAGAGGAGGGTTATAGTTAGTGGGTAAAGATGAACGAAAAAATGCAGTGCCTTACGTAGATCCATTACTTATTTTTTACTTTAAACCAACGAAAAGGAACAAGTATTAATTTGCTTTAGCATTTCCTCCTTTGGCTTCTAAGCTTTCTATAAATATAGCAACCGCCGCACCTTCATAACAGATAATCCGTAAAACACGTTAGCGAGTTGAGGCGTCCCGGCAAATGCTAATAAGATAAAGGTATTTGTGTCGTCAGCCGGATAAGAGGTATTTTTAAATTACAATGGCATTACATCGATTTAAGATTATCCTACGGCTAAAAATATTTTAATTTTGTAATTATAACAAGAGTTTATCCATGCTCTTTAGCCCGAAAAACAGTTTCCCGCGTGATTCGAGACATTATATTTTACGAGTATTAGTTACAAAAAAAAAAACAATTTGAAAATTTTAACGAGAATCCTGCAATTTCAGCTAGGACCCTCGACTTAAAACACTTATAAAATGTATACCTAAATAATAATGGGATCTGAATGGGAATTTAATTGAAATTTCTGCTAAGAAACCTTTCCAAGTTTCCAGCGTTAACTTTAGCTAATTTTGTCTTCAAATTGAGAATGTCATGAAGTTATTCCAGAATTTATTTCCAAGTAAGATAATTTGATAACTTCGAGAAAATTTGATAACATTAAACTTCGGAACAAAACAACAAGATATTAGTCACACGAAATTCTAAAAGTAGATCCCCACCGTGAACCGTGTAGCGGTAAGAGGGGTTATTGTAACACGAATCTGCAGGTTTACGTAAATCATACGACCTGGCTAAAAGTAGGTCTGCCAAAACTTCTAGTATTGACAAATTCTGAAGTCTGATTAATGTAGGTATTAAATAGCGAGGTATTTAATAAAATATAGACGTATGGAATTAATTTGTGTACAAATCCCTAATTGAGCTCATTTAATCCCGTGTATGTAGTAAATGAACTGTTGTTGTCTCATTGTCTTATAGTCTTCTCTGATTGTCTTATAGGACCTACCGAAATCATAATTGGTAGATCCATTCTGATTTCCCTAGGTTTTTAGTAAAGCGTTTACGGCATCGCGGTGAGGGCTTCGGAATCCCTTTCGGGTTTCGATACCCGGCGCGCACTTTATTTTTAATTTCAATATCACTTTCTTTAATGGTGATAGAAAACATCGTGAGGAAACCTGCAAGCCTCAGACTTCTTACGGCCTACACCCTTCTCATTCTGATAGGAGACCAGTTGCCTATTGCAGGCCGGTGATTATGATATTTTAAGTCGGGGTTCTAGCCTGAAATTCCAGGTTTCCTGTTTTAATATATTATCTAATTGAATTGTTTTAATATACTATTCAATTTAATGCTCAAACATTTACATTTTACTGCACGTTAAGAGAGCACTTCGTTATAAAGATCTTTAAACACGGAGTAAAACATTAAGTATAAATCCGTTAACTGTTACTTGCGATACAATCTTCTTAAGCGCATTATCCTTCCTATCTCCGCACCTACTTGCTTTAAGCTCAAGTATATTGGCAGACCTACTTTAAGAGCTACTGTTGGATAATTCGTGTATCTTATTGACCTTAAAAATACTTATTTAATAGAAAAGCTATTCTAGAAAAACTCAAATTAACAAACAGTTTTGCATACGGTTAAAATAAAAAAAATTAGGAGGTCAATAACCTGGCATATTCTGGCATTAATTCTAGTTTAAGGCCTCAAGCAGTTTTTCACGAACAGAGCCTTGACACACGAACGCAACGTTGGACTCAACCGACACACATAATGGGTGATAGAAAAGTAAATCCCATATCCTATAAGGATACCGTATTTTTATTACGTGAAATGAACGAAAATACCGAAACTTAAAAGAAATCAAGGACAGCGTGGAAAATTTAAGAAATGTAGTTATCTAAAATAGCGTTATCTATGTTAATTTTTACATTAAGTTTTAAGATACAGTAGATACATGATAGTAAGACTGCACTTTCTTACATCTAAAGGAGACACTGGTGTGTTCTAAAGAGATCGCAAAATCTCCCAATATGCGCTGAAAGTATCACCACTAGATGACATTTAGAAGAATTCTTCTCGAGCCTAAAAAGTTATCTAAGCTCACCGTAGCATGTTTTAGCATCTCCTTGAGGGCCTCTACCTCTTGGCGCAGTTCTCGAATGATCCTTGCGTTGGGGTCCTCGTTGACGACCGCGTGGTTCACGATGCGTTTCGCCCGATCGGCGTATCGTAGAGTAGATAGAGTCTCCTCATAGTTATCCGCTGCTGGCGATATTGTAGCTACCTGCACCGGATAGCATTACTTTTAATAGCAAAACGTGATTTTTATTATACCGTTTTATTAGGTACAATCATTAAGTATTTCCGATTCCGACTGAGCTGAAATTTGGCATTACTAGCTTGTTTTATCACAATTTGTATGTCCGGGAAAGTCGAGTATTTTGGACTATTTTTTTTTTTCAAATCCTTTTTTAGTCTACTAATTTTGGTTTAGGGCATTATCTTAAACCTCAAGATACAGCAATTTATATATTGCATGAAGTAAGTACAACTCGAACAAAATTATCATAGATGCTACAAAAATCAATAAAACATAAGAACGGAGCTTTGTTTCAACCGGCCAACCGGCTCTGTAAATTGGATCATGGGGGTCGCTTAATTGGTCTTCTATTAAGCACAATAATTACGTATATCTGATTCCGACTGAGCTGAAATTTGGCATTACTCTAGTTTCATCACAATCTTTAGGTACCTAGGTAATGTCAATCTCTAGATAGGTAATTGCCTACCTACAGATTGTAATAAAGCTTGTTTTCAAGAAGCGTTTTTAAATAAATTTACTACGACAAAAAACACGCAAACACATAGCCCCAAAAAAATATTTTTAATTAATATACATAAATACTTATACTATACAGATAATAAACGCCAGCCACTGAAAAACATTCATGTTAACCCACGGCCTTGGACTCAGCAAGCAGGGTTGCTGGCCTCTGCGCCATACAGTCCGAAAGTCAGAGATCCAGAATTTTTGATAAATTAAGAAGATTGGTATAGATCTCGAGAAATGTGTTACTGTCTTAATTTTCGGTAACTAAGCGGACTATGATTTTTGAACAATATTGAAAGACTATCATACAGAATACTGCAAATCATCGCACCAAGCTTGAGGAAGTGCCAAGTTAGCGGAGTCTCAAGGAGTTTATTAATCAATATACCCCACAAAAGAAAAATTAATATTATTATATTTGCGGATTTTGGCGCAAGAATTATTCCATTTGAAATATTAAATTAGAAATCGTAGGAATTTTTAAAACGACTCGAACACTGAATGGGATTGTTAAAAGAAAATTGCTTTCACTACTGAAAAATTAGGTAAGTGTTATATGACCCAAATATTTCAACGACTATAAAGGAGAGTGAGAATGTGTTTATTGTTTTGATAAACGCTATTTCTAGAGCCTTTCATGTAGATGTTTTCTTCGTAAAATATGCTTCCTACAGTATTTGGAACTTTTGCTGTCTGGAATAATTTTATAACGAAGAAAAACCCACCATGGTGCAGTCTCGAGTTATAGTCTTATAATGAGAGACCAGGAGATGCCTGGTTCACCGGGAGAAAAAGTTGAAAATTTATAATTCCTGATCTGGTCTAAAATTCATAATTTTTCTCTAGTCATGCCTTGGTGGCCAGTTTAATGTCGAAACTAACCTACGCCTAACAGGTTAATCCGTTACCATCTTACTACCAGGTGAGATAGCAGACAAGGAATTATATATAGAGGTGTAATAAACAAAGTTCTCAAATAAATATCTGAAGAGGTAGAATATATACCATAACAGTTTTGCTGTTGCCACCAAGATTGTCCTTCAGGAGCCACGTGAGTACTGAATCTCTGTAGGGCACGAACTTGTCCTTATTGTTCTTCCCCGAAGACTGATCTGCCAGTTTTGATATGACGAGACCTAATGTTGTGAGGGACCTGTGGAAAAATATTTTTTGTATCAAGATTTATTCTCAGATGACTAGTTTTAGGCACAGTTTTAAAGTTGATCAAGCTTGCGATTAGCAGGATCAAATTATTTAGTTTACGCTTTACGAAAGCTGAGAATGTGGTTTTTTATCGCTGTAATTTGTGTATGCACACTTATTTGGTTCGTCTGCACTACCTCAAATTATATTCTAGAAATGCGTAACTCTAGCACGGAGTTGTTTTGTTACACGTCAAGAAGATTTATTAAAAGTTTGTCTAGATTCGACATACACATAATTTTATTTTGATCATTTTGCGTTTGGGACATGGCTTATTATAGCTTCCTCCAATTTGACACTGCGACTTTCATCGTCAAAAGTGTACTAGGGTAAGCATCGACTGAATATAATATAGAGATATAAATAAGAAACCAAATCTTGTTGTGGATACACAATGCATCACGGATTCATGGCTTTGCAACATGAGAACATTGTGGATCTAAATTGACTATTAACTGGTAGTTTGTCTTTTTTATGGTCTTTCATTTATTCAGTCCAGACGACGCCAACGCAGGATAACTGTCGGTAAACATGTAACCTTAAATATAATACTGAAATCTTTGTACGCCGCTTACAAAGATTTCAGTTCATTTTAAACAACCAACCTGCCTGAACTCATGCTTGTTAATATTATTTTAATTTATTTTAAGGTTAAGGTCTTTGATCACCTTCAACATAAAAGCATAGCCTCGAGCGATGTGCTTGTATTTCGAAGGTCCCGGTTTCGAACCGCAGCAGGGGCAATTTAATAATTTTAATAATTAAAACATATTTTTTTAATTTTCTCTGATCTGCTCTGGTGGGTTACTTCAACCGTGACTAGGTACCGTAAGATATCTCGTAGACACCGATTAGGGGTATGTGTTTGATATAACTGACATTACCTGTAAGAGTTAGCCCGTTTCCATCATAGACTACATCAAAGCTTACCAGCATGAGAGATAACAGTCAAGGGCTTACTCGTAGTGGAACAAAAAAAAAGGACGTATAAGGAAAATTTCACCATCTCTCAACAAGATTGAGAAAAAGCCACGTAAAGGGCCTATCCCGGATTACTAATCAAATCTTTCGATTTAGAAACCATCTACTATATACTGAACATTCTTTGAAGATATATTGTCCTATTATAATGTTAAGGATTACTTAAACGATAAAAAACATGGGTGTGAATTGCTCTACCTTCATAGCTTAATATTAATTAACTGTAAGATGGTTATAAAATTACCCGGCCAAGTTTTTTGTGGGCTCTTCTTAAACTGTGCGCGTTTGGAAACCTCGTAGATTTATGTTTAAGTTTGCAAACAAAGTTACGAGTATCGACATCCCATTACCATTATATAAACATATATGTATGAACGCTGTAATAGGCAAAGAATTTTTGAATTTGAATTTCATACTCACTTATTAATATTAGATCCTTCCTTTAACCGATCACCTATAGCTCCAGTCTTCACAGCCCGCTCTGAGCCGGCTAAGTCGACTAGGGATAGTCGCGCAGCCTTCTCTCCCGATACCCCTGAGGCCGTGTCGCACAGTGTCTGAGTAAGAACCACACTGAAAACAGCGTGTGATCGCGAGGACTCGCTGTTCATGTTTGTCGCTGCGACCGTTCGGGACTTGTTGCCCTCTGTCATTAGGTTGTTGATATCCTGCAGAAGAAAAAGGGTCGTTAATATTTAAAAACCAGAATCATTCTTGAACATTCTTTTCTAGTAGTAGTTAGAGCTTTTTGTGACAGAGCTCGTCCTAGAAAGCACTTCCTAGGTACTGGAAAACAGCATTTTCAGCCACTTACACATAGATTTACATTTTTAGTAGTAGTAGAGGTTCTGTGACAGAACTCGTCCGGTGAAGTAGGTAAGAGAATATATATGTTGTAATTTATAATTTTTCAATGTTTATACTACGCACCTTTTCGCTCCGACACCGGAGGATCCTTAGGAGATGTTGACTTTACTATGATTCATTGTAAAGTATTGCAAATTAAACTTAATTTTCATAACATATCCTTTTATTCGTTTCTTGACGATATTGCCAAATACATTTTCCTGATTATTTCCTCAACAATCAAACAGCTCTATATCATTTGTATTTGAACAATGAAATCAATATCCAAGCGCACTTTTATATTTAAAATAAAACAATGCCAGTACAGTTAACATAGAGCTGTTTCACAAAGGAACAATAGATCTCATATGGGGATGGCCGTCGTCGGGGGAATTTATTGAATATGTATTTACATCTATTCTAATTAATGCTTAAATGCTTAAATATTTAACGACACGTATCAATATGACAGCCATCAAACTGTTTCATCTGGCTCTAAGCTATGGGCTCCCTAACTAACATGGGGATGACGTCACATGGATTTTGGGGCAGAACCAGCCAATCTGTTGCATTAAAGTTGAATGTCGCGGTAGCTCCACATCGGTACGCACATTGCGTCGTTTAATTTTAAGATACTTAAAACATGGTGTTTTGTAGTTTTTAAATTAAAATAATAGTTTTGGACAATTTTGGTTTTGTTTAACCCTCCGCTGCGGCTAAACTAAATTAAAAATATTTTATTTAACGGAATTCAAGAAGCAGGAGATTTTTACAGTTCGGAAATTTTTATTTAATGTATGCTCGGGCAACTACATCATATATACAACAACGTGTAGACGAGATTACGAAATACTGTTCAAGGGTGTATAAGTACATTTAACAAAGAATTATCCTGTAAAAATATTAAATCAAAAGAATCCAAAAACACCAAGCCTCAATTTTAATATACAACGTGTAACCGAATAACAAAGTACCGTTGAAGGGTGCATAAGAATATTTCACAAGGATTCAACCTGTAAAAATATTAACTAATTCAAAACATTCTAAGCGTTTATTTATGACAACCCTATTGAAGACAAAAGATCGACACACACATATTACCTGCGCTACGCGACGCGTACCAAGTAATTTGAGAGGAGTCACTTGATTTTAATTTTGCATGTGATGTTCGGGCTGTAATTTATTCCTTTCAGCAAAAACTTCGGCAGTGGTTTATTATAAAACTATTCAGTATCATGTTTAATTCTTAAAGACGGTAATGTAGCTCTAAAGCATGTGAAGTAATATTACGGTTTTTATTTACTCTTTGTATATACACTGATTTGGAAAAATCTTATTTTTTCGAAATGTTTCCTTTGATTGCTTATGCTTGTTGAATCAAGATAATCTTCAAAAAAGAGAACCTATTTTTAGCATCTATTTCCACAATCTCCTCCTTTATCTTGCCTTTTCCCTTGTGACGCCAAATCATCTTCAAACTTTGGGACGTACAAAGTTTTAATCACAAAGTCAGCTAGCCTCAGAAAGCATCCGCATGATATCAAACCGAGCGTTTTCGGAGAAGTTCGTCTCTCTTTACGACAATATATTATTAATAACTAATCTATTTCCATAGTCCATGCTAATATTATAAATGTGAAAGTGAGTCTGTCTGTTTGTTTGTTAGTTTGCTGCCTATCTTCAGTTCAACCGATCTAAATGGTATTTGGCATAGAGTTAGCTGGCATATATTATATTTTTTAATAGGAATAATTAAAAGAATATATATAAATAAGGTAATGAGATGATAGTTATGTTTACCATGATTATAAACTTATAGTAGACACTACTAAAAAAAGCTGCAGTCAATTAATAGGTAGCATAGTACTTTTTTAGGAAAATTCAACATCCCTAATATCTGTCCACTTACCCTAATTGTCTACAATTACGCAAATAATGTAAAATGGAAAGCAATTACGGTAATTCTCGTTATTTCGTGTAGGATAACAAAAACTGGACTGGTGGACAAGCTCTCTGAACTGTCCTTTAACTGTACAAAATTGTTTATTCAAGAAATACGATCAAAAATTGATAGATTTAAGAAGCACAGGTTACCAAGAGAATAGCCAAGTTTTAGTAAGTACATAAATTCCAAAGCTTTTGACAGTTCCATTTTTTTTATTTTGTGTTATTTAAAGATTAATTTCTATTTATTTATTATTTATTTTTTTAATTAACATCTTGTTAGTACGGAAGGGCCACTTACACTTACAAGATAGAACTACATAATTTATGGATCAAATCTATAAGACAAATGATTAAAAGATGACATAAAACATTATAAAAGATATAAAGAGGATATTGATATAGTGTATTAGAGTGAAGGTCATTGAATATTCTCAGAGTATCTCAACAATTCACGGAACAATGCTGTCCACCAGTCATGTAATAGATCCCATTGAGCATCGCTGTCTGAATGACGACAATGAACGCGGTATAGGTGCCATGCTTCGTGCAGTGTTACAGGAAGGGATCACGAATAATTTGTTTTTTCGTGGACGAACGTTATTATCTTTTGGGGCACGTATACAACACAGTCGATTATGAAGATCTGGAGCATCGACGTCTCCTCGTAAGATTTGGCACATTATTGACGGCCGATTGGCGCAGTTTGCAGCGACCTTGCTTTCTGAGCCGAAGGCCGTGGGTTCGATTCCCACAACTGGAAAATGTTTGTGTGATGAGTATGAATGTTTGCCAGTGTCTGGGTGTTTATATGTATATTCTAATTATTTAAATATATTATTCATAAAGATATTCATCAGTCATCTTAGTACCCATAACACAAGCTACGCTTACTTTGGGGCTAGGTGGCGATGTGTGTATTGTAGTATATTTATATTTATTACTAGCTGTCCCGGCGAACTTCGTACCGCGCATCATATTTTTTTTTGATGAATGTTATTATTTTAATACTTATTATCCTATTCCGGTCTAAGAGGAATCCAAAAAATCAAATATCATAAAAATTGGTCCAGCCGTTCTTGAGTAATAAATGGTGTAACTGACTTTTTATGTCAACTCAGACGGGAACGCTGTCGAACGGGATAAACAGTATCCTATGTCCGCCTCCTGGCTCTAAGCTACCCACCTACCAATTTTCAGCCATATCGGTACAGCCGTTCTTGAGTTATAAGTAGTGTAACTAACACGACTTTCTTTTATATATATAGATTATTTTTAGTTGGTCGCAAGTCCAAGTTGTAAGGTAAGCAACCTAAAGAAATTTGGTTGTGGTTATGTACCCACATACAGGGCTTGAACAAGTATCTCGGGAAGGCTTGCACTTTTCTACAATGATTCCCTATTCTTTTTCGAAGGGTTGCCAGATGCAACTAATTGTTTCTTGTTTGCTCCGGACTAAGGCTTAATAAAGGAACTTTATTACTAAAGGATTATGAAACTCCAGAGTATTACGCAGTACAAATCCTAATCTTTGATACGAGTCGGCTGCAACTTTGTATTATGGTTTCGGAAGGTTAATTTTTTGTCAAAAGTTACGCCCAGGTCTCTTACATTTTGTACTCTGGGGAATTTAGGAATGCCATGCGTTTTGTACTAATATATAAAAGGTTACTGAACTCTACCAAAAGTCATCACTGAAAATTTATCAGTGATGAACTTCATTTTATTGGCTTCACTCCAGTTACATACAGCAGTATGTATCAGAAATAAGTTCAAAAAAATAAGTAAGTCATCAGCGTATAATAGACATATCGCATGTTTTACACATTCTGGAAGGTGATTAGGAAGAAACGAGGACCTAAAATAGAACCCCGACTTACACCGGAATGCGTATTATATAGCTTTGACTCATACATCCCATAACGAACTAACAGGTGAGGGTCAGAAATTACGTACAGAAGTTGTTTGTCTATAATGTTTTCACAGAATTCAATTTCGATTAATATTAAATAATTAAAATGTAAAATGTGATTACTGTACAAAAATATAAATACTGTGAATCTGAATATTCAATTTGCAACCGAATTAAGAAATACAGTTGAAGGGTGCATAAATATATTTCATAAAGTTTCGCCCAGTAAAAATATTATAAAAAGCATAGTTATTTTTCCATACAAACTAATTCAAAACATTCGGAGTGTTTTCTTATGACAACCCTACTGAGGATAAAAGACCGACACGAGCATAACTACGCTAGGCGACGTTTAAGTCATGCCCATTATAACATTTAAGCAAGTTATGAAACAGCCGATCAAATTATATTGTTTCGCTAATGATGAACGAATGAGGGAGGGGGGGTACCGCTACGGTGCCGTGTCGCTCGCAATTGCTATTTTCTTATTGCTGAATCTTCATTTCGTTATTTTTACCAATAAATTGCAGGCATTCAACAAATTATCAGTGCCGTTGTAAGACGACCGTTAATAATCTAATCTCTGAGCAAGCAACTAGACTGCAATTTCAAATAGCATGACCTTAAAGTTTCAGCAATCAGTATTTAATTTAATGATGAAACTACGCTAGAAGCCAGCTACCTTAACAAATCTGCACCTTGCCTTGGACTAAGTTCGGGGCGAAATCAAATTATGTACACGAGGTGGAAACTTGGGCAAACTTCCACGGACCAACTCCACCATGCCGGCCGTCATCGCATCTTAAATGTTCTTTAACATTGCAATCAGCATGTTGATTATTAAGTGTAAAACTATTGCTTACAAATTCTTCGTAAAGGGATTCAAGAAAACTTCAGTTAAAAACGTATATTGTAAAAAAAAAGGTACGTTTGCATTTCAAGTAGATTTATGGCTTACAACTCTATTTTCGCAACATTTGTTAAGAGCTAGGTATCAATCTAATTTGTCTCACAACACACACCTAGCTTTACCGACCGCACCGCTTCGGCGAGATGGTATAATAACGGTGTTTTCAAATTTATAAATCGGTTTTTTTAATTTATATAATTCAATAAATATTCCTTTTTCACTTCTTATCAAGAATTCTACAATTTTTCGTATCTTTATCAAGTAGTATGTACTGTTTATCTATGACATAATTATAGGATCATGGAGTTCTCCTAATGTCTTTAAAGAAATGATTTTTGTTTGTTACAAATAAAGACATACTACATCGAGTTACTGCGAGTTAGAAGATATATAAATATATAAATAATATAGATATATAAATCATACACGAAACTTATTTTCACGCTATCTTTCAACTTTCCGGCGTAGCATCAAGATGAAACATAAATCAGTTTCTTATCCCCGACGCCGAGCAATACAAGAGCGAAGTCATTCTGTACTCCTACATATTTATATTCTCCTAGTCAAAGTTCAAATCTTGAGAACATATTTGGCGTAACTGTGAATACAAATTGTTTATTCCTTTCGGAATATTTACCGTAGAACATGCGATGCTATTAAAGAATTTAATTAAACATGCAGCCCGACAACATCTATTGGAGCAGCGTGGTGGGTTTATGACCGAGAAAAGTAATGCAATTAATTATATAATTGTGTCTTCTATGTAGAATTAATAGTTAACTACATAAGTGGATCCTTGTAGTTCATTCAGAGGAGTAAATATGTAACATTGGCACTTAAAAACCCAGATATAAATCTTGGAATTTTATTAAATGATAAAATGCTATGCAATAAGTATTCGAGGAGTGTGACTACAGACAAGCACAATATTCATGTTACCTTAGAACCAAGCTAATGACGTAAACTAGCTAAACCTTTGTAGGTTTTATGAATCAAAATGTTATGTCAATATAAACGTTCTGAACGTCAAATTTTCTGTCGTAAGCCTCCCGGGCTTCGGCCGCGGCTAGTTAACACCCTACCGACAAAGACGTGCCGCTAAGCGGTTTAGCGTTCCGGTTCGATGCCGTGTAAAAACCATAGCGGTACGGTTAATATAACTGCCATATCCCTAACTAGTGTTGCCCAAATGCAAGAACAAGACGAGACTTAGCCAGTCTTGGTCTTGGTCTTGCGCCAATACACCTGGTCTTGGTCTTGGTCTCGGTCTTGCGCTCCCAGTCTTGGTCTTGGTCTTGGTCTTGCAGCAAGAGTCTTGCAAGTCTTGCAATTACCTATTAGTCTATTACTATTTATTAAAGTTTACTTTAAATCTTAGAAAAACGTATTAGAATTGGAACATTGTGAGCTTGAATTAACATAGCCATAGTAAAGATCAAGCAGATTAATAAATAACTGAAGATTTGATAAGAAATTCGAAAAATCAACTGACCTATATGTCGTTTTCCATGAAAGTAACTGTTTCTTAATAAACATTTATGATTTATAAGCTTACATTTGCTAAAACAACTTGTAAAAACTTAAGAAATATAATGACTAAATGTACAATAATAGTACCTAAGTAATTAGTTTAAAACCATATAAGTAATCAATATTATAATTACTTACTAGAATGAATTATTATGACATCTACTACCTATCCTCACCATTTTATCCTAATCATAATACTACTTGCGTGATCAGTATAATGTACAATGCCTGGAATGCCCTCCCATCTTCCGTCTTCCCTGATACCTATAATCTGGGTACCTTCAAATCAAGAGTGAATAGGCATCTTCTAGGCAAGCGCGCTTCATCTTAGGCTACATCATCATTTACCATCAGGTGTGATTGCAGTCAAGCACTTGTCTATATACTTTAAAAAAAAAAAAAAAAAAAAAATGTATTCATTTTCATTCTAAGCACTCTGAAACTTATTTATTCTTTGGAACACCTGTAGGTACTCTTAAAATTCGAAATTATTTTGCATGAATAGTGTCAAATGTTATGATTTCGGCGCGGCGGCAACGATTGTTTTAGATTTCAAAAGAAGCCGCCGGCGCGTGTATCATAACCATGTACTTCCGAAAAGCGGCAAATTTCTTTGAGAAGTAAGTACAAAACCTTTGATGCCGCATTATCAAAGTGCCGATGGTTAAAACATAACTATGCATGCACTCAGTTTGATTTTAATAGATATTTTTTTATTCGCTATGTTTATGGTATTAGTCGTAATGCGCATAGGTCCAGTTTTTCATATTCTTTGATATAGTTTTTTGCGTCTCATAGAATTCCTAAGCGTACCTACCTACCTATACACCGAACTGTTACACCTAACTACTCCGTGAAATAGCGCTAAGTCCTAGCTGCAAGACGCAAGAGTCTTGCAGGCTATGTCTTGTTCTTGCTCAAGTCTTGCACGGTCAGTCTTGGTCTTGGTCTTGCTAAAAATACGCGGTCTTGTTCTTGGTCTTGGTCTTGCAAAAACGCAAGAACAAGACCAAGACTGCAAGACCAAGACTGAATTTGGGCAACACTATCCCTAACAGGTTAACCCGTTATATCATCACTTGCCATCGGGTGATATTGCAGTCAAGGGCTAAATTGTAGTGGAATGAAAAAAATCCGACCAATTTGCAATCTCACTTACCTACCTACAGTCCTGATCGAAGCGAAATTAAAGCGACCCGACAAACGATTGAACATAGAGAGTGAACGAAATAAAAGGAGCAGTGAAACGGGTCATGGACGCAGCAATTGATCAGTGGAAGCATAATCGATACCAGCACTGATCAGTAACACTTAGTACGTCTTGCAAAATCGCAATCGAATATCGAAAATGTATGTTTCGGTGAAACGTGTGGAAAGTAAATAGTAAAGCAGGTACTGTAAATGATTTGACTTAAATGGAAATTATAGCCACGTTATGCTCTGTTTATGAAATAATAATTTACAATGTAATATTTTGTAAAATTGCGAATTTGGATAAAATATTATTTGGTAAAATAAAAGGATTGCGAACATAATATTTGTAAAATTGTTAGTTTGTGGAATACGGCGTTTGTGATTCGATTAATTTTTAAAACGATTTTGTTAAAATGATCATTAGTGAACTCATTATTATCTAATTGATCAACATAATCATGAGCGTTATAATTTTTCGCTTCTAGTGCTAGGTCTAGACCTAGCACTAGCAAAGCAACTCTGCATTGAATTTCGCTTCCGATTACAGTGAAAACTCGTACTGTTGGTTCAGATGTAACTTTTACTCCGTCTTGCTTTCTTTGTTTATGCCAGTTTTTGTAATCGGTCTTTACAATAGAACAATAGATAATTTAGTACTTATAGAGCAGTGGAGTGCACGCCATAGAGGCATACGATCACTGGTGCGAAAATCTCCAGTACGAGTGATGAAAAACTTAAGCATAGGCATTGTAAGTTATAAAAAGCCTACCTTTGAATATTCATAACTCGTACTGAAGATTTTCTTAATTTTGTATCATCTGCATACCCTGCGCATACCCTCTATGCACGCTTTTGCATACGATCTCTAGTTGGTAGTTAGTAAAACATAATAAATACTTTAGTAGGTACTCTGAAACGTGATATTTCAAATATCGAATGTCGATTATATTAAAGCTAGGTTTAATTTTGACGCTGTTTGTTCCGCAGTTGTAAACGTAACGTGTAATCTTTTTTTTTTATTGAACTACAACTTAGCTCTTGACTGCCATCTCACCTGCTGGTAAGTGATGATGCAGTCTAAGATAGTAACGAGCTAAGCTTTTTGGGGTAAAGAAGTTATGTGTATTTATTTATTGTTTTCAACTTACGACATACATTACAGGAGTTTTCCGAATTCACTAGCGTAGACTTTAATATTCCGATGCATCTATCTACATACATTATAAACTGTATTTTAAATACCTATATAGTAAATAATATTAATGTAACAAATACACCACAGAGCAACACTTGTGAGTCCAGTCGCAGTAGTTAAAACAGATTCCTTCTCTCATCTATGACGTTAAGGGTGCGAATCGCTTGCGTCAGCGGCTCCTGGTTGAGTAAGTTGGTGGGCACCGCCAACAATGGCGGCCCTCGACGTCGCCAAACGTACCGGCCCGGGGCACAAAGACTCACCTACCCTAAAACGTCCGCATTATTAAACTTCTCTTTTCATTCTTTTTTCTTTTTTCATTATTTAATTATGTATGTATTTATATATATATTTATTATATATGTATTTATATATTTATTTATATTATATGTATGTCTATTTATTGCCGAATATATATGTATATTATATGTAGTATAATTGCACTATCCCGCTCTCTTGCAGCTTTTCCTTCTGTCAGAGATTGCCTGTAAGAGATTGCTTGCAGCAATAAGGCCGCCTTTGCATGCCTACAATTCTTGTTGTTGTTTATTCTATATTTTATGTATATTCTGATGTTTGTGTGCAATAAAGTATTTCTTCTTCTTCTTCTTCTCTCTAAATATTATAAAAATAAACAATATAAGTATTTGATCATTTCCGACTTTTAGTTCGTTATTGCCGACCATATCCAGAATAAATAATGTTGGGTACATTGTGGCATACTATGGGTATACCCCGTTAAGCTTCATGTACAGGTACCTAACGAATTTATTTTGCACTCCACCATAAGGCTATATCTAGTCTCATGTGGAGCCCAAATAACCGAGTTACTTTCCAACAAGATCCTCCAAGACAGTCACGGGCAAACTTGCAGAGGAATAAAAAAAAAACCCTCACAGTTTAGCCCGCTACCACTGCAATATCTTTACTTAACATCAGACATAAATTATATCCCCTGATATACCCTGGGATATACCCTGGGATATACCCTGACAAGGGATATAATTGACGTGTCTACCTGCTAAAGCACGGGAACAGGGAATTGGAGAAGTTTAACCCCGTTTATTATTACACATATATTATGGGTATATTATTTCCACTCGTGTGCCAGTGCTCTGAGACTTGATACAGCTGTGGGAGTGGAATAAATTTCTATCCTTTCCCCGATGATATAATTGTCTCCTGCCCGTGCTAGCCGTGCCTATGAGATAACAGCAACGGCTAACTTATAATGGAATAAAAAAAAAAGATTGTTATGAACAGAAAAATGTATTAAAATTTATTGATTCAAAATCATTCAATATAGATGGAGGCAAATGTGTTTACCCGTCGCACCTCTCATCAACAATTTGTGAACTCACTCTAATATAATTCTCAATTTCCCCTCCAATCAATCGCACTTGTTTTTCCACGAGTGCCGTATAATGGTCGCAATTGGAAAATATCGATTCGCGCTCCGCGGAGTCGTTGATTAGATTTGCGAGTGGTTAAACATCGAATAACCGTTTTGCACTTGCGAAATACACGAAAAATTCCACATAATTGCTGGTTATAGGTGTTTTTGAAAAGCAGTAGGTATTCATGACATGACTAGTAGTACTAAGGGAGGGTTATTTAAATACGAGATTGAGGCTTAAAACCGTGCACTATAGTTTTTACCAGTATGACAGTGGAACAGTTAAGCCTTTAAGTACCTTCGACAAATAAATGATTTAACTGACAACTTTATGTTTCTGTAGATAGTCCTACGACACCACACTTTTGGCTGTCTACCGCTAACGCCATTTGAATTGTGTCACGCGAACGAGCTTATGCATGTGGCCCAACATCATCATGTGAACATCACTGCACGGGATTCCAAATACCAAGGTCTTGTGCCGCTTAAGTCAAGTGGCTTTCTGCGACTCGTCCGATGACGACATTCGACATTGGTCCACATTGTCGGGGGTATACCAACGCTGAGTTTACCACCAACACCTCCAGCACCTTAGGACCCCCACCGACCATAGGTTCCCCGAACTATGTGCCCTGCTCATTGCTTCGCGACTCGTTGAGCTATGTGGCCCTTTGCGCCTTCGAAATTAATTAGGCACACTTCGAAGAAAATTCCCATTAGGTACTTTAGCTATTTTCTACATTTAAATTATGTGAATAAAACGACTTTACAAAAGCTGAAAACATAAAACTTTACATGTAGGTTCTAAAATGTAGGTTTTAAAAAGTTCTTTGCTTTTCAAACATCGCAGTTGTAACACATATTTTCTAGAGCGAAGGCTTTTGAGCTTTAAGTCAATGCGGAGTACAAAGAGTAAAGAGCACTTTTTATTTAACATGAATATCTTGATGAGATTATTAAAATGATATTTACGATAGCTAAAAATACTTTTAGTTAAAGCTTCTTTTGGTTTTACAAGCATGTCACCTCTTTCGTTAACTGAAATTCCACGAAATCGCTTCGTGCAACACACACTCAACAGCGGGCCGTGGCAGGTCAAACCTCCAATTACCACTCTTCTATGGAGATAAGAAGTTTGCCCCCGGCAGTTGGGCAATTAATAGGATGATGATAAAGATAATGTTACTATTATAATATGTATGTTACAAACAATGTAAGTGTTGATTGGTCACGTTTTCCTGCTTTTACGTTTTACACTTAACTTACCTTCACTATTTAATAAGTATAACTTGTATTCTACCGGTAAAGGTGATTTACTTTTTCAGTGATATAAAAGCGATGCAATTATTTCCATCCATCTGACCAATTATTTATTTTATATTAACAAAAGTGTAATAAAATGCATAATGAAATATTTACATATATGCATTTTTTTACTTTTTCTTAATACTTCTAACTTATTATGTAATCTCACGGTAGCGTACTAAAGGCACTTGCGTCAAGTTTTCAGCATTCCAACCCTAGGTCCCAAAGTGACTTAGCACTCCTAGTCAGTCAATAAGGTAACTTCCTGTCACTCACGCGGCTCATAAATACGCTCGGCTTGGAAATATTGAGATTTTATCATAAGATATTTCAAGTAGCTCTGATGGCGTTATAAACACGCTTGTTTACAATGCCTCTCGTTAGGTTTCAATGGGTACGCTTTAGGTAATTATATTGTAAAAATCGGTTTTGCGATACATCATCGTAATCATTAACGCTTCTAAGTTAATTTTTTAATAAATACATATATTAAAATAAAAATAAAAAAGTAACGTACAATTAATGCCAAAACGCTTTTATTCTTTCTAAAATTTATTTTATTCTTTCTCAAAAATTACAAGAGCAATCCTTGTTCGAATCGAAATTTCAAGAACAATTTATGCATTTTACATTTCTGTTCGGAATTATTCATACCTTAGATAAATCCCTTTATTAAATATATTTCATATCCGATAGCGTTAGAGCGATTTATGTATTTATTCTCGAACCCAAATTATAAAAGCAATCCTCTGTATCGAACTTAGAATAACTATTTATGTATTTTACAAATCTGTTCCAAACAACTCATACCTGATAAAAATTTAATGAATCTGTTTGATATCCAATATCGTCAGAGCGCTTCTTTTATATAATCTCGCAAAGTACCTTAATCTTGAGACCACGTTGATATAAAACTTTAGATAAAAATTTATGCATTTTAGATTTGTATTATGCAATTATTCCACCCCTTCCATTTATTAGAACCCAATAATTTCTGAATAACTAGTGATTTTCTTTTGCCGCAGGCTTTGTTGGGTAATGTTGTAAAGCACCGCTAAAATAAAGCTATTTTCTACATCTTATTCAATGTAAAAAGATTTAAAGAACTATTTTTTTGCCAAGGGAATTTTATTCCTATGTCTAACTGGAGTTCTAGATGTTTTTTTTTTTTTTATACATTCAGTCGATTTAAAAAAAAAGATATCCTTGCTAATATAATAAATCCGAAAGTGTGTTTATCTGTTTGACCTTCCTTAACGCACTATCTAAGCAACCAATAAACTTGACTAGGAATACAGTTAGTTGAAAGGATGAAAGACTAAAGGCTGAGATGATGATGAGAGTAACATGGGCTCGTTTTTATCACAGTTTAGTTATAGTAAACGGTTACTATGGGATTTGTAAAAACCATAATAAAAGCAGACGAAGAACGCTGGCACCAGCTAGTACGAATTTAATATGTTTATTTATTTTAAACTCTAATTACATCTATCACTTCATAAGATCACTTTTAGTTAAAAGGCCGCCTTTGCACCCTAGCACTAAAGTACTATTACTTTATTCCTTGTGTTTTTCTTATTGGGTTGTCTTATAGTAAAGTTTATCTATACTATTCTATTCTATCTACCGATGCAAATTACATTCAGATATCACAACATCTTATTTAGTTTGAAAAAAACTAGCCATTTTAAGTTATTCGATAACATCAAAGCATTTCCTTTATTTAAATTCGCAGACAAATTACAAGAGCATTCCTCTCCAAGTTTGCAGAACCATTTTTACTTCGAGATAACTTTTCAATTTTGCTGATACTATAATGGAATAAGATTTACCGCTCTCTTTTACACTCGAATTAGTAAAATATTTTATTACTCTTGCTTTTTTTAGCTGTAGCGGTCTCCACATGGCGAGACTCCACATACTAAACCAGATGGCGCTACAAAAATCCTGCATCGCGCTAGCGAAGTGTTCACAAAAATTGGTGATGGTATCACCATAGCTCCCGTACACAAGTTTCCATCTCCAGGATGTAGGGTGGCATATCCAAATCCATAGTGCCAAATGTCATTAAGATCAGTGCAATGATTTCCTGTTCAAACATATTCAGGACTTAAGCTGTAATGTTAATAAGAACAGTACAATGGGGTATCCGAGTGTAGTTAACAAAGTAACTAAACACATAGTCACACTTTCGCATTTCTAATATTAGTATGGATATGAATCCAACGAAACAACCTTTGAAATACTGAAAGATACTCAACAATGCCTAGCATGTATTTAATCTCGCGGAGTAAATTAAAAGAGAGGGAGAGTATAAATGGTTATACGTAATAGTACTTAGTTAGATGTAGAGGATTTTATGAACTCTACACGAGCATAATACTCTTGGGTTTGAACGACGAACATCAAGCTTAATTTGCTATAATCCGCGTTAACTAGACAAATCTGTGTGAAGTTTTCTATATTAAATATTTTGACGATCTCCCTGGCACAGTGAGCGAGCTGATGAGCGCTGGTGGTTTAAAGTGGTAGGTCTTGGGTTCGATCACCGGCAGGGGCAATTTTGCGAATTTATAATTTCCGTACTTTATATGGTCTGGTCTGGTGGTAGCCTTCGGCCATGGCTAGTTATCGTTATACCGACAAAGAAGTACCGCTAAGCGATCCAGCGTTATAGACTTCTGACATGCGTTTATACACTAACTAGCTGTTGCTCGCGACTTCGTCTGCGTTTGATTTTGTTTTTTGATGTGGCATTCAATTTAGTTGTAGTTCTAAAAAAAATTAAGTATTCATTATCGCTAAGCCATAAATGAGGGGTTTGCTGCTGTCCTCTATCTCGAACCACATTCACCAGATCTACACAAAGTTTGGGCAAAATTAAACACATATTATAACCTCTATAGTACAAAAATAATTATTTCAATCGGTTATAATTTGTCGGAGTTTGGTGTAAAATCGTCAAACACTTTAATCCTCTCTCCCAAAGGAAGCGAGCTTAGTGTCGGGATAAAAATTATTCTATATTACTTCTAACACTTTCAAGAATATGTGTACAAAGATTCATGAGGATCGGTTAAGTAGGTTCTGCGTGTAAGCGTAACCAACAAACTTACATTGACATTTATAATATTAGTAGGGATAATAAGAGGTAATAGTACGGATATTATTTGTGAATTGGACTAAATGCAAACTAGTAACCTCAAATTATCAGGTGCATCCAATACTTCCATTAGAATTTTAAGAGTCTTCATTTACCCCTCTGGTCACCGGTTCTACCGCGAACGTTGTAACGACCGCAATTTGACTTCTCTCAGTGGAGCCCGAATTTGAATTGTGAGCGATTAAACATTGAATACGCTTTCTGAATTCGTGAAATGGGTTTTGTTTTGCGTCCAAGGAGTGGTGAATGCTTTCATAAGTTTAGGTACGTGGCGCTAAGTGTTAATGTTGTATACCTACACACCATTCTATTTTATTTGTTTTGTGTAAACCATCTCTTCATTGCATTTTGTGTAACTTATGTGTAAAACATTTATAAACTAGCCAACTGCCCCGGCCTAGAACGGTTGCTGTCGTGGAGTGATTAATTAGCTAGCGTTTGCCATGTAATCACAGGAACTTGTTATGATTGTTTGTATAAAAACATTACAAATCTTTGAACTACTTTGCTTTTCTCTATAGTGGGTATACCACTTAAATGTGTACTACATATAAAACTTCCTCTTAAATCACTTCACCTATTGCTGAAATCGCTAAGATCATCTTAAGCTAAGACAACTGTTATCACCTTCTCATCTTCAACAGTCAAGTAAAAAAATTGTGATTATACACTAGTTGTTATAGAACCGCGAATCAGTGTTCTTTGTCACTCTTATCTTTGAGGGCTTTTGCAAAACGACTGTACGGCAGCCCTATCGTACTCTTACATACATTAAACTCAAATTACAAAAAAGTAGGCCTGTGCATAATATAAGCTACGGAAAAATTTAACCCCAAAGACATATTTTGTCTTATACTCAACGGAGAAATTGTGCGTCGATAAATGCTAGTTTACCATAAAAACTATATTCGAGGGCCCATTTTGAAATCGGATCTTGGAAGTCAGTATGTCAGATATAATGAACCGCTGGGGAATGCATTTACGCATACCTTCCGAGGAAACGTATGTGGGATTCAATGGCGGGCCACAATACTCACTAAACCTAAGCTATTGTGCTGTGGTGTAGGTGAACACTTCGGTGCTATAGGGATACTCCTTGTGTTCCAAACCAACAAACCTCGTGTTTAACAATAGATAACCATTTACCATTTGTCAAGCACGAGGTAAATAATATGAGTATACCACTCATCTACGGCTCTATCTAAGCGCGAACTATAATGGGTGTAATTGAATCCCTCTCTCGCTCGTCAGAATTAAGAACGCGAATTTAATGTTCAATCACCCATCGATCATTAAATACGCGATCTGAATTCGTGAAATGGGCTCTTCGTTGAAGACCCGGTGTGTGATTATTTATTATTATTAGCAATGTTGGCAGAAAGATCTCGGCCTGTAGTGATTTATATTAAAATAAACAACTCTTGTTATACGACTTTTTTGAAGTAAAACTTCTTTAGGCGCGACTAGGGAGTAACTCAGATTTTTTTCTGAGGGAAATAACGTTTATGTCAGACGTCTGTGTAGTTTAAAAATAATAATTAGGATTGATCGTAAGTATATGTCATATACTGAACGCTTCTTGACTTATACGCCAGCTAGTGGCGAATATCATAAGGTTTTTTGAAAATCTCTGAATATACTTGTTTATTTATTACTTTTGTAATAAATAAATTATTAGTTAATTTTGTGACGATTGCGACATTCTATAATATTCGATGACTAGGTTATTGGCATGTGCTGATCAAACCTTCAATTTTCTCCTCCTAATTATTCTATTTAAGAAATGAAAATATTTATAAAATGTGATATTAATGAATTTTAAATAGAATATAAAATGAAATAGAGAATTTTAAATGAAATGGCGGAGTCCCAGGAACATTTTACTCTTTCATAGTTTAGGAAAAAATTAAATGTAAAATATTTTACATAGATACTCTACTTGTAACTACTCTGTAATATAACATAGGCAACAGCACGCCAACCACGGCTCTATCGTATGGTACCCGACTGAGGGACGTTGTCCAATCACATGTATTTAGTTTTACAGTGTAATGTCATTTTACAGAAATAACAATTTTTGTATGATGTCAATAAATACTTATTTTTTAAAAGTCGTAGAACAATAATTGTTACTTTTAATGAGTGTAACTACAAGGCCGAGAGCTTTCTGGTATTTTATATTTAACCCTATATAATGGAGTTTGTAATCACAATTTGTGTATATAAATAGTAAATAAATTGAAGGACTTATCCTATCCCACCTAAAAGCTATAAGAACTACAACAGACGCAATCCGATATAGCTCTTTATTAATCACGCGAATTAAGAACGCGTACCTATTTAATGTTCAATCACTAATTAAACATTTAATTCGCGTTCCGAATTCGTAAAATGGGCTCGTCGTTGAAAAACCGGTGAATTATTAATTATTTTATGCAGTGTTTTAATGTTAAACAAGCTGTAGCCGGCAACGCTTTGCTATACCACATTCTGATATTATGCTCACGGGAACGCTTTATTTTCCCAAGATAAAATGTATCCAACGAGCCGTGTCCAGGATGATGCAAACTATTTACATGCAAAATTTCGCACAGACAAATTAATCGGACAAGCCATGCATGGCCCATGGGTAATAAATGCTGTTTTAAACCCATTTCCTTCAAAAAAAGGAGGAGGTCTCTTCATGTATCTTCTTTTTAGGGTGCCGTCTCCTTACCAAGGTTGGCAATCATTACGGCCATTTCTACTTTGGACACCGCTGCTCTAAATAATGATTTGGTGGGCTTTCAAAACCATTGTCGTAGATTTTTGATGATGAAAATGAAATGAAATTCTTCTCCGGCCAGGCCTTCTTTTTCATGTACGCTCGGACATAACTCCGTCATTTATAGACTAATTGGCAGAATCATTTTTTTGTTCTAAAGAAGTTTATTTTAAATGGTCCCATTTAATTTTCACATAGATCTGATGAAAAGTTTCGGCGACAGACAACGGAATCCTTCAAAAAATGACAGCAAATTAACGGCGATAGTTGCGCATAAGTATACTTTTTTTTTTCCTTTTTTTTGTTCTCTGGCAGCAGTTGATAGGTTAAATGCATTATAATAGTAATCCAACTTTGTTATATCGCACGTAGACCATCCAGCCTCAGAGTGAGAAGTCATAGTTAGCCTTCGTTTTAGTTGATTTGATACAACACAATTTGTCTAAGGTTGTTGACGTTGTTTTTCAGGTGAAATACACGATAGGCGCTTAGTTTTACACACAATGGAATAAAGCTTGTCTGTAAACTATGCTGCTACAACCAATGCTTAGTGATCTTCGTGAAATAGAAGGACTTAACCAATAGAATAATACTTCAAATATATTATTTACATTAAAAATACATATTTTTGTATTAAGGGATATTCGAGGACTCAAGAGACCATTAAGTTATATTTGTACCAGCTATTAATATCGAACAAATCGTTCGCCAACCACTCCGCCTATTAAATAAGTGTTCTGAATTCGTGAAACTGCCTTTAAACATTTTATTGTACGAAGCAATACTTATAAAGGCAAATTTTCCCTCCAGCCAATCGCAATTGATTCTCCCGAACGATGTAAAGGGTTCTAATTTAATATTTGAACCTCACTCCATGGAGTCGTTATTTCGATCTGTGAGTAATTAAAAGTCGAATAATTTCATCGTGATTCGTTGTAAGTGTCAGATTTTCATTTTAAAATACCCATAATATATATTTTTAAACTCGTAATAATTTTAGGAAAAATTGTTTTCATTATATTTCTCCTATAAGTAAAACGGACAAAGGCGTCGTTTAATCAATTAAAAACCTATTCGATTTGGGAACATTTTTTTAAATCGATCAAAAACTATATAAACGTTAATTTTACCTTCTAGTAAATTGGTATCAATTGTAATTTTACGAATGCCGTAACGATATAATTGGTTATTGACACTTAATTATAGCAATCACGAATTCTGGATGAATGCCCATCGTATTTACGAGTATTTCAACGTAAGAAATTATATTTTAAACTTCACAGAACAATTGCAATCGATACAACCAAATAGTTGAATGTTGGTAAGTTCCCGAGCTGACGGACTGAAAGATCCTC
The DNA here is from genome assembly GCF_905163445.1 of Pararge aegeria. Classification (NCBI taxonomy): domain Eukaryota; kingdom Metazoa; phylum Arthropoda; class Insecta; order Lepidoptera; family Nymphalidae; genus Pararge; species Pararge aegeria. The sequence goes on from NC_053181.1 coordinate 17,408,980, forward strand.
AGTTTGTAGAAACATGAATTTTAGACAACCTTTTCTTAAACGGTATGCTAAAACAGGTTTGCCCTAAACTTGACCCCATTAGGGTGAAATGTCGGAAAACGGCATGAATCTTTGTATGGAGGTCTTGTTATTGTAGAACTAAATTTTCATGAAATAAGATTTACAAAAAAAATATATTTGCTTTTTTGTTTGAAAAGATTTATAAACTGAACCCGCAAAGAAAGGGTTTCTTTATTAAGATTCCTTGTGACAAGAGGTTTTTACGCCGCAATCTCAGTATCCTGCAATCGTTTTCCGTATATTTTCTTTCCCCATCGGAGTCTCAGTTGAGAGTCCAACTTTACTTTACATCTGGGAGATAGAATGGCTGTTGTATTATACAATGTTAACCCTGAGGTTGCGTCAACAATAAAAACGAACGTTCCAAAATCCGATCGACGTCAGCAATCCATCACAGATCGTTTCTAGTTTCTACATCACATATTGCGAATGAACCGCCCACACTGGACCGAAATTCAAATCAGAGTTTCGAGATAAAAATCTTTTGTTTTTTTTCGTATTCTATCTACCTACAAACATAGAGTCGGGGATGATCGGTTTTTCAGCCGCTGGTGTAGTAACATTTTCAAATAGTCTTTAGGTACATTGGAAAATCGGTTTCTTTTATTTCATTGAATTGCACAGTCGCAATGATATCCGTACAGTTCCGAATTTGAATTCGGTTCGTCGAACTGAAATTCAACAATGCGTGAGCTTATTAAGAGTAACATATTTAGGTAATCAATGTGGAGTGGATGACTGAGTATTAGATTATTCTTTGAATTTAAAAATAAAGGCGTAATTATAATACTATGACAGTCGAATTTTTACTTTCTTTAGGACAAGCGCTCACCAGTGACTTCAGAGCATATTTATTTGTACGCAACCTACATTCATACTTACTAGGGGTAACACAGACCAGGGTAAACATACAGATTTCGATGTTTAAAGATAGGCTTAGGAAATCCCCTTTGATGACAACGATTTTTAAAAATTGGAATCTGTATCTTGTTACTATGAGTTACGTATTCACTTACTATGGGTTAAGAAAAAATAAACAAAGCTTGTTAAAACATTCGCAAATGAAAGACGCAGATTTTTATTTTACCATTGAAAACACAAGAAAACGTAATTAAAAATAAATGGGGTATCCTTTTTTATTACACTGCAAGTCGGTGTAATAAAAAAGGATACCCCATCCCTTGCTGGTAGGTAACAGAGGATGCAGTCAAAAGTCAATGAGTCGAATATGATAACCATGATGTACGAGTGTATTCAAAATGTACCTCAGCCGGGTTTTTACTAGTTGTCAAGTACTTAAAATAAACTCAAAATAAGTGTGGTGTATACATAAAATTATTTAACTTTCAACAAAAAATATTGCTTCTAGACATACAATTTAAACGATGAGAGAGTACCTATGACCTTTTTTGAATTAAATTTTTCCTATAGTTTTCCTTTGCCTAAATAAGGCATATCTTGTAATAATTCGATGATGATTTAAAATTAAACTAAATATGTTAGAGGAGTTCACGAAATAATTATAGCGCATAATAATATATTCAGCGCACAGCTCTTTAACCCGACATTGCATTAATGATGTAAAATACTTCAACCATTTCAATTATTTAATGGTAAACGTTTGCAAACAGTAAGTGCTTACATATTATTCAATATCATATGATTATTTATAATCAAAACCAACGCGACCATTTAATAAAATTACGAATAAGTAAATATAAATATATTACTCCAATACACACGTCGCCATCTAGGCCCAAAGTAAGCGTAGCTTGTGTTATGGGTACTAAGATGACTGTTGAATATTTTTATAAATAAAATACATAAATACTTAGAATATACATATAAACACCCAGACACTGAAAAATATTCATGCTCATCACACGAACATTTTCCAGTTGTGGGAATCGAACCCACGGCCTTGGACTCAGAAAGCAGGATCGCTGCAAACTGCGCCAATCGGCCGTCAAGTAATATTGGATGAATTAATTTTAAATGATGCGCTTCCATATTATTATTATAACAGCACTCATAATATAAACGGGGTTTTGTATAACACATTGGTGAATGTTTACTCTGTTCAAGAATATAAATTTACACAACATACATCCCTATCCCTACTAATCCCTAATAATATTATAAATATGAATGTAAGTTTGTTTGTTACGCTTTCACGCAAAAACTACTGAACCGGTCATCATAAAACTTTGGAAACATATTCTCGGCGGTAATAGAAGTAATATAGGATACTTTTTATCCCGAAATTAGGCTCAGTTCCTTTGGCAGAGGTGCTGAAAAAGTTTCACGGTTTTACACAAGGACTATATAAAAAATGTTAGGAGGAGGATGGATGATAAATAAAGGAGCTGAGACTGGTCAGACAGTTCTTTTCAGATATTGTTTATGCGAATAGATTTTTTTTTATAAGAATACACAACTTAAAAATTTCAGTACAACTACACCTAATTTGAATGTCCATGTGTCTCAAAAACAAAAACAAACGCAGACGAAGCCGCGAGAAACAGCTAGTATTTAATAATATAATGCATGCTTAATATAATTATCTACATATAATCAAAAGAAGATGCATCATCATCGTCATCAATATTAACCCATTGCCGGCCCACTACTGAGCACGGGTCTCTTCTCAGAATAGAGAATAGAGGAGGGTGTAGGCCGCATTCCGCCAGACTGGCCAAGTGCGGCTTGGTGGACTTCACACGCCTTTGGGAATATTATGAAGAACACTCAGGCGCACAAGATTTCCTTCACCGTTCCCAGCACAGTCAAGAATACTTGTATCACCTTCAGTACTTTAGTGAAAATCAGTAAAGGCAAGTACCTACTGTCATCGTACTGCAACACAGAGCTGAGGAGGGGGGAACTATTGACCATTTTACATATTAATTGCTTATACCTACAGTGTTATTTTTTTCTCCTCTTTCTATAATTGTTTGTATGTTGCGGCAATAGTTGGTGTGGTCAGTATAGCCTATTATTATTAGTATTCAATTATATCATATTATGTTATTTTAGTATGGCGAAACTTGTGATACAATCATTTAATTTCTTCATTATTTCAGCTACTATCATAGTATCTACTTAAGTTGTATACTAAAAATTGAGCCCTAGTTGCTAAATAAAAAAACTATTATTATTATTTCATAAAAGTAGCATTGGCTGTTTTAAATCATTTTTTGGTAAAAATATACCTGCCAAAAATAAGAGCGTCTTACGCTTTACTAAAAGTTGTCTTAATATAAACACAACCAAGATATCAAACTTTAACGTTAACGAAACTTATTAAACGAGAAAACTGCTATCGGATTGAAACATATTGAAGATAACAAACTAAAACTCATGAACTGACGAGGGTTGGGGGGAATTAAAACATTTCTGGAGCAAGAACAAAGGCCTGGAGATCCTTCAAATTCAATGCGAATCGAGAAAATAATGGATACCGTTAAGCCCTCGAGCTACAACTAAGGGTAATGAAGCTGTCGGAACGGCCAATCTCCGAGAAACCGACGATTTCATCTACGGCGGACCAATTTTTGATGTAACCAAATAAAATATTTATTTAACAGCCGCTTCCTTTGAGGATAGTACTAAAAAACGACCGCTCGTACAGTTCAAATTGTGTTTCGTGTTTAATTTAGCTTAAATTCTCTAAAAAGATAGTAATCATTTCATTTTTGTCGTCACTTGTAGCTTACGTTAAGGGACTTTTTTAATTTTCTTTTTATTTTTATCTTATAAGCCAAAATAACGCATTCGTTATCGGTATCCGTGTTGTACATACATTGTTACTTTACGTCCCTAAGTAAATGCGAATGAAATGCGGGGAATATTTTATACCTACAAGCTTTATAATTTCGTAATATCTATCTATATATATAAAAGAGAAAGTGTGTGGGTATGTTCCGTATAGGCTCCGAAACGGCTGGACCGATTTCAATGAAGCTTTCAGGGAATCTCCGGATTGACCTGGCGAGTAATCCTGTTAAGTTTGGTGACGATCGGAGCACTCCTATTTTTTAACTGTCAAACTGTCAAATACAGCTTTTATTTACTATGATGATAATCTATTTGGGTGTTGGGTGTACATGGGTATAGATAATGATCTTCACCCGCCCGAGAAGAGAATAGAAGAGAATGAATACGGAGAGAAATAAATGATTTAATATATTATGAGACTTAAATTAAAAATTAAATGATGTAAGTTTATTGTTTAAATAAAATAAAGCAAAATATAGCCCGGCGAAGCGGGCTGGGTACGCTACATTTGTTATCGAAGCCTCACAGACTGCGTGAGTCTTTACGAGATTGAAGATAAAGTCAAGTCATCTGACTACCTATGTCGAAAGGATTATTAAATTTCAGTAATATTCATTCGGTCCGTCAATTTACGGCACCAAGCCCACAATGAGTTTTAAACTAGTCGAATTCATACGAACACAATGGTCTTTTATAAACAAATTATACTGAGAACCTTACAAGTGAACTAACTCATACTCGTTTCGTATTCTAATAGCGTACTTAGCTACAACATTTTACACATTCCTCTACAGGTTAGCCCTTGACGACGATATCACCTGCACGGCTAGCATGGACAGGTACAAATTTTCTTCACTGGGGAAAAGATAAAACGTTTATTTTTTCCCACATTTCTATCCACTCGCCGAGCATGGCCGAACGGGTGGAAATAATATCCAAATAATATACGTGTAATATTAAACGGAGATAAACTTCTTCTGCTACCTCCTGCCGTGCTTTGGCAGGTGGACAAGTGATCGCTTGTCACCTGCCAAAGCACGACATAATCGGGAGACAACATTTTTACTCGCGCCTATTCCAGCCGCGCTGACGGTAAGCGATGATGGAGTCTAAGATGTTAGCGGACCAATTTAACCTAGATCTATTACATATATCTATTTCATTCAGGATATTAAGCACCGTGAATTCATCTGTAAAGTCGTGAAGGCCATCTACGTACGACCCTTGTGCCTATAACGTGTTCTTCTACGCGCAGTTTAGTTCTAGCTAAGTTGTATTTTTTTTTTATTAATAAAATTGACTGACCAAGCAGATGGCCCATCTGATGGTATTTGAGAAAAACAAGTGCCTATAAACACGCAAACCTTCGCAGGCAATGAAAGTAACACGTCCTGAACTATGCTACAACGTGTTGACAACCTGAGGCGAAGGTAAGCTTCATGTGACTGTTATTACACCGAGAACCATGGCGGTAGTAATTCCCCAGACGAACTCTGTCACAAAAAGTTCTACAAGTCCTTATTATGTACCGAATTATATTGAGTGGGTACGTACCTGAAAAGACGATACTGCAAGTTGTGAGAGACCGTCTACGTACGGCCCTAGTACTGCGTGTTCTCTTACACGCAGCGAGCGTCGCGTCGTCTCCGGATCGAGAAGGTCGTGGACACGTTCGTTGTAGATCTCCATGTACGACACTTCCACCTGTTCAACAGTAACATTTTGATCGAAATATAATCATGCATACGCGAGAACTGGCAGCAATGGCCTATGTGCTACTACTGCCATATACTGCGATCACAAACCCGTCAGCCCAGCGTGGTGACTATGGGCTTACCCTGCGTTTAGAGATCCTTTAGTCCAGCACAGCTAGCTCAGGCAGGAGACAATTATTTCCCCTGAGAAATGAGAAAAATGTATCTTCTCCCGCAGCTTTACCAACTCTCAGAGCGTTGGCGCACAAGTGGAAATAATATCCAAATAATATATGAGTAATAGTTCTCCTATTCCATGTTCTCGTGTTTTAGCAGGTGGTCACGTTAATTATGTCCCCTGACAGCGGATATAGTCGGGGGATATATTTTTTGCCTTCTGCCTATGCTAGCCCTGCAGAGTGGACTGTTATAGGCTGCTGCCGATTGATGATGAAGGATGATATAACATCCTCTGTTTTTATCGTCCCACTGTATGGCACAGCCTCACAGGCATCCACCCTCATAAGTCAGAGGCATTATTAGCTCAGACCTTAAGTTTTTTTTTAATTGCACGTGAAGGTAATGTCGTCCTTAAAACATTAATATAGTAGTGTGCTCACATCATAAAGGTCATATTTACAGTAGCTACATCTAGTTAAATTAATTTCGGCTTTGCTTTGATGAGTCTGCCAATTAGGACAGCGCCCCATATTGTATTCTAGTGTAATAAAGTTTGTATTGGATACGGATAATTGGTTTATCAATTAGGCCTTTGTAGTCTGTATCCGCAGAATAAACAGCAAAATGAGAGATAGAAAATACGTTAAATTTGAAAGAGCAGATACTATAAAAACATGTAACCTTTGAAATACAGGTATTTGAAAGGTTACTGGTATTTTTAAACTATTGACTTCTGAAAGATAAAGGCTTAATCTTAATAATACGGGTTTAAGAAAGGATTACCCAAAACTCTACCCCGGATAAAAATTGCTCACATTTCACCAAAGAATCGTTATCTAAACGAACCCGAGTGAGCTAGGTGAAGCATATACACAAAATTACGCTCAAAATGACCTTTGTATACCTCTACTGGCCTCCTGTATTAAAACATCTTTACCTTATAAGTAAGAGCCGGGGGTGATTGTTGCCGGGCGATCCTCTCGAAGAGTGCATCGCACAGCCGTGGAATGATACCGCCTTCGTCAGGTCCCGGCGCGCCCATCATTGTGTACGATTTTCCGGACCCTAGAACAAAAGGTAAAATTAGAAAAATAAACATTTTCACTATATACCCGAAGACATTTAGTCGTGGAATTTAAAGAGCTGTGAATATTGATAGCAAAAGAACTTCGACTTGGAAAGTAAAAGAAAGGCGCGTCGACGGTGCAATTCCGGAAGTTTTATTCCCACATCTTTGGGAATGAAAGGCAGCTTCGTTTGTTTGGTTCAAAGCCGGGTTCAAAGAAGCAAGTGCGGTCTCTTCTCAATGGACAGATGCAGTCAAATCATTAACCTAAACAACTGTTGTTGAATGCACCCGAAACGCTACTAGGTAATCGCCAAGAGTGGAAAAGTGAATCTTGTCCATTCTTGGCGGTTGTTAGCGCACGCGGAAAGCGATGCTATCAAAAACATGTACATATTATTTACAAGTATATATTTAAGACTTGTTTTTGCTGAATGTTTTTCTCCAATTATTCCGCGCGGGTGTCGGCGGAACTCAAGCAGAAGATTTTGCACCCAGCGAGGAAACCGAAGCAAATTTGACAGACACGTATGCTTTATGCTAAATGTATTATTATGTTACATCGATAAAAATCTAAGTCAATTTAAAACAATCATTAAGTTACTCATTAGTGTAAAGATCGTGCGTGCAATAGCACTGAATCTATAATGAATACGTATGCTTTTATTATTTTTTTATATTTACAAAACGAATAAATAAAATATTTTTAAAGCATATCTCTTTCTTATTTAATTCGTTTATATTAATTTCATCACATATGTGTTTCCTCTATATTTAAAACATACTACTTTACACTAAAAAGTAATGAAAAGATTGTTTACAATAAAACAAGTTTGAAGAAGAAACTAGAATTTTAATATGAAAACAGTAATGAAGGCCCGTAACCTTCTATGTTGTTATTACAAGTAAGTAAAATAAAAAAGTAAGTTTATAGTCTGTTCTTTACTATTCTATACGATGGTTTGCGTACCATCGTGCAGCATCGAAAACTCCATAAAGAACACGTTCGTTAACAGTTATCTCACACGTTACACGAATGATATTTATCTCGGGGTGGTCATCGTTTTAAAATTTACGATCCGCATGTCCCGATTATGTTCAATATTTCCCATCTGAATAAAATATATAACCTATTTATAAATATATATATATATAGGTAGAAGTGGGGCGGATGATTTTGAATTTAAAATTGATAGCTACATAAAGGTGCGAGAACCAAATCGATGGTAGGCATATTTTTTTGCTGTACATAAATGTATAACGTAGAGTTATCAGACTTTTTAAATCAAAGGCTGTTTACCCATACACATGAGTGAGACGATAAAGGTTACGTGTGGATCAAAATTTTTTCATAGTAATTATTGACGGACCAAGCTGATGGTCCAACAAGCAGAGCAACACTTTGCAGGGTATGCGAGGGACATTTCAAACTGAGGCTAAGCTACATGTGCCTGTAATTACAAATGCTGCTTGGCGGCAGAAAAAAGCATGACGGTAGGACTGCCCATGGGGAGCTCTGTCACGAAAAGCTCTACTGCTACTAAAACTCGATATATATATATATATATTATCAATTATAATAAAAACATAATTATTTTTCTGTCTTACTATAGTAAATAAATATTGCAATTTCTCTTAGTGGTAAGTGATGAACCAGTCATAGATGGTAACGGGCTAACCTGTTAGGGAGGTATGACAGTTATATTTAACCCATATCCCTAATATTATTCGATGCAAAATCGCATAGAAGCACGTCTTTGTCGGCTAACTATCCACGACCGAGGCGTCCAACCACAGTTACAAATTTCACAAATTGCCCCTGCCGAAAATCGAACCAGGGACCTCCATATCAAAACCACAGCGCCAACCGCTGCGCCAGGTCGAAAACTTGAAAATGCTAATGGTATTCTGTTTACGAAACAACAGCACATGTAGAGCTAATATCCGACTATAGGAGCTCAACACGTGCTGTAGTAGCTGCATATTACACTGTCGTTAAAAGTTAAGCACGTATTAGCCGTTGCTCACACGTGTTGATGTCAGACGGAGATATGACGTTTAACGAGCTTAATGCGGCAACGCTAAGGCCTCGCGATGCACTAGGCGCAGTAAAGAGGCGCATTATGAGAAGTGCTAAGACTTATGCTCGCTATGAAAATGTAATTTTAAGCCGCGAGACAAGATACATTTAAACTATGCTCTAAAATTAATGTTGCTGGAAACAGCTTATCTAACGACCCCTAATCAGCGAATACAATTTGGACAATTAGTTCCAGTAATAATAAATAATTATTTATCAAATGAAAATGTTAATTGTACAATTGTTCTTATTTGTGAATTAATTGTTTTTTTTTCTCTTTTTTAATATCTCACTTTTCTATGAAAGAAACGGATAATGACGATGTTTATCTAAAATAGAAGATAATATAGACCAATTTACAAAAATATTTTTTTATTTATTTACATAAGAATAGCCAAACCACCAACCAAATTAAAAATTAACAATGTGTACGCAATTGCGACAATGGAGCCGTGAAAAGAATCGGTGGGTGCTCCGATCGTGTGCTTGCCGATTTTTGAACACAAATAGAGATAAAAACGGTTAAACAAAACCTCACCTGAAGGTTGGGTTAATCAATTGTAAACCTACGATGTCGTCATGTAAGTACTTAATGACACAGCAATAATATACCTAGTAGTAACCTTGACCTGATGCTGCAGACAGTTTGCGAACTACACAAAGAATCAACAACTTCCAAGCAGACATGTCTTAGTAGCTATAAATGTTTAAACAGATACAGCTGGTTGCGTATAATCTTTAAACATATACACCATGTTCTTTTTAACTGGATAAGCTGTGTCATACAGATAGACAGACAGACAGCCGGACCAAACTATGAAAAAGAGACGATAAAACATTTATATTTGCGTTGCTTATTTAGACTACGCAACTCTAAAGGAACAAAAATATATTATAGCGAATATGAAAACGATTTATGTGTTCGCATTTCAATTATTTTTCAGCGGTTTAAACACAATTCCAATCAAAAATGGATAAAGTAAAATTTTTTTCACTACAATTTTATAATAACACATTCGCTAACAATTGTAAAAGCAATTTTTTTAAATCAAAAACTAAAAACTTTGTTCAGAAATTGAATCTTTTCCAAAAGTTCGTACGTCTCGATTACTAGTCGCATGTGTCTTTTATGCAAGTTTAGTACGTCTCGTATATAGGAAGCAAATGTCGTTTATGCAAGTTTTGTACTTCGCGTGTACAGGTTGCAATTGTATTTTATGCAAATTTAGTATGTCTCGTATACAGGTCGCAAGTGTCTTTTATGAAAGTTTAGTACGTCTCGTATACAGAAAGCAAGTGTCGTTTATGCAAGTTTGGTACGTCGCGTGTACAGGTTGCAATTGTATTTTATGCAAGTTTAGTACGTCTTGTATACAGGTCGCAAGTGTCGTTTATGCAAGTTTAGTACGTCTCGTATATAGGAAGCAAGTGACGTTTATGCAAGTTTAGAACATCTCGAATATAGAAAGCAAGTGTATTTTATGCAAGTTTAGCACGTCTCGTATATAGAAAGCAAGTGTCGTTTATGCCACTTTAGTACATCTTGTATATAGGAAGCAAGTGTCGTTTATGCAAGTTTGATACGTCGCGTGTACAGGTTGCAAGTGTATTTTATGCGAGTTTAGTACGTCTTATATACAGATCGCAAGTGTCTTTTATGCAAGTTTAGTACGTCATGTATATAGAAAGCAAGTCTCGTTTATGCCACTTTAGTACATCTTGTATATAGGAAGCAAGTGTATTTTATGCAAGTTTAGCACGTCTCGTATATGGAAAGCAAGTGTCGTTTATGCCACTTTAGTACATCTTGTATATAGGAAGCAAGTGTCGTTTATGCAAGTTTGATACGTCGCGTGTAGAGGTTGCAAGTGTATTTTATGCGAGTTTAGTACGTCTTATATACAGATCGCAAGTGTCTTTTATGCAAGTTTAGTACGTCATGTATATAGAAAGCAAGTGTCGTTTATGCCACTTTAGTACATCTTGTATATAGGAAGCAAGTGTCGTTTATGCAAGTTTGGTACGTCGCGTGTACAGGTTGCATGTGTATTTTATGCAAGTTTAGTACGTCTCGTATACAGAAAGCAAGTGGCGTTTATGCAACTTTAGTACATCTCGTATAGAGAGAGGCCGCAAGTTTAGGAGGAGTTTAGTCGTATACATTAATTCAATAGGGAATCTGGTAGTTTTATATACTAACTATTAACATCATATAGAACTCGTGCTTAGCCGAATAACTCAGCTTTTAAACCCAGTTATTCGGCCGAGTACGAGATATTAAAAAAACTGCCCAGTTTGCAAGTTATAAAGGAGTAGGTACTCGGTCCAGCACTACCATTATCAAAGTCCATCCTAGAATAACAATATCCCCTAATTTCATTGTCCTTAGGATTCAGGTCTGCATCCCATTAATTAATTTTAGTTGAACCGCTTCTTTGGGTCAATAAAACTTCAGTAAAGTAATGACATCGGGATTCAAAAGACTCCTTTCCCCATGAAAGATCAAAGACGCAGAGCTTTCCTTTCAGTTGACGAAGCCTGTATCAAATGAAAGTTGTGATGAGATTGATAGTATGAACTGGGGAATTTCGCTTCTAAGAAATACTCGCTGGCACACTTCAGACTTCAGCTATGTTGCGCGTACTACTCTACTATCGTTTGAGAAAATTAAGGTAACCGTTAATTTACCGTAATGATGGAAGCATACTTAGAACCTGCGTGACGTGGTGATGTGTGGTCCATTCAACCCTAATCCGAATGGCACAAATCTAACAAAGTAACATAAACAACAAAAAAATAAATAAATGAGAATTGTTTGTTGTGTGAATATCCACAAAATATGCCTAACAAGCCTACATACGTCAAATTAAGAATTGAGGTTCTCATCTGATGATGAGATGTCAGAGATGGTAATAGGCTAACATGTTAGAGGTATAGCAATAATATTAAACCCCTACGGTTTCTAACCGGCAAAGCGATAACTCACCACAGCCCTAAATGACCAGGCCAAAGGAATTTTAAATTTTATTTGCCTCCGCCGGGGTCAAACCGAGAAACTCCCACTTATAAGACCATAGCGCTCCACACTGCGCAGGGTGGTGGTCAAACTTTATTTTGAACTAATTTAATTGTACCCATCACGCGTCCCGTGGCGTCGGTAAAGATGACGTGGCAAAAGTAAGTTTCCAATGTAAAATATCGTTGCGTAGCGTGAATAGAAACAAGACTCAACTCTTCAGTTGAAGGTCTCCTTATCGCCGCATACACTAGGCCCCGATGACATGTCCTTGATTCTACCTGATTCATGTCCCATAAAGAGGGTGTTACGCAGACATGTGTCCGGAACAAGGTTCAATGTTCACAAAGAAAAGAGTGTTGTAGCTCTTGGATAGGGGTTTTTATTATCACTTCCAGCCATTATACTGAAAGAGACCTAACGGGAAATGCGCAGGAACCCCTTAGGTATCTATTTATAATATTAATAAAGCTGTAGAGCTTGTTTTTTAGTTTGAAAGGGCTGGAACTACCAGTGAATTTTGACAATCCATTTTTAGCAATAACAACATGCAACATAGTTTTAAAATCGACTTATCGGAAGTAGCTCACGCGGATGAAGTCGCGGAGATATGCTTACACAATTAAAGCTAAAAAAAAAGCGATTTACATCTCTAATACCATAGATAACCGTCTGGTACTCCCATTTTGCAAAACAAAGTTCTTCGGTAACTCTTCCACTTTTAAGGCTGTTGTGCTTTGGAATAATTTGCCTACTGACATCCGTAAAAGTCAATCCCTTCCCATATTTAAGTGTCGTCTTAAAGGCTACTTACTATGTCTTTGAGTGAAGTAATTTGAACAAATATGGTAATTAATGTGTGTTAATTGTATTTTGCTTCTTTCATTATATAATTATATATATATTTATTTTATATCTATTTTATGTATGTCTATTTATTTTCCAATATATATGTATATATAATTGCACTATACGGCTCTATTGCAGCTTTTCCTTCTGCCAGAGGTTGCCTGTAAGAGATTGCTTGCAGCAATAAGGCCTTTTGCATGCCTACATTATTGTTTTAATTTTTTCAAGTCTGCCTTCATTCATCTTTCTGACCTTTTATAGCTAAGTATAGAAAGAATAAGATTATCATTACATATTCCAAACTACTTAAAGACAAAAGGATAATTCTTGCTTTATATCCAACGAATTTCTTCAAACATAATAAAGATTATAATGCCAAGACATTTAGCTACACTCACTAGACTCTATAATGCAAGTTCGGCTCAAATTTCGTGGTTGATGTGCTCGTCAGCGTTGGCGTGTAGCCAAGCAGCCGAACCGCGCATTCGGCATTCATCATAGGGCATTGTTGTTGGGGAATTGCAAAAAATTACTTTCAATGTCCCGAAAGCACTGTGAATAGAGCACGCTGCTTTTTTGTCGTGGAAATGTTATAATTTTCATCATCATCATATCAACCCATTGCCGGCCAAATACGGGGCACGGGTCACACTGAGAAGGGGTTAAGTCCACCACACTGGCCCAGTGTGGACTGGTGGACTACACACACCTTCGTGAACATGTAATTGAGTATTATGTAAGTTTATAATAGCATAAATATATATCTATTATAGAATATATAAATTTATAGCGGTATTTGTGTAGTTAATATGTAAATGTAGTATGTATGTTCATGTAAGTTTATTTTATTTAATTTTTTTGTAGCATAATTTATGCACCATCCACTTTCCACTTTTTATCGGCTTCGCACGCTCAGGTTGCCTTTAAAATATCACTTTTAGTGATAAGTCCGCCTTTGCACCCTAGCACTAAGTACTATTACTGTTTTCTTTGTATTTTTCCTATTGTGTTGTGTTGCAATAAAGTTTTTCTATTCTATTCCATTGTTGATGTTTTCCTTCACCGTTCAAGCAAGTGTATGTCACTTAATTGCTTAAAACGCACATAACTTCAAAAAGTAAGAGGTGCGTGCTGGGATACGAACTCGCTAACTCGTTTAAATTATAAAAATCTAATTCTATATTTAATTAATTTCAAGTAGTGTTGGTTTATAAGCACTTAAGAAACGTCAAGTCAGTCTGTTCGTAATGAACTGCCTCGCTCGTAAGCATGTTTGAGTACGGATCACGACGTCCTGCGGAACTAACGAAGTCTTCCCATTACCTCGTCTTACGTCATTAAAATAGGATAAAAAATAGTACACATAAATATCCCTAGGCAAGCCTTATAAGCGGTGATAACCCAGTGGGTAGGAGTTCGACTTCACTTTCGGGGAGCCGAGTTCGTATCCAAGCACACACCTCTAACTTTTCTAATTTATATGCGTTTTAAATAATTAAGATATACCTTGCGTCAATAGTAAATGAAAACATCGAGAGGAAACAAAATTTAACTCAAATAATGGATTTTTTCACAAGTTAGAGTGTTTTCGGGTTTCACACATGACGGACAGGAAAATTTTTGACCTATTTTGGTGTTTTTTTCCAATTCTATTGCAGTAAATCAATTTTTTAAAAGTATGGAATTAATCTCCATTAAATTATCTCGACAATAGTATGCAAAATATCTTGATTCCGTGAAATAACAAGGCTATAATAATAAAAATAGCCGCCGAAATGAGGCGAAAAAAATTTTTCGATCGTAAAGCACTCTCTTCTGTATATATATTTACATATACATCTGTACAATGGATAGAGTTGGAGAGCTTTAACTATTATTATCATAACAAGTTGTTGTTTTAGCTATCGGGATCATCGGCTTCTGTTCTCTAAGGCACGGGGCGTTGACGTTAACAACTTCCTAACTTCGCGTTGGTACTACGTTTCTTGTAACAACCAAACTTAAACATCATCATACTCGTATCAACCCATTACTGGCCCACTACTCGGCAAGGGTCTACTCCCACTATGAGAAGTTGTAGAGGCCGTAGTCCACCACGCTGGCCCAGTGCGGATTGGTGGACTCCACACACCTTTGAGAGCAATATGGAGAACTCTCAGGCCTGCAGTTTTCGTCACGATGTTTTCCTTCACCGTTGAAGCAAGTAATATTTTAAATCGTTAAAACGCACATAACTTAGGAAAGTTAGAGGTGCGCGCTAAGATTCGAACTTGGCGCTCTGAACGTCAGTCGAAGTCCTACCCACAAGGCTCAAACTAACACACTTACACATTTACCTACATAAATACAGACAGTAAATGATATACGAAATACCTGAAGCAGAACGTTATGAGCAGTTGAGCACATAACGACCCAATAACACAGCCTGTCATTTGCATAATGTAATTCATGTGGAAATGACATATTGTATTGGCTGTATGCGCCAAGTTATATTAAGTTATTTAAGATTTTTATTTCGAATGAGTGGACTGTATTTTTTGCGGTAAATTGGTGTACAAAAGAAAGATACAAGGAATCAGAGCACAAGGAAGACAGCACTTACTTGACCTTATTTTTCATGGGTAGGAGCACGCCGTCCGTTGATCCAAATATTCCTCACGAAGTCCTCTCTTCTCGAACACCACCACTTATGTTATATTTCGGCACACACATAAATATGGGAATTATGCTTAAAAGGATCTCATTGAAACTTTTAAGGTATATTATGATATTTTATGGCTTATTTTCAGGCAGCCAGTAAACTCGTATTGCCCGTTACTTTTCGCAATCGGAAAGCAAGTCGTCCGCAAACGTCTTAATCGTTTGCTTCCGTTAATTTAAGTGACAGCTCTGCGTTCTAGTGTTTTTGAGGCGTATGAGGGCGCCAGTCTCTTCACGGAGAATCGTTCAGTGCTGTTTTAGGTTGGATATGGGAGAATAGGAACACCAATGAAATTTTAAATTATTATTTAAGACTTAATTATAACTTGGCGCAACCATCCACCCGCCCTTAAAGGGTCACCTTTAAGAAAAGCTCTCATAAGGTATGAGGTAGAATTGCCTCTTTTAAGAACGCGTATTGCGCATGGGCGTATTTCATATAAGTATGTGTATATTTACGAAAGTATATTAAAAAATATTAATTATTTGTAGAATTATTATAAAAGAGAATAAAGTCTTAACGTATGAGCTACTTAGTACTAAATTATGAAACTATAATTGTTACGCTTATTGCGTCGGAAGAGGGCATAAGCGAACGACCGGACGGACGTAAGTTCTCCCGGAAATTTTAACGGTCGCTACGCGTATGACGCCGTCTTTCGAGGGATGCACTTTCTCTACTACTGCTAGAGGCCAAGCCAGAGGCGGTACGTTGTCATTTATAACTACGACGACAGTTCCCGGCGTAATAGGTACGGAAGGCGTATTCCATTTCAAACGAACTTGCAATCCGTGCAAATATTCCATCCTCCAACGATTCCAAAACGATTGGACCATTTTATCTATTAACGAGTACCTGTCAACCAAGTTAATTTTGTCTGGATTGACATCAGGCGCAGGCAAGGAGAATAGAGGCGCAGTATGTAGGAAGTGACTTGGAGTAAGAGCCGAAGGTTCGGCAGGGTCAGAGCTTAGTATTGTTAGCGGACGCGAATTGAGAAGACATTCGACCTGAATGAGCACAGTGCAAAGTTCCTCATAAGAAAGGAGCTGTTGCCCTATGACCTTGAACAGGATCGTCTTAGTCACCTTGATCATACTTTCCCATGAACCTCCAAAGTGTGGGGAATTGGGACAGATGAATTTCCAAGTTATGCGATTTTCAGCGCATTCCTGCTCTAGCTTCGGGTAATATTCTTCTCTTAGAAATTTATAGAGGTCCCGAAGGTAAGAAGCAGCACCCTGGAAGTTTTTAGCATTGTCGCTATGCAGCACCTGAACAGGACCACGACGTGATAGGAATCTTTTAAACCCGGCGAGGAAACTGGGGGTGCTGAGTGAGGTAGCAACCTCAATGTGCGTAGATCTCGTAGTGAGACACGTGAACAGCACAATATAAGCTTTCTCGCTGTGTACGCCACGGCGGCGTACAGGAACGTATGGTATAGGACCTGCATAATCGCAGCCGGTGAAACTAAAGGCTTTCAACGCTGGACGTGTACGTATATCAGGAAGATCCGCCATCAGCGGAATGGTTGGACGCGGTTTAAATCTAAAGCAAGTATTGCACATATGTACTCTTTGCCTGACAATACGGCGTGCCGACAGAATCCAGTACCTCTGACGAAGCAGGGCCATTAGGAGTTCGGGTCCAGCATGTAAATGTTTAATGTGGTAATAATCAATGATTATATTTACCACGTGGCCATTGCGAGGCAATATAACCGGATGTATTTTTTCAAAGCTAAGTCCAGAGTTGGCGAGACGACCACCAACGCGGATAAGTCCATCATCAATAAATGGTCTTAGGCGATTAAATGCCGGTGAACATGTTTTATTATTTTTAATAAGAGAATATTCTTCAGCAAAATGCTGATTTTGCAGAGCGCGAAGCATTCTATTCTCTGCGAAATTTAAGTCGTCAGCGGTAACTGCACTAGTGCCGCGACGAGGCAGTA
Source organism: Pararge aegeria (assembly GCF_905163445.1). Taxonomy (NCBI): domain Eukaryota; kingdom Metazoa; phylum Arthropoda; class Insecta; order Lepidoptera; family Nymphalidae; genus Pararge; species Pararge aegeria. Next base: position 17,426,360 of record NC_053181.1, read on the forward strand.
ATTTAGCAAATCTACAAATGTATACAATTATACGTAGAAGTTTGCTCCACGAAGAAAAACGGAGAGCAAGCTCGTGTAAGTCGTTCGGGAGTATAGGTTTACACACAGTGTGTATAAGAACCTTCTTCTCGGGTACGTCTTCAATAGACTCTCCCTCTAGAGTTTTGAGTGGCCACTGAGACGGATGCATTGATGCCCATGGTGGACCATGCAGCCACAGAGGGTGTGAGAGAAGCTTCTCAGGAGTTACACCTCTCGATAGAATATCAGCAGAGTTCTCAGTGCCAGGGCAATGATAAAAGTTGTCTGGTGAGATATTCTCAGTTATCTGTACAACGCGATTCGCGACAAAAGTCTGCCATCTATGCGGTGAACTTTTTATCCAATATAGGGCGACTTTGGAATCGAGAAATGCATATGTAGCCTTGATTGGGATACGCTCAGAGTAAGTGTCATGTACTGTACGAAGCAATTTCGACAGTAGGACGCCACCTAATAGTTCGAGACGAGCAATTGAATGAGGTTTCGTCGGCGAAACTTTACTTTTCGCACAAGCAAGACGCACAGTGTTACCAGTAGGGGAGCTAACGTGTAAATAAACGACAGCACCATAGGCTGCGAGACTAGCATCTGATAGTCCCAGGAGAGTGACCTCGCAGTCTGTTGTCACGCCCACATGACGCGGTATGTGTAGCTTATTTAGAGCTGGCAACTCATCGCAAAACTGTCTCCACATCTTAATGATGTGTGGTGGAGCTACAGTGTCCCAATCAAGGTTTAATTGCCAAAGCATTTTAATTAATATTTTGGCATACACGACTGTGGGAGCAACGAAGCCCATTATGTCCCACAGACGGGCAACAGTCGACAAGATGGAGCGCTTAGTGCATGTCACATCGTCGGGCACAGAAATTTTAAAATAGAAAGCGTCATTTCCAGTATACCAATGCAGACCAAGTATTTTATGGTGCATGGTTTTGTCAAACTCCACTTCAGTCGGAAGTTTGTGGGACGCAGGAAGGTTATCTAAGACCTCGCGAGAATTGCTGTTCCACTTAACTAATTCCCACTGTGCACCCTTAAAAAGATCGATCATCTGCAGCGACACAGTGACTGCCTCTAGTTCGCTTGGAAGCGAGAAAGCTACGTCATCCATATAAAGCGCGGGTAGCACAATGCTATTCGCTCGTGGATATTTTGCGCCGTCGTCATTCACCAGCTGTCTTACCGTGCGCAGTGCATGGAAGGGACTGGAAGTGAGACCGAAACAGACTCGATTGAACTGGTATAGCACAAGAGGGTCTTGTGGATTAAAGCGGTATAAGAAGCATTGATAGCGACGATCAGCTTCGCGCATAACGATTTGTAGAAACTGTTCTCGGCAGTCGGCTGTCATTGCCACTGCATGCAGACGAAAATTCAAAATTATTTTAAAAAGATCTCCCTGTAAATTTTGACCGGAATGTAGCAGATGGTTCAGTGCCTTTCCAGAACTAGAACGACAAGAAGCATCGACGACTAATCTCAGTCTCGTCGAGAGTTTGTCTTCACGTAAAATCCCCGTGTGTGGCATCACGTAAATCGGAACAGGATCTTTAGAATCATATGAAGGCGCGGGAGAAATATAATCTTTCGCGAGATAACCTTTTATGACGTCATCATATGCCGACCTCAATTTATTCGAAGCTTCAAGCTTTCTTTCGAGGCAGATGAAACGTTTCTTAGCTATGTCCAAAGAATTCCCTAGGGAATATAGATCCTCTTTAAATGGCAGCCCGACAACGTATCTGCCCGTATCGGGATCTCGGACAGTAGTCGAAGTGTAGAAGTCTTCGCATTCATTATCATCAGGATTCTGAATGGAAGCGGAAGGAAGTTCTTCAAGTTCCCAGAAACGCTTGACTAAAGAGTCAATAGCAGGAGGCTCTTGAACGAAACAACATGTCAAGGCCGTATGAGTATTTATAGTAGGTATCGTAGGCGCATTGCCCATGAACACCAGACCTAACACCGTGCGCAATGCAACGGGCACCGACGGGTCGCGACGTGACGTATGGACGTCGTCGGGGAGAAGCAAATGTGGAAATAGGGAAGCTCCTATTAAAGCATCAATTTTATCAGGTACGCCGTAACTCGCATCGGCAAGCGGAATACCTTTAAGGTGTGATAGGACTGCCGTATCTATCACAGCCGTAGGTAATTTGTCTGTCACTTTATCAACAACAAGTGGCGAGATATTAAAACTAACGTTATCATCAAAACGCGAATAAAACGTCAAGTCAACCGAGCTGGATTGTACAACCTTCTCAATTCCACCGAACCCCTTCACGATAGTACGTTCTGTGAATTTAGTTTGCAAACCCAAGCGATCACAACATTCTTTTGAGAGGAAATCGGCCTGCGAAGCAGAATCCAACAATATACGTATAACTTGCCGTTCACCATTACAGTCGTAAACAGCAACTTGTGCGGTAGCCAATAAGACAGTAGTTCGCTTGTCTTCGACACGATTCATTAAATTGCTATTATACACCTGCGTAGCGCTTGTAGACGGGCTTACGCGCGTAGCGCACAGTGCTACGTCGGCGCGATCATCCGCTACGGGCGATGACGCGGTAACGGTAGGTGCGTTCGGTGGCGGCATGACGGTATTCAACTGAGGCGCGCGGGAATGTTCCTCGCGCTGGTCAAAGTGCAGCCTTTTGTTATGTTTCTGACCACACGAACAGTGCGGGGAGACTTCACATTGCCCGACTTTATGTTTTATAGACAGGCAGTTCACACAGGCATTCTTCTCCTTGACGCACTTAAAACGTTCTTGAGGAGTTAATAATTTATTAAAGTCAACACATTTATATAAATGCGCATGTGTTATATTTCTACATAGACACTTGGACGTAGGCTTATCAACCGTGCTTATATAGGCCTGATACTTCGGCGCATTGCCAGAAGTCCCGTTATTCAAATGTTTTATATTTTTATTATGACGCGTATTAGAAGGGTTTGTGACATTCGTATTCGTACGCTCAAACACCTTCGCGCGTGTTGTGATAAATTCCACAAAGTCGTCGAAAGTAGGTATATTCTTACCGCATTTAATTTCAAACGCGCGTACACTCTCAGTATCGACCCTTTGTGTAGCTATATGTAGTATGATAAGATCAGCTAGGTTATCTAACTTTAGGTTTTTTAAAGCGCTTACTGCGCCAGCGAACCGGTCTATGAAATCTTCAAAGTTAGTCGCAGAGGGAGTCTGAAAACCCTTATAGCGAAATAATTCATGTAGGTACGCGGAAGTCAACATACGTTTATCATCGAACCTATTGACGAGTGTTTGTAAAATGAGCTGATAATTCTCAGCACACGGAGAAATTCCAGCGATTGCGCTTTTTGCCTTCCCTGTCAGCTTCGGTAACAGATAAAATAGCTTTTCTGCATCTGTGAGTGATGGATTATTATCTACTACTGACTTAAAGGTCGTATAAAACATCTGAAAAGATTTAATGTCACCATCGAATTCTAATATCGATATGGGAGCTAGCTTCGGCTTGGCTTTTAGCAGCGCGGAGGTCGCATTATGTATTTCTGGTGTCGTATTTAAAGTTGAGCATTTTGTATGAGTTCGTTTGACCCTATTATACAAAGTCTCAAAAGCATACAGACTTTTGTAATCAGGTTTTGCATCTGAATTTAAGTTTAATAAACGTGTATTATAATCGTCTACAATAGACTCGAACTTTAAACGCAATGAATCAATTTGTGAAGATTCGTCTAGAAAATGTTCTCTTTTTTCAACGTTCGTATGAACATCGGGTTCACGAGATAAGTCAAAGACATTTTGCATGATACCGAATATAGCTTCACGTTTAGCAATTAAGATAGACAGTTTAGTATCCTGAATCTCCTTATCACTTTCGCTAGTTTTAGAATCTACTTTAGGAGGCATTTTACTAAAGTGTAAGTGAGACAATTATCTAACAATCACGAAATACCTATATTTTTATGTGAGTATGATAGGTTAATAGCCAATCATATACTGGTAAATTAAGTAGGTCGCGCGGAGTGCGGATAATATGCGCAAGCGCGCTTCGTTCGATATTACGCGTGGTCGGGTTATATCGAATGTTCGATCGACCAGAGGTTCGTATAGACAAATCTCGACCTTATATGCTAGGTCTTACGACTCTTGAGTAAATGTTTCACAACCGAAGGTACTACAATAATTAATAATTGCAAGTTTTAAGATTTGTTTTAATTGTTAATTCAATTTAAATACACTAATATTTATCGAAATATACATAAATATGTGTAGATAATTAGTATGTCTAACTGGGGAAATAGCTAGCTCAATGCTATAATGCCGCTTATGCCAGTATTACGACAAAGAAAATAGATGACGCAATGACCTATTTTATTTAAAATTATATTATTTCAATTATTAGAGCCTATAGAAGTATTCTAACAAGGAAACTAATGCTTCAATACGTTAATATGAAGGAAATGCTGTAAATATCCGTCTCGACGGAACCAAATAAATATGTATGCGCCAAGTTATATTAAGTTATTTAAGATTTTTATTTCGAATGAGTGGACTGTATTTTTTGCGGTAAATTGGTGTACAAAAGAAAGATACAAGGAATCAGAGCACAAGGAAGACAGCACTTACTTGACCTTATTTTTCATGGGTAGGAGCACGCCGTCCGTTGATCCAAATATTCCTCACGAAGTCCTCTCTTCTCGAACACCACCACTTATGTTATATTTCGGCACACACATAAATATGGGAATTATGCTTAAAAGGATCTCATTGAAACTTTTAAGGTATATTATGATATTTTATGGCTTATTTTCAGGCAGCCAGTAAACTCGTATTGCCCGTTACTTTTCGCAATCGGAAAGCAAGTCGTCCGCAAACGTCTTAATCGTTTGCTTCCGTTAATTTAAGTGACAGCTCTGCGTTCTAGTGTTTTTGAGGCGTATGAGGGCGCCAGTCTCTTCACGGAGAATCGTTCAGTGCTGTTTTAGGTTGGATATGGGAGAATAGGAACACCAATGAAATTTTAAATTATTATTTAAGACTTAATTATAACTTGGCGCAACCATTGGCTATTAATGAACTCTAAATTATATATGTCAATACATTACTTAGGATACATTTCAACCACTTTGTTTTTTTCAATAAGTAGTCAGAATTTTCGGACCAAGCAGATGGTCCACCTTATGGCAATTGGAAAACCATCGCCTATAAACATAGCAACTTTCCCGGGGCCTGCTGTCCTGTACTACCCTGGGTGTGTGCCCTTGACCTGGCATAGGTGTTAAAGACCCATGTGCCTGGAATGAATCGGCTACACCTTGAAGTCCGGTAAATAGCATTGCAACAATTCTGCTAGGCGGCAGAAATAAGGCATAGCGTTAGTACTTCCCCGGACGTGCTCTGGCACAAAAAACTATACTACTACTATAAACTTAAATTCTGAGCGTTTTAGATATAAATAAATAAATAAATAAATATACTACGACAATACACACATCGCCATCTAGTCCCAAAAGTAAGTGCATCTTGTGTTATGGGTGAATAATTTTTATGAATAATATACATAAATACTTACATAAATACTAAGATAAATGATGAATAATTTTTATGAATAATATACATAAATACTTATAATATATAGATAAACAACCAGACACTGAAAAACACCCATAGGGCGTGCACTTCATACATGCGCAAAAGAACTGCCTACCCTAAAATTTACATATAACTCGTATAGGAGAAGGGTTTTGCCATTTTATGCAATTTTACTGCCTACCCGGTAAGCAACCCAGTGCACGCCACTGATTGCAGTTATATTAAGCCCGTACCTCTAATCGGTTTCTACGCGACATCGTACCGTTACGCTGAATAGCTATGCGGCATATATTTGTCGGTAGGTTGGTAACTAGCCACGGCTAAAGCCTTTCACCAGACAAAGCTATATGAAATTTAGAAACTAAATGTAAGATTTAGTTTGAAGGGATGGCTTTCGTTGTTACTAGATATACACATAAGCGGGGTGCGACGAACGTCTGTTACTTTTGTCTTTGTCTGTACTATGAACATCATAATCAATAATCAAAGCTTGGAACATTACTAGAACACAAACAGTCAGTTTAGTTTTTATTTTTGGTCTGTGTGAAAATTTCGAGTAGAATATATTTTTGCAGATAGAGAGTTTTAACAATTTTTTTTTTTTTGTCGTGGTGGAAAAGCTTTATGGCTACCTCTGTCCTTTTGGGCAGGACACAGGTTATGTGGGACTCGTTTACCCGAACTAAAAACCACCACGGCATGTCCCTCTCGTTGGCTTTATTGGACGTCCGGGGAACCCGTTGTACACTTCCCAGAAGTGTTTTAACAATTAACGAAAACAAACTGTAGAGTAGGTGTAACTAAATTTAGTTGCTACCTTGGACACAATGTTCAGGCGAAAGCGATAAATTAATATTACAAAGTAAACTAGGCGTGCAACGCGGTTTCATTCTCGTCAAATTAAACAACAATCTTTGATATTCTTTAATATAAAAGCAAGATTTGAAAAGGTTTTAAGTCGCACACTAAACTAAAACCAAACAAACTGTCGATTTAACATATTTCATTTTTTTATTATACTTCAAATTAGCTCTTAATTACAATCTAACCTATAAGGGGCTAAGGGAGTACGGCAGTTATATTTAACCCATACACTAATCGTTTTCAACGCAACGACGTCCTTTCATCACGTCTTTGTCGGTAGAGTGGTAACTAGCCACGGCCGAAGCCTTCCTCCAGACCAGACTAGAGCATAATTCGGACGTTATAAATTCCCAAATCTCTCCTGCCCCGAATCAAACCCGGGACCTTCAACTTAAAACCATACATAGGGCAAGACTTCATTGTCCCAGTCCCAATCCCAGTCAGAAGACAACGCTTACCTCTCAACGGGGGTAATGAAAACTTCGGTGCAGAAAAACAAAACACGTAAGAAAATTTAGCGCGAACCAAAAATAAAATTTAGATTATCTGTATCGTAGTCGAACATATTAACCGCTAGATCAGCGAGCAAATGACCTATATAATAAAGAATATTATTTAATCTAAGCTAAGCAAAGGGCGATATTTATTCCACTAGATCAAATCATCATATTCAATCAAAATACTTACCGAATATCAGTCTACCCTTTACATATATTCGAGACAATATCTCAATAATCTCTCAAACCTGATTGTTTTTTTGGTACATCTTTATAGAAATACTAGCTGTTGCACGCGACTTCGTCTGCGTTTGAGTTTGTGTTTGTAGTGGCATTAAATTTAGTTGTAGTTCTAAAATTAAAGTATTCAGTATCGCTAAGCCTTAAATGAGGGGTTAGTTCTGTCCTCTATCTCCAGCGATACTGAATACTTTAATTTTTTGAGAACGACTAAATTTAATGCCACATCAAAAAACTAAGTTAAACGCAGACGAAGTCGCGGGCAACAGCTAGTCGGTTATAATTTGTCGGAGTTATGGTGTAAAATCGTCAAACACTTTCATCCCCTCTCCCAAAGGAACCGAGCTTAGTGTCGGGATAAAAAATATTACTTCTAACACCTCCAAGAATATGTGTACTAAGTTTTTGCGTGAAAGCGTAACAAACAAACTAACATTGACATTTATAATATTAGTAAGGAAGTAGGGATAGGGGTTATCATTTAAATTATAAATGTATATTTTTCTTTAAAAAAAAGATGAAGTTTAAATTAATTTCAGCAACGTTTCCGTTTCCGCTTGTGTCTTGGCCTGCAAGCTAGCACTTCGCGGGTGACATAAGCCTGCACTGTTATTTTAGGTCACCCGGACAAAGCACCTGCCTACATCTCTTACTTTTTTGTTCGCGTTCCATCGCTGCAGTTTCTTTACCTATTATTATCAAGTCTACCTGTGAAACAACTGTTATGTAAACAGGTTTTTTAACAAAATATAACCTAAACGGTTCACAGGTTCTTAACATTGAAAAGGCAGTTTGATGTTGTTTTTCTTGCCTAGTGCACATAAAATCAACGTAGACTTTAAATACATTATTCTCTAGCGCTAAGAAATTGAAGTGTGTTAATAAAAAAACCAAAAAAGAAGGAAAACCGAGACGTAAATATAAATGCAAAAGCTGATTTTTCATTCCTTAACGTAAGAAAACTTTCGGTAAGAAAATTATAAAATTAGTAGGTAAAAAAAGTAGGTATATGAGCGAAATCACAAGCAGAGATATGCTATATAATAACGTATTCAAATATCTTCCTTTGCTAATTTTGCACAGAAAATATTTTAATACAAAAACACAACATGAAGTAGATTAAAATATGTAGCACACTTTGTTTTTCATTAAAGCTGCGGACCCATAAAGCAAATAGTTTACGTTTGACTGTTGTTTCCATAATATTTGATTAATTTAGCTAGAACGTTTATATAACGCGTAGGTACTGTATGCAGTTTGTGGTGTTTCGGTTGGAATTCAGTACCCTTAATATAAGTTTTGTATGCTCACAAACGTTCGCGAGTCGAAACCTTTAAATTAAACCGCAACGCAAAAGCAGACCTAACCCCATTCCCTTAAATGTTTATCAGTCATCTTAGCACCCATAACACAAGCTACGTTTACTTTGGGGCTAGATGGCGATGTGAGTTGTAGTATATTTATTTATTAATTTTTTTATTTGATTTTATACATTGCAAATTCCATTATACAAACGTAATACCCAAAAGCGTTCTGTGCAACTGTGATACAGCCAATTCAACCCTAAGTAATTTTTTCAGTAAATTTGATCAAATTTGTTGCTCAGGGATAGGTATTTATTTACATTCATGTAACCGATTAAAACTTTATCTAACAATGTCATACATTTTAAAAGATATCAATAATATTCCAATTAATAGGTAGATTTTATTTGTAATTGTCTAGGTAATAAACTATGTACCTAAGAAATGAAAACTTTGACATAAGCCATTACACTTTTTAGAAAATTGAAAAGCTTGCAAAAGCTATAAGAAGCTTGCAAAGCAGATTATAACTATGTGCCCAATGGATCCGAAGCCTCAAGCATTCACATTATTTTTGCTACTGAAAGTGAACAGCTTTTCTAAACAAATGGCCTTTGTTTCCCGCCTTTATATAAAATTAATTTTTATCACAGCGCTCCAGAGAAGACTCTTACGTAGGTACTTGCTGCATTTAAAAAATAAAACTACTTTTATTGTTTCAGAGATCGGGAAAAAAAGCGAGCGAAACACGGCCAATGTGAAATTTATTTAAGTAAGAAATGCCACCCCATTTATCTCAATTATTTCAAATAACAAACTAAGTTAGAGCTAAAAGCTTTAAGTATTATCCAGTTTTCTCTCCTTGTTAGTGTTATGAAAACATTAAAGAGCAATAACTACGGAATGCAACTTTTCTGGGACGGATGGATTTCTATGGGACGTGTTCAGAAGACCAACCAGAAATATACGGATGACCATACTCTTTTCATAATTGGAAAAAGGACTAAAAGGACGTAGAATGAGGTGCATGGACATAGTTAATTGACAGCACCGGTCAAGTTTTTCACCGCTGTCACCTTTTTTTTTCTAGTGGTAGCTTACGGACCAGGCAGATGGTCCACATGAAGGTAAGTAGAAGGAACTCGTCCTCAAACATGCCGCCCTGTGTCCATGAAACTGAGACGTAGGTGTTCAGTCCCATCTGTCTGTAATGAGACTACTATTTAGGCTCTTAAATTTGGCCCTACGAATTCATCAGCTATTTAGTATAACTTGGATGATTGGTATCTGGCAAAGGAATAAGTGAACACGACATCAGGAGACGACAGCAAATAGCAAAAAGTACAATAGGCAAATGAATAAAAATTTGTCAAGACAAGAAAGTTTCTTATACCATCAAAAAGATGGTCCGGACAGTCTTTTCAATTCGCTTCATGGTTCTGATTGAGGGACGATTCTCACGAAGTACTTCCAGTGCTGGATATATAACATATAGTCTTTTTTTAATAATTTTTAGTCTATGCTAAAGTTTTGTGCCGCTTGACTCCCTGCGACTCTTTTTATGACGACTATTCACCTTGCCAGGGGTCGTCGCTCCAGCCCGTTGGGACCATAACTTCCATGCACCTTCATAGCTCGCAGTTAACAGAAAAAGAAAATTACAACTTAAATATTTGAGCTGTCTCGGATTGTAGTAAATTGAACTTAATGCTATGTTAAAACGCATTATTTAACGCATGCTTACATTTAATATATTTAAAGTGAACAAAACTATAGGTACCTCTAATGCACTTCAAATGTAGACCCACAAACCGCTTTATTTAATCCGAGGCGCGCCGGAGCGTGGGTGCCGTAGCACCTTTCTACGTCGCCTACGAAACTACAACGACCCGAAAGAAATGCTAGCCAAGTGCACTTAAGAGCAACATGTTTTGTACACTACAATGTTAGTATGGTTTAATAGGGGGCCAACAATTTTCGTTTATTTTTTACCTTTTTAAAGTTATATCGCTTAACTAGCAGTTCCTCTGTTTGGTAGTTGACTGTAAGAGATTTGTGTTGTGCAGCGATTTGGCTCCGAAATTGCACCCTGTATCTACTTTTCTCTATTTATACTCCTTTTTTTTCTGTATATATTATATATTATTATATTTTCCCCTGGACTTCGTTTTCTTAAAAACTATCTTCCGCTAATCTACACAGTCTACCCTGGCCCACCACGTCCTTTCCTGTGTAACTCTGCCTTGTAGCGTATTTTAATACTTTCCTAGACTTTTGATAATTAGGTAGGTAGAATTGTTACACCATATATTTTACTATTCTAACTGACAACATAAACACCAACTTTCAGCGATATAACTAAAATTTTACATAATATGTAAATTAATACTATATATTTATTAATTTTCAATTTAACCACGCATTTATCTGTAAAAATATTTAAACAACCTTCTGCTGTAAAATTAGTGTTTTGACGGTAACGCACTAGGGTTCCATATTTGCATCACTATCGACAACGTACACATAGAACAGACCAACTTTTTCACTTCAACTCATATGCCACACGTACAGGTTGTACGTAAAGTTAAAGCTATTCCACATTGGCCATTTATTTTCAGTGTCTACTCTGTACAAGCGCGCTTGGCGCAAACTTTTGTAATAAATTACATACTTTTGCATAGTGCATATTAGAATATAACATTTTAGACGTGCATTTCGTTAAATTTTGCACAAATGTATGAGGAGGATAGCTTTATTCGCGAAAGTAGGATATAGAAACACTGACAAGCTGCTTTTGCTGCTGAAAATACTATTTCACTTAAAACTTTGAAAACAATAAATCAACAAGTCAATTTACTCCTTAACTTCATCATCCAAGTAAGGTATTTACCTAAAATTCTTAGTTGTGTTGTAGTAAACAGTCAAGTTAACCTACGAATTTACATTCGTTTCCAACGTACATAGTTTCGGAGCATACTAATATAAAGTTTTCAAATCGCATTCAACCAACTTATGCGCATAACTCTAACATGAAACTTCGGTTGGCGTTTAGATTTTGAGACTGTGCTAGTCTTGAGAAATGCGCCAATGTATGTGACGTATTTTTAAATACAAATAGATACAGGTAGCTATTTTGTCCGCGAATCACGTACGTCTGATAAGCTTCTGCTTCTTCAGCGATTCCCGGGTTCGATCCCCGCCAGGGGCAAATTTGGACTTTCAAATTTCTGAATTTTCTCTTGTCTGGTCTGGTAGAGTGTGGCTAGTAACCACCGAACGACAAAATCTGCTATTAGCGTTCGATGTCATATAGAAACCAATTAAGTGTATGGGTTTACTATAACTGCTTCACCCCTAACAGGTTAGCCCGCTACCATCTTGGAAACCGTCATCACTTAGCAGCCAGATTGCAGTTGCTAACTTGTAAATTTTACACAATATATTCAGACCATCGTTGGTTCGGATCCTTAAAGGTCATAGTGCGATTTTATTTAGTCATTCTTAAGTATCAGACTAACAAATGCAAAAATATTTTTTTAATCCGACTATGTAGTTCTAGGAATCAGCGCGATCAAAAGCGCCCCCTAACAGGTTAGCCGGCTACAATCCCAGACTGCATTATTGCTTATCACCCGGTGCGATTGCAGTCAAGAACCAACTCATGGACTGGAATAAAAGAAGTTTTGTGACAAAAGGACACTGACGAGTAGGCATAGATATGAGAAATGCGCGGGTTACGTACACACAGAAATATTTCAAAAATACAGCAAAAGAACGAATTTACGGACAAAGTTAAGTAAGGGCACACCCGAAAGAACACTGAACTAACTTTTCCACTTTAACTTACAGCATGCCGCATTTCGAGAACAATGCAAACTCAAGCTTGCAGGTTAACAATTTGTTTTTAGGGTCTATCGTAGATTAAAGCGAGGTTTTAACTTTTTCAATTATATTGTGATTGTAATACTTTGCTACTACACATTGGTCGAAGGAAGGAAGATTAGAAGGCGACGACGTCCGCTGATGAACTTATGTTCAATTAAGTTTTGTGTTAGTACCTACTTGGATTAAAATTACTTATATGTGCTATATAAGTTAAGTGGTGATAGCCTTTTTTTTCAAGAAAATTCTTGAAGCATCCGCACTCCGCTAGGTGAAACGAAGTAGTAATGTGGGACTTGCATCCACTAAAAACGGTGCAGGTCTCCTCACGATGTTTTCCTTCAACGAGATCTAAATAATGTTCCCAAAGGTGTGTGGAGTCCACCATTCCGCACTGGGCCAGCGTGGTGGACTACGACCTTAATCCCTTCTCATTGTGGGAGGAGATCCGTGCCCTGTAGTAGGCCGGTAATTACCGTAATAATTGATGATGATGATGGTTTATAGTCTTAAGTTCTGATCGATATAGATATGTAGGTATGTCTTAAACCTTTTTACGAATGTCGAGTGTCAATATAACTATTTTGATTAATATAATAAAAACAGTTAAAGGAAATAAGTATAATTCATCTTCTTTTTTTTTTAAATAATAACCTAAATCATCCATATCCATATCCATAATTATACGTATCATGCTTGAACAACATCGCTGATTGTTAGCGCAAAGAATTATCCAGTCCTTGTAACAAAGAGGATCTTTGAAAATCATATTCTAAAATGCGGGATGAAAGTTAGTACCTACTATTACGCAGGACTAGGATTTCCGCAAAATAAAACAAATATAACTTCGGGCAGAGTAACACCCTGGTTCAATCTCACACGTATAATGTCCGCTTATTTATTCTACTACCCTAATTATAGTATTTTCATCAACGTATCAAATCAACATTTAATATTTAGTTAGATAGGTTATACTATTTGATTAGTTAGAATAATAATTCATGATTACGTAAATAACCAATTATTGGAATATCAATCAAATAATTAAATGAACATAAAACAGTATCTTGTAATAATCATGTGCCAACTACGTCACGTCCGTCGGGTGTCTATTGGGTACTTGTTAACACTTCTTATGATCTATCTTTATATATATATTTCTTGTGTGCGTGTGTATGTCACTGAACTCCTCCTAAACGGCTGCACTGATTTGAATGAATTTTTTGGTATGCGTTTGGGTACCCTGGATACCCTGGGCACCCTGGATAGTTTAGATTCACAAATCAGCCCGACAGATGACGCTGGGGTCAGCTAATTATTTATAAACGTGATTTATTATTTAGTATTAAGATGTGCAAATAGATATTATATGAGCAGCCTTTTTGGAAACCCTTTTGGTATATAATCAAGAGTAACATTACCGTTGTTAGTGACATGTACTACTATTTTGGTACCGGTAAAAAGTTCCATAGTTAATTTTCACAAACTAAATTGAAGAGCTTTAAACGATACATAAGCGTTAGACGTTATCTTTTATTTATACCGAGTGAGACTAGCGATCTATTCCAGTTAAAAGACATACCTACTCGTGGGCGGACAGCGGATAGAGCGCAGCAATTTATCTAGGTGTTCCAAACCTCATTGTGCGAAATGGCTTCAAGCACGGCGTCCTTTATCCGTATACTCGGAATAAGATTCGTCCCCGTGGAACAATATCCACACCACGCTGTTGTTTGTCTCTCTAAAATCCCGTTTTGAAACAACGGCTTGTCTCTTTACGTCAAAATTAGGCAGATTTCATGACAAAATTTAGTATGCTATAAAATTTATCATGAGTCAGTGCAAAATAAAACAGCATCCGCAACTTATTAACGTCCTACATTTCGGCACCGGCATCCTCTCTCATGGGAGAGCGGTTTAATAGCATTGCCCTACCACGATGCTCCAATTGGATTGGTGGGTTAAACGCGATCATTATTACAAGTTATTGATAATAACCGGGACCGACGCCTTAACGTGCTCTCCGAGGCGCGGCGGTTGACACCACACACTTTCTTACTCAGGGCTGATACTGCAAATTATTCAGCAGAACAAACTCATTACCTAACAAGTTTTAGCCCGCCCTGACATGTGGTTTAATAGGCTTACCACTCAGACCAACGAGACAGTTAAAAAATAAAAAATATGTTAAAGCGAAGAGACACATCACAATACTACAATATTTAAACTTATTTACCAGCACGGCTAGCATGGGCAGGAGAAAAGGAAGGATAAAAATTTATCTTCTTCCACAGCTTAATCTACTCTCCGAGCATTGGCGCCCAAGTGTAAATAATATCTAAATAATATATGTGTAACAATAAACGAGGGTAAACTTCTGCTGTTCCCTGTTTCCATGCTTTCGCAGGTGGACACGTTAATTATATCCCCTGTCCGGGGATATAATTTTTGTCTCCTGCCTGTACTAGCCCTGTTGATAACCCGGTGAATTTCATAGACCTAAGAAATCTCTGAAAATATCTCGAAGTAGCCATTCAAATTGTATCGTTAGAACTTACATACTAATCAACAAAGTATATAGATGATAAGATTTACAATAGATGATATGATGTTCAATGGAATACATTTACTTACTTTTTAAGAAACCATGTGTTAAATCGAAGTGAGACATCGCAGACCGAATCTAAGTTGGTTTAATAAGGTAGTTTTCACGTGGTTGGCGCGCGGCCAACAAGCTCGACGAGCAATCCAGCCCAGGATCCGAGGGGGTAGACGCCTGGCGAGGGCGAGGCCCCCGGAAGCAATAACAGCGATTTTCCACATTATGCATGGCAACATTCCAGCCGTGCGAGTGTACTTATAAAGGCCTCTGCGAATCTCAGACTATTGACCGTCTGGCTTTATTACTAATGTTGCTTATAATTTGCAGTTACAGACAGTATTGAAAATTAAATATTTGAAAGTACATAAGAAGATAAATTTTGTTTGAAACGGCATACCGAATAGACAACTTTTCACTTAATTTAAAAACAGAATTTATTATTATGGACTTGTTACTAACAATATGTATAAGCGTAATGGTGATAGCCTAGTGAGTAAACCTCGGCTTTCCTCTCGTGGAGACCGAGTTCGATCCCCGGCATGCACCGATAACTTTACGGAGTTATGTGCGTTTTTAATGTAAGCAATTTAAATATCACTTACTTTAACGTGCAACGAAACCAGCATGCCATTATTTTCTCAACGGCGTGTGATGGCTGCCAATCCGCACGTGGCAAGTGATAAACGACTAAGACAGCGGGAGGTATCATTGCATCGTTCGAGTCCATGTCGTACTGAGGTTTATTGAAAATGCACCCACCCGTATTTATATCGAAATACCCACCAACTCAATGTCATCAACTTTGATTGTTAATCAATATAATTTTAATTATTTCTTGGAAATTATTTATTAATTAAATAATAAAAATAAGCGTATTAAATAAAATATCTGGCCAGTATGAATTTCTAGTGATCCAAAGTTTACAACTTACTGTAACACAAGCGTGGTAGACTACGGCCTAAACCCTTCTCATTCTTAGAGACGGTCTCCTACCCGTGCCCTGCAGCGGACCGGTAATGGTTTGACGATGATGATGATGATGACTAACAAATTGTGAGTTCACATGTCTTGTGTACAACAAATCTGACGTCAGCATGATAACATATAGCGGTAAAAGTAAAAAAATATTATCAAGTTGTACATATAAGTATATTTTAAGCTTATTACTAAACTACTCAGCACAATCTTGGATACGCAGAGTCCTCAGCTATCAGTCCCGGTTATTATCACTAACATATAAATGTAATCGTTATATTGCACATTATCCCCATGGTTTAAAGCTCTCTGCTATGAAAGAGCAGGCCTGTGACAAGCAATAAAGCATTAATAGACTGAATTTAAAGGAACCGACATAAACGACGAATAAAAACTTAGTAGTCTCCGCTGACCCTTACGGTGCTAATCTTTTGGAGCGAACAGCTAGTTGGCTAGAAAAGAACTGGAGATTGATGGAAATGTTCAAATTTATTGCAGACGTGTGTGTATATTAAGTGAAGATTGTTTATTGTTGCACTCATAACTTTATAAACATACAATGCAGAGTAAATTTATCCAAAGAGGAGAGGGTGTGAGGAAGAGAAGAGGGTGTGATACGCTGATTTTCCTGGGCAACGTTCGTCTTTATGTAACGTACGAAAACATACATGTATTTTTTACCTAGTAACTTCTTAGCCTTGTGAACCTGCGAATGAATGGCCACTTCACCTATTTTTGAGAACAAGCCCACTACAAGGGTGAGTCGGGAAAACCGCCTGGGGACATTTTCTTAAGAGGTGTTGCTTTATTCGTTGAAAAATACTTTAAAGTCTCTGTAATAAAGATTATGTTTAACTGGCATACATTTTAGGCTCCGATTATATCTGGCGAATTCAATACTATTTCTACACGCTTTATATTCGCTTTGCTTGTGTTTGTGTAACCGACTTTTTAGGTTTAGTTTTTTTAAGATTAAATTTTTTAAGACTTGCATTGAGGTTGCGATTTTGATGAGAGTCGTTGACGATGTCAGTCAGTCATTATTGACGGCCGACTGGCGCAGTGGGCAGCGACCCTGCTTTCTGAGTCCTAGGCCGTGGGTTCGATTCCCATAACTGGAAAATGTTTGTGCGATGAACATGATTGTTTTTCAGTGT
This sequence comes from Pararge aegeria, assembly GCF_905163445.1. Taxonomy (NCBI): domain Eukaryota; kingdom Metazoa; phylum Arthropoda; class Insecta; order Lepidoptera; family Nymphalidae; genus Pararge; species Pararge aegeria. The sequence goes on from NC_053181.1 coordinate 17,443,513, forward strand.
CTGGGTGTTTATCTGTATATTATAATTATTGATGAATATATATTTTTATGAATATATTATATTCATAAAAATTCTTAGTACCCATAACACAAGCTACGCTTACTTTGGGGCTAGATGGCGATGTGTGTATTGCCGTAGTATATTTATTTATATCAACCCACTATATGTCTTTGTTCTCCTCTCAGAATGAGAAGTGTTCGGGCCGTAGTCCACCACGCTGTCCAACCGCGTGGATGAGAAGAATTCACACCCATTTGAAAACATTATGGAGAACTCTCACCGCATGCAGGGTTCTGCGTTAAAGCAAGCGATAGTATTTTTTATTGCTTAAATTAAACTTTACATTTAAATAAGGTTAATTAACAATCGTTTTTATTGCAGATAACCACCATCGTGAGTATTGGTAACGGATAGCAAATTGTTCCATAGTAACAACTGTTTCGATTAAATAGCGAGCTTGCATTTTATTTACGCGAATAATTTTTAATTTGTATGAATTTTTGCTCATAACGATGCAATCGAGTGCAATCTCGCTTGCTGGTAAGTGACTATGCAGTCTAAAATGGTTACAGTCTAATAGTTATATATATATGGCATGGCATAGGTATGGCAGTTATATTAAACCCATACCCCTAATTTATTTCTACGCGACATCTTACTGGAACTTTATATCGCCTAGCGCCACGTCTTTGACGGTAGGGTGGCAACTGGCCACGGCGGTAGTCTCCCACCAGACCAGACAAGAAAAGAGAAAATTCTAAAATAATGAATTCCCGAATTGCCTCTGCCGGGAACCAAACCCAGGACCTCCCACTTAAAACCACAGCGCTTACCACTGCGCCAGGGAAGTAGTCAAAATATTTATTTATGCATTGTAAGAAATAAGTGATTATAAAGTCGTTTAAATAAGCTCATCGGAAATCAAATCGCTGAATTAAACTAGGAAACAGCTACAAGATTAAGTACACGAAACAAATTAATTACACAGCTCAAATGGTATGGACTGAACTAATGCTGTTTCATTAAGTAATTTAATCCGATGTTTCTTACACTGGATTAAACTACAGTTTTAAAGTGACAATGTATTTGATGTCTCAAACAGGAACGTGGTATTGTTAATTTAATTTTGGGCGCAATAGCTTTTACGAGACGCAATCGACCTAAACTAGGCAATAAACATCGCTGAATAGAATTTCTGAATGGGTAGAATAGGGTAGAAATTGTACATACATAGACATTGTAATAAACCAGTGGGTAGGACTTCGACTTCATATCTGAGAGGGGGGATCGAATCCCAGCTCGCACCTCTAACTTATCTAAGTTGCAAGTATGTGCGTTTTAAGCAATTAAAATATCACTTGCTTCAATGGTGAAGGAAAAAATCGTGAGGAATCCTGCATACCTGAGACTTCTCCATAATATTCTCAAATCAGCACTGGGCCAGCGTGGTGAACCGCGACCTTAACCCCTTCTCATTGTGGGAGACCCGTGCCCTGTTGTGGGCCGTTAATAGGTTGATATGATGATGATTGTTTGCAAGACTTAGGCAAAAGCCGATAGATAAATATAATGAGTGGACCCAATAGCCGTGGGTCGGAATAATATCTGTCTTTATCAAAATATTATTTCAAATGAAACTGAAATGTGTATTAATTCATGCATTATCAAGTCTTTGTCCACAAATTAAGCTTAAATTTTCATTAAACATAAGCGAACTGAAGTCGATGGGCCGTAAAACAAAGGGCACGTTATTGGGTTAGCGATGTGAATGGAGCCTTTTGTTCCGCGACCTAACGAGTTCCGATGGCCGACCTTGCGGCAAAGGTTTCAGCGAATATTACCGACGGTAATGCTGTAAACGGATTCATATTAATTTTATGGAATTAGAAAAAATAAGTCTGCTAGTAAAAATGTTATTTCCTTTTACGTACGAGTACATTCTTTAAATAGGCGTGCTAAAAATTGGAATGAAAATGTTGACATTTTCCATTGCTGACAGTAAATATGAATTGTGCAAACACGAATCAGAGTTTATCGTAAACTAGTTGACACTTGAGTCGGGCGAATGTGAAAATATAAAATTTGTTAACAGTCTTCTCTTCATATATTTACTTGTTTCATTTACGTAGCTTTATTTAATTATCATAAAGTAGTCTTAAAACACAACGAGAGTGAGTAGGGTTGCCACGTTTTCTTTGAAGAAATAAGTTAGGCATATATAAAAACTTTGACTAAAGTAACAAAATAATATATCCTGTTAAAATAAATTACCAATTATTGAACCCATAAGGAGATTCCTGCTTTATACATTTTCTATATGAAATGAAAAAATATTTAAAAAAAAAGCTGCTATTTTTCTCCAAAAGCTGTTATTTTTCAGGATGCACTCCTAGGTAACGAATGCTTTTGTTTTAATCCCTCAGGTTATATAAATTAAATTATAAATATCATCGTATATCCATCTCCAAAATGCACGCTACTTCATACAACATGTGTGCCAAATTTCATGAAAATCGGTTCATCGGTAATAAACTACAAACAATCAGACACACATCATACACTATCGCATTGTCCACGGATGTTCCAAAAAAAATTATTGCCTATTTTGTTACAACTCTAAATTGGCAGGTCTGAAAATGTTTCTGTCCTTTTCTAGAAAGAACACATTAACCTCTTTAGGCTTGTTATATAGAGAGGTACATATAAATAATTCATTCATCTTCATGAACATTATTTAGCTGAAGGCGGTGAATCATTATTATATAAGTTATATTTCGCGTGAAAAAGAACATCAGAAGCTCTGGAAATAGGCACTTTAAGCTAGATATAATATATATGTATGTCAGAGAAGTTCTTAAAGAACGGGTCTTTTCCATTATATTTCTGGTGCCGGTTAGACAAAGACTTTTTTCTACATTGCCATCGTGCCTATATATTTCCCCCGTTCCTTGACATCTCGAGGAAAAACGTAAAGGCTTGCGAATATAAAGAGACAGTGACTTGTAAAAGCTTTCATGAAGCATTATTTTATTTCCAATTCAATTCCAATAAAAAAAATCCGTTATATACAACATTGAAATATACAAGAACCTTAATAAAACTCAACTCAGACATCTTTAAAATGTCTCAAGAGACGATCATCCGTCTTTTTTTGGCTGACGGAGACAAATAATGAACTACCAGTTCTTTATACTTAGTTTAAGTATAGGATGCTAATATTTGACCTTTGACTCGAAAATCATTTTGTACGGATCAAAGGAATATGAACACAATGAATTTTCTAAAATAAAAACTACTCAATGAAAAAGGCGTCACGCAAATTCACACCCATACTAATACTTATGTTATAACTCAGAATGTGTTCGTTATGTGTTTGTTTGTGCGTAACCTATGTTCGGCTAAACCGTTGCATTGATTTGGATGAAATTTCGTACAAAGCGAGCTATTACGGCGGGCTAACATTTGTGACCAGCTCATGAACAGCTTGACAGCTACACCAACCTTGACGACAGCAAAATAGGAAAGGAAGAGTCTGACGCGGGAATGTTAAAAAATCTACACAAACGCGGACGACGACGCGGGCAACAACTACTCTATGCAGATAACATGAACTAATTACTTATACCACAGACAGGAAACAGCAGCACATTAAAATAAATTAAAAAATGCTTTCAGACTAGTGAAATTATTTTAATATATTAAAAGTTGTGAAAAGGAATTCTATCGCCGCGCGAAATACGTCAGAAGTGGGAACACAGTAATGCACTTAGCCGGGTACTTGCTCAGTGAAAGGGAGCGATCCCTAAAATCAAATAAATGCAGGCCGTAAGCATGTATCTGCTGAAATTTGCATACGACACCAATTATCGCGTCTGGATTGTGGAAAATTAATTGATGTGCGCTTTGAAAAGGGTTGGAAATTTTGTTCAGATTGTTTTGGTAAGTGAAATGTTAATAATCTTGATATAATGTAACATAATCTAAATATGCATGTATCTGTAAATTTACACAATAATAAATAAAATGAATATGAACTTTAGAGTTATGCGCAAGGGCGTAACCTGGATTCATGGCGAAAAGCTCAACAAATAATATTACACAAAAATTTACACAATAATAAATAAAATTAATGTGAAATTTGACTTATGCGCAAGGGTGTAGCCGGGATTCAGGGCGAAAAACTCAACAAATAATATAACACAAAAATTTGCACAATAATAAATAAAATGCAAAAACGAGCTGTAGGACAGGTTAGTAAAGGAAGAAAAATAAGTGATATATTTACACCAAACATAGCTTTACTATAATCTTATTTATACTTATAATATGAACGATAAAATTCGTTATCTCTGCTCATCATGACGTTGACTGGATGTGTGAAAACGAATACATTATTTCTAGATTCGCAAATATGTGTTGTTCCTAATAAAAGGAAATTCTTGCTTACATTTCTTTAATTTACACGTTAAAGGAGTGATGTGCTCCTTTAGTTTTAAGTGATTATATGAAGATTAATATTTACCTACTCGCGAGTCACCACTGAAAATTCTAAACAAACAACACCAGAAAACATAATTTTCAACCTGTTAACGACCCACAGAAGGTCTACTCTCAGGATGCGAAGGGTAATGTTATACAAGGGGCTGTAGTCCACCACAGTCCAAGGATTTGTGGACTTTGCATGCCTTTAAGATGTTATCGAGAACGCTCAGGCATTAAGGTTAAAGCAATTGATATTAAATTACTTTAAAAGTGGGAAGTCAAAAATGCTAGAGGTGCGTGCTAGGGAACAAACTCAGTTCTCCGAAAACGTAAACCGAAGTCATTTCCACTAGGTGTCCATCGTTACATGAAAGATCGAAGAATGCAATCTTCTATATAGCAGGAAAGTATGTATACTTTCTTGGGTGCTAAAAACTAAAATGTTCTACGATAAGGAACATAAAAGTCATTTCGAGAATGAACTGAAAAGTTTCAAGTTTTCCAAACCTAGAAAAGCAATCCGAACGAATTAGTATTCCATAGATGAGTAACATTGGAACATGATAAAGCTTTTACGGTAGAGTAAAGTAAAGCGAACCCCCTCAGGTTCGCTTTGAAATTGGGTAAACGTCCGTAAAATTAAATTGATGCAGAACATTGTTTGATGTGACTGGTGGAGTTTTCAGATGACCTGTCAGCCTGCCCAGTCCAATTACAGTCTCGGTTAGGTAATACACGTAGTATTTTTTTTATGTAAAGGCGACTTTTCAATGGGGACGGTTACAAATGTTTAATCGAAAGCTTTTGTCACAGTTACTTTACAACTTATACATGAGTTATGTATATGTATGTGTTTGTGGCAGGAGAGGTGTAGGCATAAAAAGAATATTCTAGCTAATCTTCCCAGTCACTATTCAGAGATACCATGTTGAAAGTTTAGGTTAACAGCTTATTCGCTGACCTACGTTAGAAGAGGTACTTACTATAAGAAAAAAATTGTAATAAAACTTTAAAATTGAAGCCACTGATTGTGAAAGACTATTTATTTGAACGATGTTATGTGTTTGATATTAGTTTCGATTAATTAGCAAACTGAAACGCCAATTAACAAGCTTCTACAAGCATAGAGCGAGCCCGGCCATGCGATTCAATGTTATAACAAAGTTTGCAGCTGACAGTTTACTATTGCAAAGTTAAATTCGGTAGCTTTTCAACCGGCTATGCGCAAGATAGAAACCACTAATAGGATCTTTTCAATAGATTAGACTATAGCTAAAAATAATCGTTTACGCCGTGAACTTCATCTACTGTCCTTCTTTTATTCTATTCTTAATAGTCATTTATCTCCCTCTTATTTATGGAATCGTTTTCGGTTTATTTCAGACCCTTCTCATTCCAACCTTCGATCCCGCCTTGGTAACCGTCTGGTACTCCCATTTTTCAAAACGAAGTTCTTGGGTAATTCTTTCACCTTTAAGGCAATTATGCTCTAGAACAATCTGCCTGCTGAAATCCATGGAAGTAGTTCCCTTTCGATATTTAAGAATCGTCTGAATGGAATTTGAAGTAGACTCTTTATATTTCTTTCTTTTAAATTGTGTGTTAAAATCTAGTTATATATATTATGTTTGTTATATATATTTTATATATTACGTATATTTATTTCAATTATATATGTATTAGTATCTTTACATTTTGATGTTTATGTATCTATTAACACTCTTGGCACTATCCCGTTCTCTTGCTGTAAGTCTTTGATGGTATCCTAGTACCACCTTTGCAGCGTTACCACAGCAACTCGTTGGGTTATAACTCTACATGCCTTCTGCTAGGCATGTCTGTATGGGATAGTAACAAATTATGTTGATGGGAATTATGTAAGTTTTAAAAGGACAACAGTATGCAGACAGAATCACCGTTTACATTCTAAAGCTATTTACTTTGCATTCAGAAATGTATCCAAACAGTGCTAATATATCCAAACAATAACCGTAGAACAACATAAATAGTTAGGAACCCAATTTTAGCAGTTTATTTAGCATTTATCTTTTTTGCAATCGAAGTTTAAGAAAAGTAAGTAAGAGATTGCTTGCAGCAATAAAGCCTTTACATGTGTATTGTGTACTGTTTTCTCCTTAATTTTTCTTTCCCTGTCAGTTATACGTGCAATAAAGTGTTTCTTCTTCTTCTTTTAAAATTATCTTTGAATACATGTGGCAATTATGCAAGCGAGTGATGCGTAGCGAAGCATTTAAGATCACCACCAATAAGTAAGTACCACTAACACTATTGGCATACTAACGTAAAGGAGAGACTGTTTTAGAGCATAGAGACACCGTTTCTCGAATAATAACAATAACCGATGGTTTGTTTTCTAAGGCATACTGCTCGATATCGCAAATTTAGGATAAGATGTTTTTTTCAAGATTTCCCAACAAAAATGTTGGCCGGACCTAAACCAGAACCATTCTCTCATTTGTCAAAGTTATCAATTGGGATCACCTAAGTTAAACGGCTCACCTAAATTTATTGGAAAAGGGAATGTCGCTTTACAGCGGTCCTCTGCTTTATCAGACGAATGTATCCTAAACCTCCTCGAGTCGTGAAGCTGAAATGGAAATGTTCGGGTACATATCTCAAAACATAAATGGACATAGATACTGGTATGGCAATCTAGCATCGTTGGTAGACCCCCGAAGACCGTGGATTTGGAATTCCCTACAAAAGGAAAAGATGTATGTTCAACATGACGGTGATTATAAAACCTTCTCGATTATTGAAATTAAATCTGATGGAATAGGGTTTCATTGAACCGCTCTTAATATGAGACTTTGATCAAACTTTCCGAAGATGTCTGAACTGTGGGAAATCCTTTAGTCAAACACATGGGAAGGCAGCCTTGAATTGAGTACAGATCTGTGTTCGTTGGTTGTATGTATATTTATGTCTACGGAGCTTCTCAAGTTAAGAACAATTTGAAATGATTTAGTTAGCGTGTTGGCGGGTAACACGGTAATTCACTCAAGACCTCGTAAGAAGATTGGGATTGATGGGATTTCCACATTCGAGTAATCCATTATTATAATTTCTGAGGTAAAGGTGGAATCGCACTGCAGCGAAGTTTTAACGATAAAATACCAACTCTTTAAAAGCTGGATGTAATGTAATATATTTAATAGCGTTTAAACTTTTATTGGTAACTCGGCGAACTACTTGGTTGGAAACTTGTTGGTTTTTCCGAATAATACACTATACAAATTCGTTTATTTCAAGCAGCCCTTACTGTAAAAAGGCTCTTTAAGAAAGTCATGTTTGTGGACACTCTACGACGGCTTCGTTATGTTATAAAGAGAAAATGCAAGTAATAATTTGGAATATGCGCTATTCCCTGATTGTTCACTAAGAATTTAGAGTGCACAATGGAAATCTAAATGCCAGGTTAGCGGTTCTTTCGCGAATAATGGAAGGTAGCTTTTCGAAGCATTGAATTCGCATTTACAAAACTATATTAACTATCCCTCTTCACTTTAACCGTTTTGACAACTTTCTAGACTTCGTGATGGTTCCATTAATCAAACGTTTTTATTTAATTGTCAAATTCTAAATTCAAATAGTTTATAGTGCTACATGTTAATAACATCGTAGGACATGACACAAAAACCATTACACGGCAGCCCTCGTACCGAGGTACATAGGTACTCGTTAGCGAAATTTGGCTCGTAAAATATAACCTCTTCTTGTGTTAATTAAAACTGAACTTAATTGCAAATTAATTGCCATATTTTCATTTGCGAAGACTAGATATTATATTTTTATATTCAAAAATATGTTTAGAAGATTAAGTAGAGTGATTAATACAGTTTCTTATAAAACCCTATAAAACAGCTGTTACAATAATAACAGGGGCAATATAAACAAATTTATATGTGCGAGAGCTCCGCATGAGCCTTCTCTCTCAATGGAGAGTGTTTTAAAGCTTTGACCATCCATGCTGCTCTGGTACAGATTGGTGAGCTTTAACGATATATAATCACATGTTAGTGATAAGTAATGACCGGATTCAAGTAGCTTCCGGGGTTAGAAATTCTAATGCTGCTTTTCAATGCTGCTTTTCGAAAGCAGCATTGAAACACATGCAAGCAAGTTATTAGGGACTCGTGATCTGTAGTTGAACATTGTGTAATGGTTTAAAAAAATATGTGTAAAGAAAACCATTTTGCGCATAGATATACAAAAATTGGACATACCTCTGACCTTTACACATTGTCTATTGCTATTAGGTACATTGAATTCGATTAAGTCTATTATTAATGCAGTAAAATGTATGAACGAAAATCCAACGAGAAACAACTACCACAATCCGCCCACGCTGAGCTCCAGCAGAAAAGGTCGTCATGAATTTCCTAATGTAATTAAACTTTCAAATAGAAGGGAGTTAGCCTGCGCTCCCGAGTCCCGACCATTTAGCTAGGGATATATAACTAAGAGGAGCTAAATGAGAAAATGCTGCAAAGAAATTTTTGTACACCCTTAATTACATTCCTAAGGAACGCAAATTTACTTCGAGTTTAGCCTGAAGCAGTCATGAAATGTAGTTAGGAATAACTCTGCATTGATGTTATTTACGCCTCTTGCCTTTTAGCAATTAGAGCATCTTTACTAATATTTTACATGCGAGAGGGTGTCTGTTTGTTTATTTCTTAAGATGTTTGACTCAATCGTTGAAACGATCTCGATTAAATTCAACATACAAGTTAGCTTTTGTTCTGGAGATGGACATAGGAAATTATTAATTCCGGAAAAGCTACTGATTATAGTTACCAGAAAGGTTTAAAAAAAATATTTTATTCTAATCTCGGAAAGTAGCATTCGAAGGTTCTGCCCATGTAAGTTATTAGGGACACCTGATCTGTAGTTGACCGCTTAACTTATCTTGGGGAAATTTCGGCTAGAAATGCATTCTGAAGATGGCTTTATGATACATTTTATCCCGGGCAAATAAAAAGTTATTGCGGCATTCTTAGAAACCCAAATCGAACGCGGACGAAGACGCAGGCAACAACTAGTTATATAATATTTGCAGTGATAGTAGTATCACTGCATTATCTTCAGAAACGTTAACTCAATATTTACGATTTAGGTAATATTTTGTGAAAATTTCAACTCGTAACTATCACGGTTCAATAAACTCAAAGATACACAGACTGACAGACAAACCGCGATGGCTGAGCGGACGGAACGTGAAGTTTTTGCTTTTCATGCCTTTGGTTAAAGCCCAGACCCACTATTGTCTGAAGGCCTCTAAAACCATCTCTTCTATGAAAGAAAGCCCAGCACTGGGACGCTAACAGGCTAAGTAAGACAATAACACAATCTCGCTCTAACACATTTCTGAAAACGGAATGGACAAGCAGTGCATTAAAGTACACATCTATGTGAAAAAATATTATATCAAATACCTAGCAAATATTTCGAAGTATAGAGAACGACAAACGTAGGCCCCTTTTGCCCTACAACCTTGCCCTTGTAATCTTACACAACAGTCCAAAGGATCAAGCTCGCCTCTTTGACCTTTCGAATTGTGATACGGGTATTTTACTGAATACCTACCTACAGTGTTCTACAATACAATGTACTACAATAGTAACATAAAGAACGATAAAAAAATTACCAGCCCAGATTTTCTACCTACCCCTTGAATAGGTGCGGACGCGAAGGCATCAAATGTACTTATAATACTTAGTTGCGCTGCGCTTTGCGGTCCACTGGATTGCAAGCAGTGGCGTGCACTGGGTTTTTTACCAGGGTATGCATACAGCAGGAAAATTGCATAAAATGGAAAAAATCCTCCTCTTATACGAGCTATATTTAAATTTTAGGGTATGCAGTGCTTTTGTGCATGTATGAAGTGCACGCCACTGATTGCAAGTGACGAGTATAGTACGATCAGTAGACTCACTGATGTTAAACTTTATGGTATATTGAAAATAAAGCTTAATTTGCTTGATTATGTAATACTCCGCGAAAAGCAGGAGAATCTGTATGGTGTAATTTATAATTTCTTCAATCCTTATACTACCCTGTACCCTCTACGCACGTTTCGCTCCGAAACCGGAGCATCCTCAGGTGATGTAGACTTTGCAATGAAAAATTGCTAAGCAATTGTTAAGTAATTATTGGCACTTAACCGGACTCAGTATCGAATCGATTATAAAGACTACCACGGTCTAAATTTTCAAAATATATTAAATGTACAGAAATCAGTTACAGATTTATTGTAAGTATAGATTATGGTCCGTGCCTTATTAGATTAGTAGTCTGTAACCCTATAAGATAGCAGAATTAACTTTTTTTATCACGATAATAACAAAACAGCCAATAACAAATATAACTGGCGTAAGGAAAATTTATTGGCAGACCCTTCCAAGTCTTTCCTTCCAAGTGCATATAGCTACATACATAAAATAATACCGAATATATATTATGCTAAACACGCGCAATATCATGGCCACTTAGCACCTCACAAATTATTCCGTAAGACAGTATTCACCGCCATAATTTCTCGAGTAAAGCCTCGAGGGATTTCCAATATCACCTTCAACTTACATTTTCGACGCAATTTTCTTACATTGGACGAAAACGGGCGGCGATTCAATGCGCAAACCACTCGCAATTACAATCACTTTCAGAATTCATATTATTCTATGATTACCAAAGGTCTTAAGAGCAATTTGAATGACATTGCTTTCATTGATTGAAATAAAATCTTTTTCCTTATCTTCACTAAGTACGTTGCTAACTTTGGCCACGAATTGGGGGACTTAGTTTAAAAAAAACAGACAATGATTACCAATGGTAGTTCACAAATAAGCGTTTTTAACACCAGCTTGCGTCTTCATGATGTAATCTGATAATCCGTTTATGTAATAATCGTTACTTGTCCACAAATCCGCACTGGACCAGCGTGGTGGACTACGTCCTAAACCCTTCTCATTGTGGGAGGGGACCCGTGCCATGTAGTGGGCCGGTAATTAGTTGATATGATGATGTTGAAGCCAAGCACACACTAACTACTTGTATTTTTTCCTTGTAATTTTGTCAAATACGACTGTCCAAAAAAATGGTTTTAGGGTTCACGTACCTATGTATGTGAGTGTTCCTAAGTTCTAAATGCCTGAATAGAACCTAAAGCTCTGGGTGAAAGTAAATTTTAGTAAAAAAGTTCAATATGGCGGCTGTGTGGTCGTCAGTCATGTTCTTAAATATTTTTTTAATTACGTGCCTGTTCATTTTTAACTTGTTTGATTCCTTTTCGGCTGAATATAAATGATGATAACTACCTTAATGCCAAAGCGGCCCTGATCATCAGTGCGTTACGCAATTAACCACCTTGTGCTGTTTACGGTACAATTTCTTTTTTTTTACTGCAAAGCCGCCATACACCTTGATTCGTAAACGCTTCAGGCAGTGAACTGTGAAGCGTTTTAAAAGCCTACGGAGGGAAAAACTAACTGTTGCGTTGAGGCCTCGTTATTACGCTTGGGTGAGTGAGTATTGAATGAAGAATGAATGAAGCAGACGGACCGTTGGAAAAGTCACTTTCTATTCTGCATTATTATGGGAAATTAATATAAAATTCTTACGATTTCCATTTCATTTCATTAGAAATTACACATAATTACTTCGCGTTGCCATCATAATTTCGACAGCCGGTTGGCGCAGTGGGATATAATGAATGACAGGTGGATTATTTGTGTTACAATCACATAATTAAGAACATACAGAAACCGTGAACACGACTAATATTGAAGCATCAACAACCACTCCACTTTAGAATGGTTTCTCGCACAAACGGTAAGTCACTTTATACCATTTAGCAGTTGAAGGTAATGATTTTACCTATAATGTTCTAAACGTTCATAAAATGGAAAGAACTTTTTGAGCTAGCAACATTCGGGGGGTGTAAAGTGAGACGTGCGCGGGGCGATTTCACTGTTTATGGACACAATGCACTGCATTATATGGCTGAATAAGGATTCTGTTTGGTCTTAATAGTTACAATAGTGTCAAATACTATATATAAAGCCCGAATACTCAGATTTTTTAACCTAAAGCAAAATATAATTCAATGTAACTTATTTATACTTGAGGATGAGATACGGTTGTCGCATACATTCAATAGATCAGATGAATTCAATCACATCTCTACGTACGTCTCTACGTGTTAAACCAATATCCCAGCAAAAGCTTTAGAGGGTTACACAAACTCGGTTTACGTGTATTGCCTGCAGTACAAACAGTTTAATACAAGCGTCTGTGGTTCGGAACTGCCATATGTGATAACATTTCAACCCGCCTTTGTAGGTACACTCACGATATTTAGGTCGCTTTAACTATACCGTATATCTCGTTATAACGTTAAGTTTAACAAGGAGGCCCTCAATTTCCAAAAGATATCTATCTGTTCACACCCGAGGAGGCATACGTACCACAGCGTCGTATATTTCACGATAATGATCAACCTACCTTTATAACGGTTACATTATTACACAGGTAATACCGCAAATACCGAACTCAACATAAAACAGCTCAACATTTTTATGTGAGAAGCGTGTGAACGCGAAAACATCCCAAAAGATTATATTTTTAGATGAAAAAGAAAATTTTCTCGTCATACATAAACTTTACGAGATTCCATGATTATACTACGAGCGATGTTTTCAACGTCTAAGAGGCAACTTAAAGCGACTATTTTTATCAGCTAAAAATATTTTGCATATTCGGCAGTCTAAATAAGGCTTTGTTTACTTATCACAACATAAGAACTAGAACATTGAGCTGAGCTGAATTAAGCTTCGTTAGTACTGACTGCGATCATATCTGACCGTGATGGGCGTAGATGGGATCAAAATATACGTATACGCCCAAAACACAAGTGATTTTTTAAGATCCGCATTCAATCGAAACATTTACACTAAATACTGAAAAAAAATTATAACCTATTAGATTAAAACCTAGTGTATTGTGAGAGCCTACTGGTTTATATCTCGGCTTCCGTATAGGTTCGATTCCCGGCACGCACCTCTAGCTTTAGGAGTTACGTGCGTTTTTAAACCATCACTAACATTAGTGTTACATGTTAAATGTATGAACGCTACATAAGTGCGTGTGATAAGGTCTCCATGAACAAAACATTTTGGAAATTTGAATTTTTGATTTTTTTAAGCAATTAAGTATCATTTGCTGTAATGGTAAAAAAATATGGTGAGGATACCTGCATGCCTTATAGTTCTCCCTAATGACCTCAAAGGACTGTGAAGTCTACCAATCAGCACTCGATCAGCGTGGAGGACTACAGCCTAAGCCCTTCTGATTTTTACAGGAGACTTGTGCCCTGTATTGGGCCGCAAATGGGTTGATAACGATGATGGATTAAAGCTCGCGGTACTTTGCGAAAGTCCATGTCACAATAAACTTTGTAAATCCGGCAATTTCGTACCATCTCATTTATAATTTACTTATTCTTACAAAATACGCATGTTAAGCTCAAATACTGAAGAATCTTCATGAGATGGAGACTGCGAAAAACAAAATAGCTAAGTTAGTTTAAGTTTTGAGTTAATAAGTTTTGTGATGTCAGGGAATATATCAAATTATAAACATAAAATGTTGCACAGCTGTTTTTCCTTAAAGGTCCGGTGAACCGGTGAACCTGATTGCGGAAAATGAAATTGTTTATAGGGGAAACTGTTTGTATATAAAACGTGTAACCGAATTACGAAGGTGCATAAGTGTATTTTATGAGGAATCACCCTGTAAAAGCATTTGAATAAAAAGAAGGATTTTTATTATTCCATACAAACTAATTCAAATTATTATATGTCTTTACTTATGACAACCCTATTGAAGATAAAATACCGTCACGCGTATAGTACCTACGCTACGCGACGGGATTATACGTCGCGTAGCGTATAGTATACCTTATAATAGATTTAAAAAGTGACAGGAGTCACTTGATTTCTTCAGTAAAAACTACGCAGCAGTGGTTTACTTCTTTAGAACTATTAGCGTTTCGTTCGTCGACAGTAAATCAAATCAAATCAAATCAAATCAAATATTTTATTTCAAAGAAGGTACCTAAATGTACTTTCTGGATGTCATACAAATCTGTTATTATTTCAATAATAATTTTTTTTATTACATGAATTGGTTCAACCTTTTGTAAATTAAGTTAAAAAAAAAAAACAATGTTATGATGTTACAAAAATAATACATGACCAATGTTTATAATTATTAAAGTAAATAATGTGCCTCTAAAGCCTATGAAGTAATATTTCGGATTAACACGGTGTATATAATGGTATCTCAAAACAAGGACCACCGGCCAGACTAATTCAACTTTAATAAGGCGTTCATCGAGTATATTTTCTTTCTTTGGTAATAAGATAAATTCTATACAATTTCAAAAGCCTCCTACAATTGAACGAAGAAAATAATGAAGTCGGAAGGGGAAGTAATTAAGCTTCGCGCTACTGAATTGTTTAACTGACTTCAATTGTACTTAAAACTGTGATTTACTCTTAAGCTATATTTTAACAATCTCTATCCGCGTCTTTTCCCACACCTTGCTATTTGCATGTTCTATATTTCTAATTCCCTTTGTGTTAAAGGAGGATAAAATACATATCTCATTTTTTTTTTTAAATCTCTTTTAAAGAGCTGAGTCACTAAAGTGACTATGTAGCTCTTGTGGGCCTACAATTACTACCTTACAAACTAGCTTATTCTACCTACATTAATCTTAAATCTATTATATAAATATTTCGCGGCCTAAGAATAGGGGTCTGACAAGCTTATGTTAACATCAGCAAACATTATATTCTGAATCTCGTTACGGACACATTCCATCAGAATGTGATACATCTTCCCTAACACCACAGTCTGGACAATTGGGAGAAGTACTCCTTCTGAGCATAAACGCAAATCTGTTTAGTGGAATGTGTCCGGAGCGAAGACGAAAAGCTATGATTTGCACCGTTTTCTTATTAAATAAAAGTAATTTGTGTAAAAAAGGTGGAACATTAATTACAATTCCCTCGCTGCAAGCTTGTTTTGCATGGGCATCAACTTTCTCGTTGCCCTCAATACCAATGTGTGATGGAATCCACTGTATAACGATATATTTTTTATGTTTTTGTAAACTAAGTAGGAGATCTAGAATAGTATAGGCTATTGGTGTTCCTAGTATAGACGAGGTACAGCGAGCCAAATGTTGTAGTGCACTTTTTGAGTCTGAGAGAATTATAAATTTAACAAAATTAATCGACATTTAGGGCAAACTTCATCAATTTAAAATATGGCAAATAGCCACAAACACAGTATTTTGCTGTAAATAGGCAGCATTGGTCAGCGCACATTTTCAGTTTCCTTCAGTATCCAACTGAGTGAACAACCGCGTCACCCGTTGCGTTAATTTATTGCACTTTTTTTAAACAATTAATACTTAATTTGCTTTAGGTTGGCCCTTATGGGAAGCTTTCATTTTTCCCGCTAACTAAATCTATGAAAATAAAATTCATTAATGCGTTTAATGTTATACTGGATATACGTTACTTTCATCTAGTCGTTCGAACGGCAAACTACTTATATACTTTTTGACTCTCTAGCTCCCACGGGAGCATGAATTAATATCAGATTGACTGTGACTCACAGCGTAGATTTAAATAATTATATTTGTACTATAGAGGTTATAATACGTGTATAATTTGGCCCAATCTTTGTGTGGATCTGATGAATGTGGTTGGAGATAGAGGACAGAACTTCTCAGCGGACATCAGCAAACCCCTCATTTACGGCTTAGCGATACTGAATACTTTAATTTTTTATTAGAACTATAACTAAATTGAATGCCACATCAAAAAACAAAATCAAAGGCAAACGGAGTTGCGGGCAACAGCTAGTATATTATATTTTAATGTATATAGGTATATATTTGTATATTTATATGCACTACCTACCTCTCTTCTTGTGCTGTGTTTTACGCCATTGGTTGCCTGGAAGAGATCGCTATGTAGCGATAAGGCCGCTAAATTATATACTATTAGTAAATATTGTGTTAAATTTATTTATTTTACAATTTTTCTGTATGATTATGTGGTGTACAATAAAAGTATATTCATAAATTCATTCATTAATTACTTCTAAATCATCGAACTTAAGACCTCGTTATCCATAGCCAACCACTTGACCAACAAGGCAGGCATTTTAATGTTTACAAGGCATTGATTTTGGTGTCGGAGAGCCAGTTGTACCTACTTGTAATATTATATGCGTTGTACAATATGTTTTGGGTACAGTACAGAAAACAAAGCTTTTTCGTTCAGCCGTCAACGTTCGCCAGAGAGAGTTGGGGCGTTATTAAAAATTCCCTCACGTAAACACAAAAGTGTGATGGGTTGACACGAGCGGGGTACGCGTTGAAGGGTGCGGAATTGATTTGCGAAACAAAAAGATGGGATAACTCTTTGTGCTCTTTTTACAAAGGCAAATAGTTGTGCAAAATATGTAAACAATGAGCGAGTTTTGGGAACGGCGTCTGTGTTATATAAGCATTTACATTGATAATTCTGTTGAATACGTAAACAATATGGTATGGTTTTTTTATGCTTGCGCTTGACGACTTTTGTCTGATATTAAGCAATTAGGTATGTGGTCTATATTGGGGAGCGTTTGCCTAGAAAATACCTACTCACTCTATCCTTGTAATGTGTGGCAGGTAACACCGAGTGTTCCCTAACGTAACAGCTCATATCAGAAAAGCGGATGAAAAACGCTTCGTATGAGCTCACTGGATGTCAACCACATTAAGGTGGGTATGATGCTGAACATGATTGTGAAGTTTTTGAGCACACTCACAGAGGTGTATCGTAAAAAACTGATAAACAGTGCACATCTCTCCTCTAATAGTATTAGATAAGGGTTGATTTAGATAGCGGGGCGGGCGGATAACTATTATTACAGGATGGGAATGATGGACAGTAGCAATTTCTTAGCACCGAGTTGGTTCTGAGATGTTTGCGACAAAGATACACAATACCTTATAGTTGTATATCTGACCCGGGAATTGAACTCTCGACACCTCGTTATCCATAGCTAAACTGACGAAGCAGTATTTCCATTTACTCAACATTATTTATTATACACGTTCAGTAAAGCGAGTTCTAAGGCATTTTATGAAAACGAGTAAAAAATATATAAAGCAAAGTTGTAAAGAAACTTCGCAAAAGAAGAAGGCTTCAGCGAAGTTTTTTTTACAACTTAATCTATTCAGTATAAGTTGTTTCTAAAGAGCTGGACACCTCAAACGATACTTAATTTCAGAGTAAATTTTCTTTGTGAATTTCTAGAAATATTTTATCTATATAAATTTCATACATTTCAATTTATCTGTTGTCTTTTAATACCAAAAGCTACCTCTTTTTAAGCTTATAGGAGTATTTGTTTTTATTTATGTAGTTCTTCACTTAATTATTTCTTGACTTTCTCAAACCACCTCAGATTAGTTCTTCTACGCTTTAATGGGTCTTACGGGAAATTTAGCCGTATACGAAATGACAGCTGTAATTTTATAGTAGATTACAACTTTTGGGAAGTCTCCTGATTTATTCTAATGTTTGGTTTTCAGTAGGAGCTCCGAGAAGTACCCATAACGACATTGGAAAAATATTTCTCTAAGTGAGCAATAAGTAAATAAGAATAAATTTACTGCATTCGTAAAAATATTTTATTCATACAAATTTCATTTACTTAAATTTATTGGCTTTTGGTTAAAAACTGCCTCTTTTATTAAGCCACGTTCAATTATTGGTTTTTGATTTAATGAGTTATTTACTTCCTTAACTTCCTGATCCTCTCTCTAACCACATCTGATTGCATTTATCGACTAAACTTCAGCGAATGTTACGAAAAATTTAAACTTTTAGAAATGACAGCTGTAGTTTTAGTTTAGCTTGTAAATATGATTTTTTTTCTGGGATATCTTATTTATTCGATGTTTTATTATTATAGTGAAAGAATTTATCTTGGTTTGCAATAAATAAGACTAAAATTACCGGAGCAAACGGAGAAACGGGTATAAATCATTTGGAAAATGCGCAGCCACGTTTAGCCAGTTTTAACTTTTAATCGTCTTAACGTCAGATTGCGGGGCACAGCCCTCGTCTCTTAAACGAGACGGTTAAGAGACCTTAACGTGCTACAATTTTCTAAAACAGAAAACCAATACGACACAATTCTTTTGCACTATCCGCGAATTTAATCCAGGACCTTGTAATCTCTAGTTAAAGTTCAAATTCAAAAAATTCAAAAATTCAAAATTCATTTATTTCAAGTAGGCCTAATATAAGCACTTTTGAAACGTCAAGTCTGTCTGTTTGTAGTGATTCTACCACCGGTTCGGAAGGCAGATTCTACCGAGAAGAAGCCGGCAAGAAACTCAGCAGTTGCTCTTTTCCAACATCAACAATTTACATTTTGTATTTTAACATTCATTTTTCTATCTTGTGAGAGCTGAAAGCGGAGCCGGATGCTTCCAAGCAACCTTATCATTAAAAAATTCATCAATTGTATAGTAACCTCGCTGTAATAAATGTGTTTTAACAAATTCTTTAAACTTGTGCATTGGCAGGTCCAAAATCACCTTAGGAATCATATTATAAAAGCGTATACTCAATCCCACAAATGATCCCTGTACCTTACGCAGACGATATGCAGATGACACTAATTTATGACCATTTCTTGTAAGTCGACTGTTTATGTCCACTTTTTGTTTATAAAGACTAAAATGTTGTCTTACAAATACTATATTGTTATAAATATATTGTGAAGCTACAGTAAGTATGCCTATTTCTTTAAACTTCTCACGGAGGGATTCGCGTGATTTAAGTTTATATATTGACCGTACAGCTCTTTTCTGCAATATAAATATAGTTTCGATATCAGCTGCTTTACCCCATAACAAGATTCCATAGGACATAACACTATGAAAGTACGCAAAATAAACTAGCCTAGCTATTTCAACGTCAGTAATCTGTCTAATTTTTCTGACTGCGTAGGCAGCCGAGCTTAGTTTACCCGCTAGTGAATCTATATGGGCACCCCACTGTAGCTTATTATCCAAGGTCACGCCCAGAAAAACTGTGGAAGTCTCTATTTTTAGTGATTCACCATTTATCATTATATTTTTATCAATTTTCTTTACATTTGGTAAGATAAATTCGACACACTTTGTTTTTTTTGCATTTAAAAGTAAGTTGTTAACTGTAAACCAGTGCGACACATGCGACATAACACGGTTTACTTCGTCAGAGTTATCTTTACTCCTATCAGTCTTAAAAATTAGAGATGTATCATCTGCAAACAATACAATGTCGCATGTTCCACTGACATGGTACGGTAGATCATTTATATACACTAAAAATAGAAAAGGACCCAAAATCGAGCCTTGTGGGACACCCATTGAGGTATTTGAACCCTGAGACTTTGCATCATTTATGCAAACTCTTTGGGTTCTATTGCTGAGATAAGAGGCAACCAAATTTAGTGCAACGTTTTGGATACCATAGTGGCTTAGCTTAAGAAGCAAGGTTTTATGATCAACACAATCGAAAGCTTTAGATAGATCACAAAAAACACCCATGGCGTTCTGTGAACATTCCCAGGCATCATAAACATGTTTTATAAGTTTAGCGCCTGCGTCCGTTGTGCTACGACCTTTAGTGAAGCCATACTGCTCAGGGTGTAGTAAGTTATTTACATTAAAATGATATAAGAGTTGATTTAATATAATTTTTTCAAATATCTTACTAAGAGCTGGTAAGATTGAGATAGGTCTGTAATTGTTTATATCATTTTTATTACCAGATTTAAATAGAGGAATGAGTTTACTATGTTTCATTAGGTTCGGGAAAGTACCTAAATCAACACATTCATTGAAAATTATGGCTAAAAGAGGAGCAATGACGTCAATAATTTGAGATATTACCTTTACCGACATTCCCCATATATCACCTGTTTTTTTTAATTTTAACAACTTGAAGTTTTTACTGATATCCGATGCATCTATATGTTTGAAATGAAATAAAACTTTGCACTCATTAATGTTGCCTCTTAATAAATTCTGAGCTGCAGTAGGTGAGGAATTTAGTGAATCTGTTAACAAAATAGGAACATTCTGAAAAAAGTTTTCAAAAGTACTAGCAACTTCTGTATCAGTAGTTACCATATTATTATTAATAATTAATTCAAAATTTCCGTCTCGAGATTTAGTTTTCCCAGATTCATTATTAACAATTTTCCAGGTTGTTTGTATTTTGTTTTCAGATTTTACTATCCGATCTTTAATGTATAGCGACTTAGCTTGTCTACAAACATTTTTAAATGTTTTGGAGTAACTTTTTACATATTCAAGGAAAGTTGGAGTCTGATTGTATTGTTTTTCATCATATAGCTCATACAACTTATCCCTGCTTTTGTAAATGCCTATTGTCGCCCAATCACTAAACCTCATTTTTTTATTAGAATCTATGTATTTAAAAGTAAATACTTTATTAAATGCACTTTCTATTTCATTGAAAAGCGTACGATAAAGATTGTCGGGATGACAGTTTTCAAAAAAGAGAGCAGGAATTTTGGCTGATATTTCACCTTCAAATCGCGTCAGTTTACTCTGAGTTATCGGCCTGTACTTAACAATATGTTTATTTCTATTTGTACCAACAACAGTAATTTGTTGGCCACAATGATCTGACCTTAAATTGTTTAATATCGATTTACCTAAGATATCACAGTTAAAAAAAATATTATCTAAACAAGATGCTGAAGTTGCTGTGATTCTAGTAGGTTCATCGAAAGCATTATTCAAATTAAAGCATTTAAATAAGTTTAACAACCTAGTCGTAGTAGTATTATGTAATAAGATATCAACATTGAAATCCCCGCATACTATTACATTTTTAGTAGACATACACAATCGCTTAAGGACATCTTCCATTACATCCTCGAATTGGTTGAAATCACCTGAGGGGGGATGGTACACATACACTATTATAAAACGCTCCAGCTCCACACAAGACAGTTCAATTATGCGCTCCACAGAAAGACTAACTATATCTTTTCGCTCCTTACATGTTATATTATTGCGTACAAAAATTAAGGATCCACCATGAATAGCAGTCTTTCTAAAGAACACACTTGACATTTTGAAGTTATTGATGTTAACTGCTATTTGTGCTCCAGTGAGCCAATGCTCAGTTATACACGATATGTGTATAGTTGCAACCCAATATGCATTCAATACCACACAATTTCACTAAACGAATAACATAATATTATATCTACTTCAAAATCACAAAGATAGTAATATAACATAATTATTCTCCATATTGTAAACAAAGTAAGCAAGTGCTAAATTGCCTGTCTATTGAATGAATTCAGGACGGTGTCTGGACCAGAAGTATGTCATCTAATTCCTACCTAATCTTTCTACCATCGATTGCGATCGCTACAAATATTGTGGTTCTATTAACCCAAGGAAATTGGCAATAAAATTAACGTTTAGAAATGCGTAATGAGAATGTTCTTATGATTTCTAAAGTGGTTATAGAGAGTCAACTTGGTAAGGGCCCGAAATTAATAAGCAATCCAATCTTTAGATCACAAAATAAAATTACTCAGAGACATCTTCTCATATAATAGTAGACTTGTAATACATATATCGTCCTAAATTACGCCGTGCTCGAATAAAAATGTGTCAAACAAATTCTATTATTTCAATTTGAACAAGAAAAATTATTGCGAGCGTTTTCAAGTGCGACATTTCTTGTATTTCACTGTCACCTACATTTTCTATCTATCAAGATTCTGTTCGCGGGCACACCATACATTTTCTTTAATCAGAAACTTGGCAAGTCTTACACAATACCTTGGCGTAAGTTAGCCGGGACCGCAATCTCCGCAAACAGGGTTATTGCTCCCGTGAGTCAGTCCGGGAAGTAAGTGGGTGCAAAATGAACTAGATCACAGATCAAGCAGTAGGTTTTATTGGAATAGTTCCGGAGCATTTCAACTTACCCGGATTTATCACTCAATTAGTGATTGATCGACTGGGAATTCAACGCCAAGCTTATACAAGTCATGTTGCTTTGCTTGAAAGCACGAAGTGAAGAAGGTTATTTCATAATACAACATAGATAACAGAATCAAGTGCCTAGATGTATATATAATAAAATATATATGTGAGTGTGCTGGGAGTAAATTTCATAAAAGCTAGCTCATATTAACCGACATCAAAAAAGGAGCGCGCTCTCTATTCGGTAGTAGGCATATACTTTTTTTTTATGCACTCAGAAGTCCGTTTTCTATTAAGCTATTTGAGAAATATTTTTGTTTGTATACTCAAATTAGTCCCAAATTCACATTTGATTACGATATATTGAAGGAACCAAGGTATCTCTTAAAAAATTATTAGTAATACCAATAGCAATTGGAGTATTCGAAGGGTCGTCAAATGGAAAAAAAAGAAGAAACATTCGATAAAATCGCTGTATATTATATCCAAACAACATATTAAACAACGTTGTAACAAGCAAAAAGTACCTATGAAAAAATGAAGAAATAAAAAAGCAGGCTGCCATTTCTTTTCCTGAAGGTAACGTGAATTGTATCAAGTTTGCGACGGCCGTAACACTGTGTGTTCAGGTCCGCAAAATAAACTCGTATCTTTTGTAAATGCTGACAGTGAAATTCGCTTTATCTTATCAAAAATGTTTTTTTATACGAGCCTATATATACATACCTTCGTCGTCTACTATTCATTAACTACAAGGTATCGCATGATATAATAAAAGCGGTGATAGCGTATTGGGTAGGTTTTCACATCACTTTCGGGGGGGCCGAGTTCGAATACTAGCATGCACCTCTAACTTTTCTAAGTTAGGTGCGTTTTAAGTAATTAAAATATCACCTGGGGTGAAGGAACATCGTGAGGAAACCTGCATTCCTGAGAGATGCCTTATGTATAATGTTCTCAAAGGTGTGTGGAGTCCACCAATCCGCACTGGGCCAGCGTGGTGGATTGCGGCCCCCTTCTCATTGTGGGAGTGCGCTGTGGTGGGCCGCTAGTGGGTCGACGTGATGATGATGCCGATGATCGCATAATAAACGAATTGAACTAATTGTATTAGTTTTTCTAATGAGCAAGCTTTTAAATTAAGCGGTGATAGTGAGCAAGGCTTCGGCTTCAATTTCAGGGGCACCGAGTTCGAACTCCGGCATGAACAAACTTTTCGAAGTCCATAGGCGATCATTTAGAACAAGGGACAACGTACATATATTGTGTAGGTATATAAGTTTTTTTTTGCGCGCATTAATACTTGTTGATCTCGCACGTCCGAAGGTTGGCTATACTTAGTGGCAAATGCTCTAGCATTAAGTCCGCCTTTTGTTAGCTGTGCAATAAAGAGAGAAGAAAAAAATATGTTTTAAACTGACTTCTTAAATATTTAGTCGCTGAACCCAACGAGCTGTTACAAAGTATATCTAAACATTAGTAAATCTTACAAACAAAAGAACTTCATCATATAAAACTCATGTTTTTACGCATATTCCAGATATTATTGCCCTGTAATTATTATGAGAGAATAACAGTACATATCAACTGACCTGTCTGTCCATAGGCGAAGATACACGCATTGTATCCTTCGAAGGCATTGTCTAGGATGTCGCGGCCGAGACATTCGAACACAGTCTTTTGCGAGGCGAAATGGGGCAGCGTGGGTTCTAAAGAGAAGAAACAGTGGTCGAACGCGAATGTTTTCGGTTGTTTCCTGGAACAAAAGAAAAGCGGATATTATAACTATAAATTACATAAACTATCAGGAAAAACATTACTGGCGCAGCCGAATCCCAATCCCCACTCATATATTGTACTAGCTGAAGTAAATTCCGTTAATTCTCCTAGGGTAAAAGATGCCTAAGTCGGTCTCCGCTATGCAATATAAAACACTATTTGTTGAGTTGTTAAGACGTACGCAGGTAACAAAAGCTATATTTCAAAATTATTCCCACAGAAACTTTTTCGGAACAAAAAGTATTCGAAGTCCATCTAAGTAAACTACGTGCCAAATTACATCAAGAGCGTCGCAAAGATTTAGCCGAACACAAGCCTTTTGGCCTGAAGCGACACCAAATATCCTTTCTTAGGTTTCCTTATTATAAATATTTATGTATCGTATCTTAAGGCTGTTACATTAATTATCTTTTTAATTTTCATATCGCATTTTATGTTTTTCTTTTAGTTGGCTGAAGCAAACTGAAAAAAAAAATTGTAACAAATAAACAAGCGAAGCCTCTGGCTGAACTAGTACGTTAATAATTTAGGTTTGTGGGCTGAGATGTGCGTCAGGCATATACATACATAGTGTTCTGGAATATGTCAGCTATGACAAGACGGATTACACATGGCATAATACGTTAGATAGACAAAGACGCGTTCAGCGTATCCATTAGCTTAATTTAATTAAGCCACGGCTGCGTGACGCTCAAACTATTCACAGATAAGGTTATAGCTATGAGTACAATAGTTTGCGAGCTTTGTAAATTATTTTAATTAGCTAAGGTCCGACGCTAGGTTGCGTGTTTATCAGTTTTTTACAGGATATACCTCGGTTAGTGTGTTCAGGAACATCACAATATTGTTCCTCAATCTACCATTCTATCACAGAACTGCGAGACGTCGCCGTTAGCCGTGGCATACTTATTTAAACGCCCTCCCGACGTCTGTGTTCCCTGTTAATCTGTTTCTATACAAGAGTGAATATAGGCATTGTTAAGGAGAGCGCGCTTTAACCTTTATCTCATCACTGCTTATCAGGCATGCTTGACGTCATACGTTCGTTATGTATTCTATATAAGAACTAGTTGTTGACCACTGGTCAAAATTCGAAAATATATAATTAAAATTATAAGTGTGAACATTATATTAAGTTTCTATTGCCAACGACTATCTATAATAAAAGATTGTGCCAAGGCACTGACACTGTTTAATTGCCTATTTTTACAAACAAGTAATAAAAAATGATTAAAAAAGTAAGTCAAATTGTGTCAAATACGAGGTAGTATGTGAAATGTTTTTTTATTGATGTAATGTATTTATTATGCGTAATTAAAAAAAAATGTTCTCAGTATAAACTGTGAGGGAAATTTTATTCTCCTCCGTCCGCGCAATTTTCCTAAAAAGGGATATAAAGTTTTTGTTTCACGTATTAATTAATATATAGACTACAGAAAAAAAGTAGTACAGCGTCTGCCAGTAGAAAGGAAATTAATTGCCGAAGAGACTGTATTGTACCTACTAGAAGTCGTTAGAGTACCAGTGCTTTCCTTTTACCTCCTGAGCGGATCAATCTAATGGTACCATAATCATGCATTATCATCCGAACCCCACACCGATGGCATTTAAGATTCAGTATCGCATGAATTAACATGTGTTTAAAAAATGCACACTACTTTTATACTTATGTTAGACTTCACGGGTAAGTACGAATGATTGCTGCAAGTTATTCAACTAGCCAATATAAGATTAACTTTTAACTACCGAGACGTAGGATGAAGTGGGTTGTGTAAATACATAACGAACGTAAATTAAAATAAGAGCTTGTAAAAATACGGGCAGCGCTAATGCCAACTTTTATAAGAGCAATATTTTCCAACCAAGTAGAAATAAGAAAATAATCTCTCCGCTGGCGTACCGCTAATAACCACTGTATAAGGTCTCCGTCGAGGGATTATGGAGACTAAAGCACTACTATTTTTCATTTTCCGAGAGCTACTTAATATAGTATCTAAATCAATTTCTTTTGTTATACCTTACTATTGTATTCACAATATTGCTTCCAGTTGTAGGTTATAAACCCTATTGTAAAATAATTGTTGAGTTATCCAACTAAAATTGTATCCAGCTTAATGAGATGTTACGACACACATGCGCTATTTACCTACTAATAATAAAACAGAAAAGTGCATAAGATTAACGAAAAAAAGTGAACCTAAACATGAATGTTACAAAGAAAAACAAACAAAAAGAAGATAAAAATTCGTCATACTTACTTGTTCCCCTTTCTTGGGGAGTCAATAACGCGGGCGTTATGACTAAAGCAGGTAATTTTAATATTGAGCTGTCGATGTCGAGTCTTTGGGTGTGTGTGTGAGTAAGTGAGTGTGTGTGTCAGTCTGTTTGCTGAGTTTGTACGTGTAAGTGTGTGTGTCCGTGTATACGCATGTGTGTGTGAGACAGATTATCCTCAATATGGGCATCAAATGAAAGGGCTTGACTAATAGAATAAAGTACACACACACAATATTGAAAGTCGGGATATTTAATTTTTTTATATTATTTATAATAGGTGCAGGATACAAGAGAGTTACCTCTTAAACGTCATGATGCGATACGACCGCACGTTCGATAGCAACTAGGTATACTATAGCATCCCGCGGTATGCGTGCTTCGAAGCTGTTTCATTATTTATTATTTAAAAGTATATTGTGAGAAGGCAAAAGTCTAAAAACTTTTAATTTATTAGGCTAGGAACGGACACAATATGTTTAGCATTGCCCTTTTTTCAGCAAACCTGCCTCCCCAATTTTTTATTAAGGGCGGGAAATCTGCATTTCAGCTTCATGAGGGAAAAGCTTCGGTTATATGGGATTATTACCCATTAATAACCACCGGATTGCTACCCTTTGCACGTATTGGGAAGCTCCGGGGTTTTCGGGGAACACACCAGACCTTTACACAAAGACCAAAAGGCCCGCGAGAAGCGGCAACTTCCTCCCTAAGTTGAAAAAAAACCATTCTACGCGAAACATAACCGAAACTAATTAATTACATGCCCAAATACACGGTGTTAGTTTAAACGCACATTAAGAAGCTATTACGGGAATTAATGGTAACGGTTCTCAGTGAAATATACAAACCGTGTCGGCAAGATTAGCCGGGCAAACGTAAGGTACCTTTAGTTTAGGGAGGTCAAGACCCGCCCTTTTGTTCTAATCCCCTGAGTGGTACTTTTAATACGCTGAATGGATATTGTGTAAGTACATGAGCCTACAGTTTTCTCAGTTCTGTATTATTCTTTGAGAATTAATACTTTTACAATGAAAAAATGTTTCTTTTATTATTTATTCAGCGATTTTCGGATAAATATGTATGTTCAATATTTTTTTTTATAAAACAAATATTTATATTAAGTCCAAAAATAAGAAGAAGAAAATTGATTCAATATTTGAAAGATATTATAATATTTTGCTTATTTAAATTGAATAAACTTCGACGAAAAAAAAAACTGTTGGTTAACCCGAGACTGAAATTAGAAGGAAGAGTAAAGTTACTGCCATGTAAAATGTATATTCTTCGGCGACTTCGTTGCGAAATATAATTTTTTTTTATGTTAACAAAAAAAAGTTAATGGAAGAAGAAGATATTTATTTACAAACAAAATACCTACGCTATATTGAAAACTTATACTGGGACATATATTTATACTTATAAATCACCTATGAAAAAATATCCAAGCGATGGTGAAAACCGCATCAAAATCCTTTGCGTGGTTTAGAAAGACAGACGAAAGCGAAAGGGAAAGCGACTTTTCATACTATTCGAGATTTCGCTATTTTCATTCTAACCTAACTTAGCAACGTAGCTTTTCTACTACGTAGAAAGGAGCTGAATGACTCTACAGAAAGGATTGCTCGTTTCTTCAACTCTTCACACAATAGCGATAAATGAAGAGAGACGTGCAGTGTTCCGCAGCGACACGTAAAGCGGCCACTCCCCTAGTGCGAAGGGCGAGAAACAAGTCATTTCTACCAAAATGAAAGACCACTGGGTCAAAAAACATATGATGACCTATTGTTTTTTTATGAATTTTGTTGTGATTTTATCTGCAGTGTATGGTGTTTCATTTATTTGTGAATTATGATATTTGATGGCACCGTCATTTGTTTTCGAAAAAGAATAACGTGATATTGATGACTGACGACTGAAACGAGTTTATTAATGATATATTTATTGCATTATATCTAAACATCACCACATATAAAAAAATGTTGTCTGATCTTTTCACAAAGACGTGCCTGTAAGATATTACTTATAGCATTCCGGTAGGATCTCGCGTAGAAACCGTTTAGGGGCATTGGTTTAATATAATTTCCATGCCCCTAATAGGTTACCCCGTTACCATTTTAGATTACATCATCACTTACCAGCAGGTGAGATTAAAGTCAAGGGCTAAGTTGTAGTGGAATAAAAAAATAACCTCAAAAATAAAAATATAAAATCATAAGTACAGTAATTTATGTAAAATGATCAGCGTGTATTATGAGTATTACGCCCGCTTTACTTTACAAGGTTACATTGCATCTATACTCCAAAATGACTCTTCCCCTGCGAGGGTGCAGGCATGGGAGTGAGAGAAGGTCTGTAGTACAAGGATAGGTACAGGGAGCTCCAAATCAGGCAGCTAAGAGCAAGGATAGGTTTAGGTCTGCTCTCAGCCGTGTCGTTTGATGCGGCGACAGGACGCCGGAACATTGTGCCATGTTTGCCAGTGTACGAGTACCTATTCGTTGGCAGAAAGCCAAGATACTTATTCATAATGCGAAGAGAAACCGCAAAGCAATGACACCGAGACAGCATTTATATACCAAACAAGTAAGATTTAACTTTATGATACCAATTTGGAAAGTTTAGTAACGGGAGATAACACTATGATTAACTACTTCTCAGGCAAGCGTAGCGGTTTTCGGCGTGGAATGTCTTGAGTTCGATTCCCGCAGAGGGCCATTTCAGTGATTTATGATTCCTATGTTGTTTATACCGCCTATTTTTTCCCACACTTTTTAGCGGTATCTCAGTTATAGAAACCAAATGAACCGAATTAACTCTTCACCTTTTAAAAAGTATTGCTTTGCCCGATGATGGGACGTTAAGTTTTGAGCACTTCTGGGGGCCGAGGGTTCTACACAATCGGCTTTGTTATGAATGATAATGAGGAGCTGATGGTGAAATAAGCATTGCCTAGAAACCATATCCAAGTGCAAGTGAATTGCAACTCGTGAAATCCTTATTATTGCGTAGTGGCCATCGGCGGTCTCCATTGTAAGTTTCACGTGATCCATTGAAACATTTCGAATCAAAATTGTGTATTTTAAAAACGCAAGATAACAAAACAATACGAATAGAAATAAATCGAGCTTCAAACAAAAAACAGCAAAATTGCTATCTACCGCATAAACTACAAAATCATTAGGATATACGATAGCGGTGGAATTGGGGCGAATTACCACTATAGATCTCCATTAGTAGCTTTAATGCTTCGTCGCTCAGGACTATGCTAAAAGCAGACAACAAAGCAATTTATTTTTGATCTAACCGTAACTTGATTTCAGGGAAAAGGTTAAGGCAAGGAATAAGGTATATTAAAACCGGCGAAGTGCGAGTTGGACTCGCGCAGGAAAGGTTCCGTACGATTATCTACAAAACGGCAAATAAATCATGTCTCTTGAATAGGAGCCCCCTTAAATATTGATTACAATCTGTTTATGATGGATAGCGGAATTCCTTGTAATAGGGTCCCGTTTTAAGGTAAGGATCCCTAAGAAGAAATCACGACAACCTCATATCTTTATATCACATTCTTCACTTATATTTACAATATGATGCAATGTCGCATGCTGAATTCACTCTAAGTGAGAAATGTTAATTGATCGATAGTACAGACGGCACTGACTGAAGTCCTCCTGCATAAATTCCATGCAAAGCTGTCAGCTCGTGTCTCACAACCCGCAAAAGCTATAAAGTGCAGGTGGACAAAACACGCCTAGCTGCTAGCATGCCTTCGTGTTGCAGTGACAAGACGCCGGAATATTTCACTAAGTTAACTTACATGTTGACAGCAAACCAGTTCCTTTTTCAAAGAATGTATAAACAAAAATGTATGAAGGCGAAGAAGTTAAAGATTCGGCGTATGGTAAAATTGAACCCAAGAAATTCAAAGCCAGTGTCAGAATACCAGGATGTGTCTTAAGACGACGACGACGTTCACCGATTTGAAAACATAAATACGTAGTGATGTTAAGAAATGTTCGGAAAGCATAATAACGTACAGAACGTCTATGGCAGAATTTAAAAGTTATCTATACAATACAGATTTGTAGTTCAGATAAATTGGGTGAAGACAAATGGAATAAACAACGTTTACTAAGAAGATAATCAACATACCCTGGGAGCACACGTTACAAGTGCCAGGAACATAAAAACACAATAGAAACCGACGTAAATAACCATGGTAGAAAATGACGACAAAACGGATAAGTATTGCACAAGAGATCGATTTATCAATATACATGTACATATATATATATATATATATATAATTGATTAAAGTATTGTTTTGTTATTAATCAGATGCTATTAATTTTACAAATTATACTTTCTTTTGATAAAGATGTGCAGTTAAAGTTTAAATAGAAAAAATATAGAAGGGAAAACATTGAAGAACAAAAGCATAATCCTCAAATTTGATGATGTCATAAAAAGCAAAACATAACGAGATACTTTTACGCTAGCAATTTCGAAAGCCTACGACACAAAAGCTTGGTATGAAACGAAATTTTAATATGAAGTAAATTCAACGTGCCCGTATCCCGTGGATGCGAGATTTTTCACACAATTTCAAAAACTGAATGAGATTACAAAAGCAGTAGTAAAAGTTCATAACAACTCTGTAAACTACAGCATCATTAGGATATACGATAGTCAGTGGTTAAAATAGGGCGCGCTGCCACTAGATTTCCATTAGCACAAAGCTCTAGCGAAAAACAAACAAATTAACGCGCAACTCTCCGAGAAATTGTTATTATTATTATTAGTTAAAAACTTAATGGTTTTGGGAATACATTATGATTAACATAATATTATTGATTGCATTGTTGGGTCATCAACACTGAAGTAAACAATTTCACACGAAAGAATCCACTTTTAATGCATTATACAGTTTTAGAGGTCTTCTATTTTTATTAAGATTATTTTTCAAGACGAAGTGAATATATTTGTAAATAATAAGGTTATTGGGTAAGAAGGCATTAAGTTACCTCCCGCTTTCATTCATAGACTGCTGAAAGTTTAGGTCTTTAATCTACAGAAGCCGCAAATACACGTAAGGCCACTTTAGTGTTTCCCATTAGTTGTATTATGACTTACGCCACAAGATGTATATAATGAACCCACCAGCCCAAGTGTCTGGAGGCTACTGAACGCTAGTCCCGGAACATGAAAAGCAGGAAAATACATTTGTAAATGGCAATGGCATCAATCAACTCCAATGACCTTCAACGTTACAGCTTTGTTGGGTAAAGTAGCTACAGTTAGGTTTTTCATAAATAACTTGTATAATCGCAAAGCAATGACACCGAAAATGGAACGATATATAGTAACTGGCAACCAAGATACTTTACACCACCAATTGAGAAAGTCGTAAAATACAAGAGCTCAAGATGAGGCAGAATTTTAATATGAAATACGTAGTCTCTAGAACTACTCGTTCCGAGTTGTGTTCCTTAGTACTTATAGGTAGGTATATTACTCGTAGCACAATTTCGACGTGAATGAGAATATAACGAGCGTCAGTAAAGCGGAAAATTGCAGCTTTACCCCGTAAACTACACCACCATTAGGATATATTATGATACTGGTTGAATCAGGGCGAATCGTCACTACATAACTATTAGCGCGGAGCTATGTCATTCATACGTTGCGAAAAGCAGGGAGTAAATCATTTTTCAACAGTTATCCAAAAGGTTCGCGAAACATGATACAGTCGGATTGACTGACGTGGTTTTTGTTTGATGATCTGTGGAAATAATTTTCCACTTGACAATAAATTATATATGGTCTTATTTACTGAGGAGTCTGATGAAGACTCTTTACTGGAGAGCAGCAAATCTTTCTCATTCTCCAACTGCCTCATTAGTCTCGTAGACTACATGTACGATTCCTGGATCGGGCTATAAAACGTATTATGTATTAGGTTAGGAAATTCTCAGCCCGAATATAATGATTATGACAAAATGATTCACTTGTAACGAACTAGAAACAATAAGAGTACAATTTGTAGATAGTTACGTAACTGCGTACTTTTATGAACAAAGATAAGAGTATACAGTTAAAGTTTTAAATAAAAAATTGATAGAAATCGTCTAGACTAATTTTTACCTCAAGGGAGTTGCAGTGAAAAGAACTACTAGTGATATACATTTCTAAAACCATTGTTGAAGCGCCAGTGCTTGAGAATGAATTTCAAATATAAAAACTTTTATTTAAAACGAATTGCTTTTGTTACCAAATTGTCACTATTTGCGTCAATGATCACATTTAAATACATTATGAATGTATGGTAAATCTAATTTCAACAAAAAATTTTGTAGTTGTTTCATAAAATAGTTTACACGCTTTGCCCAAAACAGACTTAACTTTGGCTTAACATTCAATAAATAGTTTAGTTTTTGTTTTAAGTCCACAATTTTTTTTGGTTATTTCGATGAAAATCCGTATTTAGGTTGATAATTGGCATAGAAAAAAGGGTATTGCCTTTGGGGATGAAATTGTATAAGTCAGAACTTGAAAATATTTTTCTCGCATTCATATCTTGATTGCCAAATTATTGAGAAAAAGCAGGCCGTCGAGTTAACGTGGCGGGGGTCGGAGTATAACGAAAGAAAATTTGTATGGGACACTTATCAAAAGTTGTACGCAGAGGAATCCGGCAACCGCTAGTAAAAATGTATATCTTGATGCGTTAGTCTAACACGCACACAGCATGGCATTTAGACTTGCTGTCTGAAAATAGCTAACCTCCCATTGATGTTTCTTTCTCACTTCTGTTGTCATAATCAAGTGTAGCGATGGTCTTACATTATTAAGTCACAACACGACAGTCATTATTCTATAGCTTGGGTTAGTTGTGGTGTTAAGTGAAGAGCCGCCCGAACATGTGAAATATGAACCACGGAAGCACACACACACACACAGTATACACGGGTAAAAGATAACAACGGCGGAAAAGCCTTAGAGTAGGTACAAAATAAATCAAGCGCCCCACATCCGAGCTGACAACGCAGCTTTTCCGTAATACCCCGTCATAGCTGCTGTTCAGAATGTATCATGTATTATTTATTACCAGTGATAAATTCAAAATATGCTTCAACTAACCAAATGGGCTTTTACGTGTTCGTTTTAATGATTAAAAGTATGTCCGCACCGTCGCCGGTTCCGGAAAAATAATTGAAATAGTCACGTCTTTCGTAAATTAATCCACAAACTGTGCTCTCTCGATTATCCAAATGGTCGAGCAACTCTAAAACTACGATATAGGTTTATTTAAGAGGCGAATAAACAATTTTCCTAAAAGCCAACCACACGCTGGTTGTGCTGTTGTCTATTGATGTTCGTGAATGGCCGTATTCATCATAGAGGTATGGCTACCGATTCCTTTCTTGCCATAAAGACACTAATAATATAGTTTTTTTGACTTGGGTATCCACATAACTTTGAAAATGTCTTCACAGTACTCGTTAAGTGATACTTTAACGTCCGCCAGAAAATTAAATTTAGCTTCAAAGTGAAAATGGTTTAAAGGATAAAGTAAATGTAAATTCAATCTATTTGTCCGCGATCTTCCCTGCAGAGAAAAAATCATGCGGCTCTACGAAGACCGTACGTTAGCGTTATAATCTAATTTGAATGTCGGTAAGCGTCTACCAGAATTTCTGTTATAACGTTTCGGAGTCACTTAAGTTTGTTATAATGTATTTTTACAAAATTGATCGATTATCTATTAAATAATATTCGAGTTGAAGTTGTTTTCGACACGGTATGGTCTAGTGAATTGTTCAGCAATGGCAAAACTGACATTAAATCTGCAGTAAATTACGTGAATTAGTAGTTGCTAAAATTGAGCCATATTTTACTGCGGTTGCAGTTTATATTTAAGTGGTAGTAGTGGTCTCTATTTTGAAATGATTGGACGCGACGACATTGAAGATCGATTTCGCGATTTAAATGTGCACAGAAAAAAGTACCTACACAAACATAAAGATTCACTTATTTAGCTGGTGAAGTCACGCTTAAGTCTAAAATCCCAGTTTTGAGAAAATCGGGGATAAATAAAATTGGCATCTTGTCTTTTTTTATACGACTTCCCAATCACAGTGTATGTTTTAAGACTACCCGTATCGTTAGGCTCCTTAAATATATACTAAATACTACTACGATAATACACACATCGCCACCTAGCCCCAAAGTAAGCGTAGCTTGTGTTATGGGTACTAAGATAGCTGTTGAACATTTTTTTTTATAAATATAATACACATAAATACTTATAATATACGTATAAACACCCAGACACTGCAAAACATTCATGCTCATCACACAAACATTTTCCAGTAGTGGGAATCGAACCCACGGCCTTGGGCTCAGAAAGCAGGGTCGCTGCAAACTGCGCCAATCGGTCGTCAAATCTATCTATAATCACACCTGCTATGTATATTTTTTTATAATATCTATATTATAGCGCCTTTTTTTTTACGTCAATATATTGCCTTATACTATGAATCCCACAAGCAGGATTATCCAATTATTGTTAACGCTTTCGTTTAGAATTGAAGTTATTATTCCTCAAGGTGTCTGCGTCTACAAAGTGTCTACAGCAAATACCGATAGTATTAGGTATGGGTACTATAATGGAGGATATGAAACTTAAGCTTCCAGATAATATTCACGCTTGAACTACGTCAATAGAGCGAAAGGTTATAACTTGTACAATTCCTCGTAGGTAAACGTCAAAACGGTCGTAAAAACCAATAATCGGAGTCTTGGAATATTACACTGTCGATGTCGCGAGACTTGAGAGTAGGGTTGCCACGTGCCAAATGGTTTCTTCGTGGTTTTATTTATAGGAATTCTTTTCTTTTACAAGCTTCATGACGTTGTCTGCGCCACTTGTTAGATTATTATAATACTATTTAATTTTTGATTCAAATAACTGGATAGTTATGCCCCAGAAATAGACCATCATATTTTTTTTCACCATTTCACCATTGCATTTTCCTGTCGTATATTCGTAGAGCCGAAATATTTATAGTTACACAGAATAAAGTTGTTGAACAAAAGTTTTCCAGTATAATGAATACTGTAAGAATCCATCGGCATAGTAGCGATGCAAGTAGCCTTGTATTTTTAAGTTTTAAAATAAACGAATTCCGCACATGTTTGAGTTTCAAGCTAAAAACCTAACAAGAGTGACCTTTTGATGTCCCTCAATGGAAAATTTTAAACGATTTTCAAATGCAAAACTTTGACATTTTGCTGGAACCAGTGCATATTTTGATGCGTCTATTTTTCCTGTTATGTTCAGACTGTTTTACAAAATAGCAGAGAGTAATGAAGCGTAGACACTCCTCTTTGCTCCAATGCATGTTGCTACTCTTTTCTTTGTTGTACAATAAAAGTGAATTCATTCATACATTCATATTGTCCAGTACATTACATGGCGTAGGTTACCCTATCTCAGTTCATATAAGCAAGGGCTATCGTGACTCAATATTGCTCCCCCGGCAAATTACCTTGTCTGCGAATGTAGCTGGAGTATTATTGCTACTGCGAGTAGGTGCTCTATAAATTACTAGCATTACTAGAGGGATCTATATAAGGGGATCTAAGTGAACTTGAAGTAGGTACCTACTTTTGCCTGATGCAATAAGGGTACATGTTTATAATTGGTTATAAGTGTCCATCATGTTGGAGAACAATAGCTAGATGTTTTTTTTTTGTTACGAATATGATTCTCTGGCATGTTGAATGCGCATAAAAATGTAAAACCAATTGCACAGGACCAACCCCTTCTTCATGAAGCTGAATCAGGTGATTTTATAATTTTCTGTAACCTGAAACACCATACAAACTTTCATCCCGTATTACCTTTAGGGATCGTTTCTCAAAAAATCCTTATGTAGTGCAACTCTACATATTCAATGACTATTTCCTCCAAATTTCACAATTCCAAGTTCAAGGTTTGGTTTTTAGTCAGTAACCCTGCTGTTAATAGGTGTACAAGCTATCACTTGTTTAAATTATGATGGATGGATGGATGGATGAGGGGTGGGTTGCACACCTCCACTTAATAATGAACTATTTCAATTCTATTATCACTTTACGTAGTTACGTAAATATCACTCGAGCAAATAAGTTATTATCATTAAGAACTCCTCGTTCGTTACGAATATTAAAAACAGGGTATCCGCAAAATCAGCGAACCCAATTAAAAAAACGTATAGCAAACTGAACTATCTAACCTGACATGCGTAGCGAATGCAATTTAACTTTAATTACTTATTTTAACTACGTACATATTTAGTAATTAAATTAGTGTCATATTTTTTGTAGCATTTCAATAAACTATCTGTTATTTAAGGAACTACTGTGCAAAGTTCCATTCTTATTGACTCATTGGTTTAAGCTATGCCTTGTGTATCAGTTGGTCAGTGGTTTTATTAAGAAAACTAGCGGCTCCCCGCGACCCCGTCTGCGTACGTATTTCCTACTTCTGATATGTATGTTTCCTATACAAACATTATGCTCTCGCATCGATTTCTCCAAAGGATTGCAGATTGGAGTTAAATTGCCAATAACCTTCCTAAAGAATTGATTAACTAGCATCTTAAAAACAAAATGACGTGTTCCGGAGTGGAGAACGCGGACCGGTGGACTACGGACCGGGCCTTTAGGCCGTTGGTAAGATGACACCTGGATGATACCTGGAAGCGGCTGGATGAGAATGGCGGAGGACCATGTGTGGTGGTGTGCTCTTGGAAAGGCGTATGTCCAGCACTGGACGCTATGAAATCAAATCAAATCAAATGAAATGAGATTTATTCTATGAACATGAGCTTTCATAGGGTCTTGCTTGTAGGCTACAAACAAGTTTTTACAAATCCAACTGGCATTTTAGCCAGCGCATATCTAAATATTTTTTAAGTATATATAAAGATACAGAATAAACAATCAAATAAAAAACAACAAACTTTATGGTATTCAACAACGAAAGAGAGTGTGATGCGTAAATAACCCCTGATCTGCATATAAAAAGTGAATAGCCCGTTATCAGCCGTCGGAATAAACTTTCGCTCACACGCGTCACTAGAAGACCCTCGTAGACGCCATTAATCAGCGCAGGCGCGTTCTGAATACTAAATCTAATACGTACTGAATGTCATGGACCTTTACACGCCTCGCGTGATTAGATAACATTATTGATCCTGTATTTACATAATGCCTTGTTGTTAAGCATGCTCCACTAAGTTTATCGGGCTGCTTCAAAGACCTGAAGGCTTATTTACATGTATTCCACCACGCTGGCCTAGTGCGGATTGGTGGATTATGCTTAAAGCAGTGTTATTTTAATATTTATGAAATTTTGGTTTAGAATTTATGAACATACTTATTTTATGTCAAGGTATATATATATATAAAACTGTTATTTTACAATTGAAGCGTAGCTTAAGTTACCAATGTAGTTACCACCAATCTTTATACTTATATAATAATAGTGCTTTGTGAAAATGTGTGTCGGATTATTCTATCAGGATTGTTCAAACAACCAAAAAAGCCGATATTTCGAAATCACAGATCACAGTACACCTCGAAGGATACACTTCTATTTTTACGTTTTTTACAAAGGTGTATAGAACGAAACGTGATTTGAAAACGTACGGCCGGATATCTTCTTCCACATAAAAAATGCAAATCTACCGCCCCGTATAATTTAGGCAGTGATGTAAGTTAACTACTCATAAGGTAATAGGGGCAATATAAATAAATAGAAACATATATTATACTTGGATACAAATGTGGGCGAGC
The DNA here is from genome assembly GCF_905163445.1 of Pararge aegeria. Lineage (NCBI taxonomy): Eukaryota > Metazoa > Arthropoda > Insecta > Lepidoptera > Nymphalidae > Pararge > Pararge aegeria. The sequence goes on from NC_053181.1 coordinate 17,482,022, forward strand.
AATCGCAAAAACTGGCAGACTTAATGCCAGCTTTCCTCAGCATCGTCCGTCCGAAATTGGACATTATGTACGTCTGTCACCTACGCCCGTAACATCATCGACCACGCAGATAAATAGGATTAAAAAGCTGAATATATAATAATCTATCTCTTAATATTTTTTTTTTGCACGTTGCTTATGCGCTTTTACAAAAAAGAAACTGAGTATGGTCAATATTTTTATACAGCAAAAGAAAAATAGACTGTAATTATTCAACGATATTCGATTGGATTCTTAGTCGGGTATATAATAATAATCGAAAGCGGATATTGTTTAATAATATAAAATTTAAATTTGGCATATAATAGCAATTGCCAAGAATGAACACAATTGTTTATCATTATATACTGTAACTATAAAAATCACCTTAAGAACAATTGCGGAAGCAGAAGGTAGGGGGTTAAAACTGCCGTTCAGAGAGCGTGACTGCGCAAATTTAAGGGCACTGGATGTAAACAAGACGCAGGGGTCGTCCTTTGCCCCGTGCTAGGGGAACGCCACGGGCGATGACGTCACAGGCGCCAGAGTGACTCGGGCCGTCTCAACCCGGGCTCAGGTTGAAACGCTCCCGACTAGACGGGTAAAGGTGGACGCTCAAAAGCTTATACAAGCAATATTTATTTGTGTAAACTTACATATACAACTGCAGTAGTTTTATAGAATTCGGTCTTTAAAATTCAAAATATCCAATACGTATAAATATAAGGTAGGTATTTTATTTTACTAAAACTAATTCGAGGAAAGTGTACTTACTTTTCTACGTACCTTGAGGGCCATTATCTATAAAAACGGCAATAAAAATTACTTTTGTTGGTCAAATAATCTGTGAAAATTTCAACAGTCTATCATGCCTGCTAACAGACGAACAGACAGACAAACTGACGGACGGGCAGCGGAGTCTTAGTAATAGGTCTTATTTTGCCCTTTAGGTAGGAGGCATTGGCCGCCTTATGGCGTACGCTTATCATTAAGAAAGCATTAAAGGATATAAAATAATGCTAATGTTTAAGTATAGCAGCCAACTTTTCTCATTGTTGCCTTTTAAAAGACGATAATATTAATGCCGATGCATCCAGCTTCCGGTTTAGTGCTACTATGAATAACATGTGAGTGCCAAAAATGCATATTTCAACCGGAATAAATATTGCTCTGAATATACAAACATACAAATGTGACTTTTAAAAGATGATATATTTAGGACTACAGCATATAATATGTTTGTTGTGTGTGGTTATTTGTATTTACACACACGCGAACGTCTAGGGTTCCGAAGGATCCCGATTACTAAGCCTCCGCTGTCCATCCGTCTGTCTGTCAGAGGGATATATCTCATGAACTGTACTTAATAGGTCAAGAGTTGAGATATTCACAGTATGTGAGTTTCTATTTTTTAAAGTTAAATATTGAAGAGAATAAAAATTAAAAGGATCCCAACCAAACAAACATGTTGTTTTGGTATTTTTTCTCTTTTTTATAAATAGCAATACTTAGCTTACTTTATAGCATTTCCAATTTTACCCTTTTCACTGAATTTATTTGTCTGTTTGCCGCTGTAACAACAAATAATAAAAAGTAAAATAACGAAGAGAATAATAATGGAACGGATTCGCAATACATGAAACGTGTTTGTTTTGGTGTTTTTGCTCGTTCTTAATAATAGCAAAAATAATAGCTTTTGTAGTATTATGTAATGAACCTTACGGTACGGAACCTTTCCGGTTTAATAACAATCAATCGATCTGTAACAATGCTCGACTAAACCCAATAAAAACATTTAACGGGAGGTTTTAATCATAATCACCACACTGGGCAGGCGGGTTGGTGATAGCCGTAGCTGGTACTAGTATTAGTAGCACGGTGAACGCCTCGCCGTTTTCCGTGCTACTGCTACTACCCTTAATAGAAGGGGAATTCTGATCTGCCGTCACCACACAGCATAATCTAACAGTATAATATATATTTATTATATGGTACAAACAGTAGACTTTTTTTATTTCAACGTATTTTTAATTAAATTTTATATGTTGAATAAACAAGAAATGACAATTATCTCGTCAAATTAAATACGCAACGACATTCCATTAAAAATTTGGCCAGTGTCAAGATGGAAGAACTTGCGGTTTTATATTAAACGCCTTCGTCAAAACGTAAAACAATTTTTGATGATTTTTTTTCACTAATTAATCACAAGCGAGCCCGCTAAGGACTCCTCACAATTTTTACTGGAAGAAAGAATCATTAATTTTCATACTAATTAAGAATCTTGACATACACTTTTTGTTTAGCAAATGGCAATAATATTGTAATGGAGGCAACTGAAATGAATTATTTACTATATTTATTCCTATTATTATTATATTAGTAATTTCTTATTTAACAACAACAATATAACATTATTCTTATTTCATTATAAATATACTAGATGTTTCCCGTGTTCTTCATCCGTGTTTCTTATGGCTTTTTACAAATCCTGTAGGAAGCGTTTGTTTTCGTGGTTAAAACGCAGCCATGTAACTCTTCGTCCTTGCGTCCAAATCTATGCCAAAAATCAAGTCGATTGTTTGCTTAGTTGGGGCGTTAACTAACACATTTTCGCATTTATAATATTAGTATGGATTAAATTGTTCAGTATTTTTTTTTCGTGATAAAGGGCGACTTCGTTTTTAGCATTGTCAATAAATTTTGATCAAAATATGTAGTTATATTATGACTATGTGTAAGCGACACCTATCGAAAGGCATACATTAGAACACAACTTATTTTATAACATTTACTTGAAATCATTGGAATTACCTTGCTTTTAGCGTACTAAGTTAAATGATTCCATTTAACTTAGCTAATCAAAGAAATCCGTAAAAATAATCTCAGTAAGTCATATAAAGAGCCGAAACTTATTGATAGGATATTGACCTTATTTATTGCTTGCGGTCTATACAAAAAGTTATCTATATAGTCATTTAGTCTACTTCTTTCTTCTAACCTGTTCATCATATCAACCGATAGACGTCCACTCCTGGACATAGGTCGTTTGTAGGGAGTTCCAAATACCACGGTTTTGTGCTTAGGTCCAGACTCTACCTTCGACGCGCTTAATGTCGTCTGTCCACCTCGTTGGGGTCGACTAACGCTGCACTTACCAGTGCGGGGCTGCCAATCCTGCACCTTGGGAACCCAAAGTCCATCATTTCTCCGAGCTATGTGCCCCCAGCCCAATGCCGCTTCAGCTTCGCGACTTGTTGAGCTATGTCGGTAACTCTGTTTCTTCTACGGATCTCCTCATTTCTGATTTGATCACGTAGAGTCACATATAACCTGTTACCACCAGTCTACTATAATTAAGCTGCAGAACATTTATACGTAGAATAGTTGTAAAGAATTAAGGTCAGACTGGTTACGTATAAGGTTAATTAGTCTATGATCTATTAAAAGCGATTTCCATCAATGGTTAGCCTTGATTGAGGCCGTTGACAAGCGACTCACATGCAAAGTGAGACGTGAAACTGGCGCATCAACATAATAGAAATATTTTATATCAGCATACTTTGTTAAAGTAAGACATTTTACCCTATACTTTATTCTCATGTAATATTTTCTAGCTTTGTCTTGAAGACAAAGCCAGAAAATAATAATTTAAAAATAAAATATGCTTCTTAAACTAAACCAGAAAATCTAAATTAGCTCAGCTGATTTCGAAATGCAATGGATTTGTGCTGTGAGATGTCCACACAATGGTTGGTCTAGCAACGCCTTGATCTCAGGATTCTCAGGAAGCTAACCTCGCAACCTTGGGCTCACACGTAGTCCGTGCTATTTGCTCCGCTGGAGTGACACTATAGCTTCGCATTTCATTGACCTATAATTTCATATCTTCTTTTAAATTGGAGCACTTGAAAAGAATCTTGTCTGTAATCAAAAATAAGTTTACAAAAAAATTCTTACTCACATATGATAAGTATTTCAAACTTGTAACGGTTGGCGTAGGTAGTATCTAAAATATTTACTATTCAGTGGTAGGGCCCCATACATTTTCATCAACATCGAAGTTAAGTTTTCATGATTTCTCCGATATCTAATAATGTACAAGTTCCTCCCATACTCTTTCTTCAATAAATATAAAAAACCAATCATATTCCACGCAGCGCCTTCACTGGCTGATTAGAATATTGGAATATATTCATGAAGTCCAAAAATATCTTATATTCATGCCCCACAACGCGTAACTCGTGAGGCACAGAATTGGAAACGCAAAAATTATAGGAGCCGAATGAATTCAAATGTTACCACATTACCGAAATGTAGCGGAATATTTTATTATGGTAGTAACACAGAAACAACGTAACACCCCTCACCACCCCACCCTTATGGAGTCTAATCGACTAATTTTTCAAACGAGTTCCAAAAAAGGAGAAGTTCCATTTTTTTTTTGGCTATGCTAACACTTACATCGATCGAAGCAATCCAACGCTCGGAAACGTAGGTTACATATCCTATTTTGTCCTATGAGATGATAAGTACGTATATAATAATGATATACCTAGTAAGTATGTTTTTTTTTTGTACTGAATCTACCGCCGGTTCAGAAGGCAGATTCTACTGTGAAGAACTAAGAAGCCGGAGAGAAACTAAGCAGTTGCTCTTTTCAACATCATAATTTTCACAATACTTATTTTGTCTTGTGAGAAATGAAAGCGGTGCAGTGAATTTCCAAGCAATCTCTTCATTAGGTAGTCCATCAATTGTAAAGTAAATTCGGTGGAGTACATGTTATATACGATTGCGACCGATCATTCATTCAAACACATACAATAGACAAGTGTATCACATGTGACCGCCGCTGTGAAAACACGTGTTTTCCGGTTGACATCTAATGAAAAGATTACACAATATAAATACCTATGGCGCTAGCAGATCATCATTTTACGAGTAAGTAGTCAACGCACAGCGGCCAGAGATGTGTAATCAGGTTTGATCAGAGTGTTTCTTGTTAATCCGAATACAGCCGTCACCACACTCCGTTATCGTAGGTGTCGCACGAGGCGGCTAAGGGAATATTCTTAATAGAGTACGAACACTGGCGTCCTCTGCGTACTACTACCATCTACTGCGATCTCCGACCCGTCTGCCCAGCGTGGGATTATGGGCAAACCCTCCCGTTGGGAGAGATCTTTATTCCAGCAGTGGACTGGGGCTATAAATGATGATAATGGATACGAACGAGTCTTGACGCGTCGTTTAGGATAGGGTAGTAAATAAAATGCTCCTAGTTTAAGTTGCTACATTGTACACGCGGTCCAACAACTATGAACAATACAAAGTAGGTACAGAAGTGTTTAGGTATATATTAAGCAAACTATAATTATTTTATTTTAATAATTCGAATAGAAAATACTATTACGTCAATAAATTACATGATAACTTATCTTAATAGAATCGCTAACCTCTACCTACATTGGTATATAATATACATATACTTGACATCTATGATTATCTGGTTTAATCGTTGTTATACAATTAAACTCGACATACCTAGGTCAAAACTAGTAATATTAGTCAGAATAATCAGAGCATACCAAAGCAGAGCTGTGATACCTTAATAAAAGTTTTTAAAGAACAGACGTCATATAGACAATAGATTCAATAATTATTTTTTTATTCCATTACAAGTTACTACTTGGCTGATATCTCACCTGGGTAGAGATGATACAGTCTAAGATGGTAAAGGGCTAACCTTTTAGGTTATGGTAAGTTATGTTAAACCCATTCTCCTAATCTGTTGCTACTCGGCATTGTACTGAAACACCCAATCGCTTGGCTACTCGTCTTTAAAGGTAAACCAAAACAGACTGGAGAAGATCAGAAATCAGAAATTACCCGATATCCGGGGATTCAATAGTTATTTAACATTAGCTATTGCTTACTACTTCGTACGTTTTCTCGGTCCAAAAAGTATTCAAGGTCTCCAATATGCAAGCTATCAAAACAAACAATCAAATAGACACACGTTCACACGTATAATATAAGTATGGTAATATGGATGGACGTCCAAAAAATATGACTAGGAAAGGAGAATGCCGGAACACGGTTTCGTTTGGTGCCTCATTCAAATTAGTATCAAAAATTAAGAGTTTATTTTTTAAAAAAACCTCTCAAATCCCAAGCCTTAACTTCGACGGTTTAAAAATCTTTTAATGAAATAGATTAGTGGTTCTAATATATTGTAAACAGTACCATCAATGGGTAGGTACAATAATCGTATGTGTCAAAAATAACCTTAATTCACGAACTACATTTGCATGTAACTCTGAAATCCAGCGAACTAGACTTTTAATGTGTTTGGTAATGTATTGTAATTATTAAACACTTCAAAATTAGATAAATTCCAAGAAGGCACCTTATAAGTACTATGTTACTACGCCGGCACGTTTGCTAACTTGAAACTTAAACTACGGGCAATTTACAACTTCAGGTAAGATGTGCTTCGAAACTAAGATGGGATTGTGAGGAATTAAGCTTATAAGATGCAGATCGGTCTTACCGAGCGTAGCCGAGACATGAAACGGACGTACGGGGTACCAGTAAGCTTAGTACAAGGTTTTCAAGCTTACAATCGTAGACCTATATTAAACTGACATCGTGCTAGGAGTTTATTTCATTTATTTATTTATATAGCTTTATTATCAAAAGCTTATTGTACAGTAATGTGCAAATGCATCCTTATAACTGAAGCAATCTCTTGAAGATAACTTTTTGTGTAGTAATAGATTAAAAGAGCGAGATAATGCTTGACCCTTAAGTGTTGTGTGAGTAAATGCTTTAAAACATGATTCCGAAGCATACAGAAACCGTGTACACGACTAATATTAAAGCATCAAAAACCACGCCACTTTAGTAGCGTTTCGCGAACAGGCGGTGAGTCACTTCATACCATTTAGCTGCTGACAGTAATTATTATGTACCTTTAATGTTCTAAAATCGTTGACCATAAAATGGGAAAATAGGAAAAAGTTTGTGGGCTAGCAACATTCCGCGGATGTGAAGTCAGATGCGCTGCACGCGATGGCTAAATGTAGGTTCTGTATTTTCCTGATTCTGTGTTCCGCAGGTAATTTAAGACCTACCAATGAAATCCCAGAGCAGTAACCCTGAGTTAAACAAAACTTTCGGTTTAAATGGTATAAATGCAATAGAAAAATAATTGCATTCTGCATTTCATTCCGCTGACGGTTGACGGCGTCACATGTTTGTACAACCTTGAGAGAAACACGGGACCTCGCTGCAACTACGATGTGGGTCAACTCGTGCTTAACGAACATTTCACATAAATTAGCCTAGCCGTTTAAACAGAAAAAAGATGAAGAACAAAAATAAAGTCCGGAATTGAAAAATAATAGCAAAAAACATAATTGGTCATTAAAATAAAACAATTAATCAACGTGTTTAGAGAGCGAGTGAATCAATAAGATTGTCAAAGAGATAGGAAAATGCACTTTTGTATTTTGCTTTTGTCAGGTGTTCTACGACACCCCATTTTATTTTCTACTAATTGTATATGACCACGCTTAGCCATGACTTGATCTGATATTAATTACGACGGCCAAAGCCTCTTGGACCAGAAATTACAAATTCCCAAATTTTCCCCGCCGGGGATCAAACCCGGCACTTCCTACTTATGGGACCACAGCGCCAGGGAGGTAATCAAAAGTTTCATACAAAATTCAATTTTCTGCCTCCATTTGTCCGAACGAATTACGCGAAAGTAATTTCTTATGAATATGAAATGTTGTCGTACAATTCGATGACGTCGGTACCGACCTGGCCGTTTTCAATTTCTACAGCTGAGTCACCCGTCTAGCCGGGGCTCAGTGCGCCATACATATTTACTAGGGTCTGGGATTGCATTACGAATTCCACTCAGCGTTTCTTAGGAAATGAGACAATGGACAAGCGTGTGCTAACTATACGATATACACTGTGGAAGTACACAGGGTGCTCTACTTGGATAGAATTTAAGCAAGCAGATGAAGTGTAAATCGAAAAACCCCTTTCCAATAATAGTTACACAAAAAACCTTTACAACAAAACATTGTGTGGAAACCGGCATGGCTGAGAGTTCTCCATATTGTTACCAGAGTGATGGACTCCTGCCTAAATGATTCCCAAGAGATATTCCCAAGAGATAAGAGTAGAGCCGTGCTCTGTAGAGAGCTTGCAATGGGTTGATAATAATAATGGTGTTAGGTAAGTTCTGACCCGCCATAAAGTTTAGTACAACAATATAAACTAATACCAACTCCGCCAATCCGCGCTAGGTCAGCGTGGTGGACTACGCCCTAAAGCCCTTATCATTGTGGGAGGAGACCCGCGCCCTGTACTGGGTTAATAAGATGAATAAAAAAAACTTTTATCTTACGTGTTTATAACGCGTACTCACATCGAACACCCTGTACACACCATTTTAATTCCTTGTTTGCCATCGGAAGTTACTTCAACTGCATATCCGAGTTTATATAAAGCCTTAATGAGCAATTAATCATATTTATGGCGAACATTATAACCTTAAAAGTTCTCCACTGAAAATCAAAATAATATTTGCACTCAAACTAGCTTATTGCGTTTTACGAACCGGGTTTACCACGGGCCCAAAAAACCTAACTCTGTGCATAACAATAAAATTAGGAAGTGAAGAAAGAACAAACGAACAAACACATTTCGCATCTATAACATTAGCAAGGATGAATATCAAGGGTTCGTTTGTTTATAAGAACATAACTTCAAAGAGCAAAAGGCAAATCAAGAGTGAATAGACAACTTCTAGGCAAGCGCGCTTCATCTTAGGCTGCATCATCACTTACCATCAGGTGTGATTGCTGTGAAGCACTTGTCTATATACTTATAAAAAAAAGGCACTGTGCGTATGCGTGTATTGAAGTCAACATCTCTTGTGGATCCTCTGTTGTTGGCGTCTAACCTGTGTCTGCTGTAGCATTGAATTTGGAATACGTACGTACAGAATGTATTAAGGAGGATTTTTGATGTTTTCTATTTACGTTATTTTATTCGATCGCATGAAAGTTAACTACTAATTATATGGTATCGTAGGAGCGCCATCTAGTTACAATACTGGGAAACCCTACTGCCAATAGATGGCGCTCTGTCGGTACCATATAAATTGTCGTTCACATTCACGCGATCGAATAAGTAAACCTGGGTAGAAAATCTCTTAGTTCTCATTGATTTAGATTTTTGGGTGGTATTTTGTAACTGTAAAAATTATCACAGTAAAAGATATTCTATTTATAAAGTTTGTCGTGTTTGTCGTGGTAAATGCACACATAGTCAAGGTAGCGTCATTATAGAACCCTTAGTACTAAGTCCAATAAGGGTTCAAATTGCTTTGTCAAGGCAGCTTCGTCGGACCTCTGCACTATCCTTACTGTGGCATAACAGTGAGGTTTTCTTGTCATGCATGTAAAAGAAGGTCAGGTGGTGCGGGCGTATGTAATAATACCACAAAATGTTGTAAGATTGTTGACGTATAGCATATCATACTTAATGTCCAGTGTGCATAAGTACAACGTTAAGTATTAAAGTAGTCATTACCAGAATTCACCCAGAGAGGATAACTCTTTTTAAATATGTGGTGTTACCTGAAACAAAAAATATAACAAATTAAAAATAATATAGACAACAGAAAATACGAAAGATTAAATAAATAACAAGATATAAGAATGAGCATATGCGGTCTTATCGCTAACAAGCTTCTCCTTTAGAGAAACCTTGAAGTTAGAATCATGTTAGGGAATACAGAATATTCCAACAACTTAATTAGTGACTTTCAATTAGTGAATAAAGTATTTCAAAACACTATACGCTCTGAATGACATCATTCGTTTAGTACACGTCCCAAATTCCTTTCAAAAGATCGACTTCTATTCACACAGAAGCTTTTGGAATATTCTAGTCTCCCGTTTGAACCGGCAACTATTTGAATTTAAACGAGTATTTTCATACGCTGCAAAGTTATATAACGAAACTAGCTGAAACGAGCAGCCACGCTTCGCTGTACCTAAACTATAAACACTAAACACAGTAAAACATTCTAATGCTGGACTGTACTATAAACTCTTTGAGGGGCCTAATTTACAAAAACTACGAAATAACTATGGCTTCACTATGTCAACCAACGAGTTTCCACTGATGGACCTAGGTCTTCGGTAGGAAGATCCAAATACCACAGTCTTGGGCCGTTTGGGTCCAGCGGCTCCCTGCAACTCGTTTGATGACATCTGTCCACCTCGTCGGGAGACTACTGCGTTTACCGGTGCGAAGTCATGCTGCCTGGCGTCAGAAATGAGCATGGCGGTAATAATTCCAGAAAACTTAGTTATAATTCAAGAACAGTAGCTCGTCATAGCTATTCCTAAAAGCATAGTTTTTTTATATGGAATACTGCCTTTATCCTTTCCTAACTACTTCATCTCTGTTGTTCGTACATGGAGACTTATTTTGTTTTGTTTAGAACAATATAGTTATGTTATCCATACTACGCTATATTACTCACGATACCAAAGTAAACTAAAACAAACAAAGCGCTACACAAAGGGCCGAAAGCCTATTGATGCCGCATCCGATCGCAACCGGCGAAGTGACGTCTACAGAGAGGGGAAATACATTCAGTAGTGGTTTATCCACCGAATTACATTATTCCCCTTTAATCCGATCGAAACCGTCGCCTTAGCGACTGCAGTGCAAACAGTTAAGTGTACCGTCAAGTTACCTTGCTGTTGGAGATATGTCAAAACATAGTGCCAGTGCCAGTTCTAATAACAAGTGGCCTTCTCCTGGTCGATATTCGACCATAAATACTTAAAAATATAAGTTTGAACTCTATTAAGTTTCTATTATCAAAAATTACAGTTCTTTAATCACAGATTGCAACAGGGATTCGCCTGTTTATTTTTTCAAACGAATTAAAAGAGAGTATTTATACGTGATGTGTCAAATACATAGTAGTGTGTGAAACGTGTTTTTGGACACAATGAGATGGTTGATATTGCTTCTAATTGAATAATAATAAAATCACCCGGTGAAGTTATGCTGACAAAGGCGACATGAATCTTATAGTTTATTTAACTACTAAATCCCTTTATTTCCCTTAAACCTAATGGAATTCGTTTCCGTAGCGACTGGTGAGCAAACAGTGACGCATACGGACTACAGTCAAGTTAACTTGCCGTTAAAGATATTTCGACACGTATATAAAGTGAAGGATAGGGCAAAATAAGCTAACTGATACTGTTTCGAATAGTCATAAAATCATCCGCCGAAGTGACATCGGCAGAGGCGAATTAAGTCCAGTAGTTATTTATCTACTAAATACCATTATTGCCCTTTAAACCAATTTAATTCGTCGCTGTACAGACTGATGTACAAACAGTGACGGGTACAGACCACAGTCAAGTTGACTTGCTGTCAAAGATATGACGATACGTATATAAAGTGACAGATAGGCCAAAACCACTGCTTCCAATAAAATCAAGCGGTAAAATTATGTCAACAGAGGAAGCTACTAAATATCATTATTGCCCTTTCTAATCGAATCTTATCTTTAAGGTGAATCAGTAACGTCTACCTACCATCAAGTTCTTCTATGTTAACTTCTTTCAAGTAGAGTTTCGATTAACAATTGGTAACTGGACAGCTTTACAGAAACAGATCGAATAGCCGCTCTACGTTAAATAAATATCAAACGTATTACTATCGACCTTCGGCACATCGACCTCGAAGACGACACTCGTTTGATCGACATATCTCCTTGGAGTTATTTTTGAAGTATTTTAAAGGAAAGAAGTAGAGACAAGGAAGATCAAGAACTAGATTCATTAGTGGAGTGGAGGAGGGAATAGAGTGACGAAGGGACGAACTTTGGCGATGCAATGACCTGAAGCCTCAAATGTGCGAACTTCCTCGAGTGAACCAAAGATCCAGCCAGGCCTGTTAATATATTTATTTGTTTATTTAATAGAAAGCCAACGTTGTATACTTATCTCTAGTATAAATAAATAAATTAAATTGATAATATTATACATTTAATACCCAATTTTTAGACTAAATCTTCATGCATTATGAATTTTAAACGTTCTTCAACAATAACAGAAAATAAATATTACTTAAAAATTAAAAAAAAAAAAATACAATAAATACAAATTACATATTATAAGCTGCATGAGAGTGCATCAGTTCTACGGATTGGGATCGTGTAGTCGATACATCACCATCGCAACGAACTAGCACGAAGAGTTTCCAAGAGTTAAAAGGCTTGAGCTCTAAAAACAAGCATAGTGGTTATAGCGCTCTTTTATAGCTTGTAGCACGCGAGATAGCCATTGTACAACTAACGTGTTTATTGGGCTTACAAAAACAAAGAAGACACCTTTGTGTTGATGCAAAATTACATCACTCAAACAAACGTTTACATAATCCTGTAGTCCACGCAAAAACTTTCCACATTTAGCTTCATTATGGCACATCTAATAACGTGAACAATGAACTCACTGTCCACAATTGCTCTGATAATTGGCTTAAATTACCACAAGGTCGTACTCGTACCTCTAAATATGAACGAAATCGTTTCATCAAAAGCGCGTTTTAAATAAGGCAGTACGTTTTGTGATTCATAACGGCGTACATAGAATTACAAAACTTGGCCTCCGAAAACGGAATACGTCAGAAATAGAGCCGTTTATTTTCTTAATATATTTTTCAATACAAATTCCCGTAAAGTGGCTCTTATTTCACGGTTTTCATAACTTTAAAGTACGTTTTCACGGCAGTCCGTGTGGTAATATTTTTTCCTTTCAGCCTTCAGTGCGACGGTGGTATATGTCTGTAGTTTTATTGCGCCGGGTGGCTTTCATTTACAAATGCATTGAAAAATATAATAGGTACCATATAATGTTGTATCCATTGATAAAATTAAACTCTCGTCTGATACGTAACCATTGATACAATTAACTCTCGGCGCTAATAAAATTTGCGCCTCGAACTCAATTACCAACGGTTGATAAGATAAACCAGTAGTATTTATAGAACCGTGAAAACCACTTTCTCCTTCGAGCTCGCAAGAAATCGTTATTTGGTGTGTCTTTGCGCCCAAAAGTACATCGTATTCTACGCAGCCTTGGTCACAGAAGCTCCGGCAAAGTTGCTACATGGTGCCTAAAAGCGATCAGGTAGTTGTTAAAAGTTAAGTCTCACGAACAATGCGCGGACGCTTGACCTCTGTAAAACGTTCCTGTATGTGTCAGGTACGAGCACGTAACCGTTGCGTTGCTAACTATGCAGTTTCTGCGCAGCTACTCGTGATTAATAATCAAGAATCCTGTAAACAAAGGTTTTAGTCGGACGACCCACAATGCGGCTAGATGATCGTTCCAGCCAACGAAGTGATCCGAAGAAGAATTGCGATCACTGCATCAGTTCTTAGTCACGTAGTTCGAGAAGGTGCCTAAGACCGAATCAAGAAAGTAAAAAGTCAAATAACAATAATAAAATATAAAATAATGAACAAAACCCAAATAAATAAACCTTGAGGAATGTTTATGTATTTTTAAACATTGTCTTCATAGAATAGAGAATCGAGATTACTGGAAAGGAAAATAGGAAAGCTTATCTATTGAGTTTTAATAAGAAACTTAATTCCAAAACGCTAAGCAAAAAACAGAAAGAATCCAAAAAGGCTACTTAAAGCAATTGAAAAGAACAAATTTTAATATCTTTAAGTGCGTGTAAGACCTGCTACAAATTTCTTCGTAACATGGTGCTCTACTTAATTAGTAGGCAGATAGCAAAACAAAATTATCGGGCCACAATAAATTCTAATTCTCGGAAGTTTACCCCAATTGGCCGGCACGGTCGAGAATGAGGGAGTTGAAAAGCCCTCATTGAAGTTTTAGGCACGTCCTCTCTGGGGAATCGAGACACGATCGAGTTTTTTTTTTATTGCCCTTCAGAACTTTCTAGGCCTTCCGTTGTCAAAGTTGATCTGTGTTCAGTAAATAAATATTGGCGCTTCGCCTTTATTGTTTACCATTGGTATTTGGACAAAACTCTTCGTAAACATTGATGTCGTGCTACGGCTTTATTTATTTTTTTCAGTGAAAAAATAGTCTATCATGTTTAATAGTAAATACAGGCACTTTATATAGAAAACCATGCTCTCACTTTTTATAGAAACTTAAGGCTGTACCTATCGTCATATATCATAGTGTATGAAATAAAGAACTTTTAGATAATAAAAGACATATTTCATTATAACTGTCTGCGAGGCAGAATTAGTGGTACTCCCTGGGTAATTGGGTGTTTTTGCCAAACGTGAAATAATGTTGATCAATCGTATATTAGAATGACAGTTGAACCGTCAGATTGTTGCTGTCATTCTACTATACCATCGATTCTCTTGTAATATCGCGACATGGCATTGTCAAGAAACATAGTAGAGGATTCCCTTTTTCCCAAGATTCTGGGAACAAGATAACTTTCTCAGGGCTCAGACTCAGATAGTTGTAATTTGTAGGAGCGATAAATCAATGGGCTCCAATCCTAATGCCGGTTGGTTCGCTTTAGACGGACTATTAAGCCATTACTGAAGCAGTTTGCTTCTAACGCAGTTCACGTTTCGCAGTCACGAATTCGATTCTCTCCCACTCCATCATTTCCATGATTAAGAGGACCGATACGTAAACTAACTTTATTTAAATGATTGCATTGTTACCTATTTACATTGTTCCATTCGAGGTTGTACATTTATGAAAATCATCAATGAGAAACATTAAAGAATAATTTATGAATTGCCGACAAATCGACAGCTATTGTGTCGGTAAATATATTTTATCATCAAAACTCGACGTGTCAGTTGCTTTTAAAATTAATGTATAATATGGCTAAATATTACCTTATTGATAACGCATAGGATTCAAATAGCTATGGCACACGCATAGAATATGACTATATTTTTCCGGAAAATGGCACACAGGATTCATTTATGAAGCGCATTCAGAGAGATAAGACGTTTTCAAGACTAATAAAAATATTTCATTAATTAAAAAATATGCAAAATGGTTAAGAAAATCTAGGTCTTGTTGAGATCTTGCTTTTACTAAGATAGATTTTTTTTAGTACGTTGGATATTAGTTTTTTAAATTGATTATCCTTTTCCTACTTTAACAAATCGTGTGAAAAAAGATTCTTGAATCTTTCACGCTTGCGGCAATATTACTATCGGTTCCTGTATAATCAATTATATCTACCCGTAGGACGCTTCCGTTACATCAAAAGAAGAAGGACGCTTTCATATATTTCGCTTAGCAACAGCGACCGTATCATGTTAGCTTCAGAAACGAGTCGCATTGTATCGTGTCAGGTCTATATCACCTCGCACTTTAGGCACAGATAGAAACAGCGGTATAGAGATGTAAGTCTACTGAAGTTTCGTATTCCCGATCGTATCTGTGGTTTATTTACGATTCAAAATGTTAGTTATACTCAACATTAAGTACATCATTAAGCTATTTTCATCTTATCTGCCATATTGATGAGCATGTAACCAGTGAACTTCGTTAAATGGTGCCAGCAGCGTCTCGCGTGACTGTTTGTTCGTTTTCCGTCTAGTGAAGCAAAATGTATACTCTTATCAGTGTGATGCTTAGGCCGCGCCACAGCCTACTCTATAGAATCACACTCTATAGAGTAGGCTGTGGCGCGGCCTCTATAAAAATAAAAAGACTGCCTTCCATAGCTCTGACAGTTTTTAATAAAAACCTGAGCAATTAAAACTATCAAATTTATAAATTGCAATAGTAACTATGCAAACCCTGACTTAAAGCATTATTGTCCCTTATAATTAATGCTAAAAGATTGCACTAGAGTAATAGGATTAAGTTTCAAGCGTCACTTTATTAATCAACGTGCTGTAAAGTCAGAATAGTTGGGCAGTGTTTTGTCACACTTCGACTCGGAGCATTTTTCAAATGTCAGAGCGTGACAAAGCACTGAATAACTACTACGTTATTCTACGTATCTTAGTAGGTAAGGCCCTATCTATAGAAGATAATTAGATAGAACTTTAACTACTAAGTAATAATTATTTCTCTATGGTAAATGACTAGTCATAGCATAGCTGTATAATGTTATAAAATACCCGCGGGGTGCGCCCAAACAATAACTTCGGTACGATAACTGAGTAGGAGACGTCACGCCACTGTAATTTATATCATACACAACGTGACATCGGAAAATGAAAATTTATTTTCATGCTTGTAAAATACGCCGCTCCAATAACAACTTTCATTTTATTGTTATTACAGAAAGAATAAACAGAATTTATTGACGCGGTTTCCCCAGTTAAACTTGGGTGAATTTGCCCTTGTACGTCCGTTTGTCCTAAACTTCTGAATTAATTATAACAAGTCCGCCAGATTCACAATTAATATGTTAATATAATATATTAAAAGAAAAGAAGGCCCCAAAAGAAGAAAAAAACCCTTTTAAAATTAAAAGAAATTAATTTATTCGAACACGTGTAATTTAACAGTATGTTCAAATGGAGAATTGTAAATAGTAAATTAAGGCGAATCATCCAACTTCCAACGATCACCGGCTTGTTCGTTTTTTTAGGAAAATGTTAACAGTAAAAATTTCCAAATGTATAGTCCTAAATCACTTGAAATAAAATGGCTAGAAGTGATATGTACATAATGCGATGTTAATTGCACTACAAGTGGAGAGTTGTGAAAGGTTGTCTTTAAGCCGAATCCAACTAACTATGCTAATAAAAGACTACCTAGTTCCGAGAGGTAGAGTTTACCGAGCGAAGTTAATACAGTTCAAATAAAAAATGAATGAAAATATTAATAAATATACTTTTATATAAAACAAGGATATAAAACAAGAAGCCGTACCAAAACAATGTATACAATTTAGCAAATATCTTTAAAAAATATTTAATTTTTTATAAGATAAATTATTCCTATAATAATAATAGAGATAAATGCATAACGCAGGAATAATTACGCAACGTTTTGTCACATTGATGGCACCTTTCAAAGAAAATTCCTAGATTTATTATTAATGCCTTTAGGAGGTGAACAAAAGTTATCGCCGATACAACCGCCGGTTAACAGTGCCGTTAAGACGGCCACCCACCTAGCAAACGATGTGAAATATACTGTACACACATAAAAAGCATCGAGTAGGATACACGTTTTCAAAATGAGCTGCAAAAGGATTCAGAAATTCAAGAAATTTCGAGAAACAGGTAAGTCTTATCAAACCTCGGTGTAACTTTGTATAAACTAACCAATTTTATCATCATCATCATCATCATAACAACCCATTTCCGACCAACTGCAGGGCCAGAGTCTCCTCCAGCGATGAGAACGGGTTAAGGCCGAAGTACACCACGCTGGCTAAGTGCGGATTGGTGGACTTCACAACCTTTGAGAACATTTTGGAGAACTCTCAGGTATGCAGGTTTCCTCACGATGTTTTCCTTCACCGTTGAAGCAAGTAATATTTTTATTGCTTAAAACGCAGATAACTTAAAAAAGTAAGTGTTGCGTGACGAGATTCGACCTTGCTCCCCGAAAGTGAAGTCGAAGTCTTACCCACCGGGCTATCACCGTTTCCCAACCAACCAACCAATTTTATTAACACTTAATTAATTAGTTGCGTTTAATTTCATTTATTATCGTCTTTTTTAAGAAACATATTGTTTCATAATTTTAATTTGAAAGCTTCATTCGAATGAAGTGTACTTACCTACACGAATAGTTGCTGGATATTAGATTACTTTAAAAGGTATATAAACATACTATAGTCGTAAAAATGTAATAGGCCCGTTTTGACATTTGTCATCGCGACGTAACTAGTTATGGAACCATA